>NC_136427.1:264369550-265652883 GCF_052849685.1 Lactuca virosa
CACAACCACTGATAAATCAAAAGGAGGAAACAACAAAAGGAAGTTCTGGAACGAAAAGAAGAGCCAACCAACACAGGACCCCGCTAAGAAGCAACAAATTGTTGCTGTCCATGCTGCCACTAATACTGCCACTACTGCTACCACTCCAGCACCACCGAAGCCATATGCGGGAAAACTACCTAAGTGCAACAAGTGCAACTTTCACCACAATGGTGCTTGTAGGGAGATGCACTGTAACAACTGCGACAGGAAGGGGCACACTGCTCGTTTCTGTAAAGCGCCGGCTCAACCAATCAACCAAGTCGCCAGTACGGGGGCAACCCGGACCTGCTACAACTGTGGAGACGCAGGTCACTTCAAAAGAGACTGCCCCAAAGCACAAGCCCCTAATGCTGGTGGAGTAGGAAGAGTCCTGGCAATAGGACATGGGGAAGCAGTCGAGGATCCCACGGTGGTTACCGGTACGTTTCTCCTAAATAACTCTTATGCATGCGTACTATTCGATAGTGGAGCGGAGAGGAGTTTCGTGAGCCACCAATATAAACAGTTACTTGAACAAAATCCCCAATCACTAAAGGATACTTATGTAGTAGAAATGGCAAATGGGAAAGTAGAACGCACTAGCGATATATACTCAGAATGTACTCTCACTCTAGGCAACCATACATTTAAAATTGACCTGATGCCGGTCACCATAAAAAGCTTCGACGTAATCATCGGGATGGATTGGTTAGTTCCTCACCGTGCCGACATTCTATGTTACGAAAGGGCCGTTCGCCTCAATCTACCAAATGACGAAACCCTTCTCATCTATGGTAACAAACCTAGTGCGAATTTACAAATCATCTCATGCATCAAAGCCCAAAAGTATCTCCGGAAGGAGTACCACGCCTTCTTAGCCCATGTAGTAGACAAGAAACAAGACGTGAAAGACATCAAAGACATCCCCGAAGTGTGTAACTTCCCGGATGTGTTCCCAGAAGATCTTCCTGGTGTACCACTCGCACGACAAGTCGATTTCAGAATTGACTTAATACCCGGAGCTACCCCCGTAGCCAGAGCTCCATACCGCCTCGCACCATCAGAAATGCAAGAGTTGTCCAGTCAGTTGAACGAGCTTTTGAGCAAAGGGTTCATCAGACCAAGCTTCTCACCTTGGGGAGCACCAGTCCTTTTTGTAAAGAAGAAGGACGGATCCTTTCGCATGTGCATCGACTATCGGGAACTAAACAAGCTCACCATCAAGAACCGATATCCTCTACCCCGAATCGATGACCTTTTCGACCAACTCCAAGGAGCAAATTTCTTCTCAAAGATCGACCTAAGGTCAGGCTACCATCAGCTACGAGTTCAAGAAGAAGATATTCCCAAAACTGCATTCAGAACTCGCTATGGGCACTACGAGTTTGTGGTGATGTCCTTCGGTTTAACAAACGCACCTGCGGTATTCATGGACCTAATGAATAGAGTGTGTCGACCCTACCTAGACAAGTTTGTAATCGTATTCATCGACGATATCTTGATCTACTCGCGAAGCGAAGAAGAGCATCGCCTACATCTACGCCAAGTGCTAGAGACACTAAGAGCGGAGAAGCTTTATGCTAAGTTCTCTAAGTGTGAATTCTGGATTAGAGAAGTGGATTTCCTTGGACATGTGGTAAGTGAGAAAGGCATACATGTGGATCCCTCCAAGATCAAGGCAATCGAGAATTGGTCAGCACCCAAGACGCCAACCGAAATTCGACAGTTCCTTGGGCTTGCTGGCTACTACCGAAGATTTATACAAAACTTCTCCAAGATTGCGAAACCACTCACCACCTTGACGCAGAAAGGTGTGATATTCAAGTGGGAAAATAAACAAGAAACTGCTTTCCAAACGTTAAAACAAGCCCTATGCAGCGCACCGATCTTGTCTCTCCCAGAGGGAACCGAGGACTTCGTAGTGTACTGTGATGCTTTGAATCAAGGCCTCGGATGTGTGCTCATGCAGAGAGGGAAGGTTATCGCGTATGCATCAAGACAGCTTAAGACGCACGAGGTTAATTATACTACGCACGACCTGGAATTAGGATCAGTGGTATTCGCTTTGAAGATCTGGAGACACTACCTCTACGGCACGAAATGCACTATCTTCACTGATCACAAAAGTCTTCAGCATATCCTCAATCAGAAAGAGCTCAACATGCGACAGAGGAGATGGGTGGAGTTGCTGAATGACTACGAGTGTGAAATTCGTTATCATCCGGGCAAGGCCAATGTAGTGGCCGATGCTCTAAGCAGGAAGGAGTACTCGGGCCGCTGAGTAAAATCCTTAACAATGACAATCCATTCCCACCTGACCATACAAATCAAGGAAGCTCAACTGGAAGCTTTGAAACCAGAAAAGGTGGCAGGAGAGACATTAAGGGGAATGGATAAAAACTTAGAAGTCAAGGATAATGGAGCACGTTATATCATGAACCGGATTTGGACACCGAAGTTCGGTGGACTCCGAGATGTCGTCATGAATGAAGCACACAAGACTCGATACTCCATCCATCCCGGGTCGGATAAGATGTATCTGGACCTCAAGAAATTATACTGGTGGCCGAACATGAAAGCTGAGATTGCTACCTATGTGAGCAAGTGCTTGACTTGCGCTAAGGTCAAAACCGAATACCAGAAACCATCCGGGCTATTACAACAGCCGGATATACCTGAGTGGAAGTGGGAACGAATAACCATGGACTTCATAACGAAGCTGCCTAAGACATCGGGCGGGCTTGACACAATATGGGTAATTGTAGACAGATTGACCAAATCAGCACACTTCCTACCAATGAAAGAAACCGACAAGATGGAGAAGCTGACTAGAACGTACATCAGAGAGATTGTACGACTCCATGGTGTGCCGATATCCATTATCTCCGATAGAGATAGTAGATTTACCTCACGGTTTTGGCAGTCTCTACAAAAATCATTGGGAACTAGGCTTGACATGAGTACGGCCTACCACCCACAAACCGACGGACAGAGCGAGCGAACCATTCAAACGTTGGAAGACATGTTAAGAGCTTGTGTGATAGACTTCGGTAAAGCATGGGATACCCATCTACCGCTTATCGAATTCTCCTACAATAACAGCTATCATACTAGCATCAAAGTCGCTCCATTCGAAGCTCTTTACGGTCGCAAATGCAGATCACCCCTGTGTTGGGCTGAGGTGGGGGATACACAGCTAGCTAGAGGGCAAGTCTCTAATAGCACCCTCACTGGCCCTGAAATCATAAGGGAAACCACAGAAAAGATCGTTCAAATTCGAGAGAGACTGAAAGCGTCTCGCGATCGGCAAAAGAGTTACGCAGACAAACGACGCAAACCCTTGGAATTCCAGGTGGGTGATAGAGTACTACTAAAAGTTTCCCCTTGGAAAGGAATGATACGATTCGGCAAACGCGGGAAACTAAATCCAAGGTACATCGGGCCATTCGAAATCCTTGCTAGGATTGGGCCAGTAGCATACAAACTTCGATTACCTCAGGAACTCGACAAAGTACATCCCACATTTCACGTGTCGAACCTAAAGAAGTGTTTGTCTGATGAGACACTCGTAATACCACTCGACGAAATCAAAGTTAACGAAAATCTCCACTTCGTGGAGGAACCAGTCGAAATCATGGATCGGGAAATCAAACGAACGAAACAAAGTCGTATTCCCATCGTGAAGGTACGTTGGAACGCTAGACGAGGACCCGAATTCACCTGGGAACGCGAGGATCAGATGAAACAAAAGTATCCACATCTCTTCCCAAACTCTTGAAATCCCAGTCAAAATGAAAATTTCGGGACGAAATTCCTTCTAACGGGGGGATGATGTGACAACCGTCAAATTTCGGTCAATTCAAAGTCAACAAGTCAAACCGGTCAACTCCAATAACCCTTGTATGCTAGGGTTTACGTTATGTAATCACTATACAATTCGCTATTTTAATGAGAAATCATCATTTGGAAAGTTCATGTGTTTGATTTTCCTTAGCCTTAACAAGTGCTAAACAACGAACCAAAGCGATAAAACACTATTACACAATCATCGGGATTGTGTAAGACACTAAAACACGGTTTAATGGGGTTTACGAACCTTGCGTTGTGAAGCCGGACACTCAAATTAAGCACAAACGAAACCTCTCTAAATCGTTTTCACTCTATCTCTTTCTATTTGAAATCTCTCCCAAATCTCTCCCAAATCTCACTCAAAAGTTACTTTAACTTTTTGTAATCATTTGGGTCATCTCGACCCTTGACCGGGTCAAAAATCGCTTGAAACGGAGTAAAAACGAGTAAAATAGCTTTAAGGATCCGAAACCTAAGCTTCTGGACCGAAGCCTCGCATCCGAGGCCTCTGATCCGAAGCGAGGGTCCGAAGGTCCGAAGCGAGGGTCCGAAGGTCCGAAGGTCCGAAGCCTCGCAGACAGCTCCTGTTTACCGGTTTTTCGACTACGACTTCGTTTTAACTCCGTTTTTCATTATTTTAACGTGGGATTTTCACCCAAAACTTTATTTTATAAACTAAGGCCCCAAAATATATAAATCTCCAGGGTTTTTATAAAATATATTAAAAGAATTGGTGATTGAACTAATTATTGAGGGAATATTTGCTTTTCCTTAATTTATGGCAAAAGCAAACCACCACCACCTCACTCTATGATTAGCCATTCTTTCCCACTACCCCTTGTCTCCTTAGTGGACCTTTACAGCCAATCTCCAGCTCTTCCCACGTTCTAAGAGCTGGAGGATTGATCCTCTCTCCTCATTCTCCATAAAACTCTTTCATTCTACACTTAGCAACCAAGAACACTCTCCAAAATTCTCTCATCTTTTCTCTCAACTTCAAGAACTTCAAGGCTTTCTCCAGGGATTTCTTTCTTCAATTAGTAAGTATCTTCATCATTCACATAATTATTAAACTCCATTCTACTCAAATCATTGATATCTTACACAAGTTCCATCTTATTCGGTGTTAGATTCTCGAGTCGTCAAGACATCTTCTTAGTGTTCTTGGGTTGAACACTTCCTCTCTCTCACTTTCATCTACTGAAACCACATAAGGTGAGTTCATACCCATACATTTACATGTTTTCTTAAGTTTTAAGGGGGGGAATACAAGTAAAATCATCAAGAACACAATTAAACTTTTCCTAACAGATTACATCAGAAAAGATGGACGTTAATCACAGACTGTTTTGGTCAACTTAAATATTTTAGTTTTCAAAACTGTTTCAGGTGCAAGTAGTTCAAACTCTTAGCTTTAAAATGGCTACTTGCACATCTCCATATGATTTTTCTACAATTTATGGTGATTTTTACAAAACTGCCTGTCATTTCAGAGGCAAACCCGGACCAGTCTGTGATTATGAACATTTTCACCTCTGTTAGAGATCACTAAAAATCATGATAAAATTTACGAACAAACTAGACTCATATTCCAAACTCTCAAAATTTGCGGATTTGGATTTAGAGCTTTGATGATTTTTCTATAAATTTTCTAAGAACGGTAACAGAAACTGTTTTTAACGAAAAGTTGCTGTTAAGTTCATTTCACCTTGTAACATGCTGAGCAAGGTGTATATCTTTATGTGATTATATGTTACTGCAATATATGACATTTTATCTTAATATTTAGACACACATCAGTTTACAACTGGATTTGGTCATATAAAATATAAAGAATAACAAGTGATTATAATCAAAGTACAATCGATACATTCAAACATTAAATAAACTATTTTGAATATAGTTTGCATACATTACCACGTACTACCCTTGGTTGATAAACTATAATAGGTATAGTTTATGATACATTACATAACACATACATTTAAAAAGGGTACATTTATACAAAGGATATTTTCATTAAGCAAGGTACGGCCATACGGTACCAAGTTTTCATAACACGTAATTCCGTTAATGACTTTGTGAGACATTTACTTCAAATTACCATTAAGTCCTGTATTGTAACCAGAGTCTCCTTGAGGGAGAGCGTGATACTTGTGTATAGATCTATATTGGGTTTGACAAACCCACACCTAAACTGCATGCAACAGTTAGACCGATAGGTCTGGGGTGACAAATGTCATAACATTTCCGACGCCTGAAGAACGTCGTTTTAGGCAACCTTGGTCATAGTATGGTTATAATAAACTCACATAAAGTATTAACAAACATTGGAAATTACGGGAACTTCATTAAAATTTAACGAGTTTATGTCGATTTAAACTTGCATTGTTTTACTATAAATATGACAAATTACTTGTACATTTCGGTCTTTGGGTTTTAAGACTACATTTACACATTAAGGAAAATATTGGATTTTTCTAACACAAATACTACTTTTACAAACGAAAAGCTTATGAACTCACCAACCTTTGTGTTGACACTTTTTCAAACAACTTGTATTCTCAGGAAATCATTAAACAGGTAATCAAGTGCTTTTGAGGATGGGACGCTAAGGCGTCTACTATTTCATATTTTATCAACATATTGTAATTGATTCGTAAACATGTAATTCATACAATGATGTAATTTTTTTCAATTATATATATGTTGGTTGTGTTTGCTTGAATTACTATTACAATTGCTGTTATGATACTATACATGAAGTCCTCCACCCCCGGACGTTTCCGCCATCCTTGGTTTGGGGGTGTGACAGAGTGCAATGCGCGTAATTAGCCGAGCTCAAGTAACTGTTCCCAATGTATTAGCCATGCTGTAGTTATGTTTGGAAATTGATGTTGAATTGATTATTTGCTAAGTGTATGCTTTCAAAGTTGTATACGTCTAGGATTGCATAGCCCTAGAATGATGAATTCTGCCTTATACATGTTCCTTGTTTGGTTGTGGTTTAGGGTAGAAGCTTTATTTGACAGTCTATGTGATTTTATTTGTGTATAATTTGCATGCATAAGGCAACCTGCTATAATTGATTTGAGTTTCTGGTTCGGTGAGGATTAAGAAATTCTAGAATAGTCTAGGATTTGAGTTCATGATCTATTCTGTGGTCATGTTATTTTATTTGGGTGATCTAGAGGTATCTGGTATGGCCTTGGGGAAGGTATAGGTAGGTGTGGAATGTAGTATTGGGCCCATACTACTGAAAGCATAGGACTTGTACCCGAAACAATGTCAGACTTGGAAGGTCTAAGGATTTCGGTGAGGAGGAACCCCTTCGAACTTACTTATCAAATTGTAATATATGGTATTTTTCAGTTGAGGATGGTAATGATCACGCGAGGTTCAGGTTCAGGATCAGGATCAAGATCAGGTTCAGGCTCTGGTGCAGAGCCCATTGATGAGAGGTTGCATGATCTCATTGCGGCCGAGGTTACTCGTGGCATCCTTGACGCTACACCGGTGATCTTTGGTACTGTCAAGGAGGGCATCATGGAGATCATGGAGGAGCGGCTCAGGTCTTTTCGAGCTGAGATTGTTGCAGGCCAGATTGGGGCCCGAGCTCCCTCGTTCAAGGAGTTCAAGGCGTGAGGTGCGCCTGAGTTCTTTGGGGTCAGGGACCCCATTACTAGTCGACGTTGGGTGGTAGATATGGAAAATGCCCAGTGCATGAGCTTTTGCCCCGAGGCGGCGAAAGTAGGGTTCGCATCTTGTATGCTGAGGGACCAGGCACGAGACTGGTGGGAGGAGATCACCTTGGATTTTATCACAAAGCTACATAGGAAGGAACGAGGTGTTGATTCCATTTGATTTATTGTGGACAGGTTGACCAAGAGTGCTCATTTTATTCCGATTTCTGAGAGTATCTCCGCTGAGAAATTAGCAGATATTCATGTGCGGGAGGTGGTGGTCAGGCACGGAGTGCTGGTATCTGTGGTCTCGGACCGCGATGTTCGATTCACCTCCATATTCTGGAGGAAATTTCATGAGGAGTTGGGCACCCAGTTGCATTTTAGCACTGCTTACCACCCCCAGACTGATGGTCAGAGCGAGCGGACAATCCAAACGCTCGAGGATATGCTTTGGGCATGTGTATTAGACTCCGGAGGGAGTTAGGATACTTATATTCCACTAGAAGAGTTCTCATACAACAATAGTTATCATGCTAGTATTGACCGACCCCCGTTTGAGATGTTGTATGGTCGGAGGTGTAGGATTCCGGTTTGTTGGGGGGAGGTTGGACATCGAGTCATGGGAAACACATAAGTGATGCTTAAGACCACTAAATTGATTCAGCGGGTGCGAGATAGATTGCGGATTGCACAGAGCCGTCAGAAAAGTTATACTGACCGACGCCAGTTGGATCTAGAGTTTCAGGTAGGAGATTTTGTGATGCTAAAGGTGTCACCCTGGAAGGGTGTCATCCGCTTCCGAAAGAGGGGAAAGTTGGGACCCCGATTTATTGGCCCATTCAGGATCTCTGTCCGAGTTGGCAAGGTTGCGTATCGATTGGATCTCCCAAACGAGCTAAGTCAGATCCATAACACCTGTCATGTGTCTCAGCTTTGGAATTGTGTATCAGATGAGGCCGCATTCATTTCTTTGGATGATATCCAGGTGGATGAGAGCCTGAACTATGTTGAGAAGCCCATTGCAGTTCTGGATAGAAAAACTAAATCTCTTCGAAATAAAGTAGTGAAGCTAGTAAAAGTGCAATGACAACACCGGAAGGGTTCCGAATGGACTTGGGAGCCAGAGGACGAGATGCGAGAACATTAACCAGATCTATTTGCACTAGCGGACTTTGAGGACGAAGTCTAGACCAAGTGGGGGAGAGTTGTAACATCCAAGATTAATCAGGTTGGTTTTTAACTTTTGGAATTTGAGTTTATGGCATTATTGGTCCCCGAGATTGGAATCTTTACCTTTTTTAGTACGCGGGGCGTAACTCTTATTACGCTGGGCGTAGGGGACTCCGGGTGCGTATGCTGTGCGTACATCTTATACGTTGGGCGTACGTGGCTCAGACCAAAACCCTAGTGATTAGGGTTTGTGCACTTTTTAAACCCCATTTACCCCACAGTCTTTTCCATAAAATGGCATGGGCTGCCCCTATGGTCTTAACATCTAGGTGCCATGGGCTACCCACATGGTCTTTCCTTGAAATGTCACGGGCTGCCCCCATGGCCTAACATCCAAGTTGTAACATCCAAGATTGATCAGGTTGGCTTTTAACTTTTGGATTTTGAGTTTATGGCATTATTGGTCCCCGAGATTGGAATCTTGACCTTTTTTAGTACGCGGGGCGTAGCTCTTATTACATTGG
This sequence comes from Lactuca virosa, assembly GCF_052849685.1. Lineage (NCBI taxonomy): Eukaryota > Viridiplantae > Streptophyta > Magnoliopsida > Asterales > Asteraceae > Lactuca > Lactuca virosa. The sequence continues at coordinate 264,378,801 of NC_136427.1, forward strand.
GCGTAGGGGACTCCGGGTGCATACGCTGCGCGTACATCTCGTACGCTAGGCGTACGTGGCTCAGACTAAAACCCTAGTGATTAGGGTTTGTGCACTATTTAAACCTCATTATGACCCCAAGACCTTCTCTCACCTCAGCCTCCACTATCATTTCGGACGTCTTAGCTAACCTTAGCCATTTTTGAACCTCTTGAGCTTTGTAGTGAGATTTTGAGCTTCTATGGTGGTGAAGAAGGTGGTGCAAGAAGAAAACTTTGTCTCCAAGACTTTAGATCCAACATTTGCTACTCATTTGGCACCACATAGAGGTATAAAGCTCAAATCTTTGCTTGTGTTTCCTTAAGTTCTTGGTGGAGGCTAGATTTCCCATTTTGACCCAAAAAGGTTAGATCTTGGTGAGTATGAGATACTCCCAAGCCTTTTAGTTGCATTTCCAGTTATATTCTAGTGTCTCAATGCTTAAAGGTGCAAGCTTTGAGGTGGTTTGGTCCCCATTCTTGAGATAAGTCGTAGGAAAGGGATTAAGAGACTTGATCTTTGTTTTTGGACTTCTTGTAGCCATGAAAGGGCTTAAAGTTGGCAACTTTATAGCCATAGAGGTCTTAATGGGTCCAGATCTGAGTTTTGGACGTAAAATCTTAACGTATTAAGTCTTTGCATGGATTGTTGCATAACTGGCGCGTACGTCGCGCGTACACCCATGTACGTCGTGCGTACTGCCTTCGACTGAGGTACGCTGCACGTACCAGTGTGTAAGCCGTGCGTACGATTCAGGCAGCCTTGTTAAGCGTTGGGCTCAAATCTTTGGGCCTTATATAGGTTTTGGGTTTTTGACCTTGGGCCTGAGGTTTTGGATTAGTTGGGCCCTGGAATTCATTATTGAATCATTAGTAGATTAGTTAGGACTATTTGGCCTTGTGGCTCATAATGGTTGAGGACTTTGGATGCTAGGCCCATTTGTGAAGGAATGACCTTTGGGCCACTATGGAGGAACTTGGACTTAGATTTATGGGCTTTTTAATTAGGGTGAATTATAATCCTAATTAGGGTATTTGTATATTTGTTCAGTGTGAGATTTTTGGCTGGTAGTTGAGCAGTGACTGTTTCAGCAGACTGAGGTGAGTCTTCTCACTATACCAATGGGTCGAAGGCACCAATGCCGACCCATTACTTGATAAGTGATTTCTATAGTTTAATATGAAATGGTTTTTTATTTGGTATGTGTTGATTTATGTGAAGACCTGGGGGAGCCTATAACACTTGGGAAGACCATGAGGGGGAGCCCATGGCCCTTGGGTATAATACCATGGGGGAGCCCATGACATCCCGGTTGAAGACCATGGAGGGAGTCCATGGCAGATTTATGTGTATATGCGCATGACATTATATGGTTATATGTTTTGTGTATTTTAGGAAACTCACTAAGCGTGTGCTTACAGTTTTGTTGGGTGTTTCAGGTACTTCTGGTTCTAAGGGCAAGGGCCCGACTTGATGGTGCAGCGTGCACTCTCCAGTATTTCCGTATTAGTTGTTTTGGAAACTCTGATCTTAAATAGTATATGTATGTAATGGAACCTTGGAGAAACAAATATGAATGAGATTTCTAATTATTAAATGAAAAATTTTATCTGAATTTTTGGGCTGTTGCACAAGTGTCATGGGTTATCCCCATGGTCTTTCATTCAAATTCCACATGCTACCCCCAGGGTCTTCAATGCAAGTATCACCAAGACAACTAACATCCTACATAACACAATCCAGTAGGCCGACATTAGTGCCTTCGACCCACAAGTACAGTGAGAAGACTCACCTCTCAGACGATAATCACTGCCAAAAGTACAGATGTTATACACCACCTATACAGTCACACAAGGTAAACCCTTAGCCTTTCTTCTAAAACTAGGAGTTTGACCAAAAGTCAACTCAAGTAAAAAGTCAACGGCCAAAGTTGACTTCAGTCGACTCCCACGTCGTGGCCATCCATGACCACATCGTGGCCCACAAACGAAAAAACAGACGATGATTTTCCAGACGCCACGACATAGAAATTTACTAGGTTCTTGACAACTTAATGGGTTAAGTCGTTTCCTTCAGTCCCTAGAGCTCCACAACTCAAATCTGGTCCTTCCTATGGTCTAAATGGATTAAGTTTCCAACTTTATCCCTTAAGACCCTCCAAGAGATCAAGATCTCAAACCCTAGGTCCAATAAAGGCAAAACATGACATGGACTTAACCATTAAGCACTTAATCTCTAAAGTTCTTAGTCCATCAACTCCAGAAGAGTTTCCAACACCAAAACTAACCTAAAAGTTGGTGCTTTATAGACATGCATGTATTGAACTCATATTGGGTCAAAATAAGGATTATGACCAAAAATCTCATGCATGGCTCAAAAATCCAACCATACTCCAGATCCAAACCATTAACCACTCCAGATGTCCCATAGATTCATAAAGTTGCAAACTTTATAGGATCTCAACATCGCAACTAACAAGAACAAGAAGAATATGGGACAAAACTGTAGATCTAGCAACCTAACGACATAAAGGTGGAGTCTTTGAAACTTATAGAGGTCCAGAAGTGCGCTAAGATGAGGAATGGGAACTTGCTTGTTGGATCTTGGCTCACTCCTTCTTCCTTCTTCCTACAAGGTCTCCCAAAAGTGCCAAAATGAACCAAAATCTCAAAGTGAGGCTAGGGTTTTGAGGTATAGGGTTGGAGCCTGAATAGGATGCCCCAGTCCTCTGGAAATGTTGCTTAAATATGGGAGGAAACCCTAAAATTTACGGGCTTAGGCCAGAACAGCTGCCACGTCGTGGCCAACCCACTGCCACGTCATGGCACTCATTAAAAACATGTGTTCCACTTACTCCATCTTTGGTCCCTGATAAATAATAAGCTAAATCAATATGGAACACAGGTGTTACATAGTCGAGACCAAATACGAGTACTCTTTTTGTAAAAGGCCACCGCCACTTGATTAAAAGAGTGATATTATCGGGCACTAGGACTACCAACACGGATCTCGTCCAATGATTTTGAAGCAATAATTTTATTTCAAGCAACCCAAAGATATGTTAATCATCTATTAGATGACTACCAACTAGGACTAAAAGAGTAAAATTACCTTGATTAGGCCTTTAAAAAGTAAGAAATAGTAAATTGGTAAACTCTTAAGAACCGATTTGACAAAAATTAGTAACCTAGCACTAAATATCAATGTATTTTGATACCACCGCTCTTAAAAATCTTAACTAATGTTTTAGTATTCAAACCAAATATCTGATATGTAGATGAATTATAGAGCAAAAGGGACGTATGTTCGATGGAGAATATAGGATCTTCTAATTGGGATTTGATCTTCATCTTCATTTTTACACCATAATTGAATGTCCACCGTCAACGACATTTATCTTCATTGTTTCCAAAAAAATAATAAAATAATAAAAATAAAAATCATGAATTTTACATATTCGAGTGTTCCTTGTGTCAATTACACTTTACTTATTTTTAAATCTCATATAGCTTTTTGTTTCTTCCCCTTCCATGCCATTATAAAACTCACCTTTGTTTCTCATATTCCTTTTTAGAAAAACATTTAGGAATTTTTTTTTACATTTTATGTTTGACTTTTGATATATAGGAACGGTTTATCATTCACATGTCTACATCTTGTGCAACCTTGTTCATCGTTCTAGAAATAGGTTAATCTTGTGCAACCTTGTTCAGGGTTTTAGAAATAGGTTACTAAGAGTAGATGTTAAACTAATACAATATTTAAAATCTTTTTAAGGCTGGTGGGGTATTATATCATATCTTACCATATTATTTGTAACATCCCAAAAATCAAGGTTAAAATTTCATTTTTATTATGTTCAAAACACCATTGTTGTAACGACGTGAATTTTCAAAACAATTTTTCATTTTTCAAACATAACATTTCTCATTTAAATCATCTCAAACCACAAGTGTATCAAATGTTATCACGGTAAAACACATCCCAGAATCTCAAATACATAATCCTCTATCAGTGTGTACAGATCATGCCGACGCCTTCCCGCGATCCTCGCTAGTACCTGAAACACATATCACATAACACGGTAAGCATAAATGCTTAGTGAGTTCCCCAAAATACTACATACAACACATAAGCCACTCAAGGCTATAGCTCTACGAGACCTTCCGGTCAATGTGTCTCAAGGGCCTAACGGTCCCACAATCTGAGTAGACCTTCCGGTCCTACTCTGTCTACCTTCCAGTCCGTACCATATTGACCTTCCGGTCCATACACTGCTGACCTTCCGGTCCATACCCTGTTGACCTTCTGGTCCATATCATGTTGACCTTCCGGTCCATACCATGCTACTCATAACATACACAATATATACATATCACATAACAACATATATCCCATACTCGTCATAGCACATAAGACCTTCCGGTCACACATAATTACCACTCTAGGTAAGGTATAGTGAGAAAACTCACCTTGTATGATGTCTAGTAAACTCTCGTGCTCGATATCCCCGATCTAGCCTCCGCCTAATCACATAAAGTAATTTATCTCTAATTAACAACGATTCTCATAGGCTAGACTAATCCCTTCCTATAATCTCCCAGAAGGGGAAAATACCATTTTACCCCTCCAATGGTCCAAATATCCAAATTCTGACCAACCCTAAAAGTCAACGAAAGTCAACTCCAGCCAACGGTCCAACTCTGACCAGACTCGCCGAGTGCACTCGTGCGACTCGTCGAGTCCCATCGATTCTCAGTGAAATCAGGAAGACCCAGCTCGTCGAGTTAACCCCTAACTCGTCGAGCTATCGCATGATTCAACTCATCGGGACAAACCCTAAGCTACTCGCCGAGTCGACTCATCAACTCGGCGAGTCTATTAAGACTCAGCTTGCATTCAGAGGATTTTAAGGCGGAATACTTCCTCAAACTCCAGATCCATACTCTAAGGGCTCATTTACCACGTAAAGTCATAAACTTTACGTCCATGCATGGCATTTTGGGCATGAAATGCCAAGAACATGATCTAAATGGGGTTTTCACTCATAAATACCATCAAGGCTGAATAAAGCAGGAACCTTTGGGTGCTAGAGACCTCCTAAGGTCCAGATCTGGAGTTCAAGCCTCCTCATGAACCCCAAATCCTCAAAGTCCCAAAATGAAAGGAAAAGAAGCCCTAATCTTCAAAATGAGAGATCTACTCAAATAAAAGGGAAAGGTTCGAACTTGATACCTCTAATAGAAGCTCTTGGACGTATAATCAGTAGATCTATCAGCCTCTTCTCAATCCTAGCTTGGAATCTTCCTTTCCTTCACCAAAATGCACTCACAAATCTCAAGTAAGGCTCAAGACTCTCTCACAAGCTCAAGGGGCGATTAGGGTTTCTTCTCAGTGAGGTGAGGCCGCAAATGAGGCTATAAGTGCCTTTAAATAGGTCCCAAACCCAGGGATCTTGGGTTTCCACTTACAGTGCCTACTCGGCGAGTCTACTCTTGGACTCGTCGAGTAGTTCATTAAACTCATGTGGCCACCCCGCTTCTACTCGACGAGTTATAGCACCAACTCGTCGAGTAGATCAATGATCCTCAAAAATAAATAATTAAAATAACATACCTGAAAATCCGGATGTTACAATTGTCACTTTGTCCAAACATTGAAAATCATTTAAATAAAATCTATTATCAGAGTTCATTCTCAAAGATCACATATTGCGGAAAACACGAGTGTATGCGATGCGATCGTCTCGTGCCCCTTTCATTTGAAAACTGGGATACTTGAAACATAAACTGAAAACCGTAAGCACAAAGCTTAGTCAGTTCCCCAAATACCACATACTATACAATAAACATATAGTGGGCCCCGCCCGGCTACGGACCCCGTCCGGCATCGGGCCTCGCCCGACATCGAGCTAAGCTCGGTAAAACGGGCCCCGCCCAACATACAATAGCATATATAAAAATAAACACATACACATGCAATAATCACAAAGATACATAGCATACAGATATCCATCAGGCCCCGCCCGACATCGGGCCTTAGCCGTGAAGACATATATGTTGGATTAATGTCTAAGTCCATAACTATATTTGGTATGTACTTGACCCGACCCATCATGGTCCATTTGGGTTGCACTTCACCGGCACAATTTATATGGATAGTCTTTTGAGAATAGTATATTTATGATTTATATTAATATATTATAAGTTCTAATATATTAATATGGAATCATATTATTTAATTAGTATTGATCAAGAATTAATTTAGAATTAATTAAGTGATCAAAAAGAACTAATTAAATATGGACTCTTATATATATGGAATGGGCCAAGTTCATTTAGGTTGGGCTAAGCTTTCATGGATGGTCCATGGAGCTTTTAACCCATGGATCCTATGTAAATGAAAGGTCATGGGTATTAGGGTTTACATGGATGTAACCCTAATCCTCCATAATATATAAAGGGGTCCTTGGCTCACAAAATTGGCACAAGTGTGTGAAAATAAGAGTGGGCCGATTTTAGTGTGCATACATATTCTCTCAAGTTCTTCCAAGGTGTTTTGGTGATTTGTGATTCCATTTGAGGCTTCTACACTATTGGGGCTAAGCTCTTAAAGCTTGAAGACATCAAGCTACATCAAAAGGTATGTCATCTAACTAGAACTTTGTAGTACAGGTGCTTCATAATATGCTAGTTAGGATGAAACCTTGGAATAGTTAATATTTGCATGTATAATAGAGAAAACATAGATCCAAGGTTTATAGGGTTGCATGTACACCATAGGAGTGTTAGAATGCTCAAAACCCAACAGTGGTATCAGAGACATGGGTTGTTTTCTGTTATATTGATGCAAATGTTTTATTTTCAAGTTGAAAAAAAAAGGAAAAAAAAATGACGTTTGTCAAATTTTAAGATAATTACTTGTTTTTGTGAAAAACTAATCATTTGTAAAATTTGAATCATTTGCTATATGAGTTGAATTAGGTCAAATTTAGTAAAAGATAAAATGATATGATTATTTTATTAGTTTTAAAAGTTTGATCTAAAGAGTTTTTTTGAAACCTCTATAAGTTATGGAACATGAAAAGTTTCATCATAAAACTAGTATTTAACTCCATAAGTTATGGAATCCAAAAGTTTTCAAGAGTTACAAAACTTGCCCTCAAGTTTTGGAATTTGGAAAAAGTTTTTTTATGATAAAAAAAAAAGAATTGAATTCTAAAACTCTTGGGTTCATAACTTAAACAATTAATTAAATGGTTTTAATTTTGAATTTAATAATTGGAATTATGATGTTTTTATTGAATAATTCAATTAACTCTTATGGACTTTATTAATAGATAATTAAAGTGTTTAATTAAAAGAGAATTAATAATTCCATAATGACATGATTTAAATTTAATTAAATTAAGAGTATAGTTTAATTAATAGATTAAACCACCAAGTATTTTAAATGTCTAAAATACACCCTTATACTATTATAATATTAAAATTTTAATATATTATATGTATAAGAGCAAGTCGTCTTACCATTAGTAGGCCTCATTCACGAAGCCGGTCTATAAGAGGGGTATAAGGTTACTGCCTATAAAATGGCAGTTTAATGGGTGTCCACTTTCACCCACCGCTTCCTTGACTGGTGGAGGGTCGTTAGCGGAACAGGTAGGACAAGGACTATAATTCTCCCTTCATTATAAGTATAATGATAAATACTAAGTAACTAAACACTTATAAATTCTCAATCTTAGTTACTTAGGAAAATGTGAATAAGGTGCTAATCCATGAAATTACACTTTGCACTTTGTTTAAGCTGTTAGTGGAGCGTGTGTGGTTAACCGGCACACTAACCTGGACTTAACAAGGTAGGCAAAGGGTAACTTAATGTTTATCATAGTATCGTTGGAGCGTGTGTGGTTAACCGGCACATCGATTGAGGGGTAAATATTAAGGGTACCAAGTATATTTGCATGGTTACTTCACACCTTGTTTTGTGATCCTCGGCATCCCAGTCACAAAACCTGAAGGGCACACTTGAGATTGAAACATGCCATTGAAAAGTTCAATGAATCTCAAAAGAATCTAGGAGTTTCAAAACCAATTAAAACCTAATAATACATTTCGTTTATCTTGGTGGAAATTGGTGAATCGTCATTCACCTACCTTCAAATATTTTATAGCTTGGATTACGGCATCCCTCTTCCAAGTTATAAAATAGCTTGTTGGGTCCTAGCCTTAATATACCATATTGGGTGTTATATTAAGGACTTAAATCAACTTTATATTAAGGAAATTCTATATATTGCGTTCTCAAAATTCGATTATGATTACGGCATCCCTCTTCATAGTCAAATTTTGAAAACATGGAAAATAAAAATATTGTAGCAAAAGACTGGTCTAGAATCATGTCTTTATGTGAGACATCATGAATCGTGTACCATTTGCTTTGGGTACAGGATCGATTGCATGTGCTATAATATTTGTCATTTCCAAATTTTTCCAAATGCCCAGAGGCATTAAGAAGGGAAAAGGTCTAGAATTGGATATGACTAAAATGATTAAGCAATTGTCGAGGACAATCTGAGGTTTACCAAAGATTGGTTGCTCAGGGACAGTTGGAAGTATAGTGCTAATTTTGGAAGGACCATATTGACATATTCTGAAAAGAGGCATCTCTTATTCAGAAGTGATAGTCAAAATGAGAATATGGAGTTGTCTCCATAGGTGGAAGTTATCTGTGTAAGATTAGAAAACTTAATGCAAGAAGCATGTCCAAAGCAATGTACTTTGAATATGAGACTTAGTTTCCATGGAGTTGATCTCCATTGGAATACCTTATAATGACTGTTGACAAGTCTTTGTGACTTTGTACATATTCATTACAGGAGGGTCAGTGCATGTAAGTTTAAAATCTAAACAGATTTCGATAAATGATAGAAATTTGAAATTCTCACATTTTTCGATAAGGATTTGGGAGTGTGAAATTAGAATCATTGAAATTATGTTCAATTGGTTTATTTCACAAAGTAAGGATCATAGACAAACATAGAGTGCATACTTGGTGTATGGCAAAGCTATTGTTTAAGAAAAACATAGTGTACATGCTTGGAGCATGGGACAACTAGTGTTTTTAATTCAAGTATAAAGTTGATAAAACCGAAACAATGAATAATGAGTAATCAGTATGGTGATAAATAAAAGTGTTTATTTATATTCATAGGGTTTGATACCATATTTGATTCATTTATTCTTGTGTTTCACTTTGCATGTTTTGACTTCCAGAAGAACTAAGTCGCTCTTCCTGAATGATTAAGTTATTCAAACCATCCACAGTCGGTCATATGTTGGAAGTAGATATGAATCAAGACTGTCATGGGTTGGTTTGTAGAGGTCCAAGTTGGTGGACAAAGTGGTGCTACAACACTCATGAGTGCTCATAAGTTCTGAGTATTGGATTCAACCCGCGCTCATTTGAATCACTTCATGGATTTTATCACGAGTGATCATGAGACGATAATATCTTATATTCTTCAAACCTAGAGATATGAGTTGTTACTATGAGTTGGTTATACATTGATTGCACGAAAACGCATTGGTAACTCGATGTTATAAAACGTGCCTTTGTGTATGATTTAACAAGTAGTAGAACAAGCCATATGAGTCGAAGTTTATCCATTCCTTTTACCTTCGGGATAAAAGCGATATATGTGGGCCCCTCGATGATTTAGCGATGACACATGTGAGTGCTTGGCCAAGCCAGGACTGATTTGATTTGTTCAATCAGTCAGTCATCATAAATCGAAAATCGGGAAACAACAAATGGACAGAGAGAATGATTATAATCCATGTCTCAGTCCATATGATATCTAGAATGGAGGAATATATGATCCCTTATCTAATGGACAAGTCATTGACAAGGTCAGAGTTCGACAGCGGCTTTAAGAGCTACGATTGCCAGTTAGGTTTTGAAGTCATACTCAATAATAGTTTTAGACTTATCCAAGTGGGAGGCTGTTGGATTAATGTCTAAGTCCATAACTATATTTGGTATGTACTGGACCCGACCCGGCATGGTCCATTTGGGTTGCACTTCACCGACACAATTTATATGGATAGTCTTTTGAGAATAGTATATTTATGATTTATATTAATATATTATAAGTTCTAATATATTAATATGGAATCATATTATTTAATTAGTATTGATCAAGAATTAATTTAGAATTAATTAAGTGATCAAAAAGAACTAATTAAATATGGACTCTTATATATATGGAATGGGCCAAGTTCATTTAGGTTGGGCTAAGCTTTCATGGATGGTCCATGGAGCTTTTAACCCATGGATCCTATGTAAATGAAAGGTCATGGGTATTAGGGTTTACATGGATGTAACCCTAATCCTCCATAATATATAAAGGGGTCCTTGGCTCACAAAATTGGCACAAGTGTGTGAAAATAAGAGTGGGCCGATTTTAGTGTGCATACATATTCTCTCAAGTTCTTCCAAGGTGTTTTGGTGATTTGTGATTCCATTTGAGGCTTCCACACTATTGGGGCTAAGCTCTTAAAGCTTGGAGACATCAAGCTACATCAAAAGGTATGTCATCTAACTAGAACTTTGTAGTATAGGTGCTTCATAATATGCTAGTTAGGATGAAACCTTGGAATAGTTAATATTTGCATGTATAATAGAGAAAACATAGATCCAAGGTTTATAGGGTTGCATGTACACCATAGGGGTGTTAGAATGCTCAAAACCCAACAATATAAACAGAGGCACATGCAAGAGTCCCAATTACAACTAGCATACTAACAACATAATATCAACCTAGGCCGACATTGGTGCCTTCGACCCGCTAAACCCGGTAAGGAAACTCACCTCGAATGCAGAAGCTTCCTGAAAGAATTCCCTAGCTGCTGCCTTGACGACACCTCCGAACTATCATATCAAGATTAACACCAAATAAATAATCGGATTCCATTCAAAGGCCTACTAACCATACTTGGGGAAAAATGACCATTTTACCCCTGACCCAAACAAGAACCAAAACTGAGGCCCAACCTCAATAACCAAGAAGGCCCAAAACCAAAAGGCCCACTAATGGCCCTGATGACGTGCCTAAGCCAGCACGGAAGAGTCACGCTCGCCCAAGATACCTGGCGCCTCGGCCGAGCCAAGAGGAGCAGGCTCAGTGCCCGCCAGCGCCCCTAAGAGCAGGGCGCCCCGGTAAAAGGCTTGCGCCCGCCAGAGACGCTCTCAGCGTCAAGACAAAGGATACGGTCAAGTGACAAGGCAGAGGATCAGAGCATTACCGTCGGAGCCAATGGCACAACCCTCCAATCAGCGCTGTGACAACCATCAAATTTCGGTCAAGTCAAAGTCAAACAAAGTCAACTAGTCAAACCGGTCAACTCCATTAACCCTTGTATGATAGGGTTTACGTTATGTAATCACTGTATAATTCGCTATTTTAATGAGAAAACATCATTTGGAAAGTTCATGTGTTTGATTTTCCTTAGCCTTAACAGTGCTAAACAATGAACCAAAGCGATAAAACACTATTGCACAATCATCGGGATTGTGTAGGACACTAAATCATGGCTTAACGGGGTCTATGGACCTTGCGTTGCGAAGCCGGACACTCAAAAAGATCACAAACAAAACCTCTCGCAATCTCATTCAAACCCTACTCAAGATTACTTGACGCTAATAGGATCGAAACTCATACACTACGATATAAATTGACGTTAATAGCAACATAGTATACTACAACGTTATAACTATAATCAAATTAAATTATGATACCATATTAAAATCAAATCAAAGTATAATGCTCTAATTAAATTTAAAAGAATCAAACTTGAATGCTATAATTAAACTTCAAATCAAAGTAGATTGTTATAATCAAATAATAACTCATCTTTTATAAAACTCCATTTTTATAAACTTTACATTAAATTTTATAAAACTCTATTTTTATAAACTTTACATTAAATTTTATAAAACTCTTATATTAATTATGTAAAAGATGCTTGTGTTAGTGGGAAATTATGAAGACCACCAAAAGCAAAAAGATTATTCCCATGGTCTCCCACTCACACCTCCCATCCACTTTCCTTTCCTTTTTCTCCCAACACATTATTCTCTTCACCACTTAAATCTTCTCTATTCTTTCTCTCACTCTCAATCTCGAAATTTCCTCCAAGAATACTCATATTCCATCCAAGAACAATCTATTATACTCAAATCTTCATCCCTCTTGAAGCATTCATCAAGGTATGTTGTTAAAAGTTTCATATTCATACAAGAAACAAATTAAATCCACCAAAATATCTAAAACTCATTTTATGCATAAACCTGATTTTTCTCAGAATCCCATCAATAAAATAAGAAGTTCTGGAAATTTTCAGAAAATAATTTATTTTTATTGAATTACTATAATTATTGCAATAAAGTAGGACAATAATTCACATAAAATACTTTTTTCATTCAATAAATTCTGAGAAAATTCTGGGATGACATGTATACTGATTAAACATGATATATGAAGTTTCATGCATTTATATTACTTTTTACTATTATTTATGATTTTATTGATTAATTAATAATGAAATATATAAAAAATACTTCCCATAGTCACAAATATCTGAAACTTATACACTGAGCTCTACATCATGTTATAAAACTATGGTTAATTTTACAGATTTTTTGAGAATCATTTACTATTTTTCCCGAATTTTGTGTTGTTTAATCATTAAAATATTAAATAAATACTAAAACAGTTCAGAAAAATATACAAATTTTACAGTAATTCATATTGTATGAAATAATTATTTCCTAATAATTTCATAATTTTTCAATACTGTTTACTATTTAAAACTGTTTTCGTAAGTATTTAAGCATGTAAAAATGCATTTTAATGATTATTTCATATAAATAATTGTTAAAATCTGTAAATAATTATAATTGGGCAAGCTATTATTTTAATAAGAAATTATTAAAATCTGGCCTAAATTGAAAATATAAATTAATTATGCAAAGTAAGTAATTCAATTTAAAATTCATTTAACAAATAAATACCTTAATATTATAATCAAAATGAATTATTGTTAATTCATCTAATATAAGAATATGTGTCTAATTATTTGTATTAATACTCCATTCTCGTTTAGCAGTTCCTAAACCAAAACTATTAATTATATTAGGTTCTACGCCATTTTGACCCGAATCGTCTATCGTACGACACACGCATTTCGTTTTGGGACTAATGTGAGTAATCTACCCCATACTTTATAATTTTCAATACTTTTGGGGTGTATCATGTGGTTCTAATATATTCCAACTTCATTTTATTGTTTTATCACAATTGAGACATTGTTGGGACATTTATACGTGAGTCATTAATTGTATTACTATTGTTTGTTTACGCTACATGTACTTGTAGTGCATTACCATTTTTAGTCTAATCTCCATGACTATGCCCGTATTCTTGAGGTACGTTATGGACAATAATAGCGCTATTGGGTTGACCACCCCGCCTTGGGACGCTAAGGTGATTGATCGCACGTGGTTGAGTGTGTATGATGATTAGATGCTCCATCCTATATATATATATATATATATATATATATATATATATATATATATATATATATATATATAGGGTGAGGACTTATTGTTGTTGTTATCATTTGTTAATCAATTTTTGATTTATAAACCGTTATCTCAAATACAATTGTTTGCCGACTTCAAAAGAAAACAAATTTCCAATTATAAAGGTTTCAACTTCACAATTTTCTCTACTAAAATTAGATTACTCACCAACTCTCGTAGTTGACCTGTTTTTACCCATGATGCAGATTTGAAGAATGAAGTTGATGAAAAATAGGTTGTGCCTTAGAAATCCATAAGACTATTTAAATTTGATGTAATAAATGTTGTTCATATTTGGATTTGTATCTGTATGTTGTGGATCTTGTTTGCATACTTAGTACTTAATTGAATCTAATCATATTATAACATAGTTGTCATGAGACTTTGAACAATATATCACGCCTCGATCGATTCCGACAAGGATCGGGGTGTGACAGATTGGTATCAGAGCCCTTGACTATAGGGAATTAGGTTAATTGCCTTGACCTAGTCTATAGCCTCTAGGGTCCTCTCGTATGCTAGTTTATAAAATGCACACACAACTGCATGCAATTCACACTTAGAAAATCCTAGGAATACCTTTGTGTGTTAATTGCTCCCTTAGGTGCATACGTATTACTCCTGACACTTATATGTGTGCATACACTGGTGAATATTCTCCTCTTTCTCTGAAAATCACACACATATTCAAGTGGTTTAAAAAAAATGTATATACATATATATTCCTTAGAGCTCATAGTAAATTCAAAGTCATCCACTCTAGTTGGGTAGGATCATAGTAATGGACGCGTAGTAACTGGAAGGGGGAGGTGCCGGTAGCCCTAAAGTCCTGACTAGGCAAGCATTCGTATACATCCCAATCAACCGAGGGACTAGTTTGCTTATCTGGGGACCAAATGCGAGAGTTCCCAAACCTATAGGCCAAAGCGCGTCATTCACATTAGTCTTGAGCCATCAAAATACCCGACCTTATCAAACGTATCCGAAAGGATACACTCCAAAATGGCCAACTCATTGGACTATTAAGTTCCCTAATGGGCCTAGAAGTGGGAAAGACATGTGAAAACTTAGTTTTGTGGGGGCCCACGCAAGTGCTACATGTTTCACATTTAGTAACCATGGAAAGCCCAAAAGGTGCCCAACACTCCTAACCATGGCCCAACAAGTGTTTTACAATTATTTTACCCAACAATGTCTAAAAACTTTATTTCCATAATCAATTTATAAATAACTCACAAGTCCATATGCGTGTTTCTCATAGTTGACTTGTTCCTTGTTTGGTTGTGGACTTAGGGTAGACTCATTAGGATCAACAGTCTAATAAAAGTTTAATTACACGTAACTGGGGGCATGTCGAGTGAATCTTAGGAGTGGATCAGACATGGAACAAATCACAAGATTATAATCAAGTTATTCCTACTAAATTCATAAGTCTATTTATATAGACCTCTAGTATAGAGTCGTCGGCGTAGTCGTGTCGGCAATCTAGAATATGGCTAAATACATAATACAAACTATAATACCCAAATTATACAAAATTTTCTGCATAAAAAATCAATAGACAAACAAACACAATGAAACTAAAAAGGGTATCAAACTATCAAGAGAAAAACACATACAATGTAGATTAAAATCCACTAATTAAAACAAAATGGCTAAAAGAAAAGGTAAGGACTAAGGATTGTTAAGTCCTCTCTTCTTATAAATAGCTTTGAAGCAAGCTTGCCTAAGCTTCTTTGTTCTTTCTGTCAATTCCATACCTGGCAATTTCTCCATCATCTTCTTGTGCCCTTCTAACGTCTCTATCTCCTCCTTTAATCCCAACTCCTAGTTTTTTTAGGTAGATGCAATATATTTTTCGTGTGAGTTCATAAAATTTACAATGAGTTAAGTTTATGTAAATATAAATCAGAAATCGTAGTAAAACAATTGATTCGATGTGGCATATGCCTAGGGCCTATGTTTATGTTATAAAGAAACTAATAATTAAAATTTTAGAAAATACCAAAACTACTTTGGTTACCAAGTGCATGCATACATGCATGAGTAATGTATAGAAGGTTATTATCGTAGTTTACCTTGGCATTTTGAATGAGGGATTGAAGGCTCTTAAGTTTTCTATGAGGCCATCTGTTTATGTTTAGCTCTCTGCATCTTTTCTTCAACAATGTTAACCCTATCCCTAGTTCCTTTGCTGCCATGATTATCGGCATCTCAAAGTACTTCGCTATCTCTTCAAACTCCAATGGTCTCAATCTATTTGCCACCTTCCGGCCACCGTGATCAGTGGTGGCAGCACTAGAACTACCTGTAGCCTCACCACCGGATTTACAGTCTTCACTGAAACTAACCAATGGTAAATTACCATCCTCCCAACAATCCCATAAGCTTATGTCTTTAAGGGGATCCAAATCGTGAAACTCATTTCTAGAAATGATGTTTTGATCTTTGTTAAGTACTGTGGAAACGTTCTGATCGAGCACTTCATGCAATTTTTCCGACAACTCGTAATCATGATGGTCGAGCATGTCACCACTGCAAAAATCCAAAAAAAAAAAAAAAAAAAAAAAAAACTCAAGATAATCAAATCCAACACGATGAAAGACTCTTTTTGATCACTACAAATCCAAACCATGTTTTGATCAATATAGACAAAATCACTTTTCTGTGCGAAAGATGGGGTAATGAGTGACGTTTATATATACCTGAAAAGATCTTGATGATCAAAGTACTGAAACCAATCGAGGTCATCTATGGGGTTTTGATGATCTGCAGGTGGATCCATTTGTGAGGGAGAAGTTAAAAGTTGCGGTAAGAATGTGATGATTTATATAAGTGAAGTGGGAGAAGTAATTAATAACAAATAAAGAGGAAATGAATATATATGGTCTTTGAACTGTAACCTTCTTCTTCAATTCACACACATATACGTATATGTTGCCGCAAATTATGACTTATGTGCCTCATGCATTTAATACATCACATGCCTACCGCATATTCTTGACTTTGAAGCTACGTACCAGTTTCAAATTTCCCCAGTAGCACGCTTTTCATTAGAAAGTACTCCAAGTCTTCACACATGAACCAGTTAGAAAGTACTCCAAGTCTTCACACACGAACCAATTAGAAAGTACTCCAAGTCTTCACACATGCAAATTATGACTTGTGTGTCGCTATAGGTAACTAATAAAATTTTATTTTTTAACCCCTTAAATATCAGTACAAGCTTCTAACCTCGACGTTTAAATTCAAAATTTCTTTTTATTACTAAAACTAGCATCGATTCAAGTATATAAACCATGAATCTTGAGAACACGGCAAAACCCAAATAAGTCTTATCATCTATGTAAAAAAACTCAGGGTTTTTACTAGTAAATCTATCAGTGGCGGAGCTTGAACAATTAACTTGGGGGGGGGGGGGGAGGCGAAAATATTATAAACTGAAATTAAAATAAAAAAAAACAGATTGTTTTCTACAAATAAACACCAAAAACACCTAGAAAAAGAATTACAACTCAGCCCGACAGCCTTTAATGTCTTTAAAAACAGATTATGAATGATATATTAGTAAGCAGACAACAATTTCTCTTTCAATGTTTTCATCTTTCCCATGATTATATCTAGAAAAATCAAAATGAAGGAACAATTGATCCAATCAAAACAAAATCAAATTCAAAATTAGAACAATAACCAATAACTCATTTAACAATAACCAAATCAATCTTTGTTGTCCCTTTTCAGTTTTGTTTGAAGCTGACAAGCTGTTAAGCATAACCAAATCTATAAGTTCATAACTTATAAATCAAATTGGCAAATCGCCAAATCGCAAATGACAGCCAAATTAAAAGGAAACTCAGTAAGACAGTAGTAACGCATAAATAGGCAACAAATTGACAGAAAACAGCAGCAACAGTGCAATACGCCAACACCAACAATCAACAATCTTACAATCAGAAAAGAAAGAACATCTGAACAGGATTTGGGTCTTGGGATTACATACCTGATTTCTGTGAAGTGAGAATGGGGACTTGGGCACTTGGCGATGGCGATTGGCGAGAGTGAGACCAGGCGACTGACTTGGCGAGACAGCGACAAACGAACAGCAGGCGAGATAGGCAGCGAATTGGGAAAATGGGGATGAATCGATTTTGATTTCTTTATACCGCTTGGTCGCTTGGAGAATTAGGAGTATTGGACCATTCTGATTAGGAATCGGGAGGGGCCAAAGCCCAAGTTTGAAGATAGCAGGCCTATAACTATTTTATTTTGAACTACAATTCCTACTTCTAGCCCAATAATACTACGCCCCTGGAATCTATGAGGGCTAGTGTAAACATTATGGTCATATATCATTAAGATTCTATGGACTTAGAATGTGTGATTCCGCCTCATTCCCTGTTCCTTGTTTGGTTGTGGGCTTAAGGCGGGGTCACCCATCCAAAATGCCCTTGCAATCTTAATGATATACGACTAGTTTACGTCAATCGACTATAAAAGAACTTGTAGGACTTATAATGCAAATTTCGTCAAAATTTGTTGAAACATTTGTAATGATGGAACTCGCTAACTACGTTATAAAATATTCATAGTGGTAATACCAAGGATAAAACAGGGAGTATAAAAGCACACATAGAATACTCTATCATCCCAAAACAATAAACTCCTTTTAAATTGACTCAGTTCAAGTTACAATAAGAAATTTCCAAGGTCATCATGTGACATCAGGAGGGTTGTTCCTCACCATAATCAATTTCTTGTACTACGAAAAGTTTTCCACATCTTTTTCCAAACTCTTGAAGTCCCAATCAAAATGCAAATTTCGGGACGAAATTCCCTCTAACGGGGGGATGATGTGACAACCATCAAATTTCGGTCAAGTCAAAGTCAAACAAAGTCAACTAGTCAAACCAGTCAACTCCATTAACCCTTGTATGATAGGGTTTACGTTATGTAATCACTGTATAATTCGCTATTTTAATGAGAAAACATCATTTGGAAAGTTCATGTGTTTGATTTTCCTTAGCCTTAACAGTGCTAAACAATGAACCAAAGCGATAAAACACTATTGCACAATCATCGGGATTGTGTAGGACACTAAATCATGGCTTAACGGAGTCTATGGACCTTGCGTTGCGAAGCCGGACACTCAAAAAGATCACAAACGAAACCTCTCGCAATCTCATTCAAACCCTACTCAAGATTACTTGACGCTAATAGGATCGAAACTCATACACTACGATATAAATTGACGTTAATAGCAACATAGTATAGTACAACGTTATAACTATAATCAAATTAAATTATGATACCATATTAAAGTCAAATCAAAGTATAATGCTCTAATTAAATTTAAAAGAATCAAACTTGAATGCTATAATTAAACTTCAAATCAAAGTAGATTGTTATAATCAAATAATAACTCATCTTTTATAAAACTCCATTTTTATAAACTTTACATTAAATTTTATAAAACTCTATTTTTATAAACTTTACATTAAATTTTATAAAACTCTTATATTAATTATGTAAAAGATGCTTGTGTTAGTGGGAAATTATGAAGACCACCAAAAGCAAAAAGATTATTCCCATGGTCTCCCACTCACACCTCCCATCCACTTTCCTTTCCTTTTTCTCCCAACACATTATTCTCTTCACCACTTAAATCTTCTCTATTCTTTCTCTCACTCTCAATCTCGAAATTTCCTCCAAGAATACTCATATTCCATCCAAGAACAATCTATTATACTCAAATCTTCATCCCTCTTGAAGCATTCATCAAGGTATGTTGTTAAAAGTTTCATATTCATACAAGAAACAAATTAAATCCACCAAAATATCTAAAACTCATTTTATGCATAAACCTGATTTTTCTCAGAATCCCATCAATAAAATAAGAAGTTCTGGAAATTTTCAGAAAATAATTTATTTTTATTGAATTACTATAATTATTGCAATAAAGTAGGGCAATAATTCACATAAAATACTTTTTTCATTCAATAAATTCTGAGAAAATTCTGGGATGACATGTATACTGATTAAACATGATATATGAAAGTTCATGCATTTATATTACTTTTTACTATTATTTATGATTTTATTGATTAATTAATAATGAAATATATAAAAAATACTTCCCATAGTCACAAATATCTGAAACTTATACACTGAGCTCTACATCATGTTATAAAACTATGGTTAATTTTACAGATTTTTTGAGAATCATTTACTATTTTTCCCGAATTTTGTGTTGTTTAATCATTAAAATATTAAATAAATACTAAAACAGTTCAGAAAAATATACAAATTTTACAGTAATTCATATTGTATGAAATAATGATTTCCTAATAATTTCATAATTTTTCAATATTGTTTACTATTTAAAAATGTTTTCCTAAGTATTTAAGCATGTAAAAATGCATTTTAATGATTATTTCATATAAATAATTGTTAAAATCTGTAAATAATTATAATTGGGCAAGTTATTATTTTAATAAGAAATTATTAAAATCTGGCCTAAATTGAAAATATAAATTAATTATGCAAAGTAAGTAATTCAATTTAAAATTCATTTAACAAATAAATACCTTAATATTATAATCAAAATGAATTATTGTTAATTCATCTAATATAAGAATATGTGTCTAATTAT
The DNA here is from genome assembly GCF_052849685.1 of Lactuca virosa. Taxonomy (NCBI): domain Eukaryota; kingdom Viridiplantae; phylum Streptophyta; class Magnoliopsida; order Asterales; family Asteraceae; genus Lactuca; species Lactuca virosa. Next base: position 264,399,118 of record NC_136427.1, read on the forward strand.
TTGTATTAATACTCCATTCTCGTTTAGCAGTTCCTAAACCAAAACTATTAATTATATTAGGTTCTACGCCATTTTGACCCGAATCGTCTATCGTACGACACACGCATTTCGTTTTGGGACTAATGTGAGTAATCTACCCCATACTTTATAATTTTCAATACTTTTGGGGTGTATCATGTGGTTCTAATATATTCCAACTTCATTTTATTGTTTTATCACAATTGAGACATTGTTGGGACATTTATACGTGAGTCATTAATTGTATAACTATTGTTTGTTTACGCTACATGTACTTGTAGTGCATTACCATTTTTAGTCTAATCTCCATGACTATGCCCGTATTCTTGAGGTACGTTATGGACAATAATAGCACTATTGGGTTGACCACCCCGCCTTGGGACGCTAAGGTGATTGATCGCACGTGGTTGAGTGTGTATGATGATTAGATGCTCCATCCTATATATATTTATATATATATATATATATATATATATATATATATATATATATATATGTATATATAGGGTGAAGACTTATTGTTGTTGTTATTATTTGTTAATCAATTTTTGATTTATAAACCGTTATCTCAAATACAATTGTTTGCCGACTTCAAAAGAAAACAAATTTCCAATTATAAAGGTTTCAACTTCACAATTTTCTCTACTAAAATTAGATTACTCACCAACTCTCGTAGTTGATCTGTTTTTACCCATGATGCAGATTTGAAGAATGAAGTTGATGAAAAATAGGTTGTGCCTTAGAAATCCACAAGACTATTTAAATTTGATGTAATAAATGTTGTTCATATTTGGATTTGTATCTGTATGTTGTAGATCTTGTTTGCATACTTAGTACTTAATTGAATCTAATCATATTATAACATAGTTGTCATGAGACTTTGAACAATATATCACGCCTCGATCGATTCCGACAAGGATCGGGGTGTGACAAGCGCCTCTGACCTTGTCCCCTAAAAGCGATCTTGTCCCGTACGGACGAGCAGGGTCGCTAGGTATAAAAGTATGCGCTCTGGAGCCCTAAAGGTAAGCTATCTCCTCTAAGTGCAATAATCCTTAAACACCGAATACCCTATCTAACTTGACCGTCAGAGCGTTCTTCCGGGAGCCTCCTCCCGGAAAGCGGCTGACGACTATTCTTTCGTGTGAACTTGCAGATACATCCAAACGCCTAATTGGAATCCAAATTGAAGGCCAGACGTAAGGTCGCATCATTTGGCGCCATCCGTTTTGAGTGACGAAGAACGAAACAAAAACCATTGTTTCAACAACATCAATGGCATCTGACGACGGTGATGGGGTTGCGGGCACCCAAAACAGCCCTATACGCTCCATGACACCGTTGGACGACATATCGCCGCCCATAATGGCCACCAATGAACCCACCGGAGAAGGGAGCTCTATGCTCACTACAATATCTCCGGTAACCCGACAACTAACTCCACTACCCCTTTCGCTGCCAACAACAAGCATAGGAGCCACCCTCCAACCGCCATTCCGACAGCCAGGGCCACTTATGGGAACGGTACCACTAGTCACACCTTTGCCGATGGCGTTAACATTCCAACCAACGGCGACGTAACTTTCAGTAAACCAAACGTCTCACTTTGCTACCCCGGTGGCACAACGCCTGTAACGTCCCAAATTTCACGTCTAAAAATTTCTTTTAGATAATAGTTTTAACAGAAACCTTTGTAAGAAAATATTGTTAATTCATAACATCTCATAAAACATTGTGTCATAACTGAAAACCAAACTCATAAAACCGTGATAATGTTAGAGTACAATCCCAAGGAAGATCTCCTAATGCGGAACTGAGGCGTGTGTATGATGTGCAGCTACCGTGCCGGCTCCTTCCCCTTCGCTGAAGAGGTACCTGAAACAACACTAAAAACTATAAGCACGAAGCTTAGTGAGTTCCCCCATAATACCACATACCATACACATATCATGAACAGCTAGGAGATACGGGCCTCGCCCACACTCATGGAGATACAGGCCTCGCCCACACTCCGCTAGCTAGGAGATACGGGCCTCGCCCACACTCCACTATATGGGAGATACGGGCCTCGCCCACACTCCACTATCTCTGAGATACGGGCCTCGCCCACACTCAGCTACTAAACCATAACATACAAGTATCACACAGACAACGAGTATAAACAATTCTAACATACAATCATATATCATAATCAAATTCAACTATGAGATACGGGCTCCGCCCACACTCCAATACTAACGTATCATCTATACGGGCCGGCCTTGGTGCCTTAGACCCGTTCCTACTGGAAGGAAACTCACCTCGTAAGACTGACTGCTGGAAAGCTGCTCGACAACTGTCTGGCTATTCCGGTAACTCCCCGGCTACATTTCCATAAAACACTCAATCAGACACCACTAACTAATCTTTGGGAAAAATGACCATTTTACCCCTGGTCAAAGTCAAGGTCAAAGTCCTTTTCCATCTGTCCTGACTCGCCGAGTTGGGCCACCAACTCGTCGAGTCCCTATCCTTTCCTTTATCCTGATCCGCGTCACTACTCGTCGAGTTTAGCAATGACTCGACGAGTTTTCCTTGAACACTAAATGGTCCTTCAACCGGCTCGCCGAGCCGTATGAACGACTCGTCGAGTTCGCCTTCATCAGATGAACTGCTAGGCATCGACTCGCCGGGTTGTTGAACAACTCGTCGAGCTCGCCGTCATCCTAAGAAGGTCCAGTCCCGACTCGCCGATTTGTATGAACAACTCGTCGAGTTCTTTGAAGATTGCCTTGGACTCGCCGAGTCTCAAGAACAGCTCGTCGATTCCTATGAACTCTAGGTTCACCGCTAATGTAACATCCCGAAATTCAGGTACAGCTATGTAGCCCTTCTTTTATTCAAAGTGTCAAGTTAAGCCCTTAAGAGGAATTGGTAGCAAATGAGTACGCTGGGCGTACTCAAGAGTACGCTGCGCGTACTCATGCGCTTATTTTGGACGCGGACTCGCCTGAGTACGCTGGGCGTACTCAGGGTTACGCTGGGCGTAATGCGTCCAGGTGCAAACCCTAATTTTTGACTTGTGCCATATATATTGGATGCTAAGGCTCATTTCTCAGCCTCCATAGCAGTGAGTAAAACCCTAAGAGAGAACTTTTCATCGTTCTTAGTGAGTGTGTGTGATTTTGGAGCTAAAAGTGCCTTGGTGTGCTAGTGAAGAAGAAGGAGAGGAGTTTGTGGAGACTAGAGCTTGAAGTGCAAGTTTGGATCTGAGATCTACAGAGGAAGGAGCTGCATTTGGAGGTATAAAGTTCAAAACTTTCCTCTTAATTTGGTTTGTTGCTTCATGGACCATTTTAGGGTTAAAAGTCCCAAAGGTGGAGACTTTATGAGTGTAATGAGCTCCATGGACCTAGATCTGTCCCATTTCAGTGGTATTTGTGTTATAGATCCATAAAGTTCCCATCTTGGTCGTGGATATGAGATCATGCTTGAGTATTGGGCTTTCTAGTGTTAGGAAATGGTATATTTTGGGTGTTAGTGACTTGTTCAGCCATGCAAAGGCTTAAAATCATCGACTTTATGGATTAAGAGGCTTAGAAATGGTCAGATCTAAAAGTTGGACGTGAGTCTTAACTGTTTAAGACCTCAAGAGCTAAGGGACTGAAACTGGGATTTATGCCGGGAGTAATCCCAGTACGCGCGGCGAACGGGGTGGCGTTCCCCGATTCTGAGAGACTGCCGGGTACGCCCAGCGTACACATCTGGTACGCGCAGCGTAACCCAGAGGGTTGACTTTTGGTTGACTTTTAGGGTTTGGTCTATAGTGGGGCCTTTGAGTTATGAGAGGGGTAAAATGGTCTTTTACCATTCTGAGAGTACTAAGAGGAGGAATAGTCTAGCCTTGAGAGATGTATTGATTTAGAGTATTTATTTCACATGATTAGGCGGAGGCTAGACCCGATTTTACAGAGTTCGAGCTTTACCGAGTTACCCGAGGTGAGTCTTCTCACTATACTTTACCTAGAGTGGTAATTAGAGCTATGAGACAGAGTATTGTGTATGATTTTGCATGATGTGATTTCTATGTGTTATATGCTATGTATGTTACAGAGTTTTCAGAGTTAGGACCGGAAGGTCCACAGAGTTAGGGTCAGAGGACCCATAGAGTTAGGGCCAGAGGGCCCACAGAGTTATGGGACTGGGGGGGTCCCACAGAGACACTTTGACCAGAGTGTCAAACAGAGTTATAGCCTCGAGTGGCTAATATGTGTTATGTGTGGTATTTTGGGGAACTCACTAGGCATTTATGCTTACAGTGTTGTGTTATGTGTCTCAGGTACCAGCGAGGATCGCGGGAAGGCGCCGGCTTGATCAGTACACACGCGGGGAGATTTTATTATGATCTTGGGAGATGATGTTATGTGATACAATGGTGTTTTTATAACGATTATGAATGAAAACGTGTTTTATAAAATGTGAAAAATTGTTTTGAAAATTTGGGTGTTACAAGTTGGTATCAGAGCCTTGGTTTGAGGGATTCAGATTCATCTTCGGGCGTATCTGAACTCAAACTGAGGATTTGAGAGAAATTTTGATGACTAAAAACTTTTTTAAAGAGTAAAAAGAGTTTTGAGACAAACAGAGCAGAGCCGTGTGTACGATCAGCCAGCGCCCGAATGGTGATTTCCCAAAATACCCTTGTAATTAGTGTTATGAGATATATTATGTTATGATATATGATGCGTTATGCTATGCATGCTAGAGTAGACTAGGTATTCTTATTAGGACTAGAGTGGCCTGATATGTGATGCCTTAGTCTAGGAGTTTTGCTGCTAGGGATACTTGAGAGTGTTTAGATAGCAGCGAGGAGTTTATGAGAGAGCTGCTAGTGAGTAGCATATGGTTAAAGAGAGTAGAGTACTTGGGACTTGGGATCCAAGGAGGAGGACTTAGAGGGGATGCTGATGCGGTGTGGACGGTAGTATAGGGCCCGTACTACTGAAGACACCGGAGCAGTGCGCACCCTAAGTAAGAATCCATTGGGTACTAAGGAGCAAGTAGGGTGGAGTTATCGAGTGCGAGTATACTCGAGCGAGTCCCTGATATTTATTATGTTGTATTTCAGAGACATCATGGTATTTCAGAGACTCGAGCGAGTCCCTGATATTTATGCGGTACTAGTGATGAGGAGATCCGTAGGATCATTCATGAGGAGGTGGCTGCGGCCATCAGGGCAGAGATACCACAGATGTTCGGGTCTATCAAGACCACACTGATAGAGACATTTGACGAGAGATACGCTGCTCTTTCTGAGGCTGCGGTTGCTGCGGCCACTGCAGCTATAGCTGCGACTAGGCCACAGGGTGGTGATGCGTTGCTGTTTCGTGAGTTCAGCAACACAAAACCACCGGAGTTTGATGGGACCCAGGACCCGATTGCAGCGATGAGGTGGATATCAGACATTGAGGGGTGTTTCTTTACTTGCTCATCTCCAGAGCATTTGAGAGTCCGGTTCGCGTTGAACCAGCTTCGCTTGGGAGCGAAGGACTGGTGGAAGTTTGTGACAGCGCACTATTCGCCTACTGAGCTTGTTGCAGTGACCTGGGAGAGGTTCACTGCTATGTTCCGAGAAGAGTACGTTCCCCAGGTGGAGAGGGAGCGTTTGGCCCAGGAGTTTTTGACCCTCAAGCAGGGTACAGAGTCTGTTACAGTGATCACCAGGATGTTCCATGAGCGGGCGATGTTCTGCCTAGAGCACGTGTCCTCCGAGCAGGCACGTATGAGCCGATATCTGAGCATTTTGAGGAGGGATATACGAGAGTTCGTGGCGAACTCGACGTACCGGACATTTGCCGAGCTTCAGGCAAATGCCCGGAAGAGGGAGATAGAGCTGGAGACTCAGGCTAGGGAGGATGCGGAGTCTCAGGGGAGGGATCGGCGACCGGCACAGTCTCAGCCGGCAGCCAAGCGGGCCAAGCCTGCCGATTCGAGATCAGGGAGCCAGAGGGGCCGCACTTGTGGCAAGTGCGGCAAGAGTCATGATGGAGTGTGCAGAGCAGGGTCTTGCTACAAATGTGGCAAGGAGGGGCATATGGCCAAGGATTGCCCCAAGGGGTTTGCAGTCTGTTTTCACTGCAACCAGACCGGACACCGGAAGGCCGAGTGTCCACAGTTACGAGGGTCAGCTCAGGGAGCTTCTCAGGGATCTGCTCCTGCTGCTGTTCAAGCTACAGAGAGTCGGCCGGCGAAGGCTGAGGCACCGAAGGCTCGCGGGAGAGCCTTCCAGTTGACAACGGAGGAGGTCCGCGCAACACCCGATGTGGTAGCTGGTATGTATTCTTTCCTCTGTTTATTTTGAGTTTGTATTGTTATGCTTATATTGTGATATGCGTAGGTACATTTCTTGTGTGTTCTGTACCTAACTTGGTGTTATCTGACTCGGGTGCGAGTCGGTCTTTTGTGTCACTAGCGTTTAGTCAGCACATCAGTACCCAGCGTGAGGCGTTGAGTCGACCTCTACGAGTTTCCATAGCTGACGAGCGAGCGGTGTATGCTACTGATGTGATTCGAGGATGTGTACTCGAGATCTTCGGTGTCGAGTTTCCGATAGATCTGGTCCCGATTGCTATGGGGGACGTATGTGTCATAGTGGGCATGGATTGGTTGAGCCGTTTCGGAGCTGTGATAGACTGCGAGCGACAGTTGGTGACGATACGAGACCCCAGTGGGGGAGTACTTACGGTGTACGACGAGGGTACCCGTTCTGGCTCAGCATTTTGTTCGGCCGCTAGAGCGAGGCAGAGTCTACAGCAGGGCTGTTGTGGGTTTGTGGCTTATGTGGTGGATACGAGAGTAGATGCAGAGAGACCGAGGTCGGTCGATGAGGTCCCGATAGTGCGTGAGTTCCCGGATGTTTTCCCCGAGGAGTTGCCGGGTGTACCTCCCGAGAGGCAGGTAGAGTTCCGTATTGATTTGGTTTCGGGGGCAGCGCCTATCGCCAAGGCGCCCTATCGCCTTGCGCCACCAGAGATGCAGGAGTTATCCTCGCAGCTTCAGGAGCTGCTGGGGAAGGGGTTTATACGGCCGAGTAGCTCGCCGTGGGGAGCGCCGATCCTTTTTGTCAAGAAAAAGGATGGTTCACACCGGATGTGCATTGATTACCGGGAGCTGAACAAACTGACGGTCAAGAATCGTTACCCCTTACCGAGGATCGATGATTTATTCGATCAGTTGCAGGGAGCGTCTTGGTTTTCCAAGATCGACTTGAGGTTTGGATATCATCAGATGAGAGTACGAGATGAGGATATCCAGAAGACAGCGTTCAGGACTCGTTACGGGCATTACGAGTTCGTGGTGATGCCTTTCGGGCTCACCAATGCACCGGCGGCGTTCATGGATCTCATGAACAGAGTATGCAGACCGATGTTGGACTGTTCGGTGATCGTGTTCATCGATGATATACTGGTGTATTCGAGATCCAGAGAGCAGCATGAGGAGCATTTGAGAGAGTTACTTGGAGTTTTGAGATCGGAGAGGCTTTATGCCAAATTCTCCAAGTGTGATTTCTGGTTATGAGAGGTCCAGTTCCTAGGGCACCTCGTTAACCAGAATGGGATATTGGTCGACCCGGCCAAGATTGAGGCGGTTATGAGTTGGGAGGTGCCGAGATCCCCCACCGAGATCAGGAGTTTCTTAGGGTTGGCTGGCTATTATCGGAGATTTATCAGGGATTTCTCCAAGATCGCCGTGCCACTCACCAGGTTGACCCGGAAGGGTGTTGCTTTTTCATGGGGACCAGAGCAGCAGGCCTCCTTCGAGACACTTCGCCAGAGACTGTGCGAAGCCCCAGTGTTAGCCCTTCCGGAGGGGATGGAGGACTTTATGGTGTATTGTGACGCATCGATATCGGGGCTGGGAGCGGTGCTGATGCAGAGAGGGCATGTGATAGCATACGCATCGAGGCAGCTGAAGCCTCACGAGACGAGGTATCCCACCCACGATCTGGAGTTGGGGGCTGTAGTGTTCGCCCTCAAGATCTGGCGTCACTATCTGTATGGGGTTCGGTGTACCATATACACGGACCACAAGAGCTTGAAGTACTTGATGGACCAACCCAACCTGAATATGTGCCAGAGGAGATGGTTGGACGTGGTAAAGGATTACGATTGTGAGATCCTGTACCACCCGGGCAAGGCTAACGTTGTAGCCGATGCCCTGAGTCGTAGGGCGGAGAGCGCCCCGATACGGGACGTTTGTATGAGATTGACAGTGATGACTCCGGTGTTGGACACCATCCGAGGGGCCCAGGCTGAGGCCGTGAGACCGGAGAACCGCAAGAGAGAGCGGGTTATCGGATATGTATCGGAGTTTGTTACCGATAGCAGAGGGCTTATGACCTTCCAGGGTCGGATCTGGGTGCCATTTGTGGGCGGGGCACGTACCATATTGATGGAGGAGGCACACCGATCGAGGTTTTCGATCCATCCCGGGGCCACTAAGATGTATTTGGACCTGAGAAGAGATTATTGGTGGCCCTGTATGAAGAGGGATGTAGCATGGGTTGTTGAGAGGTGCTTGACCTGTCGCAGGGTTAAGGCCGAGCACTAGAGGCCGCATGGTAAATTGCAGCCGTTGGAGGTTCCCGAGTGGAAGTGGGAACAGATTACCATGGATTTTATCACCAAATTGCCAAGGACTGCGAGGGGCGTCGATGCAATTTGGGTGATTGTGGACAGGTTGACGAAGAGTGCTCACTTCCTTGCTATCAGTGAGAGCTCCTCCGCTGAGAGGTTGGCAGAGTTGTACGTGAGGGAGGTGGTATCACGGCATGGAGTGCCGATCTCGATCGTCTCAGATCGAGATGTGCGTTTCACTTCCAGATTCTGGAAGAAGTTTCATGAGGAGCTGGGTACGAGGCTACATTTTAGTACCGCATACCACCCCCAGACAGATGGGCAGAGTGAGCAGACGATTCAGACGCTCGAGGACATGCTTCGGGCATGTGTGTTGGATTTCGGAGGGAGTTGGGACACATACTTGCCCTTGGCTGAGTTTTCCTATAACAACAGCCATCATTCGAGCATCGGTATGCCACCCTTTGAGCTGTTGTATGGGAGGAGGTGTCGGACTCCCATTTGCTGGGGTGAGGTCGGGCAGCGTGTGATGGGTAGTACAGAGATAGTGCTTCAAACGACAGAGCAGATACAGCAGGTCAGACAGAGGTTGCTGACAGCTCAGAGTCGCCAGAAGAGTTACGCGGATAGGCGACGATCCGAGCTTGAGTTCCAGGTGGGAGACTTCGTACTCCTAAAGGTGTCTCCTTAGAAGGGAGTAATCCGTTTCAGGAAGAGGGGCAAGCTGGGGCCCCGGTACATTGGTCCGTTTAGGGTGACCGCGAGGGTGGGCAGAGTAGCATATCGGTTGGAGCTACCTGCGGAGCTGAGCCAAATTCATGATACCTTCCACGTGTCTCAACTGAGGAAGTGTATTGCCGACGAGACAGCAGTGGTACCGCTGGAGGACATTCAGGTGGATGCAAGCCTGAATTATGCTGAGAGGCCAATCGCGATTATGAATCGGAAGATCAACGTTCTGAGGAACAAGGAGGTGCCTCTAGTTCAAGTCCAGTGGCAACATCGGAGAGGGTCCGAGCTGACTTGGGAGCTAGAGTCAGAGATGCGGGAGCAGTGTCCGGAGTTGTTTGCAGCATGAGACTTCGAGGGCGAAGTCTGGTTCTAGTGGGGGAGAATTGTAACATCCCGAAATTCAGGTACAACTATGTAGCCCTTCTTTTATTCAAAGTGTCAAGTTAAGCCCTTAAGAGGAATTGGTAGCAAATGAGTACGCTGGGCGTACTCAAGAGTACGCTGCGCGTACTCATGCGCTTATTTTGGACGCGGACTCGCCTGAGTACGCTGGGCGTACTCAGGGTTACGCTGGGCGTAATGCGTCCAGGTGCAAACCCTAATTTCTGACTTGTGCCATATATATTGGATGCTAAGGCTCATTTCTCAGCCTCCATAGCAGTGAGTAAAACCCTAAGAGAGAACTTTTCATCGTTCTTAGTGAGTGTGTGTGATTTTGGAGCTAAAAGTGCCTTGGTGTGCTAGTGAAGAAGAAGGAGAGGAGTTTGTGGAGACTAGAGCTTGAAGTGCAAGTTTGGATCTGAGATCTACAGAGGAAGGAGCTGCATTTGGAGGTATAAAGTTCAAAACTTTCCTCTTAATTTGGTTTGTTGCTTCATGGACCATTTTAGGGTTAAAAGTCCCAAAGGTGGAGACTTTATGAGTGTAATGAGCTCCATGGACCTAGATCTGTCCCATTTCAGTGGTATTTGTGTTATAGATCCATAAAGTTCCCATCTTGGTCGTGGATATGAGATCATGCTTGAGTATTGGGCTTTCTAGTGTTAGGAAATGGTATATTTTGGGTGTTAGTGACTTGTTCAGCCATGCAAAGGCTTAAAGTCATCGACTTTATGGATTAAGAGGCTTAGAAATGGTCAGATCTAAAAGTTGGACGTGAGTCTTAACTGTTTAAGACCTCAAGAGCTAAGGGACTGAAACTGGGATTTACGTCGGGCGTAATCCCAGTACGCGCGGCGAACGGGGTGGCGTTCCCCGATTCTGAGAGACTGCCGGGTACGCCCAGCGTACACATCTGGTACGCGCAGCGTAACCCGGAGGGTTGACTTTTGGTTGACTTTTAGGGTTTGGTCTATAGTGGGGCCTTTGAGTTATGAGAGGGGTAAAATGGTCTTTTACCCTTCTGAGAGTACTAAGAGGAGGAATAGTCTAGCCTTGAGAGATGTATTGATTTAGAGTATTTATTTCACATGATTAGGCGGAGGCTAGACCCGATTTTACAGAGTTCGAGCTTTACCGAGTTACCCGAGGTGAGTCTTCTCACTATACTTTACCTAGAGTGGTAATTAGAGCTATGAGACAGAGTATTGTGTATGCTTTTGCATGATGTGATTTCTATGTGTTATATGCTATGTATGTTACAGAGTTTTCAGAGTTAGGACCGGAAGGTCCACAGAGTTAGGGTCAGAGGACCCATAGAGTTAGGGCCAGAGGGCCCACAGAGTTATGGGACTGGGGGGTCCCACAGAGACACTTTGACCAGAGTGTCAAACAGAGTTATAGCCTCGAGTGGCTAATATGTGTTATGTGTGGTATTTTGGGGAACTCACTAGGCATTTATGCTTACAGTGTTGTGTTATGTGTCTCAGGTACCAGCGAGGATCGCGGGAAGGCGCCGGCTTGATCAGTACACACGCGGGGAGATTTTATTATGATCTTGGGAGATGATGTTATGTGATACAATGGTGTTTTTATAACGATTATGAATGAAAACGTGTTTTATAAAATGTGAAAATTTGTTTTGAAAATTTGGGTGTTACAGCTAAGTCCCATACGTTGGGTCACTTCCCTAAGACCCTCTAAAACCCTTCTAACACTCAGCTGGGTTCCTTCGAACCCTAACAGAAAAGGGCAGTCACGCCTCGGACTCGCCGAGTCCTAAGAGCAACTCGCCGAGTCGAGTTTGTCCAAGTCTTATTTCCTGATTTCCAGCGTACAACTCATGACCAAAAGATAGATCTAGGCTCCTACAATCGTTCTAGCATGTAAAGTTACAAACTTTACGTACATGCATGGGACTTTGAGCCCAAAAGGTCCTAAAATAAGCTCTTGGGTTGCATGGAGTCTTTCTTCTGCCTTGTGACCCCTCTAAGGACCTAGATCTAAAGCCTTGTCCCCAACCATGCTTGCATTCATGGTTGGCTACCTAAAATGGCTTATAAAAGCCCTAAATCTCCACAAAATGGGATCTAGCAAATGAACAAGCAAGTTAGCAACTTTATACCTTCTGAGGACTGAAAATGAAGCACAAACTCGAACCCCTCTGGTCTCCTCTTGTTTCCTCAAGCTCTTCTCCTTCCTTCTTAAGACTACCAACACCAAAATCCACCAAAATGACTTAGATTGCTTCAACAACGGTTAGGGTTTCAAAGGGAGCTTTTCTGGGAGCATAGGGGACGTTGTGGCCGCAATAAAGTCGTTTAATAGGGTTTTTGTCCGGACAGTACCTACTCGCCGAGTCCGGTCGCCGACTCGCCGGGTAGCTCATTAAACTCCCGCGTCCAAGATGCTCCCACTCGGAGAGTTGGACCTCAACTCGCCGAGTCCCAGACCAAAATGCAAGATTACTTAGGTAAAAATACATACCAGGAATCGGGTGCTACAACGCCAACTCCCCTTTTTCCAAACAATGATGCCAGCAAGCCAAGCACCAAACACTCAACCACCATTCCACGCGTCACTATAGAACCTGATACCAACGAGCACACTCCCGACGCTTCCACCGCTTGCACAGACAATGGTAGCGCCACCATCGGTCCCTCACCTCTCGACAAGCTATAGTGACCACCTATAGTGACCACCTACGCAAGTCAACAACAGCTTGCACCAATGCAGCCCTTGACTCAGTCTCAACTCCTACACCCGGGATACTCGCTGCAGCTGCCGTTCCAACAGCAGACATTCTACGGTCCTAACCCAGGATACCAAGCGTTCTACGGTAACCCCGGGGTACATCCGTGCAGCACGCCCCACCAACACAATTTACAGGGCTCACTAATCGTCCCCAATCAGGACTGCCTGTCACGGAGCGTCACATCTTCGTTTGCTAAGGAGCTGCTGGATTATGAGATCCCAAACACAGCGAAGCTCCCCAACCTGAAAACTTACAACAGCACTACCGATCCGGACAGTCATATTGACACATATGAATGGACAATGACGTCGCTAAAGCTAGACGAGCGTTTCTGGTGCACGTACTTCCCAACGACGCTAGACGGAAATGCAGGCATGTGGTTCAAGACATTACGTCCGGGTAGCATTTACAATTTTGGTCAACTCAAGTATCTTTTCCTTACCAACTTCATGCAACTGCGAAAGTACAAAGGTGATTCCCATTCCATCATCGGGTGTAAACAAAAGGAGGGGGAAAGCGTCATAGAATACTTCACAAGGTTTACAAACGCAACGCTAGACGTGTCGGGTCATGACGAGGGTCTTATAGCAGGAGCTTTTACATGGGGACTCCTTCCCGGTCCTCTGTCACAGAAACTCATGGGAAAAAAACCACAGACAAAAGCGGAACTAAAGGAAAGGGTGGAAAGATATTTAAGACAGGAGGAAGGCGAAGCAGCAAAACTAGCATACTTGAACGCCATGGCACTCAAGTGTCCCAACCCAACCTACACAGACATGTCTGGGGGAAGCAGGCATTTCGGACGAGGGAAGAGACCACTAGGCCGCTTCAGGCCGTTCGTCAGGGATGACAGACAGAGTCGCCGCCCAGACGTGTACGTGGTCGCGTACAAACAGCAAGAGAGAGCACCAAAAGGACAATATTGCGAGTATCACAAAAGTAAAACGCATGACACTACCAATTGCGCGGTTATTAAAAAAGAAATGGAGGAGAAAAAGCTCAAGGGAGATCTTGTGGAAATAGCACGCAGCCTGCGCGCCAAATTCGACGCAGAAAACACCAAAGGAGCTCCGAAAGAAGGTGCGTAGCCCAAAGAAATATTCATGATAAGAGCCAAGAGAAGCAGGCACGAGGGAAGCACACCCCATGAGAACATAACGCCCCTGACATAAGAACTCACATTCTCAGCACAAGATCCTAGACCGGAAGGCTGGAAAGGCGATAACCCCCTAATAGTACAGGCCTCTATTAAAGATGTGATCATACACATAGTGTATATTGACACAGGTAGTGTTGCAGACATCATCTACGAGCATTGTTTCCGCCTCCTCCCAGACAAATGGAAGGACGGTCTGAGACCTACAACGGGGCGATTGGTCGGGTTCACGGGACACAGCCTATGGCCGCTTGGCGTGATTCACCTACCGCTTACATTGACCAGCCATGACAAGCGGCGAAAGAAGACAGTCTTGGTTGATTTTGTTGTGATCCGACACCAAGCAGAACATAATATCATTCTGGGAAGGCCAACCTTGCTCATATTAGGAGCGATTCCGTCCACGATGCACGGGATAGTGAAGTTCAATACTAGCGAAGGTCCGGCCACCATCTTGGCCACGCCACCAAAACAACTGCAGTGCTTTGCGATCATGCAACCAGCCGAGATAACAAGGGAAACCAAGAGAGCACGGGGCGAATCGACATACGAGAAAGAGGTAGTCAACGAGGAACACCTTGATCAGACAATCAGCATCGGTCGCAACCTACCGGGGCACACCAGGCTAGCACTCGTTGATCTCCTCAGGCGATACAAGCACGTATTCGCGTGGACACCTCCAGACATGGTAGGTGTCGATCGACAACTCATCGAACATAAACTCATTATTAAACCAGGTACAAAGGAATTCAAACAGAAAAAGAGGGTCCAAGGGGGAGATCGTAACAGGGCGATCAATGTGGAAGTGGCTAAGCTAACTAAGGCGGGAATTCTGAGGGAAGCGGTTTTCCCAACTTGGATAGCCAACCCTGTCATGGTGCGAAAGCATGACGGATCTTGGCGCATATGCATTGATTTCTCCGACCTTAACAAGGCATGCCCCAAAGATTGCTACCCTCTCCCGGAAATCAACCAAAAGGTAGAATCACTATAGGGTTTCAGACTAAAATGTTTCTTAGATGCGTATAAAGGGTACCACCATATCCAGATGAGTAAGGACGACGAGGAGAAAACAGCCTTCTACACTGACCATGGCACGTTCTGCTATACCAAAATGCCTTTTGGTTTAAAAAACGCGGGGGCAACATACCAACGCCTGGTTGACTCCATATTCTCAAGCCAGATTGGAAGGAACATCGAAGTATACGTCGACGATATGGTCATTAAAAGCGAGAATGAAACAAAAATGTTGCAGGATATCGAAGAAACCTTCAAAACTTTGGAGAAAGCAAGGATGAAGCTGAACCCGGGAAAGTGCACGTTCGGAGTAGAGGAAGGCCAGTTCTTAGGATACTATGTTACCAGACAAGGCATACATCCCAACCCAGCAAAAGTGGACGAATTCATGGAAACGCTACCCCCAAGCACTCTAAGGGACACGCAAGGCTTCATATGAGAAGATCACGGCACTCAGTAGGTTCATCTCAAAGTCAGCAGAAAAAGCAATGCCGCTGTTTAACACACTGAAAGGATGCATCGAGAAAAGTAATTTTCGGTAGACGACGGAAGCAGAGGTAGCACTCCAAGGGATCAAGGAAGCCTTACACAGACTACCCACGTTAGCTAGCCCCATTCTAGGAGAAGTGTTGTAGATATACCTCTCAGCCTCAGCCGAAGCTATATCTTCTGCATTAGTCGTAGAAAGAGAAGGGGAACAGAAGCCAGTGTATTTCGTGAGCAGAGCGTTACAAGGCCCTGAACTTAACTACCCCGCCCTGGAGAAACTGGTGCTAGCGCTGATCTATGCCGCGAGACGGCTAAGACGATATTTTCAGGCCCACCAAATAGAGGTCCTAACGAATTTCCCGATTAAGCAAATCCTGCTCAAGCCATAAACCTCGGGAAGACTCGCAAAGTGGGCGATCGATTTAGGTGAACATGATATCAGCTATAGGCCAAGGGCAAGCATCAAAGGACAGGCGCTGGCAGATTTTCTGCTTGAAGTCCCAGGAGAAGGAGATGTAACCAAAGAAGGAATCATGGCGGTAAAATAAATTCCAGAAGGAAACAGAAAATGGACGTTGTACACTGATGGAGCATCCAGCAGGGAAGGCTCGGGGGCCGGCTTAATCCTGACCAGCCCGGAAGGAGAAGAGGTTACATATGCCCTCCGTTTCGACTTCCATACCTCAAAAGGCGGAGTATGAAGCATTACTGGCCGGTCTACGCCTGGCCAAACAGATGGGGGCGGAGGCCGTAACCGCACTAACAGATTCGAGGTTGGCTGCCAACCAGGTTAACGGAAGCTTCGAAACAAGAGACAAGAGGATGGAAAGATACGTTAAGGCAGTGCAACAACTCACCAAATCTTTTAAAGAGTTCACCATCAAGAAAATTCCAAGGGGAGAGAACAGGAGAGCGGTCGCCCTAACCAAACTAGCGTCGACATGTTTCGGTCACCTATCAAAGAAGGTTTTGGTCGAAGTACTCAAGGAAAGGAGCATAGAGGAACGCCAGGTAGGCGCACTCACGACAGCGGGATCCACCTGGATGACACCGCTAATAGATTACCTACAACAGGGCGTCCTACCTGATAGTCATGACGAAGCCATAAGAATACGCATAAAGGTGCCTTCATACGCCCTAATTGAGGGAGAGCTATACCGAAAGGGGTTCACCACACCATGGCTAAGATTTGTAGACGAGACAAAGGGAAAAGAGGTGTTGCGAGAAGCACATGCAGGACAGGCAGGCGCACATGAGGGTGCACGAGCGCTAACAGGAAAGGTGCTCCGGATGGGGATTTACAGGCCCACCGTATACCAAGACGCAGCTGAACTAACAAAGGCATGCGCAGAATGCCAAGCGTTTTCCCCAGTCCAGGCAAATCCTCCAATGCCCTTATCCAACATATCTTGTCCTTGGCCATTCTATCAGTGGGGAATAGACATTGTGGGACCATTCCCAAAAGCGCCAGGAAGGTTAAAATATATGGTCGTGGCTGTGGACTACTTTACGAAATGGATCGAAGCAGAACCATTGTCGTGCATTACAGGAAGGCACATGATCAAGTTTGTCTGGAAGAATATCATGACCAGGTTCGGTACACCTAAAACGTTGATAAGTGACAATGGGCTTCAGTTTGCCGAAAACCCGTTTAAGGAGTGGTGCGCTAGCAAGGGGATAAATCAGCGATTCACGTCAGTGGCACACCCACAAGCAAACGGACAGACATAAGTATCCAATAGAACCATTGTGAATGGGATTAAGAAGCGGTTAGGAAAGGCCAAAGGAAACTGGGCGGAAGAGATACCGACGGTGCTATGGTCGTATAGAACCGCCCCGCAGACAGGAACGCGGGAGACACCATTCAGTTTGACGTACGGAGCGGAAGCAATGCTCCCAGCGGAGGTGATGATAGGCACGCTAAGGACAAGCCACACCAACGAAGAAGCCAATTCTCGAGACCTAAGGCTAAACCTAGAAATCTTAGAAGAAAAGCGAGAAAAGGCAAGCATATGTCAGACAGCATACAAACACACGACAGAAAGATACTACAATCAAAGAGTTAAAGAAAAAGCATTTAAGGTGGGGGAATATGCATTAAGAAAGAACGAGGCAAGTCGAGCTCAGCCTTAGGGTAAGCTAGGACCCGTGTAGGAGGGCCCATACAAGGTGGTAGAAGCAAGTCAGAATGGGGCGTACACCTTAGAAGCAATGGATGGAAGGCAGATCCCAAGAACGTGGAACGCAAGGAATTTAAGGAAATTCTACTTTTAGAAAAGAAAACCCCCACAAGAAAGCAGCGAAGCTAGAGCAAATAATCTAAGCACTAAAAAAGGTTCCGACGACCAACATGTAACGCTTTGTACTCAGTGTACAAATCTAAACAATTAAAATGATGGAAATTTGTACTTAGTGTACTAAAATTTTAATGATTAACGCGCGTAATGCTTAGTGCATTTCAGTCTTAGAAATATTGCGATCGTAAAGATTAGTGCATTCAACGATAATACTTAGTGTATCAAATGTGGTATATTAAAACCAACGCATTCAGCCTTAATACTCAGAGTATTAAGCCTTATGACCAATGCATATAGGGCTCGACACGCTGGCCCATGCCGACGCTTAGTGCGTCGAAATTAATCGAGGCATCGCTTAGGGCGAGGTCCTGAACCATTGATAAATTAAGCAACCGACGACACATGAAATAATAAACACATAGCAACTACATATATCATCCAACATCACAGCAAGGGTAATGTCATCAATATAAAAAAAAACCCCAAAGTAGCCACACACAAGAGTTCAAGACAAAACATCAAAATAAAGAGTTTTTCACGCCCTACAGGGGTAGCACACGAAACTTACATCACACTATCACCATCGTCCTCATTCTCTTCAGCATTGGCAACATTATCTCCACACACGACAGCATCTTCTAAGTCACCAGCATCCACCACAATGTCACCAACACGATCTGGCTCAGGAACAACATCATCACGCTCATTACCCAAACAAATGTTGGCATCCAAACCGTCGTCAGTACCAACACCACCATCACCTCCCACACCCGCACCACCACTAACACCACTCTTTTCAACCCCAGTGTCACCATCCACCAAACCTTTAGGAGTACCGTCAGAACCAGAGAACGCACACAGATCACGAACCCCTTGCATATCCAATTCGCCCAGGCCCAACAAGGCAGCATGATCCATACTAGCAAACGCTAGGAGAGCATCATTCACACTGGTAGCAGGGCCGACGACAGGGGCATCCACAAGACCGGAATGACCAGCAGAGGCAAGAGCAACACATACATACTCCGCTCCGGCAACAAAGGCGGCGTGACGAATTAGACTCACCGCTCCTGTAAACTCCAGATGCTCGATTAGCTTGTCAACAACCCGCACAAGCCCCACCTGCAACAACCAGCTCAGATCACGCTGTGCCACACTTACGTTTGACTGCAAGTCGGCAACCACCCTATCATGATCAGCCACATCACGTTCAAGGCTTTCAACCTGGATCATTAAACCCTCGTTAACCTAAGAGAGAGAGAGAGTCAACTTTGGCCTCCAAACTAGCCCTGAGCTCCTCCATTGCAATCTTCTCAGTAGCCAAAAGTTGATACCTCTGTTTGGCACGTTGCAGATCCATAGTAAGTTCTGAAATGCGCTGCCCTAACTCAGTTACACGAGCCCCACAGTCGGCATGCACAGTTTCCATCTCATTGAGCATCTGAATGCGCCGAGCCCCGGCAACAAGGTAAAACATAGCTTGCGCGGCAACACAGGACATGTCATGGGACAAGGCGGGACTACCCATAGCTTCCATGTCAGCAGCAGTGGCAGGAGTAAATGCATGCCGAGTAAACTCTAGAGCATTAGTGCGAACGGAGAGGCGAGACTCACTGTGAAGATTCCATGGGGGAACAAAAGGTGAAGGTCCTGAAGAACCTCCACCTGTGTTCTTGCTGGGAGAAAAAGGAGTGGGATCCGGGCCACGAAAGTCTTGAGGAGGAGAAGAACTAGTAGCAACAAGCGGAACAACCGAAATAGGATCCATGGGCTGTTTAGGCGCCCCATCCATCCCTTCAGAATGTTGAACGTCATCATCAGGGATAACAACCACGGGTGCCGGTGACGAAGCTATCGAGCTTAGAAGGCGAGAAAAGTTGCGCCTGGTCTGAACTCGCTTGGCGACGTTAAGTGCACCGCTCACAGTCTCACCCATGGCCAGAACGGCCTTCCGTTTGGCCTGCAGCCGCCGGGCATCAGCAATGATGCCATCTTTGCTATCCTCGTCACCCTCGGTGGAAGTATTGTGAACACCACCTAAGAGCATAACGGAGGAAAGGGGGTGAACTGTAAGAGGGTCCGTCCCGGTAGACGGCGGGCCTCCACTTGTCGACGGAGGGATTGACATAGAAGCAGTAAGAGCAAGCTGGTCCAAACGGCGAGGGGGAGGAAGACGATCGACTAAATCTACTTCTCGATACTCCAGTTTCCCCCTATAACGTTTGCGAAGCACTTCATCCATAGATAAAGGAGACTCATTACCTGGGAAATTTGAAGCACCAAGGAAAATCAAAAAAGGGAAGATATTCAGACAATAAAACCCTAAACAAACCGAGTATGCAAACACGTACCATCCACGAAAAGGAAGAAAACCGCCATTTTACCACGACGCCTCCAAGACAGACTCATCCCCACACCGGAGAGAAGGGCCTCAGAGTAGTCCTCAGGGGACACTTGGATGCTCTTAAGGAAATCAGCCACGCCCTGGTTATGGGGAAAGAGTTTTGGGGTGACATCAACAAAAGTGTTGGCATGATAACGGCCGCTACCCACTAAGCCCTGATTAACCCAAAGCCACCGATCTTGCCAATTCTTAGGGGTCCGGCCGTCGGGCACTAGGGTATGCCCTCCCCGGCGAACGAAAAACGTGAACTTATCACCGGTGCAACAGAAACAGAAGAAGTACTTAAACACAAAGTAATCAGGAAGATAACCGTTAGCCCGACAAATCATCTCAAAAGCAACAACTTTATTTACAGCGTTGGGGGTTAGCATTTGAATACTGCAACCATCTTTCTGGAGCACCTCCTCTTGGAAATCAGTCAAAGGAAGATGAAGGCCGGCATCTAGGGTTTTCTGGTAGATACCGACTTTTCCGGGGGGGGGGGGGGGAGAGAGAAAGGATGGAAGAACCTAGTGAAGGAAACTCCACACCGTCAAGAGAAGTGAGGCCATAAGTGGTTTCGAGGAATGAATACTCAGAGGCAGAGGGCACGATGCCTGGGGGACTCGCCATGAAAAGAAAGGAGAGAAAATGGAGTTGAGGAAGAAGAACAGAAAGAAAGAGGAAACGTAGACAAGAAGACACGATAAGGGCCCTTATAAGGAAACGGAAAGGGCGGGATATTCAAAATGTCTGACACGCTGACGTAACCGCTAGCCATCATGAGCAGTCACGTCGCCATCAAAATTGAAACGGCGAACGAACAGGGAAGCAACACGTGTAAAGTAATCAAGTCTAGAACGCCGTATCTAGCAGCACAACGCTACGGCTACTGGACTGGGGGACTTGATGACGTGCTTAAGCCGGCACAGAAGAGTCACGCTCGCCCAAGATACCTGGCGCCTCGGCCGAGCCAAGAGGAGCGGGCTCAGCGCCTCGCCAGCGCCCCTAAGAGCAGGGCGCCCCGGTAAAAGGCTCGCGCCCGCCATTACCGTCGGAGCCAATGGAAGAACTCTGACATAAAGAGGCGCACAACCCTCCAATCAACGCCTCTGACCTTGTCCCCTAAAAGCGATCTTGTCCCGTACGGACGAGCAGGGTCGCTAGGTATAAAAGGATGCGCTCTGGAGCCCTAAAGGTAAGCTATCTCCTCTAAGTGCAATAATCCTTAAACACCGAATACCC
The DNA here is from genome assembly GCF_052849685.1 of Lactuca virosa. Lineage (NCBI taxonomy): Eukaryota > Viridiplantae > Streptophyta > Magnoliopsida > Asterales > Asteraceae > Lactuca > Lactuca virosa. The sequence continues at coordinate 264,420,203 of NC_136427.1, forward strand.
TATCTAACTTGACCGTCGGAGTGTTCTTCCGGGAGCCTCCTCCCGGAAAGCGGCTGGCGGCTATTCTTTCGTGTGACCTTGCAGATACATCCAAACGCCTAATAGGAATCCAAATTGAAGGCCAGGCGTAAGGTCGCATCAGGCCCAATTTTCCAAATTGGGCCCAATCCCATATGGGCCTTATCCTAAGCCCATACTTCCCTTAATTACAATTCAGAATACCTCAATTACCCCTTGGGAAAAACTTGCTCAAAGTCATAAATCAAAAGTCAAAGTCAACGGTCCAAGTTGACCCAACTCGTCGAGTTGCCCTTCAACTCGTCGAGATTCTTCATTAGACTGCAAAGATCGGGCAAAACCCCATGAACTTGCCGAGTTCACCAGAAATCCAACCTCTTAACTCATTAAGTCAACCTTTTTGAAACTAAAGGCTTTTCAACCCACATCCTAACTGAAATGGCCTAAAAAAGGGTAAAGTTTCCAAATTTACCCCTAAGAACCACCAAAATGGGTTCAAAACCCAAACCCTAAACTTAAAAGGGTAAGGACTTAATTATTAAGCACTTATTCCACAATGACACAACTCCAAGATGCAGATCTGACCATATGAGGCTAGATGGCCATGTAAACTTTCCAACTTTACACTTATTCAGGATTAGAAGAAGCTCAAAAGCTCAAATAAGACCAAAAGAAGGACTTAATGAATGCATGAATCCCTTAGGACCATGAAGTTGGCACATTTATGCCAAAAGAGCACATGAAGATCATAGATCTAGAAAGGATAAACACTTGGGACTTCTACTTCCTCAACAATCGCCCATCCATGGCTAAAAGCATACAAATAAACCCAAGAAGAGATCTAAGCCAATACTAATCAAGGTTAGAGCTTTATACCCGAAATAAGCTGGAAATGGAGCAGAGAATCAAGATCTATGAGCTCCTTCTTGAGCCACCACCTTGCACCAAACTTCCCCTCCTTGAATGAGCTTCAAACACATACCAAAACACACACAATGGACTCACAACACTCTTGGAGGCTCTAGGGTTTCGAAATTAGGGTTAGGGCTATGAAGGCTAGAAATGAGGCCAACACCTGGAACTTAAGGTGTTTAAATAGGGTGCAAAAACCCCAAAATTAGGGTTTCCTAAACAGCGTCCAACTCGTCGAGTTGGTTCTTCCAACTCGCCGAGTTGTCTCATTAATCTCGCGACCAAACAACTCCTACTCGCCGAGTTGAGACTCCTCAACTCGTCGAGTAGACCCATTAAGTCCTCACGATTCTTCATCTTCAACTCGCCGAGTTCAGCTTGAAATTAACATAATTCTACAATTAACCTTCTAGATTCCGGGTGTTACACTATTGGTATCCAATGTCAACGCCACATCATTTTCACATCACCCTTCCCTCACCCCACAAATCTGTCAGGATTGGTACAATACCTTAACATATTTTTTTTCCTTTTTTTAATTAAATAAAGTTAATAAAAGAAAACTATTTCATTAATTAAAAAATACATACTAAAAAAAGGCATAAAAAACATAATCGAAACATAGTAAAATAGAACGTCATGCCTAATCATCATCGGTCATATCATCATCATAATCCTCATTCGAATCATCTACAAACATGTCTGATTCGTCATCTGTATCGTTGAACAAATCACTGTAAAAATCGTCGACAACAAGATTTACTCAAGCATTGAATACATGTTTCACCATAGCAGCACAAAGTTTGTGGTGTCCAACTTGATCGTATACTTCCTTTCTGTTCGCCATGTATTCCGGTGTACCGATACCCACTCCTTCGAATGTTAATAAATTCTCATTTTCATTGTGTGGCAAATCACCTTCTTATCATCTTCTATAATCATATTATGCAATATGATACATGTATACATCAAGCTACTTATTCTTTTTCGCTTGAATGATCATGAATCGCTTGGCTCGCTCGATATCCTTCGTGGCTGATTCTTGGACTAAATTAAACCTTAATCGCTTTTTTCGGTTGGACATGAGAATGATTTCATAAATATAGCTAACTCGTTATATATCTCATCAGTAAGGTAATATCCATACTTTTGTGATGTCATATTTGCTTGAAACGACACATCATACGATTTCCCAAGGTAGATATCATTGAATATTGGCGATTGGTCTAGAACATTGATGTCGTTGTTGGAACTCGATGCACCAAAAAAATTCATGCCATATTCAAAGATCATAGGACATCATTGCTTCTAAATTTATTGTCGGATGCTTTTGATCAACTGACATAAATTGATCGTGCCACACATTAGGGCACATTGACCACCCCAATGCGTACAATCAATACTACTAAGCATTCCAGGGAACCCATACTTGTTTTTATGTGTCATGTGCAGTTGGTGGATGTCGCTATTTGTAGGCTTGCATAAATGACGACCATGACATATGATAATCACAACTTTAGCAAACTTGTATAGACATTCCCGTGTTGTTCTCTTTGACATCCTCAAATACTCATCCCATGAGACTGGTCCCATATTATAAGAAAACTTTTCTGACCTCTTGCATCAATCATCTGCTGAAAATATGGAAATCGATTTTTATATCATCAACAATGCGTAGAAATAATTTTTTCCTCGTCCAAAACTGATGTTTGAATTTTCCAGCATAGACTGCATCATCATTAAAGTACTTATTCACAAATTGGTTGTGTCTGGCTTCACGATTTCTCTATAAGGGATGATTTATAGTTTCTAAACGCGAACTTTCGGCTTCATTTTCTTGTAGATAGGTGACTGTTGTTTGCATAACATCCCCGATAAAAGCCGTTTGCCGCAACGCTAACATATCCGACAAAGCAGATGACGATGAAAATTTTTCGAATTATAAATATAACAGTATATAGAAATGTTTGATGTTTGTTTTGTGTTTTAAAACGTGAAGTGTAAGTGTGTATTTATAATAAAGAAAAAAACAAAAAAAAAATGAAAATTACCCCTTAAAAAACATTCAAAAAAATGTGTGGACAAAATTACAAAAATGGTCCCTGTGGTTGTCAAAATTATGTGGTTTCGGTCCAAAAAAGTTTGGTGGTGCATAAGTGGTCCATTTATGGATACCTTGTGTGGTTTTGGTCCCTATGATTGAGATTTTTGTGTAGTTTTGGTCCCCACCCAACCTAAAATGACTAATATGCCCCTTTAGTAATTATTTTTCAATTTCTTTTGTTATTTTTTTAAGACATTTTAATTAAAAAAATCAAAAAAGAAAATTCTAGCCACCCACCCTCCCACCCTCCCCCTCTCTATTTGCATATTTCTCCCAAAACGAAGATCCCACCCATCGCCGACACCATCAAAAACACCCATGGAGCTTTAGTCGTCGCCGTTACTTCATCATCCACCACCAACGATCAACATCACCACAAGAAAAATTGTAGCACATCTATTTCAATTCCTCTCCTCCATCTGGGATCAAATAGATCCAACAGCAGTGCCCATGGCTAGTGATTTTCTCCAAGAACACAAGAACACAAGGCACACATGATTTCAGATTCCATTTATGGGATGATTTTAGCTCCGATTTGATTCAGCGCCACTGTATACTTCTTTGAGTCCATTAACCCTAAACCCAGAAATGATATGAGCGCACATACATGAAAATCGATTTGTAGAAATAGATTGTTCTTGAAAGCCCATAAGCTTTTTCAGAGGGTTGTCGCGGTGGTGATGTTGTTTTTGGATAGAACAGGTGGTGGTGTTCTTACCTTTCATCTTCTCTGGCTCTGGCGGATCTGAAAACCCTAGTTCCAATAAAAGATTAAAGATGATGGTGCTCCAGATCTATAAAAGAACGATGTCGAGGGTGGGAGAAGTGGTGATGTATTCTTTCGTCGGTGACAAAGCAGAGGGGGAGAGGTGTATTTTTATAGATGTCCAACAACGGTGGGGAGAGGACGACTTTTTAGGTGGCGGAGAACGATGGCGAGGTTAAGCGAAGCGTTGGGGTGTCCGTTTGTCGGTGACGGTGTAGATAGGGGAGGGTCAACCGATTTTGTTTTGCCCAGATGTATATGATCTTACCCTTATTGGTGCAAATCGAAAACCTAAAAGATAATCCTCTCTGATCTAGGTTTTTTTTGTTCTCTGATATGGGTTTTTTTTTTTTTTTGTTGTTGTAACAGAGGAAGATGATGATCCTCTATAATCTGGGCTTTCTTTTTTCATTTGATTAAGGTTAAAAGTGAAGAAGAATATGTAAGAGAGAGAGAGAGAGAGAGAGAGAGAGAGAGAGAGAGAGAGAGAGAGAGAGAGAGAGAGAGAGAGAGAGAGAGAGAGAGAGAGAGAGAGAGAGAGAGAGAGAGAGAGAGCCATTTTTTAATTTTTAATTACTTAAAAATTACTAAAATGAATATAAAAAAATAAAAAACAAATATGAGGGGTATAATCGTCCTTTTAGGTGGATTGGGACGAAAACCAATAGAAATATCCAATTTTGGACAACTTATGCATCACCAAACCTTTTTGGACTGAAACCACATAATTTTGACAACCACTGGGACCATTTTTACAATTTTGTCAAATGTATGACAATAAGTTCCTGGGAGTGGTAGCATGTGCTAAAACATTGTCACGTCATAATTTTATGGACACGTAAGCTTAATATGATGATATGGAGTGGGGATGTGTTTAAAAGGTAAAACATTTTTTTTCTTAATTTTTATTTAACTATTTATATAAAATAAACTATAAAATGGTACAAGTTGTTAAGCTGAAATTACAAACACATGAAGCTGATATAGTCAGCTGGGAACACCAGTCTTACTCTTTCTTCTCGCCAAGCAACCAACGAGCCCATCTTAGCGTTGCTTGTCGCATGGTTAAGGTGTGGTAGCGAGCTTTGGGCGAGGGCTTAGCGAGGGAGGGTGGCAAGCCACTCCCTCCAGCCTTAATTCGCCTCCATCTCTGGACGCTGTCGTATCTACTGTACCACCACGATAACATGTTATCACCGTTAGGTGTCACTGACGTGCACTTCGACCGATGTAACCTACGACACGATACCTCATAAACTCATAATCGTCCTTCGTGTAATATGATAATTATGTGGTTCACAGGACGGTGATGACCGTCGTCATGGCCGGTAAACAAGTTTCTGAGTAACACGTGTTCTTTAATAAACACGCCGCAATTACTCGTGTGACTGTATTCAGACAATCATGCACACCAACAAGTCGTATTAAAATTTCTCAATGAAATCATTTGGAAATAAGGTTTCTATTAATACTCAATTTGCTCACTTATTTTACCCTTATTTTATTGTGTTACGTGGCTCGTGACTTTCTATATAATATGTCAGTGTTGCTACAAAACAATTAGGTATGTATTATACAAATAATGTTTGTTTTAATATTTGTTTGTGGGTAATATGTTAGATTAGTTACGATATTTTATTTTGTAATAGTACGCTTCATTGACCATTATACTATGAGTTTAACAAACATTGTGTGTTTAATAACAAAATAATTATTGAATTGACGAAAACTTAAGAGAAAAACACAAAAATGACCTCTTTTAGAGGTAGTGTCTAAAAAATGATCATTTTTTATTATATATAGAAGTAACTATCAGTTTTGCAATAAATCTCATTGATATTGTGAAATATTTCTCCACCAAACATTAAAGCGGTACATGTTTCAAAATTTAAAGTTTCCGAATTACAAATAAGAAATACTCAAATATGCAATTAAAAGTTAAATGAAACTAAAACTGACTAACTATAAAATCAAAACGACATGATTTTTTTTGTCCATATTCGTTACTCTATACGCCTAACTTGTACACGCAATACGAATGAGAAGAAAAGTAGAAAACCATACATCGTGATTAATTATCCATATTCGTATTCAATAATATCAGATTACAAGGATAACTAGAGGTGTGTTTTTATTAGGTGAAAGATAATTTCAATTCATTTAAATGAAAACTATTATTTTGGTCATATTTATATTCATCACATATAAAATTAAAAATAAAATAAGTCGAACGGTGTAGTGGTTCCCTAAATACATTCAAGTGTGTATAACCTTCTAAGTTATTTTTATTAAAAAAAATATTCCAATCATAATAGTTTTTGTAATCATACATTTACTATTTTGCCCTACCCAACTCCCCATTGGACCATCCATTTTACCAACAATGGTTATTAATTATTATTAAAAGCGTTGGTCACAAGTTTCATGAACCTACGACAATGCCTACAAAATACGCTCATAATAATAGAAACTTGCTTGCGCCGAAATATGTGATAATTGATCAATCTTTAAAAAAAAGTAAATAACATGTATACAATAGCATTATATCCTTTTATTAAACTTAAAAATGATAATTTATTAAAACTAATTTCACAAAAATACCAGAATTATCTAATTTTTTTTCCCTTTATACAACAAAATGAGTATAATTTCATAATGGAGGGGATTGTGATTGTGAAATAGCAAAAATAGTCCCTAACTATTTAGGCTTCTCTGAATTTAGAACATTTTTATTATTCTCAATCTTGAAATCTTTTTCAAACTCAGACCACTCAATGGGAAATTTGGGTATTTTCAGAGTATATTTGGAATTTGAAAGATATTCGCAGTGACTTGAAAATATGTAGGTCATGCTACTTAAGTTACATACTTATCTATACAAATATTTTATAATTTCTTTTCGGAACGGCAGAAATATATCAACAAACTGCTCTAATAAAGAAATAGATGCAAAAATGAGGAGTTTAAGCTCATCACATTCTTCATCATCAAAATTATTTTATTAATTTAGATTAAGACATACGGTAGTCTAATGACTCCCTATATGGATATAGATTTGTGTCATCAACAAAGGGAAAAACATCTCAAATCTCAATAACCAGTTCATGATTCATCAACCTGACATATAATCTCATTATCACCTTTTCATTTTATGGAAGAAAAAACTCACAACCACCTATTTCACATGGTTTATACATAATATTAAGAGTCACCACATAAGTAACATACTCAACTTATATGTTTTCTGGTGTTTGATGCACAACATTTAGAGTAACCATAGTAAAAAAGAAATTACCTACTCGATGATATTAGCAGGACCTTATGTGAAATAGATTTATGACGGAAAAAAAAAAGTTCTACTGTTTTATAAAAATGTATTTGGTATCGATTAATTGTAAAATAAGTAGTAATTTTAGTGATGTGTGTAAAAAATGGTTATTTCAAGTAGACATCCCACACAAATGTTCGTTTTTATGATGTCCCTTTAATAGATGCCCATAACTTAAATTTGGTATTGAGTCAATGGTTGTATTTTGGTAAATAAAAAATATATATGTATATTACGTGATAACATCATCTAAAACACATGTCTGTATACTATTTATTTAATGCGGAGATTACGGTAAGTTTTGTAACTTCAAACTAAATATACAAAATTTATGGCACAACTTACAAGTAATTACAAGACAATGACATTAACTACTGACCCTTTCAAAGCCAATATATATTACTAGCAAACCCATATTGAAAATGTCCTAATAAACCTAGAATTCCATGGTGTTTGTTTTTTTAGTCGATAATTTTTAATCAAAAAAGTCTTTGGTTATAAAAACTTAAATCAGGTAATAATATGATCCATATATATAAGATATAATAACAAGAAATGAAGAACACGTAACGATATATTTAACTATGTTAAAAAAAATACAAAATGTTTATTACCAAGTTGATCCTTTGGGGTTGTAAAGATAGAGTAAAGATGGGTTATGAATGTGATGTTAGAGTGTAAAGGAAAAAAGATAAAAGGGTCCCACATTATTGCATTTTGAAGAACATATTCCCTTACCTACACATGACAACATCTAATCTTTTCTTCCTCCACACACACCAGACTCTTCACTTGTTCTATCTCACAGAAAGACACATACAAACATAAACATACATCTACAGAGAGAGAAGCAGAAGCCTTGAATTTTGAGGAAGATATTGTCACTCTCTAATCAATTTTGAGTTTCTATGTGGTAAGTTTCACTCACACACACACACACACACAATTGTATATGTACGTATGTATGTATATATATTTCTTACATTTCTCCATATTTTTATTGAATTTTACAAGATTTTAGTAATTTCTGAATTATCACTACATGCTGTATTGCGGTAGTAATTTTAACATAGTTTTTTTTATTCTTTTTGTTTATTTTAGAAGAAGAATTGAATTTTTCATGAGTTCTTGAATTCAGAGGAAGATATATGTCACTCTATAATCCCAATAATCTTCTGTATTATGTTTGAAAATTCTTAAAGCTCAATATTTATTTTTTCATTCTGTAAATACAATATTCCCGATGTTCTTTTCTGAACTGTGTTTGGAATTGTTTACTCTTTTAATTCGAAAGCATTTAATTCAGTTTTTGCAGATATTTTCAGTAAACATAAACCCCAATATCTCTATTATTTTTACAAATAAAATGTATATATATGTGGTGTTTAATTTTGCAGATGATAATATAAAAAATCATAGAGCAATGGACGGGAATGGGAATGGGAATGGAAATGGGAAATCCTTGGAAAGAATGGTGTCATTGAAGGCTCTGCAAATGGGGAATTCATTGTCATGCCAAATATGTGTGATTGGATTTCTGTGTGGAGTATGCCTCACTTCTCTCTTTCTTGCTGCCCTCACTTCCTTCGACTTTGCATCTGCCCCCAATTCCACTTCCACCTCCTATTTTCTCAGTAAGTTTTTTTCTGTTTCTGTTTTGCATCCTAACAAATTATCATTATTCTTGAATATAATTAAATTAAAAAAAATTTCCATAATTCTAATTTTAGGAGTTTTAAATCCTACATTTCGGATACTACTCAATTGACCTTACCAGAAAAAAAAGGCGTTCCTCCTTTTTGGATCTTTTGTTTGTGTTGTCGCCCTTTTTAACTAGTAAACACTCAAATGGGCTATTTTTGGATCACGTATTAATCTTTTTTCTTTTAATCTCATTCTACGTATTACGTAATGTACTCGTGTTTTGTATAGTTTAAAATACGACCAGTATTAGTTTTATGTTAGAAAAATGGTGGTTTTTGTTAGGGATGGAATTTGGATAATTGGATTATGACATTGGTGGGTTATAATAAATAATTTAAAGATCAACATAAATTTCACAAGTCAAAAATGTACAAATGAGTAGAGTCCATAAGGGTGTGATTGAAGCAAAAGTAAAGTAGGTATTACCTTGAAGATTAATTATTTTTTATTCCAGAAGTTTTAAAAGGTATTCAAGTTTCAATTTTTTTACTCATTTTCATATAACACATCAATTATTGAAAACGATACTTCAACCCTGATATATTGAATCGAGTTTGCGTGAACCCTGTGATCTCTTTTATATGGCTGGCTTTAATAAGCTTTTTGTGATTCCTCTGTGTAAGCATGTCTTCTTGAGAAAGACACCCACCAATATGTTGCTATCTTTTTTCTTGGTTTAAATCCAAAATTCAAGTGAATTGTACGACTTCTGGGACATGGTGTACAAGTCTCTATAGCAACAGTGCTCTGGAATAATAAATTTCAACTCTGGAAAACTACCCGCCCTTGTTCCATCATTGAGACAAGGGATAGCGACTAGAATGGCGTATTGTGGTTTAGCCATTATTGGCAAAATTTAAAATTTTACAAAATGAACCCTTATATTTTTAAGGTGTTTGCAGTTTGACCGCATTGATATATATATATATATATATATATATATATATATATATATATATATATATATATATATATATATATATAGAGTTAAGATCAAATAAGAATGAAATTTTTGGTAGAAAGGTAAGAAGTTTTTTTTCTAAATATTTTTTTCGCGAACAAACAAAATGAATCATTAGATGATTCATTTGTAAGATTATTCACAAGAAAAAATTCTCAAAAAAACATCTCGATGATTCATTTATACAATGATTTTGTTGTTATTCATTAAAATTGTCACAAAAGTGATTTTTTTCTTAATTTACTTAAAAATGAATCATAAAGATGTTTTTTTTGGGAATTTTTTCTTGTGAATCATCTTACAAATGAATCATCTAGTGATTCATCTATTTTGTTCGTCAAAAAAATATATAGAAAAAACTTCTTACATTCCTACCAAAAATTTCCTTCTTACCGGATATATATATATATATATATATATATATATATATATATATATATATATATATATTGCTGCAACTTAAATCCTATAGGTTGACTTTCTTTTTCATGTTTTGCAACCGTTGTAAATGTTTTTTTTTTTTTTTTTTTGTGAACGGAGTAATGATGTATGTCTCAATGAAATATATTGTACACGTAAGGTCTGTTTTTTGTTAGACTAAATAATCATTTTACCTTATATTCCAAAATAAAAAGCCAATTTTAATGTGAGAGGAGTATGCTTTTTGGCTTAATTCATTAAGTTATTCTAAACAAATTAGGTAAAAAAAAATACAACTATATAAAGCTCCTGATTAAGTACACCCATAAGCTCATTAAGTTAAAAAAAAAAAAAAATTCCCTAATTGACATCCCAAAAAATATAATTTACAAAAGGAACCCTCTCTTTTAAAAGTGTTTGCAGTTGGACCTCAACTTTGGCATATATTCTAATTTGAAATTGTAGTTAATATTAACATTGTTGTATAAACTTGTATTATTTTGTAGATGCATTTACGGGTCGAGAAAGTGATTTTAAACCACAAGCCGTAGAAAAAATGTTGATATCACAAAACATTATTGCGGTCCGAGTCAACGACCCAGTCAACTCAATCTACTCGGCTTGGAGTGCAATATTGAACAAGTCAAACACTGGTGAGGATCTCTTCTCACAAAATACAGCAACCGATGGATCTAAGGTGCATAGACCTCCTCATTTGGAGAATTGTAAGTCCAGTAGTGAAGTGAATCGACTTCTCGATAAGCATACTGAAAATGGGGAATTACCACCATGGATAATGTGGAAAGGTTTCTTGAGTAACTATCCTTTATCAACAAAAGATGAGCAACAAGGGTACAATGGTCATCAAATCAACTCCAAAGGTGCTTACCCTCCATGGGTACGTGTTTGTTATAACAATTTTGTAATATCGGCTGTTAGGTGGGACCCTAATATGGGTCCCACTTAACAGTTTGCATGTTTTACTTATATAAACTATTTATTGACGGTTTATTGCAGATCAAAGGATCAGACGAGGACAATTATCCACTAACAAGGGAAGTGCAACGCGATATATGGGTGCACCAACATCCAGTGAATTGTAGCGATCCAAATGTGAGGTTTCTTGTTTCTGATTGGGAGAGAATACCAGGATTTGGTATGGGAGCCCAGTTTGCTGGGATGTGTGGGCTTCTTGCAATCGCCATTAATGAGAAAAGGGTCCTTGTCACAAACTACTATAACCGAGCCGATCATGATGGTTGTAAAGGTAGACAAACTTACTACACGTGTTTTTATGTTGCACAACAACTTGTTATGTCATGTCTTGTCTTGTTTAACAAATATATGTTGTATCATGTCTTGTCTTGGGGTAGTAATTTCTCATTTGGGTATGATATATACAATCTTATTATGTTGTTAATTAGGTGCATCAAGGTCGAGTTGGTCATGCTACTTTTTCCCGGAGACATCACAAGAGTGTAGGGATCGAGCTTTTGAACTCATGAACGTGAAAGAAGCATGGGAGAAGGGAATTATTACTGTAAAAGAAAACTACACAACAAAGCAGATATGGACCGCTCCAATCCCACGGTAATTTTATGTTTTTTTACTAGTTCCAAAAGGTAATAATTAATTAATTAATTAATTAATTACCATCATAGATAAGAACAAGTTTGAATTGATTAATTAGTGAAAGCTTATATATTAGTATATTACAGAGTATGGGGTAGTCCTTGGAGTTACATGCAGCCAACAACAGAAATAAACGGGAAACTAATCGGCTACCATCGGAAAATGGACTGGAGATGGTGGCGAGCACAGGTAATTAATTATGAAATATTTTGTCGCCATATAATAATTAATAAAGATGAATCTCAGATATTTGTACTTGATTATTCAGGCTTTGCGTTACCTTATGAGGTTCCAAACGGAGTACACATGTGGTTTACTAAATGTAGCACGTCACTCTGCATTCGGATGGGAAGCTGCGGAGTTGGTTCATTCAGCACACGTTTCAGAATCCATCCAGGTTGGTTTAACTTGTGTGTGAAATTACCATTTTACCCTTTTTTTTTTTATCATGGAAACAAAAGGGTGCGTACCTTGATGGATGGCAGGATGGGATGAAAGGTTCTAGATCTGGAATTGAAGAATACGTATGGTCAAACCACGAGCCATGGACACCGAGGCCATTGTTGAGCGTGCACGTGAGGATGGGGGACAAAGCGTGTGAAATGAAGGTGGTTCAGTTTGAAGAATACATGCGTCTTGCTAACCGGATCAGACATCGGTTTCCTGATTTGAACCGGATTTGGCTTTCAAGTGAGATGAAGGAAGTGATTGATAAGACAAAAATGTATGGAAATTGGAAGTTTTACTACTCGAATAATGTGAGACGTCAAGTGGGAAACATGACAATGGCAGTATATGAAGCAAGCCTGGGTCGAGAAACCAGCACAAATTATCCACTTGTTAACTTTTTAATGGCTACTGAAGCTGATTACTTCATTGGAGCTTTGGGTTCCACATGGTGTTTTCTCATAGATGGAATGAGAAACACGGGTGGAAAGGTAATGGCTGGGTATTTGAGCGTTAACAAGGATCGGTTTTGGTGATATTCGATAGTTTAGGGTTAGAATTTGTACAAGTTGTATCTTTTGGTCTCCACTTGTGACTTGTGTATAAATTAAATAAGAATGTCTAAAGGGTAGAGAGCACGAATTAACAAACATTCTGTTAATATGCCCCTCAAAGATTAAACGTTGATATTAAAATAAATTAACATTTTCAGAAGCGTTTACAAAAGCAAATCGCATGAAAATAACAACATATTGTACTTTTTTTCACCAAAATAGACAATGTACTTTATTTTTTAACCATAACAAATATATGCATTTAAATGTTTTTACTCATAATCGCAACATACTTAGTTTTTACTGATAATAGCAATAACTAAATTAATAATGGCAACGTACTTATATATTTCTTTACAACTAATAGCAATTTAATTACAATTATTTACACATAATAGCAACACACTTTACTATTTTCACCGGTATAGACAATATATTATATATTATACCCTAATAGCAATGTACTAAGATGTTTTTACTCATAACTCATAAGAGAAATGTACTTAAATATAGGGCCAGGTCCTTTTAGCTCCAACAATTGCACCAAAAGGAAGGCAGCAAATTCAGCTTCACTATAAGAAAAAGGGGAAAGAATGCATTTTGACTCCGGTTCTTCTTTCACCTTACCTTACCTTGTTCATGTTGATGTCACAAGACAAGAATATTCATGCATTAGATTTTATAATTCTACAAAAAATGCAAACAGAAATCAGATTTAAGCGAACCAAATAAATCAAACATTAGAGTCAAAATGCAGTTGTAAATTAATTCAAAATTCTGTTGGATTATAATTAGACAATTTCAAACAAATTGCCTAAAACACTTTTCAGCATCCCCCAAAATAATTGAATGTGTCTTTGTCCTTGTAGCATTAATCAGCCTTCTGCTGCAACCTATCACTTTAAAAATCTACACAATAATTAAAACACCTAGAAACCTATTTTACTGCTGTAAATATAATTGGACATGTTTGTCAAGGTTTAATAATAGGGATCTATCCTTCCTAACTAATGAGATAATAACTCAAACTACAGTGCTATATCAGTATAAGATCAGTAACCATAGATAGAAAGTAACATGTGATGGACCCCATATATATATATATATATATATATATATATATATATATAGGGAAGGGTTATATGGAAAATAAAAAAACTCTAAAAAAATCATAAAATGCATAAAAAAAATACTTAGAGATCACAAATCTTTTTTTTCACTTTATATTATAAAAAATCGCAACTTTATTTATAAATTCGCTGAAAAAAAAAATTAAAAAATCGATTTTTTTTTCTTTTTTTTTTTGTTTTTTTGTCAAAAAATTTCATAATTTGATCACTCTATCTTGTAGATCTAGTCATTTCTTCCTTTAGGGGTTTTTTGGTCCCAAATATGGTGATTCTTGAGCATGGCATGCTCTTGACCTAATAATTCGTCCTTTTATACCTTATGAGGGGTCTTAAGTCATAAAAAGGTGGTCTTGATGGTTAGTTTTACTCCATGCATGCTATAGAAGGTCTTAAGGCATTAAGATGTTGAGATTTTGTGTATTAAGCACTTAATGGGCATGCAAAGTCATAAAGTTGCAAACTTTGAGACTCTTAATGGTATTTTGGCATTGGATCTGCATTTGGACGTGTTAAGTCGGAGAAATAAGGTCTTAATGGGTTAAGAAGGGGACTGTAACATCCGGATTCCCAAGTATCTTATTTTAAGTATTTATCTTGAGTTTTAGGGAGGGACTCGGCGAGTAGGCGCTCAGACTCGCCGAGTAGGATCGCGAATTCTTGTCTGGATTAATGATCGGACTCGACGAGTCGATGCGTGGACTCGGCGAGTCCGCGCTGTAAAGTGAAACCCTAAATCTCAGGGCATGAACCCTATTTAAAGGCCCTTATGGCCGTCATTTGCGGCCACTACTCCCCTGTGAAAACCCTAGAGAGAAAAGAGAGCTTAGAGAGCATTTTGGAGGCTAATTCTTCATCCTTTGGTGTGATCTTGCAAGGAGTGAGAAAATCCAAGCTAGATCAGTTGTGGAGCTTGGATCTGTGTTTTTCACACTGAGATTCACGTTTTGAGGTACAAGTTCCTTCCCATTTCGTGTATTTGATAGATTCCTTGAATCTAGGGTTTCCTTTGCACAATTTTGAGTTAGATTGTGAAGCATATGAGGTCCCTTTGGGTATAGATGATAGATCTGGACTTTGAGAGGTCCAAAAGGTCCCAAGCTTCCAGCTTTATGAGGTTTCATGTGAGCCTTGAGAGTAAAACCCCATTTTAAAGGTTATTTCTCCATTTTTGGTCTTATAAGCATTGCATGAACGTAAAGTTTGAACCTTTACGTGACTTTCGAGTGTTAGAAGGTTGGATCTACTGGTTGGTGAAGCAGATCTGACCTCAAAAGATCGTTTGAGTGTTTTCATGGGAGGAACTCGCCGAGCCCATAAGGGACTCGACGAGTCGAGTCGGGTTGCCCCGCGATTCGCGACCTGTGATAACCCGTTGAGTGTAGGGTTGACTCAACGAGTCGAGTGAGGACCAGGGGCGAAGAGGACATGCATGTACTCGCCGAGTCGCACGAGTGCACTCGACGAGTCTGGTCAAAGTTTGACTGTTGACTTTTGTTGACTTTCAGGGTTTGGTCAATGTTAGGGTCTTTGAGCCATGAGAGGGTAAAATGGTCTTTTATCCTTCTGAGAGTACTAAGAGAGGGATTAGTCTAGCCTTGAGGGTTGTATTGATTAGAGTGCTTATTCCATGTGATTAGGCGGGGGCTAGACCAGATTTTACCGAGCTCGAGATTTACCGAGTTACCCGAGGTGAGTCTTCTCACTATACTTTACCTAGAGTGGTAATTAGAGTTATGTGACAGACTATCTTGTATGTTATTTATGTGATTGTGATACATTGCATTATTTCTATGTGATTCATGCCGTGTATGTTCCAGAGTTTACAGAGTTAGAACCGGAAGGTTCACATAGTTAGGACCAGAGGGTCCACAGAGTTAGGACCGGAGGGTCCACAGAGTTACAGCCTCGAGTGGCTAATATGTGTTATATGTGGTATTTTGGGGAACTCACTAAGCATTTATGCTTACAGTGTTGTGTTATGTGTTTCAGGTACCAGTGAGGATCGCGGGAAGGCGCCGGCATGATCAGTACACACACGAGGAGTTTTATATATTATGATCTTGGGGTTGTGTTTCTATGGATTGATATATGATACAATGACATTTTTATAATATTATGAATGAAAGTATGTTTTTAAAAATGTGAGAAATTGTTTAAAATTTCGGGTGTTACAAGTTGGTATCAGAGCTTTGGTTTGAGGGATTCGGATGCACCTTCGAGCGCATTTGAACTCAAACTGAGGATTTGAGGAATTTTTCGAAATAAAACAAAATTTTTCTAAAAGAGTAAAAAGATTTTGAAAAGAGCAGAGCAGAGCAGTGTGTACGATCAGCCAGCGCCCGAACGGTGATTTCCCAAAATACCCTTATATTATGTGTTATGAGATATGAGATAATATGTTATGCATGCTAGAGTAGGCTAGGTATTCTTATTAGGACTAGAGTGGCCTGATTTGTGATGCCTTAGCCTAGGGGTTTTGCTGCTAGGAGATGCTTGAGAGTGAGTAGATAGCAGCGAGGAGCTTATGAGAGATCTGCTAGAGAGTAGACTATGCATAGTGAGAGTAGAGTACTTGGGATTTGGGATCCTAGGAGGAAGACTTGGGGTGAATATTGATGCGGTGTGGACAGTAGTATTGGGCCCGTACTACCGAAGACACCGGATCAGTGCGCAGCCCAAGTAAGAATCCTTAGGGTACCAGGGATCGAGTAGGAATGGGATATCGAGTGTGTGCACACTCGAGTGAGTCTCTGATATTTTGTGTTGTATTTCAGAGAGACATCATGGTTGGGACACGCCACACACCTGAGAGCAGTGGTGTTAGTGATGAGGAGATCTGCAGGTTGATTCATGAGGAGGTGGCTGCTGCCATCCGAGCCGAGATACCAGAGATGTTTGGGTCTATCAAGACCACCCTGATCGAGACTTTTGACGAGCGTTACACTGCTGTTGCTGCAGCCGTCGCTGCTGCGAGGCTGCAGGGGGGTGACTCGTTGATGTACCGAGAGTTCAGCAACACGAAGCCACCAGAGTTTGACGGGACATAGGATCCGATCGCTGCGATGAGATGGATTTCTGATATTGAGGGATGCTTCTATACGTGCTCTTGCCCGGAGCATCTGAGAGTTCGGTTCGCGCTGAACCAGCTTCGCTTGGGAGCGAAGGACTGGTGGAAGTTTGTGACATCACACTACTCTTCTGCAGAGCTTGCCGCGGTGACCTGGGAGAGGTTCACCGCTATGTTTCGTGATGAGTACGTTCCCCCGGTGGAAAGGGAACGTTTGGCCCAGGAGTTTTTGACCCTCAAGCAGGGTACCGAGTCTGTTACAGTGATCACCAGGATGTTCCATGAGAGGACGATGTTCTGCCCTAAGCACGTGTCTTCCGAGCAGGCACGCATGAGTCGGTATTTGAGCATTTTGAGGAGAGACGTCCGCGAGTTCGTGGCGAACTCGTCGTACCGGACATTTTCCGAGCTTCAGGCAAATGCCCGGAAGAGGGAGATTGAGCTCGAGACTCAGGCCAGGGAGGAGGCGGAGTCTCAAGGGAGGGATCAGCGACCGGCACAGTCCCAGCCGGCAGCCAAGCGGGCCAAGCCCGCCGATTCGAGATCAGGGAACCAGAAGAGCCGCACTGGTGGCAAGTGCGGCAAGAGTCATGAGGGGGTTTGCAGAGCAGGGTCTTGCTACAAGTGTGGCAAGGAGGGGCACATGGCCAAGGATTGCCCCAAGGGGTTTGCAGTCTGTTTTCACTGCAACCAGACCGGACACCGGAAGGCCGAGTGTCCGCAGTTGTGGGGGTCAGCCCAGGGAGCATCACAGGGATCTGCCCCTGCTACCGTTCGAGCTGCAGAGAGTCGTCCAGTGAAGGCCGAGGCGCCAAAGGCTCGCGGGAGAGCCTTCCAGTTGACAGCGGAGGAGGTCCGCGCAGCGCCAGATGTTGTGGCTGGTATGTGTTCTTTCATCTATTTATTTTGAGTTTATGGTGTTATGCTTATATTATGATATGCGTAGGTACATTTCGTGTGAGTTCTGTACCTGCTTTGGTGTTATTTGACTCGGGTGCGAGTCGGTCTTTTGTGTCGTTAGCCTTTAGTCAGCACATCAGTATCTGTCGAGAGGCGTTGAGTCGACCTTTGCGAGTTTCCATAGCCGACGAGAGAGCGTGTATGCCACTGATGTGATTCGAGGATGTGTACTCGAGATCTTCGGCGTTGAGTTTCCGATTGATTTGGTCCCGATTGCGATGGGAGATGTCTGTGTCATCGTGGGCATGGACTGGTTGAGCAGGTTTGGAGCGGTTATCGACTGCGAGCGACAGTTGGTGACCATACGAGACCCTAGTGGGGGAGTTCTTACGGTTTATGGCGAGGGTACCCGTTCTGGGTCAGCATTTTGTTCGGCCGCTAGAGCGAGGCAGAGCCTACAGCAGGGTTGTAGTGGGTTTGTGGCTTATGTGGTGGATACGGGAGTAGATGCAGAGAGACCGAGGTCGGTCGATGAGGTCCCGATAGTGCGTGAGTTCCCGGATGTTTTCCCCGAGGAGTTGTCGGGTGTGCCTCCCGAGAGGCAGGTAGAGTTCCTTATCGATTTGGTTCCGGGGGCAGCGCCTATCGCCAAGGCGCCCTATCGCCTTGCGCCACCAGAGATGCAGGAGTTATCCTCACAGCTGCAGGAGCTGTTGGGGAAGGGGTTTATTCGGCCGAGTAGCTCGCCGTGGGGAGCGCCGATCCTTTTTGTCAAGAAAAAGGATGGTTCACACCGGATGTGCATTAATTACCGGGAGTTGAACAAGCTGACGGTCAAGAACCGTTACCCCTTACCGAGGATCGACGATTTGTTCGATCAGTTGCAGGGAGCGTCTTGGTTCTCCAAAATTGATCTGAGGTCTGGATATCATCAGATGAGAGTGCGTGAGGAGGATATCCAGAAGACAGCATTCAGGACTCGTTATGGGCATTACGAGTTCGTGGTGATGCCTTTCGGACTCACCAATGCACCAGCGGCGTTCATGGATCTCATGAACAGAGTGTGCAGGCCGATGCTGGATCGTTCAGTGATCGTGTTCATCGATGACATATTGGTGTATTCGAGATCCAGAGAGCAGCATGAGGAGCATTTGAGGGAGATCCTTGGAGTTCTGAGATCGGAGAGGCTTTACGCCAAATTCTCCAAGTGCGATTTCTGGTTACGAGAGGTCCAGTTCTTAGGACACCTCGTCAACCAGAATGGGATATTGGTCGATCCGGCCAAGATTGAGGCGGTGATGAGTTGGGAGGTGCCGAGATCCCCTTCAGAGATCAGGAGTTTTCTGGGGTTGGCCGATTATTATCGGAGATTTATCAAGGATTTCTCCAGGATTGTTGTTCCTCTCACCAGGTTGACCCGGAAGGGCGTGGCTTTCAGTTGGGGCCCGGAGCAGCAGGCCTCATTCGAGACACTTCGCCAGAGATTATGCGAAGCCCCAGTATTAGCCCTTCCGGAGGGGATGGAGGATTTTGTAGTATATTGTGACGCGTCGATATCGGGATTGGGTGCGGTGCTGATGCAGAGAGGGCATGTGATAGCATACGCATCGAGACAGCTGAAGCCTCATGAGACGAGGTATCCTACTCACGATCTGGAGTTGGGGGCTGTGGTGTTCGCCCTCAAGATCTGGCGTCACTATTTGTATGGGGTTCGGTGTACCATATACACGGATCACAAGAGCTTGAAGTATCTGATGGATCAGCCCAACCTGAATATGCGCCAGAGGAGATGGTTGGATGTGGTAAAGGATTATAAGTGTGAGATCCTGTACCACCCGGGCAAGGCTAATGTTGTAGTCGATGCCCTAAGTCGCAGGGCGGAGAGTGCCCCGATACGAGATGTTTGTTTGAGATTGACAGTGATGACTCCGGTGTTGGACACCATTCGGGAGGCCCAGGTAGAGGCCATGAGACCGGAGAACCGCAAAAGAGAGCGGGTGATCGGGCAGATGTCTGAGTTCGTTGCCGATAGCCGTGGGCTTATGACATTTCAGGGTCGAATTTGGGTACCGTTTGAAGGCGGGGCACGTACCATTCTGATGGAGGAGGCGCATAGATCGAGGTTCTCGATCCATCCCGGGGCCACTAAGATGTATTTGGACCTGAAGAGGGAGTATTGGTGGCCCTGTATGAAGAGGGATGTCGTGTGGTTCGTAGAGAGGTGCTTGACCTGTCGCAGGGTGAAGGCCGAGCACCAACGTCCGCATGGCAAGTTGCAGCCACTGGAGGTTCCCTAATGGAAGTGGGAACAGATTTCTATGGATTTCATCACCAAATTGCCGAGGACTGCGAGGGGTGTCAATGCAATTTGGGTGATCGTCGACTGGCTGACGAAGAGCGCTCACTTTCTTGCTATTAGTGAGAGCTCTTCTGCAAAGAGGTTGGCAGAGTTGTATGTGAGGGAGGTAGTATCGCGGCATGGAGTGCCGATCTCGATTGTGTCAGATCGGGATGTACGTTTCACTTCCAGGTTCTGGAAGAAGTTCCACGAGGAGTTGGGCACGAGGCTGCATTTCAGTACCGCTTACCACCCACAGACGGACGGACAGAGTGAGCGGACGATTCAGACGCTCGAGGAAATGCTTCGGGCATGTGTGTTGGACTTCGGAGGGAGTTGGGATACGTATTTTCCGTTGGCTGAGTTTTCCTATAACAACAGTCACCATTCGAGCATTGGTATGCCTCCCTTCGAGTTGTTGTATGGGAGGAGGTGTCGGACACCCATCTGTTGGGGAGAGGTAGGGCAGCGAGTGATGGGCAGCACTGAGATAGTGCTTCAGACGACAGAGCAGATACAGCAGGTCAGGCAGAGGTTGTTGACAGCTCAGAGTCACCAGAAGAGTTACGCGGATAGGCGACGATCCGAGCTCGAGTTTCAGGTTGGAGACTTCGTACTCCTGAAAGTGTCTCCTTGGAAAGGAGTGATTCGATTCAGGAAGAGGGGCAAGCTGGGGCCCCGGTATATTGGGCCGTTCAGGGTGGCGGCAAGGGTGGGCAGGGTAGCATATCGGTTGGAGCTACCTGCGGAGTTGAGTCAGATACATGATACCTTCCACATGTCTCAGCTGAGGAAGTGTATAGACGATGAGTCGGCGGGGGTACCATTGGAAGATATTCAGGTGGATGCGAGCCTGAATTATGTTGAGAGGCCAGTCGCGGTGGTGGATCGGAAGATCAAGGTTTTGAGAAACAAGGAAGTACCACTGGTTCTGGTTCAGTGGCGGCATCGAAAAGGGTCCGAGCTGACCTGGGAGCCGGAGGCGGAGATGCGGAAGCTTCAACCAGAGCTGTTTATAGAATGAGACTTCGAGGGCGAAGTCTGATTCTAGTGGGGGAGAATTATAACATCCGGATTCCCAGGTATCTTATTTTAAGTATTTATCTTGAGTTTTAGGGAGGGACTCGGCGAGTAGGCGCTCCGACTCGCCGAGTAGGATCGCGAATTCTTGTCTGGATTAATGATCGGACTCGACGAGTCGATGCGTGGACTTGGCGAGTCCGCGCTGTAAAGTGAAACCCTAAATCTCAAGGCCTGAACCCTATTTAAAGGCCCTTATGGCCGTCATTTGCGGCCACTACTCCCTTGTGAAAACCCTAGAGAGAAAAGAGAGCTTAGAGAGCATTTTGGAGGCTAATTCTTCATCCTTTGGTGTGATCTTGCAAGGAGTGAGAAAATCCAAGCTAGATCAGTTGTGGAGCTTGGATCTGTGTTTTTCACACTGAGATTCATGTTTTGAGGTACAAGTTCCTTCCCATTTCGTGTATTTGATAGATTCCTTGAATCTAGGGTTTCCTTTGCACAATTTTGAGTTAGATTGTGAAGCATATGAGGTCCCTTTGGGTATAGATGATAGATCTGGACTTTGAGAGGTCCAAAAGGTCCCAAGCTTCCAGCTTTATGAGGTTTCATGTGAGCCTTGAGAGTAAAACCCCATTTTAAAGGTTATTTCTCCATTTTTGGTCTTATAAGCATTGCATGAACGTAAAGTTTGAACCTTTACGTGACTTTCGAGTGTTAGAAGGTTGGATCTACTGGTTGGTGAAGCAGATCTGACCTCAAAATATCGTTTGAGTGTTTTCATGGGAGGAACTTGCCGAGCCCATAAGGGACTCGACGAGTCGAGTCGGGTTGCCCCGCGATTCGCGACCTGTGATAACCCGTTGAGTGTAGGGTTGACTCAGCGAGTCGAGTGAGGACCAGGGGCGAAGAGGACATGCATGTACTCGCCGAGTCGCACGAGTGCACTCGACGAGTCTGGTCAAAGTTTGACTGTTGACTTTTGTTGACTTTCAGGGTTTGGTCAATGTTAGGGTCTTTGAGCCATGAGAGGGGTAAAATGGTCTTTTACCCTTCTAAGAGTACTAAGAGAGGGATTAGTCTAGCCTTGAGGGTTGTATTGATTAGAGTGCTTATTCCATGTGATTAGGCGGGGGCTAGACCAGATTTTACCGAGCTCGAGATTTACCGAGTTACCCGAGGTGAGTCTTCTCACTATACTTTACCTAGAGTGGTAATTAGAGTTATGTGACAGAGTATCTTGTATGTTATTTATGTGATTGTGATACACTGCATTATTTCTATGTGATTCATGTCGTGTATGTTCCAGAGTTTACAGAGTTAGAACCGGAAGGTTCACAGAGTTAGGACCAGAGGGTCCACAGAGTTAGGACCGGAGGGTCCACAGAGTTACAGCCTCGAGTGGCTAATATGTGTTATATGTGGTATTTTGGGGAACTCACTAAGCATTTATGCTTACAGTGTTGTGTTATGTGTTTCAGGTACCAGTGAGGATCGCGGGAAGGCGCTGGCATGATCAGTACACACACGAGGAGTTTTATATATTATGATCTTGGGGTTGTGTTTCTATGGATTGATATGTGATACAATGACATTTTTATAATATTATGAATGAAAGTATGTTTTTGAAAATGTGAGAAATTGTTTAAAATTTCGGGTGTTACAGGGACTGCTGCGTACGGTGGGCGTACTGAAGGGTACGCTGCGCGTATGCAGATCTGGCCCCGAAGCCTCGGACAGCTTGTACGCCCCGCATATGAAGCCTGAGTCGACTCGGCTGTGTTGACTCGGTTGACTTGTGGATTTTAACCAGTTTTGACCAAGGGTATTTTGGGAAATGTTATTAGTATAGAATGGGTAATGTTTTGACATTTAAGATTTTGGGTTGACCCGGTATTTGGGAGCAGAGTATTGACCAGCTATTCATCAGACTGTGAGGTGAGTTTTTCTCATTGTACTTACGGGTCGAAGGCACCAAGGTCGGCCCATTGGATTGATATCCTGGTTTTACCGTATGTTGTTGTGATGTGGTGATCTGTTAGATATATATCTTGGTATATAGGATGTTGTTATGTTGTAGTGATCTGTTAGATCTGTATGACCACCTTATATGCTAGCTATTGATTGTTATGGTATATGTTGATATGTGATGGTGTATCGGGTTGAGGCGGTCCTGCTTTTTGCTAAAGGCCAAGATACCTAGGGCGGTCCGGATAGACTAAAGGCCTGTGAGGCGGACCATTCAGGCTGAAGGCCCGGAGAGCGGTCCAGATAAGTTGAAGGCCCAGTGAGGCGGTCCAGTCATGATGAAGGCTCTGTAAGCATGTTGTTGTTTGTTATGTTTATGGGGTGGTACTTTGGGGGGGAGCTCACTAAGCGCTAGCTTACAATTTTAGTTTTGTTTCAAGTACTTCGGAGGACCGTGGCAAGGCGAAGGCGTGACCGTACACATCCTTGGTTTTATGTTACCGATCTTGGGAGACTCTGATTTTAAATAATGTTTTGGAAACAATGGTCTTGTAAACACTTCTTTTTAGTAATATGGGTTGTTTTGAAAAGTTTAAATTGGTTGTGATTTTTGAGACGTTACAATCTAGGCTTTCTTGTCTGTTCCTTGTTTGGTTGTGGCTCTAGAGTAGGATCATTTGTTTAAGTGTCTATCTAACCTCTGGTTACATATGGTTATGTGTTCTTGGAGATTTTTCGGTGGCGAAGCAGTGTGTTGTGAGGGGACTATTATGTGTTAGCGAACTATTCGACATGTAGATTGATAGATGTTTGTACTTATGTGCCTACTTGATCTCTTGTTTGTTTATATGTCGACATATTGTGGCGGGTGAGGTTGAGGCGGTCCTATTGTATGTTGTAGGCCAAGATACCAGATGTAGGCCGAATGTAAGCCGTAGGCACTGAGGCTCGGGAGGAGCGGTTGGGTTGAGGCAACAGGCCAACAAATTTGTGGTAATCCAGTCTGATGACTATGGACCCAGTATGCATGCTTGTATATGTTTTGTGGTGTATGGTATTTTAGGAGAACTCATTAAGTTTCGTGCTAACCCAGTTGTTTATGTTTTCAGGTACCATCGGTGATTGTGGGAAGGCGGATGCGTGGTTGTACACATTCATCAGCAGCAACGGAGACTTCACGTTTACTAAACTACTCTAATTTTAAATAACATACCTTGGAACAATTGGTTTTCTTAACTTGGGTTCTATAAATGTAATGTTTTACCTAAATTAAAAATGAAAATTTTGGTTGTCAAAAATAAGACTTTTCAGTTGCCTTTGTGCATATGTTTTTTTTAACTGTTTTAAAAGTTACTTATTTCCTTCGTGACTAGTGATAGCTATTAATATTTGCTAATTCTTTTTTTTTTCTTTTGAATTCTTTTTTCAACCCAAATGCCTTTTAGACGGAGAAATACGTTAATCGATTGGGAAAGATATTCTATGCATAAATTGTACTATTTCTATAAATTAATATTTCTGTAAATGTGTTATATTTTCTTAAATGTATGTGTTATACTTCATAAATGTTCCTTGAGATTTGTCAAATTCTGCAAAAAAATATAATACATACATTTGCCACAAATCCCCTAATCTAATAAATAAGTATTAATTCGTCACGTGTCAATCTTCAAACCCCCCATAATCATATTTTCCCGCTTCTTTTATTCAACTGATTTTACCAAAATGGCCTTCAATTCCTATACACAATAAATATGCAAATAATATTCAAAATCGGTAATTCAAAATCGCTAATATCCGAAAAAATATGGAAGTTTGTTTTTGTAATTGGAAATTGATTAATTTCAAGTGATGTTTTTATAAATGGAATGTGAATGACAATAAATTATATCTATTACCTTACAAAATTACCTGTAACGATTTTCAATCTTCAATCTTCAATTTATATCATTTCCCTGAAAATCCCTGAAAATTACCTAAAAATATGAACAAATTTTCAATTAATTTCACGTCTATTTTTTAAGGCAAATGAAAGTAAATATCTTCACAAAACAGAAATGCACCAAATTCGAAATTTAAATTTAAATCTCAAATAATCAGGTCGAAATATATGCATACGCATATATTAATCATCTATACGACTATACGATCTGGTTCTGAGATTTATTTGCAAACGCTATTCTTCTTCAATTCTTCTTCAATCTTCACCGACATCTTCATAACAAAAAGGTGTGTTCTTCAATCCTTCTCAGATTTATTTGTTTATTGTATTTGTTAATCTTCTTCAATCCTTCTTAATTTTATCTGTTTACTATGTTTTAACATAAGGGATTCAATAAATCAAGTTGCTATTTGGTTTAGTTGTAGAGGATATAGCATTTAAAAACCTGGTCATCAACTACTACAATACGAAATACTTCAGATTAATGATTTATTTTCTTTAATCATGGTTCGTATGTGCCGATTGAAATTTCTTTAGTCTGGAAAGTATTTTGACAGGATTTGTTTGCTACATATAATTAATGCTGCGATTTTCATTTTTATAAGGTTATTTTGGTTTTTTGAATTTTAACCTCTTTGTATCTTTATTTTGGGAAAATTTATACTATTTCATTATATTTTAAGGACAAGTTTTTGTAACTTTCTCTTATATTTAAACATGTATTTTAATAGGAAATAATATTTTGATCTTTTTGTAAACTTTTTTTATCAACAAAATATTAAATGAGACCATTAATTGTATACAATTATTTTTTGTAGTTCTTTTTAGTTATGACAATGTTGTTATGACAATGTTGCATTACTCTTACATTAGGGGATTGTATTTTTTAAAAAATTTTATTTGGGATAAAAATGTTGGACATTGAAATTACACCATTTTGTTAATCATGGTTCGTATGTGCCGATTGAAATTTCTTTAGTCTGGAAAGTATTTTGACAGAAAAACGGCTTATATAATGGCACAAGACTACATGTGATATCATTAGGCAAACGTATTATTGAGACACGTATAATATCTGGAACTAATATTGGAAACCAGACTTTTATTCCAAGAATGTCTTTAAGTCCATCAGAAAAAAAAATTTCCTTCAAATTCACAAGAAGACAGCTTCCTTTGGCTGTATGTTTTGTAATGACTATTAATAAGAGTCAAGGACAATCGTTATCGAATGTTGGTTTGTTTCTCAAAAATCCAGTTTTTTCACATGGGCAATTGTATGTTGCTCTATCTAGAGTTCAAAGCAGAGATAGATTAAAATTATTAATTTTAGATAAAGATGGTAAACTCACAAATAAAACTTCCAATGTTGTTTATAAGGAAGCTTTTCGCAATTTATAACCAACTTTTTTGTAGCATCTTTTTATCATTTTAATCAAATCACATTTCATCCATCATACTAATTTATTTATTTATAATTACGTATTATATTTTTTTTTATGTTAATTTCATTACAGTCATGTTTTTTTTTTGTATCAAATCAATTTCAATGTTTTTTTGGGTTTTTTTGTCATTACTCAAACATATGTTACATTATATAAAGTCATGACTTTTATAAAATAGGTGGATTTATATTTTTAATTAAATACTTAAAATTTACAAAGTTACTAAAAATAGAGAACATATCCTAAGAAAAACAACACCATTGCACGGTTGTGGTTGTGTCATCATCTTTGTATGTTCAATGAGAATCATGCACCAAAAGTAAAGGTTTTAAAAATCTCAATTTGTAATTAAATACTTACAATTTACAGTGTAATTAAATACTTACAACTCAGAAAGTTATTACAAAAATACAATATTACAGTTCATAAGTTTTCTAAATTAATGATATATTACTTATTACATAATTAATTAAATTTTTAATTATATTTAAAATTAACACTCGTGGGTTCCACGGGTTTTAACCTAGTATTATACTAAAAACCAAAAAAACGGGACCAAATACTAATAATTGTTTAACCTAGTATTATACTAAAAACCAAAAAAACGGGACCAAATACTAATAATTGATTCCAACCGGTTATGGTTTCAGTTTTTTAGTTAAAAAGCTTATCGCTAGTCCAATCCATATGTGATGAATGATTTGATACAACGAACAAATTTAGGTAACAAGTCATTCAAATTACTATATATAATAGATTATTGTATTGACTATTGCGTATAAATGAACCATATGTTACACAAATAAATAAGTAGGTGCAGTTGAATAATTTGTATCCCTAAAATATTTAGGGATTATATTCTTTTTATTGTTCAAGATATTTACCTTAGTTTCCAAAAGAAACAATATATCTTATTATAATCAAATATAAAACACGCCTCATCAAACAATGATATACATACAATTAAGAATTTTTTTCAATTATCAAACAAAAATGTGATAAACGCCACAATTTCAACTACTCACCAATCAATCTACAACCAGATAATCCGTGGATCTTTTGGTGTTCGTGGTAACATTTTCCAACCTTAAAATACCACACATTACATTACTTCTAGTAATTATAAAATGTGAATTTTCACATAAATAACCCTCACAATAGCTATAATTCTCCCCTTCATATAGAACAAAAAGAAAATTGATATAGCATATCATAATATCTATCAAGATTTTCTAGCAAGTAGCTCACATGTGATTATATCATCCATGGAAGTTGCACAACTCCCTGCCCCAATCACAGGCACAATATTGAAGATGGGTTCATCACAAACCTTCAACCTTTTTGTTGTTTCAGCAAATTCATCAAATCTAGTTTTGAAGATGAGTGATAACTTTTCATGGGAAATGTTGGAACTTGTTGGAAAGTAAATTCTCAAATTCTGCAAACCAAAGTAAGCAATCTTGTATAAGAATCACATACATACATACATACATACATACATACATACATACAGACACTAACCATTACATCATCCCAAGAGTAGTAGTTCTGTGAGAGGACTTTATCAAGACGATATATGCAAAATTTTGCAACTTGTCCCATTTTCTCCTCAGCATTGTCAACATTAAAACAGGTGTTAAAAATTTCAGTTGTAATGGATAAAACAACTGCACATATTCTGTCATGTACAAGACACTTGTGAACACATTCATCATGCCATTTTTCTGGTTTAAAACATGAATCAAAATGATTCTCTTCATATTTCAGATCATTAACAACTTCCTCAGTTTCAGTATTATTATTATCCTCAACAAAGAGCATGGGCTTCACTTCCACAAAAGCTCTACAACAACATCACAATAACATAATAAAATGGCTGAAATCGATATAATGATGAAAGTAGAAGGGGTTTTTTTGTAAATTCGCGTACCTTTTTGGGAGATCAGGGACAAGAACATACAAGAAAACCGGATTGAGCAATCGCTTTGTCTGATTAAGGAAGGATTTTTGCTTTTCTTGGAGACTGATTCTGTCCAATTTTGAAGTAGACTTGGAACAGTAAATGACAAACAGTATGGCTGATGTCATTATTGAACAGTTGAATGATTTTGCAATAGCTTCACTATTTACAAGAGCTTGTTCTAATTCACCAGTGGGGCCCCCGCCACATAATGTCATGGTTGGAGGGTCAAACCCTAATTGACCAGCCATGTGGAGTATCTCTTTATGCAATGTCGCCTACACAATTTTAGAAATTTGATTAATTGTCAGACATTACATTTGATTTGATTGATTTGTTATTACCTGGCTATATGGTCCGATACAACTAGGGGCCCACGAAGAGATGCTTTGCACATGAAGAACTTTTTTACTTTGATCATTTGTTACCAGAATTTCCACATATGCCCTTCCTAGACCAGCTTCTGACAAAGGAAGCTCAATTGTACTACGGGATGGGACACCGAATCGACATTTTTCTTGAGTTATAAAATCTACATACGTTTCATTTGCAATACCAAACATGTTCATATCTGAGATGTACAGATGAATGTAAACCACATTCTCCCATGAAAACCCAGCTTCATTAAGCTCTGATTCAACCTTCACTAAAATCATCTTCAGATCCTCCTTAAGATCTGTCATAACATTAACAGACGTGAACAATATAAAATACATTCAACATATAAAATAAAACTTCATAATTTTCATTATAACTTACCTACTGAAGTTTCTGAGTCTTGCAGCCAACAGGATATGGAGAAAGTGTTGTCTTTTCTAGTTCTTGAAGTATGAAGTTTACGTGTTTCAAGTTGAGATAAATCCAAGGGAACATGAGAATGAGATGGATGACATTTGTTTTCCACTGTTTCTAGAGATTCACTTTGTACTTCAACTACAGACCCCATATTCTCCAAACAGAAACCGTTACTTCTGTTGGTGTCACTCACAGAATCAGATTTTGGTTTATCTTCACAATGGAATGACACGGGGTGAAGGATTCCCACAGGAGCTATGGAATTTGAATCATGAAGTACAAGTTGGAATTCATCTAGAACAATTCGAGCATACTGGAATAAATCAAAACGTGAAAACAAAAACATGAGAACAATTAAGGTTCTATTTTGCAGTTTAAGAGAAAAAGACTTACTTTAAACAGGGGACAATCAAGTGTCAATGTTTCATATTCTCCTCCTTCACCACATACGTTACTTCCATATAACCTGCCAAGAAAAAACTTAGTTGACAAAGAAAAGTAAAAAATGAAACTTGTTTATGTGAATAAAAAAAACGTACTCATTTAACTTAAGAAGGTGTGACCATAGGTATGACATTTCTTTTCCCAAGTGCTTTGAAGGATCTAAACCAATAGCTGCAACCTTTACTGTAATGGCAACAATCCCAGTTTCAATCTGGTTGGGCCCACAAAAGAAAATGAATGTTTAGTAGAGGTGAAGAACATTTGAAGAGATTGTGATTGAATATAATAATAATAATATAACTTAATCAATGTAATGTACCATTTGCTGTAGGAGCAATGATTGATCCAACTTCCATAAATATGCAAGAGATATGAGCCCTAATCTTGAACAAACATTTTCTACCCGTAATCTTTGATAGTCAGAAGCAATTGCACCAGATGAGACTGCTGTAACAGAAGGAATCTGCTTTTTGACTTCTTTTAACAAAATAAACATGTCTTCTACTTCATCACCAGTAGTCATGTTGTAGCTAAGGTCATGACGCCTATATATATATATATATATATATATATATATATATATATATATATATATATATGTACAAAGATTTTTAAATTTTAAAAAATTAATCTTTTAGAAGAGTTGTGATTAAATAGCTTGCCTGGTGGATCCTTGTATTCTTCTTCTAAACAAAGGCACTCCCATGCAATTCGCATAACTTACAACAATCTGATGACCAACCTGAGACATATCAAGTATGTAAAAGTAAAACAAACACCAAGAAATTAGTTTAGCACATATACTAACTAATCATATTATCATGAATTGTTCTTGTGTTTTATGAAATAGAGAGGCTTACAGTTTGATACATGTAGCTATCAAGCTCATCCACAGAATCGTTAGCAGGCAATAAGTTTGCCAATGCAACAACCTACAGTAGAAGCATCACATGTTTAAGTAAAATTCACTCCATGTTGTATGTTGTCATAACAACATAGACACTAATAACTAACTGCTTCCTTCATGTGGATATAAAGTGGTTATTAAGCAATCTTACCTCATGGCCATATTGGAGACACTTCATCATTGCAAAGCAGCTGTCTTTGCCACCACTGACTAACCCTACAACCTTCATCTTTGCTTTCACAGATAGATTTTGATCAAAAGTATAAGGTTCCAACTCTGACTAAGAGAAGTTTATCTGCTACAAAGTTGAATGTAACCAGGAAACTGTAACTAAGAAATCACATAACAAGTATCATTGGTGCAGATATGATTATATTCCAAACATAAACAGATCCTATACAGTAAAATACAACTTCTACTATCTTTTGACACCTCATACGAAACACTCACACAATTTACCAAATCAAAGTACACAATACAAAATTCACGATTAATAGGGCTTCAAATCTACTTACCTTTCAAACTTTTAACTTTCAAGATTCAGCTATCAACTGTAGAAAATAGAGCCGTAATGATGTTGTAATACTTAATTCAGTTGCTAAAGTTGAGAACTTCCAGAGTCCATTGACAAAGTAGGAAGAAACTGGGGCTGCGATAATATGAGTATATAGGGTTTTGGCTTTTAAAAAGGATAACTAGTTTTGTTTGCAGATTCGATGCTTGCACATATGGGTGATTGTGGTTTTTGATAAATGAATTAAAACAGCTGTAGAATTTCTTTTAACAACCATTAGCTCTATAAAGTTTAAAAGCAAAATCCATATCAAGTTTCAATATGAAAAGGCACAAAACTTGAACAGGTTGACTAAAACGAAAAGCATCAACGCATGAAAATGGTTATACCTTGTTGACTTATTCGACGAGAGGATAAATGAGAATCGAGAGAGCCAGACAGTGGAACCAACGAATATTGGTTTCAATTTATGGCTACAATACTTTCTACAAAACGGAGAGCAACCAACTGTTAGCCCACTTCTATCTGTTAGTTGAATTGCCGAAGAAGGGGAGTTGTTAAGGTGATTCGGAGTGGTGAACTAGTAACCGGGGGCAGCAGGCGGAGGAATGGGGAAGGAAGAAGAAATTCAGGGCTTTTGGTTTGGAATTTCTGAAAACAATGACGACAATAGATGTTGCCAGGTTAAATCCAGACAATAAAGAAATCTTCCTTTCTTCTTTCACTTGACTGTGACCGCCGTGTACACCATTCTTTCCGGCGAGTTTGAGTGACAATCGGTTAGGGTTCAGGTTTTTACTTTAAATTCGATCAAATTAACAATTTGACGAGAAAAAATAAAATAAAAGTGGTCCTCGATCATTATTAAGAACTTATTTCAATTTCTTATTAGAAGTTTAAAACTATAAAAAGTAATTAATATTATTTAATCATGGACCATAAATTAGTCAAACTGAATTGATCATTGATCATAAAATAATATACATATAGTCATAATTCATATACCATATTTTTGTTTTAGCAACATAAATTAACAAATAAAATATCTACAATCTGCTTTGCAATATTGACCTTTAAGATTGTGCTTGATGCTTATAAGATTTTACTGTAGCGTGGTAGTTGATTAGGCTATTAAAATAGTTTATTGATGATTTCATGGTTTGTTTTAGGATGTTGTTAAGTCTAAGTACATTTTAGAATAACTATTATATGGTGGTGCCAATAACAACTATAAAAGTTTTAAAAATTTTGAAAAAAGAAGTTGATTCTCAATGAAAAAGAACCAAATTTTAGAAAAGGATGTAGACTAATGTGTAAAAAATATATATATATTGTTCTATAAGTTTTTCAAATATAGTCATGATATATTAAGATAATGATAAATCAAAATAATCTCATTTGCCGATTTCCAAGATTTAAGAAAAAAAATAATTTTTTTTTAAATAATCATGAATTCTCATTTTCACCATACGAAGTAGTTTTTAAGGAAAAAAAATTACAAGTTTGATATGCGAAAATGCATGTTTTACATGTGAAATATATATATATATATATATATATATATATATATATATATATATATATATATATATATATATAGAGAGAGAGAGAGAGGTAAGTTCAATTGAGAAAATAAAAAATGTTGAGAATGGGGGAATCATTCTCAGCCACTCATTTAATCTAAGCATAAAAGACACGGTGGCAAACTTGTAAATATGATAATAACCTTCAATCTCAAATACGTAACATCGATTTCTTTGTTGAATACTCTGAATTTGAATTTCCCAGATTCGCAAACGAACTCAGTTGGAATCGGAATTTCTTTGTTGTTCATGAAATTGGAATTGGAGTTCTGGACTCGCAGTCACAGTCGACATTGAAGGACTCGGAATCGGTACTCACAGGTTCCTAATCGGATTTTCGGAAATCAAAATCAAAATGTGAAATCGATCAGACATAGGATGTCGCATCTGAAGTCGGAAGCTTTTGAAATGGGAACATATATTCTAATCGGAACAGTTCGCGTCTTGATTATTAGTATTACAAAGAAATCTGGAATCGGGATTTCAAGGTTTCAAAATTGAAATCGGATTTTTTTTGGAATGAAATGAAAATCGGAATTGCACGCTTCAAAGTCGAAATTGGAAGTATATGATGATTTGGAATTGATAACTTGAATTGGAAGTATCATGTTTTTAACATTTTTAAAAAAAGTTAACTTGTATGCACTCCAACTATTTGATGAAATGCATAAACTAAATTACCACGTTATATTCACATATGAATATGTTTTCCGACTTGAATCAGTATATGATTATTAAAAAAAACAAATATGCAAGTCTGTATGTTATTCATATGTGAATAACGTATAAAAATTATATATATTTGTGAAAACACATTGTAATATTCATATGTGAATATACTGTGTAATATTCATAAGTGAATATATCATATTATATTCACAAGTGAATATATTATGTAAAATTCACATGTGATATACCATATAATACTATGTAATATTTACATATAAAAATGTCATATAATATTCATAAGTGAATATATCATCTAATATTCACAAGTGAATATACTATGTAATATTCACAATTGAATGCATCGTCTAATATTTAAATATGAATATATTATGTTTATTATATGCTATATTCATATATGAATGATATTTAAATTATAAAAAAATTAATCATACTTTTTATTCATAAGTGATAATGTATTTTTTTTTGGGAAAAAAAACATTGTTTTGAGGTCCTAAGCAAGTTTGTAATTCATATGTGAATAACATATAAGAATTATATCCGCATGTGAACATATGTAATATTCACAAATGAATATATATGTAATAATCAAATGTGAATATATATGTATTATTCACAAATGAATAAAATTGTCAATAAAACCGAGGACTACAAAATATATAAAATTAAAGATAAAAAAAGTATTTGATAAGAATATATATTTATTCACATACAACTAATCTTTTTAGGTTAATAAAATAATTATATAAGCATATATATTTTTATTAATGTTATCTTCATTTGTGAATAAATGATAACTTTTTTTTCGGAAAATTATGAAAATAGAAAAACGTCATTTTGAGGCCCTAAACAGTCTCGAATGGCCGAAAAACACCGTACGTCACGGCGAAGCTGTGAGTTATGTAAATCGCACCATTTTACATCAAATATGTGAATTTCGTCCAATTCCGAGACTAAACTTCATTACGGCAAATTGTTTTGATGATGTCACTAAATTTTTCATTCCTACTAGTGATGACATCATCATGACATGCTGTTTATTCATATATGAATAAAGTTTAGAAATCATTACAACATATTTACTGATGATGTTACTAACTTCAATCACACTAGTAAAAACATCATTGTAATCTGTTATTTTTATTTATGTGAATAAACTATACATGTTGATTTATTTATTTTGTGAATACAACCTTTATATATAAAAATGAATAATACACTATAAGAATTGGTTTGTGAATAGTTTTTTTGTATATTGTAACAATATTATTTTACATGTAAAATCAACATTATACTAAGACAAACAACATTGTATTGGTTAATGAATATCATTTGCATTTGAATTTAACACGATCAAAATGAAGAATATATTAAATTGTATAACATTTACACGTGAATATAAAAACATATTGTCTTCGTCAATGATATCTTCTCAATTACGTCAACCAATCGTCAACCACCGGGATATGAACCAACCATTGATTGAAATGTTATTCTTTTATTGAGTTATAACGATGCCTGAAAAACATGTGAATACATATAAAAAATGTTAAAAATATACTTTTAGTTCATAATAATAGCGATTTATCACATTCTAATTATCATATGGTATATTCACACATGAATGTATAATCATATGTGAATATTATATGATATATGTTGTTTATATTGTATATTTACATGTGATATTACATGGTATATTCACAAATGAATATTACATGGTATATTCACATATGAATATTATATGGTAGATTCACATGTGAATAGTATATGGTATATTTACTTGTGAATATTACACATTCTAGTCACATCTAAATATTGCATGGTATATTCATTCATGAATATTACACAGTATATTCACATATGAATAATATATAGTATATACACTTGTGAATATGATACAATATATTCATATTTAAATATTAAATGATGCATTCACTTGTGAATATTACATAGTATTTTCACTTGTAAGTATTAGATGATATATTCACTTATGAATATTAGATGGTATATTCATATGTGAATATTATACAGTTTATTCACATATGAATATTACACAGGATATTAACATATGAATATTACAAGGTATATTCACAAATATATATAATTTTTATATGTTATTCACATATGAATAACATATAAAATTGTATATTTGTTTTGTGTTTTAATAATCATATACTGATTAAGGTGTGAAAATATATTCATATGTGAATATAACGTGGTAATTTAGTTTATGCATTTCATCAAACAGTTGGAGTGCATACAAGTAAGTTTTTTTAAAAATGCTAAAAACATGATACTTTGACTATTTAAAACTTACAAAATAGTAGATTGATAGAGAATTATATGAAATTTTTCAAAAAAAAATGATTTGACGTTTTTCTAACCTTAATTTAGAAGTTTTGTTTGATGATCGATGTTGAATGAATGATATGAAGTGAAATTGTTGTTGATTATCGATGATGTTGATCTAATGACACTGGGAGTATAATTAATCGTAGATGTTGAAGATATGCTCGAATTCAAGCATAATTGAAGGTTGGATTGAAAGAACCAAAAACAATTTTTTTTGTCTACTGTTGAATGATGTTGATGAACGTGTTTTTGACGAAGATGGATGATTGATTAACACTAGATGATGTTGATCGACGATTTAATTGAAGAAATCTGGATGAACGTTGAAGGTTGGAGAAGAAATTTGGATGATGAACGATCGAGTAGTAATGAATTTGAATTGTTATCAAATTATCCACAATTATGTATCTGTGATTGAAGGATATCATATCATATTTACAATTTTGCCACCGTGTATTTTATGTTAAGATGCTAATTAAATGATTGGCTGAGAATGTTCCCCCATTCTCAATCTTTTTTTTTCTCAATTGAACCATCATCTCTCTCTCTCTCTCTCTCTCTCTCTCTCTCTCTATATATATATATATATATATATATATATATATATATATATATATATATAATAGCCGTTTACCCTCGTTAAGCGATGGGTGCGAATAATTTTTTCAAAAATTAATTTATACAAACGATTTATTTTTTATATCGATTTTGAACCGGTTTTTATTTTTTAAAATCATTTTTTAGACCGGTTTCAGTTATAATTTTGGTTTGTTTGAAGTAAAATTTAATTAGAAACGGTGTTAAGACCGATTTAGTTATATTAGAAAAACCAGAATACATATATCAAAACCTGATACTAAATGGCGGTTCTGTTTTACCCTATCCAATTCTAAAAAAAATTGTTTGGTTTTCTCACTTAAAAAAACAATTTTAAATACGCGCCTCTAATGGGGGAGAGCAAGCAAAAAATGATATTGGTTTTCACACGAATAAGCATCAAGGCGATTAGGAGGATCAGTTAACTTTCGATTACGGTTCATTTTTTTCGTCAAAGCCGGTTTACTATTAGTTCATTGACGAACTAATAGTTATATTTCAATTAATGTTCACCTATTTATCATTAAATTTTATTATGCATTAGAACCTGACTTAACACCCATTGCTTCTTAATATTTTAAATTTACAATTCCAATGATTTTTTTATATTTTTGTGATGGATATTATAACATTTAGTGCAAGTCAATATGTTATTTGAAGGAATAAATTAGAAATGAAAAAAAAATCACATCGAATACAATGCATACATATATTTTATCAGTTTGTGGTAATTTATGTCTTTACAACATAACACTAATCTTGATTGGGACAAGATCATTCCATGTAAGGTCATCCCATCCCCTACCAACAAAGTGGGGTTATCGATTAAAAATTGACAACAACCTAATAAATACAAGTTTCCATACATAAAACTATCTCATCATACTGATGAATATCGACTTAAATCATTATTAAACATTTCTTGCTATAATATGATTGCATTGGTCTTAAGTGATAATATCAAAAGTATATTCATAGCTTATTAACCATACGCCTTTCTGTACCAAATTCAATATCATCAACAAATCCTTAAATACAACAAACAATGAACACATAACGTACAAATGAAAGACAAAAATAATAACAAAGTGAATTAATAAAAAAAATTACAAAAAATGGGGGAAATACAACCGAGAAAAACAACTAAACATTGTTGCTTTTCATAAAATTAACCCCCATCAAATAATAAAATTATACAAAGTCTTACGAAATTAACTCGGCAACCAGCAAAAGCTCTTTACAAGAGAGTTGGTTTCTTCCATTATTCACTCTTCTTTTCTCTGAAGTCAACCGCTCTCGTAGTCAAAAAGTCAAAATACAAAATCCGAAATTTAATTTTGTGTAACAACTCCCACACATTTTTGGACGCCTCCAAAGCCACATGTGGGACCCACAACATACCAATTGATTCATTTTCCTGACACATTCATGTAGTTGAGAACAAGATCCTCAGACTTTTTCCATATGTAAGTTCGAACAGTGGCTAAGCTCATTTCAGGTACTAACACCTGCATACAAAAGATCAGTTTTAACTTTTTTTTATTTATTAAGACATTGTACTTCAAATTTTACCCAATTAAATAAAATAATCATTATGAATAAACTCATGAACATGTCTGATTATTGCACAAGATCTCTATACAAGGCTTAAGCTTCCATGGCTTCAATCCAGGAGCAAAAGCTCCATCACTAATCAAAGTATCTGATGACTTGTCTAGAACCATCTTCTCCACAACATAATTAACAACCTGCAACAAAAATAAAAAATAAAAAACTCATATTAAGGTGATTGTAGTAATATATCGCACCTTATGCATTCTTAAAATCCGAGGTGCACTCAGCTTCCCTTGTGTCAAGATCTGAGCAGCTGAACCTTCAAATGGATGTAGATAAAAACTGCATCTGAAAAAGCAAAGAAACTTGAATGAGCATCTTTACTTTCTAAATACTATAATATTTAAAATGTATGAGATAAAAAGTAACTACTTACTTCGTATGTTCTCTTGGTGGCATCCGATTATGCAAAACAGCATCTAAAACCCAACGAGGGAAATCATCATCTTCAATTCCATCAAGATGAGTAATTTTCTTCCTTCATATTCCATTTTGAGAACTCTCAGTAATGATTGAAGGAGGAGAAGCAATTGAGAATTGAAATGGAGGGTAAACTCTGGAATCACTTTGAACATTAGCATCTGCTTCAGGTCTTGAAAGTGGAATGTTTTTGGAAGATATATCTTTGATTGGAGCTTCTCCATTGACTGAAGGTTGGGATATGAATCTAACTTTTTTCTTGGAAAAATAATGAGCCAGTAGTCCTTTCAGGGTTTCTCGACCTAAATTAATCTGCAAAGATCAAAGAGATTGTAATTTGTAAGTGGTCAATGATGTTTTTCATTACTTAATTCAAATCCAATGTGTGCATCTTGTCATCTTCAGATTTCTGAGTGATGCTGAGGTCAGCAGCATACATTTTTGCAGAAAAACACTGAGAGGTATCTAAATGAATAGACAAGCTTCCAAGCCTAGTATCTACAGTAAACCATGCAGGAATGCTGACCTGGAAAATAATATATAAAATCAAAATAGGAACATATGAAGATTATATATATGTATGTGTATATATATATATATATATATATATATGTATATACATATATAAAGATCTATATTCATACATACCATCTCAAATAGTTGTTCCTTTTTCTCTTCAAATGAAACTTGTCCATAGTCTTCAATCACAACACCTTTAGTGATTTCCCAAAGCTTCACAGAACCACCATTATCCTATCAAATTGACACTTCACACCATCAGTTTCAAGTTCTTCAAGAAAAAAACGAAAAGTGTTCTTTTTTAAAAAATGTAAAAAAGAAAAAGGCAAAAGATTAAGATTATTAAGATTACCTTGGTGAGGACATGTCTTCTATTGTTCAATATTTCATGTTGAACTATACCTGGAATTCCATCAATAGTTAAGGTGGGAGATTTATACACAGGAACCTATACATGAATTACATGAGTTAGATTATGTAAAGAGGTATGGATCAACATAAACACAAAAAAGAAAACTCACAGGGGCAGATCCTTCTAAAGAAGCTCTTGCCCTTGAAAAAGACAAATTTTCAGCAAGAAAGGAACCAGCTCTTTGAAACAATTTTTCAGGGTTCAAGTGTTTAGAAGGCCATCTGTCCACAGAGGAATCTGTTGTTGCTACCCAAATTCCATCATCATCTAATGCTAATTACTGAATAGGATGTTCCTTTGCGCATAGCAATAAGCTATCTCTTGTAGAAAGATCTGTCAAGTACAACTACAAGTAGAAACAGATAATATTATTATTAAATGATTGATAAGTATTGTAATAAGTTAATAACATATGCACTCATAAAGACATAGAAATAGACTCACAGAAAGATCTCTTCCACCACTCACAGAAATAGAAATAACTACTTCACTTAAAATGAGTACTCCTCTTTTAGCATCTTGGCATGCGAGAAACTCGTAACTCGATGGATGGAGATTTGTAAGGATAAGCATCTGGAAGTCAGAGGAAAATGCAAAATTGTCACAATTCAGTAATAAATTTAACAACAAACCTTTCTTGAATGAGACTAATTGAAAATCCAAACCCAAATCTTTAGGATTTTGAACCGAAAAGAAGAGTTTCTAGTGAATGGTGTGTGAATCAGGTAGAAGCGGGTGATGCATGTCTGGTGGCGATGGTGTGTGAATCAGTTTGTTATGGGCGGCTTTTTTCTGTTTGGAAATTATTAGCAAAAAGTACCTCATTGGTTTTTAAACCAGTACCAAGAAATCTTTGTCAATTGGCGAGAGAGAACAGGGATTTTTCCTTCAAGCCCGAGAATAGAGATGAAAATGAAATATTATTGTAATTTGTTCAATATAAGAGATGAAAAGATGAAAAGGAAGTTGTTTGACCTGAGATTTGTACAAAGAATGGAGGTGGCACGATGGTTCTTCCAGAGGCATAGATCGAGTGAGATAGAGATGAGAGATGGTATGCTTCAGTTTTCCCTAAAGAAAAAGTATAAAATCGGTAAATAAACAGACCTGGTGAACCAAACGCAAAAATGAATTCTTCTCTTCGTGATCACAGTGGAGGTTTATGCGATAATCATGGAGAGGCTACGATCACTGATGGAGAGGAGGCCGACATGAAACCCAGATTCAAGATGGTGGTGGTAACAGATGCGTAAGAAGGGTCATGGTAACATGAGGTAATTGTGATTTAGGGTTTCTTGATGAAGACGACTGATTTAGGGTGATTTAGGGTTTTAGTGAGTGATTGTGAGTCTAGGAATTTATTCCCAAAGTAATTCTGTTCCGTAAACGATTCATGAGTGTAGCTGTATTGGATAATAAGTTGTTCACGACCCAGTAGGTGTTGTACCTCTTAAATTTCAAGAAACAGACAATATGTTTAATAATATATATATATATATATATATATATATATATATATATATATATATATATATTGTCGGGTAAAGTCATCAAAAACCCTTTCCACATAAAAAAAATTATAATGTAGTTTTGAAAGTTTTTTCAAAAAATGTAAATAATCAGTTGTCGACATTGGAT
Source organism: Lactuca virosa (assembly GCF_052849685.1). NCBI lineage: Eukaryota > Viridiplantae > Streptophyta > Magnoliopsida > Asterales > Asteraceae > Lactuca > Lactuca virosa. The sequence goes on from NC_136427.1 coordinate 264,461,301, forward strand.
TCTCGCCATATGTAAAATACCAACATTGGATTCTCGCCATATGTAAAATACCAACATTCCTGGGAGTAAGGAACCTTATCGAACTCAACCCCTATCTATACAAGTTTGGTTTATATAAATTCATCCTCAGCTCAACACAAAGCAAAAGCAATTCAATGGCATCATAATATTGCCTATATTTTCAGTAGTCCAATCCCACATCACTAAAACGTGCATAAACTAAATGGAAAATTAAAAATTACATATTTCCACCTTTTGAGTCCGTCATTTATAGTCATCGGAAGACCCTCCATGGCAAGAATAGAAAGATAAGGCATAGAGGATCTCCCTAGCGAATACCCTTTTGAAGCTCAAACTTTTTTTAAGGGCTCCCTTTAAGAAGTACTAAGGCCCTAGCCGACAAAAGACAACCTCTAATCCATCCTATACAATTATGTCCAAAGCCTATAAAATGTATAATCTGAAATAAATAGTCCTAACTCAACGAGTCGTATGACTAAAAAAATAATCTTCAAAAGCAACATCCTCTTTTTATGTTTGTTTTATATGTCGATAATCTCATTCACCATAAGAAAGTCGTCTAAAATTTGTATACCTTTAACAAAAGTCGACTACTAAATACTCACAATATTGTCAACCACCCTAGCAAGTCGATTAGCCAAAAGTTTTGTTATAATTTTTTATTGCATGCCAATTAAACTAATTGGCCGGTAACCAATTACCGGCATAAGGCTCGACACCTTTGGGATCATAGTAATAAAAGAGGCATTGCACCCTCCCAAATCAAAAAAACTCCATAACATATTCCTTAACGTCGTCTTCCATCAAATCCTAATATTTTTTCAAGAAAGTAAAAAAGAAAATCATTTAGGTTGCGCTATTTATCGTTGCCACAAATTCCAAACCACAATATAAACCTCATGAACTAAAAAGCAGGATTCCAATGTATTCACTTGGGCTGAGGACAGGTTCTTAAACATGTGGCTTTGGTTTTGGAGCTTCACACCATCAAAAATTCTGAATTAGATAAAACAAAAAAACACATAAAACGCCTTCCTAACTCACTATCCGGATCGATAATCCAAGGACTTTCTTGTTTAATCTCTCGTATAGCAAGTTGTCCTCTTTTTCTATTAAGGGTTCCATGAAAAATACATGGTCTTTTCATCTCCCTCATCCCCCAACAAATTTTAGTCTTCTGAGCAACATCCTTAATCTCCATTTTATCAAAGTCACTCAGTTGAGTAGGAATAAAACATTGTTTCATCATTATCTTTTTCAATGATACAAAGCTTTGCTTCTTAACTCTTTCTTTAACACTTGTTTTCCCTCCTTTTCATATTGTACTTCACTTTTAACACTTACTTTAGATGTTTAAGTATGTTTTTAAACACCAAGTGTTTGTTAGTAGAAGCTGAACCACCTTGTGACACCATGCTTCCTTCATCGTTTCATCAAAATCATCACATTCTATCTAAGAGTTATACACCTTGAAAGGAATATGTCCATAGTCATCAACTAATTGTTTCAACATAATAGGGCGATGATCATACATCATTCTATTCAAAGCAGTTTCTAAAATACCAGGAAGCAAGACAACAAAGTCGTCAGAAAAAAAAAATTATCCATCTTGCTCAGTTTCTCCATGTTTGAACTTATCCGTGTATATTTGTATCTAATGTTTTAAAAACCGGTTCGAACTGGTCGGGCCAAGAACCAAAGACGATAGTGGTTCAATAACGACCGGTTTATGTCGATTTCTAGATCGGACCAAACTATACGTTTTTTTAAAACCCTGTTGAACCAGTTTATTGGACTTGGATAGTTGGATTTCACTCGCCCGTTAAAAACAACTCATATCCAAAGCAAAATGAACAACTCGATCAATTAGGTTATCTAAAGTATGTTGGGTTAATCGGATATTAAACCAAGGGCATTTTAGGAAAGTTCCATATTTAAGTTTTATTTTATTGTTTTAGAGTTTGAGTAGGATTCTATTTCAATTAGTATATATAGTTGTAATAGTTTGTTTTTTAATTGAGTGAGAAACCCACGTTTTGGTGAAACCTTTGGAATCAAGTAACTATTTTTTTGTAGTGGTTTTCTTTTTTCCTTGTTGTTCGGTACCTCTTGCAACACAACACAAGAAAGTTGTATCTTGTTTCTTATCTACATTTGGTATCAGAGCGAGGTGAAGACGGTGCCGGTTTGAGAGTCGGTTTCAAGAAAACTGTAGCCTTTCGCTGTGGGGCAGACGCAGCGGGGAACGGGTTCGGTTTAAGGGGGTGTGATTCGAGGTTGATTACAAAGCAACCCCGGTTTCTTATCGGGCTTGTGAGAGACTAACCGGAGGCGCGGAGTAAACGATCGGGAAGACGTCAAAGCGGGTGACTTTGAATCGGTTCGTTCTGCGGGTGACGGAAGACGGTAAAGGTGGTCGTGACCTTGTCTTGTTGTTTGGTGGAAAAGTGCTCTCGGAACAAGTTTGATTAGGTCGGGGTTGTTAAAAAGAGAATAAGTTCTTGACCAGTTTGTTTATGATAAGGGGATACCGACGTAGGTGCGTGAAAAGCGGGCAAGAAGGATCCGTCAAAGCAGGTGGCTTTGGATTCAGTCCGTTTGGCATGATTGAAAGAAAACGGTGAAGCGGGTACCGTTGTTTTCTTCATCGGTGGAGTTGCCTCTTTGAAGAACGGTAATCGAAACAAAGGAAGAGATTGGACAAACAACACGGTGTGAACATTATGGCGGTGGAAGTTCAAATCGGGAGGCTTTGGATGTGGCCGGGGAGAGGTCGTAAATCCTGGAAAAGTCTAGACGGTAATGAACATGTCCAACAGGATGCCATGGTATATGTCACATGTGTTGTCTCCAATTAAAAGGGGTTATTAGAAGACTTTAGATGTGACCGAGGTGAAGTTCGGGTGTCCAGGAAAGATCGAGAAACGGGGATGGTTCGAAAAGATGGTGATTAAACGATGTTGTGAACAAGTGGTATGACCAATCCGATTAAGGGGATGATTGTTGGGTTAATCGGATATTAAACCAAGGGCATTTTAGGAAAGTTCCATATTTAAGTTTTATTTTATTGTTTTAGAGTTTGAGTAGGATTCTATTTCAATTAGTATATATAGTTGTAATAGTTTGTTTTTTAATTGAGTGAGAAACCCACGTTTTGGTGAAACCTTTGGAATCAAGTAACTATTTTTTTATAGTGGTTTTCTTTTTTCCTTGTTGTTCGGTACCTCTTGCAACACAACACAAGAAAGTTGTATCTTGTTTCTTATCTACAAAGTATACACAACTCGAATGCCAACGATGCACACCACTACCGGACACGACTTTGACATACACCAAATACTAGATACTAGTCTGGCATCGATCTTCTCAACTTAGAAACATTTTGCTTCTCAATTGTTTGTCTATTGCTTTATAATATACTAGTTCATTATGAACCCATGGTCGAACCGATTGAGCCGGAAACCGTTCACCAGACCAGTTCAACTAAAAGATCGGTTGTATCCTCTCATAGTCATGTCGTGACGTCATCAATAAAACCATTAAAATAAGAACACTCTTCGATATTAATTTTAAAATTATGTATCTTACCATAAAAATTGCCTTAATACATTTCTTTAAATAAAAGATTAATTACTAAATCATACAACGTACCTAAGTTACTTATGATAAACATTTTTCAATGAAAAGTCTAATGGTGGTTTTTTTTTTGACAAAAGTTATGAAAGATTATACTAGGGATAAGCAGTTAGTATCAAATCTTGATCAACGGTCCGTACCGGAACCGGTACCGGTACCGAATTTAATGAGACAGTATTCGGTACTCACGAAATTCATGACTCGGTACCGTTGGTAACGGTGTTATTACCGGAAACCGATACCCGTACCAATAATGTTAATTCGATTCGTTACTTATCGTTTTTTCACCCATTTAATCAGGATTCACGGGTCCATCCCATGCTCAACCCTGGATTAGACAGGTTTTAGAAAAGACCATATAACATCTCTATTTTTTATATTGTTTTATATGGTAATTGAAAAATGATGGATGATTTCGATTGTTGTTATTTAGACTTGGATAGAGGAGTTGAAATAAATATCAAGTTGGAATCCGTGTATTGAAAGATGGAATTTAGGAAGAAAAGTCTTTTGTTAAGATGTTTTGTTAGTTTCGATGATGAAAAGGTTTTGTTTTGACATATTTTAGTCACTCATCATGTACTTGTATCAAAGGGCATGTGGTCTAATGGCATCAAACATGTTGGAAATGTGTCATTCAGCCAACTGGTTGAGGATTCCAGGCCCATGATAGACAAAAGTGTATCAGAAGCATCAATTGGTTAAAGAAAAGAAACTTAGATAAACACAAAAGGCAGAAAAGACAAAGTAGCAGCTTAAAAGATGAAGATGAAATCCAGCAGAAAACGAAGCTAGTGACATTGAGTGCATTAACAAAGAAAGAGATTACTACATACAGAAAATTCAATATGTCCAGCCAGGAGGAGGATTGAAAATTAAACAAAGGTACATGTGATGAGATGAAACATGGCAGTTGATGGGTCTTTAGAAAATGTTAATGCACATAATATATATAAATATATGATGATGATGAGATGAAGATTCAAGATGCTATCTATGAACATGAACATCTTTGGGACAAGAGCAGTTTGATTCACGGGAAAATGTTTCCAGAAGAATACTGAAATGCTTCGAAGTTCAAATTATCTCTCTCTCTCTCTCTCTCTCTCTCTCTCTCTCTCTCTCTCTCTCTCTCTCTATATATATATATATATATATATATATCACCTGACTGACTTCATCTGGAATCCCCACCCCCTTTTGTATACTTGTGTGTGCAATGGATCGATTGATTTGCAGCTTTTCAGCTTTCATCATACACAGACACACTGACTGACTGGCTCAAAACTCAAAAGCTTCGCAGCCTTCTCTGCTTCTGCCTGCTGCTTGCTTTGCTTGCTTAAATTAAAGAATGTCTCAAGTCTCAAGTGAAACAGAGAGAGGAGGGAGGTTGGTTGGGTGCTTAAAAGTTAAAAGGGGGCTTCAAGGGATTCATCCCATACATCTGCACTACCATTAGACGCATCTTCAGCATCTTCCTCCATTGAAAGCCGTATATATTCCCGATGTGCAAACCGGTCCCACTCTGTCAATGTCGGATTCTCACGTTCCTGTAGCAGTTGTTCATTTATTATTATTATTATTTTTTAAAACAATTTTAATTTGGATTAACATCATTGATTGATACCTACCTGACGAATGAGGAAGGGGTCGCGGCTTTCATACGCCATGAACTTGTTCAGATTAAACAAGATATTGAAAACACTGCCAGAAAGTTTGCTTCCTTTTAGGTCGCCAAGTGTAAAATACCCCTCATCCTGCAACTCAAAATCGTTTTCTTTTTTTTTTTAATAAGAATAATAAATGAAAGCATCAAATATCAGATATAGTTACTAAGTAAAAGTAGCATACCTTTGGTCCAACCATGTCAACTATCTGACATAAAATGTCCTCAAAAAGAACAGGCTCTTGAGCCATGCATTCCATGCGATGCAACTGTTCCTCATAGAAGAATTGCATCTCATTCCTTGTCACTGCCCCGTTTCCATCCAAGTCTATGCACTTGAACCTATCAGATTCAGATCAAATCAAATCAAATCCCCTTTTTTTATATCTCTCACTCCTACAAAATTAACTTTTTTTTTTTTTAAATAAAAATAAAAAATACCAGTACTCAAGACTTGGCTCAGATGACTTATCCTCTTCAGACAAAATGAAGTAGACAAAATCCTCATATCCCATTTTCCCTTCAACCTTACTCGTAAACTTTCTTGGAACCTGGTGGTTCATGGTTGTGTTTTAAAATTTATATAATAAAAAAGATTAAATACAATACAATACAATACCTGGGAAAATATTCTGTCAACAATCCTGTAGGTCAATGCATGGTTGCCATATCTTATAAGGTTCTCTTTATCAATCAAAAAATCATGATCTGTGTCCAGCTCCCAGAATTTGCAATATATTACATAGAAATGCTCGTAAGAGAAATATCTGTGGAAACAAATTCAAATTATATTTTAATTTCACTTAAAAGCTTATTATGATAAAAGTTGATTCTATTCTATTATACCTCAAAACTTTGTTTATGTCTTCTTCTTCATCTGCATGCAGCATTGCAGCAATTAGATTTCCACGTTTGAGCTCCCTCAGGGTCAGACGACCATTACCCCCTCTATTCACATAGTAAAATATGCGGTATATTACCGTTTCAGCTGCTCATCCCAACAAAAATACATATATGTTAATCATCAATTCAATGCTATTATTATACTTTTTTTTTAATAAGAAACAATTCATAAAAAATGTACATAGGACCAAAAATAAACTATTCACTGCATTGCATCTAAATAACAACATACCATATCTCTCCTGAAATTCAGGTGTGTTTTGTAAGAACTCCAGACCTGGATGACTTGCTAAGAGTTCACGAAGTATGGGTTTGAAGTCCTCCTATTGCAAAATTCAAAATTGTAACATCAGTTTAAGAGGAAGCTTGTCATATTCCTATTTGAACTTACAAAAATCACATTTGCATTTCCACAATCAGAATAAAGTACAGTGACAATGATGGAGCTTGAGTAAAGAGGAATACGTGAGTTAGATATCTCAAATCAGGCTGCTTCAAAATTGTAAATATTTGGGTAGCTATATCTTTTGTCAACATGTTGCTATGGATCCAATACTCAACAAATGCATCCCTGCAGTGTAGCCATGTTTTAGTTTTAGACAAAATTAGGAGTATAAAAACTAAATGTCACAATATCAATCATAAGTCATAACCCATAATAAGCTTCTACATGAAAATATTTGAAAACCAATGTTCTATCACAGATTCCTTTTGCTAATGGATCATGTCAATGTAAACTTCCAAAACCAACTGAGGACAACATATATATATATATATATATATATATATATATATACTGAGGGGCAAAAACAAAAGCATAAAGTTTGGCAGTATTACTCATAGGGATAAGGGCAGGATTCACATATAAATGAACAGATAAGATGCTCTGAGGGGGGTAAAAGTCCTGCTTATCATTTTTTTTTTAATATGACCCTTATGCATTCATTATACAACCAGTTCATATGGATTTCCAGAAATTCAGATTAACTACTCATAAAGACATAGATAAGAATATACCTGGTCACACCAGTGCCATTAACATCAATCTTTTTGTAAAGAGCGGTAGAGAAAAAAGAAGGCAGCTTGCAAATTTCCTTTGTAATTGGTTTGAATTCTATTCATTCAATTCAAAATTAGCACAAATGAAGTACACATATACCCATTGAAAAGGTAAACTGATGGTTCATGATATAATATGCATAATTACTATTAGGGAGATGCCTCACCATGCAATTGTAGCCCTTCCATATGACCATAGAAAAATTGGTTGCATTGAAATAAACATCGTTCTTTTAGTTCATTTGGGGGTGGACGACCATTTTGAAAGTAAAACTGCAACCATTGCCATGTACTTGAGTCAAAACTCAAAACTAAAGCATTAAAAGTTAAAACAAAAGAGATCAAAATAAGAATTGATTTTTTGCTATCAAATTCAAACCTGAGGTATTAACTCTTTTGCTGGCTCACTCAATAATCTCAAAGGAGAACCTAAAACTGATGGGCCCGCCCTATGTTTTGTAATACGAGGAGAACCAGAACCAGATGAACTTCTTGGTGAGAGTGGAGGTGTACTGCCAGCTGGAAACATGGAAGGTATTGAAGAGCCGGAAGTAGCCTTAGGGCTGTTAGTTGATCCAGGCACATTCAATGGAACACCCGCCTTTGCATTGTTAACTAAAGATTTTACCTATATATTCAGAGAGGAAAAATCATGAATGGTTTTCTTACTTATCCAACAAACTAGAACTAATGAAAGTGTGATCATGATACAAATTGTCTATATATGCTATTGATGTGATAGTTACTTTTCCTATATCCTATTCAGTTGTTCTTCCATTTAAATGAATCATTCAACCCATGTACAATGTGCACAAGGTAAACATTCGATGCCAGATGCCAACCCTAATTTGGGCTAGGTAAGTTATAACTGATGAAGAACATCAATTTCAACATTTATTAACTACCACTTTGCCATCTTAATCTAGCTACATCTGACAGAAACCAATCTAACCGTCATCAACTGATGATAAAGAACTATTATGATAACGGTATAATACGAACGATTTTCTTGCACAAAAGAAATATTATGATTACAGTACTTACTAAAGGAGTGGTTTCAGGAAGAGAGAGCCATTGCTCGAACAGTTTCTCAGCAACATAAGGATTTGATTTAATAGCCAGAGGAGACACTTCATTCAGCTGTAACAATTCAGGGTCAAGACAACCCGCTTCACCATTATTATCCATATCCATCTTTCCTCGATCAAATCCTTTATCAGCACCTGGATTCAAACTCTATCATCCAGATCTCAAATTGAAAACCCACGAAGATCAACTTAACCCTAGTAAACCAAAAAAGGAAACGAAACTTTTTCACATATATTGTAATCGTACGGGCTTGACTATTCTCTCGCTTAAGAGTCAATCAATCGCATTGAATCATACTTGCGAATTGGGAATGATAAGATTTTGGGAGTTTACGGAGCTAGATGAAACAGATCCCAACCTGAAATTGGGGTTTTTCATAATAATGTTCGCGGAGATCGATGTAGAAAGTGGATGGTATGATGAATTTGGGGGAGTAAGATTCGAGATTCTTGCATGAGTGATGTTGGGGGAAATAAAGAGAGATTGCACCTGAAGCGGAGAAGAAGATGATAGAAGGAAACGCGTCGTTGGAAGGCCTAACCAAAGCAGGCGACCAAATGGACGAAGGCACGATAGTAATAGAGACGAAAAAGGTTTATTTCCCCTTCTTTTTTTTCTTTTTTTTTTTTAAACGCCTTGCTTATTATGTTTTGAGTAAATTACACGAATCGTCACTCGTCTAGGTGCCAAAATGTACGTTCAGTCCCTTTTTTTAAAAATTAATTCGGACCGTCCCTTGTTTGTTTTAAACTTGCATGTTTCATCCCTCATTAGTTTAAATTTACACGCTTCATCCTTTGACAGACATACAATGACTATATTGCCCTTATGAATTTATTTTTTAATTTATTTTAATATTTTTATTATTATTTAAAATTAAAAAAAAAAAGAATATGGCCACCCACTAAGATTTTAATCCATTTCGTTGCATCTCTACCACCGGTGACCATCCGCCTCCTGTGTCTACCTTCTCTCAAACGCGCTTATGCCCTCCTTCTCCGATGACTCTCACCTCCGGCGGCCGTCTACCTTAATTCCGCCACCACCTGATTGTTTTCACATAAAACGCAAATCGATTTGAGAAAATCAAATCAAAACACATTGGTTTCAAACTGAAGCAGGTCGATTCAAAACCAAGAAAATTAACCACCATCGAAAACTAGATCCACTCAAAATCAACCACTGGAAAGCAAGATCTACATGAGAGTTTAAGTGATAAGAGGGGCGAAAGAGAGAGAGAGAGAGAGAGAGAGAGAGAGAGAGAGAGATAGAGGAGGGGGGAAGCAAGTTCATATTCAAAATCGGCATCTTGTTTCTCTAACAGCCAAAACAAGAACTGATCAGAAGATTGAGAGAAGATGAGTGTGCTAGATGAATTTTCCGACCAGCGATGGCGGTGGGCCGTACAGATCAACGGAGTGATGCATTTCTCTGACACTACTACCCAGAAGTGTTTAGAGAGACGATGTTCATTATACAGATCGACGAAGGGCAGATCCACAGAGATACAACCAATTTAGGGTTTGATGGGATGATCTTCAGAGTTTTCCAGATGACTTTTCCAACCACCACCCTCGATTGAATGATTCCGACGTTTCTGGTGTTGCCCTTGATTGAATCGTTGTTGGAGATGGTGCAGATTGCTACGCTCGATTGAATGGCTATTGGAAATGGTGATTTAATGTGAAAGATGGAAGGCAACGATGAGTGTGGTGTTGTTGATGATTCTGATGGTTCTGGTTTCCAGGGAACGTAACAGCAAAAGGGGAAGGGGGAGGGGAAGAAGAGAGGGGTGGGTTGTTGTGTGGTTGGTGGTAGGGGTATTTATTTATTTTTAATCAAAAAAATGATAAATAAATAAAATAAAATAAAATATATATATATTAAGGGCAAAATAGTCATTTTATGTCTTCAGGGACGGTCCAAGTGAAAAAATAATAATATAGGGACGATCCGAGTTAATTTTTAAAAATAGAGACTGAACGTGCATTTTGGCACCTAGACGAGGGACGATTCGTGAAATTTACTCTTATGTTTTAGACGCACAAAAAAAATATAACTATTCTAATTGTCAAAACTATTTCAGGCCAAAACCAACAATATTAATACTCTCGTTTAACCGTTCACGACCAAAACCTAATAATTTTACTAATCACACATATCTAAAACATAATAAATCATAAAAATTAAACAAACATTTTAAAATCAAATTCAAATTAAATAGGAGAAAACCCCATCTTCTTTTAGTATCGGATTCTCAACACTCTACAACTCAACCCAACTAAAAACCTTAACCCAGTAGAAACTTAAGCCCACTTAAGTTTAGCCAAACTTAAATCTTTAGTCCATTAAGAATACCAACCCCCCTCCCCCTACATTGTAATAAACCCTATTTCTTTTTCTCATGTTTTTCTATTTTTCAGCCAAGAAACACAAAGAATCTCTTTCTCTCTTCTTCCTTTTTTTTTTCTTTTCTTGATTCACGGTGGTGGTCTGATTTTTCTATGAAGATGTCGATGGTTTATGATTTTCAATTGTTTAATAGGTGGGCATATGTGGTGATTAGGGTGGAATTGATACGGTGTCAAGTTTTTTCCTCCAAACCATGTATTGTACTGACCCAATAGAAACTTAAGCCCACTTAAGTTTAGCCAAAACTTAAATCTTTAGTCCATTAAGAATACCAACCCCCCTCCCCCTACATTGTAATAAACCCTATTTCTTTTTCTCATGTTTTTCTATTTTTCAGCCAAGAAACACAAATAATCTCTTTCTCTCTTCTTCCCTTTTTTTTCTTTTCTTGATTCACGGTGGTGGTCTGATTTTTCTATGAAGATGCCGATGGTTTATGATTTTCAATTGTTTAATAGGTGGTTATATGTGGTAATTATGGGTGGAATTGATACGGTGTCAAGTTTTTTCCTCTAAACTATGTACTGTACTAACTATAGTTGGCAAAAGAATTTAACTACCAGTGTCGTACCAAATATGCTTGGTACCAACTTACTTGGCTACCAAAAAATCGGTTGGTACATATTGGTATTGATATATACCAAAACTTGTGATTGTCGATTGAGAAGTGGGAACAAGAGGGCGAGAAGTAAAACCGTGAAAATTCAAAATTGGTAGCCTAACCTAAAAGGCTAAAAGTGAACATGAGTAATTGAAGTTGTGGTCGCTTGTGTTACTAAATACCATTGTTGTAAATGGTGGCCTAGACGCTAGGCGAACAACAACTACCTATAATTTTTGCTAGGCAGTCAAATTAGACAGAGTCGGTTAACTTCGGTCTAGACAGCCTAGGCAGCCGAAATTTCCAATTTTAAAATTTAAAATTTTTAGATTTTTAATTTTCAAATATTACACCAAGTTATCAAAACTTCAAGTTTCAAACTTTCAAAATTTTAAAATTTAAAATATTTATTTCTTATATATATTTTACTATATTATTATACAAACCTTACTATTTCTAAAAATAGATTTAAGACGTCCAAATGTTTAAGCTTAAAGTACAACAAACCTATAATATAATAATTTTATAATTTAAATCGTCTAAATGTTTAAACAGAAAATACAATCACTCAATGCATAGGTTTCTTATTTAATTCACGCTGTAGGTTTCCTTATTTCACTTTGACCTAGCCTCCTTTAAATCCCCGATATATCGCTTATTTTCTTTATCACGTTTGATTTGAATTCCAGATACCCCAATCTCGGCATTTATCCAGCAACAAACCTAAACCGATTTCATGCTTGATATGCTATGATCCGCAACCCAAATGATCATCCATCATCTGCCAGATCTATGTCCTTCAGATGTCATCGCTATCAGCCACCATCAAAAGCCTAGAACCCATCTCATAAATCAGCCACTGTCAGAACTCCAATGGATGTTTTAGTGGCGAAAAAAGTCTTCCCCCTTCTTTGGTTCCTTTTATCCCAACCACCATCGCACAACCTGCACACAAACACCACGATGTCGGAACTCAAAGGTTTTATGTCAATTTCCTTGTCTCTTATGTATATAGATCTCATGCCTTTTCACTAATAACATCAAGCAGGTGAAAGTATGTTGGTTTTACTTATTGTTCTTCATTTTGAAACACTTGTGAAAAGATATAGTAGATTAAGAATTTGGGAAATCGCAAGGCTGCTATGAAGAAGAAAATTGATACAAATTATGGTTTGATTTATTTATTCTGTTAATACAAATGACGAAGGATGTTGATACAAATTATTGTTTGATTTATTGATCGTTTTTAATTTAAAACCTCAAATTTTAAATTGGATTTCATTTCCTTTTTGAATTAATTAGATACTTAAGGGGTTTTGATGTTTTATTCTGGTCTTGCAGAAATCGAGCATCAAGAAGTAAGTTTTCTTCCTTATTTCTGGTGATTGTTTTCTTTACCTAACCTCTTTTTTGCAGGATTTTCTGATTTCTCTATCTTTGTTACAGATGCAGGATCTGTACGTAATTTAGCTACAAAGTCACAATTGATGGGTTTGAGCCATAAGAACTTTCCTATGTGCACATGCAAACCCTAATGCTTGGATCTAGGTTTCTCTAATTGAACATGCAATGTATCCAAGACTTTCAATGCTAGATCTAGAGAGTACAATTGAAACATAACATATGAAATCAGATCTAGATGAATACCTTTTGATTGCTTGCTTGAATCTTCTTGTTCTTGGAGCTTAGAGTCACAATTGTCACTCCTCTAATGGCTTACAAACACCAACTGGCAAGAGGTTGATTTGGAGAGAGAGAGTAGAGGTGTACAAATCGGCTCTAGGTTTCCCAAGGAAGCAAGGTCGCCGATTTCCCCAACCCATAGGGTCTATTTATACTATGAGCTACTAGGGTTACATCCTTAACCCTAATTGAATAACTTAGGCCCTAAGTAATCCAAGGATCCTTCTAGATTAAGGCTTGGACTAATTTAAGGAGTCCATAGCCCTAAATTCGGCCACCCCTAGATCTATAAGGATTCATATCCCAAAAACACAACTATCACACAATTGACAGTTTAAGCCCCTTTATTCAATTAACCTCTTTTAGTCACCAAATTAATTCCTAATTAATTTATGACTAATATTAATCAAATAATATTATTATTCCTTTAATATATTATTCTCATAATATATTAATATAATAATATCTCTTCTCTCTTCATAAATCACCCTGTCAAGTTGCTGCGGTGAAGGCAACCCAAAAGGACCATACACAACTGGGTCAAGTACTTACCAAATATAGTTACGGGCTTAGACACTAATCCAATAACAATCACGATGCTCCCTTCAGGAGCAATTCATTCAAAGAAACAATTCTCGTGAAAATGTAATTGCTTCCCTGTTCTTTTATGACTTTTGTTGATTATATTCCTATAACTCATTTACATCTTTGATGAATTTTGTTACCGGAGGCGAATCAAGTTTTTTGAATTAGGTTTTGTTTGATTTCCTAGAGTTGGAAGCATACAAGAAGCATTTGGAGGAGAGATATAACATAAACATAACAAGAATTCTAGCTTTCAAGAACAAGCCTCCAACTCCAATGGACACAGTTCCTACTGACTGCTCTTCTGTTCAATAGTCAAAACATGCAAAAGCTCGAAGTTACATTCCTAGGTCAGTTTTCCTTCCTCTGCAAGATCTGTTGGTTCTTTATAAATCTGGTTTCTGGTTCAGGAACTGAATCATATGGGTTTTTTTTGGTGTATAGACTTCCTAAAGAACATTGGATGCCCCTGATGCTATTGATGGTATACCTTAGAAACCGTTACTGTAGTAGATGAGGTTGGACCTGTGACCTGTCACAAGTGTCAATTTGTCACTCGATGGACACAGCATGTCTGTGGGCTTAAACATTTTTGATGTCCAGCTCTGGGATTCTACATTAAACAAACATGTAAATAAATATTCTACTCTTAAGTTTATGATTTAGATCGAATATTTTCTAAATCTTTGTGTTTAAAATGTACAGCCGAGAACACTGATAGGCTGCCACAAGTGATGTATATCAAGCATATTTGTGGACTTAGAAGACAGCCAACTATTTTGAGGAGATTTAGTGTTCCAATAAAAGACTGAGCATGTAGCTTCTAAGTATTTTGATGTATTATTTATAACACTCTTTTTTAAAGTGGTTTTAATGTGTTGATTTTTTATATAAATTTTCATCAGGATTTAGAGTGAAGCAATCACATGTTTTGAAAATGCCCTTGCACTCTCGAAAATAGGCTTCAACACCTAAGTTGGTTTTAGGATACACATACATACTATCTTGGCTAACATTTTCAGGCTTGTCATCTCTATTTATGACGATGTGTGCACAGACGATGCACAGGTGTCTTCGACCTTTAAAAAAAGCCAAGTTCATGTTTCTTATTTGAAGTTTTCATTTCTGTTCTATTACATGATGACAAATGATCTTTCATTTTGGATCTTTGTTTTTTATTATCGTGGGAGTGGACTTTACACAAAATCTCTGGTTTTCTATAGGAATCTGGTTATAATGTATACTCTTACTTATATTTTTGAATACCTCATGTGTAAGGGGAGCTATGGGATGACACAAGTCGTGAAGTTGTTTCTTTAAAATTATTAATTTAGTTTCCATAAATAACAACGTACCTTGTGATTTTCAGTATTTTGATAACTAAAAAATTGTTTTATTAATATTAATAATAACAACAAAATCATAAAAAAGATAAAGTAACAGAAAAGGGTCATTTTTCAAGGGTGTAACGGTATTTCAACTCATATTGTGAGTGAGAGGGGTCAAAACCGAAGTGAAACCTTAAAAAAGGACCAAAAATGAAAAAAATCAAAAAAATTATTGCAGTTCCTTTCATGTCGACATTACTTCAAATGTGTAATAGGTGTCCTCTTTTGGTTCAACTTATCCTCCCAGTGCATACTCACCAGATGTTCTTCCAAAATATGTGGTTTGGTTGCTTAATCAGGGTTCAAATGTCATGTATATGGACTTCCATCCTCAGCAACAAACCATTCTCTTAGGTTGATCCCATGTTTGCTTGCTTTAACCCCTACCAATTTCTTAATTTGATCTAATATTCAATATCCTTTTTTTATGAAATTAAGAAAAAGTGGTAATGAGATTGTTTACATACTTATATCTAACCACATATGCCTGATATGATATATGATCTTTGCAGTTGAAAAAAATGTTGGTGAAATACGTATTTGGGAGGTTGGAACTCGAGAAAGAATGGTACATAAACCGTTCAAGGTTTGGGATTTATCATCTTGACTTAATGTCTTTTCAGGTATATACGACTTTAAATAATTTTGTTTAAATATATTTATTTTTCCCTTTCATATGTGTTGCATTTTCCATGCATATTGTTCAAATATATGCATACAATACATCAGGGGGGAGTTAAGGTGACTTGGAGAATACCATTAATTTGATAGGTCTTGCATAATTCAGATAGATGCATGTGTTGCTGGTGTAAATTCTTATAGTTTCCAAAATGTAGTATTAAAACAAATTATATTATTTTTGGCAGAAATGTGTGGTACCAACACAAGATGGAACTTAAGAAGATGAACATTTTGACATTGAAAGTTATTTTCGTCTTTTGTTCTTTTTATGTTTGATTACTTTTATTTCTGACGGAGAAATATCATTTTTATTTTATGTGATGAAAATAACGTGCATATGTCACCACTGAAAGTTGCCAAAATACTGATTTTTAATGCATATGCCATATTTGACCCTTAATTTTGGTTTTTTGTATTTGATCTATCGTGATTATATACTAGATTATGTCTTGCCATTAAAATTTGCTATTAACTAATTTTTATTGTTTTTTTTTTATAACTCTTAATGTGATAATGCACAATTATGATTTGTGTACGTGCGTTATCAAGAATTGGTTCATTTAGCACAAATTTGTAGTTTTTTTTAATGTTAAACTATCATGTATTAGTAATTAAAACGAAGTTTTTGGCTTTTACAGAAATATGTGCATATTGCACTTTATTTTAACCTTTTTTTGTTATTTGTTTTCATTTAAAAACCCTAAGAATTTTATAATTGCGTCGCAATTTGGGATAACCAACAACATATGCAATTTTTGTGGGATGCAATCGAATTTCGATACATTGAATGTTCTTTAGAAATCACGTGTTTTTGTATAGACACTAATTGTTGAAACAAATATAATTGTCAAAAGAAACTATTTGACGTGTTTTGTGTCCCTTGAAGTCATGTTTCCAAATGGAAGTAAACACCAAAAGAAACTAATTGTCAAATGAAGCTATTCGTCGCCGCCGATGTTTTGCGCGGGTAAACAGCTAGTATATATATATATATATATATATATATATATATATATATATATATATATATATATATATATAGCTTCATGCGAAAATGTATATAAGTTGCGAAAATGCGAGAACCAATGAGAATTGGACACATGGATATGAGAATTAATATTAATTTCTAAGTATTTAAAGGTGTAAATGTATATATAAGGCAATATTGTAATTATATATTTTGGATTTTATGCATCGGTTATTTAAGGATAATAGATTTTGAATTTTGAATTCATATGGTAACTTCATTACCCAACGTGGAGCATCAAATTAGTGTTTCATGTATAACCGTGAATTGTTATATTTGGATGTTATTATTTTTTTTCCAAGTAGATGTTTGCATTTAAAGCGATCTTGGATGCTAGTTCAAGTAGAAAAAATTTTAATTCGCAAAGAAAAAAAAAGAAGGTCTTGCAAATGGAATCAGAAGGAAACATGAATGAGATTTTAAACTCTGTTGATAACCCTATTGAAATTGAAGATGAAGAAGAATGTGCAGATGAAGATTTTTCAGTTGATGTCACACCCCTGAACCAGACGGCGGAGACGTCTGAGGCTCGTGTGACTTAAATTGAAATATCATCATAATGAATATACATGAAACATAACATAAACATCACCATGCATTAATACATTACAACCGTCATTGTTCACATTCAGTACATTGTTTACATTACATAATCCCAAAAATAAATTGTTTATCAAATGACATCACATAAAAGACATTCAGACACATGCTTGATAATTCTTCATTCTAACGGTTACCTGAGAACACAAGTTGTTTTGAAAACGGTCAACATATATAATGTTGGTGAGTTCATAAGCAGGTTTGATATGAAAATGTTTTGTGTAGTTTGTAAAACCCAGAAAATCCGATATTTTATGAAACGACAATTGTTTACGAAATAGGTGTGATGATCCATAAGTATATGCGTGAATGATTTCAAAACGTGTAAAAGTAGTATGTTTCTCATAATGAATTCTTGTATTATAGTTATCGAAAGTAAAAGTGAATACTGTTGTTTCCCCAGAAAACCCGATGTTTTCCGATATAAATAGTATGATCGTTTTGTATTATTTTATCGTCACAAGGAATGAATATGATTTCCCATGATTACTTAGATGGTATTGGATCTCTATGTGAGTCGTTATAACCATGCATAATAATGACTATTTCGTCTGTCTTGGCATTCTAGTGAAAGTCGGTATTGAATTAAGATTTTGTCACCCTAGACTGGCCGAGTCTAACTGTAGCGAACAGCTTAGGTGTGGGGGGGTCACCCCCGTATAGATCTATACACAAACTCTCGCTCTCCCTCCAGGTGACTTTGATTATAACTACAGACTACGACCGACACTTATTGGTGTCACCCGTTATTACTCACTAAATCCAAATGAAATTGAATAACATTGTTCAACAACCTGATTTATGTTTACTTGAATAAAAGGTAAGCTTAACAGACGAAGAGAAGACACTAAACATGTATGTTGTTATAGGCTGTCGGGTGTGCGACGGACACGTTAGCACATCATGCATATGATTGATTTGGACCTTACTAGCAATGCAAATGGGTCACTCCGGCCCAATAACAGGTAAAAACTATTGAGGGTCCATTAGGCATGTAATTGGGTCACCGGAGGCCCAATAAACATGTGTAATTATATTGGGCCCAATAATCATGATATTGGGCTACAATGGCCCAATAGCACAAATAGAAGGTTTTGGGCCCAGTCACTAAATCACTTATGTTCTATCGAGCTTAAGTTTGTATTGTTGGTATTTGTTGTATGCTAAATGTTTATTTGCAATGTAAAAAAAATACCTTAATGTTTGATTTATAACGAAGCTTTTCGTTATATATATGTATATATTTTTAAAGCCATGCGTTATAACTTGATATTTTTAACCCAAACATTTATAATTGTTTATTTGGCCCAAAAACATTTAGATTGACCATTGTGGCCCCTTTTTCTATAAAAATGGCACTTTTAGTTCTTTTTTTTATGAAAATTGACATTTTTGGTCCTTAAATCATTTTTCTTGACATTTTCCACCCAAACTTTATTTGAATAGTAATTTCAGTCCAAAACTATTGCATTTGTCATTTCCAGCCTTTATTTGTAAAAAGTTTACATTTTTTGGCCCAATTTCTGTAAGATTTACAATTTTGACCCCAAAATCAAAAGCTTTGCATTTTTAGTCCAATTTGGTAATAAAATCATTTTCAACCCCTGAAATAGTTGATTTACGTTTTAGACTCATAGTTTGTTAAGTTTTACATTTCAGCCCCTCAAAACTTCATTTTTTTCGCAACCTTAGGCCCAAAACTTGTGAGGCCCAATTTAAACCCTAATAAGCTAAAATTTATGTTTTTGACCCATGAAAGTATTATTTTCATAAAAATCAGATTTTATACAAATAAATACCTTATAACCCTCATAAAACCGATAATTATCAATTTACACCCAATCTTTATGATTTTTGCAAAAATGACACTTGTAAAGTTCTTTGGCTTTGTTTTTAAACTTAAAGACCCTTAGATCTATGATGTATGTTGTTTATTATGTTTTTGTTTATGATTCTTTCACCCTTTTGCTATAGATCTCGAAATATCACAAGTATTACATATTATCACACCCAAAAACTAAATAAATCACACATAACATGCAAACACACATAGATCATCACATAATACTTGTATTCTCCCCCAAAAACAAGTAAAAACTGAAAACAAGGGGGTATGAACTCACCTTGATTTGTTGCTCACGGTTTTGAAGAATAAATGGAAAAGATTGATGAGATTCTCGGCCCTAACAATCTTCTTGAAGAGACCTTCGAATTTGAAGAGTTCTAGGGAGTATGATCAAGAATTTAAGGTGGTAAGAAGAGTGATTAAGTTGTAGAAAGAAAGTATGTTGACAAGATCTTACCACAAGTATGTATCTTGTAGTGATTTTTGGATGAAAACCTTCTTGAAATCCCTAGATCTCGAAAATTTGGAAGGAGGAATGAAGGTGTTCTTGAGAGGATTTGGAAGTGAATTAAGTGTGTGTGTGTGTGTGTTGATGCTCTCGGCCGAGAGTAGAAGAAGAAGAAGAGAGAGAGAGGGTGAGGTGACCATTATGGATGCATGTTGGTCCATGCATGGATACATGCAATAAGGAGGTGGCAACTCCCAAAGTCAACCCTCCCCATTTACATCTTTTTTTTTCTACTTGGGCCGAGAGAGAGAAGGGAAAGAAATGGCTTGGGCCTTTAGTGCTTGAGTCCCATAATATGAGGCCCAATTTGATGGTTTTCGGCCCATTGGGCCTTTAGAGTAGTTCACGGCCCAATTATTGCATAAAAGAATAAATTTGAGGTCCATTAAGGCTAATTGGATTTGTTATGGCCCAACAAGGCCCATTAAAGGTAAACTAGTCCATTCTAGACTTATAAGGCCCAAAAAGGTTAAGTCTCATGAGAATGGGTCCAATTAGAGCCCATTTAAGAGTTCTAAGCCCAAAATAGTCAAATTAGAAGCTTATTGGTCCATTAGGCCCAATAAAGAAATCCTAGTCCATATTGGACTTAAACCGGGATTTTCAGTGTTTGCATAGAGTGATTGATGGAACTTTGGTGTTATTGAATAAACATCATGCATACTTTCAAATTTTAGTCACAAATGTTATAATTGTTAATGTGTACAAAAGCATTAGAATTCCTAGTTGTGACATCATCCCCCCGTTATAGGGAATTTCGTCCTGAAATTCTTTTTGAAGCTAGATTTGATAATGCGAGAATAGGTGAGGGTACTTTTGCTTCATCTGGTATTCGCGTTCCCATGTGAATTCCGGTCCACGCTTTGCGTTCCTCCTAACTTTCACAATCGGAATGCGACTTTGCTTAGTACGCTTCACTTCCCTGTCCATGATTTCAACTGGTTCCTCAATGAACAGGAGATTCTCGTTGATTTCGATTTCTTCCAATGGGATGACAAGAGTTTCGTCGGATAATCACTTCTTTAAATTGGAAACATGGAACACGGGATGTACACTGCTGAGCTCACCAAGTAGCTGCAGCCTATAGGCCACTGGACCGATTCGGGCAAGAATCTCGAATGGCCCAATATACCGTGGGTTTAGTTTTCCCAGTTTCCTGAAACGAATCACCCCTTTCCAGGGAGAGACCTTTTGTAACACTCGATCCCCGACTTGAAATTCCAAGGGCTTTCGCCGTTTATTAGCATAACTCTTCTGTCGGTCTTGTGATGCTTGAAGTCGAGCTCTGATTTGAACTATCTTCTTTGTCATTTCACGTATGATTTCCGGTCCTGTTAATGCATTGTTTGGTGTCTGTTCTCTTGCTAGCTGAGTGCCACCTACCTCAGCCCAACATAACGATGATCTACATTTACGACCATATAATGCTTCGAAAGGAGAAACTTTGATGCTTGTGTGATAACTGTTGTTGTATGAAAACTCAATTAAAGGTAAGTGGGTATCCTACGACCTTCCGAAGTCCATAACACATGCTCGAAGCATATCCTCAAGCGTTTGAATGGTTCGCTCACTTTGACCATCCTTTTGTGGGTGGTAAGCAGTGCGCATGTCGAGTTGTGTTCCCATAGCCTTTTGAAGTGTTTGCCAAAAGCGTGAAGTGAACCTACTATCCCGATCTGAGATGATAGATATTGGCACTCCATCGAGTCTCACAATTTCCTTGATGTAGATTCTTGTTAGTCGCTCCATCTTGTATGTCTCCTTTATTGGCAGGAACTGGGCGGAATTTGTCAACCTATCAACTATTACCCATATGGCATCTATTCCATCGGCCGTCTTGGGTAATTTGGTCACAAAGTCCATGGTAATCCTTTCCCATTTCCACTCGGGTATTACCGGCTGTTGTAATAGTCCCGAGGGCTTTTGATACTCTACCTTCACTTTAGCACAAGTGAGGCACTTGCTAACGTAAGTGGCAATTTCTGCCTTCATGTTAGGCCACCAATAATGTTGCTTGATATCCAGGTACATTTTATCTGAACCCGGATGGATGGAGTATCTTGTCTTATGAGCCTCATTCATGACTACCTCCCTGAATCCCCCAAGTTTAGGGACCCAAATTCGGTTCATGAAATAATATGTTCCATCCTCCTTGACTTCGAAGTTCTTTTCCATTCAACGTAACGCTTCGCTTGTTCTGTTTTCTGTCTTCATGGCATCGAACTGGGCTGCTTTGATTTGCGAGGACAGGTGGGATTGAATGGTTATTGAAAGAGTCTTCACATGATGATTTGAGTATTCTTTCCGACTCAAGGCATCAACTACCACGTTAGCCTTGCCTGGGTGGTACTTGATTTCACACTCATAATCGTTTAGCAGCTCAACCCATCTTCGCTGCCTCATGTTTAACTCCTTTTGATTTAAAATGTGTTGGAGACTCTTGTGGTCAGTGAAAA
Organism: Lactuca virosa; assembly: GCF_052849685.1. Classification (NCBI taxonomy): domain Eukaryota; kingdom Viridiplantae; phylum Streptophyta; class Magnoliopsida; order Asterales; family Asteraceae; genus Lactuca; species Lactuca virosa. The sequence goes on from NC_136427.1 coordinate 264,483,462, forward strand.
TGGTGCACTTCGTACCATAAAGGTAGTGCCTCCAAATCTCCAAAGCAAAGACCACAGCTCCCAAGTCGAGATCATGGGTGGTATAATTCACCTCATGTGTCTTTAGTTGTCGGGATGCATAAGCTATCACTTTCCCACGCTGCATGAGTACACGGCCTAAACCCTGATTCGAAGCATCGCAGTAAACTACGAAGTCCTCAGTTCCCTCTGGCAATGATAGTACTGGCGCACTACAGAGAGCTCGTTTCAGGGTTCGGAAGGCAACCTCCTGCTTTTCTGTCCATTCAAATGGTACGCCTTTTTGTGTAAGCATGGTAAGTGGCTTGGCTGTTCTGGAGAAGTTCTGAATGAATCTTCTGTAATAGCCTGCGAGACCCAGAAATTGACGAATTTCTGTGGGTGTCGTTGGGACTGCCCATCCTTCAATGGCTTTGATCTTAGAAGGGTCCACATGTATCCCTTCTTGACTGACAACATGACCTAAAAAGTTTACGCTACGAAGCCAGAACTCACACTTAGAGAGTTTTGCGTATAACTTTTCGGTTCGTAGGGTTTCCAATATTTGCCGGAGATGTCGACTATGCTCCTCTTCACTTCGAGAATAGACCAGGATATCGTCGATGAAAACGATGACATAGTTGTCAAGGAATGGTCGGCATACTCGATTCATCAGGTCCATGAATGCGGCAGGGGCATTCGTTAGACCGAAGGGCATTACAACAAATTCATAATGTCCATATCGAGTTCGGAAAGCGGTCTTGGGGATATCCTCTTTTCGGACCTTGAGTTGGTCGTAGCCGGATCGCAGATCTATCTTAGAGAAGTAATTTGCTCCTTGAAACTGGTCGAATATATCGTATATTCGTGGAAATGGGTAGCGATTCTTGATAGTGAGCTTATTCAGTTCTCTATAATCGATACACATCCTAAAGGATCCGTCTTTCTTCTTAACGAAAAGGACCGGAGCTCCCCAGGGTGAGAAACTAGGTCGGATGAATCCTTTGCGCAAGAGTTCGCTGAGTTGGCTTGACAGTTCTTGCATCTCCGCAGGAGCCAGCCTATAGGGTGATTTGGCAATGGGTGTAGCTCCTGGCACAAGGTCAATTCAAAACTCGACTTGTCTTTCTGGGGGTATCCCCGGAAGATCTTCAGGAAAGACATCCGGGAATTCGCAAGCCACTGGGATGTCTCGAATATTGACCTCTTCCTTGGACTTATCCACTATGTGAGCCAGAAACGCCAAGTCCTTCTTTTGTAGACACTTCTGTGCCTTAATACATGAGATCAGACGAAGGTTCGTACTGGGTTTGTCTCCGTATATAATTAGGGTTTTGTGATTTGGAAGATGAAGGCGAACGACCTTCTCGCGACACGTAATTTCGGCATGATGGGGGCTCAACCAATCCATGCCGATAATAACATCAAAACTCCTAATAGTTACAGGCATCAAGTTTATTTGAAATGTGTGGTGATTTAAGGTTAGGGTACATCCTACATAGATTTTCCCTAGTTGATTCTGTTTTCCCGTTAGCCATTTCCACCGTAAAGGTTTCATTAAGCTTCTGGGGTTGTTGTTTTAGCAAATGTTTGAATTTATTACTCACAAAACTTCACTCTGCCCCGATATCAAACAAAATGCATGCATATGTGTGGTTAAGGAGAAACGTACCAGTGACAACAGCGGGATCCTGAACCGCTTCTCCTTGACCCATGGTCAGCACTCTCCCTGCTCCTCCGTCCCCTTGGTTGTTGACATTGGGGTAGTTTCGACGGAAATGCCCAGTTCTTCCACATCCATAACAGGTGTGGCTAGCCCCAACGTTGTTGTCGTTGTTGTTGTTGGTGTTGTTGTTGCTGTTGCGGTTGTTGTTGTTGTTGTTGTTTCCTTGTTGCTGGTTCTGGGGAGGATAGGTCCTACAGTATTTTGTCGTGTGACCCCTTCGGTTGCAACTAGTACAATGCATCTCCCTGCATTCACCATTGTGATGGAGATTGCACTTAATGCACTTTGGGAGATTCCCATAATACTGCTTAGGGGCACTTGGGGTGGATGAGGCTGGAGCATGTGGTGTGGAGGGAACTTGGGTGGTTGCAGAATGAACTGTCACTGTTTGTTGTTTCTTTGAAAATAAAACATTTGCATCAATATAACAGAAAACAACTCATGACTCTGATACCACTGTTGGGTTTTAGTATACTACCACTCCTATGGTGTACATGCAACCCTATAAACCTTGGATCTATGTTTTCTCTATTATACATGCAAATATTAACTATTCCAAGGTTTCATCCTAACTAGCATATTATGAAGCACCTATACTACAAAGTTCTAGTTAGATGACATACCTTTTGATGTAGCTTGATGTCTTCAAGCTTTAAGAGCTTAGCCCCAATAGTGTGGAAGTCTCAAATGGAATCACAAATCACCAAAACACCTTGGAAGAACTTGAGAGAATATGTATGCACACTAAAATCGGCCCACTCTTATTTTCACACACTTGTGCCAATTTTGTGAGCCAAGGACCCCTTTATATATTATGGAGGATTAGGGTTACATCCATGTAAACCCTAATACCCATGACCTTTCATTTACATAGGATCCATGGGTTAAAAGCTCCATGGACCATCCATGAAAGCTTAGCCCAACCTAAATGAACTTGGCCCATTCCATATATATAAGAGTCCATATTTATTTAGTTCTTTTTAATCACTTAATTAATTCTAAATTAATTCTTGATCAATACTAATTAAATAATATGATTCCATATTAATATATTAGAACTTATAATATATTAATATAAATCATAAATATACTATTCTCAAAAGACTATCCATATAAATTGTGCTGGTGAAGTGCAACCCAAATGGACCATGCCGGGTCGGGTCAAGTACATACCAAATATAGTTATGGACTTAGACATTAATCCAACAGTCTCCCACTTGGATAAGTCTAAAACTATTATTGAGTATGACTTCAAAACCTAACTGGCAATCGTAGCTCTTAAAGCCGTTGTCGAACTCTGACCTTGTCACTGACTTGTCCATTAGATAAGGGATCATATATTCCTCCATTCTAGATATCATATGGACTGAGACATGGATTATAATCATTCTCTATGTCCATTTGTTGTTTCCCGATTTTCGATTTATGATGACTGACTGATTGAACAAATCAAATTAGTCCTGGCTTGGCCAAGCACTCACATGTGTCATCGCTAAATCATCGAGGGGCCCACTAATATCGCTTTTATCCCGAAGGTAAAAGGAATGGATAAACTTCGACTCATATGGCTTGTTCTGCTACTTGTTGAATCATACACAAAGGCACGTTTTATAACATCGAGTTACCAAATGCGTTTTCGTGCAATCAATGTATAACCAACTCATAGTAACAACTCATATCTCTAGGTCTGAAGAATATAAGATATTATCGTCTCATGATCACTCGTGATAAAATCCATGAAGTGATTCAAATGAGCGCAGGTTGAATCCAATACTCAGAACTTATGAGCACTCATGAGTGTTGTAGCACCACTTTGTCCACCAACTTGGACCTCTACAAACCAACCCATAACAGTCTTGATTCATATCTACTTCCAACATATGACCGATTGTGGATGGTTTGAATAACTTAATCATTCAGGAAGAGCGACTTAGTTATTCTGGAAGTCAAAACATGCAAAGTGAAACACAAGAATAAATGAATCAAATATGGTATCAAACCCTGTGAATATAAATAAACACTTTTATTTATCACCATACTGATTACTCATTATTCATTGTTTCGGTTTTATCAACTTTATACTTGAATTAAAAACATTAGTTGTCCCATGCTCCAAGCATGTACACTATGTTTTTCTTAAACAATAGCTTTGCCATACACCAAGTATGCACTCTATGTTTTTCTATGATCCTTACTTTGTGAAATAAACCAATTGAACATAATTTCAATGATTCTAATTTCACACTCCCAAATCCTTATCGAAAAATGTGAGAATTTCAAATTCCTATCATTTATCGAAATCTGTTTAGATTTTAAACTTATATGCACTGACCCTCCTGTAATGAATATGTACAAAGTCACAAAGACTTGTCAACAGTCATTATAAGGTACTCCAATGGAGATCAACTCCATGGAAACTAAGTCTCATATTCAAAGTACATTGCTTTGGACATGCTTCTTGCATTAAGTTTTCTAATCTTACACAGATAACTTCCACCTATGGAGACAACTCCATATTCTCATTTTGACTATCACTTCTGAATAAGAGATGCCTCTTTTCAGAATATGTCAATATGGTCCTTCCAAAATTAGCACTATACTTCCAACTGTCCCTGAGCAACCAATCTTTGGTAAACCTCAGATTGTCCTCGACAATTGCTTAATCATTTTAGTCATATCCAATTCTAGACCTTTTCCCTTCTTAATGCCTCTGGGTATTTGGAAAAATTTAGAAATGACAAATATTATAGCACATGCAATCGATCCTGTACCCAAAGCAAATGGTACACGATTCATGATGTCTCACATAAAGACATGATTTTAGACCAGTCTTTTGCTACAATATTTTTATTTGCCATGTTTTCAAAATTTGACTATGAAGAGGGATGCCGTAATCATAATCGAATTTTGAGAACGCAATATATAGAATTTCCTTAAGTTGAACCAATCCAACATGAAATTCATATATATATTCTTGACTAAAGATGATTAAGGTCTCAATCTAAGCCTTTAGAACTGAAATGAAGTATATCCTCTCCCTTAATTATAGCAAAACAACTTTTTCAATCCCTGCAGCCTCACGAATTGAAACTTTTGTTTTCTATAATTAACATTGCTAACTTGCAACACTAACAATAATTATCATGTTCCCACTAACATGATGATTATTAGCATAACACTTATGCTCCCACTAGATTTGACATGTACTCAGAAATCAGTTGGACTTCTAGAAATCAATACTTTACTGACTTTCTTACCAAAGTTCAGATTTCTGATACGAGATGCTTTAATTCTTTATCAATAGATAGTGCGGATTCTTTATCAAGACAAACACTTCACACAATTGGCCTTAGTTGGTCTTTGTTTTATCCAAAACATCACAACTTACCAATTTAAAATGTACAAGAGTAGGACACTTTTACTCTTACATTTGACAAGTGTTTTAAACCTTTCTTTAAAATATGTCACTCAATTTACAATCTTGGAGTATGTCTCTAAGAATTGTTTGGAACGAAGTATGACTCATCTTCCTGATCTAACCATTTCAACAATTCATGACTCCTCTTCTTAGTCATAAGAATGCACTAAGATGACCTTTAGAGGACTAATTGTGATATGATTTCTAAATCATTAAGATGATCACAAACATGATACTAAAGTACTCTCTCATCTTTTCAGATTTGAGAAATTTTTATCTTTCTGCCTAATTTGATTCTTCCCATTCGTTCTGCCATACATTGAGACTTTTCCAATGTTTCAGAATTATACTTAAACTTGTAAGTATAACCATATTTACTAAACTTTAGTAAATCAAATAGTCTTAACGAGCTTTGTGGTGGACATGACCAATGCACAAGAATGTGTACTCGATCCCTTTAGTCCTTCACTTGACTCACACATCCATGTGAACAAGTAATTAGTCTTGATTTTCCAATGCTTGAAAGTTCTCATTCATCATACTATTCAACTTGCATGATTCCAAGTTTCGGTCCAATTGAAACTTGGGTGATGAGGAACTTTCCTGATTTGGTAAATTAAGACACTACCACAAATGAAAGAATCAAATCCATTTTCCAATATTGATGTCAGTGGAATCATATAAGCAACAATTTTCCACAAATGTCATTGTAAGGATACTTCAAATAAATAAAATTAAACAATTTTCTTTTATTTTAAAACTTTGCGGAAAAACTTATCCTTACAATCCACATGGAAAATTCTTGTTATCTATTCCTTAGCAATATATCATAACTTCTTAAGCAATTGCTCAAAATTCTGATGCGATCGAAATCCACCTTCGCGATCAGAATCAGCATATACTTCCTTTAAAATTTCTCTCTATTCTTTGATTCTCAAAACATCAACATGTGACCCAGTCACATCATGTAATGAGGATCTCAGAATAGAACTTAACAGAGTTAGATAATGGGCTCTACCTGATGCAGAGTCAAACTTATTGACTTTAACATCCTTAGGTAAATTTGGCAGCTTTGCAATCAACGCCCCTTCCTTTGGCAAAATAAACATATGGACCCTTTGGTAATGGGACTATCTCAGACTTAGCCTTTCTCTTTACCATTTGGTCAACCGGGTTGACTATGGCCAATCTCTTTCCATTGGGAAGAGAATGTTTTTTCTGGATTTCCAGTGTCACCATTGTCACTGTCCATAAAGTTTTTGGGAAGTTGATCTTCTAATCAAATTTGCTTTACTATCGTTTCAAATCATTGCTGATTCAGCAGCACCAAGCAAATAGATATGATCATTAAGGTTCATGTCATAGTCTGTTTCATAGTAGTCCCAAAGGAACTCACTATGTGACTTAGAAAGTGATTGAACATCCAACTTTCTCAAGACTTTGACACCCAACTCTCCCGGCTTGTCAATATGTGACTTCATCTCTAAGATGTGATCACACATAGACCTTGCTTGCCATTAGGGCTTGAGTGACCTTGAACTTGTGGGTTAGGGAGAATAATTGGAGGAGGTGGAGGAAGAGAAGTATGACTTCCATGAGCCAAACTCGGGAAGTCATATTCATTAAGAAAGCTTGGTTTGGGAAGATCATTGTTGTCTAAACCAGACATCAACAATGGGAGAAATTCACGTAAAGTTGATTTAAGTCCTTAATATAACACCCAATATGATATATTAAGGCTAGGACCCAACAAACTATTTTATAACTTGGAATAGGGATGCCGTAATTCAAGCTATAAAATATTTGAAGGTAGGTGAATGACGATTAACCAATTTCCACCAAGATAAACGAAATGTATTATTAGGTTTTAATTGGTTTTGAAACTCCTATATTCTTTTGAGATTCATTGAACTTTTCAATGGCATGTTTCAATCTCGAGTGTGCCCTTCAGGTTTTGTGACTGGGATGCCGAGGATCACAAAACAAGGTGTGAAGTAACCATGCAAATATACTTGGTACCCTTAATATTTACCCCTCAATCGATGTGCCGGTTAACCACACACGCTCCAACGATACTATGCTAAACATTAAGTTACCCTTTGCCTACCTTGTTAAGTCCAGGTTAGTGTGCCGGTTAACCACACACGCTCCACTAACAGCTTAAACAAAGTGCAACGTGTAATTTCATGGATTAGCACCTTATTCACATTTTCCTAAGTAACTAAGATTGGGAATTTATAAGTGTTTAGTTACTTAGTATTTATCATTATACTTATAATGAAGGGAGAATTATAGTCCTTGTCCTACCTGTTCGGCTAACGACCCTCCACCGGTCAAGGAAGCGGTGAGTGAGAGTGGACACCCATTAAACTGTCATTTTATAGGCAGTAACCTTATACCCCCCTTGTAGACCGACTTCGTGAATGAGGCCTACTAATGGTAAGACGACTTGCTCTTATACATATAATATATTAAACTTTTAATATTATAATAGTATAAGGGTGTATTTTAGACATTTAAAATACTTGGTGGTTTAATCTATTAATTAAACTAGACTTTTAATTTAATTAAACTCAAACCATATATTTATGGATTAATAATACTCTTTTAATTAAACGCTTTAATTAACTATTAATGAAGTCCATAAGAGTTAATTTGAACTATTCAACAAAACATCATAATTCCAATTATTAAACTCAAAATTAAAACCATTTAATTAATTGTTTAAGTTATGAACCCAAGAGTTTTAGAATTCAATTCTTTTTTTCATAAAAAAACTTTTCTCAAATTCCAAAACTTGAGGGCAAGTTTTGTAATTCTTGAAAACCTTTGGATTCCATAACTTATGGAATTTTCAAAAACCCTTAAGATCACAACTTTTAAAACTAATAAAATAATCATATCATTTTAGAACTAATAAAATAATCATATAATTTTATCTTTTATTAAATTTGACCTAATTCAACTCATATAATAAATGATTCAAATTTTACAAATAATTCGTTTTTCACAAAACAAGTAATTATCTTAAAATTTGACAAACGTCATGTTTTTTTTCTTTTTTTTTTCAACTTGAAAATAAAATATTTGCATCAATATAACAGAAAACAACCCATGGCTCTGATACCACTGTTGGGTTTTGAGCATTCTAACACTCCTATGATGTACATGCAACCCTATAAACCTTGGATCTATGTTTTCTCTATTATACATGCAAATATTAACTATTCCAAGGTTTCATCCTAACTAGCATATTATGAAGCACCTATACTACAAAGTTCTAGTTAGATGACATACATTTTGATGTAGCTTGATGTCTTCAAGCTTTAAGAGCTTAGCCCCAATAGTGTGGAAGCCTCAAATGGAATCACAAATCACCAAAACACCTTGGAAGAACTTGAGAGAATATGTATGCACACTAAAATCGGTCCACTCTTATTTTCACACACTTGTGCCAATTTTGTGAGCCAAGGACCCCCTTATATATTATGGAGGATTAGGGTTACATCCATGTAAACCCTAATACCCATGACCTTTCATTTACATAGGATCTATGGGTTAAAAGCTCCATGGACCATCCATGAAAGCTTAGCCCAACCTAAATGAACTTGGCCCATTCCATATATATAAAAGTCCATATTTAATTAGTTCTTTTTGATCACTTAATTAATTCTAAATTAATTCTTGATCAATACTAATTAAATAATATGATTCCATATTAATATATTAGAACTTATAATATATTAATATAAATCATAAATATACTATTCTCAAAAGACTATCCATATAAATTGTGCCGGTGAAGTGCAACCCAAATGGACCATGCCGGGTCGGGTCAAGTACATACCAAATATAGTTATGGACTTAGACATTAATCCAACATTGGCTCTGTCAAAGGTTTCAGGATTTGCGGCTATCACGTTTCCTTGAATTGGGGGAGTTAATCCCCAGATGAATCGTTCGATTTTCTTCCCTTCCGAAGTAATCACGCCAGTGCACAACATAGACAGTTCGCTAAACCTTGATATGTAGGCATCGATGTCGGAGTTTCGGACAGTGGGATTCCATAACTCTTGCTCCATTTTCTGAACCTCGCCACGCGGGCAATATTCAGCCATCAGCATCTCCTTCAATTCCGTCCATGGCATGTCATTAGCCACCGGAAGAGTCATAGCCTCCACATGTCCATTCCACCAGATGAGAGCTTGATCAACAAATGTACATGCTGCAAACTTCACCTTGACTTATTCAGGGCATCAGCATATCTCGCACACTGATTCCACCTTTTCAATCCATCTATTCAGGGTTATCATTCCCCCTGTGCCATTAAAGGTCTGTGGTTTGGCGTTGGTGAAATCTTTGTAAGAGCATGTCTTGGTAGGTCCTTGGTTCATCCCGTTGTTTGAACTTCCGGCCCCCTGCCCGTTGCCTCCACCATTGTTCCCATTGTGGATCTGCGCTAGTGCTGTTGTGACTGCAACAGATACAACTACTTGAAATGCAACTGAGTTGATTTCTGGTGGTGTCGGTGGTTGATTGTTTCCACGGTTTGGTCTTTGCGGCATCTTGCTGTTATGGAACAGAAATATGTTGAGTACGTATTGTATTTAAGTTGGGAATTCCGTGAATCGATTGAGTATCTAAGTGATTCCATATATTTACACCAAACAATAAGAATATAAAACACATAGCAGAGAACAACATCACGATGAAACACGTAATATTTTCCACTAATAATATTCGTACTTTGATACATGAAAAATTGCCCAAAAGAGCATACATAAGGGTACAAAGTTTGGCAGCATAACGACTTTATGAGTAGTGTAATCACTTAAACATGGAGTCGGTAGTACATAACATGGTAAGCATAAGAGAACATAGCACTAGTAGGGGGGTCTACTGATCCGGAGTGCTCCGACATGTGTCGGGTGGTGGGGCTGATGATGTGGATGCGCCCTGAAGACGCGCCGCTTGTTGTTCTGTGGCTCGTAGTCGATCCTCCCAGATTGCTTGACGTACATGAAAGTTATGGATTCCTTCCTGAGTTTCTCATTCCGCTCTTACCACTGTGGCTCGCATCTGGTTCAGCTGCTCGGCGGTGTCCTAGGCTAGGTCGCCGGTGTTTCGTAACCTCCTCACCATAACAGGAAGTGCTCGGTCAGCCGGCCCTCCATCCCTCAGATCATAGAATTCCCTCGCCATGCCGTATGGGGGTCGCTGACCTTGCTGCCTACTCCATCTCCAAATGTCAACTCCCCATGGAGGTGTAAGGCCATTAGGGCCCATCCGATGTGCTGGCACCCTGACTGGAAATGGTGGGTTGATAACTACGGATTCTGTGTCCGAGTCATCGTCACTACTGTCGCTAGATTCTTCCCCTCCAGAGTCGGCCACAGGCTCTGCAGGCCCGTCTTCGATCCCAACCTCTTGTTCCTCCTCGAGTTCCTCCTCAGGCTCCTCTTCACGTTCCTCCTCAAGCCATCCGTTATTCCCCTGATTAGGGAAATACGGATCTCCAGGATGATGGAAACCAGCCATACTGTCTGCAAGAGGGTATATAATTAAACCATTTTTAATCCTAAGATATTTTTATTGAAATTGTTTTGATGTTCTCCTCTTGGTTAACAAAAGGGTATGCCTTAGGTTTATTGACCATCGTGATCGCTCCAGGGCATGCGATAGTTGTATTCTGAAGGGAATGTAGTTGATCAGGCTACATTCATTCGTAATACAACCGTGAACAGTCCTGGCATAACCGAGATGTCAGGATTTTTCCCAATGTCTTATTTGAATTGTTATTATGTTTATTTTTCTAAGTCGCACAAGTAAGAGTGTTTATTATTATGTTTTATTCGTTTTGTTCAGAGTTATTTAGTCCCTCTTTGGGTTTATAGTTGCATATCAATGTGTGGTTAGATATGCCAGTTCACTATAAACAGAGCTCTGATACCAACCTGTCACACCCCCGAACCAGACGGCGGAAACGTCCGAGGGCTCGTGTGACTTAAATTGAAATATCATCACAATGAATATACATGAAACATAACATAAACATCACCATGCATTAATACATTACAACAGTCATTGTTCACATCCAGTACATTGTTTACATTACATAATCCCAAAAATAAATTGTTTATCAAATGACATCACATAAAAGACATTCAGACACATGCTTGATAATTCTTCATTCTAACGGTTACCTGAGAACACAAGTCGTTTTGAAAACGGTCAACATATATAATGTTGGTGAGTTCATAAGCAGGTTTGATATGAAAATGTTTTGTGTAGTTTGTAAACCCAGAAAATCCGATATTTTCTGAAACGACAATTGTTTACGAAATAGGTGTGATGATCCATAAGTATATGCGTGAATGATTTCAAAACGTGTAAAAGTAGTATGTTTCTCATAATGAATTCTTGTATTATAGTTATCGAAAGTAAAAGTGAATATTGTTGTTTCCCCAGAAAACCCGATGTTTTCCGATATAAATAGTATGATCGTTTTGTATTATTGTATCGTCACAACGAATGAATATGATTTCCCATGATTACTTAGATGGTATTGGATCTTTATGTGAGTCGTTATAACCATGCATAATAATGACTATTTCGTCTGTCTTGGCATTCTAGTGAAAGTCGGTATTGAATTAAGATTTTGTCACCCTAGACTGGCCGAGTCTAACTGTAGCGAACAACTTAGGTGTGGGGGGGGTCACCCCCGTATAGATCTATACACAAACTCTCCCTCTCCCTCCAGGAGACTTTGATTATAACTACAGACTACGACCGACACTTATTGGTGTCACCCGTTATTACTCACTAAATCCAAATGAAATTGAATAACATTGTTCAACAACCTGATTTATGTTTACTTGAATAAAAGGTAAGCCTAACAGACGAAGAGAAGAGGACTACGGAGGCTCACTAAACACGTATGTTGTTATAGGCTGTCGGGTGTGCGACAGACACGTTAGCCTATCATGCATATGATTGATTTGGACCTTACTAGCAATGCAAGTGGGTCACTTCAGCCCAATAACAGGTAAAAGCCATTGAGGGTCCATTAGGCATGTAATTGGGTCACCGGAGGCCCAATAAACATGTGTAATTATATTGGGCCCAATAATCATGATATTGGGCCACAAAGGCCCAATAACACAAATAGAAGGTTTTGGGCCCAGTCACTAAATCACTTATGTTCTATCGAGCTTAAGTTCGTATTATTGGTATTTGTTGTATGTTAAATGTTTATTTGCAATGTAAAAAAAATACCTTAACGTTTGATTTATAACGAAGCTTTACGTTATATATATGTATATATTTTTAAAGCCATGCGTTATAACTTGATATTTTTAACCCAAACATTTATAATTGTTTATTTGGCCCAAAAACATTTAGATTGACCATTGTGGTCCCTTTTTCTATAAAAATGTCACTTTTAGTCCTTTTTTTATGAAAATTGACATTTTTGGTCCTCAAACCATTTTTCTTGACATTTTACACCCAAACTTTATTTGAATAGTAGTTTCGGTCCAAAACTATTGCATTTGTCATTTCCAGCCTTTATTTGTAAAAATTTTACATTTTTTGGCCCAATTTTCTTAAGTTTTACAATTTTGACCCCAAAATCAAAAACTTTGCATTTTTAGTCCAATTTGGTAATAAAATCATTTTCAACCCCTGAAATAGTTGATTTACGTTTTAGACTCATAGTTTGTTAAGTTTTACATTTCAGCCCCTCAAAACTTCATTTTTTTCGCAACCTTGGGCCCAAAACTTGTGAGGCCCAATTTAAAGCCCAATAAGCTAAAATTTATGTTTTTGACCCTTTGAAAGTATTATTTTCATAAAAATCAGCTTTTATACAAATAAATACCTTATAACCCTCATAAAACCGATAATTATCAAATTACACCCAATCTTTGTGATTTTTGCAAAAATGACACTTGTAAAGTTCTTTGGCTTTGTTTTTAAACTTAAGGACCCTTAGATCTATGATGTATGTTGTTTATTATGTTTTTGTTTATGATTCTTTCACCCTTTTGCTATAGATCTCGAAATATCACAAGTATTACATATTATCACAACCAAAAACTAAAGAAATCACACATAACATGCAAACACACAAAGATCATCACATAATTCTTGTATTCTCCCCAAAAAACAAGTAAAAACCGAAAACAAGGGGGTATGAACTCACCTTGCTTTGTTTCTCACGGTTTTGAAGAAGAAATGGAAAAGATTGATGAGATTCTCGGCCCTAACAATCTTCTTGAAGAGACCTTCGAATTTGAAGAGTTATAGGGAGTATGATCAAGAATTTAAGGTGGTAAGAAGAGTGATTAAGTTGTAGAAAGAAAGTATGTTGACAAGATCTTACCACAAGTATGTATCTTGGAGTGATTTTTGGATGAAAACCTTCTTGAAATGCCCTAGATCTCAAAAATTTGGAAGGAGGAATGAAGGTGTTCTTGAGAGGATTTGGAAGTGAATTAAGTGTGTGTGTGTGTGTGTGTTGATGCTCTGGGCCGAGAGTAGAAGAAGGAGAAGAGAGAGAGGGTAAGGTGACCATTATGGATGCATGTTGGTCCATGCATGGATACATGGTGTGCAATAAGGAGGTGGCAACTCCCAAAGTCAACCCTCCCCATTTACATCTTTTTTTTTCTACTTGGGCCGAGAGAGAGAAGGGAAAGAAATGGCTTGGGCCTTTAGTGCTTGAGTCCCATAATATGAGGCCCAATTTGATGGTTTTCGGCCCATTGGGCCTTTAGAGTAGTTCACGGCCCAATTCTTGCATAAAAGAATAGATTTGAGGTCTATTAAGGCTAATTGGATTTGTTATGGCCCAACAAGGCCCATTAAAGGTAAACTAGTCCATTTTAGACTTATAAGGCCCAAAAAGGTTAAGTCTCATGAGAGTGTGTCCAATTATAGCCCATTTAAGAGTTCTAAGCCCAAAATAGTCAAATTAGAAGCTTATTGGTCCATTAGGCCCAATAAAGAAATCCTAGTCCATATTGGACTTAAACCGGGATTTTCAGGGTTTCAAATCTTTTGTTGACCATTTGAAGTGTTTGCATAGAGTGATTGATGGAACTTTGGTGTTATTGAATAAACATCATGCATACTTTCAAATTTTAGTCACAAATGTTATAATTGTTAATGTGTACAAAACCATTAGAATTCCTAGTTGTGACAGTTGATCAATTACTTATATAGAAAAAAAATCTATGGAGGTTTGTGGTTTATAAATAATGATTTAGATTTTTTTTGAAGAAATTTATGTTGTTTTATATTGTTATTTTGTTGTGGATATGAAGAATCCAATTGACATACATTCCAGTAAATCATGGAGGATTAAGAACAATCCCAAAGAATGTTCAGATGACGTTTTTTCAAGTGATCATGTACTTAGCAAGGGGAAAAATCAATGAAGGTGTATGGTTGATATATTCATCAAATTGATATACGTTTTTCCAGTAAATCATCCATTTGACGTTTTTTCATTTAATTTGATTCAAATTCTTTTTTTTTATCAAATGTAAAGAAGCCAATTGAGATACATTCCAGTAATTCTTTGAAGCTTAAGAAAGAAAGACATCAGATTTCTAAGTCAATTTCTAAAGTTTGCAAGAAAAAAAAATAGACTATAGGGTAATATACATTCAATAACATATGAAGGATATTGTTATATATTTTGGAGTTTAATATATTATCAAGGTATTATTAATTTATTATTGTATTTGTTGGTTATGTTTTGTAGGTTCTAATGATTTTTCTAGTGATTCCGATTATGAAGAGGCGAGTATAAGAAGTTTGTAGTAAAATTTGATAAAAAAGATAAAAAAAAAATGGTGGTAAATATGGTAATGTGAAAGCTTTGTATGCTTGTGTTTCTCTTAATTCTATTTATGGGGCTGTAAAATCTATGAATGAGATCCAAAAAGATTGTGTAAGAAGAATCGATTTTAGATCATTGCTTGATGTAAAGACTCAAAGTATTCCAGCAAAATTATGTTATTTGGTTGTGGATTCTTTTGATCACAATGAGATGGTTATTAAGAGTAAATGTGGAAATATTCACGTAACAAGAGACGATGTGAATAGGGTTCTAGGTTTTCCTTTGAGTTTTGAGCAAATTAGTTGTTTAGGTGTTCGAGGCAATGAAGATTGGTTTGAAATTTGGAAAGACCAATTTAAGAAGCCATTAGTGGTGAAGATAATAGAGCGAAGTGAAACAAATATGGTTTTCATTGTGAATTTCATAATTCTGGTGTGTACATGTTTAGGATCATGTAACAAACAAGGAGCTTGTAATTTCAAAGTACTTCCTTACTTGTCTCGGTCATCTAAGTTGGATAATATAGATTGGTGTGCATATGTTTTGAATTGTTTGAAGGAAGAGAAACTGGTCTGGAGCAGAAATGAAATTAAAACATTTTTTAATGGACCATGTGAATTTCTAACGGTATATGCTTTTAAATTATTTGATTTGTATATAGAACAAATAATATTCATAACCATTCAGTTTGTAATTAAAGTTGTTTTGTGTAGTTGCTATATGTTGACAGGATTCAATGTAAGCAACTGCCATTTGCGAGAAGATTTTCTGTAATTAATTTCTGGACATCAGATCAACTTAAGTTTAGAGAAACCAATGAATTGGACAATGGTGGTTTCGGTAATGGAGTTGATGTTGCAAATTGTAATGGAGATTTTGAAAGTGCAGCCATATTAGTAAGATTAAGTTTTGTTGTATATTTTAGTAAAGGTCTTATTAATATTTTTTATATATATTTACAAGATTTTGAGTCAAATATTTAGTGGGTTGTGTATGACTTGTCTAAAAAAGTGGAAATGGCATTGCAAAACCATGGAAATCATAAAAAAATTCTATTTTATAGATTAAATTAAAAATGATTGTTTCTGTTATTTCTAAATTCCAGTTGTGACTCATTTTGAAGGAAAAATAGTTTCAAAGAGGACTCCTTCACACATCAAGGTAAGTGTTTTGAAAATTTATGAATTTAATATTTGATGATAATGCAAAAGAAGCTGAAATTACTAAATGTATTATTATTTTTTCTATTGTAGGTAAGGAAATGGGAAAAAGGTTTTTTAGATTAAGTAATGTGGGCTGGTATGGTGAGGAAGATGAAAGAAAAAGGTTTTTGAATGAAGATATATACCATCGTTTGATTTAGGAATAGAGTCTGAGATCTATACCCCAAAAAAGCATTATTTAAGTTCAGATCATGAAATGCAAGAGAAATCAATATCTAAAGTGGTATTTGATTCTCCAGTGAATGTAATTGGTAAAAATTTTGCATGTTCCAAGTAAGTTGAGTAAAAGAGATGAAAATCAATCGCCATCAAAATCAAGGCCAAAAATAGATCAAATGTTACCTCCGGTGAGGAGGTCTCCTTATGTGATTCGTGCGGTTCCTATTGAAGCTAATTTGACAAAGGAAGATAACATAATATCTAACTGGGTATTTAGTTTAATTGAAGATCTAGTGTAATGTGTTATTTGTGTTAATATAGGTTATTATTAATTTAACATATATTAATATTATTATTGTAATTTTGTAAGGACAACTTATTTCATAGCATATCCGGTCAACGTGGAGAACGTCATATGTTTTAGAGCTTATATCAGCATGAACATCTATTTTATGAGACTATTGATTGTTTTATTGATGTTTTAAACTATGATGAGAGAGCTAGAAATAAATATACTTCGTCTTTTTTCTTCTTCAAGACGTTTGTTTTGGTAAATTGTCAATTTTTTTTAATATATGACTTGTTTTGATATGACTTTGATATTTTTTTTTTGTATAAGTAGAATCTTGGATATATGCACATCAAAGGATCTAAAAGTGAAGAAGAGTACAAAAATTTCAAAGAGAATGTTTTTCGGTGTTTGGGTGTATCTCAAGATAGAAGAAGTTTAAAATGATTTGATATGGTAAGGTTTTAATACGATAGGTTTTATTTTATTGAAGAGAATGAAATATATTAATGAAATTATGATTTTGATATATAAGTGTTTTTTCCTGCATGTTCAAACTATCGCTATTTTGTGCTTGTTTATGATTTTAAGAACCGGAAAGCTGTGATTTTGGATAACCTTTTGTACAGTTGTTCTGACGAAGTATATCCAGATCTTATTTTCAATCTGTTAAGTTATTTTGAATTTAATATAATCTTAGTAATATTTTATTTTTGATATAATCTTATTATTGTTGCAAATGTAAATTTAATTATATATATCTATGCAGAAATATATGTTTCGGAGGTATCTACTTGAAATAAATCATAATATGGTGTTTGCGGTTCAATATGAAATTGATTTTTTCGATCACTACATGACGTGGAAAACAAGGGGTAACTCGAATGATTGCGACATATTTTTGATGAGACACATGGAAACTTATAAAGGGGGTCCGTTAGCACAATGGGAATGTGGATTAAAAAATGAGGGTACCGATCAATTACTTCAAATGAGGAAGTTGCAGAGGAGGTATTGTTTGAAAATATTGTTGAGTGATGTGAACATAATGAAGTCTGATGTTGAAAATCTAATTGATCAATATCAAATGATGTCTAATAATGATAGGCGTAAATTGTATCAAGATGCTGTTATTAAAATAGGTTCTCGTTTGGCAGCATTTGGTCCATGAAACGGTATAATGTTTGTAGGAGTAGTGATATGTTTTATTGTTTAGTTTTAGTTAGGTATGCTTTCGGTTTTTCAATGGATAATTTAATTTCATGTTTATTGTTAAGCTTTCAAGCGATAAAATGTAAGACATGAATTGAAGTCAATGTTTTAATGATGTTGTTTTTAAGTTGTCTAGTTATGTATTGTATGGAAGATATTATGTATAGTGTTATAAATAAGTTAATTTGGTTGATATTTTAAAAAATGTTTATATATAAGTGAGATGAGATTAATTCGTGAATAGTTAGTTGATGAATTCAAAAAGTCAAACATATATTTCTGATGTTGTGTGGGTTATATATGACTAAAAGATATATATATATATATATATATATATATATATATATAAAGAAAAAACAAACATAATACTATATTAAGATATAAAGTTAGTTGTTGATGTGAAAAAATCATCCTAAATATCAAATGAGAAGTATGATATATATTAAGAAAAAATGAAAATAATACTATATCAAAAAAAGAATGGAAAGTTTATATGAAGATAATGTTAAGAAGTATAAAAAAAGGTTTTGTAAGATATGTTCCATATTGCCTTATCATGATTCAAGAAATTGTCCATATGAAAAAGAAATTAGAAGTGGGAATTCAACGGAAAATAGATTATGTAAGATATGCAAAAGTTATGGTTTTCATGATAAAGAAATTGTCCTTATCATAAATGATTAGTATATTTAATATATGTGTAAGGGTTATCTTTGAATTGTTTTTTATTCTGATTATTTTATTGTAATAAATGTATAAATCGTTGTAAAATGTTATGAATCCTACCTAATAAATGAAGGTTTTCTACACGTAAATCATTTGATTCTTTTTTATGTAAACATTGTTTGTATTCATCTTCTATTTTCCATGTTTTGGTCAAATTTTCCTCTTATTCTAATGTTCCAAACCTTGCTCATGTTGCAATGCATATGTGTTGTTCGATTAAATGCCTCAAAGAAGTTCGTTTTTTCTGTCACTTTTAATATTTAGTTTCGTTAGAATAAGCCTGTTTGGTCATGTTTTGTCACAACTAGCATTTTAGCTAGGAAATTTTATTCTCATGTAATCATTCAACTATTGTAAAACATGTACTCTAAGTGAATATCACTCAATACTCATTCAAATACATCTCTCATGTTCAACTAAGGGTTGGAAACCCTAGAAACCCCGGTTCAAGTTTGCTATGGACTAGGATTTTCTTATTGGGCCTAACGGGCCAATAAGCCTTCAATTCGAATATTTTGCGCCTAGAATCCTTAATTGGACTCTAAATGGACCCACATTCATAAACCCCATTTCTTTGGTTCTAATGGGCCGTGAACCACCTAATGGACTTGTATTAGGCCGTGAGGCATCATAAGGGCCCAATGGGCCGAAAAATATTAATGGGCCTATGAAATTCGAACAAAGCCAATAATTTGAGCCCAAAAACATTTTTTCTTCATTCCATTAGGCCCATTCTCGGCCCAAGGTGAAAAAAAAAAGAGAAAAGAAAATAAGAGGACTAATGAGCATGAGACACATCATTATTGCATGGAGGATCTCCATGCAACATCACTTCACTCACTCTCTCTCTCTCCCTCACTCTCTCTCTCTCTCTCTCTCTCTCTCTCTCTTCTCACTTCTTCTTCTCGGCCGAACCGCCTTCCTCACCATCTCATTTCTTTCAAAAATCCTTCAAAGAACTCTCTCTAAAAAAACCTCCTTCCTCCTCCAAATTTTCGAAGATTTAGAGTTGTTTCAAGAAGATTTTCACCAAAAATCATCAATCCTTGGTAAGTCACTACACGTCCAAGTTATATAACTTCATTCTTATGTTAGATCACTCCTCCTAAACATTTGTTTGTGATCACACTCTTAGAAACCTCATAAGCTCGAGATCTACTCAAGGAAAGCTTGTTAGAGCCGAAACCTCTCTCTTTTCTTCACCCAACCGAGAACAAACAAGCAAGGTGAGTTCATACCCCCTTGTTTTCGGTTTAATCTTGTTTTTGGGGGAGGATACAAGTCCTCATGTGTTAGATCTATGTATTTGTGCATGTTATGTGTGTTTTCTTGGTTTAAGTTGTGATTATTTGATGAAACACTACAGATCTCGAAAATTCTAACCAAAAGTTGTTATATGTGTAACTAAAACACTTCAAACAACACACTATGAAGTTAAATGGGTTTAACATGTGAAGATTCATAAGGAGTTAAACAAAATCTTGAAAAAGGGCCATTTTTGAACAAATAAACAAAAATATGACACTTTCGGTTTTACAAGGACTAAAAGAGTCACTTTTATACAAAAATAAGTTTCTATGATAGTTTTGAGGGTAAAAGGGACCAAAAATGTAAATTCTTAAACATTGGGCCATAAGAATGGGCTTTTCGGTTTTAGTGGGCCAAAAATATAAAAATATCGATTTTAAGGAGTAAATCATCATTTGACTCAAGTTTGAGTCCAAAAATGTAAACCTACGGTTTCTTGGATTAAAAATGAAATTTTTCCAAAGTTTGGGTAAAAAGCGTAATTTCTACGAAAAGTGAGATAAAAATGTAAATTTTTATAATCATGGGCCAAAAATGTCATATATATAAAACTTTAGTCAAATATGTCATTTTATTTAAAAATGGACTAAAAATGCAATCCTTACAACAATGGGCCGAAAATAACATTTATTATATATTTTGGGTCAAAAGTGTCAATCTCTATAAAAATAGGCCGAAAATAACATTTTATATACATTTGGACCATAAATGTAAATTTCGAAATAATGGGCCTAATATATCCATTACATGTTCATTTGGGCCTTAGTGGCCTATATACATGTTTGTTGGGCCTAATATGTTCATTTCATGTCTATGGGGTCTTAGTGACCCATATACATGCTTTTTGGGATAAAATTAACCATTTCATGGTTAATTGGGCCTTAGTGACCCATATACATGCTAATTAGGCCTGAATTATTCATTATACGTTATTGGGCCTTGGTGGCCCATATACCTGTTACTGGGTCTCGTACATTCGAAAACATACTTTGGATTTGAAAACTTAAAACATACACGTAAAACATTATACAATGTAAGACAATATACTTGTAATACATTGCTCGTGAACAAGTTGAGGATCTAGTGAGACTTGTCGGTTGACACCTCCGAGTGTATGATCATAGCCTGTAGTTATAACCAGAGTCACCTGGAGGGAGAGCGGGAGTTTGTGTATAGATCTATACGGGGTGACACCCCACACCTGAGCTGTTCGCTACAGCTAGACTAGGCCAGTCTAGGGTGACAAACCTTACCTTCGACAAACCGGCGTTTGATACGCCATGACAGGCGAATTAGTCTTTATTAAGCATGGTTGTAACGACTCACATAAAGATCAATACCATCAGAATATTATGGAATACAAATACAAACCGTGGCGACACAAAACATACACACACTAATACTTGGTCTTAGGGTTTTAAGACTACATTACTTTTATAATCAGAAAATATCGGATTTTCTGGGGGAAAAATATACATTTGCACACTGCCTTAAATTTTCAACAAACATGATTTTTGGGAACTTATTTTTACATATTTTCTACAATGGAAACCACACATGCATTAATACTTGATTTGATACATCATTTCAAACTCTTTTGCGGAAAATATCGGATTTTCTGGTGTTGTACTATCAATACAAAACTTTTCATTTAAAATACTCTTATGAACTCACCAACATTGTTATGTTGACCGTTTTCAAAATAACTTGTATTCTCAGGAACTCGTTAGCGGAAGAATCAACAAGAATATGGATTTTGTTTTGTGTACTGTTAAACATCGTACTTTGAATGTTATGGTCATGTAATTTAAAATATTGTACTTGATGTGAACAATGACAGTTGTATTATATTATGCATGGTGACGATGATGTTATGTTTCATTTATATTCATTGTAATGATATTTCAAGATGAAGTCACGCACAAGCCCCCAGACGTTTCCGCCGTCTGGTTCGGGGGTGTGACATGTTTATTCTATTGTCTTTGTTACCTATTTTCGTTGCTTAATGGATTGTATGTTATCGGACTTGAAAGGATGTCGCTTATTCTTTGTCTGTTATAAACAATACAAGGGCAAATAACACTTTCGACCCAATCGTTGATGAAAATTTACATTTGCGGCCCAATGTATAAAGATTTACCTTTTCAGCACAAGTTTAATAAAATTGACATTTTCAGCCCCTTTTTAACCGAAAATTTGCATTTTTGGCGCAAATTTGTTTAAAATGACAATTTAATCCACAAAAGTCAAAAATTTACAAATTAAGCCCATAAGACCGTGAAAGCCCAACTTTAAGCCCATTTTGTGAAAATTAACACTTTTGGCCCTTTTAAAACCATAAATACCTTTAAGACCCATTTTTATATAAAAATTACTCTTTTGGTCCTTGATAAACCGTGAATGTCCTAAAGGTTTCACATTTTTGTTTATTTGTCAAAAATGGCCCCTTAAACGGTTTTGTTTAGTTTTCTAGTGTTCCACAACATGTTTACTCCTTTCACTTCATAGTAAGTTGTATAATGTGTGTTAGTTTACAAACATCACCAAGTTTTGGTAGAGTTTTCGAGATTTATGAAGTTTCATCACATAATCACCACATATAACATAGAAAACACACATAAACATACATCAACACATAGATCTACACAAAGCAACTTGTATCCTCCCCCAAAACATAGTAAAAACCGAAAATAGTGGGTATGAACTCACTTTGGGGTGTTGGATTCGGTTTTGGTGAAGAGTTTGAAGGAGTTTTCGGCCTTGGAGTGTTCCTTGAGTTAAGCTTTCGAATTCTAGGAAGTTCTAAGAGCATGTTCATGAAAACATGTGTTCATGAGGATTGATCTAGTATAAAATGAAATAAATCACCTTGAATAGAAAGTATCTTACCAAGAATGAGTGAACTTTGATGAAATGTTCTTGAACCCACACACAAGCACACATAAATTTTGGAAGTGGAAGGATGAGAGAGTTCTTGTAGATTAGAGAGAATTTAGTGTTTGAAATGTGGATAAAGTGAGGGTGGTGGTGGGATCTTCGGCGGAGGATAAGAAGAAGAAAAAGAGAGATGTTGAATTGGGTTATTACATGAAGGATTAAGGATATAGCTTAGATATATGTAATACTAATATCATAGATAACCTCTAGGTATTAATGAGGTGTCAAGTTCCAAATTAATCATATATTATCTTTTTTTTTATATATGTGGGCTGAGAATTGGAGAGATGATGAAAGAAATTTTGATGTTGGGCTAGTATTGAATATAACCGAAAATATAAAGTCCAATAAGAAAGTTTTTGGCCCATTGGGCCCACATGTGTGTCTACGGCCCAACATGATAAAAATGTATGGGTTTTCGACCCATTACCATCAATTATGTGGTTTTAGGCCCAATAATGCCCATGAAAATGAAGTGAGACATTTTAGACCCAACAAGGTCCATGAAAAGTCTTATGGCCCAAAATGCTATAGTTTAATGAATGTGGGTCCAATTAGGGCCCAATTGAGGATTCGTAGCCCAAAAGAATCAAGTTGTGAGTTTATTGGTCCATTAGGCCCAATAATTGATTTCTTGTAACAACGTAAAAATTTAAAACAATTTTTCATTTTTAGAAACAACCATAACTCATACAATAGTTCTCAAAATCTCATAATGTCAAATGTCATAATAATAACAAATCCCAGAATCTCCAACAACTCTTCTTCCAGTGTGTACAGATCATGCCGACGCCTTCCCGCGATCCTCACTGGTACCTGAAACACATATCACACAAACGGTAAGCATAAAAGCTTAGTGAGTTCCCCAAAATACCACATTCATATCGATTAGCCACTCGAGGCTATAGATCTATGATGCCTTCCGGCCAATGTGTCTCAGTGGACCTTCCGGCTCCACAACTCGGGTAGACCTTCCGGCCCTACCCTGATGACCTTCCGGTCCTCGTCATCTTGACCTTCCGGTCCATACACTGTTGACCTTCCGGTCCATATCATATTGACCTTCCGGTCCATATCATATTGACCTTCCGGTCCATTCCATACTATTCAAAACATACATAGCACATACATATCATATAACAGCATACATCGCATTCTACTCATAGCACATAAGACCTTCCGGTCGCACATAATTACCACTCTAGGTAAAGTATAGTGAGAAGACTCACCTCGTACGATGTCGGATAACCTCTCGTGCTTGATAACCCGACCTAGCCTCCTCCTATTAAGATAATAACATTTCTAATCAATACCTTCTCATATCTTTACTTCTAAAGGATGGGTAGAAGACCATTCTACCCCTCCCTGATCTCTCATGAACCAGCTTGACCAAAACCCTAAGGTCAACTGAAGTCAACTCTAGTCAACGGTCAAACTTTGACCCGACTCGTCGAGTGCACTCGGGTGACTCGGCGAGTCCAAGCGTGTCCTCCGAATCCTTCTAAGGCTTCACTCGACTCGTTACCTCTAGTCATGAATCGTGGGGCAACCCCGACTCGACTCGTCGAGTTCTCTTATGGACTCGGCGAGTTCCTTCCATAGCCATACTCAAATGACCTTCTGAGGTCAGATCTGCTTCTCTAACTAATAGATCTGACCTTTAAACACTCGAAAGTCACGTAAAGGTCTGACCTTTATACTCATGCAACACTCATAAGGCTCTTTTTGGTGAAATAGCTCCTAAAATGGCAACCTAGGTTCAAAACTCCATTGGAAATGCATAAAGCTGGATGCTTGGGACTCCCTGGACCCAAAAGGGTCCAGATCTCTAACACAACTCGAATAAGGGGGGGTTTGAGGCATCCAAAACCCCAAAAGGAATTATTCAAGCCCTAACCCCAAATAATGAAATACATACAATAGAGAGAGAGAGAGGAGTCCGATTTGGTACCTCAAGATGAAACTTCTTGCTTGGCTAACTCAGAATAGCAACCTCCTTTGACCCTTCTTGCTGGAGCTCCTCTCCTTTCTTGCAAAATCACACTAAAAGCTCAAATGGCCTTCTTTCTCTCGCTCTACACACTCAAGCTCGATGGGGGTTCTCTCTGGAATGGTAGCCGCAAATGAAGGCCATAAGTGCCTTTAAATAGGGCTCAGACCCGAAGATTTAGGGTTTCTGTCCACAGTGCGGACTCGTCGAGTCCATTCATTAAATCCAGTCAGCAATCGCGATCCTACTCGACGAGTCTAGGCGTCAACTCGTCGAGTCCCTCTTATTGACACAAAATAAATAATTAACATTTGATACCTGGAATTCCGGATGTTACATTTTTGGCCCAATAATATGTTTGAACCGGGAAGTTAGGGTTACAACCCAACATTGAGTGAATATAGTGCATTGAATTGGATTTAGGGCTTCACGAGTGAGTTTTTGATTCGAATAGTTGTTTTTGAATGAGTAAAATGTATAACAACAACTTAGAGTTACCAGATACAACAAAAGTTGATCATACATTGATAGAATTTCCTAGCCAAAAATGCTAGTTGTGACACACCACCACCACGAACCTGCTGTCGCCGCTATCTCCAGTTCAATGCCACCACAGGTTGCCGCTGGTGAAGCCGGGAAAGTTGAAGACCGACGTCGGGGAAAGTGTTACTGTCGTTCCCAGCCGACGACGTTGCTGCCGATGTGTGCCGTCAGCCTACCAGCGCCATCGTCGCTCCAATCACCAACGAGGTTCACGAACGTCTCTCCGTTGCTGCTGCTGCTTTGCTCAGTGGGTTTCGCACCACCATTTTTGTTCTCCAATTCTTTCCGACGTCGCATCGATGCTGCCGTCCCGAGCAATTACTTCATGCGCTCCGGTCGCCGTCCGCCACACCCGTTCTCCTGTTACATCAGAAACCGCCGTTGTGCCGCTTGTGTTGCTGTTTCCGTCGCCAAACGCCACCAGGTGGGTGGCTGGGTCCGTTTCGCAAGCCGAAAGCGTGTGTGTGTTGTACGTGGTTTCGTTTGGTCGGAACTCACGAGAACAACCGCCACCACCACCGTGAGGTGGTGGCTGCCGCCTTGTACCACCGTCGGCCACCATAATGGTGGTTGTGTGTGTGTTTATCTATTTGTGTATGTGTTTATTTTGGGGTATTGCACTGTAAAATTGTAATCGGTGATGGAATAATCAAAGAAAACTCATAACCACCACCGTGAGGTGGTGGCTGCCGCCTCCAACCGCCGTGTTGGGTGGCGATGTGCTTTTGCTTGTGATTAGTTGCTTTTGGATGCTTGGACAAAAATGGACTAGAACCATAACCACCACCGTGAGGTGACAGCCGTCGTCGTGAGTCGTCGTTGACCACCACTACCCGAGGTGGTAGTGGGTGGTGTCCGACTAATGAAACCCTAGCGGGCCTAATGAAACCCTAGTGGGCCTAATAAAACCCTAATGGATCTAAAGACTTAGCTTTTGGGCCTATTAGGTTGTGATTGGGTTGGAAACCCTAATTAGGGTTTAGAAAACCCTAATTTTGGATATATGGGTTATGGATTGTCGGGACCTGCATTTTGGATGACCGGATTGGGATTATGTATTAATCCCGACCACACTATATGATTGACCTAGTAGATTGAGGGACTTAATGGATTAAGTCCTTAATGGGTTAAGTGAGAAACACTTAACCCTAATCGTTATTTTATGTGAAAACCCTAATTTCACTTGGGCTTTGAGTTGGGCCTTTCTATCGGGCTTTGTGATTGGGCTATTAATGGGCCATCCAAGAACAATCATATGGACTAAGAATATATGGATGGGCTTTAGGGTAAGGCCCATGTGATGGTTTGGGCCCAATTTGGAAAATTGGGCCATAACTGGGCCTTAAGGATCATGAGAGGTTGGACCATTGGAAATGCCAAATGTATGGACTAAAATAAATGATTGGGCCTTAGGGTAAGACCGAATAAAGGTTTGGGCCCAATTTGGAAAGTTGGGCAATATATTGGGCCTTAATTCATAGTTTGACTTTTGGGCCTTTGGATTGGGCCTTGAGTTTTGAATCAAGCTAATATGGGGGTAAAGTAGCCTTTTACCCCAAACATGGACTTATGGATATATGTTGGAACCCAATTATTGATTTGGTGTTATTTTGATGTTGACAGTTCGGGAATTTGTCATCCATCAGCTAGGGTTTTGTCTGCGGGACTTCATGTAACGTCCGTAGATCCGGGCTAGTCAATTTAGAGGCAATGAGTGTCGAAAACGAATTTTCGGCAAAAGATTATTTATAATAAATAATCTTAACCAAGTTGTAGAATATTTCTCAAGGTTTCCGTACATATAAAGAACTCCGAAATCCGAGATATAACGAAGAAGTTATGGCCCGTCGAAGTTTTACGGCAAAACCGGCACGGCACCGGGAAGCGTAAATAGTGAATTTACGATGGAGCGACTTTTAGCCTTAGTGATCTAAACAAAAGTCGTAGAAAACGTTAAACCGAGAGCGTCCATAAAAAGAACGCCCAAATCTGACTTCGTATGAGGAAGTTATGATTTTTCGAAGTTTCGGCTTAGCAGTGTACAGCCCGAAACTCGAATTTTTGTTCGAGCGGTTTTTGGCTTACGCGACCTAAATGAGAGTTGAAGATCTCATTAATAGGAACTCAACGGTAAAAAGACAGACAAAAACGGAGCTCGTATGCGAAAGTTATGGACGAAGCTTAGTCTCTACTTTTCGAGCGCGACGAATTCAATACAGTTTTGTAAATCCGAGATAGAATGAGAATTAGCCAAAGAGGTCTAAATGAGAGTTGAAGATCTCATTAATAGGAACTCAACGGTAAAAAGACAGACAAAAACGGAGCTCGTATGCGAAAGTTATGGACGAAGCTTAGTCTCTACTTTTCGAGCGCGGCGAATTCGATACAGTTTTGTAAATCCGAGATAAAATGAAAATTAGCCAACGAGGTCTAAATGAGAGTTGAAGATCTCATTAATAGGAACTCAACGGTAAAAAGACAGACAAAAACGGAGCTCGTATGCGAAAGTTACGGACGAAGCTTGGAGACTACTTTACTATAGAATTCCTATAAATAAGAGATGAACTCTTCATAATTTCCTCACACCTTCAAACTTTTCTTTCTCTCTCTAACTTCTCTCTAACCTCCCTAAACCCCTCCCAAGTCTAGGGAACCTCCCTAGCACGAGAAGAAATCCCCGGAGCGCCCGACGGCTCCGAGAAGAAAAGCTTTCGGCTCGGAAACGCTGCTCCAGCGAAACCCGGTTTTTAATAAAAACTCGTTGTAAGTGAGCTACGCCTACGCTATTTTTAATATAACTTCTAATTAATTATAGTAACATTATTAGGACCTTAAAACAATTATTTGGGATATTATTATGAGTTATATAAGAGTGTTGTTTAACGCTTATATAATAATAATAATAATAATAATAATAATAATAATAATAATAGCGAGACTATTAATTAGTCGCGGTTAACGTTAGACTAAACCCTAGTGGTATTGATACTAGGTTTTGTCGAAGGAAATTGTTTTAAGAGTAACGAAGCGCTGTCTGAGTTTGGAATCATCACTTTAACAGGTGAGTGCATGGTCTCTTTCATCTTACACATAGATATGAAATATTTTATATAAATTACGTGCTATGTGTGCATATTATCTGAATACTTGCTGTCTATGATGGATGAATGATTTTATACATGTTTTAAATTATTTAAATATATATTTATTTTATATCTACAAATACGTTGGGATAAAACATGGGTAGATGAAATAGTTGGTGTGTGATGAAATAAAATGATGAGAGATAGGTGATGATAGGAAGGTGATGATAATTAGGTGATGGATAGGTGATGATGAATCGGTGATGTAGGATGAAAGATACTATAACCTTGTCCGACAATTTGGAGATGTAGTCATCTACTAGAGTATAGATGGCGACCACGGAATATTCTAGACAACCCGTGGAAACACCAGCAGACTTATAACCTTTAGGTGATGAATTACGAGTCCAGGTGATGTGGTGACTGTATATTCATGCGATGATACTCTAACCCTTACTATGAATTACGAGTTCAGGCGACGTTGTAACTACGTATTCATGCCTTAGGAACGAGCATATAAGGAAATGTGAGGTAGAAAGATGAGAGGTAAATATGATATAGGAGATGACCCTTAAGATAATCCTTTAAGGAATATTAAAGAAGATAACGGGGATGGGTAATCGGGTTGATTGTTTGATGTTTAAATATAATAATTATATTATTGTGGGTTGAAAACCCTATGTACTCACCAGGTTTCCCAACCTGACCCACTCCAGCTTATTTGTATCACAGGTGTCGATACGAAGCTACTTTGCACTGAGAGATTTAAAAGAGATGTAGATCACTAGTGTAAATGAATATAAGTTCTGTTTATGCTTATGTTTTTGTATTGACGATGACATCCCAAATGTTTTAAATGAATAAAAATACATTTCTTCGGAAATGCTTTGATAACGTATTTATCATGTTTTTCTGGGAACAAATTCCGCAACATTTTTATTAAAAGAAGTACTCTGATTTTTATAAAGCATAAATAAAAATCGGTCTTTTCTGGCCGTGAAAATAGGGATGTCACACTTCAGTAGTGCGAGGTGAGTTACCTTTCAGTAGAGGTGGCTCTAAGGCACCAATGTCGGCCCACCATTCGTTTCAGCACGGGCGAGCCGTCGGGAAGCCAAGTTACGATAAGTTTCAGGTCTTAGAAGGTAGAAGTAGCCTTCAAGGGTTGAAGGTTCGGGTTATATATCTTGGATAGAAGTTTCGGTGGCCTTGAGAAGGCCATTGATCGTGCAGGGTGATGGGGGTACCCTCGGGATGGCAAGTGTCAGTGCTCGTAAGAAACGTCAGTTGGTTCATGACAAATCTAGGGAGCCGCGGGCTTATAGCGTGAGTCATTTTTTGGGGGATAGGTGATTGCGGTAGACTTCGAGGACGAAGTCCAATATAAGTGGGGGATAGTTGTAACGCCCGGTTCCTGGTAGGTATTTTAAATAAGAATTCTCATTCTTGCAAAGGGGATCGGCGAGTTGGAGGCCCGAAACTCGTCGAGTATAAATGGGAATTTCGACGCGGATTAAGAAACCTACTTGACGAGTAGGACTGCCAGAGTGAAACCTTAATTTTCAGGGTTTGCACCCTATTTAAGGACCTTAACACCTCATTGTGGCCTCCCTCATCGCCCCCTTAGTCCAACAAACCTTAATTCGTGAGCATGAGCCCTCTTGAGTGTGTATGAGTGAAAATAGAGTGATTCTTTGGTAAATTCTTGAAGGAGTTGAAGTTGGAGGTGCTTGGTTGAAGGAATAAGCTTTGGATCCAGGGGTTTCTCTGTTAAGGTAACCATATTAAGGTATAAAGTCTATACCTTGACTATTCTATTGCTAGATCTCTTCATGGAGGAGTTTAAGGCTTTTAGTAGCTTGTTTTGGAACCATTCATGGATGTAAACATGTATTGGAGTCATGACTTCGGATCTAGAGCCTTTGAGGGACTCCATGGCATAAAGGTGCCAACTTTATGGCCATGGGAGTCCCATGCAACTTGTGAACCACCTTTTTGGGCCTTTTGAGCTAAATAACTCATGCAAGGACGTAAAGTTTGTAACTTTACGTGATATATCGACTCCAGGGGACCAGATCTATTGATTGGATACACTGAGCCCAACAGAAAGTGAATTAATGGGTATAGGCTATGGGGGACTCGACGAGTTGTTCATACAACTCGGCGAGTTGGGTCGTGGTCCCTCAACCTTTTCTGTTACTGAGTAAACCTGTTGAGTCTAGGAGATGACTCAACGAGTTGGCCATGGTTTTGAGTTATGAAGATCGAGGAACTCGACGAGTTCAAGGAGGGACTCGGCGAGTTGTAAGTGAAATATTCCGAATCTGTTTGAAGGGGAACTCGATGAGTTCATGAAAGAACTCGACGAGTAGGATCGATATTTCCAGAGTTTCATGGATCAAGAACTCGACGAGTTGATGGACCAACTCGGTGAGTTGAGTCAACCATGATGTTGACTTTGACCAGAATGTTGACTTTGACCAAGGTTGACCCTTATAGGGTTATGAAGTGCGGAATGGATGCTAGAGGGTAGTCCCATGTGAGGGTTGAGGCCCAATTTTGAAAATTAGGCCATGTATTGGGCCATGTATTGGGCTTTTATGGATTTTATGGTTTTAGACCTTATTGGTTTTGGGTTTGGGCCTTAGTTATAGGTCTTGTTGGGTCATGGGTAAAATGGTCATTTTACCCCAAGATTTGGATTATGGATCATGGTTTGAGACCCAATTGCTAATTAGGTGGTATTCTGGTACTGATAGCTCGAGGAGTTGCAAGGGCGGCAGCTAAGGATTTCTTGCAATGGACTTCAACAATGTGAGGTGAGTTACCTTCCAGTAGAAGTGGGTCTAAGGCCACAATGTCGGCCCACTAGTAGGAGTTGTTTGTTAGATGATTGTCTTTGTGATAACTGTATGGTATGCCACTATCTGTTATGCTTTATGCGCTAGTATGGTATGATGTCATGTGATAGTGGTAGTAGGGGGAATAGTCCCCGTATCCGGTCGAAATGACCAAAGGGTAGGTCGGGCACCCCGGTATGCCTGATAGGGGTAGGTTAAGTACCCCGACATGCTCAACAAGGTAGGTCGGGTAACCAGATATGCCTGACAGGGGTAGGTCGGGCACCCCGGTATGACTGACAGTATGTTATTTGTATGGTATGTGGTATGATGGGGGAACTCACTAAGCTTCGTGCTTACAGTTTACAGTTTTGGTTTCAGGTACTTCCGATAGCAAGGGGAAGAGCTCGGGATGATTGCGGTGCACACATAATTTGTTAGTCTGGGATGTTTTTACTCTGATATGTTAGACATATATTTATGATATTATGAGATACATGATCTATGTTTTATATGATGTTTGGGTAGTTATGGCTTTTATCAATGATTTTAAACGAAATTTTTGGACCGTATTTTTGGGATGTTTCAAGAGCATATTAGCTGTCCTTTCTGAGTTCTTGGAGTGTTATGAGTCATAAAAATGGTTACTTGATCGTTTCCTTAGAACCATGCAAGAGTTAAGTGGTTTTGAGTGTTGTGAAAGTAAGGATTTTGGAGATTTAGCCCTCTTTTGCCATGCAAAGGCTTAAAGGTTTTGACTTTATGGTTTAAGACATCATTTAAGGTTAAGATAAGTGTTTGGATGCTTTTATCTTAACAATTAAGAGCTTATTATGGACTTTTGAACCTCTGATGAGTACGCTGGGCGTACGTAGGAGGGTACACTTAGCGTAATGCGAGTTTCATGCATTGGAGACTTGTACATCGTGCCTTATCAGTCGGTACACGGGGCGTACGTTTGGAGTATGCAGGGCGTACTCCCCAGTATGTCTATTTTGGGCCTTTTTGGGTTTGGGCCATTGGAATTCTGACTTTGGGCCATGGATTGATTATGAGCTTTCTTGGAATTAGACTCATGATGGTTTTTGGTCCCAATTAGGAAGTTGAGCCATATTGGGCCTTGGGAGGCCATTTATGAATCGGGCTTTTTGAGCAATGGGTTGGGCCTTGGTTTTGGGCCAAGTAATAAAAGGGTAAAATGATCTTTTAACCTGGTCATTAGGCAAGTAACTTAGATTCTTGATTATAGGTTGAGATCCAATTATTAATTGGATGTTATTTGATGATGCTAGCGCGCAGAGATTTCCGGATCAACGGTCCGAGCATTTATCTAAGATACTCAGCGGATTGAGGTGAGTTTTCCTCACTGTACTTACAGGTCGAAGGCACCAAGGCCGGCCCATTGGATTGATATCCTATTATACATTGATTTATGATATGCTAAGTATGGAATAGATCTATAAGATTATATAATACTTGCTAATATGTGTAGACCGGTGGATCTGTAGGACTACCTGTGATTTCTGGTTGCATGTTTATCCGTTTGTTGATTATGTTTGTTATCTATTATATGTCGACATATTGTGTTGGGTTGAGACTTTACTGCTTTGTGTGTGTGTAACATCCATAAAATTCAAGCCAATTTAAAACTTTTTCAACCATTCAAAAACCAATAGTTATTACAAATTGTTTCCAAAATAGTTTCATGTCAAAGTATCCTAGAAACCAAATCATAAAAATATAAGGAGGTGCACGATCACGCTCTCGCTTTCCCGCGATCATCTGAGGTACCTGAAACAAAATCAACAACTGTAATCCCAAAGCTTAGTGAGTTTTTCTCACTATATCAACAGGGTCTAAGGCACCAAGGCTGACCCTTTATGGTTTGTATCCTGGTTATAGGATTACGTTATGTTAGTGATCTGTTATATCTGTATCCTAGTTATAGGATGATGCTATGTTAGTGATCTGTTAGATCGATATCCTGGTTGTAGGATGATGTTATGTTAGTGATCTGTTAGGTCGGTATCCTGGTTATATGATGATGCTATGTTAGTGATCTGTTTAGATCGGTATCCTGGTATATAGGATGATGTTATGAATAGTGATTTGTTAGATCTGTATGACTATCTGTACATGCTAGCTAGTGTATGATATTTATGTACTGATTGTTTGATTGGGGGTTGGGTTGAGGCGGTCCTGCTTTGTGCTTTATGCCAACATACCCAGGGCGGTCCGGATAGACTGCAGACCCGGTAAGGGCGTACTAGTCAGGCCGAAGGCCCGAAGAGCGGTCCGGATAGGCTGTAGGCCCGCGAGGCGGTCCAGACGTGCCGATGGCTCGAAGAGCGGTCCAGATAGGCTGATGGCCTTGCGAGGCGGTCCATTCAGGCTGATGACCCAATATGAATGTTGTTTGTATGATATTGTTATGTTTTTTATGGCGTTGGTATTTTGGGGTAACTCATTAAGCTTCGGGCTTACAGTTGTTGATTTTGTTTCAGGTACCTTAGATGATTGCGGGAAGCGAGGGCGTGATCGTGCACCTCTTATATTTTTATGATTTGATTTATGGGATACTCTGACATGAAACTATTTTGGAAACAATTTGTAATAATTGTTGCTTTTTGAATGGTTGAAAAAGTTTTAAACTGGCTTGAATTTTATGGATGTTACAGCGTGAGTCAACAGACTGGGGGTATTCCAACCCGATGGCTGAGTGGACCCGAGGGTATTCCAGTCCGATGACTGAGTGAACTCGCTGTATATTGGTATTCCAATCCGATGACTGAGTGGACCTGTTGTATGTTGGCATTCCAGTCCGATGACTGATTGGGCCAAGGGTAATCCAACCCGATGGTTGTGGGCCCGAGGGTATTCCAGTCCGATGACTGAGTAGACCCGTTGTATATTGGCATTCCAATCCGATGACTGATTGGGTCAGGGGTATTCCAGCCCGATGACTGATTGGACCCAACATGCTTGTTTGTATATGATATGCGTATTGTGTGCTAGTACTTTGGGGGAATTCACTAAGCGTTGACTTACCGTTTTAGTTTTGTTTCAGGCAGTGTTGCAAAACTCGCCGAGTTGTCCGATTACTCCTCCGAGTACTCGCTACTCGACCCCTTACCGATGCGAGTTACAAAATCCCGAGTACTCCCTGATCGGCCCCTTACTGAACTGAGCAGTGTTATAAAACCCGGTCAACTCGGTGATTAATATGTATAATACACTTAATGATTTATTATTTAACACACACACATATGATTATTACTACATATATATCTTAAATTTTCAGTAATTATTCATGAAGTGAGACCATTATGTGTTTTTCAGTTTTTGTGTATCCAAATGTATCTAATTTTGTTATATATTTCAATCAGTTTATGATTTGAACTTATGATTTTGACATATATATCTTCCCTAAAAATATTTCTATATGAATTACCAAATCCGAGTACTCCCGAGTACTCGCTACTCAGTAGTCGGCCGAACAGGCACCGGGTAACGAGTTCTACAACCTTGGTTTCAGGTACTTCAGAGGACTGTGACAAGGCAAAGGCGTGACCGTACACATCCTTGGTTTTATGACTGATTGGATCTTAGGAGACTCTGATTTTAAATAATGTTTTGGAAACAATGGTTTTATAAACACTTCTTTTAGTAAATGAGTTATTTTGAAAGGTTTAAATTTGTTGTGATTTCTGGGATGTTACATCACCTCTATGATAACATATGACTTGATCACTTTTCAACGGATATTAACACAATAAAAAAAGGTTTTATATATCAATTTTCGGATTTCCATTACAAGCAAAAACAAATAACCCCAACTAAAATTAGTTACCAAAATTTAACATATGTACTTGCAAATTTTTTTCAACGACCAACATATTGGACTCACTCTCTAACCCTAAGCCCTTTATTCAAGTCCATTACCAAAAACTAATATTACCAACATACTATTAATGTTTACAAACATTAACATTTAGAAAAGAAAAATATTAATATAATGACACAATGTGCAAATAATTTACAAAACAAAAATGTTTACTTAACCATTACAACATGTTAGATTCCACTTCCACGTAACTAAAACAAAACAAAAATAAAAAGAGATTTTGAAAAAAAAAAAAAGAACCACACTATATTACAAAACAAAAATAACACAATTTCTATTAAAAAACTTAAAAACAAAAAAATATTAAACACTTACGAGTTAACTACTAACCAAAACAAACTTTATACCTCAACAAACAAAAAATATAAAAAGAATTAAAAAAAAATCTTTACTGCCAACCGACACAAAGACCAATTAAAAATAAATATAACTATAATTATCACATATCTATACCCACACTCAAACCCGATTCTTGGAATACTACAAAATTAATATATCCACTTCCCAAATTACCCTCATACTAAAAAACTTTAATATGACCACCAAATAAACGAATGAAAACAATATCCCACAATTATCAACTTACATACAAACACAACCAATCTTTAACAATAACTTTTCCTCAATCTATTTAATTATTCAATTCAAACAAAAACAATAACACCAAAAAAAGACATTAACACACCAAGTACGAAAAAAAGTCAACAAACATCTAAAAAAAACATGAACATTTTATTTTTCCTTAAATTACCGACCATTCCAACCCGCGCCAATGACGCGGGTGGCCTTTTATTAGTTAAAACTTTTAAAATCATAACAATTGAAGTAAAAAGAACCGGTAAGGCCGGGGGCGAGGCGGTAACACCCGAACGAGCAAAAACTACATGGCCTGTCTCCGAGCGCCGCGGGCTTTATCCCATTCACCTGTAGGAATTACCATATCCAATGAACACAAGACTTTCCGAGACACACAGACACACTCTTTGACCCTTCTCTCTCCATAAATTTCATTCAAATCTCTTTCTAGAAGTAAATGCGCTTCACGCTTCCCCCATCTAAAACTCCAAAATAACTTCTAACAACTTTTAAAAACCCTTTGATTTCACTTCAAATTGCACCAGTTAGCTGGTTGTTCGACCTCCATGTCATAATTTTCAAGTCTCTCTGGATCTGATTCCTGCCTAAACCTTGGATTCTTTTCAGAGAAGAGGGTTTTCAGTTTGGGCCAATTTTAATTTGACAAAGTATTTGGAGTTTGTCAGTCGATGGTGATATGGGTTATCAAACTTCAGACTTGGGTCCTGATTGAAGCCGGGGAAAGAAATTGGCACTTTTAGTGGATATCTTTCGCGAAATTTGGGGAATATTTAGTTACTGATTGAAGCTAGGGTTTGTCGTAGAGGAGGAGAAAGTATTTCATGAAATCTTGAAGGAAAATGTTTTATTCGCAGTTTATATTAGCAAAAAAAGGTCCTTTAGGGACAATATGGATTGCAGCACATCTGGAGAGGAAGCTCCGCAAAAATCAGGTTGCAGATACTGATATTGGCTTCTCTGTAGGTAATACATATAT
The DNA here is from genome assembly GCF_052849685.1 of Lactuca virosa. Lineage (NCBI taxonomy): Eukaryota > Viridiplantae > Streptophyta > Magnoliopsida > Asterales > Asteraceae > Lactuca > Lactuca virosa. The sequence continues at coordinate 264,520,237 of NC_136427.1, forward strand.
TTTTTTTTGTTTATTCCCAAATTTTCTGTTGGAAGTCTGGTATCTTCCTGCACGAAGAGGTATTCTTAGAACCAAGAGTGATTTTGGTAATCACTTGACATGAAACCTAAATTTAATTTCTTTTTCTGTTCTATCTTCGTTGAGTTTGGCTTATTTATTGGAAACAGTTTTTGGTTAGATAGTTTACAAACAGAAATCTCATGGTTTAGCAGTCAATGAGTTGTTAATAAATTCTGGTTGGTTTTGACTTTTGACAGACTCGATTCTTTTCCCTGAGATGCCAATTGCACTCCGGTTGTCCAGCCATCTTTTGCTTGGTGTGGTTAGGATATACTCAAGAAAGGTAAATTACCTTTTTGATGATTGCAGTGAGGCTTTGCTTAAAGTAAAGCAAGCTTTTCGGTCCACTGCTGTTGACTTACCACCTGAAGAATCCACTGCTCCATATCACTCCATCACCTTGCCAGAGACTTTTGATCTAGATGATTTTGAGCTGCCAGACAGTGAGATTTACCAGGGGTTAGTTTCTCAATAATCAATATCCATCCTTTATGGTTTGGTCCCGTAGTTAAGTTAATGATCTGATGTTTGCTTGCTGTTATGAATATTCTGCAGTAATTATGTTGATCACCACATTAGTTCAAAGGAACAGATCACACTTCAAGATACTATGGATGGTGTTGTTTACTCTACATCTAACTTTGGACTTGATGGTAGGTATATTTGTCTGTTACTAAACGATGTTTACATTCTTTCATCATGGAGTCGTTTGTTTACCGATTCTTATCCCTGTAATTTGTTTATGTTTATAGAGAGATTTGGTGATGGTGATGCATATGGTTTGGACCTTGACGAGGTAAATATATTCCTCCTCCTCATTGGATCCGTGTCAAATTTAAGTTGGTATTCTTGTTCATGGATGCTGAAAGCTTTCTATCTAATAATACACTTGTATTATATATATTGTTGATAGATTTGAGTTGTATGTACAAGCAGGAACTATTGGTGGGGAAGGCTGCATCTGCAGAAGATGCTACTGGTACATCGAATTCAGAGTACGCTCTCTCTCTCTCTCTATATATATATATATATACATATATATATATATATATCAACACTACAATATTCTACTTTTGTAATCCTAAGTTGTTATCTTCTATATTTTACCAGTTTTGCAAGTTAAATACATACTGTAATTGCCAACTTTTGATTCCTGCACTTCTACCTAGGCAATCCAAATGATTATGTTGGGAGGGATGAAATGTGAATGGGAATTTATAGCTTAAGATAACAATTAAGTTAAAAAAATTCTAAGTATGTCATGCCATTTTTGTTTAGCTAAGAGAAGAGCATCCCCAATGGCAGTTTGGAGAATTACTTATCACTATTCCAAAACTACTTAGCGATGACTTATTCCTATTGGACTTGATCACTTATCTGATAGGATGACATCTTATTATACTCTAAGTGGTTATCGGAATAGTTCCCTTTTACATTTGCCCCCTTGCTTTAACAATATTAGATTTTACCCCCTTAACCATATTTTTATATTACATATTTAATATCTTTTGACTAATTAATCTGTTTTACTATATATACAGATTAAAAATGAATATTATTTAGTATTTACAGAAGAATATATCATTAAAAAGCATTTGTCAAAACAATCAAAATTTATATTGATATCAAATACGAATGTTCTAAGCTCTAACATAAAAACATCTTTCAATCTCAGTGTTGATCCTCAGGCATCTGCCCAGGTTGATGCATTGTTCAAGTATGATCATAATCAGGATACCCCAACTATTCCCGAGGATATGCCAGCTGGCGATATTATGAATCAGGTCCATAAAAGAACATTAAATTATTTCCATGCTACTTTCAAATCTAAAATTTTAAAACCATCTTGTGTTTTTTTTTCTTCCATATCAGCATATAGATGAGTATGATGGAGATAACGATCCAGTTGAGTATGCACATGCTCCATGTACTCCTGGACTATGGGAAGAACCAAATTTGTCCAACATTCAAGAAACTTCTGCATATGATGATCATCAAGAACCTGAAAATCATCCCATAACAGAATTTGCAGTGAAGGAGAATTTAGAAAATGACTCCAGTGAGCAACATCATAATCAATTTGAGCCACTTGAGAAATCACCACCACACATTGCAACAACAGAACAGTTGTCACTTGAGCAATCACCACCACACAATGTGACATCAGCAGAACAGATTTCACTTGAGAAATCACCACCACACGTTGTGACAACTGAACAGATGTCACTTGAGCAATCACCACCACACAATGTGACATCAGCAGAACAGATGTCAATTGAGAAATCACTACCACACATTGTGACAACAGAACAGATGTCAATGTATGATCCTGGTTCAACACCTTTTACAGAATCACATATGGTTGACCAAGTTAGGTCAATGTCTCCAATAGCAGAGGTGTCTGAAACTGTTGTTTCTGTGGTTGATGATCCTGTCAAAGTGGTGAATTTGCTTAATGAAAATGCCACACACCAGGAGCCTGAAGTTCAGACTGTAGATGATAACTGTGAAAACTATGTAGTAGAACATCAAGGCATGTCAAACAATATTACTTATGTAGTCAATCATGAGAATGCATTCCACCCTACCATGGAATTGGAATTAAACACTGAACCCTCTGATGAACAACACAACCTTGTGACTCCCCAAGATCAGGGTTTTATGCAACCTAAAGATTCCACAGTTCCAGTTCAGTCAACTCATGACAACATGCCAAATTTTGACTTTATGGGTCTTAGGCCATGTGTCACTCTTTCGAATCATGAGAATGCATTCCAGCCTACCAGTTCTCTTCCACCATCTGAATTTACTTCCCTGCCCTTGCCCTCAGTTGAAACATCTAGGAGGGAGGAACAGGAACACCCCAGTGCTCCCATTTTGGTGCAAGGTTTGTGAAATGAGCTTATTATGCTTGAAGTTACAATTTGAGTGTTGTCTATTTAATCTAACATCAAATGTATGATCATTTTTCAGGGGAAGTAGTACCACAAGCAGATGCAACTGAACCATTGGAAAGAAACTTGCAGGAAACATATCATGCTGAAGTTGGTCCAAGTAATACAGTAGTCCAGGTGGCATCTAGCATACTACCAAACAGACAGGTGGTCAATGTAATTGAAAGAGATGTTCAGGTTTATAATACCAACAGCTACATATCAAACTTCCACCCCTCTGAGAAAGTGCTCTCTTTTTCACAAGGGCATGATATAATAGAAAGAGAAAGTACTACACCCATACATCAAAGCACATTCACATCTAGCATTAGCATATCAAACAGACAGGTGGACAGTGTAAATGAAAGAGATGTTCATTTAAATAACAGCAACAGCTACACAACCAACTTCCCTGCCCCTGAGAAACTGCTCTCTTTTTCACAAGATTTACCCAACAACATGAACATGAACATGAACATGCTACCAGAAACCACACCCATCATGGCACCACCAGGTTATGGAGGTGATGCTGGAACCAATAATAGGTATTCAGGAAGAAAACGCAGTATCACAGAAAGCTCAATGTCAGCTCAGAGTTTGAATCTCAATTTAAATGAATCTTCCAGTTTTTACACCACAAACAACACGAAAGAATCTTTTCGGGATGATGATTTGTTGTCATCGATATTAGGTATGCACAGACTGTTTTGAAGTTTGTATCCAACTTTTAGTTTAGTTTTTAAATAAGAACAAGGAGATTTGTTTTTGTTGCAGTGGGAAGAAACACTTCAATATTAAAAATGAAGTCCACTCCTACTCCTACTCCTACTCCTCCCACTGAGGCACCATCTACAAAAAGAAGGCGGCAATCTGCACCCAAGACTGCCAAAACTGGGATTTCAAAAAGGAAGGTGCTCATGGATGATAACATGGTTTTGCATGGCGAGTATGTTTACATTCTTAATAAAACATGTTGAATGCTCAATCAATATTCTTTTCCTTCTTCTATGTCATCACTGAAAATGTTTTTTTTTTTTTTTTTTTGAAACAGCACAATACGTCAGCAATTGACAAACACAGAAGACATTCGGAGATTAAGAAAGAAAGCTCCTTGCACTCATGCTGAAATTTCAATGATTGAGAAACAGTTCTGGGAAGATGAACTTTTTGGTAGATCCATAATTACGGGTGAGTTGTTAGTGGGCAAATTCAGAAAAGATTATGTTTCTGTTGACTGACATTGTGTTAAATTTTACAGGAATGTCAATCAAATTGACTTCTTTGCAGCGTCAATTGTATGATATAAGTAAAATTGTTGTCTCCCAATATGATAATGCTTCTTTAGAAGGTGTAACAGACCAAAAATCAATTTCCCAAAATGATGAAAAGGACATACAACCGGAAATGGTGACTGAAAACACGGGTGTCTCTGTTGAGCCAGATGTTCCTAAAGAAAACAAAGATCATGATGATAACTTTGATCCTGTTCCCATGATAATAGATGTTTCTGAAGAAGCACAACCGGTGGATGTTCCCAAAGAAGACAGAGATGAGGATAACTTTGATCCTGTTGTTATGAAAGATAAAGATGTTTCTGAATCACAGCCAATCGATGTTCCTAAAGACAATAGAGATGAAGATAACTTTGATTCTGAATCACAACCAATCGATGTTCCTAAAGAAAATAGAGATGAAATCGATGTTCCTAAAGAAAACAGAGAGGAGGATAATTTTGATCCTGTTGTTAGGGAAGATAAAGATGTTTCTGAAGCACAACCAATTGACAACAACACACATGATACTGATAACAATACCAGATATTTAGATTATTATGAGAATCAAGAACAGATGCATACAACTGGTGATTTTACCCAACTCTTTGGTCCAGAACATGATATTTTGGAGCATGCTACTGCAATGGAGATGGATGGCAATAGCTTTCAAGATGCTGATGTTGGAGTTTCTGTTATGCATACCAAGGTTGAATCTGAATCACTGACACATGCTGATGTGGTCCCAAGTGATACGAATGACATGTCAGCAGCAGCACCGGTTGAGGTTGAAAAGAGCAGCCAGATGGTTGCTCCTCTGCTAATGGGCCCACCACCAGGTTTCGGTGCATATGAAAGAATAGATGTACAGTCTGCTAATAATTCTATTGAAAGCAATGTTGCTTCTGAAAGAAAGGTTGATGATGAGTCAGTTAGAGAAGAAAGACAAGAAGTTGTTTTAGATGCTTCCACTACGTTCTCTTCTGAGACTGATGGCTTAAAATCACACATTCACATTGATATCCTTGACACTGAAATCAGTAACAATGAGGAAGAGAACAACTTGGTCTCCAATGGTGATGTCTTTGGTGAAGCAGTTGATGCTGTAGACAATCAGGTGTTGGAAGACATTTTATTGGATGAAAGAGAAAAGGCAGGTCATGATGTTACTACTACTTCATTGAATCTAGAAGATATCCCTACCGATAACAGGGTTGATGTTGATGCTGATGATGTAAGACAAGTTAGTTATTTATTTATCATTTTTGCGAGTTTTTTATATAAAGAATGATGTATTGAAAGTTGTTATTTTGGGTGGGGTTGTTGTAGCAGGATTATATGTATTCTGGAGTTGCAAATGATACAGGTTTGCATCAGTTTCCTTTATTTCTGAGTGTCTCAATGTCATCATATATATATATATATATCCTTACTATTTATTGTGTGGTGGGTGTTTGTTCAGATTTTCTGAATTTTGATGACGGGGATGATGACGAGGCTGGAGAAGCAGCTGATGATTACATGCCTGATGGGGAAGAAACAAAGATGCTTGACAACAGTGGATGGTCTTCGCGTACAAGGTATGTAAATGAGATATAGTTGATAAGGTTTGCATACATATATATATTTATTTAAGAATATATATGGATATGGTAGGGCTGTTGCAAAATACCTCCAGATTATGTTTGACAAGGAAGGAGAGCGTGGAAGGAATTTGCTTGGTGTGAACAACCTGCTAGCTGGAAAAACACGCAGGGAAGCTTCAAGAATGTTCTTTGAAACACTGGTATGCTCCCTCATCATACGATTTTAATATCACTCTGTAAAGAAAAAAAAGAGTAAAATACAAATGTATATTTTGTTGCAGGTTTTAAAGACAAAGGATTACATCCATGTGGAACAGACGGATCCGTTTGAAAACATAAATGTATTTCCACGTTCCAAGCTTTTGAAATCAGAATTTTAAAGCAAAGAGGAGGAGAAGTTGATTGTGGTTACTTAGGTCTTTTGTTACTTTGTTTATGGTCTCAAGAGAGTAAATTAATTAGTTATGTTGTTTTGGTAGAGTTATAACATGGACTGGAGTCGAATAGATGAATCATGTAGCAAACACACACATTTATTTAATGCTTGTTAGAGGTTGTCATGTAATGTTGTACGTATGGATCATGCATATTTATTTGTAAATAAGCACATAGAGTTTAATCCATGCTAATTTACTCATACTATTGCTCTCTTTCTCTTTCCTTTTTGCTTGTGTTTGCCATTTTTAATCTTTGTCATCCACATATTAATTTTTATTGATCCAATTTTGGTGTTACAAATTCCTAAGGTGTGTTTCACATCACATATAACATGGGCGTGTATTTAGCTTAAAAAAAATCAAAAAAAGTAAAACTTAGGAGCTTTTAGCTAAAATAAAAAGCTCAAAATACAAAAACTATTTTAAATAACGTTTGACAAAAATAAAAACTTTTTTATATTTTTGCAAATCGACTTAATTATATATATTTTTTAAATCAATGACATGTTTAATGTAAGTCATTTTACGTGTTTTAAAAACTTTCAATTATTTTTACCAAATATTCATATTACAAATAAAACTACAAATAAAGCTACAACAACCGGCTTTCACCTGTTATATAATATATTTATATACATTTGTTAAAAAAAATAATAATGTCCTTAAGAAATGTATTGCCTTTTGATATAAAATTTATTTCAACTTTGTTTTTTTTTTTTTTTTTTTTTTTTTATATAAATCTTATTCACATCTTTATTCTATTTTGTCCTTGTAAGAAGGTAATTAAGAAAAACGCATTACATTATATACACGAATGGTGCAAAACATACTGTTGTTTAAAATGAGGAACTAAGCTGCTATTTTAGAACATGATATAATATGGGGAAGGCTTATGGATGAACATTTCAAAATAGTTTTTTCTACTGTTGTTTAGAATTTAGATAATTAGATGTAGCAAATGATGAAATTAGAGGCATTTAAGTAATGAATACCAAAATTGTTAGACATGATAAAGAGTGCATTCTAACAATATCAACGTTCACTACTAGGGTTATATAGAATAATTGGATAGACTTTTTAAAATTATAGTATTTTAATAAAAAAAATGAAAGATATAATAATATATTTGAAATAGAATGTCAAAAAAAATTAAAAAAAGAAAAAGAAAAGGTAGAGTTAGACCTAAAATGTAAAATGATGCACATGAATTAAAAAGAAAATGAAAAAAAGTGAAATGGGTGGGGTGCGTACTTTGTATATAAGACAGACAGACTACTACAACCCTCTCCTCCTCCAAAATAAATATCTCCCCAAGTCCCCCACCTCCTTCCTTCCTCTTTCTTTCTCTCTCCATTTTCTCTCTCTATTTCTCTCTGTTTCGATTCCCAAACGCCGAGAGTCGTAGCAGAGACTCGCCTGTTCTTCGATTCAACTCCGACTTGGTTTATGAGGTATAATTTTTAAGGCCTGTTAATGTCTCGTCTATCTCTTTTTCATTCGACAGATTTTCTTTCAATTAATTCGTCTTTTTGGTATCTTCGCCCCCTTTTTTAGATTTTCAGATCTGTTCTTTGGTTCTTGTGTTTTAAATCGGTCAAAATAAAATTTTATGATATCTCGTGATTGGTTCTGTATGGAAGCGGAACTTAAAGGGTTTCGTAGATTCGATTGTGTATGTGGGTGTGTTTGTATGCGTTTTAAATCCTTAAAGATTCGAAATTACTGATCTTTTTGTTGAACCAATGTTTGTTTATATAAGTTTTTCATGATTTACGCTATTTAATATGCTAGATACCAGGTTAAATAGGTTTGATTTTTTGGTTTCTTGCAATACACCATTGTTGTTTACCTTTTCTATGCATTTTCTTTTATCTTTTATATAACTGGATCTTGAATTAATATTTGGTTTTGTATTTTTGCAGCTCGAAGGAGAAGCCCACTCTAGGGTAAGTCTTCTTGCTATATAGATACGTATCAAAGTTTTTATCGCTTTATCATCCCTTATTTTTTATTCTAAATCGACCTAGGTAAAGTGATTTCAATAAAGATCGTATTCTATCCCGTTAAGGGTTTGTTCATACATGACTATTTGAAGTGTGTTGAATGCACTTTTGACATTTCCCCCCTTTATAGTCCTAATTTGAACTTTGACGGGTCTGGTGGGGTAGGTGTTGGTTGCATCTAATTTTTTGAATGACTGGTTTAAATTTCTGAACAAGATGCAATCTTTATTAATCTGTTAATTTGTTTTTCTATAAAGTTTCCATTTTGTTCATAATGCTTGTGTAAATAAATATTCAAGAGTTTATAATTATTTATTTATGTCATGTGTACTTACAGTGGTCAGCGGATCAAGACCCGCAAACGGAATATTGCAGCCCCTCTGGACCCTGCAGCATTTGCGGATGCAGTGGTCCAGATTTATCTGGATAATGCTGGTGATCTGGTTAGTATTCATTTTATTAATCAAATTATCTTATCATATTTTTTATACAATTCTAACATCATCATCAACTCTTTACTTTACCAAATCTGCAGGAATTAATTGCTAAGTGCATTGAATCTTCAGACCTTAACTTCAGCAGATATGGTGACACTTTCTTTGAGGCAAGAAGCGAGACTTGTTTCATTTCAGATGCTGTTTTGTTTGTAGGGTTATTTGTTGATATGCATGTTTGTGTTTTCAGGTTGTGTTCACTGGAGGGCGTACTCAACCTGGAACAACAAAGCCTGATGAGGGGGAGAGGCACACTTACTCAATTCTAGACTGTGAGGCAAAGCGTGAAGTGATATTGCCATCTGTAATCTACATTCAGAAGATTTTAAGGCGAAGGCCTTTTCTGATTAAGAATCTTGAAAATGTTATGCGAAGGTTCCTTCAGTCCCTTGAGTTTTTTGAGGACAATGAAAGGATTAAGCTTGCCATTTTCACAGCACTTGCCTTCTCACAGAAGCTGTCTGGTCTCCCACCAGAGACAGTGTTCCAGCCACTTCTTAAGGATAACCTAGTTGGGAAAGGACTGGTTCTTACTTTCATCACAGACTTCTTCAAGGAGTATCTCATTGATAACCCCCTTGATGATCTCATCTCCATCTTGAAACGTGGCAAAATGGAGGACAATCTGCTTGAGTTCTTTCCTTCTGGGAAGCGATCCGCTGAAGCTTTCTCTGAGCATTTCACGTAAGTACTTTTTTTTTTTTTTTTTTTTTTTTTCTTTCTATTTGTTGTTGAGGGGTAAAAGGGTAATTTTGTATTTGTATAAGAAAATGTATGTTGAATATGTATGCAGTAAAGCAGGCATGGGTGCTTTGGTTGAATATAATGACAAGAAGATCTTTGAGGTGAAGGTGAAGGAAATGAAAACAGCATTGACAACTCAGATATCAGAGGAAGTTGATATATCAGAAGTGATTGAAACAGTGAAACAGCATGTGAAGGATGCGAAATTGCCTGAGATTGAGGTAGTGAGGATTCTGTGGGATGTTCTGATGGATGCTGTTCAGTGGTCAGGGAAGAATCAACAGCAGAATGCTAATTTGGCTCTGCGCCAGGTAATGTGATCATGTAATGTAATCATGTAATGATGATGATGATGATGATGATGATGATTGGGGTTATGTTATGCAGGTGAAAACATGGGCTAAGCTGCTGAACACATTCTGTACAAGTGGAAAGCTTGAGCTGGAGCTGCTGTACAAGGTTCAAGTGCAGTGTTATGAAGATACAAAACTGATGAAGCTGTTTCCTGAGATTGTGAGATCCCTTTATGATCAAGATGTTCTTGCTGAAGACACTATCCTTCATTGGTTCCGTAAAGGAACCAATCCAAAGGGAAGGTCTGTATTGTGTGTATATATATGTTTTATGCAAGTTTTTTTTTTTTATCTTATTTGCTCAAATTGGGGGTTTGGTTTTTGATAGGCAAAGCTTTGTGAAGGCATTGGAGCCATTTGTGAAGTGGCTGGAGGAGGCAGAAGAGGAGGAATAGATGTTTCTTATGTGATTCATGACTGCTCTACTGTCTTAATGTCTTTGCTTAAAACTTGATGTGTGTTTGTTTTGTTTGTTTGTTTGTTTGTTTGTGTACTTTTCTGCTGTCCTTGTCAAAAGTTTTATGATATGCTCTCTCTGATGAATTGATTCGAATAATCTGTGTTTGTTTACCAGCTTCCTTATATTTCTCATATTTCTTGCTGCTGTTGCTTACATATATTATTGGTGAGTTAGGCTTGACATGGGTTCCCTTTTTTCGTCTTGCATACTCTAGTTTTCTTGCAAGATGATGTAGATGTGTATGACATGCTGATGAAAACAAGTGTGTGATGATGATGGCTTGTGTACTTCAAAATTGTCTTTAATATTCTAAGATGTGTGTATGTACATTTGTGATTATGTTCCAAAATCTATTACTTTAACTCCTCATACTAGTACAATCCTGTTTTAAAACAACAATGAATAATGGTACACTTTTATTTTTTCATGACCAGGAAAAACTAGTTTTTTGTTCAGTGTTTGATATATTTATTCTATTTTCTTAAGTGTCAAGGTTTCCAATAATAAATTTAAAAGTCTGGAAAAGAAGCAAATGTGTATAAGTAGAATTCAATACACAAGCATCTGTAGATTTGGGGGGATATACACATAAACAAACAATGATGTACTCTCATCCAAAACATAAAACACACAGATTTATATGCGTTTTGTTCTGATTATTTAATTGTTGTTAGAGTTTGTGTTGACAACCATGATCCATTTGCCTATACAAGAAGCAATGATCATTATCTTAGTATTTACACAACATATAATGTTCACTGATGTATTATGACTATATGTCCGAGTGGGAAGACCTAAGAAGAAGAGGGGTGAGGATGAGACTGCTACCCAAGCAAGTCAGTCTGCAACTAAACTTTTTAGGAAGTGCATCAATGTCACATGTATCAAATGCAATAATAGAGGAGAACACAACTCCAGGAGTTGTAAAGGGCAAGGAGGAAGTGAGCATGCTAGAGGAGCAGGGAGGAATCACAACTACATGGGGGTGTAGTTTGAAGTTAATGGAGTGTTGTTTGGGTTTTAACTTTGGTATTTGTCTATTGCTTTGCAAACCAATGATATTGATTATCTTTTGTTAGTATTTTAAACATTTTAGTATGATGGTATGGTAGAATAGTTAATCAATGGCATGCTTTGTTAAAAACATTGACAACTATCCCATTTTGTCTTGAATGATTTAGTTAATATGATGATAACTTTTGTTTAACATTGTATGTTGTCACTGCGTTGTATGACTACTTCTTAATGTTAAATTACAATTTTGGTCCTTAGCATTTTTTATTTTAAGACTAAATTACGCAAATGGTCCCTATGGTTAGGGGTAATTTGCGCATTTGATCATTAACTTTTTTTTACGTTATCAATATATGTTTTCGTTGTGTCTTTCCTTATCATACTTTAAAAAACTATTTTATCCTTAATAAGTTATTTCTTAATCAATTAATTTAATTTAATTATCTATAATTTTATTAAAAATAAAATGGTCCTACATTATTCCCCTCCTTCCCTTCCCCACCTCACCCTTCTTCTTTCCTTAGCCTTTTCCCAACTCCGAAGACTTCACAAAACTACCAAAAATCACCACTGCATCATCATCAGAAAATTCGATTTGGTTCAAAGGTCGACCACCCTCCGTTCTGGTTCGAGAATCCACAACATTGAACCCTATGAAGGGTAAGCTTGTCCAGAGCTTCAAGAACTCCAATGAATGACGATGAAGGTGATTCTGTAGATGTACAATAACATATCTTCCTCGATTCACAAGCTGGCTAGTCTATATAAGTACATGTCGGCGAGTCTGTAGATTTACATGTCGCCTACAGCTCCTCCATGTTGTTTCTCCGGTGAAGAAAGAGGGTCGTCGTAGCTCCTCCTATTGTAGATATGTTACATTTCGGAAGAAAAGAGAAACGAATGTGAGAATGGTTTCTAGCGGCGAAGGTGGTTTACAACGGCAAATCTGTAAAAAAACCCAACTTTTGTCGTATCTCTGTCATGTTGTTTGTCATGGGAAGAACGAGGGTCATTATAGCTCTTCCAGTGGCAGATATGTTACATTCCCACAAAAAAGAGGAACGAAGCTATGTATGGTTTTCGACAACGAATGTGATTTCCGATACTGAAGGTGGTTTTTGGCAGCGGCCAAATGCGCATACCCCAAACCACAAGGACTATTTGTGTAATTTACTCTTTTTGTAGTTTGTAAAAAATGTAATAATTTAATTTTTGGTTGATGTAGTATTTAAATTGCATTTATTATAATTTCGAACCATATAATTTTCAGTTTAGAAAAGAATAAATGACGGTTTTGACCCATGGTTGATATGAATTTGTAGGTTAAGTCCCTATTTAAGATAATTTCATAGGTTTTTCAAATTATTCATATATATTTGAGTAAGTTACATTTCTCTAGTGTTTTGGTCCAACCTTTGAAAAGTTAACAGGTTGCATCCCTCTAGTTTTAAAAAATAATGATCATTCTGTTTTACATCGTTAGAAAAGCTTTGTTAAATACCTGTAAAAAAAGCCAAAATAAAACAAGAAATTGCTTCGTGGTTGAGATTTTGGAAAGAATAAACGTACAACCACCTGCAAAAAATCATATCAAACCCACAACAACCGCCTACATCCATCGTTGCAATGGCAACAATCGGCGATAATGCATGCATACAATTACAGTTTACAGATGCTGGTGACACTACGATGGCAACATATGGTAGCGGTGGTGTGATGCAGAGGACGAGGATAAAAGAAAAGTGAAGGGGAACAAATGTTAATGTGATTTCCTTCCTGATGCACATTGATTTTTGGATAGAATCGACCATAGTTAGGCAATGAGTGGGAAACAGGTTAGTCAGACCAAAAGTTAGAGTGAAACGACGAGTTAGCATTTAGGGGTTTTTTTATTTGTTTATTGCATGATTAGTCCCTCTAGTTTATGAAATAAAAAATAAGGGGTATATTGGTCTTTTAACAGCTTGACAAGAAAAGCCAACAGTTTAATTTCTCCAAACCACAAGTACGAGACCTATTAACTTTTCAAAGATTGGACCAAATCTGCAAAATAGAGAGAACCACAAGGACCATTTCTTTAATTTACTCAAGAATTCTTAACACTAGAGTAAAACGCAGGACGATTACTCTTGGCTTTCATCATGTTAAAAAAAAACCCACTAATGAGCTTCTGCAATTCGTCAATGTCCATCAATAAACCCGCAACTCTGAAGTTTGAAGTTTCCGTTTCTTCAGTTTGGTCCTCCTATTGAATGAGATAGTTGATTATTCCAAGGTAATTTTGCTACGTAGCCGCTCGATTTTTTTTTGTTCCACTCAATTACTGGATTTTGTGTATAGAATTTATCCTGTCAGTTACATATTTTGATTTGAGGGCATTAAGTTTCTTTTCTTCCACAATTCACTTTTTTTCAAAACTAAATCCGTTAATGGTTTTTGTTATACAATATTGGCATCCATAACCAGTGTCCAGTGGGTAAGACTGTAAGAAGGTAAGGTATTGATATGGGTGATTTTTTGTAGGTAAAAAAAAATCAAATTCGGTATGATGATGATGCGTATTACAAACTTGGAAACAACCGCGTTCCCCCGATTATTGAGTTTTGCCCCTGCCCGATTCTACACTGCCTTTGCCTTTGCAAGAAGGCCTAGACGTCGAAACTCATTCCTCTTCACAACCAGTTGCTCAACTGATGTGTCAATCACCATTGCCACTGACCACAATTACGGCAATAAGCAAGTTATCAGTGTTACTCAAACCCTATACGACTACTTGCTCACCAACGTTAGAGAACCACCCGTAATAATCTCTCTCTCATCTCCCACTCTTCCAACAAACTTATTATATATCACTTTCACTTGCAAGAAAAAAAACTAAACAAACGATTTTTTTTTTTTTTTTTTATTGCTCCACAGATTCTGCGACAACTTAGAGAGGAGACTGCAACAATGCGTGGGAGTCAAATGCAGGTATCCCCTGATCAAGCGCAACTACTTGCAATGCTTGTCCAGATTCTTGGGGCTAACAGATGCATTGAAGTTGGGGTCTATACTGTAAGCATTTTCATTTTTTTTTATTTTTATTATTTTAACTCTCCTCCTTTTGGCCTCTAATCTAATGTTGTACGTAGGGATACTCATCATTGGCTGTTGCATTAGTCCTACCAGAATCAGGAATCTTAGTTGCTTGTGAGAGGGACATCAACTCACTCCAGGTTGCAAAGAAGTATTATCAACAAGCCGGAGTTTCACACAAGGTAATCTTTCTTTTTTCTATATTTCCTTACCTTTCCTTTCCTAACATACATTTATGAAATTGATACATTATTATATTAGGTGGATGTAAGACACGGATTAGCTGCCGATACCCTAAACTCAATGCTAGAGAATGGGGAGGGATGCAGCTATGATTTTGCTTTTGTTGATGCTGAGAAAAGAATGTATCAAGAATACTTTGAGTTGCTGCTTAAATTGGTTAGCAACATAAACTTTCACTCTCTTTAAGTTCATTTATAGCTTCACATTGTCTTAAGTTTTACATGTTGATTTTGTAGGTGAGAGTAGGTGGTGTTATAGTAATTGATAATGTGCTTTGGCATGGAAAAGTTGCTGATCCCATGGTAATGGTATTCCGTATTGTATTATGTATATAAACACAAGCATCATGACTGTAAGTTTTATGTTTAGAAATCTTATGCTATGTTCCTTCTTTAATTGTGTACAGGTTAATGATAAGAAAACAGAGAGCATAAGAAGTTTCAACAAAGCTTTAATGGACGACAAGCGTGTTACCATTAGTATGGTATGTCTGATGTCATACAAATATAAAATGCAACATTTGACTTGCTTTATACTTCATTAGTGCAAACTTTGGACTAATATTTTTGTTTGGGGTTTTGTTTCTAAGGTGCCAGTTGGTGATGGCATGACAATATGTCGCAAGAGATGATTTCTTTGCTTCAAGAAACAATTATCGAATCAGAAAAGACATATCCACAGTAGACTAATGTGTTCAGATTAAGATTTAAAAAACACGCCTCATTTTTGTAATTTGTAGACTGGTATATTGGTTATTTTATTCCTTCTAGTTCATGAAATGATGAGACCATAAGTTCCCTACTGGAAGTACAATCTGACAGAAAAGGGGAAAAAATGTAAAGATCAAAAGGAATATATGAATGTAATATATGGAGTTAAATTGATGTAATATGAATATCTACCTTCAGGGGTCATTATGAACACTGTGAAGTAAAACCTGAGCATGCTGTAAAAGAGCGTTGATTTCCTCATTTGAAGCATCAAGGAGGCGAAGTTCTTTGATTTCCTCTTGCCATTTTTCCATCTGTTCCTTGTGTATTCTGTGGGCATGAATGAGGTTAAATCATAAGCATACAACAACTGTAAATGTTTAAATAAACTTCATTTACATGTTCCAACTCACGCTATCATCCGTTCTTCAAATTCAGTAGTCAATTCTCTCAGGAATGATTTCCCAGATTCAAGAAGTTCAGACACCTTTGTAAAATAATCAAAACCAGCTTAAAAAGTTAAGTCATAAATTCAAGAGTGTGTAATGTAATTATAACATTTTGGTGATGATTAATCTTTGATGTGGTCACCTGCTGAGTAAATTGATCAATCTTTTCAAGAATTTGGTTCATAGAAACCTCCATGTGTTCAGATACAGGAGGATTTGTCTCTGTATCTTCTTCTGCAACCTCTACTATTGCTCCATCTACTACATCTGGTGATTCCTTCTCTTCAACCTGATGAGTGAATATCATAAAGTAGTACCCAAGAACAAATTATTAATCTTCATTTGCTGTAACAAATGGAAATGATAAAAGTTAGGTTCCAAGAAGACATACAGATCTCATACGTTTCCTCATGGTTTCACCCCTTTCCATATCCATTTAAAATGTGTTTGTCAAAGACTGGATAAGAACAATCATATACCATCAACCATGAGAGATCATGTCAACAAAAGTTAACAGTAACAAGTTACACACATATTGTATTTCCTAGTGTTTTTATGATAAGGAGAGAGAGGGATGTTTTGTAACTACTTACATAGAATATACTTGTATTATATACAATAAATGTTATTTTTCTCCCATTTGTCACTTTTATGGCTACAGAAAACTAATTAAAAGGAACACTTCTATACTTCTATTGATATTGCTAATCACAAATTCTGCTTCAATATATTCTAGATACAAATCTACAAAAAGAATTTGGAAAAAGAAGACTGATCAAATTTTAAAATAACCTGGTCAAACATAGTAGTAGAATTGTTCCTTCATACGGAGAGAGTGACTCTCATGGTTTTGTTTACAAATAACAAGAATGTACAACAATCGAGTGATCAACTTTCTTTGTTTTCCTAATGAGATATGCAAAAACGAAGGTCTACAGCTCTACATGACAAAGGAAGTTTTACAGCAACATAATGTGAAGGTAAAAACGGAGATGGGGCACAAGCGAGCATGAAAGAGTTCCATCAACTGTGCAACCAGAGACACAAATTTCTCTCCAGAATCCAATCATGATAAGACTTAGAGGAGGTTAGGGAATCATTTTCAGAAAATTGGAAACCCTAACTTATTGGGGACCAAGTCTAACATGAAAGTAAAGCATGCGCTTACCATCACTTGCCATAATTGTTGATCGGATTCCATGTAACGCAAAGGCATACAAATTTGTGCACTAGTTTGCGTATGTTCTTAAACAAATCCTTTTCCGAATATATCAACAGCGATCCTTCTAATTGTAATCTTAAATGAGTGACTAAGAGCCTCACTCTAACAAAATTCCAATCGAAAAACAAATCAGTATACACACACGCACACATCTGCACAATCTACATCAGAAGCAGAGCATTACATCTCAAATGAGAGTGGCATAAAACTTTTGAAATCGTTTGGATCTTCGTTCAACAATTAACGTCTGAGTCATCTCGAATTCATAACAGAAAAACTATATACGGGCATTAAGTACACCGGTGAACAAATAATAAGACTCTTATATTAGGCACTGATTTCACAAAATAGGCAAAAATCACTAGAAACCAGTGAAAGCAACAATTCCGGTGAAGCACTAAACAGAACTATTGAACATATCATATACCAACGTACACATAATGCGAGTCACGATGCTTGATGCTTCATTGTCATTGGAAACCAACGATCAGATCATATACCAATTGAATGAGAATGACAAAAAGTAGGACATAAAACTTACCTTACAAAATAGAGAAGTTCAAAGGCTTGATTTCTGATTCGCTGGAGTGAAGTCGAGACGATGAATGAGCTCCTTTGAAATTTGCCAAACACACTCGTTACTTCCCGCGTTTCCACAATCCTGTTTGGGTATATAGAGGCGCTAAATGCGTGAAGCATTAGAGTATGCATTAATTTTATTTTTATTAATGTATATTTCTTTTTGTTATTAAGAAATTTTATTATTGTATTATAGTATTTCAATTTTACCATAAGAAATAAGAATTATTTTGTCACGTGTCATTCTCTCATTCGACTCGCCACATGTCATTTTGTCATAATTTTGAGATATATTTATTTTCCACTTGTCATTTAGTTAATTTTTTCATTTTCAATATATCATTAATTTTGTTTCCATAAATTAAACCTACCATAATAACTATTAATTTCAAATTTCAAATTTTAAATTTCAATTTCAATTTCAAATAAATTTACAGTTTAAACATTTGTGTTGAACATTTTGTTATAATTTACCCGTTTAGTACATGGATCTGATAACTAAACATATAATTTTAATTTATTTATTTTTTGTATTTTTTTCCTCAAAATTTCAGTTATTTCAAATTTCAAATTCAAATAAACTTCTCGTTTAATCGTTCATATTTAACATTTTGTTTTAATCAACCCGTATAATATACGGGTCTCACAACTAGTTATTTAATACGACAATATGTCCTTTTCGGAAAAATCTATCTAATTATAACATTTTAATATTCATTAGGATGTATTATAAAAGTGTAGAATAACTCTACCAATAAAAAATGTTTTTTATTTCGATAGCAACACTATAACACTAACTAGATAAAAGGTTTTAATTTTTAAATAAAATATTACTACATGAATAAATAAAAACGGGAAGGTATAATAGACAAATGTTGCTTTTAACCCTATAAAAAACTAATTATCTTCTTGTAAGTGTCAGTTTAAATTTATTTCTATATGTAAGTAATAATTTGATTACTGCAAGATTATCTTGTTTACAGTATATTTTAGATTTTTAATAAAAAAATTATAACATTTTAAACGACAATATGTTAATTCAAATATTATATATCTAAGGCTAACAAGAAAAAACACAATATTTTTTTGTCAATCCAAAATAATATTTTCTTTAGCCATTTAATGTAAGAAAGTTATTAAATTTTTCTACGGAAATTTCATATGAAATAGCCAAAGATTTTTTTATTGTATTAATATTAAATGGTTAAACACATAAATTTTATAATGGAAAACTAATTATCTTCACTTTTTTCCATAAACCATTCTCTAAATAAATAAATAAATAAATAAATAAATAAATAATAATAATAATAACAATAATAATAATAATAATAATAATAATAAGTTTGAGCACTAAAAAAGAAAACCACAACCAATATTCTTTCAATTTTTACGATTTGTTCTCATAGAAAAAGGGGAAATATACATGTAAGCCTATTTTTAAAAATAGCAATAAATATTTATTTTTAAATAATAGATTGCTAGTATAACAATCTTATCATCACCCTAAAAAATGGACATGTATTACTTAAAAAAGAAATATTTTGTAGGAAGAATAAGAAGTACATCATTTGTATGATTTTTGGTGAATCAACAAAATAAATCTTTATATAATACAAAAATAAGATGATTTGCAAAAAATTTTCAAAAAAAAACTCATAAATGATTCATTAAAGGTGTCTGAAAAGTGAATTAAAACTTGATTCAGTAAAAAAAATGAATCATCAAAGTTCATTTGAGATTTTTTTATAAATCATGTTATTATTGTATTATCTAATGATTCATTTTGTTGGTCGATAAAAAAATATGCAAATGATGCATTTCTTACCCCTCCTATCAAATATTTACTTTTAGAGAAATTAAAAACTCTTCTACATTTTATTCCTACTATCCTCCTACCCACATAAAATGGTGATAAGCGAACTAAAATATTATCAATTTCATTAAATGTGACACATGTCAACATTTGATATAGTAGGAAGATAAGTAGAAATAAAATGTAGGAGAATATTTAATTTCTCTTACTTTTATTTGATCTTGATTCTTCAATAGTGTATTATATATTGTAATTAGTCCTCACAATTAGATCCGACACTTGGAATTGGAAAGTAGAAATACGTTTTTTTTAATAAGGTAATTACATCAAGATGAAAACACCATGGGTGGATTGAGTAATGAATTAAAACGTTTTTGAAGGCAAAACGAGTTGGTTGGGAATGAATAATAATCTAAGATTTCGCATATTTAATTATAATGATTTAAGATGTATAAGTATTTGAATACACTTACTTTAGGCATATTATTATTTGACTCATTTCCTTTGTAACCGATTTTTTGCTATTTCACCCGCTTAACCCATTATGAAATAAATACAAACCAAAATAACTCATTATGATAAATGTCTGAAATGATCACCTCCATGATTACAAGGTTTATTATTATTATTATTATTATTATTATTATTGCATTTTTCATGTCAATCACCAATCCCAGTCATTTTGTTAATTGAATCATATCTTTCAAAAAACACAAACAGATATTTCCTGATCTCGAACCGCTTCTCAACACTCATTCAGCAAAACTGTTGCAGCATTCATACATTTACTAAAATATATGTTGTACCTATTTTATTGATTCGAAAATATGAATCAGAGTAACTGCGGTAAACAATACTTTAACAATGAAAAAAGAATCTAAACCTAAATAGTACATAAAACAAAACTCACTGAGCTGTGGTATCGGGGGTTAATAGGTCAATAGACATAGCAGAAGGTATTCTATGTCGCTTTAAGATATGAGAAGTAGCTGTTCTTGCCCTTTCATAATTCAAAACTATCACTCTCTCATCATCCAAATCCAACCTCACTTCCTCTTCTTTGCACTCTTGAACAAGTTGGCACAAATGTTTCAAGTTATTAACATCAACACCATTAACCTTCTTAACCTGCTCACAAAAACATGTTAAAAAAAAGTTTTCAAGGAATGATTTAGTAAAAAGTCTAAAACACCCTTGGATAATAACATGTACCTGTAAATCAGCAAGACGCTCATATCCAACATTGATATCATCCATCAAGACCTGAGATAAAATAACAAGCTCTTCTCCAGGCTTTTGAGGTAGCTCCCTTAATGCACGTTCACAAAGTCTACGTGGCGATGTATTATACCAGTCTTCTCCATGTTCATGAAGGTAAGGTTGACTCAATGGGATAAAAACCAAACCAGCAAATACAAAATAACTAGGAACTTTATCAAACTGGTGGATGGGTACAAGTGGCTTCAACTGCATAATGGATTATGGAAGACATTTAATTAAAATATAATTCCATTGCTTTCAAACAAGATATGTAAAACTTACTGGACGAAGTGTAACTGTCAGCTCAAGCTCTTCACCGTTTCTCAATACTCTAATCACAGCAGTCTCATTTGGTTTCTTCATTGACACCAGATGATCAAATGTTATTCGCTCCCGATTCCGGAAAGGAACTACAGAATTCAAAAAGAAGGAAATCCATAAAGAAACTGATAGCAAATGTATGAAAGGAATGGGATATGGATTTTACCTGTTCCATCATTTGCTATAGGAACACCATCAAATGCAAGGACGATATCGTCTTTCTTTAACACCCTATACGCATCTGAAAGCGGGTTGATCTTACTCACAAGAACCCCGGTCAACTCAGGGCGCATGTTGAAATATTCACGAAGTTGAATGTTTTCAGTAGGCTGGCATGACAAGCCAAGAGAACAGAAACCGGAATAACTTCCACTAGCTTCAACACCATCAACAAAATGTTTTATCACAGGCACAGGAATTATGTAACTGCAAGATACAACACGATATGTCAAATATGGATACTCTATGAAATGAAAACTGAAAAAAAAGTATATGGAATTGGAACTCACCCTATATTCTCTGCTCCAGAGAGGTTTTGAAATGCCACTCCAGCAACCTTGTCACCCATGATTGCAGGTCCTCCACTATTTCCAGGATTTATGGCTGCATCTATCTGTATTGCCAATAGTTGAGTGGCTCCATGTACATATTGTGTAGGTTCAACTCTTGAGACTACCCCTTTTGTCACAGAGATGTTGTCGCCACCTGAAAACAGCTTTGGGGTTAAGTACTTAATTTAATACAAGTATAAATATGGCCAACATGAGTAATCTATTTATTTACCTTGAGGATATCCAACAACAGCAACAGCTTCTTGCATAAATGGAATGTCTCCCAGCTCCAAGAACTTCATACCTTCCCAGAATTCATCACTCTCAACAACAAGAATAGCCAGATCACATTCATGACCTACAGCTTTAACTTCTGCCCTATACTTGGTAGGAGAACCATGTTTTCTAACAAGTACAAATGTGTGATCAGCCACTACATGAGCATTCGTCACAATCCTCTTCCCAGATATAACAAACCCTACAGGTTTCGACAAAAACTCAATTTCAAGTTCAGTCCAAAATTTCAGATGGATGAAAATGCCAACGAAATCAATATGGAATCATATATCAGACAAACATTTAAGGGCCTGGGTAGACATATTATGCAATGAATTTATAGAAAAAAGAAACAGATAACAAGTTTGTAAAAAATTACAAACCTGAACCCATAGATTCACGCTGGGACTTGTTTTGCCAAGGAAGAAAGTAATTAGGGCTACTCGACACAGTAAATATCTTAACAACAGAATCAAGGGCGAGCTCTATTGCTGAATATGCGTCTATGGTATCCGCTATAGCGTTACTTCGGTCGTAATTCAGCTGCTCGACGGCAGCCGTGGAGGCCGAAGCGGCGGTGGTGAAGTGTCTACATTGATTCACTTTAGAACTTGATGAAAAAGACCGATGAGAAGAACATGCTCGTAGGTTTGGATGTAAGTTCGATAGATTGGGGATTGTATTGTAGCATCGGAATGAACGGAATGGATTAACAAATGTCCCGGAGCAAGTCCGCCGCCGGACATGGAGGTTGTGGCACGAAGAGGAAGTAACCTGTCGAAGCGCAAGGCCGATTGGTCGGAGCATATCAAAGAAGTATAGTTTCGCTCCGAACAACCTCGTTGCTATACGCACTGCTTTCTTAGGTCAAATTATTTGTTTTTGGAGAAAATATTATTAACATTGTTTTTTTACAAATAAGTGAAGGGATTGAAACATTTTCCGGTTTTCACATGTTTATTAATAGTATATTTGAACAAAAATGTTTATAAATATAATTATATATTATTATTGTTATTACATATTTAACTATTTATATTTTGCATATTCTTTAAGTGGTCGTTTATGAAGCTATAGTATTTTTAGGATGTATTAAGTATAGTTTATGATTATGCACTAATTCTCCTAGCATTACATCAACGTAACTGTGGCTCCATATTTCCTTGATTGATGGGGAACTTTTCTCTCTAAAGTCTATGTTGTATCTAATAGTCTAATAAGTCTACATTATCTTTATATGTTGTTTAAAATATACTTGTTTTTATCAGTAAAAATAGAAACATTTTCGCCCCAAAAAAAGATGAAAGCATAAAGATTGCCATATGGTCCCCTCCAACCATCCTCGCCAAGTCGCCCTCCTTTTTGCATGATTTTTTTTAGTAACGGTCTTATCATTTATCAATAGATTGTAGATTATGTTGTATGCATGTGTATATGATTAAAAGATATTCGTAGTGTTTGTAATGGAAAATCTATATAAATATAAAATTTTGGTATTGTAATACATACCTTTCAAAACATTAATTACTATAGTAGACATTTTTTATCAAAAAATTTGGACCCACCACACTTCTTTGACTCTTTCAAATATTTAGATGAAAGAGGAGGCATCAATCTTTGATCATGAGAAGATAGAAAAAGAAGGGTTGGAATGAGATATCTAGGACATCTACTCCTTCCTTCTTTTAAGAAAAGATTTATATTTTAGGTATGTCTATAAATTTTGGGTCTACCATATTATAGGATGATTTACGTAGAGATAAGAGTATGCAATTGCATACCTATAGTTAAATACTCATGTAGATTAGTTGGCAAGAGGGTGTTGTGTTCATTTTTTTATCTTAGAAGATCACGGGTTCTAGTTCTAGAGTGCAATTTACTTTTTAAAAATTTGGTAAGGTATACTCATTTATAGACAAGCAAATTTCAATAAAAACATAACTAAATGTAGCCTAGAAGACTTTTATATATATATATATATATATATATATATATATATATATATATATATATATATATATATAGGGACGGGTTCAATAGAGAACCAATATGGGTGGAGGAACCAAGGAACCTATTAAGATGGTTAGATCAAAATATTAACAGCCATTGGATTTGAGATGTAAAAGTATGAAAAACAATAGTGTGCAGCTGATTATAACCAAACACGTAACTTAAGGGGGCATTGTCGTCAAACAAAAACTTTTTAACTCCCACTGTTAATTAACGTCGTTAGTTCATCAGTTTCAATTCAGTGAAAATCGATTTTACCCTCTCATTGAAAGCGATCTTTTACTCCACCGACGACATCGATTTCAAACGAATCTCCGGCGACGATTCAGTCAATATCCACAGTGAATCTTCCCGAAAAGTTCGTCAAAATGAATCTAGAAGGTATATTTGACTGCTATTCACTTTCGATTATCTCATTTAATCCATTTTCAACATTATATTTTTTCGATTGATAAATTTCAAAACGACAAATCTAAACTATCTGTTACATTATGTATTCGATGAATCTGTTAATACACTATTTTATTAACAAAATCGTTTTAGACTGATTTGAAACCCTCGTCGGATGATGAACTTTTAATAATTTGTATTAATAACGAAAACCTAATGAATATCTATATTACAAACTGAAATTTCCTAAAACTTTGTGAATCTAACTCGAATATGAGTTTATTAAGTAAATCGAAACCCTAATTTCATGAACTTTTGAGAATTCGTATAATTACCAAAAACCTAATGATATAAATTTCTTCAAATCGATACAGAAATCATGAATATCTAAATTACAAACCGTAATTTCCTAAAAACTTTGTGAATCTAAGTGGTTTCTGAATTTATTCATTAAACTGAAAAACTAATTTCACATTTTGAATTCACAGTGTGCTTTGTGATTTACATTTGATAATTTTGAAAGGATTCAATGTTTCTGAGTATTATATTATTTGACAATTCACAAAGTGAATCATGATTATATATCAATTTAACATATCATTTATTCAAATTGTGAATTCACAGGGTGATTTATCATTTACATTTGATTTTTTCATCTTGTGAAATTCACATTATGTATCTATGTTTAATTCATATTGTATCTCTTATTGTGCTTCTCATTGTAAATTTATAAAGAGTTGCATTGGTAATGTTTTGATTCAAACTGAATTCACAATGTGAATAAATCATAACTTTCATACCATGAAATTGATGTTTGAATTAATTTGTTAATCAAAAACAGGAAATGAAGAAAAGATCAATGAAAAAAGGATAATAAGAAAAGAATGAAATTGACAAGAAGTCTAAAAGATGTTCTACCTTCAACTACAAGTGAAAAAATTGAAGATATTCAAGATAAAAAAAAGGTTAGAACATTTGCATTCAGATTAAAATAACTAATTATCTAATCATATACTACACACTTATTAAAAAAAAACTAATTCACAATGTGAATCTTGGATGTGTATCTCACATTCAAACAGATTCACAATGTGAATCTCTTAAAAACATTTTTTTTTGCAAGTTGATCAACACTTTTGTTTGTATTTGACTATGCACAATGTAATTGTAAAAATTCACCATGTGTATGTGTACATCACTTGGTGAACCTCAAACTCTTTTGCTGTTAAATGCATAAATTCACAATGTTCTAAAAGAATGAAATTGACAAGAAGTCTAAAAGATGTTCTACCTTCAACTACAAGTGAAAAAATTGAAGATAATCAAGATAAAAAAAAGGTTAGAACATTTGCATTCAGATTAAAATAACTAATTATCTAATCATATACTACACACTTATTAAAAAAAAACTAATTCACAATGTGAATCTTGGATGTGTATCTCACATTCAAACAGATTCACAATGTGAATCTCTTAAAAACATATTTTTTTTTAAAGTTGATCAACACTTTTGTTTGTATTTGACTATGCACAATGTAATTGTAAAAATTCACCATGTGTATTTGTACATCATTTGGTGAAACTCAAACATTTTTGCTGTTAAATGCATAAATTCACAATGTGAATCTTGGATGTGTATGTCACATTCAAACAGATTCACAATGTGAATCTCTTAAAAACATATTTTTTTTTGCAAGTTGATCAACACTTTTGTTTGTATTTGACTATGCACAATGTAATTGTAAAAATTCACCATGTGTATGTGTACATCATTTGGTGAAACTCAAACACTTTTGCTGTTAAATGCATAAATTCACAATGTGAATCTTGGATGTGTATCTCACATTCACACAGATTCACAATGTGAATCTGTTAAAAAAATGTTTTTTTTTGCAAGGTGATCAACACTTTTGTTTGTATTCAGTATGCACAAAGTAATTGTAAAAATTCACAATGTGTATGTGTATATCGCTTGGTGAACCTCAAACTCTTTTGCTATTAAATGCATAAATTCACAATGTGAATCTTGGATGTGTATCTCACATTCAAACAGATTCACAATGTGAATCTCTTAAAAACATATTTTTTTTTGCAAGTTGATCAACACTTTTGTTTGTATTTCACTATGCTCAATGTAATTGTAAAAATTCACCATGTGTATGTATACATCATTTGGTGAACCTCAAACTCTTTTGTTGTTAAATGCATAAATTCACAATGTGAATCTTGAATATAGCTCATAGCCTAACAGATTCACAATGTGAATTTCTAAAAAGTTTTTGCAATTTGATCATCACATGTTTAATTTTATATTGTTTGACATGTATTAATACTACTTATATTTTTGACATTCATATTAAAAATTTCACATTATGTAGTTGAAGGTTCAAAAAAATATACCAAAAACACAGCAAGGAGAACCGTGGTGGAAATAGTTAATAAGTTAAGAAAAAATGAAGATGAAAAGACTATTGAAGAAAGTGTTGAAAAAGAAAAAAGTTTAGAAGCTGATGAGATTCAAAAAAAGCAAACAAAAAAATGATGAAGCAAGATGAATCTGTTTTGAAGACACTTGAAAAGAAAACAACTCAAGGTTAGTATTTATAAAATTATAATTTACTTTAATATATAAAATCAGTTATCTTTAATTTTTTTTTTAAATGAACAGAAATCAGACAGAGTCCAAGATTACATAAAACAAAAACGAAAAAGTCGATGAAGCAAGAAAAATCTGTTTTCAAGACACCTGAAAAGAAAACAACTCAAGGTTAGTATTTATAAAATTATAATTGAATTTGGTATTATAAAATTAATTCTTTATAAATTTGTTAAAACATGAACAGAAATCAGACAGAGTCCAAGACTTAAAATGATTGAATACAAAAAATCTGTGACTCCTATTAAAGTTGAAGATAGCCTTGTAAAGAAAGAATCTGATGAAAAAATAACAGGTTTGTTTATTACTATTCACATGTTTAATTTACAAAGTTATAAACAAATTCACATGTTTATTTTATGTATTATATTATATTTTGCAAAACAAATTCACATGTGAATTTCTTGTATTGTTAGTTATTTTATATTATATATGTTATATTATGAGAAGCTTATGAAAATTATTGACTAACAGGAAAAAGAAAAAGAAAAACAAAGACTCTGGAAGTAGTCAAAGAAAAAATAGGCAAAAGTGCCAATAAATCCAAATGACAGAGTATCTTTGAGAACAAGAATGAGCCTAAAGAAGTTTTATGATATTGTTAAATCTATAAACAAAGAACAGAGAAAAGCTGTCAGAGAAATGGGATTGGGATCTTTGCTGAGAATTGCAACCAATGGAATTTCTGGGAAATTGGCACGTTTTGTTGTGAATTCATTCAATCCATCAGATATGAAAATCCATCTACCTAATGCAAAGATAGACATAACACCAGAACTTGTTCATGATTTGCTTGGAATTCTTCTAGGTGGAAAAGATATATATATATATATATAACACTGATCAATGTGAAGGAAAAGAATTAATGGACTGGAAGCAACAATACAATTTCAAGGCTATGAGACCATCGGATGTTGAAGAGAAAATTAAAGAATCATCAGATTCAGGGATTATTTTCAGAACAAACTTTTTATTACTGTTTGTTAATACCATTTGTGAACAGAATAAGCCTGGAACTTGTAAGACAACAGTATTGCCACATTTGTTAGGCAAAACACCTATGAGAGAAATTGACTGGTGTGGTTTTATAACCAATTGCTTAAAAATGTCAAAGACGACATGGGATGAAACCGATAGAGGAAACTACTATTGTGGGCCACTTCTTGTATTATTGGTAAGGAAAATTCTTATAATTAACACTTTTATTTATATTATTATAAGAAAACTAATTAATCATAATTTTGTTTACATAAACAGCTAGCTTATTTGGAGTTTATGAGAAATGATAAGAATGAAAAAAGACAAATACATGCACTACATTTTTGGGATTATGAAATGATGATGAAAAGGGAAAAAGCTGAGTTAAAGAGTGGTGACTTTGGAACTTTGGAATGGAATGATGATGTTATAGAGAATGATGAAGAATCCGACACCGATGAAAATGAAGATATGAAACTCGATGTAAGTTAATAATCTATATAATTAAAAAAAATTAAAGTTAAATTACAGATATATGTTATAAAATTGTAGTTAAAATGAAATTCATAAAGTGATTCACATTGTGAATATAAAAGTGTATTTTATTACTTTCTCTATAATAAATTCACAAAGTGAATATGTAATTTATTAAAATGCATTAAAAATGTGATACCTCATCAATGCATTCATATTCTGAAACTGTAATTTATTCTAGAAAAAAGTTAAAAAAAAATCATTTTCTTTGACATTTTTTATCTCATTTCGCAGGAATTGGTATTCAAAGCGAAAAAGGATTACAAAAAACTAGTGAATGATAAAATGAAGTTTGGAATGTTAATTGAGTTTTCAACAACAAAATTCACAGAAAGCGATGAGTTGAAAGATATGAAGAAAGTCTTTGAACAAGAATTCATTTATAAAACTCAAAATGAAGATGATGCAAAAGGTGACAGGGATGAAGATGAAAAAAAAAGCGAAGAGAATTTGAATGAACATGAAATAAAGAATCAAACAATCATGGTAACACCAGAAAATTTGTACAATGATCCAATAGTGCATGAGATTGCTGATTCTATTCAATGTATTTTAAATTTTGATAATTATGATGATTTTGAAAATGTAAAAAGTTTTAGAGAACAAAAAATAGATGATAAAAAAAGAAAAAAAAATACTAGAAAATCATCAATGCCTAGTTTTTCACTTGGACTTGGTCTTGGTCTAACAGAAGAGTTTCAGGAAGGAGATGAAAGCAGTGAAGATGAACACATGAAGAAAGAAATAAAAGATGAAAAACTTGATGAAGGAGAAAGTTATGATTCAGAAGAAACAGAATGTGACAATAATATCTTGGGAATTGAAGATGATGAAGACAAAAAAAAAGAGAAGTAGGAAAAAGATTAAAAAAACCATCACTGAAGCTATCTTCTCCTTATAATAAAAAACAGGTCTGTGCATCAAAATTTGTAGATCCAGATGAAGTAAAAGTATCAGATAGAATTTTTTCCAGAATTGGTAATAGCAGGTAATAATTCATGTTATCTTTTATTTAAATACAATAGTATATAAAATACAAATACAAATTAATTTTCTATTAACTGCTTTTTTGTTTTATTTGATTACAAATTAAGTGAGAAGGTATTTCAGACTAAGAGAGGGTATGTGCTTGGAAGAGGAATGATTGAAACAATGCAGGCAAGATTATGGGTACATGCACATGTCATTGATGCTTGGACTGATATTTTGAACTATGAAGAAAAGCTTAAATCAAATTCTACACTGAATCGGTATTTCTTTGATACATCAATTGTGGTAAGTTAATTAAAAAAATATATATCATGATAATGTTGATAATATAATAAATACAATTTTCAATAGTTCTGAATAAGTAATAAAATTCACACAGTGAATCCCATTATAATTCACAGTGTGAATAATTTTAAATTTAAAATTTAACTTATTGTGAATTTAACAATTTACTCTTTAAAGATTGATGTATATTGAAATTTTTTTGTAGAGACAGTTCATATTTGACAAAAATATCCCTTTCAATCAAAGATTTGATAAATTTGAGTCAAATATCAAAGATGCAATGAAAAAGGACAAAGAACTTCTGACATTTGAAAAAGTTCACTTGGTAATAAACTGTTCTTTTTGTTGAATATATTACATATTTTTAACAAAGTTTAACAATTTAAATTATTAAACAGGTGTTTTTACCAGTTCTTCAAAAAAATCACTTTTACATCATCTGCATAAACTTAGAGGAACCAACGGTTGATGTCATTGACAACAGGAATTCAGTCGCAAAGTTTTCTAGAGCTTGTCGTGATGCACCTAATGAATTGGTAAGAATATTAAATTTACATTATAAATATAAGTATTAATAGACTGATAATCTAAATAAAATAATAACTATAGAAAATGACAATTTCTTTTTTGCAGAAAATACTTTTTAGTAGGTACTTGATGAGGGTCAATCACAAATCAGCTTTAACTTTGGAGGGTGTTGAACCAGAAAGGGTGAACATGAATTGGCACACGAGGGATAATCATGTTGACTGTGGAGTTTTTTGCATGCGTCATATGGAGACATATATGGGAGATAAAACAGTAAATTGGACATGTGGATTGCCAAAATAATCAAAACAACAACAAAGTGTGTTAAACGATTTACGCATTAAGTATTTGACAAAGATACTATTGAGTGACGCAAACACACACAGGTCAAAAATCATTGCACAAACAGCTAAGTTTGCAAAAAAGACTAATGAAGAAATAAAAGATTTGCTCGACAAGGGATGGGAAAAAAGGGGAGAAAGGATATAGTACTTCAAGGATTGGAAAAAGAAGTGTAAAACTTAAAACTTAGTTTTCTATTCATTATTAGTATAAGTTTAGATGCACTTTAATTTCTTTAAGAACATATACATGCTTGTTATGTTACAATTTGATGTTAGTTTCTATATCAAATATAATGAACTTTACTAAATACTTAAAAGATGTTTATATTTTCATGTGAATGTCTACATGTATGTTATACAATTACATGTTTTATTAAAAATATGATATTGGTGTGTGGGTGAGGGGAAGTGATTATATTTCTACTCTGAATAAAGAATTGAAAGTACATTGTCATTTCATACATTTACTTCATTTCTTTTGGTCTAAATGATTAAATGTTAATGTAATAACAATACAATATATGTAGAAAATTTACATTGTTTATATGTTAACCTTGTGAAAATTTTATATGTAAGATTAACTATGTGAATTACAGTACATATTATAACATGTATATTTTATATGTGAGGTTCACAATGTGAATTATGGTACATATAGATCATTAAAACAATTAATAGTTGAGATTCACAATGTGAATTAAATTACATTAAGACAATCTTTAACATGAAAATTTTATATATGAGATTATCAATGATAATTAATATACATAAATTAAATCATTAGCATGAAATTTTTATTAGAAAATATTCAAAAAACTAACAATAAAAAAAATATCTTTAACCAAAAACAATAATTTGAAAAAAATATATTCTATTATTAGAAATAAACTCTAAAACAATGAATATCAAAATTAACATCAATATTTCAAGATTTCTATCCATTGAATGATCATTACAAAAATCAAATCTTATTTTAGTCGTCTTAAAAAGAAAAAATTAGAAACAATCAGCCTTCTGTAACCTCAGATTCTAAATCAGACTTCTTAAACCTCAAAATGCAACTCCTAGCATTGTGATTTGGTTTATGACATAAACTGCACAACCTAGTACCCTTTTTAGACTTCTCAATCACTTTCTCTCTAGTGCTCTTGATTCTTTTACCACTGGCCCATCCCTTGTTTCTGATCCCCTCTGGATTATGAATGTTGATAACATCAGGTACTGCAGCTCCAATAATTTTTTCAATGTGAACTGATCTACTCGAAGATGCCCTTGATGAGGTACATAAAGGAATACCACTATCAACCTCCTGAAGTTGCTTTATATATTTAGCCAACTCATCCTCATTATTTGCTATCTTGTTGATGGACAAACGAAGAATAGCATATGCATCTTGAATCAAACATTCATTTTTACTGCCTTTATGAGGATATGAGTACTTTTTTCTCAACAATCCATCAGTTATGATATCTTTTCCCCATCTCCTCAAAATGAAATTTGATGGAATTTCATCATACTCTTTCATATTTAATATGAAAAACATATGACGACATAACAATCCTTCCTGGACAAAAAGCATGCAGCTACAACTGATGCTAATGCTATCACCCCTTCTACTAAATACAACCTACAAAATTATCATTAATAAACAAATTAATATGTGAATAAGAAGTTCTATCTCATACCATTCGATAAAAATTATTCAAATTAACATCAATTCACATTATTAATCAACAGGACATTAGAAATCATAATACTATAATATAAATATGTACTTCAAATCAAATTCACAAAAAAACATATTCCATACTAATCTAATGAAAAGTACAAACCAATTTATAACTCTATAAAAATTCACACTATTAATTAGCAAAACATCCTACATTCACAGTGTGAATTTTGAAACTACATTTTATATTTAATAAACTGTATTAGGACAAAGAGACATACCTTGTAACGAGTATTAGGACAATGAGAAGGAAGACTATTTCGATAAAAGTCATCAGATTCTTCATCCTCATTCACATTTTTATCAATCAACTTTTTTTTCTTCTTATCTCTCAAAACATAAACTTCACTTTCATCTTCAATAACTACAGATTATTGAACACAATAAAACACATATTTATATAACTCTTTCTGAATGTCCAAGAAAATATTATGTGTATAAATTTCCGATGCATGCTTTTCAATAGCCAAAGGAGTCCTTAGCTTGGGGGTAGTAGTTGTGGACTGATAATCTAATAAAGATTGATGATGCCTTTGCTTCTCCATTGCACTATCAAACGACATCATGAACTTCACCAAATTTGATTTATGATGCAAAAAATGTGAGAAAGCATTATTCAGACTCTCTGATCTTGAAGTAGTTCGCATCAAACCAGAAAGTTCAAGATCTCTCATAAAAGCTGGAATCCATAAATCCCTTATTTTAAAAACAGACCTTAACCAGTCATTTTCTTTTAGATGAAACTTATCTAACATTGTTGACCACGAACTTTCAAAATTTTGTGGAGAACATTGAAGATTCCATATAATATCAAAAAAATGTCTTCTGGAAGTCCGGATGATTATAAACATCGATAGGAATCTAAAAAAAAAGAAACACATAAGAATCATTACATATGTTGAATATTTGATGTAATTCATATTAACATAACATTTGGTTCACATTATGAATTCACAGTGTGATTTATGATTTAGATTTGTTCCTTTCATCATATGAAAATTTACATTGTGAATTCACTATATGCTTTATGATCTATATGGTTATAAACATATATAGGAATCAAGAAACAAAAAATATACCTTTTCCTCAAGTTTTTGAGTGATGTGCCACATGCATAGTCTATGCTTCGATTCAGGAAAAACAAAATTAACAGCTTTCTTCATTGATGAATCCTGATCTGTTACAATCATCATGGGAGGCTTGACAAATGCTTTACGAAACACTTCAAGCAACCACACATATGCATCTGCTGTCTCACGAGCTAGTAAACCAGCAGCAAAAGTAACACAACGCTTGTGGTAGTCAACTCCAGTAAAAAGAACAAATACCATAGAATACCTGAATTTTTTTTGATAGGTATTATTAAAAAGAACAAATACCATAAAAAGAACAAATAAGGATTAGGAATTACTTGTTTGTTTGATAAGTAGCATCAAAAGATAGTACATCTCCAAATTCCTTATAGTTGGCTTTCGAAGTATCATCAGCCCAAAAAAGTCCAGTAAGATGATCATCAACATCTTTTTGAACCTCAAATGAAAAATTAGAGAAACACAATTTTCTGCTTGTCAATATATCCACAACCATTTGGGAATCTTTGACACCAATTTTACAATTCAAATCTCTATGAAAATTTTTAAAGTCAACTGCAGTCCTTCCCCTAGAATCAAAGCCACCCTTCATACTACTCACCAAGTTATAAGCTTTTGAAGCACCAATGTTACAAGTACCAACCTTATGTATAAAGGATTCATCAAGAAAATCCATTGTCCTATTAATCCTTAATAAGTGCAACTGATCTTGAGCAACAAGTTCATGGTTGTGATCTTCAACAAACACATAAATGTAGAACATTAAAGAACATTGGAGATTTTTGAACTTTGAAACAGCAGGGCATCCGTTCTTCTTAGAAGAAGTTCTCCTTCTCTTAACATCTGAAAATTTCACATTAACATTTTCATTCTTGAATGACTTCGTGAAACCAGATCTACTACATGTCGAATATCTAATACGAATTGTGTCATCATTGTATCTTTTTTGACTTGACATATTCACATCAAAACCACATTCTTGACCATAAGTCTTGTAAAAGTCAAGACCAATGTCCAATGAATCAAACATCAATCCTTTGAAAGGCTTCTTATGTATCAACTTATCATAAGGAACAAGCTTAAAACTTTCAGTATTGTAGAGCTCAAAATCAAAACTATAACGAGAGTTACTGCTATTTGAATGATCAATATTCATACTTGAAGATGATTGATCATGAACTGCAAAACCAAACAAAACATCTATTTCATTACATTATATATAAAATGTGAAATTTATATTAAGAAAAAAACTTACGTGATTGTTCATTAATAATTGAATGCAAATCTGAACAAGAATTACTGTTATTTGAATGATCAATATTCATATTTGAAGATGACTGATCATGAACTGCAAAACCAAAAAAAAACATATATTTTATTACATTATATAGAAAATGTGAAATTTATATTAAGAAAAAAAAAACTTACGTGATTGTTCATTAATAGTTGAATGCAAATCTGAACAAGAATTCAAAGAACTCATAATGAATCGTCGGTAAGCTGGAGTTTATATACAGATTAGAAATTTAGAATTGATAATTATACAAAAAAGGAAACAAATAAACAAGATAATCACAAAACTTTAAAATATATGCACAAGATAAGATAAAATTCTCAAAATCACTAAAAGTTTGGAAAAAACTTAAATGTCAGAAGATGCACAAGATATAATTGATTATCTAAATGTCGAATATGCATTACAGACGAATGATTACAAAAACGGTCGAATGAAAAACAGTAACATCAAACGCAAATTCAACATACGACATAAAAATAGCAAATTAACAATAAAAACATAACAATTTGAAGATTAAACGGTAAAATCAACAGAATTTGACAATAGACGATTATAATAACAATAAAAATAAGTTGATAAACAATGCATCGGAATTGACCTAATAATCATAAACGAAAGATGAATAGATATTAAAAATACCTGATTATTAGCTGAAATCTGAAGAAACTATTAGTAAATTGGATGAAAAAGGTTGATTTCGAAGAACAGCCGAGATTTTGGATCGATCGATGAAGGACAGTGACAGAAGACGCTAACGGAGACAAACAACAACATTAGATTAGACGCTGAACTTACCAAAATGCTCCTCCGTGTTTTTTTGGTTAATTAAGGATTAATGGCCAAGATTAAAAGAAAATAGATGGTTAAGATGGGTTCCTTGGTTCTTTGATCCATATTGGTTCTCTATTGAACTTTTCCATATATATATATATATATATATATATATATATATATATATATATATATATATATATATATATATATATATATATATATATATATTGTTTTAGACTATATTTGGGGCACCACATCTAACTTATAACATAATTTGTTTTTGACAAAACTTCAAAAATGGTCCATGTGGTTTCCAAAAATATCAAGTTTAATCCCTAAGTTCAAAAAATCTCACAGATGGTTCCTGTGGTTCCAAAACTTTTAACATTTGGTCCTTCCGGCTCACTCCGTTAGCATTTCACCGTTAACTCATTTTTTAATAAAATATTGCAGGGGTAATTTCGTCATTTCAGTTGTAACCTTCTCTCTTTAAAAGAAATTGCATGTCCGATTTTTGGGCAAACCCTTTACCTTTATCAGTCGTCATCTCTTCTCCCTTCCACTGTTGCTCGACCGTTGCACCCTTCACGACATCCAATCGCTTCTGATTCAAAGATGGTGACTTGCAGATGTGGGAATGAAGCAATGAAGATCACTTCATGGACGAATCGTAACCCTGGAAGACAATTTTGGAACTGTACAAGATGTGGGTTCCTTTGATGGTCTGATCCTCCTATGTGTGCTAGGGCATTGGTGGTGATTCCAGGTTTGATAAGATCAATGAACCGATTGGAAGAGAGGGTTGCCATTGCAAGTGCAGAATTGTGGAACTACCAGCTGATGTTGTTTTGTTCATGGGTGTTTTTTTGGTATTATTTTAATCTCTAAGTATCTTGTGAACGTTTGGATGGTAATGGAGTTTTGGTTTTTGGTTTGTAACCATTGTAGGTTTTTTTATTTTATTTTAATCGAATAGAGGTTTTTTTGCTTTCAGTTTATGTAGGGGGTTTTGGAATTGGTGTTGTTGTATTTGGTTTATGTATCAGATTAATGTGTAATGGAGTGGTAATGGTAATGGTAATGGAATGTAGTTTGTTATAGTTGATTGTTCCATTTCTTGAATGTTTTTTAAACGCAATTGTTAAGTGTATTGTAAATGCATCTTTAAGATGTTTTCATTTGCAATTGAAATGTACAATGTTATTAATTGATCTGTGAAGGGTAGTACACAAAACAGATTAATTCATTACCAAAAAGTGCATACACACCATTACATGCAAAGTTTTAAAGTTCTTAACACAACCATCATGCAAAGTTTTCAAAAGACCTACAACACAAGCATTACATGCAAAGTTTTCAAGTTCTTAATGTTGGGTTTTGAGCATTCTAACACTTCCTAAGTGTACATGCAACCCTATTAAACCTTGGATCTATGTTTGTCTAAGATACATGCAAAATATTATTTTCCAAGGTTTATAACCTATCTAACATGGCATGGGGTACTTTTAACCATAAAAGAACTAGATGAATTACATACCTTTTGTTGATTGTTGATTCCTTGGAGTTTGAGAGCCAAGCACCAATAATGTGAATGCCTCAAATGGAAATCACAAATAACCACAAACTTGGAAAAATGTATGAGAGAGTATACTAACTCTTGATTTTGGCCACCACACTTACACACACATTAAGGTGTTTTTCATGCAACATAAGCTTGTTTATATAGTGTACATGGTTAGGGTGAAACCCTAATAACCCATGTCTTTTCCTCTTCCAAGGATCCATGGGTAAAAGCTCCATGGATCATCCATGGACTTCCATATAAGCTTAGCCCATTCCCAAATGAGTGTTAGCCCACACCATATAAATATAATAGCCCATGATTTAATTAGTCTTCCTTTTAATCACTAAATTAATTCATAATTAATTCAAGATTAAAACTAATTAAGTAACATGACTTTATATTAATATATTATAACTTATAATATATTAATAAATCGTAAGTATACAACTCTCATAAAATTATCCATAACTAGTTTGGGTGAAGTGCAACCCAAATGGACCATGTCGGGTCGGGTCAAGTATATACCAAATTAGTTATGGACTTAGACACCTTATCCAACAGACTCCCACTTGGATAAGTCTAATAACTGTATTTGCCTATATTACTTCAGGAACCAACCGGCAATCGTAGCTCTCGAAAACTCTTGTGAACTATGAAGCGCCATTTTAGATAAGTGATCATATAATCCTCTGCTCTCATGATATCAGCCGGACAAATACATGGAACAATGTCTTACTTATTGTCTAGCAGTTGTTTCTCGATTTCCGATTTGTTTGACAAAGAACTTAACTGAACACATCAATTTAGTTCTGACCGGGCCCGGTACATGGGTCAACACAAAATCATCGAGGGGCCCAGATATCGCTTCTATTTCTAGAAGGAACAGATAAACTTCGACTCATATGCTTGTTCTACTACTTATTGAATTGCACACAAAGGCACGTTTTATAACATCAAGTTACTGATGCGTTTACGTGCAATCAATGCACAACCAACTCATAGGTAACAACTCATATCTCTAGGTTTGAAGACTTATATGATATTACCGTCTCACGATCACTCGAGATAAATTCCATGAAGTGATACAAGTGAGCGTGGGTTTATTCCAATACTCATAACTTATGAGTACTCATGAATGTTATAGCAACCATTGCTATGGCTAAACACCTTTAGTCATCTACAATCCCAATTCATGACAGTCTTGATTCATACCTACTTCCGACATATGACCGACTGTGGAGAGTTTGAATAAATTAATTATTCTGGAAGTCAAAACATGCAAAACTGAAACAATAGTAAATAATTGACAATGATAGCAACACTTTACTCATAAATAAATCACAAATTTTATTCATCATCAAACGTCGATTACATTTTACAAGTTTCAGAAAAGGCTATCTAATCTGTAAAACTAATATCGTCCCTCAGCCCGATGCGCCTCGCATGCTGCAATGCTTCACCCTCGTCAGTCCCTTCGTAAGGGGATCCGCAAGGTTCTCATCTGACGATACCCTCTTTGCCACGATGAGTCCCTCTTCTATCTTGTGTCTTATGAAGTGATATTTTCTGTCAATGTGTCGGGATCTGCCATGATCTCTTGGTTCCTTGGCTAAGGCAACCGCACTATTGCTGTCACAGAAAATCTCCATATGCTCCCTAATAGCTGATTCAACTCCAAGGTCTCCGATGAAGTTCCTCAGCCATATCGCCTCCTTTGCCGCTTCACTCGCTGCTATGTACTCTGATTCACAAGTCGAATCAGCTACAGTCTCCTGTTTGGAACTCTTCCAAGTGATTGCCCCTCCATTTAAGGTAAAGACCCAGCCCGACTGAGAGCGGAAGTTATCCCTATCAGTCTGAAAGCTAGCATCACTATACCCTACTACTCTCAAGTCATCACTCCCACCAAGGGTAAGGATCCAATCCTTAGTCCTCCGCAGGTACTTGAGAATATTCTTTACCGCAGTCCAATGAGCCTTGCCGGGGTTCCCCTGATATCTGCTGACCATGCTCAAAGTGAAGGCCACATCAGGACGGGTACAAGTCATAGCATACATGATCGAACCAACAGCGGAAGCATAAGGTAATCGACTCATCTCAGCTATCTCATATTCGGTACTCGGGCTCTGAGCCTTGATCAGTTTGGCATTGCTTTGGATCGGTAATTCTCCTTTCTTGGAATTCTGCATGTTGAACCTTTTCAACACCTTATCCAAGTAGATACTCTGACTAAGTCCAATTAGTCTTTTACTCCTTTCTCTTAATATCCTTATCCCTAGGATATAGGCAGCTTCTCCAAGGTCCTTCATAGCAAAGCACTTCCCAAGCCAGGACTTAACCTCCTGCAAGGTTGGGATGTCATTTCCTATGAGTAGTATGTCATCCACATACAGTACCAAAAAGCTAACTATACTCCCACTAGCTCTGACATACACGCAAGACTCATCTTCACTTCTTGAGAAACCAAACTCTTTGACCTTCTCATCGAAACAAAGATTCCAACTTCGAGATGCTTGTTTCAATCCATAAATGGATTTCTCAAGCTTGCACACTCTATTGGGGTACTCTGCACTGACAAAACCCTCTGGCTGATTCATGTAAACATCCTCAGCCAACTTTCCGTTAAGGAAAGCGGTTTTGACATCCATTTGCCATATTTCATAATCATGAAATGCAGCAATGGCTAGCATAATCCTAATAGACTTAATCTTTGCTACTGGTGAAAAGGTTTCATCATAATCAATACCCTGAGTTTGAGTAAAACCCTTCGCGACCAGTCGAGCCTTATAAGTGTGCACCTTCCCATCCATGTCGATCTTCTTCTTGAAGATCCATTTGCACCCGACTGTCTTACGGCCTGGTACATTGTCAATCAAGTTCCAAACTTGATTGTCATACATGGACTGTATCTCGCTGTCCATAGCCTCCTTCCATTTAGCAGACTCTGGGCTGCCATGGCTTCCTTAACACTGTTAGGTTCATCCAGATTTACCAGTGTATTGTCACTGATAAATGTATCACCTTCCGTAGTAATATGAAATTCATAATAAAACTCAGGTGTGTTCCTAACCCTTGTGGAACGCCTCGGAAGTATAGATTCGTCAGCTGGATCAACATGAATTTCCTCCTCAAGTTGATTGCTAGTGTCTGAGGTTCCTTCACCAATTGAGTCTTGAATTTCTTCAAGGTCAATTTGCCTCCCACTGTCTCCTTGGTTTATAAATTCTCTCTCTCGAAAGACCCCTCTCCTTGCCACAAAGACCACATTCTCACTGGGTCTGTAGAAGAGGTAACCAAAGGATTTTTGTGGGTAGCCGATGAAAATACACCTTTCACTTCGAGGTTCGAGCTTGTCATGGGTCTCGCGCCTCACGAAAGCCTCACAACCCCAAATCTTGATATGGTCCAAATTGGGAACTTTCCCAGTCCACATTTCATGAGGTGTTTTGGCAACCTTCTTTGTAGGGACTAGATTAAGGATGTGGGCGGCAGTCTCTAAGGCATACCCCCAAAAAGAGATTGGTAGCGAAGCTCGACTCATCATAGAGCGAACCATGTCCAACAAAGTTCGATTACGCCTCTCAGCTACACCATTAAGCTGTGGTGTCCTGGGAGGTGTCAATTGTGAGACAATCCCACACTCCTTAAGATAGTCGAGGAACTCAGTACTAAGATACTCACCACCTCGATCGGATCGAAGCATCTTAATGTTCCTGCCCAATTGATTTTCTACTTCCTGTTTAAACTCTTTAAACCTTTCAAAAGTTTCTGACTTATGTTTGATTAAGTAGACATAACCATATCTACTAAAATCATCAATAAAAGTCACATAATAGCGATTAGCATCCCTTGTGGTGGTTTTGAATGGTCCACATACATCAGTATGTATAAGGTCCAACAAACCCTCACCCCTTGCACAAGTACCAGTGAAGGGTGATTTTGTCATTTTTCCAAGTAGAAAAGACTCACAACTATCATCCGACTTGAGGTCGAACGACTCCAAGACTCCATCCTTTTGGAGCTGGCCTATGCGTTTCTTGCTTACATGTCCAAGACGACAATGCCACAAAGATGCTTTATCCAAGCTAGTAGAAGAATCAATACATAATGCATTATTTCCTAAATTATCTACAACCGATATAGCTTCATACACATCATCACAAGGTAATGCTTTAAAATAAAGAACATTATTAAAGAAAGCAATAATACTACCAACTTCATTATCAAAAGAAAAGGTAAAACCTTGTTTGTACAAAGCATGATAGGAAATAATATTCCTCGCCATTTCAGACGAGTACACACATTTATTCAAATCTAACTTTAACCCACTATCTAGCAACAAAGTATAAACTCCAATCTTGGCAACAGGTGCAACCTTCTTGTTCCCCATGATTAAGTTTATCTTTCCGTGCTCCACATCCTCACTTCTTCTTAGGCCCTGCAAGTCACAACAGATGTGAATACCACAACCTGTATCAAGAACCCAAGAATTAGAATATGGTGAGTTATTAAACAATATAGTGTAAATACCTACATGGGATGGTTTCACTTTCCCATCCTTGACATCCTGCAAGTACTTTGGGCAGTTTCGCTTCCAGTGCCCCTTATTTTGACAGTAGAAGCATTCAACATCCTTAGGGATGGCAGAAGGAGTGATAGAACCACCTTTGGTTCCATATGAGGAGCCTTCAAGGGACTTTCCCTTGGTACCCTTCGAAGGGTGCTTCCTCTTCTTCCCTTTGCCTTGCCCGATAGCCAAAACAGGGGTAGTAGTAGGAGTAGGAGTAGCAACCGACTTACTCTTAAGACCACTTTCGGCAGTCTTCAGAAGTCCTTGAAGCTTACTGGGTGTGACTTCATCCTTGTTCATGTGGTATGTCATACGAAATTGATCATAACACGAGGGCAATGAGTGCAAAATGATATCAATTGCCAACTCCTCAGGGAAGTTCACGTTCAGGTTCATTAGACGGTCCACATACCTTTGCATTTTCTGCATGTGGCTCATGATTGGTTCGTTAACCTTCATACTGGTAGTGATCATGGAGGAGATTATTTCATACCGCTCTTGACGAGCACTCTGATGGTACCTTTCCATCAGATCCTGATGCATCTCAAAAGGGTAATAGTCCTCATAGGACTTTTGGAGTTCAGCTGTCATGGTGGCCATCATGATGCATGCCACCTTGGTGGCATCTCTTTCATGTGCCTGATACTCAGCGACCTCCTCAGGAGTAGCAGTGGACTCATCAAGCTCCTTTAGCTCCTTATCGAGGACATATTCCTTGTCCTCGTAACGAGTGACCATCCTGATGTTCCGGATCCAATCCATGAAGTTGGAACCATCAAAGATGACCCTCCCACAAACGTTCATGAGGGAAAAGGAGCCAGTAGGGTTAGAGCCCGAAGCATTGTTGTTGGAAGACATATAAAAAGAAGAAAAACAAGTTTAGATTAGATATATCAAATCCTTAATAATACACCCAAATGTAATATTAAGGCTAGGATCCAACACAATATATTATAACTTAGAAGAGGGATGCCGTAATCTAAGCTATAACATATTTGAAGATAGGTGAATGACGATTCACTAATTTCCACCATGAAAACGAAATGAATTATTAGGTTTAATTGGTTTTGAAATTCCTAGATTCTTTTGAGATTCATTGAACTTTTCAATGGCATGTTTCAATCTTGATTGTGCCCTTCAAGTTTTGTGACTGGGATGCCGAGGATCACAAAACAAGGTGTGAATAACCATGCAAATTCACTTGGTACCCTTAATATTATCACCTAATCAATGTGCCGGTTAACCACACACGCTCCACCGATCTATGATAAACATTAAGTCACCCTTCGTGATCCTTACTAGTCCAAGTTAGTGTGCCGGTTAACCACGCACGCTCCACCAACGACTTGGTAAGGTACAAAGTGTGAATTTCATGGGTTAGCACCATATTCACATTTTCCTAAAGTAACTAAGATTGAGAATTTATAAAAGGTTTAGTTACTTTATAATATTCATCATACTTTTAATGAGAATTTATAAGTCCTTGTCCTACCCGTTCGGCTAACGACCCTCCACCAGTCAAGCAAGCGGTGGGTGAG
Source organism: Lactuca virosa (assembly GCF_052849685.1). Lineage (NCBI taxonomy): Eukaryota > Viridiplantae > Streptophyta > Magnoliopsida > Asterales > Asteraceae > Lactuca > Lactuca virosa. Next base: position 264,563,372 of record NC_136427.1, read on the forward strand.
AGTGGACACCCATTAAGTTGCCATTTTATAGGCAACAACCTTATACCCACCTTATAGACTGGCTTCGTGAATGAGGCGTACTAGCGGTAAGACGACTTTGATCTTATACATATATATAATAATTAACCATTAATGTTATAAATAGTATAAGGGTTGAATTTTAACTTTTAAAACTCTAAGGGTTTGGAATTAAAGTATATTAAAGTGTGTGTAACTTTACAAATTCCAAAACTTGAGGACAAGTTTTGAAACTATTCAAAACCTTTCATTTCATAACTTATGAATTAAAGGTTCATAAAAATGAAGACTCTTCATTTCCATGTAACTTATGTGTTTTAAGTGTGTGTTTAAAAGAAGTGTCCTTTGGATATCCATAACTTGAGGACAAATTATGGACTCCATTAAAACACATAAATGATCAAGAATTAATCCTAAACAATTCAGCAAATAATTCCTATCATCTTCTAAATTCATAAGAATATGAACATGATTATCAAAGTTTCAAAAATTATATGAACACATACAAAGCATGAAATTTTGATATATGCTATTGTAAATGGATTAGAACAACCATTACACCAACCAAAAACAAGTTTTAAAACACCAAAACAGTTTAGGGTAATGTTTCTAGTCCATTTCCAGCAGCAAAAGTCGAAAATCTGCATTCTGAGGCTCCTACTCGCCGAGTGCACGAACCTACTCGCCGAGTAGGATGAGTTTACTCATGAACTCGGCGAGTCCCCCCATGGACTCGGCGAGTTCATCAGTCAGACAGCAAAAAATTCGACTTTTTTTACTATTTTGGATCAAGTATCAAACAAACAAGCCTAGGCTCTGATACCACTGTTGGGTTTTGAGCATTCTAACACTTCCTAAGTGTACATGCAACCCTATTAAACCTTGGATCTATGTTTGTCTAAGATACATGCAAAATATTATTTTCCAAGGTTTATAACCTATCTAGCATGGCATGGGGTACTTTTAACCATAAAAGAACTAGATGAATTACATACCTTTTGTTGATTGTTGATTCCTTGGAGTTTGAGAGCCAAGCACCAATAATGTGAATGCCTCAAATGGAAATCACAAATCACCACAAACTTGGAAAAATGTATGAGAGAGTATACTAACTCTTGATTTTGGCCACCACACTTACACACACATTAAGGTGTTTTTCATGCAACATAAGCTTGTTTATATAGTGTACATGGTTAGGGTGAAACCCTAATAACCCATGTCTTTTCCTCTTCCAAGGATCCATGGGTAAAAGCTCCATGGATCATCCATGGACTTCCATATAAGCTTAGCCCATTCCCAAATGAGTGTTAGCTCACACCATATAAATATAATAGCCCATGATTTAATTAGTCTTCCTTTTAATCACTAAATTAATTCATAATTAATTCAAGATTAAAACTAATTAAGTAACATGACTTTATATTAATATATTATAACTTATAATATATTAATAAATCGTAAGTATACAACTCTCATAAAATTATCCATAACTAGTTTGGGTGAAGTGCAACCCAAATGGACCATGCCGGGTCGGGTCAAGTATATACCAAATAAGTTATGGACTTAGATACCTTATCCAACACTTAACACATCTTCAAACAAGTACACATGACTTAAACAAGTACACATGACTTAAGTTTCAAAAGACCTACAACACAAGCATCCTAATAACTACTAAAAATAGTTTTCAGCCCCCTCCAACTTCACCACTGCCTCCCTGCCCTTTACATGTTCTAGAATTGTGCCCTTTGTTATGACACTTTGAACAAGTGACTGCCAAATATTTCCTGCTTAATCTACCGGCTTGGCTGTTTGGCTCATCAACACCCCTCCTTCTCTTCTTCTTAGGCCTCCTAACCTACACATATTGATATACTATAGTTAAAATTGAATTCATTCCATGTTCACATGTATACTATATATTTGGTCTACTTGAAATACAAACCTGTGTTTTATGTTTTGGTGGAAGTAAAGTGAATGGGCAGTCACTTTTAGGCCACATTGAACGTCCATTCAATGGATCAATTTTGTTGAAATACATAGCTTTCCATGTTGATTACCTATAGCAAGGATGGACCCATTCATCAACATGTGGGGCATTTTCACCATTTTCAATTTTGTCCCATATAGCACAAACAACATGTCTACATGGGAAACCTGTAATCTCCCAAAACCTACAACTGCAACTTTGGTCATTCAAGTTTACCACATACTGGTCTTGCAATGTGCTTGCCACTTGGTCTTGCCATGTGCTTGCCACTTGGTACTTAGCTGCATCAGTCTTAATCTTTTCAAACACTATAGTTGCAGTAGGGGTTAGAAGTCATTCACACTTATCTATTTCCTTTTGCACCACACATAACCTCTTCATGAGATACTCTCTAATATACTCTAAGCAAGTGATAATAGGTTTATCCCTACCTTCATCTAGCTTAGAATTGAATACCTCACAAAGGTTATTCAACAAACAATCAGTATGTTCCCTTCCTGAATAATAGATATTAAGAGAAGACAATTACACATATAGTAAACACACAACAGGGAAGATTAACATTTATCAATAAATTTCTAGAAACTTACCACTAAAGTGAGATTTAGCCCAAGTGTTTGTTGGGATCTTACACACCCAAGCATGAGCCTCTTCATTGATCTTCTTCAACTCATCTATTGCTCTGTTAAAATGATTGACTGTTGTTGCTCTACCACACTCCCAAAGCTGGTCACTTAAGTCTTTTCCTTTCCACTGTTTCTTCATGTTTTCCTGGATATGCCTCAAACAGAACCTGTGTTCTGCACTAGGGAATACCTTCTCCATTGCTGGTATTATTCCCTAAACAAAAGTCAATGTATGCAACATCAGTTAACCAAATGTATTTAGAAATGGTACTAAAGTTAGGTTATACACACCTTTTGTCTATCTGAAATGAATGTAAAGTTTGAATTTGGTCCCAAATCCAGATCTTCTCCTAACAGTTCCAAGAACCAGGTCCAACTACTTGTTGATTCTGTCTCTACCACTGCATATGCTACAGGGTATATGCCATTGTTTGAGTCCAACCTTACAATAGTTAACACTTGCCCAGGGTAAGGGCCCTTCATGAAAGTACCATCCAGACCTAGAAAATCTCTTAACCCAAATTTGAATCCTAACTTCAATGCACCCAGACAGACATATATTCTTCTAAAAGTTCTTGTGGTAATAGACAGGGAGGTTTCTGGATACACATCAATCCGAACTGTTGTACCAGGATTAGTGTTGAGTAGCTCCAACACATAATCCCTCAAAAATTCATACTGTACTTGGTAGTCCCCACTAATGATACGTTCAACCATTGACTTTGCCCTAGCAACCTTTTGCAATGACATTTCTACCTCTAGTTTCTTGCACAACTCTTCGTGTAAAGCTTTCACTGGAATTTTAGGGTTACTCTGAATTTGTTGAACAATTAAGTTTGCTACGTATCTGGAAGTGCAAGCTTTAACCGCCCTTGTTTGCAAACATTTATGCTCATCCTGTACTGTTTTCACCAGCCAATCCTGATTTTCATTAGCCCTCGATATTTGGACTGCCCATGGACATGTACCTTTTTTGGCAATTACATCTTTACCCTTGCACTTTTCCTTACTTCAAGTTGAGGGCCCACCACCATCAACTACTTTAGATGGCTTACTTACAACACCTTTACATTTCACCCTAATCCGAATTTTGTCATTTTTGGCTAGGTATAAAGACCTCCTTGTTGCTATAGCGTGTGAGTTCATGTAGTTTTTAACATCACGCTTGGTTTTGAAGACCTGCCCAATCTGAAATGGTTTTACATGAACCTCTCCATGTGAGCATGTACTTGACTTACTCAACTCTTTTAGCAGTCTCTTCCTATCAGCTTCATGAAATCCCGCAAATTGATAATCATCATTGGCAATAACTTCCAACTCATCATCAACCATGTCATTCCCTTCATCTTTTAAATGATTGTTCAAGATTCCATGTTCATCTACATTAACAACATAATGGAATTCACTCATGTCTACATCTACATCAAATTGTATGTTAGAATCATCCACATTGTATTCACTGTCATCAGAATCATCTCCACTATCCTCAGAACCATGGCCACTCTCAGAGTAGAAAGCCTCTCCACTATCATCACTCACCATACCCTCTAGATAATCCACTTTTGGTTGTTGTTCAAATGAAGTTTGAACATTAAACTCAGCATCATAATCAGCATAAAGTGAGTAATCCTCTATAAATGGTTCATAGTCATCAACTGTTGCAGTATTAGCTCCATCATCACCTTGGCAGCTTGGTTCCTGTTGTTGGGTTTTGAGCATTCTAACACTCCTATGGTGTACATGCAACCCTATAAACCTTGGATCTATGTTTTCTCTATTATACATGCAAATATTAACTATTCCAAGGTTTCATCCTAGCTAGCATATTATGAAGCACCTATACTACAAAGTTCTAGTTAGATGACATACCTTTTGATGTAGCTTGATGTCGTCAAGCTTTAAGAGCTTAGCCCCAATAGTGTGGAAGCCTCAAATGGAATCACAAATCACCAAAACACCTTGGAAGAACTTGAGAGAATATGTATGCACACTAAAATCGGCCCACTCTTCTTTTCACACACTTGTGCCAATTTTGTGAGCCAAGGACCCCTTTATATATTATAGAGGATTAGGGTTACATCCATGTAAACCCTAATACCCATGACCTTTCATTTACATAGGATCCATGGGTTAAAAGCTCCATGGACCATCCATGAAAGCTTAGCCCAACCTAAATGAACTTGGCCCATTCCATATATATAAGAGTCCATATTTAATTAGTTCTTTTTGATCACTTAATTAATTCTAAATTAATTCTTGATCAATACTAATTAAATAATATGATTCCATATTAATATATTAGAACTTATAATATATTAATATAAATCATAAATATACTATTCTCAAAAGACTATCCATATAAATTGTGCCGGTGAAGTGCAACCCAAATGGACCATGCCGGGTCGGGTCAAGTACATACCAAATATAGTTATGGACTTAGACATTAATCCAACAGTCTCCCACTTGGATAAGTCTAAAACTATTATTGAGTATGACTTCAAAACCTAACTGGCAATCGTAGCTCTTAAAGCCGCTGTCGAACTCTGACCTTGTCAATTACTTGTCCATTAGATAAGGGATCATATATTCCTCCATTCTAGATATCATATGGACTGAGACATGGATTATAATCATTCTCTCTGTCCATTTGTTGTTTCCCGATTTTCGATTTATGATGACTGATTGATTGAACAAATCAAATCAGTCCTGGCTTGGCCAAGCACTCACATGTGTCATCGCTAAATCATCGAGGGGCCCACATATATCGCTTTTATCCCGAAGGTAAAAGGAATGGATAAACTTCGACTCATATGGCTTGTTCTACTACTTGTTGAATCATACACAAAGGCACGTTTTATAACATCGAGTTACCAATGCGTTTTCGTGCAATCAATGTATAACCAACTCATAGTAACAACTCATATCTCTAGCTTTTAAGAATATAAGATATTATCATCTCATGATCACTCGTGATAAAATCCATGAAGTGATTCAAATGAGCGCGGGTTGAATCCAATACTCAGAACTTATGAGCACTCATGAGTGTTGTAGCACCACTTTGTCCACCAACTTGGACCTCTACAAACCAACCCATGACAGTCTTGATTCATATCTACTTCCAACATATTACCGACTGTGGATGGTTTGAATAACTTAATCATTCAGGAAGAGCGACTTAGTTATTCTGGAAGTCAAAACATGCAGAGTGAAACACAAGAATAAATGAATCAAATATGGTATCAAACCCTATGAATATAAATAAACACTTTTATTTATCACCATACTGATTACTCATTATTCATTGTTTCGGTTTTTTATCAACTTTATACTTGAATTAAAAACACTAGTTGTCCCATGCTCCAAGCATGTACACTATGTTTTTCTTAAACAATAGCTTTGCCATACACCAAGTATGCATTCTATGTTTGTCTATGATCCTTACTTTGTGAACTAGATCGATTGAACATAATTTCAATGATTCTCTTTTCACACTCCCAAATCGTTATCGAAAAAATGTAAGAATTCCAAATTCCTATCATTTATCGAAATCTGTTTAGATTTTAAACTTATATGCACTGACCCTCTTGTAATGAATGTGTACAAAGTCACAAAACTTGTCAACAGTCATTACAGGGCATTCCAATGAAGATCAACTTCATGGAAATTAAGTATCATATTCAAAGTACATAGCTTTGAACACGCTTCTTGCATTAAGTTTTTCTAATGTTACACAGATAACTTCCACCTATGGAGACAACTCCATATTCCCATTTTGACTACCCCTTCTGAACAAGAGTTGCCTCTTTTCAGATTAGGTCAATATGGTCCTTCCAAAGTTAACACTATACTTCCAACTGTCCTTGAGCAACCAATCTTTGGTAAAGCCTTAGATTGTCCTCGACAATTGCTTAATCACTTTAGTCATATCCAATTCTAGATATTTCCTCTTAATGCCCCCGAGCATTTGGAAAATTTAGAAAGGATGAATATTATAGCACATGCAATCGTTCCTGTACCCAAAGCAAATGGGACACGATTCATGATGTCTCACACAAAGATATGATTCTAGACCAGTCTTTTGCTACAATATTTTTTATTTGCCATGTTCTCAAGATTTGACTATGAACAGGGATGTCGTAATCATAATCGAATTTTGAGAACGCAATATATAGAATTTCCTTAAGTTGAACCAATCCAACATGAAATTCATATATATATTCTTGACTAAAGATGATTAAAATCTCAATCTAAGCTTAAAATCTCACTCTAAGCCTTTTAGAATTGACATGAAGTATAATATCCTCTCCCTTAATTATAGCAAAACAACTTTTTCAACCCCTGCAACCTCACGAATTGAAATTTTTGTTTTCTATAATTAACATTGCTAACTTGCAATACTTATCATAATTATCATGCTCCCACTAACATGATGATTATTAGCATAACACTCATGCTCCCACTAGCTTTGACATGTATCCAGAAAACAACTGGACTTCTAGAAGTCAATACTTTATTGACTTTCTTACCAAAGTTCAGATTTCTGATACTAGATTGGTTTGATAAGACTTTATCAAAATCATAAACCTTATTTTAGACAGCTCACAGGTGTGTTTAAACAATTTCAGAACTATGAAAAGGGATGCCGTAATCATAGTCTCAATTGTTTATATTTTTGCCATTTCTCATAAGTCCATGTTAGTGTGCCGGATAACCATGCACGCTCCACTTAACGACTTTGAGAATGCAAAGATTACAATTGCTATCTTACTTAAAATCTACTTGGTGGAAGTGTTTCTTCACCATCATTTTCATGAAACGGAGAGAAACCTTATGACCCTTAGATTTTATGGTGTATGTGTTCGTATCCACGTGAATTTGTCAAAACCATAATCACAAGACTAGGTTAGTGACAAATCCTAACTCATATGGATTGAACTTGTGCAATCTTAACCTCTTGCCACCTGGCAGCACAAGGGCCTGCCATTGCTTCCAAGTAGTTATGCAAACAATTGAGAACATGTAGAACTCAAATGTTATAGCCAACTTAAATGGAATGGGCACAAAAATGTCAACACGATAGGTTATAAACCTCTAGTTGTGTGCTAGTGATGAAATACAGGTTTTATTCTTGATTAGTTCTTGAAACCATTTCAGGATCTTTTAGACTCCCACTGTCTTATTGACCAATAAGACTTTCTTGCCAAATATTCAAGAAGTAGTGTGGATTCTTAATCTAGACAAACACTTCACACAATTGGCCTTACTTGGTCTTTGTTTTATCCAAAACATCACAACTTACCAATTTCAAATGTACAAGAGTAAAAAACTTTTACTCTTACATTTGACAAGTGTTATAAACCTTCTTTAAGATGTGTCACTCAAATTACAATCTTGGAGTATGTCTCTAAGATTTGTTTTGGAACGAAGTATGACTCATCTTCTTGATCTGACCACTTCAACAATTCATGACTTTTCTTCTTAGCTATCAGAATGCACTTAGAGGATGAATTGTGATATGGTCTCATAATCTTTAAGATGACCATTAAACATGATACTAAAGTACTCTCCCATCTTTTCAGATTTGAGAAACTTTTATCCTTCTGCCTAATTTGATTCTTCTTATCCGTTCTGCTATACATTGGAACTTTTCCAATGTATCAGACTTATACTTAAGCTTGTAAGTATAACCATATTTACTAAAATTTAGTAAATCATGACGAGTAGTCTTATCGATCTTTTGTGGTGGACTCTGATCAGTGCACAAGGATGTGTACTTGATCCCTTAGTCCTTCACTTGACTCACATATACATGTGAACAAGGAACTAGTCTTAAATTTTTCCAAAAATGAAACTTCTCATTCATCATACTATACAACTTGCATGATTCCAAGTTTCGGTCCAATTGAAACTTGGGTGATGAGAATATTTCCATACTTGGTAAATTTAGACACTACCACAAATGAAAGAATCAAATTCATTTTTCCAATGTTGCTAGAAACATACAAACATCAAGTTTTCATAAATGCCATTGCAAGAAGATATAAAATAAAGTAAAACTTTTATTTATTTATAAAAATGCGGAAAAACTTTTCCTTATAATGCAACTTGAAATGAAAACTATGCTATTACATGTTTCCTAGCAATCTATCATAACTCCTAAGAAGTAGCTCAAGAATCCGATGTTCAACCAAGCGATAGAAATCCATATTCGCGATCAGATTCAGCATACTCTTTTCTTTAAGTTTCCTTCCCTTGGCTTGATCCTACTAAATATCAAAATGCAACCGAGTCACATTTTGTATTAAGAATCATCAACTGGTAACTTAATAGAGTTAGATAGTGGACCTACCTGAAGCAGAGTCAAACTGTTGATTCTTCTTTCTTTCAGGTAGATTGGGCAGCTTCGCTTCCAATGCCCCTTTTCTTCACACTGAAAACATATAGACTCTTTGGGAATAGTACAAAAGGCTATTCCAGACTTAGACTTTCACTTTACCTTCCGGTCAACCGGGTTGACCAAGGCCGAGCCCTTTCCATTGGGAAGAGAAAGCTTTTCTGGACTTCCAATGTTACCATTGTCCATGTCCATGGAAGTTTGAGAAATAGACCTTCCATCCATATTTGCTTGACTATTGCACCAAATCATTTCTGATTCAGCAGCAATAAGAAAATAAGAAAGATCCATTAGGGTCATGTCGTGATCTGTCACATAGTAGTCTTTCTATATGACTCAGGAAGTGACTGAAACACCCAGTCAATAGCCAACTTCCTTGGGACAACGACACCCAACATTCTTAACCTGTCACTGTGTGACTTCAGTCCTAAGACATGAGTGCACACAGGACTTCCAATTTGATGTTTTATTGTGAGTAGGGATTGAGTGATCTTGAACTTTTCAAGTCTTTAAGCTTGTGGGTCAGGGAGAATAATTGGAGGAGGTGGAGGAAGAGAAGTATGACTTCCATGAGCCAAACTCGAGAAGTCATATTCATTAGGAAAGCTTGGTTTGGGAAGATCATTGTTGTCTAAACCAGACATCAACAATGGGAGAAATTCACGTAAAGTTGATTTAAGTCCTTAATATAACACCCAATATGATATATTAAGGCTAGGACCCAACAAACTATTTTATATCTTGGAAGAGGGATGCCGTAATCCAAGCTATAAAATATTTGAAGGTAGGTGAATGACGATTCACCAATTTCCACCAAGATAAACAAAATGTATTATTAGGTTTTAATTGGTTTTGAAACTCCTAGATTCTTTTGAGATTCATTGAACTTTTCAATGACATGTTTCAATCTCGAGTGTGCCCTTCAGGTTTTGTGACTGGGATGCCGAGGATCACAAAACAAGGTGTGAAGTAACCATGCAAATATACTTGGTACCCTTAATATTTACCCCTCAATCGATGTGCCGGTTAACCATACACGCTCCAACGATACTATGATAAACATTAATTTACCCTTTGCCTACCTTGTTAAGTCCAGGTTAGTGTGCCGGTTAACCACACACGCTCCACTAACAGCTTAAACAAAGTGCAAAGTGTAATTTCATGGATTAGCACCTTATTCACATTTTCCTAAGTAACTAAGATTGGGAATTTATAAGTGTTTAGTTACTTAGTATTTATCATTATACTTATAATGAAGGGAGAATTATAGTCCTTGTCCTACTTGTTCGGCTAACGACCCTCCACCGGTCAAGGAAGCGGTGAGTGAGAGTGGACACCCATTAAACTGCCATTTTATAGGCAGTAACCTTATACCCCCCTTATAGACCGGCTTCGTGAATGAGGCCTACTAATGGTAAGACGACTTGCTCTTATACATATAATATATTAAACTTTTAATATTTTATTTTGTTTATAGTTTTTTATTTTGTTTTATCACATACCCTTAAAAGTTATATCGTGGCAACGCCAAACTCGTGTTAGGTTTTCTATATACTCCCGAAATTAGTTATATAGCAAGCGAAACAAACAATTTTAATTAATCTAAGGGAAGCAAATTCTAAAACCTACAAGAATCTTAACTTAATTGATATTAACAACTACACGAGAGATAAACGTTTCCTAACCTTTAGCAAAACTAATTTGTTTGTAGACCTTTGATGTATATCGAATTCAACAAGCCAAAGAAGAGTAACCAAAGTAGGTTACATCTAATGGTTCACACCCAACAATATCAAACTATATGATGCTAGAAAATAACCCTTGGAACAAAAGAGATCAACTAAGGAGTTAATAAGAGAAGAGAAACTCTAAGAATTTCTTAGTGTGGGGCAAAAATAATGAGGACTAGGAAGGGGTATTTATAGCTTCCAGCAACTTATAGATAAAACAGATTTGAATAATTAAATAATCAAATTTAATTTAAATTCAAATCATTTCCTTTAATTATGCCTTGGATGAAATCTCTAGGATAAACCCTAGTAAATTTCGTCCACCCTATCCCAAGGGTTCCAGAATGTTCCAACCATTCAACTATTGAATAATTAACATTCAATCCCTGCACTTTTAATTAGCACAAATTAATTCCAGATTAGTTCTAATTAAATTCAATTAATTTCAAACTAGTTTCTAGCTAACTAGCCATCACATAAATAATTAATAAACTATTTTTATCTATCTCTTATAACATTCAAATACTATTTGGTTCACTGAGGGCAACCCAAAATGATTTTCTATTAATGGATAGTTTACCAATTTAGTTATGACATTGGTTACTATTCCAATAACCCGCTCACACCAAATCACACCAAACTCATATTGTGAGTAGTAAATCAGGTACCCATCGGTCCATGACGATCATAGTAGTAACTAGCTAGCAAGGAGCTCCATAAAGTCGGAAAAAAACTGAAAAGCCTCGCTCTATCATTATTAAACCTTGAATCTGGTTCTCAATGTTTTATTTCAAACATTAAGCATATCACCCCAAAACCAACCAAGCTACACATTTTAGGCAGTTTTTAATTTCGTAAACTTAATAACACATGAAACAATGTCTTTTGAACATAGATAGTTGAGCTAGCTAGCTATCATAAGCTTCATTAACTTATAATAATGCAATCATATCTTAGTTTTTAAAAATAGTGTTGTATATACCAATGAATTGTTAGAATCTTTTGGATGAATGCTAAACTTGGATATCCATGTAAACAAGTCGACCGTAACATCTTAGATTTTCGTGAAATGATTAGTGCTTATGTTGTGAAATCTTCAGAAACTAGAAATTTCATAATTGGTTTTATGTGTATTTTAAAATAAGATGTTATTTAGTATAAAAGTACAAGTTATTATACCAAGAACTACCTTTGTACATGCTTATGATGAGTAAAACATGTTAAAAATGTTATTTGAAGCTTTTCTACAAACTTGGTGTTTGTATGTAACACCCGCAAATTTAGACTAGTCAATTCAAATAAAATAAGCGTTAAAAATGACTTTTTGATAGAAGATTATTTAGGATAAATAATTTTAACCAAATTTATAGTATATGTAACAAGGATTTCGTACATATAAAGAACGCTGAAATCGAAATTCAAATCAGTTGATTTTTTGCCAAAACAATCTAAAAGAGAATTGAAGATCTCGTAAATATGACCACGTCGATATAAAGACAGTCGAGAATAGAGTTCATATGAAGAAGATATGAATTTAGCATGGACTTTAACAGTCTAAATATGAATTTTTGTTAGAGTAAGAATTAGATGTTGAGACCTTGATGAAAGTTGTAGAGCTCGTCGAGAGGATTCCAAGGATATAAAGAACGTTGAAAACGAAGCTCGTATGCGAAAGTTATCGCCGTCCGAAGATCTACAAAAATACACTGTGATGATGACGTGGCAGCACCAGAGTGCGCCACGTGGCCATGTCGGGTAGCCAACCCTTTCACGAGACTGAGTGACGTGTTACGACGTGGGCATGACACGTGGCACCACGATTTGACGACATGTTGCCTGTTTCTAGAAGGAATGATGTGGCAGGACCAGAACTCGACACGTGGCAGAAGGCAAGTGGAGCCAACAACACCCGAAGGTGCAACGTGTCTCTTGGCCCCGCGTGGCGCACCCCTCCGCATCTATATATACCCTTCGTTTTTTAGCTCTATTTACTCATAGTTCCTTTCAATCTCTCTATAACTTCTCTAACTTTCGAGTTCGGTTTTCTTCCCAGCCTTTAGAATATTTTAGTAGAGTCTTTGGAACTCTAGGAGACCGACCAGAAGGAGTACTCGGGTCGGAGTTTTGTCCGTGCAACTTCCCAGTTTTGCAAAAATCTCTGTAAGTTAACCTACACTTATTTTATTTCAAGTGTAACTTATATTTATGTTCATAGTCATTATTATGAACCTATAAATAAGATTTATTAGTAATTCCAAGTTAAAATATTGGTTGATCTACTTACAGGAGAGGTGCCTAGAATGGTCACGTTGGCTTGGTTGTTAGATTTTAGAAAAGCTATATGCCGAAATGATCTTGCCTCCCAATTGTCCTGTCTGGCAGATCTTTACTTTCAACGGACTTAGAGGACGAAGTCTGATTCAAGTGGGGGAGAAGTGTAACAATTGATTTAGGTATGTTCATATTTAACCCTTCGTATTTAAATCATTGCAATTTTGGTCCTTGTGGCTAGTACGCGGGGCGTACCATACGGTACGCTTGGCGTACTAGCTGATATATGAACGCAGGCATCGACCACGTACATTGGGTGTACGTGGGTTACGTTGGGCGTACGTTGGCCAGGAACAAACCCTAATTTTTAGGGTTTGTGCCCTATTTAAGCTTCATTAACCCCACCTCCTGGACATTTTAGACCAGCCTCCACCCTTTGAAAACCCTAATTCGTCCCTTTGCCTTGTGTGGTGCTTTTGGAGTTTTTGTTTGAACTTTGGTGGGTTTTGTGCATCTTGAAGTGGTAGAAGAAGAAGTTTGAAGACTCATTTCATGGATAAGAGCTTAGAGATTCAGATTTAGCTCCTTCATTTGGTGACTTCTGAGGTATAAAGTCCATACCTTGTCTACTCTTTGCTTTGATCTACTCTTTAGTTTGTATATGGTCATTTTGGTCCCTTTTGGTTGGTCTTGATGAGCTAAGTCCGTTTTAGAAGCTAAACCTTGTAGATCTAGACATTTTAAGGGTCCCTTAAGCATAAAAATGCAAACTTTATGGTATTTATGGACTCATGCATGTGTTAAGTCATTTGTTAAGCTCTTTTGAGCTCTAAGAGCCTCATTAAGCCATGCATGCACGTAAAGTTGCCAAATTTACGTGATGAATCATCTTTTGGGAGTAGATCTAAGAGTATGGAGTAGTGGCTGAATGGATTAAGTGCTTATTTGTTAAGATTGGCCAACTGGTGAGTACGTTGGGCGAACCAAGCTGGTACATTGCCCGTACTTGCCCATGGACGAGTACGCTGAGCGTACGAGCTGAGTACGCCCCATGTACTTAACAAATTAGGCTTCAAAATTTTGGGCTCTCGGTCTTGGGCCATGTTTGGACTTAGGTGATTAGGGCCTTGTTGGGTCATCTGATTTTATTTGGGCCTTCTAGTGTAGTTGGTTTGGGCCTTGGTCTTGGACCAAGCTAGGTAAAGGGTAAAATGGTATTTTTACCCAAATTTAGACTGATGGTTATGGATTGAAATCCAATTATTAATTGGATGATATTGGTATTGATAGCGCGGGGATTTGTTGGACCAACAACCAGAGATTTATCAGTGTGATTCAACAGTTCGATGTGAGTTTCCTCACTGGGTTTAGCGGGTCTAAGGCACCAATGTCGGCCCAATATATGTTATGTTAGGATGCTAGATGTCTTTGTGACTTTTGCATGGATTTGTTCTTGTATGCTTACGGGGCGGGGCCCAATGATTATTTTGTATGCTATTATCTGGTTATGCTTCTATGATTTGTATGTTGGGCGGGGCCCGTTGTGTGAGTTAGGGCGAGGCCCGTTACACTCAGGGGGCGGGGCCCGTTATACGAGTTAGGGCGGGGGCCCGTTACATTCATCAGGCGGGGCCCATTATATGTTTGACATGTGTGGTATTTGGTATTTGGGGGAAATTCACTAAGCTTTGTGCTTACGGTTTTCAGTTTATGTTTCATGTACTTTTGCATATTTTGATTACTCTCATGTTTTGATGATGTAACGTCCGGTCTCTGGTACACATTTATTTGAAAAATATTATTTTTATAAAGCTACTCGACAAGTTGGAAGCCCCAGACTCGTTGAGTAGAATTGAGTTTTGGACGCGGGATTTCAGCCACCTACTCGACGAGTCAAGAGCCCTCGAATCGGCGAGTAGGTCTGTCAGAGTGAAACCCTAATTTCGGGGTTTTGCACCCTATTTAAGCATCTTAATCCCCACCTTTTGGCCTCATTTCCAGCCTCCAAGTCCTAAACCCTAGAGTGTCTTGTGAGTTGTGAGCCATTCTTGAGTGTTTTGGTGTGTTCTTGAAGCTAGAAGAAGAAGAAGGAGCTAGAAGGTTCAAGGAGAAGATAGTATATCCAGGGATTTCCTTCCATCCTCATCACTTTCTGGTAATCAAGTCTCTAACTTGATCATTCATTTCTAAGATCTATCTACTTCCATTTTATGAGGGTTTTGGTGCAAGAACCTTGGTCTTTGGGATTTGGACGTCCCAAGTGACTTATATTTCGGATCTGGGATCTAGGAGGGGTTCCATGGCATAAATGTGCAAACTTTATGACCATGGAAGCCCCATGCAAGCTTATAAGCGTTAATATGGCCCTTTTAGCCCAAAGAGGCCATGCTTGGAAGGAAAGCTATGAACTTTACGTGTCCAGCTGATGTTCAAAGCCTAGATCTAGTATAGTGTGCCTTGGTTTAGGGTATTATGGATTGTGGACCAAGATCTATGTTCTAGAGAGTTAGGGTTTGAGCTAAACCCATTAAGAAGGACTAAGAGCGGGTAAAGTTGGAAACTTTACCCTTAAAAGTGTATTCCCAGTGTGTAGGTGAAGTATGGAGTTTATATCTGAAGGGTAGGAGCTTAATCCATTGAGATGGCTCAATCAGATAGAGGAACTCGGCGAGTCCATAGAGGGACTCGACGCGTTGAATTAGGTTGTCCCGTTTTAGCTTCAGGTAGAACTCGCCGAGTCCGTGAAGGGACTCGACGAGTTAAATCGCTAGATCGCGACTGTGAGTAGCCTGGGAACTCGACGAGTCAGGGGGAGACTCGACGAGTTAGATCGCGATTTCAGGTTCTAGGACTCGACGAGTTGATGGAGCAACTCGACGAGTTGGGTCAACCAGAAGGTTGAATTTGACCGGGGGTAAAATGGTCATTTTACCCTAAGAAGGATTATCAGATTTTGATTAAGTGTTATTATGAAATTGATAGTCGGGGAGTCGTCGGAGCAGCAGTCAGAGATTCCTCACTCGAGATTTCAGCACTCATCCTTACGAGGTGAGTTTCCTTTAGTACGAACGGGTCTACGGCATCAAGGCGACCCGTAGTATGATTATGTTAGTAGCTGAGTGTGGGCGAGACCCGTATCTCCCAGTTAGCCGAGTGTGGGCGGGGCCCGTATCTCATAGCTTAGTTTGATTATGGATATATGCCTGATTGATAGAACTAGTTATACTTGTTGTCTGTGTGATACTTGTATGTATGTTTAGTAGCTGAGTGTGGGTGGGGCCCGTATCTCATAGCAGCTGAGTGTGGGCAGGGCCCGTATCTCATAGTAGCCGAGTGTGGGCGGGGCCCGTATCTCGTAGTAGCCGAGTGTGGGCGGGGCCCGTATCTCAGAGTCAGAGGAGTGTGGGCGGGGCCCGTATCTCCCAGTTAGCGGAGTGTTGGCGGGGCCCGTATCTCCTAGTTGCATGTTATGTGTATGGTATGTGGTAGTTTGGGGAGACTCACTAAGCTTCGTGCTTATAGTTTTCAGTTTTGGTTTCAGGTACTTCCGGTACCAAGGGGAAGGGCTCGGGATGATTGCAGTGCACACACCATTTGTTCAGCCTGAGATGTTTATACTATGATATTTTGAGATACATTGATATGATGTTTGAGATATTATGACATATGTTTTGGATAACTATGGTTTTATCAATAATTTAAAAACGAAATTTTTGGTCTGTATTTTTGGGATGTTTCAGATGACATAAATGATACATTTGATTTACCATGGTTGTGATGATGTTTTGGATAACAATTTTATTAATTTAAAAATCGAATTTTTTGGTCTATATTTTGGGACGTTACATTTGTGGTGCTAGCTTCCAAGTTATTGAAGAAAAGATTCTTGATTGTTTGCTACAACAATCAACAAGGTATGTTATCTTCCTTTATGAATTTTGATTTCATTAGGATTTTGTAGTTTTATAGTTCATAGTATGTTGGCATGTTGCCTTTATGTGAAATACATATATCATCTTTAGGTTGCATGTGCCCTAATCATTTAATTGTTAAATGTTTTTCCGTTTAGAGCATTGTTTAGTAATCTACGTTTTCCATCAATAGGTTAGTGGGAGTTATGCGAAATAACAAGTCGTGACTTGTTGTGCTTATCCAAAGTACTACTATACTGCTGTGCCTATCTAAAGTACTATTGTACTGCAATGTTTATCCAAAAGTACTATTGTAGTGTTGTGATTATCCAAAGTACTATTTTATCGTCGTGCTATTATCATATTGTTGTGTCTAAACACTTAGGGAAATATAGATGATTGCTGTCAAAGATCCTTTAGAAAAGATTTCTCGAGATCATCATTCTTGGATTATGAAGTGAGAATAACGGGAATGGGGTAACATGGTTATTTAATGTTGAAGATTATATAATTAAAGATTATAATATTATGGGTTGAAAACCCTATGTGCTCACCAGGTTTCCCAACCTGACACACTCAGTTTCTTTGTATCACAGGTAGCGATATGAAGGTATTGATAGATAATGTAATTATCTGCTGAGAGATTTAAGAAGTTCGTAGGCTGCAAGAATATTGATGTAAGGTCTGTTTATGCTTATGTTTTGCAACAGTAATGACATCCCAGAGTTTTTAATAATAAATGAAAAACATTTTCTTCGAAAATATTTTTTATGGGACAAATTCCGCATTTATAAAGATCACTCTGATTTAAAATAACCATAAAGAAAAAGTTTTAAAAAGACCGTAAATTTGGGGATGTCACATTGTAGAAAAACAATGTCAAGAGAAATATTACAAAATCCAAACTACGTTATTTAAGGTCTTGGGTTTCGAGTTGATCGAATCGAAAGGCAGTTGAGTGGATACACGTAGGTTATCTAATGTCTTGATTTGGAGTTAAGGACACTTTAGATGGAAAGTTTGGTTGGGATTAGCATGTCAAGGTGGAGATTATAGATTAAATGGTGATAATAATGCTAAGTTTAGGTGTAATTTGTAAATAACGAACAAAAAAGACTTTAACCCATTTTACGTGGGAGGTAAGTAAGTTCAAGTTCTTTTTTTTGTTTAATTTCATTTTTTCCATTTTAATGTTTACATGTACCACTAAGTTTTTGAAAGCTTTTAAGGGCTTTTATAAGAAACTTCATTCGAGAGCACAAGATTAACTTATATTTTAAATAAATAAGGCTACAAGGTATGCATATTAAGGGTGGATGTTATAACATTTAAACATTGTCATCTCACACTCCAACTTGTTATAATATATATGAAGTGTGGCTAACATGGTGGGGAGAGAGAGAGAGTACTTTTCCGTTTCAATATGTTGTAATACGAACACCCTTACCATAACATGAGGATGTAGCGGTGTTCATTGTGTCATAAAAAATATTGTCTTCCAACACCCCTTAAACTTTTATAGGGTGTCACGGTGTTCAATATGTCATAACATTGTTATGACATGCCATATAGGATCTCAACAACCCTTAAACTTTTAGGTTTTAACTATGTAATTTTACACATAAAAATTCACTTATACCAAATCTTTTTACACAAATAAAAAATATTGTCTTCCAACTATTTCAAAGCTCATTTTTGCCAAAATACTCCTACTCCATTAAAGAAATTAATCAAAATTGTTCTAAATTGAGTAAATTCTTCGTAGTTATTGTTTGCTTCGGCTTCTGCAAAGAAATTATTTAAATCTAACAATGACATCGACGAAAATAATAAACACCTATTTACTAAGAAACTAAATTAAATTAAATTAAGTTTGCAAGAAAGTCATAATTGATTTCTCCCAAGAACCATTTTAAATCTAACCCCTCAAAAGTCTCGTCTTGAAAAAACAAACTTTTCAAGATCCAATATCCATACCCTTCTTTTCTACCCTAACTACGTTTGACTATTAACTAAACACCCTCATACCTATACAAACCTTCCCCTTTCTTCCTCTTCGCTCTTCTTTTATACGTACGATCTAACTTATCTCGTACAAACAAAACAGTAGTCGACGTTTTTGCTTTGCCATAACAATCGTATAACTCATTCAAGAACTCTTGGGTAATCTTACCTCATCTTGTTTGAAAACCCATCATTTTCCGTAATTACTAATTTTTGTTTGTATATTTGGATATTCAGCCACGCGACGATAGCAAAAAAAACTAGTGGGGGCCGAATATATAACCTGCAAAAATGGCGTCGTCTTCGAATTCGCCATGTGCGGCGTGCAAGTTCCTGAGACGAAAATGCCAACCGGAGTGTGTATTTGCACCCTACTTTCCGGCGGACCAGCCGCAGAAGTTTGCGAATGTTCACAAGGTGTTCGGAGCAAGCAACGTGACGAAGCTTCTGAATGAACTGCACCCTCACCAACGTGAGGATGCGGTGAACACGCTGGCTTATGAGGCCGACATGCGCCTCCGTGATCCGGTCTATGGGTGTGTCGGAGTCATCTCCCTGCTCCAACACCAACTCCGGCAGCTTCAGATGGATCTAACCTCCGCCAAATCGGAGCTGTCCAAGTACCAGAACCACCATCTTTGTCATATGAATGGTGCAGCCACCCATGGACTCATTGCTCCGGCAGCTACCACAACCCACCACCACCATCATGACTTGGGGATCAACTTGATTAATGTCGACGTTGGTGGTGTTATTAGTCAAGATCACCATTTGTACCACCACCCTGCAGAGTTCTTTCCCCCTAGGGATCATCAGCACACGGCGGCGATAAGGGGTTTAGATGTAAAATGTACTTATGATGCCACCGGCGGTCTTGGACAACACATGCAATATCAGCAACATAGGGCTGCCGGAAGTGGTAGCGATGATCGGAGAACACCCATTGATCCATCTTAAGGTTTTTTCAGCTTCTTCAAATATGAATCCAGTTTACATAATACTCCATATATACTTAGATTAATATCCAATCATCTATTATATACTAACGTTTTACACATAATTCCTTTTAGCTCTTCAGTTTTGTTATAATATATATAAACCCAAAGTGACCTAATTAATGACAAGAATCCACAAGAGATGTCTCTGTTGAAGTCACAAGAGATGTCTCTGTTGAAGTCGTTTCTTTGCTATTGTAAATTGTAATCTATCTTACATTCTTACTCATTTGATTGAGAGTGAAACGGTCCAACCTTACATTATTTTCTTTGCTGTTAAAGGTATCCACAAAATTTATGGAGTTACACATCATCTATCTCCCATCCATATAACTCTATTATTTTTTTCCTACAATATATTAAACTCCAAAAAATTTAATATAATATTATAAATTATAATTTATAATTTACAATTAAGAACTAAAAACATTTTTTTTTCTATTGAAAAGTTCAATGATCATTGAACTTCAAATCCATTAAATGATAAAGTGACATCTCGTAATGATAAAGTTTCATTTATTGAATGACACATATATTTGTCATCTTATTTAACTTTTCCATTAAAATTCACCATTATAGATGTTAATTATATGGTATGTATGTATTTTTGTTCTAAATATATTGGATTGACAATAAAATAAAAAATAAATAAATAAAATAAAATAAACTTTGAGAGAAGTAGACCCAATAGAACACTTGTTCCATATAGTCGTTATTTACTCAATTAGCAACTTATCAATAGCAAACTAATTGTACAATCTCTCATTAATTGTTTATCCATTATATTGCCTGTATGGTTAAACATTTAAACAACCTGCGCTTTTTATTGTCAATAATGTTATTAGTTATTAGTTATTAGAGCAACTATAATAGTCAAGTCTTTAGCTAATCATTTTATGCGGCCTCAACAAAATAAAAACCTCAAAATACTTTCGTCACAATAGGAAAATTTGATTGTCAAACTTTTTCATGAATTAAAAAACAATAAATATTACATATGGACTCCATCAAAATGATTAAAGAAGCTTTTTGTTAAGTTTTTATTGATTGAAAGCTATGATCCCGCCAAAATAATGAAAACTCTTTCATCCAAGAACTTGTTATTTAACAAGTCATTATCCACTCTCACTATTCTGGTAGGTGTAAATATGGGCAAAATTAAAGGGTGGAATCCGATTGTTGAAAGGTTTAAAAAAAACTTTCCAATTGGAATGCTAGCTTGTTGTCGATTGGAGGTCGATCGGTATTGATTACTTCAGTTTTGGGTTCTTTGGGGAATTATTATATGTCTCTTTTCCCAATGCCAGCTCAAGTGAAAAAACATTTAGAGGCATTGCGAGCCAAGTTTTTCTGGGGTTCGAGTGAAAACAAAAAGAAGTTGGCTTGGGTTAACTGGAATATGGTGATGTCTTCAAAGGAGAAAGGGGGCCTTGGATTTGGAAGCCTAATGGCCCTTAATTGTGCTTTGATTCAAAAGTGGCGGTGGCGATTTGTAAATGAAGAAGGTGCTTTATGGGTTAAGGTGATTTCAGAGGTACATGGGTATAATCCAGGTGATTCTCTTCAGAATGCTAAGATTCATATTTCTGGAGTTTGGTCTCGGATTGTGGGTTCGATAAACATGATGCATGATAAAGGTGTCATACCTTATTCTTGCATTCGGAAAAAAGTTGGTGATGGTCGAAGTACTCGCTTTTGGTCGGATGTTTGGATAGGGGACATGGCTCTGAATTTGAGATTTAATCGTCTTTTTCGTCTTGACCGAAATCCGGACACTTCCATTGCAGAAAGGTGGTCTAACGGTTGGTCGTGGTCTTGGAGTCGTCAAATATGTAGAGGTGTTTTGCAACGACAACTTGATGATTTGATAAACCTTATTGGCAATTTTCAGCCCACAAATGAGAAGGATTCTTGGAGATGGGATGTTGATGGTGTCATGGGGTTTTCGGTTCATGATACTAGGCAATTTATTGACAAGCAATGTTGCAGAAATCGGCCTTGGCGGCCGATTAATCGGCGATTAATCGTTTAGCGGCCTTGAATTGATTACGATTAGGGTGTTTGGCGGAAATTGGTCAAAAGCGGTCAAAGACGGGCTTGGCGGTCCTTGGCGGTCCTCGGCGGTAATGGCGGGAATTTTTTAAAAAATTCAAAAAAATTTAATTTTCAAATATCACACCAAAATTTTAAATTTTAAAATTTTTAAGCTTTCAACTTTTAAAATATTATAATAAAATTTTCAAAATTTCAAATTTTTAAAATTTAAAATTTTCAAATACTTAGGTTTTTAGGGAATATTAATTTTTTAAATAATTTTATTAATAATCAAGGGTCCCCGATTAATCTCCGATTAATCCCCGCCTAGTCCGATTAATCGCGTATCGTCGGTTGACTGCCGAGGTACCGCCGAACGATTTTTACAACCTTGTTGACAAGGTTTCGCTTCCAGATGGTCTATCAGTTACTAGATGGAATCGATGTGTGCCGCGGAAGGTAAATATTTTGTGTTGGCGGGTGTTGCGAGATCGACTTCCCACAAGGTGGAATTTAAGTCTTAAAGGTTTGGAGATTCCTTCTTTGGTTTGCCCTATGTGCGATGATCATGTGGAGAAAAATGATCATCTTTTTCTCTTATGTAATTTGGCGGGTTCTATTTGGCGAAGGGTTTTTAAATGGGTTGATCTAGTGTTGCCTGGTTGGGATACGTTACAAGACATATTTGATTGGCTAGATATGGTCTCGTTATCCAGAGAGAGAAAAACAGCGTTGGAATCGATTATTCAAACGGTCATTTGGGTGATGTGGAGATTTCGAAATGATATTATATTTTGTGAAGTGGTTTCGTCTAAACTTTTTATTTTTGATGATATTGTTAATATGTCTTACAATTGGTTTGTTCATAGAAACAATAAGGTTAAAGCTACTTGGGTTAATTGGCTTCAAAACCCATTATTAGCTATTTCTTTGTAATTTCTAGCTTTTTGCTAGGTTCGTGTTCAATTTTAAGCTGTTCAAAAAAAAAAAAAAAATCCACTCTCACTATAAGGAATAGGTTTTTTCAAAACTTTTTCATTTTGAAAAGGCTTAGAATAAACTCATATTGTGGAGGGGGAAAATGACTTGTGAGGTTAAACATCTTTTTCGTTTTATTCATATTTAGGTAATTTTTTTACACATTTGGTAATTTAACTTGTTAAATGTGTTCACATATTATCATTGTCACCGGCTATCTTTGTTAACAATGGTAGTATATGAACACATTTAACAAATTAATTGATCAAATGTGTAAAAAAAAAAAACAAAAATTACCTAAATGTGAAAAAATGAAAAGTTAATTACTTTGATAAGTCATTTTTCCCACTTTTAATAGCGATTTTAATTTTCATATTTATTTGTATTATTTTTTCAAACGTTATTTTTAAAATATCCATAATGATTGATTATTTATCCTATTTATAGTCTTTTGATTTTGATAAATCAATTTTCTACTAATTTATTTTTAGCAAAAACTTACTATCATAAATATTAATTAAATATTGATTAGTTCTAAACTCTATTTTTAATTAATAAATATTTTTTTATGAAATATTTTATATAGTCTCTTATATTTTTTTTTCTTTTGTTTATAAGCATATGCAATCCTTTTAAAGTAAATAGTAACTAACAATAAAATCAAATAAACTAAATATATAATAATAAGTATGGAGGTTCTTTTAAAAAAATAAAAAGAAAATATTACGTATCAAATAAAAAATAAAAAAAACTATATAATATAAATGTTTTAAAATTATTACAACTTTTTTATACTTTTTAATCAGAAGTTTATAAACATTTTAATTTTTTTAATACAACATTCTAAACTAGCATTTAACAAAAGTATTTTAAATGTTATAAAAGATATTAAATTGTCATATAAAATCTATGAAACGCTTTAAAAATGTTGTCAAAGAAAGTTTAGCATTATAGTTGTATGAAAGTTATAAAAAAAATTGTATGAAAATGTAAAAAAAAAAATTAAAAACCTATAAGAACATTTTAAAACATTTAGAAAATATTTGGTTTAAAAATACTTGCATTAAAATTATATGAAAGTATTTAAAAAGGTTTAAAAAAATTATAAGCAAAGTTTAAAACATTGTATTAGAAAAAAAACTATAGGAAAAAAATATCATAAAAATGTTGCGAGAAATTATAAAAAGTCTTAAGAAATTTGTAAAAAAACTTGTTCACATTTAGACTATTTTTTTTATACACATTTAACCATTTAACTTGTTAAATGTGTTCACATGTTATCATTGTCACATGAGATAGCGGGTGACAATGATAATATGTGAACACATTTAACAAGTTAAATGATTAAATGTATACATAAAAAGTTGTCTAAACGTGAACAAGACGAATAGAGTCATGTGCGGAAAAACATAGTATAAAAACAAGTTAAATGATTAAATGTATACATAAAAAGTTGTCTAAACGTTAACAAGTTAAATGATTAAATGTATACATAAAAAGTTGTCTAAATGTATACATTTAATTAAGTTATTATAAAACCAATAGTATAAAAACATCCATAGTGTCATCCCATATCCAAAACCAGTATGTCAATAATCAAAACATGTCATAATGAAACAATATTAGAGTATAATCCCAAAGATCTTATGTGCGGAAAAACATAGTGTGATGCGCTGCGATCATGCCGACTCAATTCCTTTTGAAGAAGAAGTACTTGAAACCAAAACTGAAAACCGTAAACACGAAGCTTAGTGAGTTCTCCCATCATACCACATACCATACAATAATGTCTAAAATGTCCGGGTACTGGCCTAACCCTTCGGTCTCTTTCAACTGATAACTTGCCTAGCATATCAGGATGCAGGCCTACCCCTTCGGTCTCTTTCAACCGGTAACTCGCCTAGCATCACTACTAGAAAAACAACCTTTTACAACGCGCAATGCGTGTCGTAAAACGCTCAGACGACGCGCAAATGTGTGTCAAGGAAGGCCCTGTCATAACGAGAGACGACATGTTTTTGTGTGTCGTCTATAGACGACGCGCATTTACGACGCGCAGTTACGACACGCATTTACGACGCTCATTTACGACACGCAATACGTATCAAGGAAGGCCCTGCCATAAAAGAAGACGACACGCATTTGCGTGTCGTAACCTTACGACGCTCGTTTAGGACACGCATTGCGTATCATTATAGCCCCTGTCATCAATGAAGATGACATGCATTTGTGTGTCATAAACTTCTGCAACCATTTACAAGATGCATATACGACATGCCTTTACGATACTCTTTTACGCATAATACAAAAATATATACAAAAAATATATACAAAAACAATCAATTTCATCCAATAACATCATGTCAAAAAATTGTAATACATTGATATTAAAGGGATCTGATTGTACATTGTTATTAAGAGGTTTTCCCTAACTATATAACCTAATACTACATTGCTATAAAGGGGCACCTTCTTGTTTCAGTAACTCATCATTAAGCTGTCTAAAGAAGCTCTGAAACCCTTCATGAATCCAACCAATCATCATGTCTCTTAGCTTCAATATAAATCCTAACTCTTGATAAAAAAACAACACGGAAATCCTACACAATAATCATGTCAGTTGTACAATATCAATATCAACTAATTAATAATACACATGGTATGTATGAGAGTGGAATCAAAATGATCTACCAATAAGAATTTTATATTGTCGTCAATCAAAGTATTTTTGGTGGCCTCAAGGGCAGCTCCCAAAGGATACTCCTTGCCTGTGCCATCTTCCTTTTGAATTTGCAGGAGTGTCTGGTTGTTCAAATCAGAAAAGAAAACCAACCAAACCATTACACTTTTATCCTTGTTCATATTAAAAAATTTCTTTCTATACATATCCAGAGACTGACTAACCAGATATTTTAAGAAGAAGATGACTAACCAGATATATAAACATGTATGTATAAATAATAAATTATATTACTCATCATTCAAAACATATATAATATAATATTATTATTATACCTTCACAATAAGTTCCAGGAACAACAAGCTCTAAGTCACGACACTCTACTAATTCTGGAGAAACTGACTGCATTTACACAAAAGGAAAACAATCAAACACCAACTTTGAGTATTCCTTCCTTCATATCGTCAATAAATCCCTATTTCACCCCATAACTACCAACAATTCCATGTGTTAATAAGAAAGAGACGAAAGTATGATGATATAGAAAAAAAAGGAAATTAGACAATGGAAAAACATGGAAAGATGTCTAAAAGATCCAATACTTGTATCTCCAATCATCGATTCAGACAAGCCTACTGTTTTAACAAGCCTGGTAGTTGATTTTATACACAAAATGAAATTAAAAAATAAAAATAAAAAAATACCTGCAATGGAACAATGTTGACAACAGGCTGCAAGCAGGAGATATTGGTCCAATCTATTCAGATAATACAATAGGACCACAGGCCCGATCCTTTCTAACAGGTTCACACGAAACGAAACCAATATAGAAAAACCAATATCATCAAATGAAAGCAAGTATGATGACGTGGCAGCAACAACATCTGCAACTTCACTTTGTATATAATCTAATCAAGTCTGCACATTTACAAGAAAAGGTTATCTCAATGACGAACTCAAGCACACAAATCAGGAAGTGGAAAAAATCGCATTTAGAGTAATATTATCCCTAGCTAATATCATCCCGAAAATCCGAATTTTTCCTTTTTGGGAATGTTGTAATAAGTTACTTACCACCAGAACCAAGATCATACAAAATCCACTCACAACCCAAGCCAACCATGATAATTCAAGTGGCTAAAAAAAAGGCACCTTTGGCTGCATCTACAAGCTGTCTGTTACTATCTCACATCAGCTGAAAGTAATTAAGTTGGTGGCATATAAGTGTAATCCTCCCACAAGCTGGCTTTGAGTTCTGCACTTAGGTTTATGGCTTCAAGTGATAAAAGCTTTTTTTTTAAGGAATATAACACCAAAAGTACTTCACCAACCTAGATGTCTTATAATCACGCAAGTATTTTTATTTTTATTTTTATTTTTTAAGGAATATAACACTAAAAGTACTTCACCAACCTAGATGTCTTACAATCTCGCAAGTACTTTTACCGAATGGACTACCAATTAATATACTATATAACATTTCAATACTAAAAAAATTCTACAAAAAATACCCTAAACCAGCGAAAAACAGATTCTCCCTCTTCACCACCCCAATATTAGTTGTTTGTTAACAGATAATGTAGTGCCTTTGACTGGGGTCCCAACCACTTGTAATGACCGTAATCTAGGGCTTCCTATTATAATTATGAGAAGAATTAATATTAGATAATAAGTAAGAAAAAAGGAAATGTGAAAAATGTAATTAATTACCTGGTTGAACACGCTTTTTCCCCATGCAAGTTCTTGACTCCCCTATTGGATAACCTAGAGAAATTGGGACAATTTTAGCCCAGGGATATTTTAGGAATTTTTTAGTAAACTTGCATTTTTATGTGGTATTTGAATTAGACTAGGTTTTGTTTTTGTTTAGGACTTGCATTACATTGTAATTTCATTCAAAATCAAGTTTTTAATAAGTAGTTTTACCTTTGGAAAGAAGTAAACATTATTCCTCTGTTTTTTGGTTCATTCCCATGTTCATCCTTTTTTCTTCTACACTTCCTATTTCTCTGTTTCTTTTACCTTGGTGAACAAGATGCAAACTCAAATAAGCCCCATATATAGTAGCAATTCTCTGATGACACTTGGTATTTAGGCCGCCACTTCCCCTGTTCATCTATTATTATTTTCCATTTAGCAAGAATCAAGTGAATTAATTCCTACACAAACCATATTCTGTTAGAATAAACCTAGATCTCCCCTTACAAAACCTGTATGTAGATAGAAATAAGTACACTATGTTTCATGAAGATCAACAGTTAACAATACTAATAAACTAATCATCAAGAGAACAAAGACAAATGTCAATCAATGCACAAGCTTTTTTAATGTAAAAATTAATGATTTATTTGTGTACCGTATTTATTAATATAGGCATCATAATCATAACTTTTGAAAAAAATTAATCATCTAAATCTAATTAGTCAACAAACAAAACAAATCCACATATATATAAAGATATTATTATTTAATCTTTATCTATCATATTTTTTTACTCTGATAGTTACATATGAAAAATAATGTTCTAGTATTTTCTCAATAGTTTAGTTGAATGTAACCACAAAAAACAGTCTGAAATTTTCATCTTGGAGACTGTTTATGAAAAATAAAGATATTATTATTTAATCTTTATCTATCAAATTTTCTGTTATGATTACTGCTAATAGGACCAAGTATGATGAATTGGTGCTTATTTATCTTGGAGACTGTTTATGGAAGGAAACAAGTAATAAAAGTTCTATAATAACAATTAGGTATACAATTTTATCACAGAGGAATGGAATGGAGCAAGTCCTTGACATAGTCACACAACCCGGTTTTAACCCATGAAACTTCCCACCAGTGATATTTTGGTAATATCACGGTAAAACACGAGGACCAGAAGGTCTTTTACTTTTTAACTGATACAATTTGCATGCATTTCTGACAAATTATTTGTTAAAAGGCTTTGGACACTCTTTTAGTGAATGATCATACGCATCATAGTTAAAACAACAAGAAGCATTCACAATATCATCAACACTGTTATTAAATTAACAAGGGTAAAGGTAGTGGAAATAAATAAGTTTTACTTTTTATAAAAAAGAAATACCTTTCTTTGGTAGCCACGTCATCATTTGACATTAGAAATGCAAAATTACGATCATAGACAGGTATAAAGTCTTTTTTGAAGTCAGTATTTTCTGTCATTTGCTTTTTGTTCACTTGATTGCCCATGTAAATAGACTTTCATTCAAATAAATCTAATTTGTCATAAAGCTGCAAATAAAAAATGAAAAGAGATTAGGAACATGTGAACATACAATAATACAAGATCTATCTAAGCTAACATTTAGTGCAGGAAGATAGGTTTCTTCATCAGATTCAAGATCTTCAATAGAACGCTAAAAAAAAGATTCAACAAGTTAATTAATTCTGAAAGAACTGTGAGAATTTCATAAACTTAATTGTTGTTGGAAAAAGAAATTTTGTCTCAGATAAAGAGCATTCTTGAGTATGCCATTCTGACCATTGATGTAACAGTTCTTCAAGCTTCTTTTTGCTCTTCCTAAAATTTTAAAACAAATTATTATTTAGTTATAGAGTCAGAAATAATATCTCCATTACTAGAATAATAATAAAATCTATTATATTGACATCAACCTTGATAATAACTTATAAATAATTTGAACATAATTTGGTTCATTGTCATCCTGAAGTACCCTTTTAATAGTTGTCATCTGTAAGTTCATAACAATCAGTATCAGATCCATTGATTATCTAAAAACATGATTTTACAGCTACAAACATTTCATGATGCAGAATGGTTTATACAACATTTAAAAAAGCCTTCAAAGTATATATGTTTAATCCAATGTATACCTCTATGTATGCTTAACATTCCCCAATTTCATTTGGTAAAAGAAGAGTAACCAACAGCTAGCCTTTGATCTCTGGTTCTTGTAAGTTTTTGGTCAAAGCATAGGATTTTTAGATTGAAATTAACTTCTTATCCTGATCTTATTATAAATCCAATATGATGCAGATGTAGCTTTAGATCCATATGATGAATCAGATGCTTGGTTAAAAGATGAAATTTTCATTTATTTGCAGTAGTGATCCAAAAGATTTAGTATAGAGGTTGCAAATTCAAAACCAACATTATACTCAATTTCATAAAGAATGCAAATCTTACACGAAAGGTTAATTTTTAATTTTAGAATGTGACAAGTTTGAAACCATTAGTTAACTAACCATGAAATCAATAATGGCGATAACAAGTGTGTTCAAGAATAAAACATAAGCAAACAAATCGGGTAAGATAGATTGAAGTTTGAGTCAAATATGGATGAAAAACGAGCTCAAATACGTAAAAAAAATGAAGAAGATGAATATGAAAATAAATACGTACTGTTGAATCTTCTTCTCTTTCTTCAGCCTCATGTTTAAAAAATCTTCCACCTGTTCATCCGCTTACCCTCCTTACGCACGGAACAAGTGACGACACCCGAGAAGTCAACCATATGATGTAATACCTTCACCGTTGTTCCCTTCGGGGACAAAAACCTTAAAATCATTGTTGGTGTGAACATAAGTAGTCATAGACCCCCAATCACTGACTCTATGAAGGATTTTGTGAGGTCCGATTTTCAGGGGTAAAAAGCCCTAGTTCTTCGTCGATTTTGTTGATTTTGTGAGAAGGGGCGTTGAAGTGGGGTTTAAGAATTATAGATGAGGACCGTAAGAACGAGGTTTTAGACGAGATCGTCGGCGAGGGAAGATTAATGGAGATAGAAACTAGGGTTTTTGAGGGAGACGGAAGAGAAGAATAAGAGGTTAGTCCTCGTGATGTTCTTAAAAAAAGCGCTAGTTTTAGTCCCAATTTTGTAATAGGAACGCGCGTTTAAAAATTATAAAACGACATGGTGCACAGGACACGCGTTTATGATGGGTGTCTTCCGTGTTTTTATTTTTATTTTTTCTGACACAAATTTTAGGGCACACAAAAATGTGCATCCTAAATCCTTCAAAATTTTGGAGAGATGACATTATTTTTACGTCACACACTTTTGCGTATCGTAAATCTGTGCATGTCATAAATTGCATATCATTAAAGGCCTGTTTTCTAGTAGTGCATTTCAGGGTGCTGGCCTACCCTTTCGGTCCTTTCGACCGGTACCTTGCCTATCATATCAGGGTGTTGGCCTACCCCTTCGGTCCTTTCGACCGGTACCGGGGACTATTTCACCCCCTGTTTCTACCATATAATATCCTAGTACATAAACACATAAGTCACATACTGCCTAGCATATCAGGGTGCTGGACTACCCTTTCGGTCCTTTCGACCGGTACTGGGGCCTATCCTACCCCTCCTACCACTATCACATAATATCATAGCATACTAGTGTAACATCCCGACTCCCATGTATAATATTTTTATATTTATGTATGAGTTGACTGAGCAACTCGACGAGTTGGATGCCCCAACTCATCGAGTAGAGGCGGATTGACCACGTGAGTTTTATAACCAACTCGACGAGTCGGAGAGACCAACTCGGCGAGTTGGCGCTGTGAGAAGAAACCTTAATTCTCCAGTGTTGGGTCCTATTTAAAGGACCTTAAGCCCTCATTTCCGCCTCACCAGCCACCTTACTCCCCTGTGTGAAACCCTAATCGCCTATATTGAGCTAATAGAGAAAGAGAGCTAATCTTTGGGCATTTTAGTGCACTTTTTGAAGAGAATAGTGGAGGATCAAGTCAAGGAACGAGAAGAGACTATTGGATCTGGTGTTATTTCATCTAGAGCTTCTGTTGAAGGTAAAAAGTCTCCACCTTGCTCATTAGTTTGGCTAGATCTCATTTTCATGGAGTTTTAGGGCTTATTCCATCTTTCCTTGAGGCTTTGAGTGTGTTGAGCTTACCAAGAGATTGTGACTTTAGATCTGGACCTTGTGAGGTCCCTAAATTCCAAAGGTTCCAGGTTTATCCAGCTAAAAGAAGAGCTTCCATGATTAAGACCCTAAATGGAAGTTGTTTTGGCATTTCAAGCCCTAAGTGCCATGCATGGACGTAAAGCTTGCAGCTTTACGTGGTATATCAGCCTTGGGAGGCTAGATCTAGAGTTTGGGGTTATGAATCTGCCTTAAAACGTCTGAATGAGAAAATAGACTTAATGGACTCGCCGAGTTGAGGAGCTAACTCGACGAGTCGGCTAGGGTTTTCCCCGATGAGTCTGGACATGAGTAACTCGGCGAGTTGATGAGACAACTCGACGAGTTAAGTTGGGTTTTCACGACTTTTCTGAAGGAACAAGGGAACTCGACGAGTCGGGTCAACATGGATTGTTGACTCGAGTGTTGACTTCAGTTGACTTTAGGGTTGGTCAATACAGGGTTTATTGAGAACATGGAAGGGTAGAATGGTCTTTTACCCATTCCAAAAGTTAGAGAGAGAGAATAGCCTTTGGTTTATTTAGGGTTGTGATTAGAGTGTTAATTAGAGACAATTATCATATGTGTTAATCGGAGGCTAGATCGGTGATTCTTGTACGAGGTTCATTTACTTGCTTACGAGGTGAGTCTTCTCAGTATACTTACCTTGAGTGGTAATTTGTGTGACCAGAGGGTCTTGTATGCTATTATTGAGTAGGGTGGGAGGGTTCCACTGAGACACATTGACCGGAGGGTCTTATTTGAGATATAACCATGAGAGGCTACTGAGTTATGTGTGGTATTTTGGGGAACTCACTAAGCTTCGTGCTTACCGTGTTATGTGTTATGTGTTTCAGGTACTTTTCAGGATCACGGGAATGCGCCGGCTTGATTGTACACACGAGGCAGAGTTATGTTTTAAGGATCCTGGATTGTGTTTAAACAATTTTATGAACATGTGTTTTGGATAAATTGTCATTTGGAGATTTTTGAATTATGTTTTTGAGATTTATGTGATTTTTAAAATGAAAATTTTGTTTGGAAATTTTCGGGGTTACAAGTTGGTATCAGAGCCTTGGTTTGAGGGATTAAGATGTACCTTCGGGTGTGTCTAGACTCAAAGTGAGGATTTGAGAAAAAATTTCAAAAGAAATGATTTTTCCAAAAATGAGAAAGAGTTAAGAGAAAAACGAGTTGGAGCAGTGTGTACAATCAGCCAGAGCCCGAACGGTGATTTCCTAAAATACCCTTACTCATTTGTGTTATGAGATATTTATGAGATGTTAGGGATGCATGCTAGAGGGTAGGCTAGGTATTTCATATTTAGGGCTAGAGTTTCCTGATTTGTGATGCCCTAGCCTAGGAGTTACTGCTATTTGTTGTTTGACTTGAGTATGTGCTGAGTAGGAGTATCTAGCAGGAATCACTTAGAGAGAGTTCTGAGTTGAGGGATAATCTAGGAGAGATACCTAGATGAGTAGTCTACCGAGAAAGTAGTCTGTTATTCGTGAGAGATAGAGTACGTGTGAATTGGGATCCTAGGAGGAAGACTTAGGGTGACTATAGGTTGGTGTGGAAGGTAGTATTGGGCCCGTACTACTGAAAACACTGGATTTGTATGCAGCCTAAGTAAGAATCCTTAGGGTACTAAGGAGCATGTAGGAGCGGGAAATCGAGTGTAAGTATGCTCGAGCGAGTCTCTGATGATTTTTGTGTTGTGTTTCAGAGACATCATGGTGGGTACACGCCACAACCCCGAGAGCAGTAGTGCCGGCGACGAGGAGATTCGCAAGATCATCCATGAGGAGGTGGCCACAACTATTCTGTAACACCCGATTCCTGGTACGTATTTAAATTCAAGAAATGTTGAAATTTACTCTGGGACTTGGCGAGTTGGAGGCCCAACTTGTCGAGTAGACTCGACTGTTGATCGGGGGTTTAAGTGACCTACTCGACGAGTCGGAAGACCGACTCGACGAGTAGGAGCTGTCTGGACAAAACCCTAATATTTAGGGTTTGCACCCTATTTAAACAACTTATCTCCTCCCATATCATCCTCCATCGTCCCTCACACTTCCAGAATACCTTAAACTGAAACCCTAGCCTTGTTTGAGTGCTCTTAAGCCATTTTTGTGCATTTTTGGTGGCTGTGAAGCTTGAGAAGAAGGAAGGAGCTTGGGAGTTCAAGTTGAAGCTAGAAGATCCAGAGATTGTGTTCCATTTCCAGCTCATTTAAGGTAAAAAGCTTCAATCTTGACTTTCCATGTGTTTAATCAACTTAGGGCTTGGATTTTTGGTATCTTTAGGGCATTTCTAAGCCATTTTCGGGTTGTGGGGTGTAATGTGGAGATATGGCTTCAGATCTTGGACTTTGGAGGGTTCTTATGGCATAAAGGTGCCAACTTTATGGCCATGAGAGACCCATGCATCTTGTAGACCTCCTTTTATGGCTTTTTGAGCCAAAGGCCCCATGCATGTACATCAAGTTTGAAGCTTTACGTATAAAATGGACCCTAGGAGGCCAGATCTATGGTTTTGACGCGTTAAGACCCATTATAATCGAATGTATAGTTTTGGACATAGAGGGACTCGACGAGTCGTTCTTGGGACTCGGCGATTCATGGTGTATTTTCCACCAAATCCTTTCTGTTATGGACCAGTTGTTAAGATCGAAGGTTCCCCCAGCTGTTCAGGTTCACTAGGGACCTGGGAATCATAGGACTCGGCGAGTGGATGAACAGACTCGGCGAGTTCAAAGGGAACTCGGCGAGCCATAGGCTAAACATATCCTTATGGATGAAGATGAACCCGGCGAGTTCAAGGACGAACTCGGCGAGTCGATTAAAGATTGTCCGATGTGTTGTTGAAGGCGAACTCATCGAGCTCTTGCTAGACTCGACGAGTAGGGACGAGATTATGGCTTTTTGTGGATATGGGGACTCGACGAGTCAACGGTCCAACTCGGCGAGTCGAGTCAACCAGATGTTGACTTCAACCAGAAGTTGACTTTGACCATGGATTTGATTTGACTTTGACTTGGATTGAGTGACCCTTGTAAGGGTTGCGAGTATGAGTTGATAACTTAGAAGAGTTGTCGTGTAGGGATTGAGGAGTCGGGGAGAGTCGATTTCCACACCGAGATCAGTGCAGACACTACACAACTTCGAGGTGAGTTTCCTTCTAGTAGGGATGGGTCTACTGCCACAATGCCGGCCCACAAGTGAGAGTGTTGGATAGATGATTGTCTTTGTGATAATTATCTAGGATTGATATGTGATATGCTTACTGTGCTTGACATGATTAATGTGCTTGATATGATTATTATGCTTAATATGTGTTAGCAGTAGTAGGGGTGAAATAGTCCCCGGTTACCGGTTGAAAGATACCGAAGGGGAGGTTAGTTCCCAGTTACCGGTTGAAAGATACCGAAGGGGAGGTTAGTTCCCAGTTACCGGTTGAAAGATACCGAGGGGGAGTCCAGCTCCCGGCTATGCCTGGCAGTTACCGGTTGAAAGATACCGAAGGGGAGGTTAGTTCCCAGTTACCGGTTGAAAGATACCGAGGATTATGCATTATATGGTATGGGTATGATGGGGTAACTCACTAAGCTTTGTGCTTACGGTTTTTAGTTTTGGTTTCAGGTACCTCTTCGTCTAAGGGGAAGGAGTCGGCGGTGTAGCAGCGCATTACACACACACACATGATTTCCGCATTGAGTTTTTCGGGATTGTACTCTGATTTTTATTACTATTGGTGATATGGTTTTGAGACACGTTGTTCGGTTTTATAAATTGATATGACATTGGCAATGTTTTTGGTAAACTATTTTACAAGTTACTTAATTAAAAATGAAATTTTTGGCCTTGAAAATTGGGATGTTACAAGTTGGTATCAGAGTCTTGGTTTGAGGGATTCGGACACACCTTCGGGGGGTGTCGGGACTCAAATCGAGGACTTGAAGGATTTTTACAAGAAAATAGTTTTCTAAAAATCTAAGTTAAAGAATTTTGAGAAAGAACGAGGTGTGTGATGCGTGCGACCGACCGATCTCAAGTAAGTTTTCCCCAATATACCCATACTTGTTACATTATGTTATATGATATGATTATGAGATCTGCATGCTAGATTAGGGCTAAGGATCTAGGAAGATGCCTTGTATGCCTGTTATATGATTCTGAGAACTGCATGCTAGAATAGAACTAAGGATCTAGGAAGGATGCCTTATATGCCTGTTGTATGAGCTTATTGAGCTGTATGTTAGGGCTGTTAGTCAACAGTATGAAAGCCTGATTAGGTTATGCTTGATTTGGTTACTCAATGCACAAATGCTGCTTGCTTTGTGCTATAAGGGTTCTGGCTAGCTTTAACTAACTAGTAGGCGAATATGTAACAGTATTCGCAAGCTAGTTAGGGAAAGGTAGTAGGGACTCCTAGTACAGCTGATGGCGGAGAGTAGGTCGGAGGGTGTCCTAGGAAAGCCTAGGATGAGCTTAGTTGGGAAGTTGTATTAGTAGAAAGGGACTTGGTGAAGTCAAGGCAGTTCTTGAGGAAAGTACGGATAGATGTGGAAGGTAGTATGTGTTGGGTTTTGAGCATTCTAACACTCCTATGGTGTACATGCAACCCTATAAACCTTGGATCTATGTTTTCTCTATTATACATGCAAATATTAACTATTCTACAAAGTTCTAGTTAGATGAAGCACCTAACTAGCATATTATGAAGCACCTATACTACAAAGTTCTAGTTAGATGACATACCTTTTGATGTAGCTTGATGTCTTCAAGCTTTAAGAGCTTAGCCCCAATAGTGTGGAAGCCTCAAATGGAATCACAAATCACCAAAACACCTTGGAAGAACTTGAGAGAATATGTATGCACACTAAAATCGGCCCACTCTTATTTTCACACACTTGTGCCAATTTTGTGAGCCAAGGACCCCTTTATATATTATGGAGGATTAGGGTTACATCCATGTAAACCCTAATACCCATGACCTTTCATTTATATAGGATCCATGGGTTAAAAGCTCCATGGACCATCCATGAAAGCTTAGCCCAACCTAAATGAACTTGGCCCATTCCATATATATAAGAGTCCATATTTAATTAGTTCTTTTTGATCACTTAATTAATTCTAAATTAATTCTTGATCAATACTAATTAAATAATATGATTCCATATTAATATATTAGAACTTATAATATATTAATATAAATCATAAATATACTATTCTCAAAAGACTATCCATATAAATTGTGCCGGTGAAGTGCAACCCAAATGGACTATGCCGGGTCGGGTCAAGTACATACCAAATATAGTTATGGACTTAGACATTAATCCAACAGTATGGGCCCGTACTATTGGAAGCAGAGGATCCGTACTCAAGTCAAGGAAGGCTGAGACAGAACCGGGAAACTTGGAAATTGTGAGAGACCTCTCGAGGATACATATGATATTGACGTTTATGTGTTTATTTTCAGTATGGCGATTACGCGACATGGAGCAGGATCTGGGTCAGGATCAGGGTCAGGCTCGGGTGCGGGATCCGAGCAGGTTGATGATGGTTTACGCGAGTTCATCGCGTCTGAGATCACTAGAGGTATCCTTGAGTCGACCACTATCATTTTCGGGTCGATCAATGAGGGGATTGTTGAGCTGATGGAGGATCGCCTCCAAGCATTCAGGAGTGACGTGGCATCCAGCCAGTCGGGTACGCGCACTCTGTCCTTCAAGGACTTCCGGGGAAGTGGTGCGTCGGACTTTCACGGGGTGAAGGACCCCATGGTGGCCAAGAGATGGATTGCAGACATCGAGTCTGCACGGTTGACGAGCTTCTGCCCGGAGGGGTCGAAGGTCCGCTTTGCTGTGGGTTGTTTGAGGGATCAAACCAGAGATTGGTGGGAGTTGTGTGGTGATTCATTGGGGGCCCCAGCCATTGAGGCTATGACTTGGTCAGATTTTGTGACCAGGTTCAGGGCTGAGTTTGCGCCAGCTGTGGAGCTTCAACAACTGGCCAGAGAGTTTTTTGATTTGAGGTAGACTACTGAGACTGTGGCGGAGATCACCGCCAAGTTCCGGGAGAGGGCCTTGTTGGTACCTCAGTACGCAGCGGATGAGGAGATGCGGAAGACCCGCTATCATGATATGTTGAGGGCTGACATTAGGGAGCATGTCAGCTATTCTGCTTGCCCGACTCTGGATTCCATGATTGCCAGGGAAAGGGAGAGGGAGATTGATTTAGAGCACCTCAAGAAGAGGAAAGTAGAGACAGGACAGGTTGCTGGGGTTTCAGGGAAGAAACCCAAGGGATTCGACGCTAGGTCGAAGGGCCAGCAGGGTCGGGACTGCTGCGGGAAGTGCGGTAGGTCACATGAGGGAGTTTGCCGCAATGGGTCGGGATCAGGCTGCTACAAGTGCGGCAAGACGGGGCACTTTGGCAGGGATTGTACTGCCCCTTCCCCCACAGTTCAGACATCAGACCTGATTTGCTTCCATTGCAATCAGAGGGGCCATAATAAGGCCAACTGCCCTAGGTTGCCAGCAGCAGCGCCGGTGGTGGGGCCGACTCCAGCGACAACACGAGTTACGGATGGCTGGAAGGTCAAGGCAGAGGCTCCAGTGGTGCGGAGCGGAGCATTTCAGTTGACAGCCGAAGAGGCACGCGCCGCACCCGATGTGGTGATGGATATGATTTCTTCTCTCTAAAACTTTATATTATGTCGTTGTGATTTTGATATGTTATGTTATGTTATGTGCTCTGTTCAGGATCGTTCCATGTGAACGGTATTCCAGTTCAGGTGTTGTTTGATTCGGGTGCCACCCGATCGTTTGTCTCTCTTGCGATTAGCAAGAGGTTTCCTGAGTCGTCGGGCATATTGGATTGCCCTCTAGAGGTCGAGATTGCGGATGACCGGTCAGTGCGAGCATCAAAGGTTTTCAGGGATTGTGTTTTGAGATTGTTCGAGGAGCGCTACCTGGTAGACTTGGTTCCCATACCTTTGCGGGGGAACAAGGTTATTATAGGCATGGATTGGCTAAGCCCCAATGGGGCGGTGATCGACTGCACACAGCAGCTGGTGCGAATCAGGACCCCAAGTAGGGGAGAGCTGGTGATTCAGGGAGAGAGGCCACAGCGAGGACCAGCCTTATGTTCAACAGCGAGGGCTAGGTGCTACCTCCAGCAGGGTTGCGCAGGATATGTCGCCTATGTTATGGATACCCGGGAGGCGCGTAAGGCGACGGTGGGCGATGTGCCAGTAGTACGAGAGTTCGCGGACGTATTCCCCGAGGAGTTGCCTGGGATACCTCTGGAGAGGCAGGTAGAGTTCAGGATCGACTTAGTTCCTGGTACGGCTCCGATAGCCAATGCACCGTATCGGTTGGCTCCTCCTGAGATGCAGAAGTTGTCTACACAGCTGCAGGAGCTGTTAGACAAGGGATTCATCAGACCGAGCAGTTCACCCTGGGGAGCCCCGATTTTATTTGTGAAGAAGAATGACGGGTCGCACCGGATGTGTATAGATTATCAGGAGCTGAATAAGGTAACGGTGAAGAACCGTTACCCACTCCTGAGGATTGATGACCTCTTTGACCAGCTACAGGGAGCATCTTGGTTCTCCAAGATTGACTTGCGTTCAGGTTATCATCAGATGAGGGTCAAAGAGGAGGATGTGCAGAAGACTGTTTTTCGGATGCGTTATGGTCACTATGAGTTCGTGATGATGCCTTTCGGGCTCACCAATGCTCCTGTCGCGTTCATGGATCTCATGAACTGTGTGTGCGAACCGTGTGTGCAGACCGATGTTGGATCGATCTATGATAGTTTTCATCGATGACATCTTGGTTTATTCCAAGACGCAGGAGCACCATGAGGAGCACTTGCGGGAGGTTATGGATACTTTGAGGAGGGAGAGCTTGTATGCTAAGTTCTCCAAGTGCGAGTTTTGGTTGCGCGAGGTGTAGTTTCTTGGGCACCTTGTCAACCAGAATGGGATTTCGGTTGACCCGGACAAGGTGGAGGCTGTGATGAGGTGGGAGGTTCCGAGGTCTCCATCTGAGATTCGGAGCTTCCTGGGACTAGCAGGCTCTTATCAGAGATTCATTCAGGACTTCTCCAAGATAGTCGTGCCCCTAACCCAACTGACGAGGAAAGTCGTGGTCTTTCGCTGGGGGCCTGAGCAGCATGCCGCATTTGAGACGTTGAGACAGAGATTGTGTGAGGCGCCAATCTTAGCCCTGTCGGAGGGCATGGGGGATTTTGTAGTATATTGCGATGCGTCCATCTTGGGTTTGGGCGCGATATTGATGCAGAGAGGGCATGTTATCGCTTACGCTTCGAGGCAGCTGCAGCCTCACGAGGCGAACTATCCGACGCCTGATTTGGAGCTGGGGGTTGTTGTTTTCGCCCTCAAGATTTGGTGTCATTACCTCTATGGGGTTTGTTGTATCATTTACATGGACCACAAGAGCCTGAGGTATCTCATGGATCAGCCAAATCTGAATATGAGGCAGCGTCGGTGGCTCGATGTGGTGAAGGATTATGATTGCGAGATCCTCTACCACTCTGGGAAGGCCAATGTCGTGGCCGACGCGCTTTGCCGCAAGGCAGCGCCGATCAGGGATATCTGTATGAGGATGACGGTTGTGACTCCGCTGTTGGAGCGGATTCGGGAGGCCCAGCAGGAGGCCATGAAGGAGGAACACCGTAAGAGTGAGCGTATTGTGGGTCAGGTTTCCTCCTTTGATTATGACAGCTGTGGATTGTTGACGCTGCACCGTAGAGTGTGGGTCCCATATCATGGGGGTGTGTGCCAGGTATTGATGGAGGAGGCGCACAAATCCAGGTTTTCTATTCATCCCGGGGCGACGAAGATGTATAGGGATCTTCGTCTTGATTATTGGTGGCCCTGCATGAAGAGGGACGTAGCCTGGTTTTTTGAGAGATGCCTGACCTGCAGGAAGGTCAAGGCCGAGCACCATAGGTCGCACGACAAGACACATCCGTTGGACATTCCCATGTGGAAATGGGAAGATATTACTATGGATTTTATCACAAAGCTTCCCAGGACTACACGGGGAGTGGATTCAATTTGGGTCATCGTGGATCGGTTAACCAAGAGTGCCCATTTCATACCAATCCAGGAGAGCATCTCGGCCGAGAAGTTGGCCGATATCTACATTCGAGAGGTGGTAGCTCGGCACGGAGTGCCAGTCTTAGTGATTTCGGATCGAGACGTGCGGTTTACTTCCAGATTCTGGAAAAAGTTTCACGACGAGTTGCGTACTCGTCTGTATTTCAGCACTGCTTTTCACCCGCAGACGGATGGTCAGAGTGAGCGGACCATCCAGACTCTGGAGGACATGCTGCGGGCATGTGTTTTAGACTTTGGAGGTAGTTGGGATACTTACCTTCCTTTGGCTGATTTCTCCTATAATAACAGTTATCATGCGAGTATTGAATGTCCTCCTTTCGAGATGTTGTATGGGAGGAAGTGCAGGACCCCGATATGTCGGGGTGAGGTTGGTTAGAGGGTCATGGGGAGTACCGAAGTGGTACTCAAGACTACAGAGAGGATCCAGCAGGTTTGGAGCAGGCTTCAGACTACTCAAAGTCGGCAGAAAAGTTATGCCGACAAGTGTCGATCGGACCTGGAGTTCCAGGTCGGGGATATGGTACTCCTGAAAGTGTCGCCTTGGAAGGGCGTCATTCGATTCAGGAAGCGGGGCAAGCTGGGCCCCAGGTATATTGGACCTTTCAGGGTTGTAGCTCGGGTGGGCAAGGTGACATATAGGCTGGACCTGCCAGCCGAACTCAGTCAGATTCATAGCACTTTTCACGTCTCCCAGTTGCGGAATTGTCTGGTGGACGACTATGCAGTGGTACCCTTAGAGGATATTCAGGTGGATGACAGCCTGAACTACATCGAGCGGTGTGACAACCCGAAATTTCTTCCGTTTAGACCGTTAAAAAAATTAAATTAATAATAAATAAATCAATTCGGATTTATTTCCGTTCACGTTAGTATTATTTTCGGTCTAACGGAATATTCTAAGCTCAGTTCAATCGAGTTTTGGATTCAAAAATGAGGTTTTCAAAGTCAAAGCATAGCATACAGGCCAAACACCCCTTCGAGAGGAGTGTAAGGCCACAAACTCGAGTTTACGGCCGTACACCCCCCACCCCACCCCATGGCCGGAAACTCACCCCTATATAAGGGATGAGTGGCCTTCATTCCACACTTTAAGCACTCAAGAGACTTTCTCTCTCTACTCTCTCTCTACCATCGAATTCTCTCCAAGATCTTCAAAAGTTGTAAGTGTTCTTCCTTAGTTTGATGTTAATCCTTCTTAACTAGCTTCATCTAATAATTTCATCCATGGAAATCATATTATCTTAGATCTTCAAGAAACACCAAGAACACCAAGAACACACACTAGTGTTCTTGGACCTTAACCACCATTTCAAGCCTCTATATCGTAAGTATTCTTCCCTATACTTGATATCTAGTTAAGACTCATGCTTAGAACCTTGAAATCATCAAGAATGCAAGACCAAAAGGAGTTTACAGCCAAGCCATCTCCCTTGGCCGTAAACCCCTATAAGTATGCCATTTTGGCCATAAACTCTTCCTAAGGCTTGGATTTGAGGCTAGAACACTCCCTTGTGCTTTGTAAGACCTTGAATCATCACCAAACTCATCATCAAAGAGAGTTTACGGCCAGGAGTAAACTCCCTTCGTCGTAAACCCTTATAAGTGTGGTGTTTTGAGCCTTAAACACTTCTAGACCCTTGCTAAACCTTAGAACACTTGAACCCTTGAAACTCCTTGCCTTTAAGACTCAAAATAAGACCATTTGGTGAGTTTACGGCCATAGGGTTTACACCCTGGCCGTAAACACCTTAACACCCTCCAAAACATTGGTTTTGCTCATCCATGTGAAGAGCAATGGTCCCTCAAGATTCCCTAGCCTTCAAACACCCACATATGCATGTTTGACCATGAGTTTACGGCCGTAAACTCCCTTGGCCGTACACACATGGCCGTAAACACCAAACCATGGGCTTAAACACCTTTTAGATGAATCACATGTGATTCCAACACTTGGTCAAAGTGTTTCCTAGTCCCGGAAGGTGTTTCCTTGCATTTGGTTGCTTCTAGACACTATATTTATGTCAATATATGCCATTATATGTCATTTAGGACTCGTTAAGTCTCGGGACTTCATTCGTGGAACTTCTCATCCTTACGCGCATATTCGTTGAATCACCCACATCAGGTGAGTTCATACCCCTACGCTTTTCTGAATTTTCCATGTTTTCAGGGGGGGGGGGATACAAGCAAAAGTACAAGGAAACTTGTGCTCAAAATATACTATTTTGCTTAAGATAACTATATGTTTAGAATGCTTTTAACACGGAAAACAGTTTTACCAAACGATTAAGAAATCAACTCGTAGAAACAGTTTTCAAAACTAAAGCAACGAATTCGTGAATCATAACGTAAAATGTGTTATTTTATAAAGGATTCATACAAATCTTAAACAATATTATCAATATTATTACATACAAATTGTTAGTCTAAAGTTGGGGACACGTTCTTGGTAACACTCCCACCGAATTCGAGAGTGTAGGACTAGCACTTGTAACCAGAATCTCTTGTAAGGAGAGCGTGACTGTTGTGTATAGATCTATACGGGACCGACTATCCCACACTTAAACTGCTAGCTACAATTAGGCATACATGCCTGTGGTGACAAAGTCATAAAAGGATACTGGCCCCGTTACGTGCCATATCAAGTTTAAGTACGGTTATGACACCCACAACCCAGATAACAATAATTTACATTTGTAATAATGAAACAAGTAAACTAATTTCAAAGTAATAATCGATTTGACTACTAATAGTTAGTAGTAATACTCTTAGGATTTTAGTTCATCTCGTATTCCTTAGTTTTATTTATGTAATAAGACTAATACACCCCACCAGGAGCAAACAGGGTTCTTCAAGAAAACTACGTCTAACGATATAAGTATGATAGATACTTGTACACTTCAGACTAGAAACAGATAACCAACCATCAACCTTAAGGAAAATATAGGATTTTCCTGGAATAACTCAACCTTTTATAAACGGACTGTTTAACAAATAACTAATGGATAATCAAACATCTTTCATAAGAAAATATAGGATTTTCTTGGGAAACACTTTTCAAGGACATCAAAGAATCATTTTTACCTAAGATTCTTTACACCGGAAAATATAAGGTTTTTCAGGAGAAACATAACGTATTTTCGAAACAATAAAGAATAGTTTTCTATAACATAAACGCTTATGAACTCACCAGCTTTATGCTGATACTCTTTCAAACTGCTTGTATTCTCAGGAATTTATAGACAGGTACTTCCAGGATTTTGGAGAAGTCTGCGCGATAGAATCTCGTCTTTTCATTTTACTTTGATATGTATAAAACTATGTACTAAGACTATGTAAACCTTTTTCATGTACGTATTCAATGTTTGGTTGTGTTTACTATGCTTACTATGATACAACTGTTGTGATACTACGCATGACGTCACCCGCCCCCAGACGTTTCCGCCGTTATTTCTGACGGTTCGGAGGTGTGACAGATTGGTATCAGAGTTATTGTTTATAGTGAACTAAGTATACCGAACCTTACATGGTATATAACTATAAACACTAAGGGGCCGAAGCACTCTGAATTAAAAGTATACTTTCAAAAATATAAGTATTTTTATAAAAGCATACAAGTATACCCAAGTACCCGAATCAGTGTCGTAAGTAGAACAAAACATAAGTATTTGGATGTTGGACATCGTGGTTAAACCTGGGCAGTTATGTAATCATGTCTAGGATCAATATAGCCTGATCAACTATATTCATTCGAGACATGACCAACATGTGCCTGGGAGTGACTGTGGTATTGCAGCAAGCCTAAAACTTACCTAAATACCAGAAGAGTCCTAGAGTCAAACATAAGGATTAAAATACTATAGGAGTATTTTAGGATGCTATAACGACCGAACCAGAAACTTTCCCAAGAATCAATCATATAGCTATAATACTCTGGAAGTATTATTAGAGTCAATGCCTATTAACTATCCCTTTACTCGCATAGATTGCATGGCCGAATTTCATCTCCCTGGTGACCCGTATTTTCCCAACCAAGGAAATGGTGGATGGCTCGATGATGAGTCAGA
The DNA here is from genome assembly GCF_052849685.1 of Lactuca virosa. Lineage (NCBI taxonomy): Eukaryota > Viridiplantae > Streptophyta > Magnoliopsida > Asterales > Asteraceae > Lactuca > Lactuca virosa. Next base: position 264,608,132 of record NC_136427.1, read on the forward strand.
AGAACCTGCAATTCCCTTAGATGATCATTCCGCCGAGAACTATTCGGAAGGCTCCGACTCCAAGCCCGAAGTCAATAATCTACCCCCGGTGGCTCCTGTCCCAAATCCTAACCCTCAAGTTGGATTCCAAGGTCCAACGCCTATGTGGGTTGAGAGTTTGAATAGGTGGAGCCACGAGCAAGACCAAACCCTCCCATACGACGGAAACCGCAACTTCTACAATCTGAACGAAGGAGTCCCCGTGGACAGGGCCCTTCCAATCCTGATACGCCGAGTGACTCGCAATGAGGAACTGGGTATGGCAACCCTTCAGCGAACTATGGAGCTCGAAGCAGATTCGAACGCCAACACGGACCGCATTCGTCGCCTCGAGATTTCTCATGCGAGAGCTGTAAGGAACAATGAAGCTCTGCAACGAGAGTTAGCTACAACCCGAGCCGAAGTCATAGAGCTCCGAGCACGTCAGTCAGAGTACGAGAGACGCCTGCTTGGTGTGGAGCGTCAACTGGCCGAATTAAGGTTTCACTTGAGGAGTACCCGTCGCCGATAGGGGGATACTCTACTCATCCTTCCTTTTTGGTCTAAGGAATAACTTTCATATCTATGTTCTGAGTAGTTCTTTTCCGTAAACATCTCTGTCCTTCATGTTGCCAAGATTCTTTCTCTGTTAGAATGACTTAGACCTATTTTTAGGTCAAGGGTTCTGAAAAATGTGTAATCTCAGTTTCAGTTATGATGGCAACAATTATATTTCAGTTAAGGATTATCATTGTCAAAAGTATACCTTAGATCGGTAGCATGCAAATTAAGTAACTTTATCAAAGCCCTATCACCGTTTCGTCTTTAAATCATGTGTCATAGGAAGTACTCTTACCTTAAGAACGATCATTCCTTTTCCCTATCGATTTCATATCAGTCTCCATAAAAAGCTACGAGGTCATAATCGGCATGAGATGGTTGAGCCCCAAATAGTGCTGATGTCCCTTGCTTCGAAAGGGCGATTCGTCTCAATCTTTCCCTCTGACGAAGTCCTCACTAGTTATAGTGATAAGATTTGTTCGAACCTTCGTATCATTTCCTGCGTCAAAGCCCAGAAGTATCTGCGAAAGGGATGTCATGCATTCCTGGCTCATGTTGTCGATGAGATGTAAAAAGTTAAAGGCCTCGAGAGCATCTCCGAAGTCTGCAACTTTCCTGATGTATTCCCCAAAGACATTCCAGGGATTTCTTCCGAGTGTCAAAGTTGAATCCCGTATCGACTTGATCCCCGAAACTACCCTTATAGCTAAATCTCCATATCGTCTAGAGCCGACGAAAATGTGAGAGTTATCCAGCCAGCGCAATGAGCTGAACAACAAGGAGTTCGTAAGTTTATTGTATGTGAACTTTATTGCGTTCAAATCTTTTTCTATTCTTGCTAGGACCACATCATGGGGATGTGGGTCGAATCAATGAGAGTCAGATAGCAAAACGGTAATTTTTCATGCATAGATAAACACTTAGGATGCATCCAGAGGCAACCATTGTTGCTCACAAGCTTCTTTTCTTGACATGTAGCTGATCATGCCTCCGAAGAAACATAACCAACCCGCCAGTAAGACACCAGTCCTCCAGATGGACTCAGCTACGTTCCAAGCTACTGTCACAGCAGCCGAAGCAGCCGCTCTAGCTATTTTTAACACTAACAACCTAAATAGGAATGGGAACAATTTCCACACCTCAATCTGTAACAACACACCAGGAAATCAACAAGGGCTTGTCCAAGAGGACATTCCAACTCCCAAACCTAAGAGCGCCAAACGGAAATTTTGGGCCGAGAGGAAGAACAAGTCGTCTCAGAAACTTGCCAAGAAACGACAACTCGAGATAACTCCTACAGCCGCCACATCCGCCCAACCAATGCCAACGCCAGCGCGGCAATATGCTGGAAAACTTCCATATTGCGAGAAATGCAACTTCCACCACGTAGGAAAGTGCCGCGAACTTCGATGTGAGAACTGCAACAGGCAAGGACACACCACGCGATACTGCAGGACACCTGCACAGCCAAACACCTCGATTCCTGGCATACAGATGGGTCAGGTTTGCTACAATTATGGTGAACCCGGACATTACAAAAGAAATTGTCCAAGGATTAAGGATGGCCAGGAAACTTGTTCCGTACAGACCCCAACTCAACACATCACTTCCACGACCGATGCTGTCATAGTTCAAGTGTGCGGTACATGTGGAGAAATGGGACATTTCAAAAGAGACTGCCCAACAGAGAAGAACAATGAGGAAACGGGAGGAGTCTGACCTCAGGGAATGAGGAAGCATCAAAGAACCCTGCTATGTTTTGGTATGTTTTCGCAAACCCCAATAATTGCTCATAATCGTGATTAACTCCCTCGTCCAAATTGAATCACGATGTTCTTATAAGATTTAAAACCCTAATGAGTAAATTATGATAGCTTAGTGAATACGTTAGGTTCAGTTGTAGTTATACCTGGCTTGTGTACACCAAACAATAATAGAGAGATCTAGTAAGAACCATTTCATGAAAGTTCATAGCTTCAAAACATCAGAACCCTCGTGTTAATAGTACCTGTTAACTTCGACTCAAACACAGAAAACACCAGAGACAGTCACCCAGGGGCATCAATGTTCTAACAAAGCGATCCTTCCAAACCAACTTAACGCGCGATTCAACGTCGCCATCCTGCTTAGCCCGACTGAATCAATGTCATACCAAACCCTTTTGTCTTAAATCGTCCGATCGCAAAACTCTCGTCACTCATAACGATAAACTAGACGCGAACCCCCGAAATTCCATCTCGCCTCAAACTCTCGAAAGTATTCATACAAGGAGTATGGTATCAAATCGTAACCTTCCTTAAGCACCCTCAACAGACCATTTTGGAAATACCCCCCTCGCGCAACAAGTCAAGTTCAAACACAGAGGCTAGGGACGCATACGGTTAACCTATCAATGTTAAATATGCACGCGAGGGTGGTGTATAATTAAGATCCTGCAGACTAAGGATGTGTGTTTCCGCCCTATCTCCTGCTCCTTGTTTGGTTGTGGACCTGGGGCAGTGACACCCATCCGACCGTCTTATTAATCTTAATTATATACGACTTGTGTACATAAGGCAATGATAGACGGACCAGGTATAAGTCCTACCATGAACTCAAGGACAAAGGTTGCTCAGAACTACGAAAGAACATCTTACCAGTTGGATGAACGTGGTCAGGCAAGTCCAACCGACACATCATTCACAAATCAGAATAGCAGATACAGCAGTAATCCTTTTTCATAGTATACCTGTAATCATTACCTCCGACTGAGTTGCAAGTTACCTAGAGAACTTAGTAACATACATTCCGTCATTCACATGTTGAACTTAAATCCGTGTCTGCCCGATGAGACACTCGCGATTCCCCTCGACAATATCGAATTCCACGAGAATCTACACTTCATGTAGGAATCATTGAATTCAGGAATCAGGAAGCCTAGCGCACGAAACAAACGTTGTATCCGGTTAGTGAAAGTTCCATGGGATACCAATCATGAACTTGAAATTCACTTGGGAGCACGAGAACCCAAGGAAACAGAAGTACTCCCATCTCTTTTAGATCCACGAGTCGTATCATTATTCTTGAATTTCGGGACGAAATTCCCTCTAACGGGGGGATGATGTGACAACCCAAAATTTCTTCCGTTTATACCGTTAAAAAAAATTAAATTAATAATAAATAAATCAATTTGGATTGATTTCCGTTCACGTTAGTATTATTTTTGGTCTAACGGAATATTCTAAGCTCAGCTCAATCGAGTTTTGGATTCAAAAACGAGGTTTTCAAAGTCAAAGCATAGCATACGTGCCAAACACCCCTTCGAGAGGAGTGTACGGCCGCAAACTCGAGTTTACGGCCGTACACCCCCCACCCCACCCCATGGCCGGAAACTCACCCCTATATAAGGGATGAGTGGCCTTCATTCCACACTTTAAGCACTCAAGAGACTTTCTCTCTCTACTCTCTCTCTACCATCGAATTCTCTCCAAGATCTTCAAAAGTTGTAAGTGTTCTTCCTTAGTTTGATGTTAATCCTTCTTAACTAGCTTCATCTAATGATTTCATCCATGGAAATCATATTATCTTAGATCTTCAAGAAACACCAAGAACACACACTAGTGTTCTTGGACCTTAACCACCATTTCAAGCCTCTATATCGTAAGTATTCTTCCCTATACTTGATATCTAGTTAATACTCATGCTTAGAACCTTGAAATCATCAAGAATGCAAGACCAAAAGGAGTTTACGGCCAAGCCATCTCCCTTGGCCGTAAACCCCTATAAGTATGCCATTTTGGCCATAAACTCTTCCTAAGGCTTGGATTTGAGGCTAGAACACTCCCTTGTGCTTTGTAAGACCTTGAATCATCACCAAACTCATCATCAAAGAGAGTTTACGTCCAGGAGTAAACTCCCTTGGCCGTAAACCCTTATAAGTGTGGTGTTTTGAGCCTTAAACACTTCTAGACCCTTGCTAAACCTTAGAACACTTGAACCCTTAAAACTCCTTGCCTTTAAGACTCAAAATAAGACCATTTGGTGAGTTTACGGCCATAGGGTTTACACCCTGGCCGTAAACACCTTAACACCCTCCAAAACATTGGTTTTGCTCATCCATGTGAAGAGCAATGGTCCCTCAAGATTCCCTAGCCTTCAAACACCCACTTATGCATGTTTGACCATGAGTTTACGGTCGTAAACTCCCTTGGCCATAAACACATGGCCGTAAACACCAAACCATGACCTTAAACACCTTTTTGATGAATCACATGTGATTCCAACACTTGGTCAAAGTGTTTCCTAGTCCCGGAAGGTGTTTCCTTGCATTTGGTTGCTTCTAGACACTATATTTATGTCAATATATGCCATTATATGTCATTTAGGACTCGTTAAGTCTCGGGACTTCATTTGTGGAACTTCTCATCCTTACGCGCATATTCGTTGAATCACCCACATCAGGTGAGTTCATACCCCTACGCTTTTCCGAATTTTCCATGTTTTCAGGGGGGGGGGGATACAAGCAAAAGTACAAGGAAACTTGTGCTCAAAATATACTATTTTGCTTAAGATAACTATATATCTTAGAATGCTTTTAACACGGAAAACAGTTTTACCAAACGATTAAGAAATCAACTCGTAGAAACAGTTTTCAAAACTAAAGCAACGAATTCGTGAATCATAACGTAAAATGTGTTATTTTATAAAGGATTCATACAAATCTTAAACAATATTATCAATATTATTACATACAAATTGTTAGTCTAAAGTTGGGGACACGTTCTTGGTAACACTCCCACCGAATTCGAGAGTGTAGGACTAGCACTTGTAACCAGAATCTCTTGTAGGGAGAGCGTAACTGCTGTGTATAGATCTATACAGGACCGACTGTCCCATACCTAAACTGCTAGCTACAGTTAGGCATACATGCCTGTGGTGACAAAGTCATAAAAGGATACTGGCCCCGTTACGTGCCATATCAAGTTTAAGTAGGGTTATGACACCCACAACCCAGATAACAGTAATTTACATTTGTAATAATGAAACAAGTAAACTAATTTCAAAGTAATAATCGATTTGACTACTAACAGTTAGTAGTAATACTCTTAGGATTTTAGTTCATCTCGTATTCTTTAGTTTTATTTATGTAATAAGACTAATACACCTCACCAGGAGCAAACAGGGTTCTTCAAGAAAACTACGTCTAACGATATAAGTATGATAGATACTTGTACACTTCAGACTAGAAACAGATAACCAACCATCAACCTTAAGGAAAATATAGGATTTTCCTGGAATAACTCAACCTTTTATAAACGGACTGTTTAACAAATAACTAATGGATAATCAAACATCTTTCATAAGAAAATATAGGATTTTCTTGGGAAACACTTTTCAAGGACATCAAAGAATCATTTTTACCTAAGATTCTTTACACCATAAAATATAAGGTTTTTCAGGAGAAACATAACGTATTTTCGAAACAATAAAGAATAGTTTTCTAAAGCATAAACGCTTATGAACTCACCAGCTTTATGCTGATACTCTTTCAAACTGCTTGTATTCTCAGGAATTTGTAGACAGGTACTTCCAGGATTTTGGAGAAGTCTGCGCGATAGAATCTCGTCTTTTCATTTTACTTTGATATGTATAAAACTATGTACTAAGACTATGTAAACCTTTTTCATGTGTGTATTCAATGTTTGGTTGTGTTTACTATGCTTACTATGATACAACTGTTGTGATACTACACATGACGTCACCCGCCCCCGGACGTTTTCCTTCGTTATTTCTGACGGTTCGGGGGTGTGACAAGCGGCCAGTGGAGATCCTTGACAGGAAGTCGAAGGATCTGAGGAACAAAAGAGTGGAGCTGGTAAAGGTGCAGTGGCAGCACCGCAGGGGCTCAGAATGTACCTGGGAGCCGGAGGACGAGATGAGGGAGAACTACCCCGTGTTTTTTCTAGATTCAGCAGCAGACTTCGAGGACGAAGTCTAAAACAAGTGGGGGAGATTTGTAACACCCGATTCCTGGTACGTATTTAAATTCAATAAATATTGAAATTTACCCTGGGACTCGGCGAGTTGGAGGCCCAACTCGTCGCGTAGACTCGACTGTTGATCGGGGGTTTAAGTGACCTACTCGACGAGTCGGAAGACCGACTCGACGAGTAGGAGCTGTCTGGACAAAACCCTAATATTTAGGGTTTGCACCCTATTTAAACAACTTATCTCCTCTCATATCATCCTCCATCGTCCCTCACACTTACAGAAGACCTTAAACTGAAACCCTAGCCTTGTTTGAGTGCTCTTAAGCTATTTTTGTGCATTTTTGGTGGTTGTGAAGCTTGAGAAGAAGGAAGGAGCTTGGGAGTTCAAGTTGAAGCTAGAAGATCCAGATATTGTGTTCCATTTCCAGCTCATTTAAGGTAAAAAGCTTCAATCTTGACTTTCCATGTGTTTAATCAACTTTGGGCTTGGATTTTTGATATCTTTAGGGCATTTCTAAGCCATTTTCGGGTTGTGGGATGTAATGTGGAGATATGGCTTCAGATCTTGGACTTTGGAGGGTTCTTATGGCATAAAGGTGCCAACTTTATGGCCATGAGAGACCCATGCATCTTGTAGACCTCCTTTTATGGCTTTTTGAGCCAAAGGCCCCATGCATGTACATCAAGTTTTAAGCTTTACGTATAAAATGGACCCTAGGAGGCCAGATCTATGGTTTTAACGCGTTAAGACCCATTATAATCGACTGTATAGTTTTGGACATAGAGGGACTCGGCGAGTCGGGGTGTATTTTCCACCAAATCCTTTCTGTTATGGACCAGTTGTTAAGATCGAAGGTTCCCCCAGTTGTTCAGGTTCACTAGGGACCTGGGAATCATAGGACTCGAAGAGTGGATGAACAGACTCAGCGAGTTCAAAGGGAATTCGGCGAGCCATAGGTTAAACATCTCCTTATGGATGAAGATGAACCCGACGAGTTCAAGGACGAACTCGGCGAGTCGATTGAGGATTGTCCGATGTGTTGTTGAAGGCGAACTCGAAGAGCTCTTGCTAGACTCGACGAGTAGGGACGGGATTATGGCTTTTTGTGGATATGGGGACTCGACGAGTCGACGGGACAACTCGGCGAGTCGAGTCAACCAGATGCTGACTTCAACCAGAAGTTGACTTTGACCATGGATTTGACTTGACTTTGACTTGGATTGAGTGACCCTTGTAAGGGTTACGAGTATGAGTTGATAACTTATAAGAGTTGTCGTGTAGGGATTGAGGAGTCGAGGAGAGTCGATTTCCACACCGAGATCAGTGCAGACACTACACGACTTCGAGGTGAGTTTCCTTCTAGTAGGGGTGGGTCTACGGCCACAATGCCGGCCCATAAGTGAGAGTGTTGGATAGAGTGTTGTATATATGGTTATCTTTGTGAGAGTGTTGGATAGATTATTATGCTTAATATGTGTTAGCAATAGTAGGGGTGAAATAGTCCCCGGTTACCGGTTGAAAGATACCGAAGGGTAGGTTAGTTCCGAGTTACCGGTTGAAAGATACCGAAGGGGAGGTTAGTTCCCAGTTACCGGTTGAAAGATACCGAGGGAGAGTCCAGCTCCCGACTATGCCTGACAGTTTTCCAGGATGGTACTCTGATTTTTATTACTGTTGGTGATATGGTTTTGAGACACGTTGTTCGGTTTTATAAATTGATATGACATTGGAAATGTTTTTGGTAAACTATTTTACAAGTTACTTAATTAAAAATGAATTTTTGCCCTTGAAAATTGGAATGTTACATATTCGAGAGGCAATATCGGAGATGTTTGGGTCTATTAAGACCACCCTGATCGAGACATTTTATGAGCGGTATGCCGCTGTTACTGAGGTCGTTGCTGCTGCAGCCACCGCAGCTATTGCCACTGTTAGGCTACAGGGAGGTGACTCGTTGTTGTTCCGGGAGTTCAGCAACACGAATCCACCAGAGTTTGATGGGACACGGGATCCGATTGCTGCTATGAAATGGATCTCCGAAATCGATGAATGTTTTTACACGTGTTCATGCCCCGAGCATTTGAGAGTTCGGTTTGCGCTGAACCAGCTTCGCTTGGGAGCGAAGGATTGGTGGAAGTTTGTGACAGCCAGCTTTACTCCTGCAGATCATGTTGCAGTGACATGGGAGAGATTCACACAGTTGTTCCGAGACGAGTATGTTCCCTAGGTGGAGAGGGAACAGTTAGCCCAGGAGTTTCTGTCTCTCAAACAGAAGACAAAAACTGTGTCCGAGATTTCGAGGATGTTCCATGAGAGGGCGTTGTTTTGCCCTGAGCACGTGTCTACTGAGAAGGCATGTGTGAGCCGATATCTGAGCATTCTGAGGAGGGATATACGGGAGTTCGTGGCAAACTCGTCTTACCGGACATTGGCCGAGTTGCAAACCAATGCCCGATGGAGGGAGATTGAGCTAGAGTTACAGGCCAGGGAGGAGGGAGAGTCCCAGGGGAGGGATCGAAGACCGATACAGTCGCAGCCGACGACGAAGCGGGCAAAGCCCGCTGATGCGAGAGTTGGGGGCCATAAGGGCAGCGCTTGTGGCAAGTGCGGCAAGAGTCACGAGGGATCGTGTCGACAGGGATTTGCTACAGATGTAGCAAAGAGGGGCACATGACGAAGGATTTCCCCAAGGGATTTGCAGTTTGCTTTAACTGCAACCAGATTGGCCATCGGAAGGCCTAGTGCCCTCAGCTCGTTTAGGGATCAGCCCAGGGTTCCACTCTTGCTGCTTTGCGTGCTACAGATAGTCGGTCGGTGAAGGCCGAGGCTCCGAGGGCTCGTGGGAGAGCTTTTCAGCTGACAGCGGAGGAGGTCCGCGCAGCACCTGATGTCGTAGCTGGTATGTATTTTGTTATTTATATTATTTGAGATTTGTTGTGCTTATTTTGTGTTGTATATAGGTACTTTTCTTGTGATTTCTGTACCTGCTTTGGTGTTATTTGACTTGGGTGCGAGTCGGTCCTTCGTGTCTTTAGCATTTAGTCGTCACATCAGTATCCGACGTGAGGTGTTGAGTCGATCTCTGAGGGTTTCTATAGCCGGCGAGCATGCGGTTTTCGCTACTGATGTATTCCGAGGATGTGTACTTGAGATTTTTGGTGTTGCGTTCCCGATAGACCTGGTACCGATCGCGATGGGTGATGTATGTGTCATAGTGGGCATGGTTTGGTTGAGTCGGTTTAGAGCTGTGATCGATTGTGAGCATCAGATGGTGACCATACGAGACCCTAGTGGGGGAGTGCTTACGGTGTATGGCGAGGGTACCAGATCTGGATCAGCTTTGTGCTCTGCTGCCAGGGCGAGACAGAGTCTATAGCAGGATTGTGTGGGCTTTTTGGCATACGTGATGGATACGCGGGTTGCTACAGAGAGGCCGAGTTCTATCTCCGAGGTTCCGATAGTGTGCGAGTTTCCGAATGTTTTTCCCAAGGAGTTGCCGGGTGTGCCTCCCGAGAGGCAGGTGGAGTTCCGGATTGATTTGGTTCCGGGTGCGATGCCTATTGCCAAGGCACTTTATCGTCTTGCGCCGCCTGAAATGCAGGATTTATCCTCACAGCTCTAGGAACTGCTGGGGAAATGTTTTATCAGACTGAGTAGCTCACCGTGGGGAGCTCCAATCCTTTTTGTCAATAAAAAGGAGGGTTCACACCGAATGTGCATCGATTACCGGGAGTTGAACAAGCTGACGGTCAAGAACAGTTATCCACTTCCGAGAATCGACCATTTATTCGACCAGTTACAGGGAGCATCTTGGTTTTCCAAGATTGATTTGAGATCTGGATATATCATATGAGGGTTTGCGAGGAGGATATCCAGAAGACGGCCTTCTGTAGTGACATAAGAACATGGTTTGGCATGCGGAATTAAAGTTTGCACAATGAACATGGTGATTTGGGTGTTCAAGAGATGTATTGATTGTATATGGTGTTACACAAAAAGGATCTAGATCTAGACTACATAAATAACACACACTTACACACTCACTTTTACATCTCTCAAGCACACCTCTACAAGTGGACTAAACCCACCTTATATAGAGGTGTTTACATGTCTCTCTCTCACTCTCTATCTCTCATGTGTCATAAGGCTAATACTCCACATGCAAGTGGGTTTTACAAAAGTCAAACATTACAAAGTCATTCAAGGAAAACTTTGTACCCCAACATTCTCCCCCTCAAAGTTAGGAATGAATGACCCACTTCAATTCTTCCAAAATCAAGCAACTACGTGGTTCGAGCCTCAAAGGTGACACATGTCGAAACGAACTTCAATCTTCAATTCCTCCATGATTCTTCAATTTGGGCTCTAGGATGTGAAACCATACAAACCGAGCAGCAACGAATGATTAACTCCAAATAATCACCCAAAAGTTGCGCATAAAAACACACCCCAAAAATCTTCAATAAAACCAAACCCATTTCGAATACATCATTTTCGAACTTCCAGTTGCATCATCTCGTAAGCTTCAAAAATTAAGGTCACTTCGGTCTTCAAATCCGCGTAATATGAAAAATTCAAGTTCGAATTTCCATATAAAACTTCTCCCCCTTTTTATAATCGAAATTTGATTATAAAACTCCCAAGGAAAAAGAACGTGCTCTATTCGGAATTTTTCGTGTCAAAACTCCCCCTTAACATGTGGCATAAACTTTGTGCTTCAATCCGGAAAATCCAAAAAATATTCAATTTTTAGTTTCGTTCACGGATCGCCTTTGACAAAATTTCTCAAAAATGGGTAGAAATTGTCAATTTCAAAATTATGCAGTGACTCGGTGCGCCCAAAACAGCAAAATATGCAAAACTCTCCCCCTTTTCCAAAGCTGGGTAGAAAGCGTCAATTTGCACAAACTGCTGGGGCTTGAAATGCATTTTCTTCAATTTTCAGCAAAAACAGTCCTTTTTCGAATTTGGGTATGAACCGCCAAACATTCGAAGCCTCAAGGACTATTTTCGAAAATTCTACCATTTGTGTTCCAAACATACGAAGAGTTGACCAAACATTCGAAATTTCAGAAAATATTCGAATTTGGGTGAAAAGTGTCAAACATTCGAAACTTCAATTAATTGATAAGGTTGCCAAATATTCGAAAGTTTAGGGGTGATTTTCGAAAATTTTCCATTTTCGATCAAAATATTCGAAATTTCAATCAATTCATACGAAGCCTTGCTTCGTACGAAATTATCAGGTGACAAACATGCGAATCTTCAAGGACCATTTTCGAAAATATTTCTTTCTTTTTCCTCAACTCACACGAAATGACAATCCAAACACACGAATTCGAAGCATTCGAAGCCTCTTAATGAACAGTAACCTCTGAATACCTCTGAATCGAATTTTCCCAGTTCGTTCTTTACCCCCAAACTAACGAAATTCACGATTCGTTCCTTCTCATATCGACGATCCAAAGTCTGCTATTATCCCAAATCTTCGTTCTCAAGCCAAAACTATCAAACCTTCAAAGATCGACTTCAAATTCATCAAGCCAACATCGATTTCATTATTCTCTCCGTCTTCAAAACCCAACAAGCGAAAAATTCTATCTCTAACTCAATACATCAAAAACGAAATCACTTGTTCATCAATCCTCAAGTAACTTTCGTTTTTCCAGTCTACCAATTCGCTTTTCAAGCCTTTATATCAAAATCCAAAACTTTCATTCTTCGCTTTTCAGTTATCAACACAAATACCATCGACCATTGAACAATCGACTTTCAATACTCACAATCGACTCTCGACTATCAACCTGTAAGGATTCGAAATCAAACCAACAACGACAATCAACAATCGCGAACCAAACTCAATCATTGACATTCAAAATCTTCGTTCTTTTTGAGTTTCATTCCAAAGCATCAACATCAAACATTCGATTTCATTCCTTCTTGACTTCGCATCGACAATCTGTTCATCAATCGACCCAACTAAAGCTTTTAATGTCGATCAACACATCCAGGCTTCGAAAATTGAACTTTCAAAATCTGTCGACTCCAAAATCCATTCACCTTAAACCCATCTATCAATCATGAATAATCGACTCCAACCATTCGAAATCAAAAATCAAAATCACAAATCATCAGTCACCAATCGATTGAACTTTGACTCCAAAAAGTCAACATCCAAACCCAGTTCCTCAATTTGTTCCCAAATACAAACTGAATACCGACAACAATTAAGTTCGATCTTCAAAATACGTCAACAAACACCAATCGACACTAAGAATCAGATTGTCGATTTCAATCGACTTCACAAATTTACGAATCCAGATTCTTGACTCTAAAATTTGTTCATCGCTTTTCAGTCATGAATACTCAATCGTCAACAGACAATATCAACTGATTTCATGGCCTTAATATCATTCGATTTCCGAAAATCATTGAAGATGCGAACAAGAACTTTATTCGATCTCAAGAACATAACATCAGTTTATCATCGAGTTCATCAAAATTAATTTTTGTGGAAAAAAAATTGAATACGATCAAGAACAAATTGAGATTATCGATGAACAGATGATAATCAAGAATAAATCGCAGAATCAATGAATCATTAACATCGATCAACAAAAATAGTTTGATACAACTGAATTTCGATTCAACACAAAAGTTCTTGGTTATTGATTTGCTTAGAACGAGAAAATAGATGTCGGACATATGAAAAGAATCAGATACACCGAATATAACAAATGGATTAACTGTTTGGGCTTTAATCTGGTTATATGAACAATAACCAATCAATGAGATTTATTTGGGCTTGAATCGATGAACAGTAACACACATGATTGGGCTAGATTTGATTCAAACAAACAAATATGATTAGATCGGACCTTGATCAACAAAAGAATTATTGGATCATAACAATTGGGTTTTTCAAGAAAAATTTGATCCAACGAGTCAAATGATCACAAATCAAAAACGCAACGCACGAATTCAATGAAATTGAGAGAGACTCACCAAAATTGCTCCAATTGTGACAGATTTTGCCAAACCGAGAATCGTTCTTCAAAAGTCATGTTGATCTTGAAGACCCGCTCTGATACCAATTGTAGTGACATAAGAACATGGTTTGGCATGCGGAATTAAAGTTTGCACAATGAACATGGTGATTTGGGTGTTGAAGAGATGTATTGATTGTATATGGTGTTACACAAAAAGGATCTAGATCTAGACTACATAAATAACACACACTTACACACTCACTTTTACATCTCTCAAGCACACCTCTACAAGTGGACTAAACCCACCTTATATAGAGGTGTTTACATGTCTCTCTCTCACTCTCTATCTCTCATGTGTCATAAGGCTAATACTCCACATGCAAGTGGGTTTTACAAAAGTCAAACATTACAAAGTCATTCAAGGAAAACTTTGTACCCCAACACCTTCAAAACTCGTTATGGGCATTATGAGTTTGTGGTGATGCCTTTCGGGCTCACCAACGCACCGACAGTGTTCATGGATCTCATGAACCGGGTGTGCAGACCCATGTTGGATCGATCGGTGATCGTGTTTATCGACAATATTCTGGTGTACTCGAGGTCCAGAGAGCAGCATGAGGAGCATCTTCAAGAGATTCTTAGAGTATTGAGGGCTGAGAGGCTTTATGCCAAATTCTCCAAGTGTGATTTCTGGTTACGAGGGGTCAAGTTCCTGGGACATCTCGTTAATCAGAATGGGATATTGGTCGACCCGGCCAAGATTTGAGGCAGTTATGAGATGGGAGGTGCCAAGATCCCCGTCCGAGATCAGGAGTTTTCTAGGTTTGGCCGGCTACTATCAGAGATTTATCAGAGATTTCTCCAAGATTGGTGTTCCTCTTACCAGATTGACCCGGAAGGGTGTTACTTTTGCCTGGGGACCCGAGCAGCAGGCCTCATTCGAGACTCTCCGCCAGAGATTGTGCGAAGCTTCAGTATTAGCCCTTCCCGAGGGAGTGGAGGACTTTGTAGTCTACTGTGATGCATCTATATAAGGTTGGGTGCGGTGTTGATGCAGAGGGGGCGTGTGATAGCATATGCATCGAGGCAGTTGAATCCTCATGAGGCGAGGTATCCCACCCACTATTTGGAGCTGGGGGCGGTGGTGTTCGCCCTCAAGATCTGGCGCCACTATATGTATGGAGTCTGGTGCACCATATACACGGACCATAAGAGTCTGAAGTACCTCATGGATCAACCCAACCTGAATATGAGACAGAGGAGGTGGTTGGATGTAGTGAAAGACTACGACTGTGAGATCTTATATCACCCAGACAAGGATAATGTGGTAGTCGATGCCTTGAGCTGTAGAGCGGAGAGTGCTCCGATCCGAGACGTGTGTATGAGGATGACGGTGATGACTCCAGTCCTAGATACCATCTGAGAGGCTCAGGTGGAGGCTGTGAGGCCAGAAAACCTCAAGAGAGAGCGAGTGATCGGTCAGGTTTCCGAGTTTGAGACAGATAGTCGGGGGCTTATTGTTGGGTTTTGAGCATTCTAACACTCCTATGGTGTACATGCAACCATATAAACCTTGGATCTATGTTTTCTCTATTATACATGCAAATATTAACTATTCCAAGGTTTCATCCTAACTAGCATATTATGAAGCACATATACTACAAAGTTCTAGTTAGATGACATACCTTTTGATGTAGCTTGATGTCTTCAAGCTTTAAGAGCTTAGCCCCAATAGTGTGGAAGCCTCAAATGGAATCACAAATCACCAAAACACCTTGGAAGAACTTGAGAGAATATGTATGCACACTAAAATCGGCCCACTCTTATTTTCACACACTTGTGCCAATTTTGTGAGCCAAGGACCCCTTTATATATTATGGAGGATTAGGGTTACATCCATGTAAACCCTAATACCCATGACCTTTCATTTACATAGGATCCATGGGTTAAAAGCTCCATGGACCATCCATGAAAGCTTAGCCCAACCTAAATGAACTTGGCCCATTCCATATATATAAGAGTCCATATTTAATTAGTTCTTTTTGATCACTTAATTAATTCTAAATTAATTCTTGATCAATACTAATTAAATAATATGATTCCATATTAATATATTAGAACTTATAATATATTAATATAAATCATAAATATACTATTCTCAAAAGACTATCCATATAAATTGTGCCGGTGAAGTGCAACCCAAATGGACCATGCCGGGTCGGGTCAAGTACATACCAAATATAGTTATGGACTTAGACATTAATCCAACAGTCTCTCACTTGGATAAGTCTAAAACTATTATTGAGTATGACTTCAAAACCTAACTGGCAATCGTAGCTCTTAAAGCCGTTGTCGAACTCTGACCTTGTCAATGACTTGTCCATTAGATAAGGGATCATATATTCCTCCATTCTAGATATCATATGGACTGAGACATGGATTATAATCATTCTCTCTGTCCATTTGTTGTTTCTCGATTTTCGATTTATGATGACTAACTGATTGAACAAATCAAACCAGTCCTGGCTTGGCCAAGCACTCACATGTGTCATCGCTAAATCATCGAGGGGCCCACAGATATCGCTTTTATCCCGAAGGTAAAAGGAATGGATAAACTTCGACTCATATGGCTTGTTCTACTACTTGTTGAATCATACACAAATGCACGTTTTATAACATCGAGTTACCAAATGCGTTTTCGTGCAATCAATGTATAACCAACTCATAGTAACATCTCATATCTCTAGGTTTAAAGAATATAAGATATTATCGTCTCATGATCACTCGTGATAAAATCCATGAAGTGATTCAAATGAGCGCGGGTTGAATCCAATACTCAGAACTTATGAGCACTCATGAGTGTTGTAGCACCACTTTGTCCACCAACTTGGACCTCTACAAACCAACCCATGACAGTCTTGATTCATATCTACTTCCAACATATGACCGACTGTAGATGGTTTGAATAACTTAATCATTCAGGAAGAGCGACTTAGTTATTCCGGAAGTCAAAACATGCAAAGTGAAACACAAGAATAAATGAATCAAATATGGTATCAAACCCTATGAATATAAATAAACACTTTTATTTATCACCATACTAATTACTCATTATTCATTGTTTCGGTTTTATCAACTTTATACTTGAATTAAAAACACTAGTTGTCCCATGCTCCAAGCATGTACACTATGTTTTTCTTAAACAATAGCTTTGCCATACACCAAGTATGCACTCTATGTTTGTCTGTGATCCTTACTTTGTGAAATAAACCAATTGAACATAATTTCAATGATTCTAATTTCACACTCCCAAATCCTTATCGAAAAATGTGAGAATTTCAAATTCCTATCATTTATCGAAATCTGTTTAGATTTTAAACTTATATGCACTGACCCTCCTGTAATGAATATGTACAAAGTCACAAAGACTTGTCAACAGTCATTATAAGGTATCCCAATGGAGATCAACTCCATGGAAACTAAGTCTCATATTCAAAGTATATTGCTTTGGACATGCTTCTTGCATTAAGTTTTCTAATCTTACACAGATAACTTCCACCTATGGAGACAACTCCATATTCTCATTTTGACTATCACTTCTGAATAAGAGATGCCTCTTTTCAGAATATGTCAATATGGTCCTTCCAAAATTAGCACTATACTTCCAACTGTCCCTGAGCAACCAATCTTTGGTAAACCTCAGATTGTCCACGACAATTGTTTAATCATTTTAGTCATATCCAATTCTAGACCTTTTCCCTTCTTAATGCCTTTGGGCATTTGGAAAAATTTAGAAATGACAAATATTATAGCACATCCAATCGATTTTGTACCCAAAGCAAATGGTACACGATTCATGATGTCTCACATAAAGACATGATTCTAGACCAGTCTTTTGCTACAATATTTTTATTTGCCATGTTATCAAAATTTGACTATGAAGAGGGATGCCGTAATCATAATCAAATTTTGAGAACGCAATATATAGAATTTCCTTAAGTTGAACCAATCCAACATGAAATTCATATATATATATATATATATATATATATTCTTGACTAAAGATGATTAAGGTCTCAATCTAAGCCTTTAGAACTGAAATGAAGTATATCCTCTCCCTTAATTATAACAAAACAACTTTTTCAATCCCTGCAGCCTCACGAATTGAAACTTTTGTTTTGTATAATTAACATTGCTAACTTGCAACACTAATAATAATTATCATGCTCCCACTAACATGATGATTATTAGCATAACACTTATGCTCCCACTAGCTTTGACATGTACTCAGAAATCAGCTGGACTTCTAGAAATCAATACTTTATTGACTTTCTTACCAAAGTTCAGATTTCTGATACGAGATGCTTTGATAAAACTTTATCAAAATCATACACCTTTCCTTAGATAGCATGCATGTGTGTCTAAACAATTTCAGAACTATAAAAAGGGATGCCGTAATCATAGTCTCAATTGTTTAGACCTTTTGCCATCTGCTTCAAATCTACTTGGTGGAAGTGTTTCCTCACCATCATTTTCATGAATCGGAGAGAAACCTTATGACCCTTAGATTTTATGATGTATGTGTTCTTATCCATGTGAATCGTCAAAACCATAGTCATAAGACAAGGATAATGA
Organism: Lactuca virosa; assembly: GCF_052849685.1. NCBI lineage: Eukaryota > Viridiplantae > Streptophyta > Magnoliopsida > Asterales > Asteraceae > Lactuca > Lactuca virosa. The sequence continues at coordinate 264,626,305 of NC_136427.1, forward strand.
CAAATCCAAACTCATATGGACTGAACTTATGCAATCTTAACTTCTTGCCACCTGGCAGTACAGGGCCTGTCATTGCTTCCAAGTTGTTATGCAACCAATTGAGAACTTTCAGAACTCCTATGCAAAGCCAACTTTAACTGGAATGGGCACATAATATGTCAACACGATAGGTTATAAACCTCAAGTCGTGTGCTAGTGAAGAACCTCATGTTTTATTCTTGATTAGCTCTTGAAATTCTTTTTAGGATCTTTAAGACTCCCACTATCCTCTTGACATATAAGACTATCTTGCCAAATATTCAAGAGATAGTGCGGATTCTTTATCAAGACAAACACTTCACACAATTGGCCTTAGTTGGTCTTTGTTTTATCCAAAACATCACAACTTACCAATTTCAAATGTACAAGAGTAGGACACTTTTACTCTTACATTTGACAAGTGTTTTAAACCTTTCTTTAAGATATGTCACTCAAGTTACAATCTTGGAGTATGACTCTAAGAATTGTTTTGGAACGAAGTATGACTCATCTTCCTGATCTAACCATTTCAACAATTCATGACTCCTCTTCTTAGTCATAAGAATGCACTAAGATGACCTTTAGAGGACTAATTGTGATATGATTTCTAAATCATTAAGATGATCACAAACATGATACTAAAGTACTCTCCCATTTTTTCAGATTTGAGAAACTTTTATCTTTCTGCCTAATTTGATTCTTCCCATTCGTTCTGCCATACATTGAGACTTTTCCAATGTTTCAGAATTATACTTAAACTTGTAAGTATAACCATATTTACTAAACTTTAGTAAATCAAATAGTCTTAACGAGCTTTGTGGTGGACATGACCAGTGCAAAAGAATGTGTACTCGATCCCTTTAGTCCTTCACTTGACTCACACATCCATGTGAATAAGTAATTAGTCTTGATTTTCCAATGCTTGAAAGTTCTCATTCATCATACTATTCAACTTGCATGATTCCAAGTTTCGGTCCAATTGAAACTTGGGTGATGAGGAACTTTCCTGATTTGGTAAATTTAGACACTACCACAAATGAAAGAATCAAATCCATTTTCCAATATTGCTGTCAGTGGAATCATATAAGCAACAATTTTCCACGAATGCCATTGTAAGGATACTTCAAATAAATAAAATTAAACAATTTTCTTTTATTTTAAAACTTTGCGGAAAAACTTATCCTTACAATCCACATGAAAATTGTTGTTATCTATTCCTTAGCAATATATCATAACTTCTTAAGCAACTACTCAAAATTCTGATGCGATCGAAATCCACCTTCGCGATCAGAATCAACATATACTTCCTTTAAGATTTCTCTCTATTCTTTGATTCTTAAAACATCAACATGTGACCCAGTCACATCATGTAATGAGGATCTCAGAATAGAACTTAACAGAGTTAGATAATGGGCTCTACCTGATGTAGAGTCAAACTTATTGACTTTAACATCCTTAGGTAAATTTGGCAGCTTTGCAATCAACGCCCCTTCCTTTGGCAAAATAAACATATGGACCCTTTGGTAATGAGACTATCTCAGACTTAGCCTTTCTCTTTACCATTTGGTCAACCGGGTTGACTATGGCCAATCCTTTTCCATTGGGAAGAGAATGCTTTTTCTGGATTTCCAGTGTCACCATTGTCACTGTCCATAAGGTTTTTGGGAAGTTGATCTTCTAATCAAATTTGCTTTACTATCGTTCCAAATCATTGCTGATTCAGCAGCACCAAGCAAATAGATATGATCATTAAGGTTCATGTCATAGTCTGTTTCATAGTAGTCCCAAAGGAACTCACTATGTGACTTAGAAAGTGATTGAACATCCAACTTTCTCAAGACTTTGACACCCAACTCTCCCGGCTTGTCAATATGTGACTTCATCTCTAAGATGTGATCACACATAGACCTTGCTTGCCATTAGGGCTTGAGTGACCTTGAACTTGTGGGTTAGGGAGAATAATTGGAGGAGGTGGAAGAAGAGAAGTATGACTTCCATGAGCCAAACTCGGGAAGTCATATTCATTAGGAAAGCTTGGTTTGGGAAGATCATTGTTGTCTAAACCAGACATCAACAATGGGAGAAATTCACGTAAAGTTGATTTAAGTCCTTAATATAACACCCAATATGATATATTAAGGCTAGGACCCAACAAACTATTTTATAACTTGGAATAGGGATGCCGTAATCCAAGCTATACAATATTTGAAGGTAGGTGAATGACAATTCACCAATTTCCACCAAGATAAACAAAATGTATTATTAGGTTTTAATTGGTTTTGAAACTCCTAGATTCTTTTGAGATTCATTGAACTTTTCAATGGCATGTTTCAATCTCGAGTGTGCCCTTCAGGTTTTGTGACTGGGATGCCGAGGATCACAAAACAAGGTGTGAAGTAACCATGCAAATATACTTGGTACCCTTAATATTTACCCCTCAATCGATGTGCCGGTTAACCACACACGCTCCAACGATACTATGATAAACATTAAGTTACCCTTTTCCTACCTTGTTAAGTCCAGGTTAGTGTGCCGGTTAACCACACACGCTCCACTAACAGCTTAAACAAAGTGCAAAGTGTAATTTCATGGATTAGCACCTTATTCACATTTTCCTAAGTAACTAAGATTGGGAATTTATAAGTGTTTAGTTACTTAGTATTTATCATTATACTTATAATGAAGGGAGAATTATAGTCCTTGTCCTACCTGTTCGGCTAACGACCCTCCACCGGTCAAGGAAGCGGTGAGTGAGAGTGGACACCCATTAAACTGTCATTTTATAGGCAGTAACCTTATACCCCCCTTATAGACCGACTTCGTGAATGAGGCCTACTAATGGTAAGACGACTTGCTCTTATACATATAATATATTAAACTTTTAATATTATAATAGTATAAGGGTGTATTTTAGACATTTAAAATACTTGGTGGTTTAATCTATTAATTAAACTAGACTTTTAATTTAATTAAACTCAAACCATATATTTATGGATTAATAATACTCTTTTAATTAAACGTTTTAATTAACTATTAATAAAGTCCATAAGAGTTAATTTGAACTATTCAACAAAACATCATAATTCCAATTATTAAACTCAAAATTAAAACCATTTAATTAATTGTTTAAGTTATGAACCCAAGAGTTTTAGAATTCAATTCTTTTTTTCATAAAAAACTTTTCTCAAATTCCAAAACTTGAGGGCAAGTTTTGTAATTCTTGAAAACCTTTGGATTCCATAACTTATGGAATTTTCAAAAACCCTTAAGATCGCAACTTAAAAAAAAAAACTTTTGAGCTCCAAAATTTTATGACAAAATTTGTAACTCCTTAAAACATTTAGATCAAACTTTTAAAACTAATAAAATAATCATATCATTTTATCTTTTACTAAATTTGACCTAATTCAACTCATGTAACAAATGATTCAAATTTTACAAATAATTCGTTTTTCACAAAACAAGTAATTATCTTAAAATTTGACAAACGTCATGTTTTTTTTTTCCTTTTTTTTTCAACTTGAAAATAAAACATTTGCATCAATATAACAGAAAACAACCCATGGCTCTGATACCACTGTTGGGTTTTGAGCATTCTAACACTCCTATGGTGTACATGCAACCCTATAAACCTTGGATCTATGTTTTCTCTATTATACATGCAAATAGTAACTATTCCAAAGTTTCATCCTAACTAGCATATTATGAAGCACCTATACTACAAAGTTCTAGTTATATGACATACCTTTTGATGTAGTTTGATGTCTTCAAGCTTTAAGAGCTTAGCCCCAATAGTGTGGAAGCCTCAAATGGAATCACAAATCACCAAAACACCTTGGAAGAACTTGAGAGAATATGTATGCACACTAAAATCGGCCCACTCTTATTTTCACACACTTGTGCCAATTTTGTGAGCCAAGGACCCCTTTATATATTATGGAGGATTAGGGTTACATCCATGTAAACCCTAATACCCATGACCTTTCATTTACATAGGATCCATGGGTTAAAAGCTCCATGGACCATCCATGAAAGCTTAGCCCAACCTAAATGAACTTGGTCCATTCCATATATATAAGAGTCCATATTTAATTAGTTCTTTTTGATCACTTAATTAATTCTAAATTAATTCTTGATCAATACTAATTAAATAATATGATTCCATATTAATATATTATAACTTATAATATATTAATATAAATCATAAATATACTATTCTCAAAAGACTATCCATATAAATTGTGCCGGTGAAGTGCAACCCAAATGGACCATGTCGGGTCGGGTCAAGTACATACCAAATATAGTTATGGACTTAGACATTAATCCAACAGTCTCCCACTTGGATAAGTCTAAAACTATTATTGAGTATGACTTCAAAACCTAACTAGCAATCGTAGCTCTTAAAGCCGCTGTCGAACTCTGACCTTGTCAATGACTTGTGCATTAGATAAGGGATCATATATTCCTCCATTCTAGATATCATATGGACTGAGACATGGATTATAATCATTCTCTCTGTCCATTTGTTGTTTCCCGATTTTCGATTTATGATGACTGACTGATTGAACAAATCAAATCAATCCTGGCTTGGCCAAGCACTCACATGTGTCATCGCTAAATCATCGAGGGGCCCACATATATCGCTTTTATCCCGAAGGTAAAAGGAATGGATAAACTTCGACTCATATGGCTTGTTCTACTACTTGTTGAATCATACACAAAGGCACGTTTTATAACATCGAGTTACCAAATGCGTTTTCGTGCAATCAATGTATAACCAACTCATAGTAACAACTCATATCTCTAGGTTTGAAGAATATAAGATATTAGCGTTAGAGGACATTCAGGTTGATGCTAGCCTGAATTACATTGAGAGACCGATAGCAATTTTGGATAGAAAAGTTAAGACCCTGAGGAACAAGGAGGTGTGACTGGTTAAGGTGCAGTGGGAGCACCGCAGGGGATCCGATTGGACTTGGGAGCCGGAGTCTGAGATGCGCGAGCTGTACCCAGAGTTGTTTCTGAAGCATGACTTCGAGAGCGAAGTCTGATTCTAGTGGGGGAGAGTTGTAACATCCCGACTCCTATGTATAATATTTTTATATTTATATATGAGTTGACTGAGCAACTCGACGAGTTGGATGCCCCAACTCGTCAAGTAGAGGCGGATTGACCACGTGAGTTTTATGACCAACTCGACGAGTCGGTGAGACTAACTCGGCGAGTTGGCGCTGTGAGAAGAAACCCTAATTCTCCGGGGTTGGGTCTTATTTAAAGGACCTTAAGAAATCATTTCTGCCTCACTAGCCAGTCAGCCACCTTACTCCCCTGTGTGAAACCCTAATCGCCTATATTGAGCTAAGAGAGAAAGAGAGCTAATCTTTGGGCATTTTAGTTCACTTTTTGAAGAGAAGAGTGGAGGATTAAGGCAAGGACCAAGAAGAGACTATTGGATCTGGTGTTATTTTATCTAGAGCTTCTGTTGAAGGTAAAAAGTCTCCACCTTGCTCATTAGTTTGGCTAGATCTCATCTTCATGGAGTTTTAGGGCTTATTCCATCTTTCCTTGTGGCTTTAAGTGTGTTGAGCTTACCAAGAGATTGTGACTTCAGATCTGGACCTTGTGAGCTCCCTAAAGTCCAAAGGTCCCAGCTTTATCCAGCTAAAAGAAGAGCTTTCATGATTAAGACCCAAAATGGAAGTTGTTTTGGCATTTCAAGCCCTAAATGCCATGCATGGACGTAAAGCTTGCAGCTTTACGTGGTATATCAACCTTGGAAGGCTAGATCTAGAGTTTGGGGTTATGAATCTGTCTTAAAACATCTGAATGAGAAAAGATACTTAAGGGACTCGCCGAGTTGAGGAGCAAACTCGACTAGTCGGCTAGGGTTTTCCCCGATGAGTCTGGACATGACTAACTCGGCGAGTTGATGAGACAACTCGATGAGTTAAGTTGGGTTTTCACGACTTTTCTGAAGGAACAAGGGAACATAGATGCACTCGACGATTCGGGTCAACATGGACTGTTGACTCGAGTGTTGACTTCAGTTGACTTTAGGGTTGGTCAAGACAGGGTTTATTGAGAACATGGAGGGGTAGAATGGTCTTTTACCTATTCCAAGAGTTAGAGAGAGAGAGAATATTCTTTGGTTTATTTAGAGTTGTGATTGGAGTGTTAATTAGAGACAATTATCATATGTGTTAGGCGGAGGCTGGATCGGTGATTCTTGTACGAGGTTCATTTACTTGCTTACGAGGTGAGTCTTCTCACTATACTTACCTTGAATGGTAATTTGTGTGACCGGAGGGTCTTGTATGCTATTATTGAGTATTGTGATATCCTGCATTATGTCTTTGTGATTTATGTTGTGTATTATTCTGAGCTATACTGAGTTAGGACCGGAGGGTCCACCCGAGCTGTGGGACCGGAGGGTTCCACTGAGACACATTGACCGGAGGGTCTTATTTGAGATATAGCCATGAGAGGCTACTGAGTTATGTGTGGTATTTTTGGGAACTCACTAAGCTTCGTGCTTACCGTGTTATGTGTTATGTGTTTCAGGTACTTCTCAGGATCACGGGAAGGCGCCGACTTGATTGTACACACTAGGCGGAGTTATGTTTTGAGGATCCTGGATTGTGTTTAAACAATTTTATGAACATGTGTTTTAGATAAATTGTCATTTGGAGATTTGTGAATTATGTTTTTGAGAACTATGTGATTTTTAAAATGAAAAATTTGTTTGGAAATTTTCGATGTTACAACTAGCACATAAAGCATAACAGATAGCAGCATACCAGAAAATTATCACAAAGACAATCATCTCAACTATAATGACCTACTAGTGGGCCGACATTGGTGCCTTAGAGCCACTTCTACTAGAAGGTAACTCACCTCACACTGCTGAAGTCCCGCGGACAAAACCCTAGCTGCTGGATGACAGATTCCCGAACTGTCAACATCAAAACAACACCCAATTAATAATTGGGTTCCAACACATAACCATAAGTCCATGCTTGGGGTAAAAGACTGATGGGTTTTGGGTAAAACAAATAAACTAGAAAACAATTCCTAAGTTCACATGCAACCTACTTTGGATCTATGTTTTAACTATTGAACATATAACTTTGAATTGCAAAACAAGAACCCTAAGGAGAGAGGCTATTTTCGAAATTAACCAACTATGGTTTTAGAGTTACATACCTTTCAATTGTTATAGCAAACAATTGGTAATCCTTTGATCTTGATCTTCTTGGAAGCCTAGCACCACAATTGTAATGCCTCTAACGGAATCACACCCAAGAGCTAGCAAGAAGGAAACTTGTGAGGAGAGAGAGGCTAGGGTATGCAAAAATCGGCCTAGGGTTTCTTCAAGAGAAGGAGTGCCAATTTTGGAAGCCAGGAGGCTCCTTATATAGCTAAGGGATCTAGGGTTTAGGGAAAACCCTAATGTTCCTTTGCTTGCGGCCTAAGCTTATCCAAAGGCCTTATCCAAGCCCCTTGGACGAAATCATTAGGGTTTCCCCTATAGATTTCGTCCACCCCCTTCCAAGGAGGTTCTGGAACCTTCCACTCAACTATTGGATAATTGCAAACTAGTCTTTGCACTTTATAATTAACACAGTTAACCCCAAAATCAATTCTAATTAATTTATGGTTAACTATTAATTAAATATTATGATTTATAATTAATATATTAATCTTTTAACATATTAATAAATCATTTATATTAATTTATTAATCTTATAATAAATCAATATCTCTCCTTTCATAATTTCCCTGTCCAGTAGCTAGGTTTGAGGGCAACCCAAAAGGACTGTGCTGCTATCAATTCAAGTACATACCAATTATAGTTATGGGCTTAGACACCTAATTCAACAATCTCCCACTTGGATAAGTCTGTAACTATAATTGCTAGTATGACTTCTAAATTTGACCAGCAAATTGTAGCTTCCAAAAGCTGCTGCTGAACTCTGACCCAGTCAGTTACGTGTCCTACGATAAGTGATCATATAATCCTTCGTTCTGCAAGATATCCCTAGACATAAGACATGGAATATAATCAATCTCTTTGTCCAGAAGCTATGTTTCCCGATTTATGATTTGTGATGATATAGGACTTCTAATTGAACACATCAATTCAGTCATGGCTGGGCCCAACACATAAGTCAACACCAAATCATCGAGGGGCCCACATATATCGCTTTTCCCGTTAGGGCAAAAGGAACGAATAAACTTTGACTTATATGCTTGTATCTTTCACTCATCAAATTATACATGACAATGCATTTTATAACACTAAGTTAATGATTTGTTTTCGTATCACCAATGTATAACTGACTTGCAAATTACAACTCATATATCTCCATTTCAAGATTATAAGATATTATCGTCTCAATCTTACTCGTGATGAATTCCATGAAGTAATACTTTGAGCGAGGGTTTATCCAATACTCAAATCTCTATTTCTAAGTACTCATGAACATTGCAGCAATTCTATTGCTATGTCTAACTCCCTTAGACAATCTGCAATCCAGTTCATGACAGTCTTAATTCACTACTTACTTCCAAAAGTACGAACGACTGTGGAGTTTGAATAATTACATTATTCGGGAAGTAAAACATGCAAAATACGAAACACAAAAATAAACAACTGACAAAAGGCAGTAAACAAACTCATAAACAATACTTTATTATTTAATCACCAAAAGTCAATTACATTTACTTTGTTACAAGTTTCAGAATAAAACTAATCTAACTGATAAAACTAATATCATTTCTCAGTCTAATGCTCCGAGCATGCTGAATATGCTTAACCCTACTCAGACCCTTTGTAAGGGGGTCTGCTGGGTTATCCTCAGATGATACCCTCTTTACAACAAGATGGCCTTCTTCTACTCTATGTCTTATGAAATGGTACTTTCTGTCGATATGTCTAGTTTTACCATGATCTTTGGGTTCCTTTGTCAAGGCAACCGCTCCTTCATTATCGTAGAACAGTTCCATGGGCTCCTGGATGGTCGGAACAACTCCGAGATCTCCGATGAAGTTCCTCAACCAAGCTGCTTCTTTCGACGCTTCACTCGCTGCCATGTACTCTGATTCATAAGTAGAATCAGCCACCGTATCTTGCTTGGAACTTTTCCAAGTAACTGCTCCTCCATTCAGTAAAATACCCAGCCTGATTGAGAACAGAAGTTATCTCTATCCGTTTGAAAGCTGGCATCACTGTAACCATCTATTCTCAAAGTATCTTTGCCACCAAGTACAAGGACCCAGTCCTTTGTCCTTTGCAAATACTTGAGTACATTCTTAACCGCTATCCAATGAGCTCTACCCGGGTTTCCCTGATAGCGACTGACCATGCTCAAAGCAAATGCCACATCAGGGCGAGTACATGTCATAGCGTACATGATCGATCCGACAGCGGAAGCATAAGGTACACGACTCATGTCAGCTATTTCCTCATCTGTACTCGGGAATTGAGTCTTACTCAATTTGGTATTGCTCTGGATAGGTAGCTCTCCCTTCTTGGAATTTTCCATACTAAACCCCTTTAGTACCTTATCCAAGTATGTGCTCTGACTAAGTCCAATTAGTCTCTTCTTTCTATCTCTCAATATTCTAATCCCAAGAATATAGGCAGCTTCTCCAAGGTCTTTCATGGCAAAACACTTTCCAAGACAAGACTTAACATCTTTCAATATTCTAATCCCAAGAATATAGGCAGCTTCTTCCAAGGTCTTGCCTTAATCCTCCACTCTTCTCTTCAAAAAGTGAACTAAAATGCCCAAAGATTAGCTCTCTTTCTCTCTTAGCTCAATATAGGCGATTAGGGTTTCACACAGGGGAGTAAGGTGGCTGACTGGCTAGTGAGGCAGAAATGATTTCTTAAGGTCCTTTAAATAAGACCCAACCCCGGAGAATTAGGGTTTCTTCTCACAGCGCCAACTCGCCGAGTTAGTCTCACCGACTCGTCGAGTTGGTCATAAAACTCACGTGGTCAATCCGCCTCTACTTGACGAGTTGGGGCATCCAACTCGTCGAGTTGCTCAGTCAACTCATATATAAATATAAAAATATTATACATAGGAGTCGGGATGTTACAACTCTCCCCCACTAGAATCAGACTTCGCTCTCGAAGTCATGCTTCAGAAACAACTCTGGGTACAGCTCGCGCATCTCAGACTCCGGCTCCCAAGTCCAATCGGATCCCCTGCGGTGCTCCCACTGCACCTTAACCAGTCACACCTCCTTGTTCCTCAGGGTCTTAACTTTTCTATCCAAAATTGCTATCGGTCTCTCAATGTAATTCAGGCTAGCATCAACCTGAATGTCCTCTAACGCTAATATCTTATATTCTTCAAACCTAGAGATATGAGTTGTTACTATGAGTTGGTTATACATTGATTGCACGAAAACGCATTTGGTAACTCGATGTTATAAAACGTGCCTTTGTGTATGATTCAACAAGTAGTAGAACAAGCCATATGAGTCGAAGTTTATCCATTCCTTTTACCTTCGGGATAAAAGCGATATATGTGGGCCCCTCGATGATTTAGCGATGACACATGTGAGTGCTTGGCCAAGCCAGGATTGATTTGATTTGTTCAATCAGTCAGTCATCATAAATCGAAAATCGGGAAACAACAAATGGACAGAGAGAATGATTATAATCCATGTCTCAGTCCATATGATATCTAGAATGGAGGAATATATGATCCCTTATCTAATGCACAAGTCATTGACAAGGTTAGAGTTCGACAGCGGCTTTAAGAGCTACGATTGCTAGTTAGGTTTTGAAGTCATACTCAATAATAGTTTTAGACTTATCCAAGTGGGAGACTGTTGGATTAATGTCTAAGTCCATAACTATATTTGGTATGTACTTGACCCGACCCGACATGGTCCATTTGGGTTGCACTTCACCGGCACAATTTATATGGATAGTCTTTTGAGAATAGTATATTTATGATTTATATTAATATATTATAAGTTATAATATATTAATATGGAATCATATTATTTAATTAGTATTGATCAAGAATTAATTTAGAATTAATTAAGTGATCAAAAAGAACTAATTAAATATGGACTCTTATATATATGGAATGGACCAAGTTCATTTAGGTTGGGCTAAGCTTTCATGGATGGTCCATGGAGCTTTTAACCCATGGATCCTATGTAAATGAAAGGTCATGGGTATTAGGGTTTACATGGATGTAACCCTAATCCTCCATAATATATAAAGGGGTCCTTGGCTCACAAAATTGGCACAAGTGTGTGAAAATAAGAGTGGGCCGATTTTAGTGTGCATACATATTCTCTCAAGTTCTTCCAAGGTGTTTTGGTGATTTGTGATTCCATTTGAGGCTTCCACACTATTGGGGCTAAGCTCTTAAAGCTTGAAGACATCAAACTACATCAAAAGGTATGTCATATAACTAGAACTTTGTAGTATAGGTGCTTCATAATATGCTAGTTAGGATGAAACTTTGGAATAGTTACTATTTGCATGTATAATAGAGAAAACATAGATCCAAGGTTTATAGGGTTGCATGTACACCATAGGAGTGTTAGAATGCTCAAAACCCAACAGTGGTATCAGAGCCATGGGTTGTTTTCTGTTATATTGATGCAAATGTTTTATTTTCAAGTTGAAAAAAAAAGGAAAAAAAAAACATGACGTTTGTCAAATTTTAAGATAATTACTTGTTTTGTGAAAAACGAATTATTTGTAAAATTTGAATCATTTGTTACATGAGTTGAATTAGGTCAAATTTAGTAAAAGATAAAATGATATGATTATTTTATTAGTTTTAAAAGTTTGATCTAAATGTTTTAAGGAGTTACAAATTTTGTCATAAAATTTTGGAGCTCAAAAGTTTTTTTTTTTAAGTTGCGATCTTAAGGGTTTTTGAAAATTCCATAAGTTATGGAATCCAAAGGTTTTCAAGAATTACAAAACTTGCCCTCAAGTTTTGGAATTTGAGAAAAGTTTTTTATGAAAAAAAGAATTGAATTCTAAAACTCTTGGGTTCATAACTTAAACAATTAATTAAATGGTTTTAATTTTGAGTTTAATAATTGGAATTATGATGTTTTGTTGAATAGTTCAAATTAACTCTTATGGACTTTATTAATAGTTAATTAAAACGTTTAATTAAAAGAGTATTATTAATCCATAAATATATGGTTTGAGTTTAATTAAATTAAAAGTCTAGTTTAATTAATAGATTAAACCACCAAGTATTTTAAATGTCTAAAATACACCCTTATACTATTATAATATTAAAAGTTTAATATATTATATGTATAAGAGCAAGTCGTCTTACCATTAGTAGGCCTCATTCACGAAGTCGGTCTATAAGGGGGGTATAAGGTTACTGCCTATAAAATGACAGTTTAATGGGTGTCCACTCTCACTCACCGCTTCCTTGACCGGTGGAGGGTCGTTAGCCGAACAGGTAGGACAAGGACTATAATTCTCCCTTCATTATAAGTATAATGATAAATACTAAGTAACTAAACACTTATAAATTCCCAATCTTAGTTACTTAGGAAAATGTGAATAAGGTGCTAATCCATGAAATTACACTTTGCACTTTGTTTAAGCTGTTAGTGGAGCGTGTGTGGTTAACCGGCACACTAACCTGGACTTAACAAGGTAGGAAAAGGGTAACTTAATGTTTATCATAGTATCGTTGGAGCGTGTGTGGTTAACCGGCACATCGATTGAGGGGTAAATATTAAGGGTACCAAGTATATTTGCATGGTTACTTCACACCTTGTTTTGTGATCCTCGGCATCCCAGTCACAAAACCTGAAGGGCACACTCGAGATTGAAACATGCCATTGAAAAGTTCAATGAATCTCAAAAGAATCTAGGAGTTTCAAAACCAATTAAAACCTAATAATACATTTTGTTTATCTTGGTGGAAATTGGTGAATTGTCATTCACCTACCTTCAAATATTGTATAGCTTGGATTACGGCATCCCTATTCCAAGTTATAAAATAGTTTGTTGGGTCCTAGCCTTAATATATCATATTGGGTGTTATATTAAGGACTTAAATCAACTTTACGTGAATTTCTCCCATTGTTGATGTCTGGTTTAGACAACAATGATCTTCCCAAACCAAGCTTTCCTAATGAATATGACTTCCCGAGTTTGGCTCATGGAAGTCATACTTCTCTTCTTCCACCTCCTCCAATTATTCTCCCTAACCCACAAGTTCAAGGTCACTCAAGCCCTAATGGCAAGCAAGGTCTATGTGTGATCACATCTTAGAGATGAAGTCACATATTGACAAGCCGGGAGAGTTGGGTGTCAAAGTCTTGAGAAAGTTGGATGTTCAATCACTTTCTAAGTCACATAGTGAGTTCCTTTGGGACTACTATGAAACAGACTATGACATGAACCTTAATGATCATATCTATTTGCTTGGTGCTGCTGAATCAGCAATGATTTGGAACGATAGTAAAGCAAATTTGATTAGAAGATCAACTTCCCAAAAACCTTATGGACAGTGACAATGGTGACACTGGAAATCCAGAAAAAGCATTCTCTTCCCAATGGAAAAGGATTGGCCATAGTCAACCCGGTTGACCAAATGGTAAAGAGAAAGGCTAAGTCTGAGATAGTCTCATTACCAAAGGGCCCATATGTTTATTTTGCCAAAGGAAGGGGCGTTGATTGCAAAGCTGCCAAATTTACCTAAGGATGTTAAAGTCAATAAGTTTGACTCTACATCAGGTAGAGCCCATTATCTAACTCTGTTAAGTTCTATTCTGAGATCCTCATTACATGATGTGACTGGGTCACATGTTGATGTTTTAAGAATCAAAGAATAGAGAGAAATCTTAAAGGAAGTATATGTTGATTCTGATCGCGAAGGTGGATTTCGATCGCATCAGAATTTTGAGTAGTTGCTTAAGAAGTTATGATATATTGCTAAGGAATAGATAACAACAATTTTCATGTGGATTGTAAGGATAAGTTTTTCCGCAAAGTTTTAAAATAAAAGAAAATTGTTTAATTTTATTTATTTGAAGTATCCTTACAATGGCATTCGTGGAAAATTGTTGCTTATATGATTCCACTGACAGCAATATTGGAAAATGGATTTGATTCTTTCATTTGTGGTAGTGTCTAAATTTACCAAATCAGGAAAGTTCCTCATCACCCAAGTTTCAATTGGACCGAAACTTGGAATCATGCAAGTTGAATAGTATGATGAATGAGAACTTTCAAGCATTGGAAAATCAAGACTAATTACTTATTCACATGGATGTGTGAGTCAAGTGAAGGACTAAAGGGATCGAGTACACATTCTTTTGCACTGGTCATGTCCACCACAAAGCTCGTTAAGACTATTTGATTTACTAAAGTTTAGTAAATATGGTTATACTTACAAGTTTAAGTATAATTCTGAAACATTGGAAAAGTCTCAATGTATGGCAGAACGAATGGGAAGAATCAAATTAGGCAGAAAGATAAAAGTTTCTCAAATCTGAAAAAATGGGAGAGTACTTTAGTATCATGTTTGTGATCATCTTAATGATTTAGAAATCATATCACAATTAGTCCTCTAAAGGTCATCTTAGTGCATTCTTATGACTAAGAAGAGGAGTCATGAATTGTTGAAATGGTTAGATCAGGAAGATGAGTCATACTTCGTTCCAAAACAATTCTTAGAGTCATACTCCAAGATTGTAACTTGAGTGACATATCTTAAAGAAAGGTTTAAAACACTTGTCAAATGTAAGAGTAAAAGTGTCATACTCTTGTACATTTGAAATTGGTAAGTTGTGATGTTTTGGATAAAACAAAGACCAACTAAGGCCAATTGTGTGAAGTGTTTGTCTTGATAAAGAATCCGCACTATCTCTTGAATATTTGGCAAGATAGTCTTATATGTCAAGAGGATAGTGGGAGTCTTAAAGATCCTAAAAATAATTTCAAGAGCTAATCAAGAATAAAACATGAGGTTCTTCACTAGCACACGACTTGAGGTTTATAACCTATCGTGTTGACATATTATGTGCCCATTCCAGTTAAAGTTGGCTTTGCATAGGAGTTCTGAAAGTTCTCAATTGGTTGCATAACAACTTGGAAGCAATGACAGGCCCTGTACTGCCAGGTGGCAAGAAGTTAAGATTGCATAAGTTCAGTCCATATGAGTTTGGATTTGTCATTATCCTTGTCTTATGACTATGGTTTTGACGATTCACATGGATAAGAACACATACATCATAAAATCTAAGGGTCATAAGGTTTCTCTCCGATTCATGAAAATGATGGTGAGGAAACACTTCCACCAAGTAGATTTGAAGCAGATGGCAAAAGGTCTAAACAATTGAGACTATGATTACGGCATCCCTTTTTATAGTTCTGAAATTGTTTAGACACACATGCATGCTATCTAAGGAAAGGTGTATGATTTTGATAAAGTTTTATCAAAGCATCTCGTATCAGAAATCTGAACTTTGGTAAGAAAGTCAATAAAGTATTGATTTCTAGAAGTCCAGCTGATTTCTGAGTACATGTCAAAGCTAGTGGGAGCATAAGTGTTATGCTAATAATCATCATGTTAGTGGGAGCATGATAATTATTATTAGTGTTGCAAGTTAGCAATGTTAATTATACAAAACAAAAGTTTCAATTCGTGAGGCTGCAGGGATTGAAAAAGTTGTTTTGTTATAATTAAGGGAGAGGATATACTTCATTTCAGTTCTAAAGGCTTAGATTGAGACCTTAATCATCTTTAGTCAAGAATATATATATATATATATATATATATATATATATATATATATATGAATTTCATGTTGGATTGGTTCAACTTAAGGAAATTCTATATATTGTGTTCTCAAAATTCGATTATGATTACGGCATCCCTCTTCATATTCAAATTTTGATAACATGGCAAATAAAAATATTGTAGCAAAAGACTGGTCTAGAATCATGTCTTTATGTGAGACATCATGAATCGTGTACCATTTGCTTTGGGTACATGATCGATTGCATGTGCTATAATATTTGTCATTTTTAAATTTTTCCAAATGCCCAGAGGCATTAAGAAGGGAAAAGGTCTAGAATTGGATATGACTAAAATGATTAAGCAATTGTCGAGGACAATATGAGGTTTAGCAAAGATTGGTTGCTCAGGGACAGTTGGAAGTATAGTGCTAATTTTGGAAGGACCATATTGACATATTCTGAAAAGAGGCATCTCTTATTCAGAAGTGATAGTCAAAATGAGAATATGGAGTTGTCTCCATAGGTGGAAGTTATCTGTGTAAGATTAGAAAACTTAATGCAAGAAGCATGTCCAAAGCAATGTACTTTGAATATGAGACTTAGTTTCCATGGAGTTGATCTCCATTGGAATACCTTATAATGACTGTTGACAAGTCTTTGTGACTTTGTACATATTCATTACAGGAGGGTCAGTGCATATAAGTTTAAAATCTAAACAGATTTCGATAAATGATAGGAATTTGAAATTCTCACATTTTTCGATAAGGATCTGGGAGTGTGAAATTAGAATCATTGAAATTATGTTCAATTGGTTTATTTCACAAAGTAAGGATCATAGACAAACATAGAGTGCATACTTGGTGTATGGCAAAGCTATTGTTTAAGAAAAACATAGTGTACATGCTTGGAGCATGGGACAACTAGTGTTTTTAATTCAAGTATAAAGTTGATAAAACCGAAACAACGAATAATGAGTAATCAGTATGGTGATAAATAAAAGTGTTTATTTATATTCATAGGGTTTGATACCATATTTGATTCATTTATTCTTGTGTTTCACTTTGCATGTTTTGACTTCCAGAATAACTAAGTCGCTCTTCCTGAATGATTAAGTTATTCAAACCATCCACAGTCGGTCATATGTTGGAAGTAGATATGAATCAAGACTGTCATGGGTTGGTTTGTAGAGGTCCAAGTTGGTGGACAAAGTGGTGCTACAACACTCATGAGTGCTCATAAGTTCTGAGTATTGGATTCAACCCACGCTCATTTGAATCACTTCATGGATTTTATCACGAGTGATCATGAGACGATAATATCTTATATTCTTAAAACCTAGAGATATGAGTTGTTACTATGAGTTGGTTATACATTGATTGAACGAAAACGCATTGGTAACTCGATGTTATAAAACGTGCCTTTGTGTATGATTCAACAAGTAGTAAAACAAGCCATATGAGTCGAAGTTTATCCATTCCTTTTACCTTCGGGATAAAAGCGATATATGTGGGCCCCTCGATGATTTAGCGATGACACATGTGAGTGCCTGGCCAAGCCAGGACTGATTTGATTTGTTCAATCAGTCAGTCATCATAAATCGAAAATCGGGAAACAATAAATGGACAGAGAGAAATGATTATAATCCATGTCTCAGTCCATATGATATCTAGAATGGAGGAATATATGATCCCTTATCTAATGGACAAGCCATTGACAAGGTCAGAGTTCGACAGCGGCTTTAAGAGCTACGATTGCCAGTTAGGTTTTGAAGTCATACTCAATAATAGTTTTAGACTTATCCAAGTGGGAGACTGTTGGATTAATGTCTAAGTCCATAACTATATTTGGTATGTACTTGACCCGACCCGGCATGGTCCATTTGGGTTGCACTTCACCGGCACAATTTATATGGATAGTCTTTTGAGAATAGTATATTTATGATTTATATTAATATATTATAAGTTCTAATATATTAATATGGAATCATATTATTTAATTAGTATTGATCAAGAATTAATTTAGAATTAATTAAGTGATCAAAAAGAACTAATTAAATATGGACTCTTATATATATGGAATGGGCCAAGTTCATTTAGGTTGGGCTAAGCTTTCATGGATGGTCCATTGAGCTTTTAACCCATGGATCCTATGTAAATGAAAGGTCATGGGTATTAGGGTTTAAATGGATGTAACCCTAATCCTCCATAATATATAAAGGGGTCCTTGGCTCACAAAATTGGCACAAGTGTGTGAAAATAAGAGTGGGCCGATTTTAGTGTGCATACATATTCTCTCAAGTTCTTCCAAGGTGTTTTGGTGATTTGTGATTCCATTTGAGGCTTCCACACTATTGGGGCTAAGCTCTTAAAGCTTGAAGACATCAAGCTACATCAAAAGGTAGGTCATCTAACTAGAACTTTGTAGTATAGGTGCTTCATAATATGCTAGTTAGGATGAAACCTTGGAATAGTTAATATTTGCATGTATAATAGAGAAAACATAGATCCAAGGTTTATAGGGTTGCATGTACACCATAGGAGTGTTAGAATGCTCAAAACCCAACACTTTCCTCTTTTCCCCTTTCCCTGTCCAATAGCCAAGACAGGGCACTTGCAGGAGTGGAGGCTATACTTTTACCCTTCATCCCTGCTTCAGCTGTCTGCAACAAGTTGTGCAATTGGGCCAGTGTCTGCTCATTGTTGTTCAAATGGTAAGTTAGGATAAACTGACCATAACGATCGGGTAATGAGTTCAAGACCATGTCAATGGCCAATTCCTCATCAAATTGAATGTTGAGCTTGACCAAACGCTCTATGTAGCGTTGCATTCTTTGCACATGACTAGCAACCGACTCCCCTTCCTTCATCTTGCAAGCCATGAGTGACTTGACTACCTCAAACTTTTCTTGACGAGCTCTCTTATGGTATTTCTCCATAAGGTCCTTGTTCATCTCAAAGGGCCAGCAGTCCTCATAGTACCTCTGCAGTTCTGGGGACATGGTTGCGACCATGATGCATGCCACTTTGGTGGCATCGTCATAGTGCTTCTTGTAGGCAGCATATTCTTCGGGAGTGGCTTTGGATTCATCAATTTCTTTGAGCTCCTTTTCAAGGACATACTCTTTGTCCTCAAAACGAAGCGCCATTTTGATGTTGCGCATCCAATCGTTATAGTTTGAGCCATCCATAACGACTTTGGAGCAAATGTTGAGCAAAGAGAAGTTGTGGTTGGAGGATGATGAAGCAGAAGTGTTTCCAGGAGTAGACATCTGAAAAGAAAGAAAGTTTTAGTTAGATTTCAAGATACCTCAATATAATAACCCAAAGATACAATATTAAGGTTAGGATCCAACTATGAAGATTCACAACTTAGAAATGGGATGCCGAGATCCAAGTGTAAATTTCATAAAGGTAGGTGAATGACGATTCACAAATTCCACCATTAGACGAAATAAATGAAGTGAAATTCCTAATTCCTTTTGAGATACATTGAAACTATTCAATGGCATGTTTTAATCTTGGATTATGCTCTTCTATTTGTGACTGGGATACCGAGGATCACAAACAATATGTGAATAACCATGCAAATGTGCTTGGTAACCTCATTGTCTTTATTATTAACTATTGATGTGCCGGTAAACCACACACGCTCCACCAAAATGATAATTATGAGATACCCATTACTACTCTTTATTAGTTCCTATTAGTGTGTTGGTAATCCACACACGCTCCACTAACGACCAATAAAGCATGATGTGCAATTTCATGGATTAGCATACTTTTCACATTTTTCCTAAAGTAACTAGAGTTGGGATTTTTGTAAAATAATGTTCTAGTACTTTCTTTAATAAAATTATACTTTTAATGAGATGTAGTTGTCCTATCAAATCCGTTCTGCTAACGACCATCCACTAATCAAGGAAGCGATGGGTGAGAGTGGACACCCATTCAACTACCCTTTTATAGGCAGTTTCCTAATACCCCCCTTATAGACTAGCTTTGTGAATGAGGCATATTAGCAATTTGACTGACCATATTCTTATACATATATAATATTTAACTTTTAATTATAATACATATATACGGTGTGTTTTAAACTTTTTAAAACTTTAAGGTTTATATAAATTTCGAAAAATTAAACTATTAATTTAAATTTAAAATAAACCAAATAACTAGATTTAATAATTATCTATTAATTAACTTTTAATTAATTTATTAAATCTTGTAAGGATTATCTAACCAAATTAAACAATTAATTTAAACTAATCCTTATCCCTCTAGATTTCGAAAATTAGGGTAAAGGATAATTTCCTTATTTTTTCTCAATTATCCAATTAGGCAATAATTATCCAAAATAAGATAAAACCCTAAAATAAGAAGCAAATTTCGAAATTCAAGGCAGGAGGCTAGGGTTTTTCAAAACCCTAACCCTAATTTCAATTAGGGTTCATGGAGGCTAGGGTTTTCGAAAACCCTTCAAGCCAAAAACCCTAAAAACGAAAACTTGGCCATTTAGGGTTTAATAGCTATAAACCCTAATTTACAATTCAACTATTATAGCAATTGAATTTAAAACAAAACCAATGGCTCTGATACCACTGATGGGTTTTGGGTAAAACAAATAAACTAGAAAACAATTCCTAAGTTCACATGCAACCTACTTTGGATCTATGTTTTAACTATTGAACATATAACATTGAATTGCAAAACAAGAACCCTAAGGAGAGAGGCTATTTTCGAAATTAACCAACTAGGGTTTAGAGTTACATACCTTTCAATTGTTATAACAAACAATTGGTAATCCTTTGATCTTGATCTTCTTGGAAGCCTAGCACCACAATTGTAATGCCTCTAACGGAATCACACCCAAGAGCTAGCAAGAAGGAAACTTGTAAGGAGAGAGGCTAGGGTATGCAAAAATCGGCCTAGGGTTTCTTCAAGAGAAGGAGTGCCAATTTTGGGAGCCAGGAGGCTCCTTATATAGCTGAGGGATCTAGGGTTTAGGGAAAACCCTAATGTTCCTTTGCTTGGGGCCTAAGCTTATTCAAAGACCTTATCCAAGCCCCGTAGACGAAATCATTAGGGTTTCCCCTATAGATTTCGTCCACCCCCTTCCAAGGAGGTTCTGGAACCTTCCACTCAACTATTGGATAATTGCAAACTAGTCTTTGCACTTTATAATTAACACAGTTAACCCCAAAATCAATTCTAATTAATTTCTGGCTAACTGTTAATTAAGTATTATGATTTCTAATTAATATATTAATCTTTTAACATATTAATAAATCATTTATATTAATTTATTAGATAGTCTTTGAACTCGATACTATCCCACATTCTTTTAGATAGTCGTTGAACTCGATACTAAGATACTCTCCGCCTCTATCGGATCTAAGTACCTTTATCTTCCTGCCCAATTGATTTTCGACCTCATGCTTAAACTCTTTGAACTTTTCAAAGGTTTCTGACTTATGTTTGATTAAGTAGATATAGCCATATCTGCTATAATCATCAGTGAAAGTCACATAGAATCGATTAGCATCCCTTGTAGTTTATCTGAAGGGCCCACATACATTGGTATGTATGAGGTCCAACAGACCTTCACCTCTTTCACAAGACCCTATGAATTGTGATTTCGTCATCTTTCCCAAAAGACAAGATTCACACATATCATCTGATTTTAGGTCAAATGATTCCAACACTCCATCCTTTTGGAGTTGGGCTATGCGTTTCTTGTTAATGTGTCCAAGACGACAATGCCACAATCATGCCTTGTCTACACTATTAGACAGGTCAATATTAAACACACTATTACCTAAGCTATCAACACAAGTCACTGTTTCATGCACACCATCACAAGGTAAAGCTTCAAACACAAAGACACCATTCTTATAAACAGAAATTGAACCATTCAAATCATTAAAAGAATACTTAAAACCTTGTCTGAACAATGCATGAAATGAAATAATGTTTCTCGTCATCTCAGACGAATAGCAACAATTCAATAAATCTAATCTAACATCATTATTAAGCAAAAGTTGATAAACTCCGATCTTGGTTACTGGTGAAGACTTCCTATTCCCCATGATCAAGTTTATCCTCCCTCGCTCTACCTCCTCACTTTCTTTTAGCCCCTGCAAATCAGAACAGATGTGAAAACCACATCTTGTATCAAGGACCCATGAACAAGAAGATAATTAGTTATTAGAAGAAATAGTGTAAATACCTGTTGAATATGGCTTCACTTTGCCATCTTTGATATCTTGCAGATATTTTGGGCAGCTTCTCTTCCAGTGCCCTTTGTCATTGCAATAAAAGCAATCAGCATCCTTTGGATCAGAAACATGGGGAATTGTAGCATTGGGCTTAGCCTTTAGGCCATTACTAGATGACCCAACTTGGGCCTTGCCCTTCCAATTTTGTTTAGGAGGACCTTTCCTCTTTTTCCCCTTTCCCTGTCCAATAGCCAAGACAGGGCACTTGCAGGAGTGGAGGCTATACTTTTACCCATCATCCCTGCTTCAGCTGTCTGCAACAAGTTGTGTAATTGGGCCAGTGCCTGCTCAGTGTTGTTCAAATGGTAAGTTAGGATAAACTGACCATAACGATCGGGTAATGAGTTCAAGACCATGTCAATGGCCAATTCCTCATCAAATTGAATGTTGAGCTTGACCAAACGCTCTATGTAGCGTTGCATTCTTTGCACATGACTAGCAACCGACTCCCTTTCCTTCATCTTGCAAGCCATGAGTGACTTGACTACCTCAAACTTTTCTTGACGAGCTCGCTTATGGTATTTCTCCATAAGGTCCTTGTTCATCTCAAATGGCCAGTAGTCCTCATAGTACCTTTGCAGTTATGGGGACATGGTTGCGACCATGATGCATGCCACTTTGGTGGCATCATCATAGTGCTTCTTGTAGGCAGCATATTCTTCGGGAGTGGCTTTGGATTCATCAATTTCTTTGAGCTCCTTTTCAAGGACATACTCTTTGTCCTCAAAACGAAGCGCCATTTTGATGTTGCGCATCCAATCGTTATAGTTTGAGCCATCCATAACGACTTTGGAGCAAATGTTGAGCAAAGAGAAGTTATGGTTGGAGGATGATGAAGCAGAAGTGTTTCCAGGAGTAGACATCTGAAAAGAAAGAAAGTTTTAGTTAGATTTCAAGATACCTCAATATAATAACCCAAAGATACAATATTAAGGTTAGGATCCAACTATGAAGATTCACAACTTAGAAATGGGATGCCGAGATCCAAGTGTAAATTTCATAAAGGTAGGTGAATGATGATTCACCAATTCCACCATTAGACGAAATAAATGAAGTGAAATTCCTAATTCCTTTTGAGATACATTGAAACTATTCAATGACATGTTTTAATCTCGGATTATGCTCTTTTATTTGTGACTGGGATACCGAGGATCACAAACAATATGTGAATAACCATGCAAATGTGCTTGGTAACCTCATCGTCTTTATCATTAACTATTGATGTGCCGGTAAACCACACACGCTCCACCAAAATGATAATTATGAGATACCCATTACTACTCTTTATTAGTGCCTATTAGTGTGTTGGTAATCCACACACGCTCCACTAACGACCAATAAAGCATGATGTGCAATTTCATGGATTAGCATACTTTTCACATTTTTCCTAAAGTAACTAGAGTTGGGATTTTTGTAAAATAATGTTCTAGTACTTTCTTTAATAAAATTATACTTTTAATGAGATGTAGTTGTCCTATCAAATCCGTTCTACTAACGACCCTCCACTAATCAAGGAAGCGGTGGGTGAGAGTGGACACTCATTCAACTACCATTTTATAGGCAGTTTCCTTATACCCCCCTTATAGACTAGCTTTGTGAATGAGGCATACTAGCGATTTGACTGACCATATTCTTATACATATATAATATTTAACTTTTATTTATAATACATATATAAGGTGTGTTTTAAACTTTTTAAAACTTTAAGGTTTATATAAATTTCGAAAAATTAAACTATTAATTTAAATTTAAAATAAACCAAATAACTAGATTTAATAATTATCTATTAATTAATTTTTAATTAATTTATTAAATCTTGTAAGGATTATCTAACCAAATTAAACAATTCATTTAAACTAATCCTTATCCCTCTAGATTTTGAAAATTAAGGTAAAGGATAATTTCCTTATTTTTTCTCAATTATCCAATTAGGCAATAATTATCCAAAATAAGATAAAACCCTAAAATAAGAAGCAAATTTCGAAATTCAAGGGAGGAGGCTAGGGTTTTTCAAAACCCTAA
Organism: Lactuca virosa; assembly: GCF_052849685.1. NCBI lineage: Eukaryota > Viridiplantae > Streptophyta > Magnoliopsida > Asterales > Asteraceae > Lactuca > Lactuca virosa. The sequence continues at coordinate 264,650,382 of NC_136427.1, forward strand.
CCCTAATTTCGATTAGGGTTCATGGAGGCTAAGGTTTTCGAAAACCCTTCAAGCCAAATACCCTAAAAACGAAAACTTGGCCATTTAGGGTTTAATAGCTATAAACCCTAATTTACAATTCAACTATTATAGCAATTCAATTTAAAACAAAACCAATGGCTCTGATACCACTGATGGGTTTTGGGTAAAACAAATAAACTAGAAAACAATTTTTAAGTTTACATGCAACCTACTTTGGATCTATGTTTTAACTATTGAACATATAACATTGAATTGCAAAACAAGAACCCTAAGGAGAGAGGCTATTTTCGAAATTAACCAACTAGGCTTTTAGAGTTACATACCTTTCAATTGTTATAGCAAATAATTGGTAATCCTTTGATCTTGATCTTCTTGGAAGCCTAGCACCACAATTGTAATGCCTCTAACGGAATCACACCCAAGAGCTAGGAAGAAGGAAACTTGTGAGGAGAGAGGCTAGGGTATGCAAAAATCGGCCTAGGGTTTCTTCAAGAGAAGGAGTGCCAATTTTGGGAGCCAGGAGGCTCCTTTTATAGCTGAGGGATCTAGGGTTTAGGGAAAACCCTAATGTTCCTTTGCTTGCGGCCTAAGCTTATCCAAAGGCCTTATCCAAGCCCCCTGGACAAAATCATTAGGGTTTCCCCTATAGATTTCGTCCACCCCCTTCCAAGGAGGTTCTGGAACCTTCCACTCAACTATTGGTTAATTGCAAACTAGTCTCTGCACTTTATAATTAACACAGTTAACCCCAAAATCAATTCCAGATTTATTAATATGTTAAAAGATTAATATATTAATTAGAAATCATAATATTTAATTAATAGTTAGCCAGAAATTAATTTTTATATTAATTTATTAATCTTATAATAAATCAATATCTCTCCTTTCATAATTTCCCTGTCCAGTAGCTAGGTTTGAGGGCAACCCAAAAGGACTGTGCTGCTATCAATTCAAGTACATACCAATTATAGTTATGGGCTTAGACACCTAATCCAACAAAGACTACTTTACCCCCATCTTAGCTTGATTCAAGCCCAAAACCCAATCTAAAGGCCCAAAAGTCAAACAATGAACCAAAGCCCAGCATATGGCCCAATTTTCCAAATTGGGCCCAAACTCCTCACATGGTCTTACCTTAAGGCCCAACCATTTATTCTTGGTCCAACACTTGGCATTCTGATGGTCCAATATCTCATAATCATCCAGTCCCAAATATGGCCCATCTATGGCCCAAGTTTCCAAATTGAGCCCAAGCCTTTCCAATGGGCCTTATCCTAAAGCCCAATTCAATATTCTAGTCCATATACTTGTTCTTGGATGGCCCATCAATAGTCCAAACATCTAGGCCCAACAGCAAAGGCCCAACTCAAAACCCAACACAATTAGAGTTTTCACATGAAATGACGACTAGGGTTAATTAGAAACACTTAACCCATTAAGGACTTAATCCCTTAATTCCATCAACCTACTAGGTCAATCATACAGTGTAATTAGGCATAATTCATACATCAATCCACTGGTCCAAACGCGGGTCCCGACAATCCAAAACTAACATCTTCCAAAATTAGGGTTTTCTAAACCCTAATTAGTGTTTCCAACCCAAACACAAGCCAACCAAGTCCAAGATTAAGTTTTTAGGTCCATTAGGGTTCCACTAGGCTGGGCACCTCCCACTGCCACCTCGGACAGCGATGGTTGGCGGCAGGCGGCGGCAATCACCATTTCCAATGGTGGTGGCTTATAATTTTGATCCAAACTTCATCAAAACAACCCGGAACACACAACACATTCACACAATCATATATATGCTCATAGCCACCCAAGGTGGCGGCTGGTCCCAGCATAAGGTGGTGGTGGCGGGTCTTCCTTGGATTTCCGGCCAAAAATGGCTCATACAACAACACAAACACCGACAACAACGTAAATACTCGAACATACACCCACACAGCCACCGCCTAGGCGGCAGTCGTCGCCGGAAAGACGAAACAGTGGCCCCACAACCACCGACGACGGTAACGACGTCTCCAACATCGTATCCACAGAAAACAACGAGTGGGAGAGAGAGAAGAAGAAGAAAAAGGTGGGTTGCGGTGGACTTACTGAGCGTTTCTGGTGGCTCACGACCCACACATGACGAACATAACGAGTTTCTCCGGTCCTCGGCGGTTCTTCGGTTACCCACGACGTCTCCGGTAGCAGGCGTCGCGATGGCGACGTTCGACGACACTGTAGTGGCGGCGACGGATCTTTGTATTGCAAACGGCGGCTGAAGGAACTCCCATGGTGGCGGCTGAAGTTGTGTGCCCTAGGGTTAGGATTGAGTCACGAATATGGGAGGGAAATAGGATACCGGGTTGATCCCGTGTTCCTTCCAAACTTCCATTCATTTTTGTCACAACTAGTCCCTCCTTACCAAATCTTCTTCAAACTAAGCCCCAAAATTTACCCTTTAGTCCCTGCCCCCAAGAATCTATTCAATCTAAGTCCAAATGATACCAAACAACCCCTCCTCTACAAATTATTTTCAACTGAAGTCCATCTATTACCATCTAGCCCCTTAGCCTCCAAAATCTTTAAATTTAGGTCCAATATTTACCAAACACTCCCTGACCTCTGAAAATTTTTACAAAATAAATCCCGAAATTACACTTTAACCCCCGAAACTCCAAATCATGTCATTTGACTCCCCGAAACCAACACCCCGATAAATATTATGGATTTTAGGGATACTATTCATTTATTAATCTTTATCTATTTATTTATTTAATAAATGGGATGTTACAAGTTGATTGTTCCCTAGCATGTAAAACAAACAATTTCCTTTAATTTCTTGTTATTTCAAACATAAATCAAACTCGAATATTAATAAGAAAAAAATCAAACCAACCTTGAACACAACAAGAAACACGTAGGACAAGCTAAGGAAGGGAATTATCGAATAAATCAAGAGAAGGATTACAAGAACACTCCCATGAGACTCGTACAAAAAATCTACAACTATTTGTGTAATATATCTCCATGGGGAAACATATCAAGGCAACACACTAGATTCAATTAACACATTTGATTGGTAATCACAAAGTGATAAATGAATTTTTTTTATCAAAGTATACATATTGACTACAAACTATTAGATTTGATTCCATTTTAAAGTAAATAGATGTCCGACTTCAGCCCTACTAGTATCGAGTTATTTAATAAAAATATGTAGTATTTCTTCAAATGTTTAAAATGCCATAAGGGTAATGAAAATATGGAAATTAAACATTAACATATCTTATAATCCCATAATATTGGGTAAGAATTTGTAGATTTTGGCAACCATGGCTCCACTTATGGGGTAGAGTAGTTATTTTCGTAGATGACTCCTGTCATAAGAACAATATACCTTCAATGGAACAAAACATGGTGAGAGTAATCTCATGAAATCATTGAACATAAAGAATGTCAATAAATCTGATACCTCCAATGCAACAAAAGGATTACATAATCAATGGTGTACACAAAACGGTGACAAGTAATAGATGTTAGAAATAGAAGACACAAAGGGGAGCTATGAGAGAAAAGCAACATACAAAAGGAACATTCCTATAAGAAATCTATACAAGGACCTACACTACCCACACTACCCTTATTCTAAACTTCAACATCATCCTCTATGAGGTCATGCCCTTAACAAAGGCCATCTTCTTCATGTTAATCTCACGTTATATTCCCATTTTCTTATCCTTTCGAGTTTACTGCTACTGTCTCCACTCGAGTGAGGCCATTGGTAGCCTGCTTTGAACTTGTGCAAAAAACAATTGCTTTTTCTAAATGTGTTGATGATAAGTGCAAACTTACAATTAATCACCGAGTTAGCGAATTGAGATTTTTGTCTAAAAAAGTTCTATTGCATATTCATCGCAACATCCTTACTTTTGCAGTTTCCATCTTCATCGATCACCAATCTCATCTATATAACATACTTGGTTTAAATTTTACCTTAAATAACTTTCTATTTAGCTTCATTAGGAACTTTTTGTAGCACAAGTGATTTGATGTCGCCATCCACTCCAACCAACCCGCCTTTATACAATGATAACATCTACCACATCATCCCTTTTTTTATGGATCATAGACGCTAAGTACTAAAATATCTCATTTGGTGTAAGGTTTGATCTGTTAGATATATGTGGAGTCTCCATCTTCAAAAGATCCCTTATAAAGAGGATGAGAATCCAACATATATATATATATATATATATATATATATATATATATATATATATATATATATATATATATAGCCACTTATAAGATCGTGTCGCACCGATATAAGATACACTAACACCCCCCCCCCCCCCCGGTGACGAAGGTTTGATGAGAATAGACATAGATGTGTCAAACCAAGGGGGTGCTAGACACCCCGACTTTGATAGTGAAATCAACCTTAAGATGATTGAATTAAATTCATTAACATGTTTAGTCACTGAGCCACCCTCCTTTATCTTAAGATTCACCAGTTGCCAAATCAAGAAAACCTTAATTGTTGTTGAAGGTTTTTCATATATATTAGACATCACTTTGATTAACCCATGATTAATCTTCAAATTGACAATGTTGTAAGCTTCACTCTGTGCCAAAGATAATATCACCACACAAAGTGTCTACCGATGTAATAAGTCTTACTCCTCTACTTCATTACTACATGTTTCGTTCTGGACAGTGATTCATGTAATTTCGTTTGGTATAGATAACCTTTGATTTGCATTCTCGAGAATCTGTAATCGTGAATTCGAATTTGTTGATCTTAACTTTCTCATCTTTAGCCATAGCTTTGATACCGGTTTGTTGGGAATTCATCAATACAAGTTAAGCAACTTTAGACAAACAGTAATTGAATTCAGTAAAACACACGAAATAAAACTTCTGAAAAGTTGTAAATCTGAACACAATATTTAATGTGGTTCGTTCAAACGGTAAATAAATTCTATAAAACATACGAAATAAAACTTTTGAAAAACTGTAAAATTTGAACACAATATTTAACGTGGTTTGGTCAAAGTGGCATACAGCCACGTGTGAAAGAGAGAGTGGGGATTTTATTAAACTTTCAAGAACAATTACAATCACTCACAAAAAGTTGCACCTCATTTGAGCTCTCAAACAAAAGAAATCTCTCTTGCTAACAAACTGCTTCATTGGATATGTTTTCAACCTCACAATGATTGCTCTCTTGAATTTTCTACATATGCGTGTGCACACACACACACACATAAATGTTGAATGAGATGGGAATGCTTATTTATAGACAAACATAGGGATGCCCTGATTTCGATGGGTCAAACCCATCCATAATTATGCCCTTAATGGAATCACAAGATGTCATGTATTTGCTTTTAGAATCTCCAAACTTGAGGGATGTGTATGGCCACCTGCCATGCACCTTGGACTGCATTCTCAACAATTTTTAATCAGTAGCACATCATCAACAACGCATTCTCAACAATCCATCATCAAGAGAGCATTATCATCAACATCTTACTCTCTAAGAGCACCTTTGCTCAAGTCTTCACACCCAACATCATGGTGTAATTGTGTATGTGTTTAATCATTAATTTTGCACTAAAACTTATAATGTCAAAAAATCCATAAATGACAAAGGGGTTTCAACACAATTTTAATTTTTGTATCCATAGATTTGAAAGCAACTATATATGATTCATCAAATAAAGTTATTCAACCATGCATCTCTTGCTATGAGCAATAACCAGCAAGTTGTACAATTTGCTCCATCCATGCCCAATCCAAATAACCATGTATAATCCAAATAAACACATAAATATAATTTCATTCCCATAATGATAATATATTAAATACACACCCTCTGGCAGATTTTATCAGCAGCATAACTTACAATTTTCATTTCAATTATCCAAAGAATCGACATATAATTTTTCTTTTTTGTCACGATGATTGATAAATCCACCTTAATTAATCCCAATTACTGAGCATAGCACGACCCAGGCTCTATTGGTGCAACCCGACCCGGCCCATCCAATGGAGCTGCTGCTACTCCTCTTTGATTTAGCAAACACCTAAAATGCATTAACCTTGTCATCACATCTTCCGGTTTTTTTGCAAGCTTGTCAAAACTTGTCCACAACCTCTCTTTAATCACATACACATACACAAACAATAAATAATAATTAATAAAAAGATCATGTATATATTAATTAGCACACAAACAAACACAAGAATAAAATTTGCATAATAATTTGAAGTAGGTAAATACCTGCAGCTGCAGCAGCACGTGGCCAAATGGTCTGTTCAATGTCAGACCCATCAATGTGTTCACCCCACATGCATACTTCACCACCAAGGACTAGTTTTTGTAGCTTAGGCTCTGTAATATTTGTAAGAGGCTCATTTGTATAAAACTGCTGCCACGTGGCATCCAAATGGTCTAAATACCAGCTGTCTTGGTTGCTTACAATGCATCTTAATCCAGCTTTAACCACTCTCTCAGCTACACCACTTCCAAGCCAGTTATGGACTACGGTTTTTCTGTCCAGTTTACTACCAAAGCTGTTGAATGTTTCCTCCCTGTAAAAAAAATATGTAATTTTGTTTATTGATTTAATAAATAAATAAATTAAAAAAAAAAAAAAGTGTAAGAAAGGCATGATAGATGACACACCAGTTAATAACTTCATAACCATGAGAAACAGCTATCTTTTGTGCTCTCAAGACAAAATACTCATATGCTTGGGATTCATTAAATCCTTGTTTTTCTAACCATTTTTTTATACGAGGAGTGAAGCTCCAGCAACCTGACCACATTGTTTGTTATAAACTATATATAATAAAAAAAAAACAATACAACTGTATGTTGAAATCTCAAGTAACTTACTGGTGTCAACTTCATCGCCTCCCAAATGAACAAATTTGTAGTTGAAAATCTTGCTGAAATCTGAAAGAACTCCATTTATCAATTTGAATGTGAATTCATTGCTCACATCAAGTGGCTCTGTACAATTCTTTGATGGCCATAATTCAGGATAACCAACTCCCCTAAAAAATGACATAAAAAATGTCAGGTGTTGTGTTTTTAAAGGTGTTTAAATAATCATATTAATCAACATAATAAAAATACCAGGATACAGCATGTCCAGGAACATCAAGCTCAGCAAGCACATTAATCCCTCTTTTTTTAGCATAACTGGAAAACATGAAAAAATAAAGAAATGCAAATTACAGAAATGGATTTTTTTTTTTTAAAAATTAATTATATAAAAACAAAAATAGATAATTTACTTGCCTGACAATCTCAGCTGCAGCAGCCATTGTATAGCGTTCTGATGAGGAATAAGCACCATCCCACAGCTTTGGAAATGAAGGTATCTCCAAAGGAAAAGCCTGTGTATCCACAATGTGCCAATGCAAAACATTCTGCAAACAAAAACAACTTTATAAACTTTTTTTCAAATACTCAAACTTTTTTGTGCTAAAAAGTAACATGTAAGACATACCAGCTTTGCATAAGCCATAGAATCAATTACTTTTTTAATCATTGGTAATGGCTGATAATGCCTGGATGTATCTGCACCCCATTGCCAATAAAAACTAAGTATAATAATCCCAAAAATGGAAAAGAAAAAAAAAATCTCACCAATTAAAAGGCCTCGATATGAGAAACGGGGTCGATCAGTAATGGTCCATGGTATCTGAGTAACTACAAGCTTTCTTGATTTAAAGTTAAAATGACACAATTGGCTGAATGTCTGTCATTATTATTATTATCAAAACAATTAGTAACGCAAAAAGACCATTAAGACCTTAATTCAGGGATCTCAACAAATAATAATTTCAAACCTGCAGGGCATGTAGAGCTCCATAAACTGTAGCTGCCTGCATTAAAGATTTGTCCAATTATTAATATTACTAATATACAAGCATTGAAGAAACACTACAAGTTTCAACTTGGTCAAAGTCAAACTAATCATTAATAATAATGCCAACCTCAATCTCTGCATAATTTTGGTTTCCATTTGCATGAATTAATAATGTGTAGGACTCGTCTATATCGTATTGCAGCTGCATATATCAGTAACCAAAAGTGGCATCAAGATTCAATGTTAAGTATCAAGAAAAAAAAGAACCAAAAGAAAAAGTAAAATATACCTCATCACTTTCTGAATGGATAACCACGTTCATTCCCTGTAAAAGGAGAGAATCATCAACTTTAGAGTTGAATTCAATAACATTGTTTGCTGTGATAACATCAAGTAACCTAGTGAATCCATCCTTCAAGATCCCAGATGCATCAAGATATTTGCTTCCATTAGTCTTTAGATGAAAGTCCTTGCTTAAAAAAAGAGATGTGTTGCCATATTCTACTGATTCAGGCATTGGCCATATGTTGAGATTCTTAAGATCATAAGCACCAAATACCAAAATGAACTGAAACGTAACCCCAAGAAAGAGACTTTGCCATATCATCTTTCCCTCTCTCACCAATATCTGGCAACAAAAAAGGCATTCAAATTATGTTGATCAAGTACTTGATGTATTTGCTTAGTTATGACTTATGATCGAGCTTATGTTATACATCCAAGTCTGTAAACAAATTAAAGTAACACAATCTATATTTATTCATTATTCATCACTTCCCTCTTCCCCTCAAGAATTAATTTACGAAACACATAACTAAATTCCCTCACTAATATAACAGTTTTCCCTCTACAATCTCCCCCAAATTCCATAAGGTTTCAATGTCCAAACCTAAACGGTGATCTCAAACTTAGAAATCAAAAGTACAATAGAAATGTGGAATGATATAATGAACACAATCGAAAAGATGAACAGTTAAACGTACCTGTCACGAAAAAGGATAACGCTGTGTTGTGGGTGAGAGAAATGGGGAAGATGGGATATAAATGGATCTGTATGTATCTCCGCCCATAGTGAGTAATTATAGGCATAGTATATAACTAAATTATATATTATTATAAGGTGTTTAGAATGTGGATTCGTGTGTATGTAGTTATCGCGGAGGACCCTTTGGAGAGCAGTTGGTGGCGATTCTTTCGTGTTTCTTGTCTGTATTCTATTCATTTCCTTTGTTTATTGTTACAGTTTGGAAACGAAACAAGAAAAAAAGATGAGAGAGAGAAACCGCCATATCTTTTCTTTTCTGATCTTTCTGATCTTCAAGATCTTTAGGTGACTTTGTAACTAAGCACCTTATTATGTTTGTATATTTTTAGTTCTTTTGTGATTCAATGTCTTAATTTTAAAGATTCAAGTCCATATAACCCGATTGTCAACTATGCAATATTTCTAGAAAAATAAAATGCCCATAACTCAATAACACTCAACTACGAAACCTTTTTTTTAGAAAATATTGTGCCCATAACCCACGATTCAAACACATAATCTTTTCAGGAAAGATGTCTTAATTTCAAATCAATTATTAATTTATATTACTTATATCTATTTTTTATTGGATTACATGAGTATGATTAAAAGAATGGTCACGTGGTGATGGTGCAAAAGTTGTACAAAACGTTTAACTTTTGTAATTATATTATTGTTATGTAATCATGTTATTAGTTATTAGTATAGCTTTAGGTAATCATATTTTGATAAAACTAGGATATATCAAAAAAGAATAAATTTAATTTGAAATGTTATCTTCTTTTGTATTAGTTTTGGGGTGATGCTAAATAAATATCTTTTATATATCTTTTATCAAAAGTCAATTTATAATTAATTATTTATATATAATTTTTTCAAAAAAACAATACAATTTCAACCAATAAAAATAATTAAATAAAAAAATATATTTATATGGTAAAATAGGTGTGTAACCCTTAATTTTGATACTATATTAAAGACTTAAAGTAATTAAACAAAAATATAAAAATAATATTTATTTCACGAGAGAGTAATAAGATATCAAACTTTACATATTATTTAGTGAATGCATTAGATTGATGGCAATATTTTATATGATATTGACCTTAATTAATAATTTTCATATTTTATATTAGTATTATTGATAAAGGATAAACGTCCAACTAAATTTGGTAAAAAAATTATATCATGCATTTATTTTAAACATCTTAATAATAAAATAGTATATAGATAAACGTGCAATTAAATTTGGTAAAAAAAATTATAATGCGTTTATTTTAAAAATCTTAAAAATAAAATGAGTAATATTATAATTATTAAAAATATTTTATAAGATACGTATAACATGAACTTTGAGAAAATAACAACATGCAATTTACAAAGACTTTATAAATAAGACCATCAATTTAAGAAACTAATAAAAGTTAATTGTAATCAAAATTAATCAGAGTTGACTGCAATCAAAATTACATACAGCACAAATGTGTCGCTAAATCTTTCATACATGAGACGATGAGACAGTTATCTAATTGTCTATAAATTTGACATGCAAAGACACAGACAGATATCATCCACTCCACCACGACACAAATATATATCCTCAAAATAAAGAGCAATGAAAGAAGGCCAAACCTTGATGAATTAATAGTGGTTCACCAATCACCACCGTCCACCGGTATATGCTAGACCACTTCCCCAAGCCCACTTGAGAGGCCGATCAACTAAATAGTTCTTCTAGGGGAAACCAAAAACGATGTACAAAATTGAAAAACACACGAAATTCTCTAAGTTTTTGAGCTTGAGATAGCGAATCACAACATTAATCACATATATATATATATATATATATATATATATATATATATATATATGAAATAATAAAGTTTCAGAACACTAAAACAATCAATAGGATTGGGTGAGGAGTTAATGTTAGCATTAAATGTTCAAAAAAGTGATGTGTGAAAGAGTTCAATGATATATATATATATATATATATATATATATATATATATATATATATATATATGTTCAAATGTTTCTCATATCTATTGTGTGCTAGAATGCACCAATAAGAATTTAGTAATAATTATATGTATATTAAATGTTATCCATACTTATAACTCATTTTTATGGAAACTAATTAAATTCGTCATTAATGTCAACAATAATATTCTTTCAGAATAAATTCGTATCTAGAAGAATGATAGTGTATTCTAGCAGAATGAGAGTGTATTCTACTAGAATACACTCTCGTTTTTCATATTCCATTCAACTTTATTGTATTTTAAGTGAGTTAGTCATGGAACAAAAAAAAGAACTCATATATAAAACCTAGATGTGAATTCATTCTGAAATAATATTATTGCTGACATTAATGACGGATTTAATTAGTTTCCATAAAAAGAGAATTATAATTATGGATATCATTTAATATATATACAATTATGGAAATCATTTAATATCTATATTTATTTAATTAAATAATTATTTAATTTACTAAATTCCTATTGGTGCATTCTAGCACACAATAAATGTAAGAAACAAAATAACCTAGCCCTATATATATATATATATATATATATATATATATATATATATATATATATATATATATATATATATATATATATATAGGGCTAGATTATAATGTGGATGGACAACTATTGTGCGGATGTGTGGACAGTGCTATTCTATGAGAATTACTAAAAGAATAAGGTGTTTAATAATGTGAATAGGTTCAACCTCACACAATTATTGTCATTTTCATTCATTCTCACTAATTCTTATTCATTTTTAATTCTCACGCATTGTTTTTCACTCATTTTCATTCTTACAAAATACGACTCAATAAACATCCTGACAACATTCTGACAGAATGTGAATAATAAAAAAAAGTCTATAATAACATTATAGACGATTTAATTGTTGAGAATGCGTGATAATGACAATAATTATGTAAGATTGAACGTATTCACTTTATCAAACAACATATTTTCTTTGTTATTCTCACAGAATAGCATTGTCCACACGTCCGCACAATAGATGTCAATCCACATTTGAACCTAACTCTCTCTCTCTCTCTCTCTATATATATATATATATATATATATATATATATATATATATATATATAGAGAGAGAGAGAGAGAGAGAGAGAGAAATGATCATTTGAGAACTTATAGTTTTCGGAAAATTCGAGAACTAAACAAAGATCGTTAGATCAAAATAGTAGAAGGTTAAGATGATTTGTGGCATTTTTGTAAATGTTTTGAAAAAAAATACGGGGGTATCTTATTAAAATAAATTTGGGGACATTTTAGTGATAAATAATTTAGTCCCTCTGGTCGAACCCTTTCCTTATACATGCTCCCCTTCATCTCTCTCTCTTTCTCTCTCTCTCTCTCTCTCTCTCTCTCTCTCTCCTTCATCCCGCCTCCAACCATCTGTATTCCATGTGGAGATTGTCGATGCGAATCAAAGAATCAAAAAATGTTTTGAGGTCGACCGATATGCTAGTTGAGGAGTGTCGATTTATTTAGTTCTCTAGTTTTTTTTCTCGTAATTAGGGCTCCATTTTGTTCATCAATTCTGATTGTCTACCAAAAAGAAGCTCCAAGTTTTTTTCATTCGGGGTCTTACCTTGGGGATAGACGAATTCATGTTCCTCTGTCAAGATCAAGATGAGGGGGGGTGAGATCTTTAAGCTGGTTAGTGGGGGTCCATGGCTAAGATGGAATCTTCCCCTTTGCTTTCAAGCTATCAAAGTCGGGAACCAAAGATGTTTAGGATCGATTCCTTATTCCCCAAAGGGAGTTGTTTCTAACCATCCTAAAGAGAATCAAGATATCCCAGGAACCGGATTCATGACTAGCGCAAAAGCTGGAAGCGACGAATTCCGGCAAAATAGAAGAAGATGTGACCAAATTTTCCTGTTAAAAAGAAGATCTCTTCGGTTGCTTCCTTCTCCTTGTTATCTTCGGTGAATCACTTGAGCCCTGATACATTTTCGGTGCCATGGAGCTAGATCAGTGAGCTATTACGCTTTCTTCAAAGGATGGTTGCTTCCAAGCCCACCTCCTGGTTGTCATCGCTCGCGAAGGGGATGCAACAGTAAGCTACCAACTTATCCGTCCCTCTGGGACTCCTGGTGCGGATAGTCCTTGCTCATTATTAGACAATCAATTATTCACAAACTTCGTGTGGGGCTAATTGTTTGCATTTCCCATCTCATGGAAAACCCTTTTCGCTTCGCTTAGCCTTATCCCTCTATATGGATACTTTAGTAATAGGTTCTATAGGAACTGGACGATCTTATTTGGACAAATACCTAGCGAAAAACTCATATCTTCCTTTCATTACATACCTGGAGTTAAATACCCCATTGAAGAATTGTTTTGGATCCAATCCATAGGAATCAATAGAAAAGGCAAATCTCTTATGATACACCAGATCCGGCTCGGTTATTGATAGAGTGAATAAATCTGCCGATTCTTGAAATCTCTCTTCTGATTCAAAATCGTGGTGTAACATGTATCCTCCCCTGTTCCGGCCATGGAATATATGAAATAAATCAAAAAATGAATTTTTGTTCAAGAATGAAATCTTTTTGGAACTGCCCATATCCGGTTCATCCTTTGGAACCATATCATATCCTGAATCTGATGAAATAGGATGAATTGAGACGGTATTTGTAAATACGTAATTATCTTGAATAGATTAACCATTTCTTTATTTTTCGATCATATTTGCTTTTGGGGGCGGGAGTGCTTAGTCGATGGGCTTTCATTTTCCTCAACCAATTCAGTTGTGTCAGCCGGTCTAACATTTTGTTATGGGCTGGCTTGGATGGACAGCGATGGATTGAAGGTAAGATATATTTGAGTTCAAGTGGCACAGGTATTGCGCTCTCCAAGTGTGCCTGTTCCGCCCTTCTTCCTTACCATGGCAAGTCTTTGTGAAATAACTCTAATGAGAAGAAAAAAGAAGGCGTTAAGAGACCCTCCGGGCCCAACCCTATCCTATATGTACTCCAGTTTATTTGAAGTCTCCCCATAGGGAGCACCGATCCTGTTCGTGAAAGAGAAGGATGGGTCGCACATGATTTGTATCGATTATCGGGAACTGAACAAGCTAACGGTGAAGAACCGTTACCCACTTCCGAGGATTGACGATCTGTTTAATCAGCTCCACGGTGCATCTTGGTTCTCCAATATTGATCCATGTCGCCCCAGACAGCTTCGGACACCTATTCGCACGAACGCGCTGCATACGAGGGAGTGCCCCGCGTAGCCATAACACACCGCGTAGCTCCGAAGAGCGCCCTGCGCACCGAGGATCTCCGGCCTATAAATAAGATGCGAGCCCAGCCGAGTTTTTCACACCTTTTTCCATTTCTTTCTCTCTCTACTCTCTCTCTCGCCACCCTAAACCACCCCGAAGCCTAGGGAACCTCCCTAGCACTAGAAGAAACCCCCGGAGCGCCCGAAGGCTATGAGGAAAAGAGTTTTTCGGTTTGGAAACTCTGCCCCTACAAAGCCCGATTTTTAAGCAAACCTCCCGGTTTCATCAAAAGAGATTATTTTAAGAATCAAATCGCTGTCCAAATCACCCCCTTATCAGGTGAGTGTGTAGTCACTTTCATCTTATACATAGATATGAAGTATTTTATATAAATTACATGCTATGTGTATATATATTATCTGTTTACTTGAGATTTATGCTGGATGAAAGATTTAAACCTCTTTCTTTTCAGATCTAAACTTTTTCTTTCAAATCTAAACTCTTTCTTTCAGAGTTGAACTTTTTCCTTCAGATTTAAACCTTTTCATTTCAGATCTAGACTTTTCTTTTCAGATCTATACTGTATATGTATATTTTATACTTTGAGTTATATGTTGTATGAAAGATTTAAACTTCGTTTTTCAGATATGAACTGTATATGTATTTTATGTCAACAAATATGTTGGGTAAAACATGGGTAGATGAAATAGTTGGTGTGTGATAAAATGACGAGAGGCCTCGGTGTTGACGATGATCCAGTCATCTAGCGGAGTATAGATGACGACCACAGACTTTTCTAGACAGTCCAGTGGAACGCTAGCAGGCTCACAACCTGTATGTGTTTATTTGAACTCAGTGTTCACCAGGTGTACTCCATCCCCCTCATGGATGCCTTATTTGACATAAACTGTTGAGGTATCCCTTAATCATTTTTGTTACCCCAATGATAATCCTGATGTTAGGTCCCTTATATTAGATGTTTTAGGGACGTAAAGTGAGGATAACGAGAACGGGTAATCGGGTTTGTTTGGCTTGATGAAATTAATAAACTTATTTATTGTGGGTTGAAAACCCTATGTGCTCACCAGGCTCTCAAGCCTGACCCACTCAGTTTCTTGTATTACAGGTAGCGACACAAGAACATAGATACGATGATCTGATGAGAGATTATGGATTATAGGCCAGTAGAAATAAATAGAAATGTTGTAAGGCCTATGTTGTTTTGGTTTATGCTTTTGATCTGTATTGACGATGACATCCCAGGTTTTGTAATGTAATGAAAATACATTTCTTCGGAAATGATTTTGTCTATATTTTTGTGGGAACAAATTCCGCAACACTTTTCTTTAAAAGAATTACTCTGATTTTATTATAAAGCATAAACAAAATCGGTCTTTTCTGGCCGTGAAAAAATGGGGATGTCACAGTTGGTATCAGAGCATTAGTTTAAGCGAACTAGGAATTTGTAGGATTTCTAGACTTAAACTTAGAATGATAAGCGATGATCATGAGATGAGTGTCTACCATATTTTAGACACGAGCACTAGTTTATTTTAGGAAAGATGCCTAAAATGCTTTTATGTGCTAAATGCTTTATGCTATTATTTGTTCGGATCTATGGTCTATTGCCGACCAGATTTGGAAACCTTACGTGTTTAGGATTCTAAGCGTACGACTACGATATTAGAACTAGCACATAACATTTCGGAGTGATAAGGAGGATTTAAACGTCTATCGTGAATCAAGATCTAAATTCGCCTAATTTGGTGTATAGATCAAAATGGCAAGAACCCGAAGCGGAGCTGGAAACGCGAATGAAAATAGGAATCAGCGACCTCAACCCCAAGTGATTGAGCAAGTGCCGATAGTAGAAGCTGCACCTGAGTTGGTCACGATGGCTGGAGTTCAAGCCATGATTTGGGCTATGATGGCCGAACAAAGGGAAGAGATGAGACAACTATTGCTGAATAATAGGGATGAACCTTCAATGCCTGTTGAACAACCATAACTGAATGACGGAGAGTCTGAGGAAGGGAATAACAGCCGCACTGTCAGTCAAGTTGAACCCCTAGTGGTGAGAAGAAATGACCCGGAGAGGTAAATCGACAGAGATGGACGTATGTATAAGAACTTCTTGGGTGCCAAACCACCAAGTCTTTCCGGAAGCCCAAATCCAGTAGAGATTATGGACTGGATCTCTGAAATGGAGATTGTATTTGAAAGTTGCAACTGTAGCAACAAGCAGAAAACCATCTTTGTGGTCAGACAACTGAAGACTGGAGTCTTGAGCTGGTAGAAATTGTTGGCAGACACAATGCCACGAGGAGAAGCTTTGAAAATGTCTTGGGAAGCGTTCATGGAGCAGTTGAAGATGCAGTACTACTCCAAAATAGATCTGATAAATCTAAACAATGACTTCCAAAACTTGAAAAAGGGGGAAATAAGCATTGATGACTATGCTACTACGTTCACCGAGAAAATGAAGTTATTTCCTTACCTGGTGCCGACTGAACTCGCCAAGATAGAGAATTTGCTAACGGATTGCCATCAGACTTTGGCCCAACAGTCAAATGGCAAGCACGTTGAAGGCAGCCATTAGAGCAACCAAGAATGTTGAGAGCAGCCGATAAAGGAAAAGGGTCTGGAGAGAACCGAGGTTGGTGAGAAAAGGAAGTTCGATTGATCTTCGAGATCCAACAAGAAAAGTAAATTCTCAAAGTCTGGATCGGGAGGATGAGGGGGTGAAGCGAAGTGGTGCGAAAAGTGCAAGAAGAAGCACCATAGGAAATGTGACGAGGAGATCGCATGTTTTAAGTGTGGGAAGTCCAGACACTACGCCAATGATTGTACATCCAGCAAGAGGGTGTGTTATGAATGCAATGAAGGAGGGCGTATTTCGAAGAACTGTCCAAGGAAGAATGAAGCACCAAGGCCAAATGCACCACCCAAGCCAAGGGCATTCCAAATGATCCTTAACGAAGCAAGTGGCAATGCAGGGAATAGGACTTCATATCCGAAGATCAAGATATGAAGTAGCCATAATAACATGTAGTGTAGCCTGTTAGAGGCATAGTATATGTTAAGCTTGAACGTTATTGTAATCATTTCAGGAAATGATATAATGCTTTGTTTTTTTACCTGATGTGTGAAATGATGATGCGAAATTCTTGAAAGGTGACTTGGAAAACTGCAAGACAATACTTGGGACGAGTATGAGTAGGTGTGAATGGTAGTAGAGGCCTATACTACCGGAAGCACAAGACTCGCACTTGGATCAGGGAAAGTCGCAAGGTTACCAAGAAGCTAGTAATTGATTCCGTTTTGTTCATGTCCGTCGTTACCATCGTTTCGGTAATGACTAAGAAGATGGTTGTTATTCCGACCCTAGTGGTCATATCAAATTGAGTCCGACTAAGATGAGTATGTTACGTGGTTCAGAAAACCAAGTTCGATGTAGCATCTGACTTAAGCCAGAAGATTGAAGTGAAAAATAATCAAAGCAATCAATAGAAGTTGTCTCAACGATTGTGGAAAGCATCAAGAAATCTCAGGAGGAAGCTTTAGAAAAAGAATGACCAAAAGGAAGAACGTTTAGGCAAAACGTTGGCATTCAGTGCGAATAATCAAGGATTAAAGGTATTCCAAGATAGGATTTGGGTGCCCAAGATGGGTGAAGTAAAGAGATCTTCTGATGGAAGAAGTTCACAAGACCATGTACTCGATTCATCCTGGCAGCACTAAAATGTATAAGGATCTGAAACCCTACTTCTGGTGGCCGACGATGAAGCTCGATGTTGCAGAGTATGTGGCCGAGTGTGTAACATGTGCAAGAGTTAAGGCACAATGTCAGAAACCATATGGGAGTTTAGAACCTTTATCTGTACCCATGGGTAAATGGGAACATATCACCATGGATTTTGTGACCAAACTGCCCAGGACGAAGGACGGTCACGACATGATTTGGGTGGTCGTTGATCGGTTCACTAAGAGTGCACACTTCATAGCAGCCAATGAAAGATGGTCCATGGATAAGCTTGCAAATGCTTACGTGAAGGAGGTAGTAAGACTTCACGGTGTTCCTTTAATGATTGTATCAGACCGTGATAGTGGTTTCACGTCAAGGTTTTGGAGGAGTCTACAAGAGGAATTAGGTACGAAGTTGTGTTTAAGTATAGCCTACCATCCGCAGACTGATGGTCAGAGCGAAAGAACGATTCAAAAACTTGAAGATATGTTGAGAGCATGTACCCTGGAATTCCAAGGTAACTGGGATGAACATTTACCTCTGGTAGAATTTTCCTACAATAATAGTTTCCATTCGAGCATCAAGATGGCACCTTATCAAGCTTTGTATGGACATAAGTGTCATACGCCGTCTTGTTGGCTTGAAGTTGGAGAAAAGCAGTTTATGGGCCCCCGAGATAGTCCATTAGACTGCTGAAAAGCTGAAAGTAATTAGGGAAAGGATGTTAGCGGCTCAGTATCGTCAAAAGAACTATGCTGACAAGAAAGACGACTGATGACATTCGAAGTTGGGGATTCGGTTTTGCTTAAAGTCTCACCGTGGAAGGGACTTATAAGATTTGGGAAAAGAGGAAAGTTGAGTCCAAGGTTCATTGGACCGTTCAAAGTTTTTCAGAGGATTGGGAACCAAGCCTACAAGTTAGAACTACGAGAAGAACTAGATGATATTCATAACACTTTTCATGTGTGTTATTTGAGGAAGTTCACGGGAGAAGTTCCCGACATAATTCCAATTTCTGAGTTAAGGATGGATGAAAATAAGAGGCTAATTGAAGAACCGGAGGCGATTGTTAACCGTAAGACGAAGAAGTTGCGACACAAGATGGTCGACTTAGTGCTTGTGCGATGGAAACATTCGAATGGGCCAAATCTCACCTGGGAAACGGAGGGTGACATGATGAGTCGCTATCTGCATTTGTTTGTTGATGCATGATTCCGGGACGGAATCACCTAAGGGGGGGAGAATTGTAACGCCCGTGTTTCAAGGCTAAGCATTGATGCAATGATGTAATAGTCTAGGTCAACCATTGTAACATGTTTTAAAGTAATAAAGATGAATTACTTGAATATTATGTGAATTATGTGATTTTATGTGATTATATACTTATTTGTAAAGATATAATAAAAATAAGCGTCAAAAATAAAACATTATATAATCCCGATATCTATGAATAAAGTTGTAGTGGTGGTGACAAGGATTCCGGAGATATAAAGAATGTCGTAATCCGAGTTATAACGAAGAAGTTATGACCTGTCGAAGTTTCGCGACACAACCGACACGCCACTGCGTGACGTAAAAAGTGATTTTACGATAAAGTGGTTTTTAACCTTAGCGATCTAAATGAAAGTCGTATTGTTCGCTAAACCGAGAGCGTGCATAA
Organism: Lactuca virosa; assembly: GCF_052849685.1. Lineage (NCBI taxonomy): Eukaryota > Viridiplantae > Streptophyta > Magnoliopsida > Asterales > Asteraceae > Lactuca > Lactuca virosa. Next base: position 264,669,989 of record NC_136427.1, read on the forward strand.
AAAGAACGCCCAAATCTAACTTCGTATGAGGAAGTTATGATTTTTCCAAGTTTTGGCTTAGCCATATGCAGCCCGGAGTTCGAATTATAGATCGAGCGATTTTTGGCCGACACAACCTAAATGAGAATCGAAGATCTCGTCAATAGTAGTTCAACGGTAAAAAGACAGACAAAAACGAACGTCGGATGCAGAAGTTATGAATTTTTAACGGACTTTTCCTGTCCCGTCCTGTTAAAAATATAACTTTAAAAATTAAATCAAAATTAGCCGACGGAGTCTAAACGAAAGTTGTAGAGTACGTCTCTACCTACGTGTGGATATAAAGAACATCGAAAACGGAGCTCGTATGCGAAAGTTATGAATTTTTGAAGTCGGGATGGTCAAATGCGAGTCTGCGAGGGGAACGCCCTGCGCAGAGGAGAAGAGCGCGTAACGTTCGCATACATGGCCTCGGATGGTCCACGTCGCCCTAGCCAGCTTCAGACACCTGTTCGCACGAACGCGCTACGTACGAGGGAGCGACCAACGTAGCCAGAACGCACCGCGTAGCTCCGAAGATCGCCCTGCGCACCGAGGATCTCCGGCCTATAAATAAGATGCGAGCCCAGTCGAGTTTTTCACACCTTTTGCCATTTATTTCTCTCTCTACTCTCTCTCTACCCACCCTAAACCACCCTCGAAGCCTAAGGAACCTCCCTAGCACTAGAAGAATGCCTCGGAGCGCCCGAAGGCTCCGAGAAAAAGAGTTTTTCGGTTTGGAAACTCTGCCCCTACAGAGCCCGATTTTTAAGCAAACCTCTCGGTTTCATCAAAAGAGATTATTTTAAGAAGTAAAGCGTTGTCCGAATCACCCCCTTATCAGGTGAGTATGTAGTCACTTTCATCTTACACATTGATATAAAGTATTTTATATAAATTACGTGCTATGTGTATATATATTATCTGTTTACTTGAGATCTATGTTGGATGAAAGATCTAAACCTCTTTCTTTTCAGATCTAAACTTTTTCTTTCAGATCTAAACTCTTTCTTTCAGATTTGAACTTCTTCCTTCAGATCTAAACCTTTTTATTTCAGATCTAGAATTTTCTTTTCAAATCTAAACTGTATATGTATATTTTATACTTTGAGTTCTATGTTGTATGAAAGATTTAAGCTTCGTTTTTCAGATCTGAACTGTATATGTATTTTATGTCTACAAATATGTTGGGTAAAACATGGGTAGATGAAATAGTTGGTGTGTGATAAAATGACGAGAGGCCTCGGTGTTGACGATGATCTATTCATCTAGCGGAGTATAGATGACGACCACTGACTTTTCTAGACAGTCCAGTGGAACGCTAGTAGGCTCGCAACCTGTAGGTGTTTATTTGAACTCAGTGTTCACCTGGTGTACTCCATCCCCCTCATAGCTGCCTTATTTTACATAAACTGTTGAGGTATCCATTGATCAGTGTTGTTACCCCAATGATAATCCTGATGCTAGGTCCCTTATATTAGATGTTTTAGGGACGTAAAGTGAGGATAACGGGAACGGGTAATTGGGTTTGTTTGGCTTGATGAAATTAATAAACTTATTTATTGTGGGTTGAAAACCCTATGTGCTCACCCGACTCCCAAGCCTGACCCACTCAGTTTCTTGTATTACAGGTAGCGACACAAGAGCATAGATGCGATGATCTGATGAGAGATTATGGATTATAGGCCAGTAGAAATAAATAGAAATGTTGTAAGGCCTATGTTGTTTTGGTTTATGCTTTTGATCTCTACTGACGATGACATCCCGGGTTTTGTAATGTAATGAAAATATATTTTCTTCGGAAATGCTTTTGTCTATATTTTTATAGGAACAAATTCCGCAACACTTTTCTTTAAAAGAATTACTCTGATTTTATTATAAAGTGTAAACAAAATCGGTCTTTTCTGGCCATGAAAAAATAGGGATGTCACATATAGCGAGGACGGGGGCAGCAGCAATAGGGGTGGACTCGACAGCTTTGCCTTTAAATCCACTTTCAGCGGTTCTCAACAAGCCTTGAAGCTTGCTTAAGGTGACTTCCTCCTTGTTCATATGATAAGTCATCTTGAACTGATCATAACAAGGAGGAAAATAGTGGAGAATGATATCAATCGTCAACTCTTCGTCAAAGTTGACATTCAACTTGAGCAAACGACCCACATACCTTTGCATCCTTTTCAAGTGGCTCGTGATGGACTCTCCGTCTTTCATCTTGGTTTTTATCAACGATGCGACAATCTCGTACCTTTCTTGACGCGCACTTTGATGGTACTTTTCCATCAAATCTTGGCACATATCGTAAGGCCAGTACTCCTCGTAAAACCGTTGGAGCTCAGGAGTCATAGTCGATACCATAATACACGACACCTTTGTCGCGTCCTTTTCGTGAGCCCTTTACTCAGCTATTTGTTCTTCAGTATCTTTGGTTTCATCTATCTCTTTGAGATTTTTGTCGAGGACGTATTCTTTCTCCTCGTAGCGTAGGGCCATTCGTATGTTGCGAATATAAATCATTGAAATTGGATCCATCGAAGGTGACCCTCCCACAAATGTTCATAAGAGAAAATGAGCTTGAGGAGTTGGAGTTCGAGCCAGAAGCGTTGTTTGAGCCAGACATATGAAAATAAAAAGAACAAAGTTTTGACTGGATATGGAATCTTTAATATAACACCCAAATGAAATATTAAGGCTAGGATCCAACACAATAATTCACAATTCGGAAGAGGGATGCCGTAATCAAATTGCAAATTATTTGAAGGTAGGTAAATGACGATTTACCAATTCCACCACGAAAAACAAAATGAAGAATTAGGTGTTAAATGAAATGAAATTCCAAGATTCTTTTGAGATTCATTGAACTTTTCAATGACATGTTTAATCTCGATTATGCCCTTCAAGTTTGTGATTGGGATACCGAGGATCACAAACAAGGTGTGAATAACCACGCAAATTAGTTTGGTACTCTCGGGTTCATTTACCACCTAATCAATTTGTCGATTAACCACACACGCTCCATTGATCTATGGCAATTCTCGAGTTACCATTTACCACACTTGTTAGTCCAAGTTAGTGTTTCGGTTAACCACACACGCTCCACTAACGACTTGGCAAGATGCAAAGTGCAATTTCATGGAATAGCATAATTTTCACATTTTTCCTAAAGTAACTAAGATTGGGTATTTATAAAAACATTTAGTTACTTTATACTATTCATTATACTTATTAATGAGGAATTAATGTCCTATCCTACCCGTTCGGCTAACGACCCTCCACCAATCAAGGAAGCGGTGGGTGAGAGTGGACACCCATTCAACCGCCATTTTATAGGCAGTTTCCTTATACCCCCCTTATAGATCGGCTTCGTGAATGAGGCCTACTAACGGTAAGACTAAATCATCTTATACACATATATACATATCTTTTAATATTATAATAGTATAAGGGTTGTATTTTAAACTTTTAAAACACTTGGGTTTTAGAATTTAATATTTCAAAATTAAAACTTTAAATCAAATTTTAAATTCCAAAACTTGAGGGCAAATTTTGAAACTTTTCAGAACTTATAGATCATATTTCAAATAATTAAACTAATCACATAATTTTGGACATTATCTTAAAATTGACCATTATCTTTCAATTAGATTAGGATATTCATTACCATAACAGAAAATTCGAATTTTAACAGTTAAAACAATTTAAGGTAATGATCTTTATCTAATTTAGGCTTGAAATCCAAAAAATCTGCCAACAGACGAACCAACTCGTCGAGTCAGGGCATGGACTCGTCGAGTTGGTCCAACTCGTCGAGTTCATCAGGCAGAGACCAAAAATCGATTTTGTTCCAACTTTGGTAAAACACAATAGCATCAAATATAATAGAAAAACACCCTAAGATCTGATACCAATGATGGGTTTTAAGCATTACAACATTCCTATGGTGCACATGCAACCCTAATTGCTTTGGATCTAGGTTTTCCTCAAGTTATACATGCAAATCAATTATCCAAAGCAAGAACCCTAATCTAGCATACAATTTTCGGATTTAATAAACAAACTAGGGTTAGAAGAATACCTTTTTGTTAGCTAGTAGTAACAAGTAATCCTTTCCTTGATCTCGATCTTCAAGATCTTAGTGCCTCAATTGTTGCACCTCTAATGGAGTCACAAACACCACTCAGCAATAGATGAACAAGAAAGAGAGAGGATGGAGGCTACACAAATCGGCCAGGGTTTCTTCTAGGAATCAAGTTGTAAGACTCCGTTTGAAATTTAATAAAATGAGTAAAAACTAATAAATTTGAAAACCCCGAGATATATAACGTATTTTATTGTAGCTCTAAATCCATAATATTTTAGAAAGGTGTTTGTTTCGAGGAGTTAAAAGTCATAACTTTTGAATATTTGGGGTTAAAACGTAAATTTTGGATTAGTTTGTAAGGAATTATGAAGGTTGAGGGCTATTTAGTAAATTATGGGTTTAATTTGAAAGGATTTTTGAAGACAGGGGCTGCTTGGTAACTATTAGGACTTAAAATGAAAGGAGTTATGGAAGAGAAGGGCTGAATGGTAACTATGGGCTTGGATGGAAAAGAATTGAGGGGGGGAGGGGTCGGAAGTGCCAAAATGCTAAGAAGTTTAAATGAGACGGGTTAAAACCCATCACCCTACTCGCCATATTAACCCTAACCCTAATAAGCCTTCAGCCGCCACCTTGTTCCCTCCCTCCAGCAGCCGCCATGGCAGTGGGCTAAGACCATGAGGGGGTTCCTATGGCACCCGGAGTAAGACCTTGGAGGGTTTCCACGGCGTCCTTATATGATTATATGCATGACTTACGTGATTGATATGACTTATGTGAATATGTAGCTTATATAGCTAATATGGATTATGTGATTATGTGGATTGTATGGGGTATGCTCTGGGGAGCTCACTAAGCTTTGTGCGTACAGTTTTGTTTATGGTTTCACGTATCATTGTTTTGGAAAGGAAGGGCTCAGCTTGATCGCAGCGCACACACCCATGTTTTCCGCAATGAATGATTTTGGGATGAACTCTGATAAATGTTTTTAATTAACAATGTTTTGGAATGATTGAAATAAATGATATCTATGTTTGGGTTATATTAAAAAAGAAATTTTTACCCCTGATTTTTGGGTCATTACAAGTTGGTATCAAAGCCTTATACTATCGGGTGTGTCTGAATTCAAACTGAGGATCTGTAAAGTTTTCAAAAAAAGGAAAATGTTTTCAAGAAAAGGTTTTCTAAGATAAGAAAGGGTGTGGTGCAAGAAATCAGCCGAGCTCAAGTAAGTTTCCCCAGAATACTCATATATGTTATCTGTTATGATTTGGTTTATGAATATGAGAATCGCATGCTAGTTAGGGCTAGGAGATATGCCTTTATATGTTGTATGAGCTGGTAGACTTGCATGCTAGTGCTGAGTAGTCAACGATAGATTGGCCTGATATGTGATGCTTGTAGCCTTGGAATATTGGATGCCATCCTAGAATGAAAATGATTATTGGTATTAGTAACTGCTAAGTGTATGATTTTAAAATTGTATATGGTTAGGATCTTATAGCCTTAGAATAATTGATTTGGCCTTATTTCCTGTTCCTCGTCTGGTTGTGGTCCTAGGGTAGAGTCTATTATTCGACAGTCTATTAGATCCTATTTTGTGTATAATTTGCATGCATAAGGCAGCCGACAGTGAGGATGGATGGATGTGGATAGCACGAGTTGCGATTTGTGGGCTGAATGTTCTATGATGGTCCTTTGGATCGGAGTGCTACTGTATGAATGCTGCTTGCTTTATGCTTTGTGGAACTCTTGAGTGATGGGAGTCAGCCACTAAGTGGATATGATGATATCCAGGAGGTGGATGGCTGGCATCATGGGGAGTTCTTCAGCAGCTGATGGCAGGGTGAGATTGGGGACCTAGGAAAGCCTAGGATATGCTCCAGTGAGTTTAGTGGGGCGGTTCGTTGAGGTTGGGAACCTAGGGGGAGCCTAGGAGTTGCTTAGGTGGGTATTGTGTTGCCGTTTAGAGGATATTTGGTGCACCGGTGGAGTAGGTGACTTAGAGGATTCAAGAGGATTGCTGAGGAAAGTATGGATAGGTGTGGAAGGTAGTATGGGCCCGTACTACTGAAAGCACAGGATCCATACTCGAATCGGTGTGAGTCTTAGAGAATCTAAGAAGCTTATGGGAAGGAGAATTCTTGGTTATGCTCTGATAGTGAGGGTAGCTAATGTGCAGAATGTGGATGAGCACGCAAGAGGAAGGACCAGGGTTTGGTCCCGTCTCCGGTGGTGAGCCAATTAGTGGAAGGATGGCCAGGGTTTTGCGTTCGCCTTGGATCTCTTGTATCAGGCGGTAAGGGTGATTGTGTGATCTATTGCACTTTTAGGATTGGAGACTATGTCTTGGGGTAGTTAGTAGCCTGATTTAGAGCAGAGGTTGCTCCAGCTATTGCAGTTAAGCTGTTGATGATTGAGCTGGTGAGTGGGTCAGGGTGCGAGACCCTGAATGACATGGGTCCCAGAGCCAAGAGTGAGGGATTGATTTGGAGCACATTGGGAAGAGGGGACCATATCAGGTGCATATATTGGAAGATCCCGGAAAGAGACCCAAGAGTTCGGTTCAGCTCTTGAGAGGCTAGCAGGGTCGGATTCAGGGCAGTACTTGCGGGAAACTGCACGAGGGAGTTTTTCGTTTCAAGGGTTTTAGTAAGTGTATCTCTGGGGTTGTTTCCCAGCTTGTGTTTGGGTTATACCTTTAAACATTGTCACATGTCATTTGCATATCGTGAGTTACGGAGTGGTTAGTGAAAGGTTGTTTCCCTCTTTGCTGGTTTGGGAGCGTCCAATGTTATTTGGGTCTATGGTTGAGATCAGTTCAGAGACGTGATGCGGAAGGTCTACGGTCAGGATTGGTGACTCATCCATTGTTCTTGGGTCGACTTTTGGAAGCGCCAGGGGAAGTGGTCTATTGTAGAGGCTTTGGTATGGGCATCGGTTATTTGGACTTCAAGATATGAGGGTGGCACCATTTCAAGGCGTCTGAGATTACTAGTTTGGCTAGGATTCGGGAAGTGTTCGTCTGATCTTTAGGAGTTGTGTGGTCTTTTGGGGTTTAGGCCAGTAATAAAACACTAGCACGGGTAAGCAGCAGGTCGTCAACAGTTTGGGTATTAAAGAGTGAGAAGGATTGGGAATCTTTCAAATCTCATGTATTGCGAAGACTTAGTCGAATCTAAGTGGGGTAGAATCGTGCGGGTATTTAGAACAAAGGTAGGTATGAGACCGAGATTAGTTTCTCATCCTCATCAAGGAAAATGGCGACCCAAGAAACTATTTGGTTGAGGGTTGTGTGAGTTGGAGTTCGGTAAAACTCCCCAGCATGTGAATCGTGTCTTCTTGGGGGCTTAATAGTATAATTTGGGGAAGCAGGTTGGGGATTCAGTCATGAATTGAGTTCAGTTCGGGTGTTCGGTCGAGTGAGTGCTCGACTCTATATGCGTTTCGAAACGATAGATTAGGGGTAAGGCATCGGGTTTCGTTTTCGTTAGGATGAAAGTGTTGTAAGACTACCGGGGAGCCGTAGCATTCACTAATGGTCAGTTAGGATGAAAGTGTTGTAAGACTATGGGGGAGCCGTAGCATTCACTAATGGTCAGTTTGGGTGAAAGTGTTGTAAGACTAAGGGGGAGACGTAGCATTCACTAATAGTCAGTTAGGATGAAAGTGTTGCAAGACTACGGGGGAGCCGTAACATTCACTCATAGTCAGATAGTATGGAAAGTGTTGTAAGACTACGGGGGAGCCGTAGCATCCACTAGTAGTCGGATAGTGTGGAAAGTGCAGAAAGACTGCAGGGTAGTTGTGGCATTCACGGATTCGTATAGATGACTTAGGCCAGGGTGGGCCAGTTCGCAAGGTTGTGAGTAGGTCACATCATAATTGAATCAGGAAATGGTAGGTCGAGGAAGATCGGGTATGATGTAAGACTACAATTATTATGGTAGCATTCACCTTTTGTGTCGGATTCAGTGGCGACAGGTTGTCAGCCTATCATGATCGGATGGATCAAATGGATTGAAGGAGCCATGAGTGGCTGTAAAGATAGTGCATTTATTGTTAGTCGATGTATCCTTCGGAGATCGCATGGGACTGTTGCGTGTGTTTTTGGGCCCATCAATCGGTTATATGTGCGATGATTCGAGTAGCTGACAGATAATGTGAGATCAGGAAGGTCTCGACTGCCTTTAGAAAGCAGCAAATGGTAGAAAGAAGAGTCGAGGTGGGTTCAATGACTTGGGATTCGTGTGTGGAATTACTTGTATTCGGGGTATACACTAAGTTATTTACAGTTGGACTAAATAATATCAGAATTTGAATAGTCAGTTGGGAGATAAGTGTTGTGAACTCGACAATGATTCGATGTGGGCGGTCTGTCAGGGAGACAGACCATCTCGAGACTATAGATTTCAGATGGAGTAGAAGTGATCATGTTACAAGGAATTCGTACATCTTCGGGGTATAGAACCCAATGAGGGATGGTTTTGGTCGCCTTGGAAAGGCTAGGGAATGCTTGTGGTTGCGGTCGTGTTGCTCAAGTTGTTTGGTGTGTCAGGAGTGGTAAGGAATGATTTCGAGGATGAAATCTAATTTAAGTGGGGGAGAGTTGTAACACTCCATTTGAAATTTAATAAAATGAGTAAATAAATAAAATTTTGAAAACCCTGAGATGTATAACGTATTTTATTGTAGCTCTAAATCCATAATATTTTAGCAAGGTGTTGGTTTCGAGGAGTTAAAAGTCACAACTTTTGAATATTTGGGGTTAAAACGTAAATTTTGGATTAGTTTGTAAGGAATTATGAAGGTTGAGGGCTATTTAGTAAATTATCGGTTTAATTTGAAAGGATTTTTGAAGACAGGGGCTGCTTGGTAACTATTAGGACTTAAAATGAAAGGAATTATAGAAGAGAGGGGTTGAATGGTAACTATGGGCTTGGATTGAAAAGAATTGAGGGGGGATGGGTCGGAAGTGCCAAAATGCTAAGAAGTTTAAATGAGACGGGTTAAAACCCGTCACCCTACTCGCCATATTAAGCCTAACCCTAATAAGCCTTCAGCCGCCACCTTGTTCCTTCCCTCCAGCAGCCGCCATCTTCCCTCCGCCGTTAAGGTCGCAGACCACCAACCCACGCCACCGCAGTGGCTGCCGATGAATCCCCAGACTGATAAAGGTCGACGTTGCGACTACATGTCGTCGTTCTCAGAAGCGCGCCCTGATTGGATGCATCACAGTAGACAACGAAGTCTTCCGTCCCTTCGGGCAGGGACAAGATAGGTGCGCTGCATAAGGCCTGCTTCAATGTTTGAAACGCAGTGTCTTGCTTGACTCCCCAACTAAAGGTTACACCTTTTTGTGTCAGGGTAGTTAAAGGCTTAACGATTTTGGAGAAGTTCTGGATGAACCTGCGATAATAGCCTGCGAGACCCAAGAATTGTCGGATTTCTGTGGGTGTCTTTGGTGTAGACCAATTCTCAATCGCTTTGATTTTGGAAGGGTCCACGTGTATTCCTTCCTCGCTAACCACGTGACCAAGGAAATTTACCTTCCTGATCCAGAACTCACACTTTGAAAATTTCGCGTATAGCTTCTTCGCCCTTAATGTTTCCAGCACCTGCCTCAAGTGTTGTTTATGATCATTCTCACTCCGCGAATAGACAAGTATATCGTCGATGAACACGATCACGAACTTGTCTAGGAAAAGGCGGCACACCCGATTCATCAGGTCCATGAATACTGTCGGTGCATTGGTTAGACCAAAGGGCATTACTACAAACTCGTAGTGTCCATAGCGAGTTCGGAATGTTGTCTTGGGCACATCATTCTCGTGAACCCGCAACTGATGATACCCTAATCATAGTTCTATCTTCGAAAAGTAACTGGCTCCCTGAAGTTGATTGAAGAGGTCATCGATTATGGGTAGGGGATAACGGTTCTTGATGGTAAGCTTGTTCAGCTCTCGGTAGTCGATGCACATCCGAAAGGATCCATCCTTCTTCTTTACGAATAAAATCAGGGCTCCCCAGGGTGAGGAACTCGGCCTTATGAATCCTTTGCTGATAAGTTCATTAAGTTGGCTGGATAATTCTTGCATTTCTGCCGGCGCTAAACGATAGGGAGATTTAGCTACAGGAGTAACTTCAGGGATTAAGTCGATGCGAAACTCGACTTGACGCTCGGGAGGAATTCCTGGAAGATCTTCGGGGAAAACGTCAGGAAAGTTACAGACTTCGGGGATGCTCTCGAGGTCTTTAACTTTTTTGCGTCTCGTCGACAACATGAGCTAGGAATGCATGGCACTCCTTCCGCAGATACTTCTGGGCCTTGATGCATGAAATGATATGAAGGCTCGAACTGAGTTTATCACCGAAAATAGTGAGGGCTTCGCCAGAGGGAAGATTAAGACGGATAGCCTTCTCGTAGCAAAGGATATCAGCACGATTGGGGCTTAACTAGTCCATGTCGATAATGACATCGAAACTCTTAATGGATACAGACATAAGGTCGATGGGAAAGGAATGACCGTCTAGGGTAAGAGTACAGCCTATGAATATATCATTAGTGCTCTCCTTCTTTCCGTTAGCCATCTCGACGATAAATGTTTCGGTTAGAGGTTGGGATTTACATTTGATTAGATGTTTGAATGCATGACTAACAAAACTCCTCTCCGCACCAGAATCGAAAAGAATGCATGCATAAGAGTTGTCAAGGAGGAACGTACCCGTAACAACGGTAGGATCATCGACTGCTTCCTCCTGGCCCATCGCCAGCACTCTTCCTGTATTGCCACCAATTGTTGCCTTGGGGCAGTTTCTCCTGAAGTGCCCAGCCTCTCCACATCCATAACAAGCTTGACCAGCACCCGTTCCCGGAGCCTGGTTGGTTGGTTGGGTTGGCACCTTGCAGTATCGAGCTATGTGTCCCTTCCTTCCACAGCTGTTGCAACTCAACTCACGGCAGGGACCGTGATGATGAAAGTTACACTTGTTGCATAGAGGTAGCTTCCCTGCATAACCACCGGTAGGAGCTTGGGTGGTTGGAGCAGCAGTTGGAGTAGCAGCAGGAGTAGTAGCAGCATGAACTGCCACTGTTTGTTGCTTCTTGGAGGGCTCCTGAGGAGATCGGCCCTTGCGTTTGTTCCAAAATTTATTCTTCTTCTCGCCACTCTCCTTTTGTGGCTCGGCGACCGCTGATGCCTCATCCAGATCGATCCCATGATCGATCAGAGTCTGTGCCAGATCCTTGGCGCTCTCAAACGTGGCCGGTCTAGCAGCCAAGACATTTCCTTTGGTTGGTTGTGTCAGTCCCCAGATGTACCTCTCGATTTTCTTGCTTTCCGGGGTGACCATTCCCGGACAGAGGAGAGCCAGATCACAGAATCTAGAGGTGTAGGTAGCGATGTCGGAACCCTTCATCTTCAAGTTCCAGAGTTCGTGCTCCAACTTTTGCACTTCGCCCCTCGGGCAGTATTCCGCAAGCATGAGTTCCTTCAGTCTTTCCCAACCCATGACATTAGCCACTGGCAGGGTTAGGGTTTTGACTCGACCATTCCACCAGGTCAAAGCTCTGTCGGTGAAGGTGCAGGCGGCGAACTTCACCTTGTTGGCTTCGGAACAGGCGCAAATTTCGAAGATGGATTCGATCTTCTCGAACCATCGAGTTAGAGCGATAACGCCTCCATTTCCGTCGAAGGGCTTGGGTTTTCCGGTCATGAAGTCCTTGTAGGAACACTCCTTTTGATGTCCCTGACTTCCGTATTGCCGCTGGGGGTCGGTTCCACCTCCTGCCCCACCAGAGTTCACTTGTGCCATTGCTGCGGTTACAGCGGCGGTAACTGCTGCCTGGAACATGACAGGGTCGAACTGAGGGGGTGGTGGTGGTGGAGTGTCGTCGTTTCTTCTGATGGGTCTTGGTCGGGGAGGCATCTTGTTCTAGAAACAATCAGGAAGAAGAGGATGGTAAGTCCTCGAGATATATGAAACAAGATATATCTTATCCTGATAATAAAGTGTTCTACCAAGTGATAAGCAATGAAAGGTTACTAATGCAAGTAAGTTATCGTTGAGAAACAAATAGGTAGCAACACTAGGAATGAATCTCTTTACTGAATTTGGCTCTAGCTAAAATACTCCTATAGTATTTTATGTCAGATGTTTTTGTTCTTGGTAAGTTTTAGGCTTGCTGTAACACCACAGTCACTCCCAAGCACATGTTGGTCATGTCTCGAATGAATATAGTTGATCAGGCTATATTGACCCTAGACATGATTACATAATTGCCTAGGTTTAACCGCAGTGTCCCAACATCCAAATACTTTTGTTTCGTTCTATCTATGACTCTGGTTCTGTTATGTATGCGTACTAGTATACTTGTTACAAAATACTTTATATTTCGAAAATATACTTTTAGTTTAGAGTACTTAGGCCCCTTAGTGTTTATAGTTGTATACCATGTAAGGTTCGGTATACTAGTTCGCTATAAACAAGGGCTCTGATACCAATATGTCACACCCCGAAACCAGAATGGCGGAATCGTTCCAGGGTGGACGACGTCATGTTTAGCATCACAACCAATGAATAATAGGAAACATAGCAACACAACCAGTACATTGGATACATAAAAATGTTTACATCAGTTTGAAACTTGTCTTAATTACATCAAAAGTATGTAAAAATATAAAAACAAGACTCTTATTGCTCCGGCTTCTCTAAATCCAAGCAGTACCTAACTACTGATTTCCTGAGAATACAAGCAGTTTGAAAAATATCAGCATAAAGCTGGTGAGTTCATAAGTAGTATTTTGTAATGAAAACTTGTTGATGAGCTTTTAAAGGTGTTCGTATAGTTTCAAGAAAATCCGATATTTTCTTTAGTGAAATGTAGTGTTTTCATTCCCGTATAAAACCATGAATGTTCGTTACTGAAAACTATAGTGATATGCGAAAATAATATTTCATGTGACTAGCTAATGCTAATCATGATGTATAAGTATTTCGTACGTGAAACCATTGTATGATCGGTTTTGTTTGAAAACCCTGGAAATTCTCCAGTGGTAGTGTGTATTAGTTCCATTTAGTATAAATAAAACTGATGAAGAGTGCCAACTTGCAAACTAAAGGTGATTTACACATATTGTGAGTCGTATAACCATACTTGATATGACTAGAGACCTTTCCAACATTCTTCAGGCGTTGAGTTAAATGACATTTGTCACCCCAGGCATGCCTGCCTAACTGTAGCTAGCAGTTCGGGTGTGGGATTGTCAGTCCCGAATAGATCTATTCACAAATCTCACGCTCTCCCTCCAGGAGACTCTGGTTATACTATGATAGGATTTATCCCTGTACACCTAAGGGTACAATGTCGAAGTAGAGCCTCGCAATATCGTACAATCTAGTTTACATGTAGTGTTGTAGCGTTATACCATAGTGAAATCCGTATATATACCGTATGTAGTGACAATTACAATTATGAATGCCATGTTCATGTTGTGATGTAAACTATAACTAAATCTGTCATATATGTTTAGTAGTGACAGTTTCTGTACTTGTTATGTTTCGAAAATCCCAAACTATACCGATTATAGTTTGCATGTATAGCGTAGTGAATATCGAGTCCGGAAAACTATGCAATTTAGTGATAAGTTGAAAAACTTCCTTTATGCTCAACATAGTACAAAAGGGTTAAAGTATGAGAATTGCATGAGTTTTATATTTGTTAAAAGCTCTTTGCATTAATTTACAAAAGCATTTATGGTTTAGCTTGTATTCTCCCCCTGAAAACGTTTTAAAACCAGTAAAAGTGTAGGGGTATGAACTCACTGTTGTTGTGTGAAAGCGTCGACTGAAATGAAGATCCTCGAGTTGTTGTACGTGGCACTTAACGGACTCCTATTATCAAATAAATACATATATGTATCTAAATTAGCGATTTCGTTAGATAAAGTGTTAGAGAAACACTTGCTTTCGGTTAAGGAATGTTACCGGAACCTGCTTGAATCGAGAAAACGAGCTTTCACCACTTAGGAAGGGTTTGCAGCCGTGAAGAGTTTACGTCCGTGAACTGGGTTTACGGTCTTTGAAGATGGACCGTAAACGGGTTTACGGTCTTTGAAGATGGACCGTAAACTCAAGAACAAGGGTGCTGATTTCGAAGAGAAATGTGTTCCAGATGCCCCGAAATAACTCTAAACGGTGTTTCTCGGTGTTTTCTCGAAGATTGAAGGACTTCTAGGTGTTTACGGTCAAGAGTTTTAAAGAGAGAAAGAGAGAGTTTTCGGTCAAAGGTGTTCAAATGAGGGTGGGGGTCTCATATTTATAGAGGTTTTGTGGTCGGTGGGTGGGGTCCACCCGACGCTGGCCGCAAACGAGTTTACGGCCGTAAACAGGTTTACCGCCGTGAACTCCAGTCAGGGCGTGAACATGATGTTTTTCGAGGATAATCCGAGTTTCGCGCGGTTGTGGTTCCGATTTGCATATATAAGTTTAATTATACAATACCAGATGATTTTCTAAATCAAAGGTTCGACCGAAGATTAATAAAATTCAAATTTTTATTAACGGAAATTGCATAATGGAAACGGAAAAAGTTTCGGGTTGTCACAAAGACCATGAGGGGGTTCCTATGGCACCCGGAGTAAGACCTTGGAGGGTTTCCATGGCTTCCTTATATGATTATATGCATGGCTTACGTGATTGATATGGCTTATGTGGATATGTAGCTGATATAGCTAATATGGATTATGTGATTATGTGGATTGTATGGAGTATGCTTTGGGTAACTCACTAAGCTTCGTGCTTACACTTTTGTTTATGGTTTCAGGTATCCTTGTTTTGGAAAGGAAGGGCTCAGCTTGATCGCAACGCACACACCCATGTTTTCCGCAATGGATAATTTTGGGATGAACTCTGATAAATGTTTTTAATTAACAGTGTTTTGGAATGATTGTAATAAATGATATCTATGTTTGGGTTATATTAAAAATGAAAATTGTAGCCCTGATTTTTGGGTCGTTACACAAGTGCCGATTTTAGGAGCCTTGGGGTTCCTTTTATAGTTGAGCTGCTACTAGGGTTTCAACTAAAAACCCTAATTCCCTTGCTTAGGCCTTAAGCAACACATGGACCCCCATATGGTAAGCCTTGGATGAAATATTTATGGACTCCCATAGAGTTTTCGTCCACCCCTTATCAATAGGGTCCATTAGCCCAAACTATAACTATCACTGATTTACATAATTAGTCACCGTTCTTTTAATCAGTCTCTTTTGATCACTAAATTAATTCCAAATTAATTTCTAATCAATACTAATTAAATAATATGATTTCTCAATTAATATATTATTCTTATAATATATTAATAAATCATTAATTAACCTCTTTCTCCAAAACTCATCCTATCAAATTGCTATGGTGAAGGCAACCCAAAAGGACCATGCTACTATCGGGTCAAGTACATACCAATTATAGTTATGGGCTTAGACACCTAATCCAACAAGAACGCTGTCGGTTTATGTAACTTTTCTGACGATTCTGGGCCGTCAGCAACCTCTGTTTGGCCTGTCGGATATGCTCTGTCATCTTGAGCACTATCTCGGTGCTCCCCATAACCCTCTGTCCGACCTCCCCCCAATAGATAAGGGTCTGGCACCTCCTCCCATATAAAATCTCAAATGGAGGCATCCTAATGCTGGAGTGGTGATTGTTATTGTAAGAAAACTCAGCCAAAGGAAGGTAGGAGTCCCAACTCCCACCAAAATCAATAACGCAAGCTCGAAGCATATCCTCGAGCGTCTGAATCGTCCGCTCGCTCTGTCCATCCGTGTGCGGATGATATGTGATGCTAAAAAGTAGTCAGGTACCCAACTCCTCATGAAATCTCTTCCAGAATTTGGAAGTATAGCACACATCACGGTCAGACACAATAGATGTTGGCACCCTGTGTCGAGCCACCACCTCTCGAACATAGATCTCTGCCAGCTTTTCCGCAGAAGAGTTCTCACTTATACCTAAGAAGTGAGCACTCTTTGTCAACCAGTCCACTATCACCCAAAGAGTGTCCACATCCCTCGCAGTCCTCGATAACTTGGTAATGAAATCCATAGAAATCTGTTCCCACTTCTATAGGGGAACCTCCAGAGGCTGCAACTTGCCATGAGGGTGCTGGTGCTATGCCTTGACCTTGCGACAGGTCAAACATCTTTCTACAAACCATGCCACATATTTCTTTATGCAAGACCGCCAATAATTGTGCTTTAGATCTAGATACATCTTTGTGGCCCTCGGGTGGATAGAAAACCTCGACTTATGGGCCTCCTCCATCAAAATACGTCGGGCTCCACCCGTATATGGCACCCATGAAGAGTCAGAAGCCCCCTACTATCTGTCTCAAAAATCGAAACCTGCCCGATCACCCGCTCCGTCTTGTAGTTTTCTGCTTTTATGGACATCTCTTGGGCCTCCCTGATGACATCTAAAACTGGAGTCATCACTTTCATCCTCATACATACATCTCGTATCGGGGCACTCACTGCTCTGCGACTCAGGGCATCGGCTACCATATTAGGCTTGCCTAGATGATACAATATTTCACAATCGTAGTCCTTAACTACATCCAACCATCTCCTTTGCCTCATATTCAGGTTGGGCTGATCCATAAGGTACCTCAAGCTCTTATGGTCCGTGTAAATGGTACAGCGGACACCATAGAGATAATGACGCCAAATCTTGAGGGCGAATACCACCGCCCCTAGCTCCAAATCATGGGTGGGATACCTCGTCACGTGAGGCTTCAACTTCCTCGACGCATATGTGATCACATACCCTCTCTGCATCAACACAACACCTAATCCTGATATCGATGCATCACAATAAACCACGAAGTCCTCCACCCCCTCCGGTAGGGCTAGCACTGGAGCCTCACATAATCTATAGCGGAGAGTCTCGAACGATGCCTGCTGCTCAGACCCCCAAATAAAAACAACATCCTTCCTGGTCAGCTTGGTGAGAGGAACAACAATATTGGAGAAATCCCTGTTCCAGGATAAGGAAACTCCTAATCTCGGATGGGGATCTCGGCACCTCTCACTGCATTACTGCCTCAATTTTGGCTGGGTCAACCAAAATACCGTTCTGATTGACGAGATGTCCCAAGAATTGGACCTCTCGTAACCAGAAATCACACTTGGAGAATTTGGCATAAAGCCTCTCCATCCTCAACACCCCAAGAATCTCCCGGAGATGCTCCTCATGTTGTTCCCTGGTCTTCGAATATACCAACATGTCATCAATAAAAACGACCACCGATCGATCCAACATGGGCCTACACACCCGGTTCATGAGATCCATGAACGTTGCCGATGCGTTGGTGAGCCCGAAAGGCATCATCACAAACTCGTAATGCCCATAACGAGTTCGAAAGGCCGTCTTTGGAATACCCTCCTCTCGAACCCTCATATGATGATATCCATATCTCAAATCAATCTTGGAAAACCAAGATGCCCCCTGCAACTGTTCAAAGAGATCATCAATCCTGGACAACGGATAGCGGTTCTTCACTGTCAAATTGTTCAACTCCCGGTAATCAATGCACATCCGATATGAACCATCAGTTTTCTTGACAAAAAGGACGGCGAACTACGCGGTCGTATAAACCCCTTCCCCAACAGCTCCTGAAGTTGAGAGGATAACTCCTGCATCTCGGGCATCGCAAGACGATACAATGCCTTGGCGATAGGCGCCGCCCCCGGAATCAGATCGATCCAGAACTCCACCTGCCTCTCAGGAGGTACACCTGGTAACTCCTCGGGGAAAACATCAGAAAAGTCACATACCACCGGAACATTGGAAATAGAAATCGACCCCTTCTTCACAACCAGAGTATCCACCACATAGGCCAGAAAACCCATACACCCATGTTGTAAACTGTGTGTTGCCCTGGAGGCAGAACAGAAACTTGATCCCGATCTAGTACCCTCGCCATAAATAGTAAGCACTCCACCACTGGAGTCCCGAACCGTCACCAGCTGCCGCTTGCAATCAATCAAAGCTCCAAATCGTCTCTACCAATCCATTCTCACTATAACAAAGACATCCCCCATCGCTATTAGCACCAGATCAATCGGAAACTCGACACCAAAAATCTCCAAAACACAGCCACGAAAGACATCGGTAGCAAAAACCGCATGCTCGTCGGCTATGGAAACCCTCAATGGCCGAATCAAGGCCTCACACATTGTGCTAAAAAAGCGACTAAAGTATAAGGACACTAAGGATCGACTCGCAACCGAGTCAAATAACACTAAAGTAGACATAAAATTTACAAGAAAAGTACCTACATGAAACACAAGATAATCATAAATAGATCAAATCAACAACATAAATAAGGAGATACATACCAGCAACAACATCAGGTGTCACGCGGACCTCCTCGGTAGTCATCTGAAAAGCTCTCCCATGAGCTCTCAGAGCCTCGGCCTTCCCCGTCCGACCATCAATAATACGCAAGGTAGCAGGAGCAGGGGCCCGAGCTGGACCCTGAGTGAGCTGAGGACACTCAGCCTTCCTGTGGCCAGTCTGGTTGAAATGAAAGCAAACCGAAAATACCTTGGGGCAATCCTTCGCCATATGCCCCTCCTTGCCACATTTGAAACAAATCCCCGATTGGCAAGATCCCTCGTGACTCTTACCGCACTTGCCACAAGTGCGGCCCTTCTGGCCTCCTTCTCTAGAATCAGCGGGCTTGGCCCGCTTGGTCGTCGACTGCATCTGTACTAGTCTCCAGTATCTCCCCTGAGACTCTCCCTCCTCCCTTGTCTGAGTCTCTAGCTCGATCTCCCTCCTCCTGGAATTGGTCTGCTGCTCAACCAATGTCCGATATGATGAGTTCTCCACAAACTCCCGAATATCCCTCCTTAAAATGCTTAAGTATCGGCTCACACATGTCTGCTCCGTAGACACGTGCTCTGGGCAGAATAATGCCCTCTCGTGGAACAACCTCGTGATCTCAGTCATCGTCTCTGTCTTCTGCTTGAGAGATAGAAACTCCTGGGCCAATCTTTCCCTCTCCACCTAGGGAATGAACTCATCTCGAAACAGCTCGGTAAACCTCTCCCAAGTCACTGCAGCATGCTCTGCAGGAGAATAATCAGTCGTCACAAACTTCCACCAGTCCTTCGCCCCCAAGCGAAGTTGGTTCAGCGCGAATCGAACCTTCAGATTCTCAGGGAATGAACAGGTATAAAAACATCCCTCAACATCAGAGATCCATCTCATCGCAGAAATCGGGTCCTGGGTCCCGTCAAACTCTGGTGGCTGCGGGTTGCTGAACTCTTGGAACATCAATGAATCACCCCCCTGAGGCCTCGCAGCTGCAAGGGTTGCGACAGCGGCAACCTCAGTGGCGGAAGCATAACGCTCGTCAAAAGTCTCGATTAACGTGGTTTTAATAGACACAAACATCTCTAGGATGGCTTCCCTGATAGTTGCGGCCACCTCGTCAGCAATGATCCTGCGGATCTCATCGTCAGTAGTACTCGGCCTCTCGGGGTTGCTGGAGCCTGAACCTCGGGTAACCACCATATTCTCTATGAAACATAAACACGGAAATCATTAGGGACATGCTAAAATGCACATACAACACTAATACATCCCTGCAAGCTCCTTAGCATCTTAAGATTCCTTCTTGAGTCGCGTACGGATCTGGTGCTTTCAGTAGTACGTGCCCAATACTACCTTCCACACCAACCCGTATTTGTCCCAAGTCATCCTCTTAAGACCCTAATTCACAAGTACTATATCCCACATGGATATCTAACTATTCTCTTAGCAGACTTCTCAAAATGAATATCTAGGCATTCATCCTAGACTACTCCCCAACACCCAACTGCCTCGCAAGGATCTCCGCCATTCTCGTCATCTGTTCCACGCACACCAATCGTACATGATATAGGGCTCGATAGCCAGTCGAATAAATGATTCTTCCTCAAGTCCACAACCAAACAAGGAACAGGAAGAAAGGCCAAATCATGCATTCTACGACTATGAAGTCTTAACCATGTACAACTAAGCATCATACACAAAGCAAATAGCAAGAATATGTTCAATCAATAAACGACCTCCTAAGCTAAAGCATCACGAATCAGGAAACTCTAGCTCATAATTCCTGGAGATACCTAGCCTACCATCTAGCATGCAGTTCTAACAACTCAAGAATAACTCATCTCATAATATAATCAAGATAGGGTATTTTGGGAAATCACCGCTCGGGCTCTGGCTGATTGTACACACTGCTTCGTCCTGTTTTTCTCTTAAAAGTTTTTTACTATTTTGGAAAAATCTTTTTAGGAAATCAATTCTTTTTGAAAAATTTAATCAACTCCTCAGTTTGAGTCCAGACATACCCGAGGGTGTGCCCGAATCCCTCAAACCAAGACTCTGATACCAACTTGTAACGCTCAAAATTTTCAAAACAAAATTTTCATTTTTAAGATTCCCAAAAACATAGTTTTTAACATCATCTCATGCGAAATAAAATTGTCAAATACATAACATCATAAAACAAAGTCAGAATATCCCAGAATTCACAATATCCCCATTAGCAGACGAGTGTGTACAATCATGTCGACGCCTTCCTGCGATCCTGAGAAGTACCTGAAACACATTTACATCAACACTGTAAGCACAAAGCTTAGTGAGTTGTTTCACTAATTGTATTTAAGTGTAATGGGTTGACTTGTTGACCAAAATCAATTTTGATGAATATTAAACAAGTAAGGAAGGTGTAGAGTGCACACTTGTTTAAGTTTATTCAAGATTCAAAAGTACATTGTTATTTAGGGGCGAAGCCCCTGAACGAACGGGGGTCTGGGGGCAGCGCCCCTGGAAGCGGGGTCCAAGGGGCGGCAGCCCCTGGCGGGGTCTAAGGGGCAGAGCCCCTTGCTGGGGTCGAGCTGTGGCTATAACAGAAAATCCGGTTTATATGTGTTATGTTGCTATATAAAAAATGCATCATAAAATCCGATTTTTTGAGAATTGAGCAGATTTTTTGACTCTTATCCACATACCCGTTTTAACAGTTTTGATGGTTTGTGACAATTTTAAACTGTATTGTGACAGTTTTCAGACAAAGATCAAAAACCAGTTTTTTGGTTATAATCTGGTACTCACGAAAAACATACCCTCTCATTCTCTTTCTGTGTCTTATCCAATTGAGGATTTGGGAGTACCACCCAAATACTTCGATTTGAAAGTGATAATCACGATTCTCAGATTTCCAAGTGTCATTATACCAATATTTCTAACAAATACCACATACACAAATAATTAGCCTCTCGTGGCTATAACTCAATAAGGACCCTCCGATCGTGTGTCTCAGTGAAGACCCTCCGGTCTCACGCCTCGGTATGGACCCTCCGGTCATAACTCAATATGCATACACAGAATAACATAACATAAGTCACAAAGACAGAATGTATAACAACATATATATAAGCAATTAAGACCCTCCAGTCAATATCACGAATAAGACCCTCCGGTTACACATAAATCACCACACAGGTAAGTATAGTGAGAAGACTCACTTCTCGTAGAAAAGCAAGTAAACCTCGCACCCGAAATGTCGGTCTAGACTTCTCCTAAAATATGCCACATGTAACTCTAATTAATAAATAATATTAATAACCTCAAATTGTTAGACCGAGCCTCTCAACTAAATCTCATAAGGGTAAAAAGACCATTTTGCCCCTCCTTGGTCAAAAGCCCATAATTTGACCTAAAACTCAAAACTCAACGAAAGTCAACACCCAACGCGTACGTTGGGCGTACAACTCTCCACACTAGGCGTACAGCTGGCTAAGCATGCGACGGGGATTCTCCACTGTAACACCCGTAAAATTCAAGCCAATTTAAAACTTTTTAAACAATTCAAAACCCATTAGTTATTACAAAATGTTTTCAAAATAATTTAATATCAGAGTATCCCAGAAACCATAAGTCTAAAACACGAGGGTGTGTACGATCACGCCTTCGCCTTGCCAAGTCATCTGAAGCACCTTAAACAATAAACTGAAACCGTAAGCACAAAGCTTAGTGAGTTACCCCCAAAATACCGATACACATACAGTCCACATAACCATGTCAGCAATATCATAACATAACAAACTGAACAGGATGCAACGGGTCCACAGCTTTACAGACTGGATTACCCCTGGGCCCACAGTGTGAGTCTGGATTGCCTTGCGGGCCCACAACTCACATCTGGCTTGCCATTGAGCCCACAGTACGAGTCTCCCTTAGCCCGTAACTGGAATGCTCCCGGGTTTGTTGGTTAACGCACGAAGCAGTCCCACCTCAACCCAGCCCACATAACATATCAACATACAACATAACCACTGAGAATGCAGATAATCATATAACAACACAGGTAGTCCTACAGATCTACCTAACTGACATAACCACTGAGCATGCATATAATCATATAACAACACATGTAGTCCTACAGATCTACCTAACTGGCATAACCACTGAGCATGCAGATAATCATATAACAACACAGGTAGTCCTACAGATCTACTTAACTGGCATAACCACTAAGCATGCAGATAGTCATATAACAACACAGGTAGTCCTACAGATCTACCTAACTGGCATAACCACTGAGCATGCAACATTAACTTCATACTCAACATACTAACACTGCTAGGATAACATATTCAATGGGCCGGCCTTGGTGCCTTAGGCCCCTTAGTATAGTGAGGTAACTCACCTCAAAATGCTGAAGTCCCGTAGACACAATCTCAGCTGCTGCATGACAGATTCCCGAACTGTCAATATCAAAACATCACCCAATTAATAATTGGGTTCCAAGACCAAGGTCCAACTCATACTACAAAAACCCAATAGTCAAGTAATAGGCCAAAGCCCAACACATGGCCCAATTTTCACAATTGGGCCCATCCCTTCATATGGGCCTTACCCCTTAGGCCCAACCATCTCTCCTGGTCCAAACACTTGGCATACTAATGGCCCAATCTCTCATAATCATGAAGGTCCAGTTATGGCCCATCTATGGCCCAATTTTCCAAATTGGGCCCAAGTCCTCACATGGGCCTTATCCTAAAGCCCATCTACTTATTTTGGTCCATTAACTTGTTCTTGGATAGCCCATCAATAGTCTAATCGCCAAAGCCCACTAGGAAGGCCCAAAACAAGGCCCAAGTGAGATTAGGGCTTTCACATGAAATGATGATTAGGGTTAAGTGTTTCTTACTTAACCCATTAAGGACTTAATCCATTAAGTCCATTATTGCCTTAAGCTAGTTTGCCAATGATTATTAATTATTATTTAGGTTTAATAATTAATACCCGTATGTGTCCCAAACGATTCCCACAATTAGGGTTTTATGCCCTTAGGGTTTTCCAAACCCTAATTAGGGTTTTCCAACCCAATACTAGCCCATTAGTCCATTGGTTGGGCTTTTAGGTCACATTGGGCCTTATTGGCCCATTAGGGTTCCATTGGGCCCACTAGGGCTTCTTTGGGCCCATTAGGGTTTCATTGATTCCACATTGTCCAAACATCCCCCAAACGAGGTCCAAACGCAATCAAGCACACCGCCACCCGGCACGACGGCCGGTGGCGGCAGGAAGCGGCAACCACCACTCTACGGTGGTGGTTTAGGTTCTTCTTTTCATTATCTCACTTTGGCTACAAGTTATAATCTTATCCACTTAAAACACACATACACTAATAACACATATTAATTACACACACACAGCCGCACCGTGGCGGCCGGTGGTGGTAGAGGGTGGCAGCCACCACCTCACGGTGGTGGTGGTGGCCCACTTTTGATTCCAAAATTACACAACTCACACCTACACACCTAATTACATAGCAACGCACACACACACACACAGCCACCTCACGGTGGCTGGTGGCGACGGAACTATGGCAACAGGCGGCGGCGGGACGAAGGCGGCCACAGCAACGCTATCTATGACAGCCACCATGGCCGACAGCCATGGTGGTTTTTTTTTCTCGAGTCTAATCTGGCTAAATGGACCTACATCCGCCTCCCCTTCTAACCACAGTGGTTTCTTAACGAAAGAAGCATTCGATTCCAGCCACCCCTACGGTGGCGTGAGGCAGTCGATCGGAAAAGAGAGAAGAGAAAGGACGACACGGAAAAAGGAAATCGCATTAGCAGCGGCAGCTGCAAACAGCCAACGGTTCGCTGACCCCGTCGGCAGCTCCGTTAGCGACAGCGACGGCACAACAGCGGCTGGTGGTAAGGACTCGACTGTAGGGATCGTCCGCTGGCCCCCGCTGGTCTTCAGTTCCTCCGGTCATGGAGGATATCGTCGCTGGTCTTGGTTGCTCGGAACAGGCGACATGGTAGTGATCGTACGCGGCTAGGCGGCAGCCGGAGGTGGTTCACGAGGAGGGTGGCGGCTGGAGGGTGAAGAGGGAGGCATAAGGTGGTTGCGGCTGATGAGAGGATCCCTAGGGTTAGGGTTTGACGGTAATGAGGCATATATACCCGGTTCCCACCAGTTTTTCCCATAATAGCACAAATGGTCCTTCCTTGCAATATTCTTTTCAAAACAAATCCCAAATTTACCATTTAGACCCCGCCTTTCCAAGATCCTTTCATCTTAGGTCCATAATTTACTTTTTAACCCCAACTTCCATAAATTCTTTACAAATTAAATCCTACAATTACACTTTAACCCCTAGAGTTCAAATCTTGTCATTTGACTTCCCGAAACCAACACTTTATTAATTATTATTCGATTTTAAGCTCAAATAATATAAAATAATAATAATAATTACTTCCCGGGTTCCTGATTTATTATCTAATTACTTTACTTAAAACGGGATGTTACATCCACCATACTATGCACGTACCTGGGAGTACGCACGAAGTACTCCTCGGTCTCCCTCTTCTCACTTCTTTTGGTCTTAACCCGTTAAGACAAGCATTCCAACCATAGATCTGAGCTAAATAAGACCTACTAGCTCATAAAGTTGTTGACTTTGAGCCTTTTCATGGCTAGTCAAGACCCAATCTCAAAAACTCTAACTTTCTCAACACAAAAGACCATACAACTCATGCATGAAGAGATTAAGACGTCCAAGCACTCATTTTATGGACTAGAATACTCTAATACACCTAAAAGGACAAAAGAATAGCTATAGAGTTCACCAAACTCACAAGGTTCCAAACTTGGGACCTAAAACCCTAAAAAGGACCCAAAACAAGAACTAGAACAAATAATGAACAAGTTTTGAACTTGATACCTCTTGAAGATGTACCAACTGAAGTATAACTCAGATGCAAGAGCTAGAAGCACAAGCTATCCTTCCTTCAAGGTTCCTTATCCACCAAAAGCTTCACAAGAACACTCAAATTAGCCACAAGCACTCACACAAGCTAGGGAACGAGATTAGGGTTTGGAGGATGTTGGAGGCTGATAATGGTGGCTATAAATGAGGCCATCATGTTCTTTAAATAGGGACACAAGAAGATATTAGGGTTTCATTTTGAGCCTAGTACGCCCAACGTACTAGGTGGCCTCCGCGATCATGCTAAGTGCATGAGTACGCTGCACGTACACATGCGTACGCCCCGCGTACTCAAATGCCACCTTTTTTACAATAAGGACTAGTCTTGACATACACATAAAAGATTAAGGCCATAGAAGTTATACCTCTTTTTGGGATGTTACATTTTCAAAGTAAGGGTCTTAAAAATAATTTTCAAAGTTGCTTTCAAAATAACCAAAAGAGGATGCGATGTGTACGATCAGTCAGAGCCAGTAAGTTGACCCCAAATTACCACACTGTTCTTTGATATTGTGATATGTTAGAACATCATGCTAGTGATAGGCTAGGGATCTTCAAGAATTTCATGATAGAATTGTCTGATTATATGATGCCTGATAGCCTAGGGTTCTTCCTTATATGAAACTGACATCATTATTGTAGTTGCTTAGTGTATGCATCATAGTTGTACATAACTAAGATTCTATAGCCTAAGAATTTTTTATGTGGCCTTATTTCCTGTTCTTGTTTGATTAAGGGCTTACTGTAGGATCAAATATTCGACTGTCTGTAGGATCCAGTGTTATGTATGGCTAGCATACACGAGTGCTGCAGGGTTGGTGGAAGTTTCATGAGTGGGTACAGTGTATAGCGGGTCAGCGCGAGGAATGATTAGCCACTCTGGGGAGAGTAAGAGCAGGGCGAAGGTGCACCCATGGTGCTGGGAGTTTGAGATCGAGGATTTCGTATGAGGATCTGCCTGATTTTATTGTGTCTTAGTGCCAATCGACTCCACTGATCGAATGATGCTTGCTTTGTGATTTGTGGGACTCACATTGATGTGAGCTAACTATCAAATGAATACATTAAGCTACATGTTATAGAGGTTAAATAATCATAGAGTGAAGTATTTGGCCCTATTACGCAACTCTCGTTTGAGTCTAACCGTTGTAGGGTTGGGTCCTTTAGTCGAAAGATTATTTAAGTTTTTTAGCATGAAATTGTATTCATGAAGTGGTTGGCTGACATTGATTGGAGTCCGTCAGTGGCTGATGGCAGGGGAGGTGGGGAACCCTAGGAGAGCTTAAGAGGTATTTTTTTTTGTGCGGTTGTTTCACTGTTGAGCAGGTATCGGGAGGATATTTTGAGTAGGCCTTAGAGGACCTGAGATGATTCTTGAGGAAAGTATGGATAAGAGTGGAGGTAGTATTGGGCCCGTACTACTGGAAGCACAAGATCCATACTCGGATCGAGGAGAGTTTCGGGGATTCTAAGGGCTGGTCAGGGAGGATAACATGGTTTAATACCATGATTCGTGGTAGTAGTCATGTATCTATCGATCTTTTGGTTATGGTTTCGCAGGCATGAGGATGGGTCTGGTATTGTTTTGGGCCCCAATGACAATATCGGTTTGGGTTGAATGATTCAAACCTAGATGCGTATGTTTGTTTGGAGGTCTCGAGGGTCTTGATCGTGGCCGTACCTTGAGTCGCAGGATTCAAGAAGGAAGCGGTTGTTATGATCGGCTTAAGGATTTCAGCTGGGAGTTAAGTGGTTGATTGACGGATTGGAATGTCGTTATCTGTGGTAAGGGTTATGCCCTTTCAGTTTTCCGAGTTCGGAGAAGGGGTGAGCAGACTCGTGACTTCCAGAGTTAGGAATGGTGATACCTGCTTAAGCCGGTTTGAGTTATGATTGGTTTCAACGCCAGTGGGTGGTGGTTCGAGCCCTAAGTGGGGAAGCACTGGGATTCTCAGGTTGAGTATCATTCATTGAGGGATCTGTCAGTTCGTTGTTGGATTGTTGTTCTCAGTTTAGTTTTGGGCAGATGTTGATCGATAAATCATTTCCAGAAGCGGGTATGTCAGTTCCGTGTGGGTTTTGATTCTCTGGATTAAGTGTCAATGTGTCCTCGACCATTGGTCGTTGAGTTCATCATTCAACGGGGGTTCTCTGAAAGAGTCAAGTGGTGACAGTTACGGTTCAAGGGATGAGTCAACCTATCATCGAGTTCAGTATGTTTTATGTTCTTTTGGTCCTTGGGTATGTTTACCCTCAATGGTGAAGTGAAAATTTGGTTCATAGCAGAGGTTTTGGTAACTCTCGAGAACACCTTGGAAGTCACAATACAAAAACCAAAACTATTAAAATTGGCCGACCATTAGGTAGACTTGACAATTTGAGACACGAATACACGAATTTGTGAGTGACAGGACACGACACAAATACATCTTGAAAATTGAATAAAACTTATTTCTATTCATAAAAATTATATCGTGTCAAATTTGTGGCTGATACGTCCACCATTAGAAGCGTGAGTGTAATTTACTATTCATAATAATTCTAAAATATAAATATGTAGTATTTGTTAAAAAAAAAACCCTTGTAAAAGTGGAAAACGTGCCTCCACGTCATTATCATTAAAACGAATACTCTTCACCTATCCACCTTCTCTCCCCTGCATTTTCGATTTTGTCCGAACAGAGAACCTTTCCAAAACGATAACAGACTCCCCCGATCTCTCTCCGTCCCTATATTTTCTCTTTTTTTCAACTTATTTCTACACATTTTTGGGTTGATTTTAGCCATGGCTGCCAGCGATCACGCCGTTGATGACCTTTTCTCATCGTTGAACTCATCGCCTGCAAGTCCTCAAATAAATTTTGGTAGCAATTCGCCCAATTTGATTAGTTTCGATGACGACGGTGAAGAAGATTATGATAACACCACTACCACTAGTAAACCCCTTATGGTTTTTGATCGGTTCTACGACTCTTCATCGGAAGATGGGCTCTACTCAACTGGAAGTGGCGGTGGTGGTAGTACTGGTGGGGATAATTCTCTAGTGCAGGCCGCTGGAAATCGTCTGGATTACATGATGCAGTATTTAGACCGGAAGCTATTGTCAGTGGATGGAAAGGATAATGAACTTAAGCAGGCGTTACCGGAGATCATAGGTAGTGGTGGAGGGCGTGGGATGTTTAAGTTACCGATTAGGGCTGCCGTACATCCTGGCCGGCCACCGAGTCTCGAATTGCGGCCCCATCCGCTTAGGGAAACACAGGTTGGATGTTTCCTAAGGATATTGGAGGGGACAGCGGATGGAGGGCAGTTATGGGCGGGATCTGAGCGCGGTGTTCGGGCGTGGGATATGAAGGATATGTATGCCGCAGGGATGGGGGAAGAGAACGATGAGG
This sequence comes from Lactuca virosa, assembly GCF_052849685.1. NCBI lineage: Eukaryota > Viridiplantae > Streptophyta > Magnoliopsida > Asterales > Asteraceae > Lactuca > Lactuca virosa. The sequence goes on from NC_136427.1 coordinate 264,698,826, forward strand.
CAGAGGTACCGTTTCGTGAGTCAGTGAAAACGTCGCCTACGTTGTGTTTGGTGGTTGATGACGGGAATAAGGTGGTCTGGAGTGGGCATAAGGATGGGAAGATTAGGTGTTGGAAAATGTATCAACCTTCTAATGAAATCGAGGTTCCTTTTAGAGAGTGTCTTTCATGGCAGGCTCATCGTGGACCTGTTCTATCGATGGTCTTCTCCTCCTATGGTAATATATCTTGCACTCCTCATTAGTCAATAACTCAATATGATCAAATGGTACTCGTTGAATATTTTAGTCTAGATAACTATGGTGTTCATCTGATTCTGAACTTCATCCAGGTGATCTATGGTCTGGATCCGAGGGTGGGGCAATAATTGTGTGGCCTTGGGAAGCCCTTGAAAAGGCTCAATTGTTAACAACAGAGGAAAAACACATGGCGTCTTTGACAGTTGAGAGGTCATACATCGATCTCAAGAACCAAGTTACTTCAAATGGCATCTCCTGTAGTATACTTGCAGCAGATGTTAAATATCTGTTATCTGATCATTCTGGGGCAAAAGTTTGGAGTTCAGGGCCTCTGTCATTTGCATTGTGGTAAGTGACTAATCTAGCAGCAGCCATTATGTATTTAAATTTCCATGACAGGCAAGAACATGCTCACCACAGATTTATAAAGCAATATCACATCTATTATTTATAAGGCACTCTAAGTTCTTCATTTGAAGTTCCATAAGGAGAAGTTTAAAGCTGTGATACCGTATGTATTGTCATTAGTATATTGAAAGCCTAGAACAATCTGCTATACTTATGCATGATAAATAGTGTAGTAATGCACACTTTCTGACACCCAAAATTTCTATGGATCCTGAGCTAACCTATTTAACCAAACTTGAGTTGTATCAAAGTAAGGACTAAGGAGCTTATGACGTAGTAGGGAGCTCATATTTGTATATCCATGTTGTGCTTGTATCATTACTACTTCTACTTCCCTTACATTTCATGAGCATTTAAAGATTTGTTGAACTGCAGGGATGCATACACGAGAGAGTTGTTAAAAGTGTTCAATATCGATGGCCTAGCTGAAAATTTGACAGCAATACAGGACCTGACACCAGAAGAAGAAGCAAAGATGAAATTTGCATCTTATCCTAAAAAAGAAAAACCACAAACTACAATTAGTTTCTTTCAACGTTCACGTAATGCAATCATGGGAGCAGCTGATGCTGTTCTTCGTGTTGCAGCCAAAGGAGCTTTCTTTGAAGATAACCGCAGAATCGAAGCCTTAATCATAACAACTGATGGAAACATCTGGACAGGATCTGCAAATGGAGTAATCATAAAATGGGATGCAAATGGAAACCGATTGCAAGAATTCCACTTTCACCCTCATCCCATTCGATCTTTATGTACATTCGGGTTACGGATATGGATTGGGTATACAAGCGGGTATCTTCATGTAATGGATCTTGATGGTAGTTTACTTGGAGAGTGGGTTGCTCACAAGACTCCTATCATTGATATGGCTATTGGGCCAGGCTATATCTTTACATTAGCCAATGATGGAGTGACACGTGGATGGAGTATATCCTCCCCTGGGCCCCTTGATACCATATTACGTTCAGAGTTATCTCGCAAAGAATCACAATACACAAAATTAGAAAATTTTAGAATCTTGGCTACTACATGGAATGTAGCAGAAGGAAGAGCAACACAAGACTCACTTATATCATGGCTGGGGTCTGCAGTCAAAGATGTTGACTTTGTTGCTGTTGGGTTGCAGGAGGTTGAAATGGGTGCTGGGTTTCTTGCAATGTCTGCTGCTAGAGAAACTGTAAGACACTTTTCTTAACCTTTTCATATCCATTAATATTCTTGCTTGTTTTTGGTTTTTTAGTTCTTTTATCATTCAGATGCAGGTAGGTCTTGAGGGAAGCTCTGCTGGACAATGGTGGTTGGACATGATTGGGAAAACCTTGGATGAAGGTTCAAGTTTTTATCGTGTTGGTTCTCGACAGCTGGCAGGCATGCTGATTGGAGTGTGGTGAGTATTTCATTGATTTCAGATTCGTTATCTTCATCAGATATGTAGACATTGAACTTCTGTGATGAATGTCAGGGTGAGAAACAGTATTAGAAGTAATGTTGGAGATGTTGAGTTGGCAGCAGTTCCATGTGGATTTGGAAATGCTATTGGTAATAAGGTAACTGCATTTCAAAATTCTCATTTACTTTTAGTTAATGTAATAATAACTAATAAATTTACTGGTGTGTCAACAGGGAGGAGTTGGATTGAGGATGAGAATCTATGGGCGGATTATATGTTTTGTGAACTGTCACTTTGCTGCACATCTGGATGCTGTTAACAGACGTAATGCTGATTTTGATCATGTATACAAAACAATGTCATTCACTCGTCCATCAAATCTTCTGAATACAACATCAGCTGGTATGATTATGATGATGTCATACCTTTTCTTATTTTGCTTGCTTGCCACCTCATCTTATTCACTTTGGATTCTCTATGGTTCTCTCTTTCTTCCCACCTTACTTTTTGCAGCTGGAGTCACTTCTATGGTTCGTATTGCAAATGTAGGTACATTCTCCACCCATTTGATCCGTTGGAAATAAAATTTAACCCAAAATAACCAATTTGCCCTTTCTATTTTTTCAGGCTATGGGTAGCCTGTCTGTGGATGAGTCGCCAGAGCTATCTGAAGCAGACATGGTTGTCTTTTTAGGTGACTTTAATTATCGGCTTGATGATATATCTTATGATGAAGCACGGGATTTTATCTCTCAAAGAAGCTTTGATTGGCTTAGAGAGAAAGATCAATTACATATGGAAATGAAAGCCGGAAGTGTTTTTCAAGGAATGCGTGAAGCTGTTATCACATTTCCACCTACATACAAATTCGAAAGGCATCAACCTGGCTTAGCAGGTATATATATATATATATAGTAATATACAACACAGCCTGTTTTAATTATCATATATAGTAATGAAATTGCTTAAAATGGGACTAAGTTGTTAATTTTTATAGGTTATGATTCGGGCGAAAAAAAACGTATTCCCGCATGGTGTGATCGAATCCTGTATCGTGACAGCCGTCTGGATTCATCAGACACATGCAATCTAAACTGTCCTGTAGTTTCTTCAGTTTTACAGTAAGTTTTTACTTAATCTTGATTAGTGTAAATGTAATGATGATTATATACTTATATATATGTTTGCTTTTGTTCAGGTATGAAGCTTGCATGGATGTGACAGATAGTGATCATAAGCCTGTGCGGTGCATCTTTAACGTGGAGGTGGCTCGAGTGGACGAGCCAAAAAGAAGAAAAATATTTGGAGAAATTATAAAATCCAATAAGAAAATAAGAAATATTCTGAAAGAACAAAACAATGTTCCGGATGCTATTATGAGTACAAACAATATAATTCTTCAAGACGATGATAAATCAATCTTACGAATCACGAATAAATGTGGGGAAGACAAAGCTTTATTTAGAGTCATATGTGAAGGTCAATGCACCATTAAAGATGGAAAACAAGAATCAGATCACCAGCCAAGAGGCTCTTTCGGTTTTCCACGTTGGCTTGAGGTAAATTGTTTTCTCTTCTGTACTATTACAGATAAAGTGAGTAACTAAGGGCTATATTTTCTTCAGGTGAAACCAACGAGTGGTATAATAGAACCAAATCATATAGCTGAGATATGTGTTCATCATCAAGGATATGAAACTATGGAGGAATATGTGGATGGTGAACCTCAAAATAGTTGGTGTGAAGATGTGCGTGATAAGGAAGTTATGTTGATGGTGGAAGTGAGGAGGGGAAGTTGTACAGTTGAGAAAAAATGTCATAGGGTTCGTGTCAGGCACACACAAAGCTTGTCGGGCAGGTCTATGCCTATGGAACCCAAACATGAGGAGTTGAACCGGGTCCATGGGAATGTGCTTCACCGGGCTGATGCTAAGTGGCTCAGTGGCTCACGTGATGTGGTTGACCATATACGAGACCTTCATACCCCTTGAACTTATTTTGGTCCGAACAGGGATTTTTTTTTTTGGGAATGAGTGAGTGTAACTGTTTGTTATATTTTCTTACTCTTTTTTATATTGTTGAGGATGGGGATGCCTGATATTACTTGTTAAGATTAGGAGTTTAATGTTCGGAAGTTGGAGTTGTATATAAGCTTTTACAAGCCTCGTATATTATTAAGATGAATAGCAAATATGTGTGAGATTTTTTGAATAATATTGGTTGCTTTTTCCAAGTATCATATGTTATGAGTGATCCATAATTTTTGTACACTGGAATCACATTTTTCAACCTTAAATCAACATTGGTTTTTGCAAGAGTACCTACATTAGTTTTTTTTTTTTTTTTTTTTTTTTTTTTTTTTTTTTTTTTCACTGGTAGCTGTGCTGAAAGGGGCTCCAATCTAGGCCAACTGTAACACAAACACAGGAATCCTGTATCCTCCCTCAACACCGTTAGTACCTGTTAGGGAAGTATGGTGGGGATCGGTACAATGTGTGATGCCCAAACAATTGCTCCCTTAGGGCAGATGGCTTCGGGCAAACTCGATGGTTCATAGGATTTTGCAATTCATACAAAGTATCGCATTTTGCTATGTTCTTCCTTGGAAGCTTGGTAGTCTAAAAAAGCTCAAGTTCTTTTATAATTTGTTTCCAAAAAAGGAAATATAAGGATCTTCACAAAAAATGACAACTTGTTAATTTAGGATCACAGAAAATAACCCATATTTTTGCAATTTACAAAAATGACCACCAATTCAGAAACAAATCATTTTGGACCCGAGACCCAATGGGGGTGTAAACAACTCTTAACTTAAAAGGAATCTGAAATGTGGTACCCATATCATTTTGAACTATCTAGGGAAGAGATGCAGGTGTAACGAGTATGTTGTTTCTACTAGTTTATAAATCATATTTTTCATGTTACATTATGAAAAAAACTCGGTCTGAAATAAAGATCCTTGTGTGCAATCCAAAAAATTTGTCTGGAAAGGGTTTTTGTTTCAAATAGGTAGAAATTGTGTTTCTCACTAGTTTTTTAGGCTTCAATAGTAATTATTTAAGATATTAAGTATTAGTGTTTTAGAAATTCTTGTGCACAAATAACCCATGTTTTTGCTCTATTTATATCCTCTACAAATCTCCAAAAATCTGATTATGTAACCTCAACCATATGTTCGGCTTTTTTATCTCCAAAAATCTGACTATATAACCTCAACCATACATTCGGCTTTTTTATCCACCCTTCAACATCTTTGATTTTTTATTTTGTTAATCATCCACCATAGCTGGTATAATATTTTTTCTTTCCTTGGCCGAATCGTTTAGAAGCGCCTTTCATCTTTTCATATGCTGCTTCTCTGGCGTGTACATTGAGCTCGAAAGGCGGTTAAATGTAAGTTGGAAGACATTTTGGGAAAAAACAATAAAGTTAAGCTTTTGAGTTAATTTGTAGAATGAATGACTCAGTTATGCTTTAGTGTGAATCATGTTGTGGTACACTTTAGTGTGAATCATGTTTATACAATAGCTGGATAAGATGGTAAATGGGAATTTAGATGAATTCAAAGAGGGATTGGTTAGGTGGGAGTTGGTTAAATACATTAATAACATTGTTATATGGGAGTTGGTGACTTCTTTTCAACTATTTTATTTGTGAAGAAAAACAGGGTTGATTGGATTTGTATAACTGCATTTGAACAGTTAGAAAGGGAAAAATAATTAAAAAGAATGGTCGTCTGAAATCCGAAATGGGAGTTGTCCAGAATCCAAAATCCTTGTCATTCATTTTTAGAATCTCTGGTTATTTTGGTGAAGGCCGAAATAGATGGTTACATAGACTTATACAAACATTTGAATGGTATTTTTGTGAATATGTCAGAAATAAAACACATAAACTTTTACTTATAATCAACAAGAACATAGATTAATGTTACAAGTTTATTCAACTAATTTGTGAATAACATTATAACAACAAAGATCGATTTTTATTGTAGTTTTTCTCTATTGCCAGCGGTGGTGAGCAAAGAAAGGAATTTTTGTTCCCTGGTAGAAAATTTTCTTGGGTCCGCTGCTCCGCCATGTAACTTGCATTTATTTTATATAAAATATAAAATATAACTTGCATGAAGATCAACCAACCATTAATAGTAATACAACAACAAATAACATGAAGAAGCTTTGTGGTTTATTAGACTGGAAGAGAGAATCCACGAAGATATGCAGAATTCACCCCCGATTCCCTCACCAATGCCACCCGACCCGTTCTTGCAACCTTCAGATTAAAATGTGCACATTTTTATAAAAGATTAAAAAAAAAAAAAAGAATAGTTAAAGATCAAACTTTAATACTAACCTCACAAATCCCATACGACTCCAATAACCTTTGCAGTGCAAGCATCTTATTAAAATCTCCAGTGAGCTGGAATATGAAAACCAGAAAATATCAATATAAAGAAAAGTAGAAAACGGGATTACTGAATTACGAAATTTTATTTTAAAAGAAAAACGACCTCTAATGTGATAGTGTGATCAGAAACATCAACAGGTTTAGCTCGAAAGATGCAGGCAATGTCCAGAACATCCCTTCGAGCAGAAGCATTTGCAGCAACTTTGATCAACATCAGCTCACGTTCTGCAAATGGCAAATATGTAATATCTTTCACCTCATGAACATCCACCAGTTTGTAAAACTGTTGAACCAATTTGTCAATAGATTCATCTGTTCCAGGAATCACAGTTGTAATCCGAGCTAGACCCTCCATTTCTGCAGGACCTGCAGCCAGACTCTGTACACATTACACAACACAGTTTTTTTTTTTTTTTTAATATTGTTATTAAAAAAAAAAAAGTAAACATTTTACCTAAAAAATTATATAAGGAAAAAAAAAAAAAAAAACCAAACCTGGATGTTGTAACCCCTTCTGGATATAACCCCGGTGACCAGGTTGAGAACTCCAGGAGCATTATTCACAAGAATGTTGACAGTGTGAGACTTATGACCAGTTGACTGTTTTATTAATTTCAAATCTCAGTTATACCCCATAAAACTATTTGCTAAATTAATGAAAATTGAGAAATTGATGCATATCTTACATCTTCTTCATAAAGCACACCCCAGTGGGGGTCAAGGACTTGATTCATTGAGAACCTATTGTAGTACTCCACAGGATAAACATCTCCCTTCATTCAAACAAATATATCATAACTCAAATTAATAATAAAAAAAAAAAAAGAAGTAATTATCACAAATAGAAACCTGCAAAGATTAAAGAATATACCCTTGAAACCACACTCAAGTTCTCATCAACCGTGTGAGTTATACTTGAGGCAGTAGGAATTGGAGTTGGGGCTTCCAGATCTGGATAAGAAGCTGCAGAGAAGTTCCAAAATGGAGCACTTTCGCCCAGTTTTTCTCTTCTTAAAGCAATCTACAATTTGCAGCATACACAGTTAGTGTGTGTGTGTGTGTGTTGCATGAAAAAGGACATTCAAGACACATCTCACCTTCCCTGTTCTTGTGAGCTCTTTGATTCCAAATTTGGCTAAGTTTCTCTGAACAGTAACCATCTTCCCAGGATCCCCAGTGACCTGATTAACCAGAGGAGCTTTTTCATTACAAACTTGGCTAAATTACTATTAACAAGTGTCGTTTATTTTAATTGTATGAGTGTATGTTTATAACGAGTCAGTGGTCACATGTAAGTGCTCAGATGTAATGAAATAGGTCACCTCTATTGTCAATGAGTATTCTGTTGTATCCACAACTTTGGCTCTAAAGATGTCTACTAGCCACATAATCTGAAGGAGAAGTAACAGCGTATCAATCTTCAATCTCATATGTAATCAATTAACAAGATAGAAACCAATACATATATGCAAGTCTTCTGAAAGTCAAAAAAATGATTCAAGTAGAGAAAATAAAACCTCAGATCTTGTGGTTTGATTGACATTAAGCTTCACAAGCATCAATTCCCGTTCTACCTGTGGTTCCTTTGAAAGATCTTCCACCTGATGCATCAAAACAGCGTTGAACAAATCAGACAATACTTTTTAATTCAGGTTGATAGTCAAACAAAGCCACTTAGCAGAAAAAGGATGCAACCTTTAAGACATTAACAAGCTTGTTGAGCTGCTCTACAACTTGTTGCAAGACCTTCTCAGTTCCAGAGACAACTATGGTGAACAAAGCTTTGTCCTTATTCAAGCCAACAGCAAGAGATTCAATGTTGTAACCTCTTCTAGCAAAAACCCCTGTAATTCGGTTTATTATACCGCTTTCATCTCCAACAAACACTGAGATTGTGTGGCGTTTCACTCTAGTCAATGCATAAACAAAATTTATTTTGATCAAAAGATGTATATGCATAACAACTTTTTGAATCACCAGTGTACAACATCGAAAACTCATTCTCAATCAAATCAATCAATCAATTAATTATTTAATTCAAGGGTTGGTAAGAGTAGTTTTACTTGGAAGAAAGTGGCGAGGCAGCTCCATTATTCGTCGGAGAAAATGGCAATGTCACCGGAGCTCCACCGCTAGCGCTTCCATTTCCGTTGTTGGATAACGAATTCACTACTTTCAATTTAAAACAACCTGCACACTTCCGATTGGATGATATTTTCAAACTCGTCGCATTTACTACTGCTCCTGATTCCACTGTGCTCCGGTTACTGCAGTTTACTGGTGCTTTCCAGAGGGAGCACGTCTTAGCCGGTGTCGTCATTGCAGTGTTTGGAGAGGAGAAAATGCGCATCGCATAGAAGAGGGGGAAGACTAGAGAGTGTAAACAAAGACTGAAACTTGAATGGCCCTCCAAGGCCCCACTTCACATTTCTCATTTCTATATGAACAATCACGTTGTTTGCAAGCTAGGGGTGTGACATGTTTTTTTTTTTTTTTTTTTTTTTGAAGGTTTGATATAAATCATTAAATTGGTCTTGCTTTTTTCAAGAAAAATAATGTTAAAGGAATGAAAATAACCATTACCAATATGTTTTTTTTAGGTTATGATGTTCTTGTTATTTGTTAATTTATTCTTTTTGTGTGCAACTATTGCGACTTGATATCGTGTATCAAAGCCGTTTTAACGCATATATGATATTAATATCGACAATTTTTGATCGTATTATGTCATGTGGTGGTGTTCAACGATATGACAATTTTCTTTAAATATTCAATTACTTTTAGATTCTAATTAGGGTGGTAAAATTTTTGTATTATCCATAGGACATGAACCTGAATCCGCAACCACAACCTGCCTACCAATTTATTATAGGGGTTATGTTCGGTTTTGCAAATAATTTTATGGGTTGACTCGTGAACTCGTTTATTTTATTAGATTAAAATAAGTAATATATTTATTGAATAAATGAAAGAGTAAAGACTACTAAATAAATATATAATATTTTTTTTCTCGTGACCCATGATTCCACGAACACGATTATCAATTAAACAAGTTATACGGGTTCACATATTTATGGCTGATTAGGGTTAAGGTTGAGCAGACAATACAAATATTTATATGAGTCGTGTCTGGATTGAGCTTTTATAACCTGTCAATACACGACCCGCCAACCCGAACAGGCGAACACGACAAGATTTGCCACCACCCTAAATATAATCAAAATTAAAATCATGGAACGGGAGGAGGAAGAACAAACTTACAACATGGAACATTGTATAAGTATCATTTGAATTGACCATAGAACCAAAACCATCGATCTAAGTTCAAATCTCATTTAAAACCAATATATAATATTCTGCCATGAACTAGAAAACCTCTTTGAATCATATTCATTTAAAATTGAAAACTTTGTTGAACCCGTATGTCTAAAAATGGAAAGAGCTCATCTTCAACTTTGTGCGAGTTGTGAAACCTTTCAACCCATCTTTTTCGAAACCCTATGTGAGTGACTACTACTTGTGAGACTACAAATGGTGCCTCCACCAGAGTGCATATCGCATGTGTTTGCATTTAGAGTTTTAATGGGTTTTGTTCGATCATGTTTTCTCAATTTAGGGTCTTGAGTTCAATATTTATGTATCCTTATTGGCTTTCTTTATTTAAGGGTTTTTTTTTGGTAGGGTTTATATAGGAGTAATAAAGATGCTAAAGAGGGGGTGTCTTCATATTCATTTGAAAACATAATATGTGGAGACATTACATTTAAGGTTTGATAAAACGCTTGATGTTTTGAATTTTCATGTGATTTATTTAAATGATTTCTCGGTTTTATGTTCTTTTATTTGTAATTAATGTCCTTGATTTTTTGTGATATATGGTTAAGTTTCCTTGTTTTTTAGACGAATGCCAAAATGTTCGATGAAATTCTTATGTGCTTGAATTATACATTACATTGGTTTGGAAGACATGTATTTGTTTTATATCAGAAAAATAGTGACATGAATTTTGGTAGACTAATGTGGCGGACTGCCCTTAGGATTATTAATGTCTTAAGTGTTAGCATATGTATTATTATGAAAATCAACCCATTTCAGGACTACTCTCATACATAATTGTATATCTATTATAATCTTGGGGTGCTCTACCATTTAAAAGAAAACACCTCTTTATTCTACTTAATGAGAGACATTGGTTCATATGAAAGTAATATCTTACATGGTATTAGAGCTAATTATACATCTATGATATTTCAATGGGCAAATGTCATTTTAACACAACGAACTTGTCACGTTTGTTTTAAAATGTCACTTAATTATTATTTTTGCACATTAAGGGAACGAAGTCTGAATTTACTGTTTTAAAATGTCATTATTTAACTTGATACCGGATAGTCCGGTCAAATGTGATGATGTATGTTTGATAAATGGGATTAATACTTAAGAGGTGGCAAAATTATTCTTTCAAGCATTTTGTCGAACACCTTCTATGCATTGCTTATTACCTCTTTTTTTTTATTTTTTTTCTAACATGTTTAGTAAATTTCCAAAAATTAATGCATGTGCATCCATCCTCTCTTCATAATTCAGAAAATAAAGGAAAACAAGATTGAGGAGATTAGATGAGTGATTTTGATAGACTCAATTTCCGATTTTCCAATGAAGCTTCATTGGAAAATGGGACTCGAAGAATATTCAGAACAAGTTGTAGATGTTTTCGATTGTTACCAGATGTCTTCAACAGGGTACAAGATATCGGATCATCATCTGCTTGTATGGTTCTCTGTAAACGTTCGTTTCAGACTTCATTATGCTTTTTTGGAAGATTCATTATGAAACACAGAGTAAAGACGCATACAAAAATTTACAAAATAAAGACAAAGTATGATTTCAAAATAAAGACGCATACAAACAAATCAAAAGCTTTTTTGGAAGATTCATTATGAATTCGATTCAATCTCTTTTACATCGTATGTTCTCGAGGAAATTTAAGGCATCTTCCCACTGTAATCCGATGATGAAGACACCACATGTACATTGCCTAATGACTAGCAATCACAGCCGCAATGGTGGCAACCACAAACGAGAAATCAATCTGTATTGACGGAACATAGAAATGCCCTATATCGGCAAACATCCGCTAAATCGACCAGGCCTTGACGGAATTCTTTTTGAAGAACAGGTAAATGTAAATGGGGTTAATCGCCTTCACTGATACATCACATTTGATTAGGTTGTATAATCCAATCGATCTAAGATTAAAGAATCACAAACGAGACATGATATGATGTGGGTTTTAGAGGGTGTTTGTTTTAACTTTCAAAATGACTTTTACTTTTATTTTTAGAAAAAGTCAAAAAGATATTTGTTTAAGTGAAAAGGACTTTTGGAAATGACTTTTCCAATAGAGTAAATTGAGCTTTTTTGAAAAGTCACGATTATGTGACTTTTCCCAACTTTTCAACAGTAAAAATATTATTTTACCAATATACCCTCATTTATCCTAATCAATTCTTCATTCACAGCATGTGATTCCATACTCTCTCCTAAAAGTTAACCCAAACACTTTAACTTTTAACTTTTTCCCTTCAAAAGCTAATCCAAACACATTTTAAAAAAACAACTTTTGTAAAAAGTCCTTTTACAAAAAGTCATTTTACAAAAAGGACTTTTGCCCCACAAAAGCTAAGTCAAACACCCTCTTATTTTTATTTTTTTTAGTGAAATAAAGCTGGAAACCGGTAATTACAAGTTAATGTACCTTTTTAGCAGGTAAATTCGGAGTTCGTTCCCTTAATGTACAAAAAAAATAATTAAGTGACCTTTTAAAACAAACTTGACAAGTTGGTTGGGATGATATTAGCCTTATTTCAATATGTATCTCTTTCTTCCCTTTTATATTCTCATCTACAATCTTTAACCCTAGTTGTTGCTAAAATGTCATGGATGATACCTCCAATCTCTCCACAAAAAAACCATACGACATTACTAATATTGAGGCATATATCCCTTTCCTTCTTGATTTCGATCACTTGATGACAATGTTTAAAGGGAGATTTTCCAAACGCAGTGCATCAAATTTTAAGTTGATGAACATATCAATGACTCTAACAGTAAGGTGTTTCTCTCTAAACCTGATGGTGCATAATGGATGCAGATCAACTTCATTGTGAAATTGTGGATTTATGGAGCAATTTTACATTTCATGTTACAAATGATCATATGGAGAACCAAGACTCCCCAACAAGTTTGGAAATACTTTTTATGATAATAAAGATGCCAAGGCTATCCATTTAAACAAAGAACTTAGATACATTCATGTTAGATACTACTCAATCACAAACCATGGATTAAGACTATTGTTGATCTTTTTTACAATATCTACTACACAACTAATGAAGACTTACACAAATGATATAATAATATGAAGTGTATCCTTATTGATATTGCTACTTTATATAAAGTGTTCGACATCGAAGAATTTAAACTATACCTTTTACGTTGCCATGTGACTTTTGATTTTTTAATGAAATGAAAAAATCTCAATTTTGAAAAGTTATAGTTTAGACAATGAATTTTTTATCATTATGTTTCAATTTTAAGTCTTTCACCGAATGCACCTTTATGCAATTTTAGTATTTTACATATTTTAAAAGCTTACACTACTTTTCTAATTACTTCTTTACCAATATAAGCTAGGCTTCCTACTCCAAATAAAAATTATAACGTCTAACTTCCGGTTAGCAGCTATCAACTATTTTTACCATACATATACCTAAAATATACATATATTGATGCAGTAAATACTAAATGCCATCGACTAAACTAATAATAATATGAAATGTACAAGAAATGCAAACAAGCTCTATTTTAAAGTTATAAATTCATACAAGTATACAGATGTTATGTGTAATCAATTCACCTAAAACAAAGTTCATTTATAAATGTTACTATATAATATGACAGCATTTAAAAGCAATTTTAAACGAATAATAAAATGTACGCATATCAAAATATTCATATAAAAAGACAAGGCTACATTAGTTCAACCATTGATAGATTCCTTCAGTTCGTTTAGGTTATAGTGCATAGTCATTATATATTTTTGGATAGATTCCAATCCAATTGTTTTTTAATATATCAGCATTGTCAATGCACATGCTCCCCATATTTCCGGTAATCTTAGCACCTGTTGTTTCCTTTTTCTATGAAAAAAGCTAAAATATTCGGTCCTCGTAAATTTTTTTTTATGTTAATGGTGGTAAAGTTTAAGAAAAAACGGTTTCGACAAGGTTTATCGTATTTAAGTTTATTTACTTGAATCAAAATAAATAAAAACATTAAAAAACCATAAATAATTAAAAATATAAAATAAAAATAGAAAACAAAATATCAAAAAGATTAAAAAAAAGTTATCAAATTGTTGAAATTATATATATAAATATATATAGAATTTATATTTATAATTTATATATATACAAAATTTATATTTATAATTTATATATACATAAAATATTAAATTTACAAAATTACACAAATGGTCCTTGAGGTTTGTAATATATTGTAAATTTGGTACAGGGTAAAATAGTCTTTTTTTTCATTAAAATCTAACAGCTGAACAGTTAGATTTAAAGGTAGGAGGACCTTTTATGTAATTTTACAAACCATAGGGACCAGTGGCCTGATGTTTTTCTTGAAAGTCCTCAAAATAAGATATTTTGCAAATCATAGGACCAATTATGAAATTTTGTCTCTTTTATATAATTATACATTTTTAGAAGTTATCAATTATGTTTGTAGTTATCAATTAGTTTTGCCTTAAACCTTATAACCTCTTTAAGAAATATCCGGAACCCTTTTCGTCCCAAACCGGCCTAAAATAACTATTTTGCTTGTTTTTGCAATTCTTTTTAATAAATGCAATTTTATTAAATGTAATGGGCTCACCCACCCCTCGTCCCCTAAGAGACAATACCCACATCAGCCCATCATCATCTTTCACAAAATAAGGAGGTATATATAATTTGAGATTCTTGGGCTCATGCTATGGAGCATGTCACAATATGTCAAGGGTAAAATTTTAAAAGGGACATTGACAAATTTATGCAGCTTAATGTATGCTACTAAAATCTATTAAACATGAAGTTTTTTTATCTTTAAATATTAATCGTTATAATAACTATTTTAATTATTTCTTAAATGGTCTAAAACAAATTTAATATTATAGCGTCGAGTAATTAAATACACATCTTATAAAATCTAAATTAAGTTTATTATTGAAGTGTTTATTTTATATAAAAGTTATAACAAAACTCATTTGAAAAATATTGTTTATATCATATATGTTGTACAAACTTTTTTTTTTCATTTTTTGAGATATATTAAATAAAGAAGAAAGTTTTACATAGACGTAGCGGGTAAACGAGCAACAAGTTGTGCCGCAACCCCTTTTTGGATGACAAAACTAATTCTTTTAAAAACATCTATAGATCTTGGAGTCATAACATTACTATGCATGACCCGTTGGACTCTATTAAGGGGTGTTTGGCTTGTCTTTTTGAGATGCAAAAGTCCTTTTTGGAAAAGTTACAAAAAGTCAGGATTTCCTAACTTTTTCAAAAAGTTAATTTTCCTTATATCCAAAATCCAAAAGTAGTTTTTAAAATGTTTTTACCAAACATCTTTTACCTTTTATCTTTTACAAAAAGAACTTTTGTCTTTCAAAAAGACAAGCCAAACACCCCCTGAGTAGCTCCACAACTTCTGGCGCAAGGAAACCGAAAGTATCAAATGCAAAAGGTATAAACGTGTGTTGTACAACAAACATTTTACAAGGCTATTTGAGTAAGGCAATTAAATGTTTTCATAAATTTATGTAATAAAACTGCACTATCATTAATTTATATAGCAAAATTTTAAATTAGTATTAATTTATATAATAATACGTAATTTATTATTCATTTGGGTATATATATATATATATATATATATATATATATATATATATATATATATATATATCATGGTTAGATATATATTTAGAAAGTGTATAGTTGAAAAATGTAGTTTTTATTTATAGGGAGAATTTCATATATGTCATTCTTAAACATCAAAATATCGTATTTACCCAAATTAATTTCTAAATATCATATTTACCCTTTATAAAATTTCTAAATATCATATTTACCATTCATAAAATTTCAAAATATCATATATGTCCTTTTTAAACATCAAAATATCATATATGCCCTTCTTAAATATCAAAATATCATATACGTCCTTGTTAAACATCAAAATGTCAATGGTAATATCTAAATATCCTCCATCTACAACATGATAATAATCAACAACAAAAACTAAACAATCAAATTATACATTTCATAGAGAGGGTTGAAGATGAATCTTTTTGTTTTTCAAGAGGGCGACATTCCAACAATTTACAAGTTCACATTCTATTATCATAGACGTAAGGATAATATGGTTAAAAATTTTAATTATTATAATAATTCTAATGTATAAAAAATGATTATAAAATATAAAAAACATTATAAAAAAGGATTTGGGCAAATATGATAAAAAATGTATATGAAGGGTAAATATGATATTGAGAAATTAAGCTGGGCAAATATGATATTTTTAGGTTTAAGAAGGGTATATATGAAATTCTTCCTTATTTATAAAGAAGCATTTAGTTTAGCAAACTAGCAAACTATATGATAGTTGAAAATTTTAGTTTTTATTTACAAAGAAGCATTTAGTTTAGCAAACTAGTTGAAAGCTTTTTATATATATAACTAGGCGAATGTCCGCGCGTTGCGTGGGATATAAAAAAATATTTTATATTAAAAATAACTAAATCATTGTTATTAACAATTAAATAGACATTTCATAAAAAATATAAAAAATGATTTTTAGTATTGCTATTATGTTGAACTATATTATAAGAGATAAGGTTGGAACTTGAAGTTGTTTTGCATATACAAAGTTATATGATTAAAATAGAAAAAAAATTAATTTTTAAAAATAAATAAATCGTTGTTGTTATCTATTAAATAATAATTTCATATTAAATTAAAACGTTTATATTAAATATTATCATTATGTAGAAAATACGATAATAGAGACATCTTTTTATCTATCTTAAATTTTATCATTTTGTACAACATATGATAATAGAGACAACTTTTTATCTTAAATAGTAAAAAAAAATGTTTTGGTATCATAAATATTACCATAATTATGTAGAACATATGATAATAGTGACGTGTTTTATAAGGTTAAAACTTTAAATTGTATTACATACAGGGTTGTAAAACTTGGCTAACACAACCAAATACTCGGCATGTTACTTAAACTCGGCCTCCAATGGAAGCGAGTTTGCCTAACTCAGCCAGAAGACACTCAGATCCTTATTAAACTCGATCAAAATCTAAAAAATACGGTCCAAAATCATTTTCGAAATTCTGAAATTTAATTGGTCACTTGTCGACAATGACAATCTCACCAAAGAATACACTCAACGTCCTACAAAGTTAGATGCAAGGAAGATCTCATGGCTTAGTCCCTTTGAAATATTTCACAACATTTCCTATTTATAGAGGAGAATACATTCTCTTGTTTACTCTCACGATCAATGTGGGATGAAGACATTTTAATTAAACTCATTTCTTTATTTGCCAATAATTTCATTTTGTTAAATAAAATATTAAATAATAAAAATAAAACGTTATCCAGAAAATTTATTGTTCAATAGTTCCATTTTTCAGTAATCTCGTAAGTTGCTATAAGAAATTAAGTTTTTATTGAATAACTTTTTGTTAAATCCTAAAATCATAAATTCAGTTAGGTACTTAATATAGAAATTATATGTATTTTCATGATTCAAAATGTCATTATAAAATGAATTCATTTATAAAATATAATCGAGTATATATTTCGTGCTTTTGAATCAAAGTGATTTTTCAAACAATTATAATTTTATGTTTAGGTAGATTTTTTTATATTTATATAACATTATGTAACTTATAATATTATTATAAACAATTTGAATAATCATGGGAGTTTCAAGTGTATGTGGTGAAAGGAAAATGCTTCATTTATCGGTCCAAATTGATCAAACTCGGACCGATTCAACTAAATATACCAAACTACATTTTTTTTCTAGTGAAACCCAGTTTGTATATATTTCGTGCTTTTGAATCAAAGTGATTTTTCAAACAGTTATAATTTTAGGTTTAGGTAGATGCTTTTTTATATTTATATAAAATTATGTAACTTATTTATAATATTATTAGAAATATATTGAAAAATCATGGGAGTTTCAAATGTTTGTTGTGAAAGGAAAATTATTCCTTTATCGGTCCAAATTGATCCAGCTCCGGTTCAACTCAATATACCCAACTACATAATTTTTTTTCTAACTGAAACACGATTTAAACCTGAAAAAATTCGGTTCAAAACCATTTTTGAAATTCTAAAAGTTAACTGGACACTTGCCAATATAGACAATCTCACCAAATAATACCTTCAAAATCCTACAAAGGTAGGCATGAGGAAGTTCTCATGGTTTGGTCCCTTTGAAACATTTCACAACCTTTCCTATTTATAGAAGATGAAACATTCTCTTGTTTACTCTCACCATCGATGTGGGATGAAGACATTGTAATAAAACACCCTTTCTTGTTTATAGAACATTATTTAACTTATTTATAATATTATTGTAAAGAAATTGAAAAGTCATGGGAGTTTCAAATGAATATGGTGAAAGGAAGTTAAAAAAGGGGGTTTCAAATGCATGAGATTCAAGAAAAAATGCTAGCTTTATAAGTATGTATGATTACATAGAAAGTAAAAGTTAAAAGATAAAGTTACTTGAAAGAAATAGTTTTTTATTTAATTTTTTTTGGCTAAAGAGACTTTTTGTTTAAACTTAAAGTTTTAAACCGGTACTCCGAACGAACTTTTCTAATTTAATTATATATACCATAAAAGCTTAAAAACCTTAGTTGCAGTTTATGTCACACCCTGAAACCGGAATAGCGGAATCGTTCCGGAGTTGAGGACGTCATGTTTAGCATCACAACCAATGAATAATAGGAATCATAGCAACACAACCAATACAGTGGTTACATATATAGGAAAATGTTTACATCAGTTTGAAATTTGTTTTAAATACATCAAAAGTATGTAAAATATAAAAACATGACTCTTATTGCATCGACTCCTCTAAATCCACGAAGTACCTGTTTACTGATTTCCTGAGAATACAAGCAGTTTGAAAGAATATCAGCATAAAGCTGGTGAGTTCATAATCATTCAGTTTTGGTGGAAAAATGTTCTTTGAATCCTTTTGAAAAGTGTTCCTCAAGAAAATCCTATATTTTCTTATGAAAAGCATGTTTGCAAACCCATTCCTTCCATAACCTCCAGATTCATACAAGATATGTACAATCCAAGGAGCCGTGGAATGAATATGAATATCCATTAGTTACCTGTTAAACAATCCGTTTTTGAAAAGCCGATTATCCCGGGAAAATCCTATATTTTCCCTAAAAGTTGATCATTGATTATCCGTTCTAAACTGAGGTGTACAAGTATCTACCATACTTATATCGATAAACATAGTTTTCTTTTAAAAACCCTGGTTACTCCCAGTGAGGTACATTAGCCTTATTACATAAATAAAACTAATAAAAAGAAAACATGGTGAACTAAATCCTAAAGGCATTATTAATACCCTCTAGGAATCAATCGGTTATTACTTTGAGGTTAGTTCACTTGATTCATTATTATAAAAGTAAATCTTTGCTATCTAGGTTGTGAGTGTCATGACCATAGCTGACTGGATATGGCACGTAACGGGGCCGGTATCCTTTATGACTTTGTCACCCATAGACCTGCCGGTCCAACTGTAGCTAGCAGCAAAGTGCGGGATTGTCAGTCCCGTATAGATCTATACACAACAGTCGCGCTCTCTCTACAAGAGATTCTGGTCACAAGTGCTAGTCATACACTTTGATTCTGTGGGAGTGTTACCAAGGACGTGTCTCCAACTTAGACTAACAAATTTACAAGTAATAATACTGAAAATCCTTTTTATGATTTGCATGAATCCTTTATAAAATAATACATTTTACTACATGATTCACAAGTTGGTACCCTAGTTTTGAAAACTGTTTCTACGAGTTGATTTCTTAATCGTTTGGTAAAAACTGTTTTCCATGTTAAAAGCATACTGAAAATATAATTATCTTAAAAAAAATAATATATTTTGAGCACAAGTTTCCTTGTACTTTTGCTTGTCTTCCCCCCCCCCCCCCCCGAAAACATGAAAAACTCGGAAAAACGTAGGGGTATGAACTCACCAGCTTTATGCTGATATTCTTTCAAACTGCTTGTATTCTCAGGAAATCAGTAGACAGGTACTTCGTGGATTTAGAGGAGCCGGTGCAATAAGAGTCATGTTTTTATATTTTACATACTTTTGATGTATTTAAAACAACTTTCAAACTGATGTAAGCATTTTCCTATATATGTAACCACTGTATTGGTTGTGTTGCTATGATTCCTATTATTCATTGGTTGTGATGCTAAACATGACGTCCTCCACCCCGAAACGATTCCGCCATTCCGGTTTCGGGGTGTGACAGTTTACTTTTTTCTCTTTCATGTTTTGCCACGAAACTTATAAACGTTAAGGGGCCTAAGTGCTCTAAACTAAAAGTATACTTTCAAAATGTAAGTATTTTTATAAAAAGTATACAAGTATACCTAAGTACCTGAATCAGAGTCATAGAGAGAACGAAACAAAAGTATCTGGATGTTGGGACACTGCGGTTAAACCTGGGCAGTTATGTAATCATGTCTAGGGTCAATATAGCCTGATCAACTATATATTCATTCGAGACATGATCAACATGTGCTTGGGAGTGACTGTGGTGTTACAGCAAGCCTAAAACTTACCAAGAACGAAAGCATCCAACATAAAATACTATAGGAGTATTTTAGCTAGAGCCAAATTCAGTATATAGATTCATTCCAAGTGTTGTTACCACTTTCTTCTTAAGCGATAACTACTTGCATTAGTAATTTTTCTGTGCTTATCGCTTGGTAGAACACTTTTCTTATCAGGATGAGATATATTTTGTTTCATATATCTTGAAGACTTACCATCCTCTCCTTCATGGTTGTTTCTAGAGCAAGATGCCTCCCCGAAGAAGACCCATCAGAAAAAACGACGACATCCCACCACCACCACCCCCTCAGTTCGACCCCGTCATGTTCCAGGCAGCAGTTACAGCCACCGTGACTGCAGCAATGACACAAGTGAACTCTGGTGGGGCGGGAGGTGGAACCGACCCTCAAAGACAAGACGGAAGTCAGGGACACCAAAAGGAGTGTTCCTACAAGGACTTCATGACCGCAAAACCCAAGTCCTTCGACGGAAATGGAGGTGTTATCACTCTGACTCGATGGTTCGAGAAGATCGAATCCATCTTCGAAATTTGCGCCTGTTCCGAAGCAAACAAGGTGAAGTTTGTCGCCTGCACCTTCACCGACAAAGCTTTGACCTGGTGGAATGGTCAAGTCAAATCCCTAACCCTGCCAGTGGCTAATGCCATGGGTTGGGAAAGACTAAAGGAACTCATGCTTGTGGAATACTGCCCGAGGGGCGAAGTGTAAAAGTTGGAGCACGAACTCTGGAACTTGAAGATGAAGGGTTCCGACATTGCTGCCTACACCGCTAGATTCTGTGATCTGGCTCTCCTCTGTCCGGGAATGGTCACCCCGGAAAGCAAGAAAATTGAGAGGTACATCTGGGGACTGACGCAACCAACCAAAGGAAATGTCTTGGCTGCTAGGCCGACTACATTTGAAAGCGCCAAGGATCTGGCACAGACTCTGATCGATCATGGAGCCGATCTTGATGAGGTGACAGCCGCTCCCAAACCACAGTAGGAAAGTGGAGAAAAGAAGAAGAAGTTATGGAACAAACGCAAGGGGCAATCTTCGCAGGAGCCCTCCAAGAAACAACAAACAGTGGCAGTCCACGCTGCTACTACTCCTGCAGCGGTTCCCGTTACTTCAGCAACCCCCAGCCGCTATGCTGGAAAACTACCTCTGTGCAACAAGTGCAACTACCATCATCAGGGGCAGTGCCGGGAGATGTCGTGCACCAGTTGTGGCAAAAAGGGACACACATCTCGAGCCTGCAAGACACCAGTCCAACCCACCAATCAGGCTCCTGGAGCGGGTGCTGGTCAGGCCTGTTATGGATGTGGAGAGGTTAGGCACTTCAGGAGAGATTGTCGTAAGGCAACAGGTGGCAATGCAGGGAGGGTGTTGGCGATGGGCCAGGAGGAAGCGATCGCTGATCCTACCGTTGTTACGGGTACGTTCCTCCTTGATAACTCTTATGCATGCATTCTTTTCGATTCTGGTGCGGAAATGAGTTTTGTTAGTCATGCATTCAAACATCTAATTAAATGTAAATCCCAACCTTTAATCGAAACATTCACCGTCAAGATGGCTAACAGAAAGAAAGAGAGCACTAACGACATATTCATTGGCTGTACTCTTACCCTAGACAATCATTCATTTCCCATCGATCTTATGCCAGTCTCCATAAAAAGCTTTGATGTCATAATCGGCATGAATTGGTTGAGCCCCAATCGTGCTGATAATCTTTGCTACGAGAAAGCTATCCGTCTCAATCTTCCCTCTGGTGAAGCTCTCATGGTTTACGGTGATAAACCCAGTTCGAACCTTAGTATCATTTCATGCATCTAAGCCCAGAAGTATCTGCGGAAGGAGTGCCATGCATTTCTAGCTCATGTGGTTGATGAGACGCAAAAGGTTAAAGACCCCGAGAGCATCCCCGAAGTCTGCAACTTTCCTGATGTTTTTCCCGAAGATCTTCCAGGAATTCCTCCCGAACGTCAAGTCGAGTTTCGTATCGACTTAATCCCCGGAGCTACCCCTGTAGCTAAATCTCCTTACCGCTTAGCGCCAGCGGAAATGCAAGAGTTATCCAGCCAGCTCAATGAGCTGATCAACAAAGGATTCATAAGGCCGAGTTCCTCACCCTGGGGAGCTCCGATCTTATTCGTGAAGAAGAAAGATGGATCCTTTCGGATGTGCATTGACTATCGAGAACTGAACAAGCTGACCATCAAGAACCGTTATCTCTTACCCAGAATCGACGATCTCTTCGACCAACTTCAGGGAGCCAGTTATTTCTCAAAGATAGATCTAAGATCAGGGTACCATCAGTTGTGAGTTCTCGAAAATGATGTGCCCAAGACAGCATTTCGAACTCGCTACAGACACTACGAGTTTGTAGTAATGCCCTTTGGTCTGACCAACGCACCGGCAGTATTCATGGACCTGATGAATCGGGTGTGCCGCCTCTTCCTGTACAAGTTTGTGACCGTGTTCATTGATGATATACTTGTCTACTCTCGGAGCGAGAATGATCAAAAACAGCACTTGAGGCAGGTGCTGGAAACGTTAAGGGCGGAGAAACTTTACGCAAAATTCTCAAAGTGTGAGTTCTGGATCAGGAAGGTGACTTTCCTTGGTCACGTGGTCAGTGAGGAAGGCATACACGTGGACCCTTCCAAAATCAAAGCGATCGAGAATTGGTCTGCACCAAAGACACCCACAGAAATCCGGCAATTCTTGGGTCTCGCGGGCTATTATCACAGGTTTATCCAGAAATTCTCCAAAATTGCTAAGCCTTTAACTACCCTGACACAGAAAGGTGTAACATTTAGTTGGGGAGAAAAGCAAGACACTGCGTTTCAAACGTTGAAGCAGGCTCTATGCAGCGCACCTATCTTGTCCCTGCCCGAAGGGACGGAAGACTTCGTTGTCTATTGTGATGCATCCAATCAGGGCCTAGGTTGTGTGCTCATGCAACTAGGAAAGGTTATCGCCTATGCCTCGAGGCAGTTGAAGACACACGAAGTCGATTATACAACTCACGATCTAGAGTTAGGAGCAGTGGTCTTCGCGTTAAAGATCTGGAGACATTATCTCTACGGAACCAAGTGCACAGTATTTACCGACCATAAGAGCCTACAACATATCTTCGATCAGAAAGAGCTAAACATGAGACAGAGGCGATGGGTAGAGCTACTCAATGACTACGAGTGCGAAATTCACTACCATCCCGGCAAGGCCAATGTGGTAGCGGATGCCCTCAACCGAAAGGAGTATTCAGGGCGTAAGGTGAAGGCACTAACAATGACCATCCATTCCCATTTGTCCGCACAAATCAGAGAGGCTCAGCTGGAAGCCTTGAAACCCGAGAACATGGCAGATGAAGCGATACGGGGAATGGACAAGAACTTAGAGGTCAAGAGTTTACTATTTTATGAACCAGATCTGGACCCCAAAGTACGGTGGGTACAGGGAGGTTGTCATGAATGAGGCTCACAAGTCTAGATACTCCGTTCACCCAGGTTCAGATAAAATGTATCTGGATCTCAAACAACTCTATTGGTGGCCGAACATGAAAGCAGAAATTGCTACCTTCGTAGGCAAGTGCTTGACTTGTGCCAAGGTAAAAGTAGAATATCAAAAGCCCTCAGGTTTGCTTCAGCAGCCGGAAATACCTGAGTAGAAGTGGGAAATGATAACCATGGATTTTATCACCAAGTTACCCAGATCTCCGAGTGGGCACGACGCCATCTGGGTAATTGTCGATCGGTTGACTAAATCCGCCCACTTCCTGCCAATCAAAGAAAACTTCAAGATGGAGAGGCTCACGCGGATCTACATTCGAGAAATAGTTCGCCTTCATGGGGTATCTGTATCCATTATCTCAGACCGAGATAGCAGGTTCACCTCGAGATTTTGGCAATCGCTACAGAAGGCTCTTGGAACTAAATTGGATATGAGCACGGCTTATCATCCACAGACAGATGGACAGAGTGAGAGAACAATTCAGACATTGGAAGATATGTTGAGGGCCTGTGTCATCGACTTCGGCACGTCATGGGACACTCATCTTCCTTTGGTCGAATTTTCCTACAACAACAGCTACCATACCAGCATCAAGGCTGCGCCGTTTGAATCCCTCTATGGCCGTAAGTGCAGATCCCCTCTGTGTTGGGCTGAGGTGGGCGACACGCAACTAGCCAAGGGTCAAGTCCCCGACAACACTCTCACTGGTCCTGAAATCATCCGAGAGACAACTGAAAAGATCGTACGAATTCGGGAACGACTGAAAGCCTCACGAGATAGACAAAAGAGTTACGCCGATAAGAGACGAAAACCCTTGGAATTCCAGGTTGGTGATCGTGTCCTTCTGAAGGTCTCACCCTGGAAAGGCATGATACGCTTCGGGAAGCGTGGAAAGCTAAATCCAAGATATATCGGACCATTCGAGATCCTTGCTAGGATCGGTCCCGTAGCATACAAACTCCAGTTACCCTGAGAACTTAGCAACATCCATCCCGTCTTCCACGTGTCGAACCTAAAGAAGTGTCTGTCCGATGAGACACTTGTGATTCCCCTCGACGAGATCGATCTAGACGAAAGTCTACGTTTCGTGGAAGAACCTGTTGAAATCATGGACCGAGAGGTCAAACGAACGAAGCAGAGCCGCATCCCGATAGTGAAGGTTCACTGGAATGCCAAGCGGGGACCTGAATTCACTTAGGAGCGCGAGGATTCAATGAAACAGAAGTACCCCCATCTCTTTCCGAGTTCATGATTTGTATTATATTCTTTAATTTCGGGACGAAATTCCCTCTAATGGGGGGATGATATGACAACCTGGAATTTCTATCTTGTACTCCTATTCATTTCAATCAATGTTAAATTTGTTCTATTGACTTCTTGTACTGTTTAAGGGTTCATTTAAGTGTTCTAAGCTTGGGTGCAGTCAAAGTTGTGGTTAGGAATGAGTCAACAAGTCGTATAGTGTCAAAACCGGACCATACACCCCTTTTGGAGGAGTGTGCGACCGCACACATGGGTGTACGACCGTACACACCCCTCATGACCACACACCCACTCGTATATAAAGGGTAGACCCCTTTCCCTTCATTCCTTTCACTTCTTGGCCGCACACTACACCATTCTCTCAAGTTTCTTCAACCGTGAACCCTTCAAAGCTTCAAAAACGTGAGTAATTCATCCTCTAGCCTGCAAACCATGAAAGACCACTCTATCTAAGCCTTAAGTGTGCAGTATTCGTCATGTTCTTCGTGTTAGGAAGTGAGTGCGGCCGCACACCCCCATAACGTGGCCGCACACTCTTAAAATACCCTCCAAAGTGAGAGTTTGACTTCCATATTCGAGTTGGACATGACCCTAGCTTTGCTACACCTTAGAGTTGGCATTTTGGACATCATCATGTAGGGTGTACGACTGCACACACCTGTGTACGGCCGCACACACCCTTGTGCGGTAGCACACTCCTTGTGTGCGGCAGCACACTCCCGTGTGCGACCACAAACTCATCCTAGGGCCGCAAACCCACTTCTAGGACCCTTTATCTTGCATTACAATTGAGTATAGACCTAGAACACTTCATGGATGCAAGTATGGACCTTGAAAACACCTCAAAGGCACCCTCCATCATGAGTGTACGGCCACACACCCCTTGGTCCGCACACCCATGGCCGCACACACCTTTAGGGTGGCCATACACCCCCCTCATTCCGTCCTTTAAGGTCCTAACACTTAGTGCAGGTAGTCCCAAGCTCTTAGAGTGGTTCTCCATCACATTTAGTAGGGAAATACCTTCATTTGACTCCTTTATGTGTCATTACATGTTAATTAGGACCAAATCATGTTCAAGGCTTCACTTGAATATCCCACATTCTGTATCGATCCTTCATTCAAATCGCCCGAGGTGAGTTCATACCCCTACGTTTTTCCGAGTTTTTCATGTTTTCAGGGGGGGGGGGAATACAAGCAAAAGTACAAGGAAACTTGTGCTCAAAATATATTATTTTGTTTAAGATAATTATATTTTCAGTATGCTTTTAACATGGAAAACAGTTTTTACCAAACGATTAAGAAATCAACTCGTAGAAACAGTTTTCAAAACTAGGGTAACAAACTTGTGAATCATGTAGTAAAATGTATTATTTTATAAAGGATTCATGCAAATCATAAAAAGGATTTTCAGTATTATTACTTGTAAATTTGTTAGTCTAAGTTGGAGACACGTCCTTGGTAACTGATGCGACATCGACCTCCGGCGAGTCTTCTGGTCTTCTACTGCGGCGGAGATCTGACATCACAGTGCAAAGTCGTTAGAGCCGTCCCAGGGACTGTGCCCCGGGAGCGGACTCCGATGGTCAAGTTAGATCAGCTAGAAGATCTGAGATGGTTCTCCATAGCTGGAGGGAACCATCTTGGTGCTAGTGGTGGTGTATGGTGGCTGACGGCGGCGGGTGGCGGCTGAGCCACCCGGCCGGAGTATAGGGCGGCGGCTGAGCCAAAGGGAAGATCCATGGTGGCTGCTAATCCACTCGGGAAAGATCCCTCTCCGTGGAGGAGATACTATTCATTATATAGGGGACAATTAGGTCAGGCCTTGGGCCAGCCCAATTCAGGCCCAACTAGCAAGGAGCTGGGCAAGGCCGCCCGAAGGCGCCGGGCGGGGCTGGCGGGCGCGCCCCAGGCAGGGTTGGCGGGCGCGCACCAGGAGATGATGGCAAGGGAGCGTCTGGCCGAGCC
Source organism: Lactuca virosa (assembly GCF_052849685.1). NCBI lineage: Eukaryota > Viridiplantae > Streptophyta > Magnoliopsida > Asterales > Asteraceae > Lactuca > Lactuca virosa. The sequence continues at coordinate 264,725,965 of NC_136427.1, forward strand.
GGCAGGAGAGTCCCCAGCAAGGCTGGCAAGGGAGTCCCCAGCAAGGCTCGCAAGGGAACGCCAGGCAGGGCTGGCAGGAGCGCGCCAGGCCAGGCTGGCGCGCTGGAGCAGTCTAGGCCATGCCAATGGACCATATATCATCAAGTCCCCCCAGTCTGGTGTTATTGGTACGCGGCCAATGACATCGGACTGGAACTAGTGATATAAACCAACAGGAGAGTCCCCAGCGAGGCTGACAAGGGAGTCCCCAGCAAGGTTGGCAGGAGAACGCCAGGCAAGGATGGCAGGAGCGCGCCAGGCTAGGCTGGCACGCTAGAGCTGTCTGGGCCATGCTAGTGGACCATATATCATCAAGTCCCCCCCAGTCTGGTGTTATTGGTACACGGCCAATGACATCGGACTGGAACTAGTCATATAAACCAACAGGAGAGTCCCCAGCGAGGCTGGCAAGGGAGTGCCAGGCAGGGCTGGCAGGAGCGCGCCAGGCCAGGCTGGCGCGCTAGAGCAGTCTAGGCCATGCCAATGGACCATATATCATCAGTAACACTCCCACAGAATCAGAGTGTATGACCAGCACTTGTGACCAGAATCTCTTGTAGGGAGAGCGTGACTGTTGTGTATAGATCTATACGGGACTAACAATCCCGCACCTTGCTGCTAGCTACAGTCGGACCGGCAGGTCTACGGGTGACAAAGTCATAAAGGATACCGGCCCCGTTACGTGCCATATCCAGTCAGTTATGGTCATGACACTCACAACCTAGATAGCAGAGATTTACTTTTATAATAATGAATCAAGTGAACTAACCTCAAAGTAATAACCGATTGATTGCTAGAGGGTATTAATAATGCCTTCAGGATTTAGTTCACCATGTTTTCTTTTTATTAGTTTTATTTATGTAATAAGGCTAATGTACCTCACTGGGAGTAACCAGGGTTTTTAAAAGAAAACTATGTTTATCGATATAAGTATGGTAGATACTTGTACACCTCAGTTTAGAACGGATAATCAATGATCAACTTTTAGGGAAAATATAGGATTTTCCCGGGATAACTCGGCTTTTCAAAAACGGATTGTTTAACAGGTAACTAACGGATATTCATATTCATTCCACGGCTCCTTGGATTGTACATATCTTGTATGAATCTGGAGGTTATGGAAGGAATGGGTTTGCAAACATGCTTTTCATAAGAAAATATAGGATTTTCTTGAGGAACACTTTTCAAAAGGATTCAAAGAACATTTTTCCACCAAAACTGAATGTTTATGAACTCACCAGCTTTATGCTGATATTCTTTCAAACTGCTTGTATTCTCAGGAAATCAGTAGACAGGTACTTCGTGGATTTAGAGGAGTCGGTGCAATAAGAGTCATGTTTTTATATTTTACATACTTTTGATGTATTTAAAATAAGTTTCAAACTGATGTAAACATTTTCCTATATATGTAACCACTGTATTGGTTGTGTTGCTATGATTCCTATTATTCATTGGTTGTGATGCTAAACATGACGTCCTCCACCCCGAAACGATTCCGCCATTCCGGTTTCGGGGTGTGACAGTTTACTTTTTTCTCTTTCATGTTTTGCCACGGAACTTATTCTTTTCATTCTAACGCCTCTATTATGATTTCCTTCTTTCATTCTTCTTTTCTATTCTTATATTCTCCCTGCCGCCTTCTTCTCCAATCACAATCATTCACCGCCATTACAAGTATCTTCTGTACCTTTATCCGCTTCCTTTTCTCAATTCTTTCCCTGGGTGACTGATGTTCGAGCTGTTGCCTTCTCCAATCGCTTCCTTTTCTCAATTCTTTCCCACATCGTCTCTCTCCCTCGGTGACTGACATTCGAGCTGTTGCTGGTGATCTATTGTTTCCGATTTGGGGGTACTAATTATCACCCACCATCGTCTCCACTTCCACAGGTCGATGTCTGATTTCATTTCGTTCTTATGTAGGTTTCGATGAATTTCATAGGGAGTTCAGGGTCGACTTTCGAATTTCAGGTATATCACCCGTAATTTCGGATTTGAAGTTGCTTAGACTTTGATTTTATTGTAACTTCCCTTCATATTTCATCAATTTGATTTTACGTTATATTAATCATTATTTAGAAACGACGTTTCATATCTTGATTGAGCCCCGATTAGTTGCGTTTCCTGAAATTCAGATGCTGATATCAAATGGTACATGAGACCAAGCTGTTGTTCCCAGTGAGGTATCCACCGGTATGATTTGTTTCTCTCATGACTCAAACTTTTTCTCAGAATGATTTCCCCAAATCCATCTATGCCCATCTTTCTACTTTTGTCATATTTGGTTAAAACTTTTTAAATATATGTAGCCTTTTTATTTCGTATATCAATGGTGTAGACAGTAGACATGCATGCATTTGATTTAACTTGCAAGCAGCCAAGCAGGTATTTTGCTAGAATTGCAGATGTAATAATGACATATGCACATCAATTTTTGTCTTGTAGGCATATATCAAACACTTGATCTAAGAGATGGAGGCTTGGACTACCTTGGAAAAGGTGTTTCCAAGGTAACCTAATACTCTGAAATCTGAATTGATGTTTTTTGTTTATTTTTGGACAGTTTCTAATGTCTATTTAAACTAAGTTTTACATTCTATGATTAGGTTGCTTCCAATGTGAATACCATTATCGACCCTGCTATTGTAGGCAACGTTTGTTTCATCAATTCACTCTTTCCCCTCGATATCAATCTAAATATTACTATTTTAGTTGACATACATAATGTAAACATATATGTTCATATTACAGGACCCTGATGAAACTAGTATTGACAACTACATGGTTCAAGAACATGATGGAACTAAGAACGAGTAGGGATGGTGCAAGCAAAAGGTAAAGTATAGTCTCAACTTTCACATCCTAAATTTATTTATTTATTTTTTTTATAAATGATCTACTTTCTTGTATATGCCAAGATAACTATTGAATGTGGTGACAAAGTTCAAATTGTTGGAGATGATCTTTTGGTCACTAACCCAACGGTAAGTTTTCCAAAATTCAATTTCAAGTTTTGTGAAGGGCAAAATCGTTATTTTAAAAGATTTAACGATCCATAGACCACTAAGGAGACCCAAAAGATTAGTATACCAGAATGACCCAAAGACAAAGAAGCAGTCAGTTTCTTCCAATTTTGTTGTCTTTGGAGTTTAGTTATTTGGTTTGAAATTGGTTTAACAAATTTCAAGAATTTTTTTTTTGGTTATCTTTAATTAACTCTGTCTATTGGATTTCCATCTGAATTTGGTACTAAGATTAAATTGTTTATTTCTATTGATTCTCATGATTTCAATTTTTTTTTTTGTTCTTCAAGGATACAAAGGTTAGCTGATATGAAAAGGTTAGCATATATGAATAAAACGGTAAAACTTGCAAAGATTGGATTGTTTATTTCCGTTTTAGATAATTTGCATAAATAGCTTATTGATTAGTTTTTTTTATTGCCGATTTTGACAACGTGTGATCTGTTAAACCGACCGACTAAATTGGTTTGGGTTAGTTGGGTTTCTGCAAATTTACATTTTTTTAAGGTATAGGAAACTTATAGTCTCTTTTTCTATTTGTTAGTATCTTACACTCAATGTTTTTAGGTACTCATCATGGATAGAGTTACTCTTAAAATCATGTCATGTTCATGCAAAATGGCAGATATCACAGATGAAGGCGTTTCATGTAAGACACAAAGGCCAGTATAACAAAATGTGAATTCCTTTTTTCTTAATCTTATATAATGGTCAACATGTTTTACTCATATTGGTAATTTTGAGTTAAGAATGACATTGGAATATATCTTGTGAAGTCACTTGACATATTTGTATTTTATAGAGGTGAATAATATGTTTATTTTTTTCTTACAATGGTGGAACAAATTCACAAGAGAAGACAACCAGTCCCCTCCGTGGATGCAGTATACTACATCCAACCAACAAAAAAAAAGTAAATTATTTTATCTTTTTTATAAAATCAACAACTGATAGTATCTTAATTGTGTTCTTTTATGCTTCTGTTAAAATACATACAGTCTTCATTTCATATTGGCTGACATGGCTGGAAAAGCGCCTCTATATAAAGAGTATGTGAAAGATCATACACCTTTTTTTTATGTTATAAATCTTGTATCCAAGACTATTAATATCATTGAATTTTACAACTTGATTTATTTCTTCTTTTAGAGCTTATGTCTTCTTCAGTTCATCTGTTTCAAAAGAATTGGTTGCTGACATAAAAAAGGAGCCAAGTATAAAGTCTCGCTTACGTGGCATGAAAGAGGTTTGGTTAAAACATTTTCATTATCCCTTTTCTTCGCGTAATATAAATAAATTTTTAATTATAATAACATGTGAGGGAATTTGCAATTGAACTTGGAGTACTTTGCCATTGATAGCCAGGTATATAATCTCATTTACATAAATTGATTTACGTTTATAATAAGATTTATTTAAGTTAAAATTATACCATAACAGTGTTTTATCACTAATCATGGGAGCGCGTTGGAAGAACTTTATGGGGATGAAGAATTTTCCCGAAAAGGAGATGAATGTGTAACTGCCATGGCCAATCGTATTGCAACTGTATTTGCTTCAATGTTGGTATGATTTTATAAAAGTTCATTTTTTTTACCTATTTATTTATCAAATATAAAGGTAAAAATAGCAAAGTATTTATATTTATTTTCATATAACAGCTTAGTTTAACCCATAATAGCAATGTACTTATATTTTGTATTATGTGTTAAAGAAAATGTAAGTACATTGTTATTGTGAGTTACATATTACTATTATTGTTGAAAAATGTGAGCATGTTGTTATTATGGGTAAATAAATGTAACTATGAGTAAAAAAATGAAGTACATTGTCTATATTTGTAACATGAGTATGTTGCTATTTCTTAGAATTTACTCTTATTTGTTTAGGAGTTCCCATTTGTGCGTTACAGAGCTGCCAAATCACTTGACCCCAAAACAATGTCAAAATTTTGTAATCTAATCCCTACAAAACTTGCTGTTGCTGTTTGGAATAATCTTATGAAATATAAAACTCTCAACCACTTCCCACAAACTGAAACATGTCATTTGCTCATTTCTATGTAAGTCGTATCAAGACCTCTTCTGTATATGTAATATGTTTTCATTAATATAAATATAATCCTATGTTCTACCATTTGCTATAGCTTGAAATAAGGAAAAAAAAACAAACAAACATAGCGCCAAAGGCACAGGTAATTCCCATCTAGTTTAAGTTATTTCTTAAAAACTACAAATTTATTTTCTTATTTAATTTAAGTTTTTTTTTTAATCTAAAAGTTTACAAAAGCTATTGCCAAAGACCCTTTTTAATTTTAACACCTTGACATCAACATAAAAGAGGAGCAAGATTTTCATACTAATATCTAATACCCACAAACAAATAAAAAACTTTGTCCCACCAAATATTAAATTAAATAAACTAACTTATGTATACCAAATACCAATCACCAAACATGGTCCAAATGATTTTAATTTTGAAAATTTCACAAGTATAAGTCAACCACTCCAAAACTATTACATTTTGCAACACTTATAAACAATTAAAGCTTGATACTACCAAGTACCATCGAATGTTTCCAATATGAACAAATTATCAAAGAAAGGGGTTGAATTGATTGATACGTCTTGTACAACAATTCCTTCATTTATTGTTCATCTAAAACAGAGTTTCTTAGCTACAAAGTTCTTGCAGATGAAGAAACCTAATTTTATATGTTCTTGGAGATGAAAACCCCTAATTTTGTATGTTCCTATAGGCTATAGGTGAAGAATCCTAAGTTTGTATGTTCTAGTAGATGAAATTATTTGGTATTTGGGCATGGAAATGAAGCTACAATATCCAAGAAGCAAATAACAAAAACAAATGAAGTAAAAATGCAAAAATAACGGTGTTGAAATGGAATAAAACATGATGATCTAGATGGAATAATAGTTGGATGTGTCAAGTTCATAACACAAGATTTTTAATCTTTTTCCTAAATTTTCTTTTATGAGATTAGGGTTATGTGCTTGATTCATTCCTATTTTTCTTCCCCTAAACAATCTGATTGATTCATCGTTTTTTGATTTTTCAGATATTTATATGGTATAATAATACCTACATATATACCAAAATCTGCCACAATTCAAGGTTGATAGCTAACAATGTCAATTATACATGAATGGAATGGTAGCAAATTTGATTTAGAATATTGAATACTAGAATCAGTAAAATTCATGATACTGAACTTTTTTGAAGATTCGGGAAACATGAATTAATAGCAAAAGAGGGGCAACGTGATCCATTAAGAACCCTAAACTTCAAATCGCAGCAAATTGATGTATTTGAAGCACATATTACATACGTTCTAATAAACGAGAAACTGTAATGAAAAATGTTTATCACACCTCATCTTCATGGAGAAGCATATTAGGTATCCCCTTGTTAACAGGGAACCGGCGGCCGGTCTCCGGGCAAACGAGTGCGCCTTCCTCGAGGTGAAGTTCAAGAAGTGCGTGGTGGAATTTCTGCAAAAACTCATCGGAATCAAGCACCGACGCGTCGGGGACTTCTTCAGGGAGCTCGGCGTATCCCATGATCTTTGAAGCGTCGGCTAGGGCTTTCCAATCGATCTTGGAGAACATGTTCTTGAGGAAATCAGGATTGAAATCGACTTGCTTCTCGACGACTTTTTCTACTTCGATTCGGAGAGGGAAACCATTGATTACTCCCTTGATGTTCGAAGAGAGCATGTTGTGTGTCAATAGCCTCATCTTTTCGTTCGCGTCTCCGGTGATGGTGTTTTGCTCTGGGCGGCGGCGAGGATGAGGAGTGAACTGCTGTTCAAGGGTTTAAAAGAGACTTCAGCCTTCAGGGGTTTTATGAAAATAAAAGTTTATTTTTCATTTCATAGACCTATCGACTTTAAAAAAGATATTTTCGAAATCTGATTATGTTTTATAAATCAAAACTAGATTATAACCCACGTTAAACGCGGGGAACGCATAAAAAATATACAAATGTCTATAGATATTGCATAATAATTATATTAAAAAATTATGGTTATTGGTATTATTCAAAATGTGTAGAAGATACATTCAAATCGATAAATATCTATAATCGTTAAAGGATCTTTTTGTATACAACATTTTTTTGTTTTATTAGTTAAATGACATTCCTCGTCACATATGGTTATGATATTATTATATAATCATAAGTATTCTAATCAGACGTTCCTTCCATAATAAGGTTACTTAATTTAAGCCTATATCGACAACCAATATACTGTTTTTTTTTTCACTACATTAAATATTGACAACTATTTCATTTATTCAAATAAAATCATAGAGTATATTTTATGAAATGTTAAATGTTATATGGATTTAATTTCAGTATATCATCAATGGAAATTCTTTTTCTAAATCATTATTGGTTTATTTTAAATTGATTATGAATATAAGTGCTAGCTTTTATGTTTGTTCTTATTTATTTGGTGTTCGCAAGAACTTTGCATTAGTCTTAGTGCAACTTTGAATAATTTTAGTATATTGTCAATGTAATTTGGTATATCTTTTAATTATATGAAATATCAAATAATGACATTTCATTACTACTGTGATAATTTAGTTATATATTGCATTTTTACTAATCTTAACGATCTTATATTTTTTCTAATAACCGTAACGCTTTTACTAATTGTACTTATAAATCTCCTAATATCTTATAATTTTTATCTTACTTTATAATTTTCATAACTATACTATTTTCAAGATTGACTGTCTTAATAGTTTTTTTTTCAGTCTATTCAATTTTATATTTTATCGTACAACATCATCGTTTGTATGTATTCTGAAAATTCATTTTAAAAATGCTTAATGTTTACATCTTGATATTTTTTTAATAAACTCGTGTAATAGTTATGGAATATATATATATATATATATATATATATATATATATATATATATATATATCTTGTGTGAATTAACATTTACTTCATTCACTAAATTAAATTTCTCATTAAACGGATATATTTTGGAAAGTAATAATTATAATGGGGCAATATTATCTAAGACATAAATGTTTGATATATACTTTTGGAGGGAAAAATTCGGGATCTGACAAAAATTATTTTGGAGGGAATTGTATTTTGTAAAGTATAATAGTATGACAAAATTTGGAATATGTATATTCTTGTGTAAATTTATAAATTTTATTGTGACTATATAAAGATAAAACAAAGTAGGTTGGTATGTTAAAAAAAAAAAATTCAATGAACGTATGTAACTAAAAAATGGAATTTGAAGATGAAAATGCAAAACTTAAAAGTATGAAGACATGTGATAAAAAAAAGTGTGACAGAGCTCTAACAAAATTTGACCAATTTATTAGGGAGAAGATCAACAAATTATTTCCTGTATGACAAAATGTGAATTCTATAATTAGTGGATTCGAAATGTTTTAAGTAATGCTAAAATAAACATGTATATTAAAGTGTAGATGAACATGTCATTTTCATGCAAACGACATGTTTTATGGTATCATGTAGAAAAATACTTTAGAAACAAAATGTTTTAAAAACATATACTTAACTAAGATCCTGATCAACCAGGTTCATCAACCGTTTCTCATTTGAATTTTCAATAATCACTTTCATGGGATTAGTCGACACAACCTGACCAAGAAAATCTTGAACAAAAAAAATAAACGGTTGTTGTATTATAGATGTGTAATACAATAAATATTTACGTGTAGATAAGGTAGAATGTTAAAATAAAATCTTACCAAATGCAACACGAGTGTCGAGATTCCTGGCTATCAAATCCTAGAAAATCACAAAATTATAAGGATCCACCATAACAACAAAATCATTTGATACACGAACTTTGGTTGTTTTGTAGAAATTATTCTTATGCTTATGATCAACCAGCATGTAATCTCCTTCATTTATGGCCATACCAAAACTACTAATTTCCCTTATAGATCCTTCAACAAAGAGGGCTTCAAACGAACTAATGAGATTTTTTTTATTGTTGCTTGTATTTTAGTGCCATGTAAGTGAAAAAAAATTGGTTAAGTTAGAAATTTTATAAATTAAAAGCAACATAATAATAAAATGAAAAATTTGTACCTACTCGTCAATTAAAATCATGTCCAAGCTGCTGCACATGTTTGGGTTATTTTTTAAGTTTGCTTCCAAAGCAAGAGTACTTGAACACGAATCTTTCAGCTTTCCTTGGATGCATCGATGTCAGCAACCTTATCAAAGACGATCTCATCACGATTGTTTTGTGTGATGGGTGTAAAATGAAAAAGAAAACAATTAGAATTAGAAAGAACTTTTATATGAAATAAAAGGGACGTATACAATGTATTTGTAAGTCCCCAAATATGCTTGTGTATCAATCAGATCCAATTGATGGTGCGGAATCCCAATCAATTGGATGATGTTAGATCAAATAGAAGAGAAATGAGAAGGAGAAGAAGAAGATGATGAATCTTGTATGATTTGATTAGAATGAAGATCCAGATACAAGATTCACACACACTAAAGCTCCTTTCTCTCTCTTTTGGCCGTACACTCCTTTTCTGTTCATCAATCCCTCCTCAACCACCTAACACCTATATATATACTTGGGGAATATGAGCCATAAATGGGTTTACGGCCGTAAATGGGGTTACGACCGTAAACACCCATTGGGCCGTAAATACAACTGCAAAAATATATTACACGACCAAAAAACTATTAATGCCTAGAAAAGTAAAGTATAAACCATATTTTGACCCAACAATCTCCCCCTTGGTTTGGTGCTAGCTTGGACTCAGTCTTTATCAACTACCAGCACGTCCGACTTCCCTATAGCTCCATACCACATTCTTTTTCTGATAATTCCTGCAACCCTTCACAACAGCTTCAACAGTAACTGCTCCAGCATTATCTGTCTTCAGTTTGGCAGTCCTCCAGAATTCCCTGATGATATTCTGATAAACCACGGGATTCACAGTAATAGCAGATGCCAAGCAGCAATCCCTCAGCCTGTGGATCATCGACCTGAATTCTCCATGAACAGCAAGAGGATCAGCCAGTACGATGGCCAAGTTGTGCATGTCAGCGAACTTCAAATTTGCCATTTGATCTGTAGTAAAACAAGTCAAGTAAGAAAACAAAAATATTTGAGCAATTAATGTTTTAAGTTTTCTTAATTAATTGATTTAATTTTGGCCTTTAAAAAAAATTATTTTGACCAAACTGGAGTTTACGGTCAACTAGGGGTTTACGGCCGTAAACTCATGGCCGCAAACGGAGTTTACGGCCGTAAACTCCTTGGCCGTAAGCTTCAGCCGTAAACGCCGACTGACTGTTTTTCTTCGATTAAGGCCCCAAAAACCGTCGATTTGATGAATAAAACACATTCCTACGGTCGATTTTGTTATACCTTTGAGATGAACCGAACGATTTCACAAAAACACGAGAATTTTTTTTTCGAGAGGAGAGAGAATGGGAGAGAGTTTGCGGCCGAAAAAAGAGAAAATGAGGAGTGAAAAGGTTTCCGGCTGTAAACCCACATTTTATACCCTGTGCGATTTTACCTGTCTTCCACACAGTATAATGCACAGTCCAAATCCCAAATATTTTAAAAATAAAAATAAAACATTTTGAGGATTTAAAAAATAAAATTAAAATTAAAATAATAAAAAAATTCCTAAATTTAAAATTTTTAAATTTTGACAATTATAAAAATAAAATAAAAATAAAACTAAAAATAAAACAAGACTAGATTTATCTCATCAAACACATAATATAATTTTGTGACACTGGGATCAAAGTTGTTAGACAGCCTTAATCCACTTGTCGGTACCTCTACCTTCATGTCTTCGTCTGGTCGATCGCCGATATTGTGATCCACTTAAACACAAAAAATTTGTGATAAATTTGGACAAGCTAAGAAAGACAAGACATTTTTGATCCTTTATTCTTAGATAAATTTCCTAGGGACCATTTAGCTAACGACGACCAGGGATATTGTTGTCCACCTAAATTGAGCAGCGAGATCTACAGACAATCTGTAAGTGTTCAATTTTAATTGTACTAGAACATGTTTCCCGCTTCCTGATACGCTCCAGTAATCAAGGACTTCCAGAATACTCCTTACATCGGGTGAGCAGACAATTATTAAGAGAGAAGATAGATTTAGAATGCATATGCTATACACCCAGGTCGGATCTCTTCCAATCACGTAGAGGGTGAAACATATGACTAACTGAAGTTTTAGAGGGATTGAGAAGAAGAATGATGCATATACTGTGTACCAGGTCGGATTGAAAGTCACGCAAAGGAGACAGTATATGGCTAACAGATAGAAAGAATTGCATAGATAGAAGATGCAGAGAGATAGAGTTGCATATGTTACAGTCCAGGTCGGATCTCTCGATCACGCAGAGGAGGCAACATATGACTAACAGACAGAAAGAAAGAAAATAATCTTCTACGGACCTAATTTATCGGAATTCCCCAGTCACCCCATCAATACCGGAATTAAGAACAGAATCCGCACATCGAGGAAAAGTTAATCCACAGTTCTAGATACGAGTTCTTTTAATGTGACCAGTAGATTCCCATGTATATCTCCTTGCTCAACCTATCCGAGCGTCGTATTGTCAGGCTAAACGGATCTAACTAGGTCAAGATTTGTCAAGTCTCTGAATTCCTTAAGTTCAACTCCGCCTAGTCAAGTCCATTTAGAATCTTTCGTGCCTACCAGCACATCGAACATAGAGCTTGAACAATATAGTTTTGGTACGTTACGCAGATTCAGATTGTCTGTTATCACTTGATAATATCACTTCCCGTCACATCACCTACAAGCAAAACTATTAGCAACATATATATATATATATATATATATATATATATATATATATATTTAATGTTTTTGGATTTTTGAGATTTTCAAATTTTTGTTTGGTTTTTGTTTATTTCTCCCCCTAAATTTGTGCATGGGTGAGAATGAAATCACTAAAATGCTCAAATTTAAACTAACCTAACCTAAAACAAAAAAAAATTAATCCTCAAAACGAATCATTTGATAATATAGTTTTGGTACGTTACGCAGATTCAGATTGTCTGTTATCACTTGATAATATCACTTCCCGTCACATCACCTACAAGCAAAACTATTAGCAAGATATATATTTTTTTATTTTTTTAATATTTTTGGATTTTTGAGATTTTCAAGTTTTTGTTTGGTTTTTGTTTATTTTCCCCCCTAAATTTGTGCATGGATGAGAATGAAATCACTAAGATGCGCAAATTTAAACTAACCTAACCTAAAACAAAAAAAAATTAATCCTCAAAACGAATCATTTTCAAAAATCCCACAAGCACATCGAATCGAGCTTTGTTAAAAGGCTTGGTGAACAGATCCACCACATTATTAGCAGAGGGAACCTGTTCCAGCCGGATGAGCGAGCGCTCATAACAGTCTCTGATAAAATGAATTTTGATATCAATGTGCTTGGTTTTGGAATGTTGGATAGGATTTTTAGTAATTTGAATCGCAGCCTCATTATCACAGTAGATGGGGGTTTCTAGATAATTCAAACCGTAATCCAACAGCTGATGTTGGATCCAGATAACTTGAGAGCAACAAGCAGATGCAGCAACGTATTCCGCTTCTGCTGTTGAGGTTGAGACGATATGTTGTTTCTTGCACTGCCATGACACCAGCCTGTCTCCAAGGAATTGACACCTTCCTGATGTAGAATTCCTGTCAAGCTCACAACCTCCATAATTACTGTCAGCAAAAGCATATAAATCAAATTCGGAATTTTTCGGATACCAAAGACCCAATTTTGGGCTGCCTTTGATATACCAAAAAATCCTTTTGACAGCAATAAGATGTGAAAGTTTAGGATTAGCCTGATAACGTGCGCATTGACAAACTACAAACATGATGTCTGGACGGCTTGCAGTAAGATACATCAACGATCCGATCATCGATCTGTAGTGTGTCTGATCTATGGATTCGCCATCAGTATCTGGATACAGCAGGGGTCTTTCGGTCATCGGCGTCGAAGCAGGTTTTGTGTCTTGAAACCCGAACTTCTCAAGAATATCCTCCACATACTTAGCTTGATGGAGCAGGATTATGGTTGAATTTTGTTTGACCTGAAGCCCCAGAAACATGGTCATTTCACCAAACGAACTCATCTCAAACCTCTTTTTCATAACGGCTTCAAACTCTTTGCATAGCTATGGACTGGTAGACCCGAAGATAATGTCGTCAACATAGATCTGGACTAGAATCTGATCATTACCAACATGCTTGATGGATAAAGTTTAATCGATAGTGCCACGAGAGTATCCATGATCGAGCAAGTGCTTTGTGAGAGTCGCATACCACGCTCGAGGAGCTTGATGTAACCCATACAACGCCTTGTCCAACTTGTAGACATGATTAGGAAACTTCGAGTTAATGAAACCAGGGGGCTGATCAACGTAGATTTCTTCCTTCACCTTGCCATACAAGAAGGCTGTCTTGACATCCATTTGGTAAACCGTGAAGTTCATGTAGGAAGCATATGCAAGGAAGATACGAATAGCCTCCAAGCGAGCCACTGGAGCATAAACCTCAGTATAATCAAGACCCTCGACTTGACGAAACCCGCGAATCACCAGTCTTGCTTTATTGCGCACTATAAGACCAGAATCATCCTGCTTGTTTCGATAGACCCAGCGTGTGTCAAGAGACTTTTTGCCCTTTGGTAACTCAACCAATTTCCAAACCCTGAGCTTTTCAAATTAATTTAGCTCTTCATGCATAGCATCTACCCAGCTGGGCTCATTCAAAGTCATTTCAACATTCTTGGGCTCTATTTGAGAGATAAAGCAAGAATAGAGACATGTATTGACATCTCCACTCTGACTTCTGGTTCTAACTCCATCGCCCAACTGACCAATGATGTTTTCGATCGGGATAATCGAGTTGAATTCTTGAAGGTATCTCTTGGCTGATATCATTGAATGAGACGGGAAGAGTGTGAATGTTGAAACCTCCATCATGTGCTGATTGTTCCACATTAGATGAATCTGCGACAAACTCATTAGCAATTTCTTCAGGAAAGAGTAGTTCCATAAAAGTTGGAGTGACAGCGGAAGCATCTCTAGACATGAACTCTCTTTCAACAGGAGTAAGAGGTGTAGCATCAGCATCCGGAGTATCATTTTGAACTGGAGACTCTGGACTACCAAGTGGAACAGATGACTCCCCCTCAGGTGGTGAAGAGGATACCTTTGGAGGTCTGTAGACAACTTCTTCGTCTTCGTCTTCAGAAACAATCTTCGAACCAGAGAAAGACCCAGATGAACCATCTGAAGACACATTAATGGACTTGAAGAGCGATGTGTATTCAAATAGCCAATCAGGGCCCACTCGAGCATCCGTCTCATTCTCCTCCAACCAACGCACGTCGAAGGATTCTACAATCTGCTTTGGCTTCTTATTGTAAACCCTATACGCGGTGCGTGCATCATATCCTACGAAAATAACAATCATCGGCTTTGGCATTGAACTATGGGTTGGACTCCAGGTGAAGAAGGGTGCAAGGGCAGCCAAATACACGGAAATGACTGACTGAAGGCTTGTGACCATATAGAATCTCGTACGGTGTCTTCATCTGAGCTTTGTTGATTAAAACACGATTCTGCACGTAGCAAGCAGTGTTAATCGCCTCAGCCCAAAAGAAAACAGGTAACTTGGAATCACACAGCATCGTCCTTGCAGCGTCTTTTAATGTTCTATTTCTCCTCTCAGCAACACCATTTTGTTGAGGCGTGTGAGCAGAGTTGTATTGACGTACAATTCCCTTTTCTGCGCAAAAATAATCAAGAATTGCATTCTTGAATTCTGTTCCATTATCAGTACGAAGCGCCTTCACCCGGTTGTTGGTTTGGTTCTCAATCATCACAATGAATTTCTTTATCAGATCAGCAACCCCAGCTTTGTTGGATAAAAAGAAGACCCACGTATAACGAGAGAAATCATCTATCACAACCAGACAGTACGAACTTCTGTTGATGCTTAGGACGTTGACCGGACCAAATAAGTCCATATGCAATAACTGGAGCACCTGACTGATTGAGTTAACTTGTTTTGGCAGGTGTGGTTTTCTATGATGTTTTCCTTGGGCACATGATACACACTTCTCAAAAGTGATAAAGTCTCTGACAGGTAAGCCTCGGACCATCTCATTCTTTGCAAGACGATTTAGGTTCTTAGCGTTAGCATGACCGAGTCTTCGGTGCCACAGCATTGCGTTCTGTTCGGAGACCTTTGAAAAGAGGCAAGTGATTTGTTCAGGAATGTTGCTGTTCATATCAATAATGTAAGCATTCCCATCCCGCTTAGATTTGACAAGAATCCACTCTTCCGGGATGACAATGCCTGGCTTGAGAATCATGCACTCCTTGTCGGTGAAATGGGTAGAATAACCTTTGTCACAGATTTGAGACACACTCAACAAACTATGTTTTAACTCGGGAGCAAAGTTGACATTCTCGAAACTTAGCACTCCATTTGTAACAGTTCCTCTCTGAGTGATCTTGCCACCTTCTCCGCCCGCAAAGGAAACAAATCCCCCATTAAAAGATTGAATGTCGCTTAGTTAGGAGATGTCTCCTGTCATATGCTGGGAGCAGCCGCTGTCGACGTACCAAGGTCTGACGACATTCCTCCGCAACTGTTTTTGGATTTTTAATATTTTCTGAAAAAGAAATGAAACAGAAATAACACTATTTTTGGATTTCTCATATTTTTAGATTTCTCATATTTTCTGAAAAAGAAATGAAACAGAAATAACACTATTTTTGGATTTTTAATTTTTTTTATTTTTGTTTGGTTTTCAAAAATTTTAATTCTCCCCTAATATTTAAATTAGAAGAAAACTATGAACAAATTTAACAAAAATAAAATGATATCTAACTTTAAGAGTGATTTGGGATCAAAGTTTTTAGACAGCCTTTATCCGTTTATCATTACCTCTCCCTTCATGAATAGATCTGGTCAATCGTCGGTATCGTGGTCCACTTAAACACGAGAGATTGTGACAAAATTAGGACATACTATAAGTGACAAGACAATGTGATCCTAAGTTCCTAGATAATATTCCTTAAGGACCATTCAGCTGACGACGACCAAAGATATTGTTGTCCACCTAAATTGAGCAGCGAGATCTACAGACAATCTGTAAGTGTTCAATTTTAATTGTACTAGAACATGTTTCCCGCTTTCTGACATACCCCAATAATCAGGAACTTCCAAAGTACTCCTTACTTTAGGTGAGCAGACAATTATTATGAGAGAAGTCAGATTTAGAATGCATATGCTATACACCCAGGTCGGATCTCTTCCAATCTCGTAGAGGGTGAAACATATGACTAACCAGATTTAGAGGGATTGAGAAATAGAGTGGTGCATATACTGTGTACCAGGTCGGATTGAAAGTCACGCAAAGGAGACAGTATATGGCTAACAGATAGAAAGAATTGCATAGATAGAAGATGCAGAGAAATAGAATTGCATATGTTGCAGTCCAGGTCGGATGTATTTCAATCACGCAGAGGAGGCAACATATGACTAACAGAAAGAAAGCAAGAAAATAATTTTCTACAGACCTACTTTATCAGAATTCCCCAGTCGCCCCATCAATACTGGAATTAAGGACAAAGTTCGTACATCGAGGAAGAGTTAAACCATAGTTCTAGATACGGATTACTTTAATGTGACCGGTGGATTATCATGTATATCTTCCTGCTCAACCTATATGAGCGTCGTATTGTCAGGCTAAATGGATCTTTCTAGGTCAAGATTTTTCAAGTCTCTAGATTCCTTAAGTTCATTAATGCCTAGTCAAGTCCATTTTAATCTCTCGTGCCTACCAGTGCATCGAACACAGAGCCTAGACAATTCAGATTCAGTCCCTTACACTGGTTTTAGACTGCCCATTATCACTTTCTTGATATCACTTCCCATCACATCACCTGCAAGCACCTTCCATAACCAACATATTTTTGGATTTTCTGATTTTCTAATGTTTTTGGATTTTTTAAAATTTTAAAATTTTTGTTTTGTTTTTATTTCTCCCCCTAAATTTGTGCATAGGAGAGAAACGAAAGTAAATGCATAAATTTAAACTATCCTAAAACAAAAATTAGTCTTTAAAGTGAATCAGCTTAAGAAAAACTCAGGAGTATCGAGAAGAAAACTCAAACCGTAAGTCACCGATTGAATTTGCATCCAGAAGGTCTGAGAACAGCACGCGTAATCTCAGAACAGATCCGAAAATTCTTCATGTCATTAAGCACTAACCCCGTTTGTGATCTCTTCCTTTCTTCCTTTCCCGCAAAGGACACATACTCCAAAGTTATGAATGTTGTACAGTTGAGAGATGTCTCCTATCATGTGCCTGGAACAACCACTACCAACAAACTGAAGTATGATGATATGCCTCCATAGCTACTCCGACACAGAGCGGGATTAGTTGGTCTTTGGAACCCAGTCCATTTTGAAACTGGGTCGACCTTTGTCATCTACGCAAGATACATTCTCCCATGACATGTCCTGTTTATCACAAACAGAAGATGTAGAAATATTAGAGTCATTAGTAGATTTGGGAGAGTGAGCCTTTGGAACCCATTTGTAGTTGGGTTTAACCCATTTCTTTTTCGATCCGATGGGTGCCTCGGCACTTGCTTTTGAACTTGAGGTCTGTTGTCGAGATGACTTTGACCTAGTCGGTTTTGGTTTCGTTGGAGCATTTCTTGAAATTGGCTTTTGGGCCGTCATTCCCTTCTTGCCCTTGGGAGTTGGATTCTTGACCTTGGGAGTTGAATTCTTGGCCTTCTTGTCATTCCAGTCGCCAATGTCTGATCGTGACCTTGAGGGATTTCTTTTGGAAAATCTCTCTCTTGGCGCATTTTGCCATCCTTGTGCATAGTATGGAACGTATGCGCGATTAGGACAATTTCTGGCAATGAGTCCAGGTGTTCCACAGTGAAAACATGTCTTTTTCTTCACTGTGAAGTTGTTTCTTCCTGCCCCTGGTGGCGTAACTTTGCCTTGTCTCTTATTGTTCCCACAAGCACAATTACAACAGGCACTCTGTTTCACTTGAATTGGTGGCCTGTATTTCTCAACAGCAGGTTGTTCAGAAGCAGCTGAGTTCGAAGCAACAGATTCAAAGTTCAAGGAGATGTTGGTTTGTTCAATGGTGATCTCCTTGTTCTCATCCTCTGCTACTTTACCTACAGATGAAGTAGATGTGCTAGAAACAGGAACATCAGTATTTTCAAACAAATCATCAAATATGTCAAAAAAATTTAACTCAACATGATCCGGAGCAGAAGCATCACAAGATGTATCATTGATTTTAACATCGGAAACAAAAGAGTTATCATTTGAAACAGAAACAGCAGGTTCAGAAACATTTTTATTTTCAGAAACAGATCCTTCAACTTCGTGCTTTGACTTATCTAAAGATTGATCTGCAGGGGAAGTAGAAACGTTAGTATTTTCAACATTAATAAATCCTCCTGAAACAAAACCAGATGACTTGCCATAAACCATGAATGGTTCGTTGGCAATCTCCTCTTTAGACAAGGGTTGATACTGATATGTATGATTAAAAGGAGGAGACACTTTATCGTATCCTAAACCCTTTTGCTGGTTATTTTTAAATTGCAAACAATGGTCTATCATGTTCGCAACTACTTCGGTTGATACATCAAACCTTTTAAAATCAAAATTTGCAGTTTCAAATTGCCCTTTTAATGTATCAAGCTCAGTAATTAACTCAACATTCTGTCTCTTGATATAATCATAATGTACACATTTGATACTGTAGTCTTCCTGAAGTCTCCTAAAGTCTTTGGTTTTTGCTTCTAATTCAGCCTTCAGGGGTTTCTGTCCTTTCCTAAGTTGATATCCTTCGTATTTTAGGTCCTGGACTTCCCTTTTTAGCAAATCATTATGTTCACGAAGAAATTTAATCGTAGTTTCACAAGCTGGAGTACATGAAACTTCATTTACCGGAATGGATTCGGAACTCATTTTTTTTTTAAATTCTTTGACTAAAAACTCTAAAGTCAACCTTAAAAGTCAAATTTAAAAAGTCAAACTTAAAAGTCAAACTTAAAAAGTCAAACCGAAAATCTAAATTTGAAAATTTGAAGATTAAACGAGAAAGTCAAAGTTTAAAGTCAAAGGTCAAATTTTAAAAGTCAAAGTCAAAATTTTAAGTAAAAAGTCAAAAATAAAAGTCAAAAATTAAACACTAAAATTTTTGGTTGAAATTGGAATTTAAAATTAGAAGAAATTGAATTTTGGGGTTAAAAGTGACAAATTTCGAAAGTTGGAACCGAGAAGGACTTGTTTTGAATTAAATTTCGAAGGAGTGAAACAAAGTGTCCGCTAGTCGAGTTGGTAAAGCGCTGTGTTGATCAACTAGAGGTCTCGGGTTCGATCCCCGGCACCCTCAATTTCTCAAGATGGTGTGCGAACTTCGTATCCTATGCGATGCGAGGCCGGAAACGCTGACCGTACACGAGACCGAACACGTGCGAGCCACAAACTCCGAGGGCCGTAATCTCTGACCTCAAACTCCGGCGACCGTAAACTCCGGGAAACCCTAGCCGTAAACTCAGGCGACCATAAACTGTTTCCGGCCGTAAACCCTTCAAAGGCCATAAACTCTTCGCATATTACGTGAAAAACAGCGTTTTTCACCCCTTTTTGCTCCAAAACTCGATCAAAAACTCGTTTTTATAAAAAACGCGAAGAACAAACCCCCCCTAATTTTCAGAGATCTATCCAAAAACGCAAGAATCTTTCCAAAATAAGATCAAATAAGCTCCAGATCTGACAAAATTGATTGATACAATCCAAGCTCTGATACCAATTGTAAGTCCCCAAATATGCTTGTGTATCAATCAGATCCAATTGATGGTGCGGAATCGCAATCAATTGGATGATGTCAGATCAAATAGAAGAGAAGAAGAAGAAGATGATGAATCTTGTATGATTTGATTAGAATGAAGATCCAGATACAAGATTCACACACAGTAACACACATTAAAGCTCATTTCTCTCTCTCTTGGCCGTACACTCCTTTTCTGTTCATCAATCCCTCCTCAACCACCTAACACCTATATATATACTTGGGGAATATGAGCCATAAATGGGTTTACGGCCGTAAACACCATTGGGCCGTAAATACAACTGCAAAAATATATTACACGACCAAAAACTATTAATGCCTAGAAAAGTAAAGTATAAACCATATTTTTGACCTAACAGTATTTATCTATAAATATGTATGATTTATAAAGAGGTATGAAAGCTATTATAGTTTTCAACAAAATTGTTTCCATACTTAATTTCAAAGGATACATAAATAGATTATATATTATTTCCTATTAAATCAACCTAAATGTGTAATAGGATCATACCAAAATATTTTAAAATCATACCAAAATTAACCGGATTCTCATGACATAATAATTAAAAAAAAATCATAATCATCTATAATATATAAAAATAACATTTTCCTAATTAGTGTCAATTCCAAAGATAGTTAATTTATGTTTTGCTAAAGGTACGTAATATTTTTTCCTGTTTATTTGAAAAGTTTTTGAAAAATAGTAAACTGATTTCATGTAATTTGTGACAAAGAAAATCAAAATATATGGATACATATATTTGATATAGGAACAAAAAAATAATCGAAAAAAATATAATAAGTGAAAGAAGGCACTGACCTTCTACTGCAAAACAACGAATGTTTGAAGCAGAGAATGTTGATGGAAGTTATAAACAATAAGAAAGATGTTGTAGGAGAAGGTTTGAAGAAAAGCAAAGATTAAAAGTAAGTGTGAGCCGCGGATTCAATGATGAATCGTATATGTCTGTGATAATTTGAATATGATTTTTTGGTATTAATGGTTTCTTAATAAAAATGGATTTTATATTAATGGTTTACTAATATAAACTGATTTATATTAATGGTTGATATTAATACCTTAATTGAAATGGTTTGTTACTAATATGTTTTTAAAGCTGACCATATTAAAACTTTTATAACCGAAAATTCAAGATTTAAAATATGGAAAGATTTTTTTGGAATTATATACATTCCATTTCAATGGATATAAGTTAATTTTGTTTGACAATTGGAAATATTTTATTATAATTAAATACATTCCATTTGGTGAAGATGATGTCAGCAATTTGATCTAAGGGTAGAAAACATAAGATTGAAATACAATCAAGGGCCCAAATTGTTTAAGATGATGTCATAAGGTTTCTCTTTTAATAATATTTACAGATTTGTAAATTATACTAATTGTTGTATAGTTTTTCTTTTATGATATTCGAACTTATTTTTTATTTTTCAAACTTACTTAACTATTAAAGTTTCATTTAAGGAGAAAAAAAAGACTAAAAAGAAATCATTGCTCTGAAGATTTTTTCTTTTGGGATAGTGACTTGAGAAAATAACTAACCGTATGTTTTGTATATATTTGATCACTTAGTTATTTTGGTGCATTGTTAACCCCTAAACTTGTATTTTTATTTAAATCATACCATTATTTCCTGCAATAGCAGGTAAAACCTGTTTTGGGGCACCTCCGATGACATTTCCAGCATATCTTACCTCCGACGACATCTCCGGTCAAATGTGAGTTTTTTCTTACCAATATTATTGCTTTACCCACGAAAAACTAAGTTTAGAACGCACATAAAAAAACGAAATTTTGTATCACCATGTGTGTGTTCATGTGAAAAGCTCAGAGAACTCAAGACACTCTATTTTGAAACAAAATAATGAAATCTGGAACAAAGAACCACTCGATTTTGGAATAAAATCGAAGATCTGTTGCAACAAATCGTCTGTTTCATTCTGAAGAACAATGATCTGCGAGATTTTTTGAAGAACTAAAACATCGAACTGCAGAAAAATGGATGAACATGAACACGATTTTAGAATAGTTTTTTCATCTTGATTTGAAGATTCATTTTGTTTTGTGGGTTTGCGTTTTATTACTTCATCTTCACTCATGAAACTCTTCATATCAGTTCTTCATTTTTCAAGATGTTCTTCATCTAAAAAAACCCTAAAACTTGAAATATTGTGTTCAAGAAACCCAAAAGTCAAGATGATTTTTTTCAAGTAACCTAGAATTGAAACGATTTTGTTGAAAAAACGATTTTGCAGGTTTCGAATTAGGGTTTTTCATGTTCAGGAACCACCAGAACATGATTTCCATTTGATGAACATGATTTTAAGATGAACTGTTATTCAGTTGTAGGAAAAAAGATTTGTTTTGGAGAAACAGAAATCTGATTTCGACTCACCGGAAAAGTGATGATTGATCGGAGAAGAAGACTGAAAAAAATAGTCGGAAAACTTACATTTGACCGGAGAAGATTACCGAAGATGTCACCGAAGGTAAGCGACGCCAAAAATGTCGCCGAAGGTGCCGCAAAACAAGTTTTACCTACTATTGCCAGTAATAATGGTATGATTTAGACAAAAATATAAGTTTAAAGGTTAACAGTGCACCAATATAAAATAAGGGGCATAAATATGGAATGGCCAAAATACCCCTAATTTGACTAGTCAAACATAACTTAACAGAGGGAAATAGACGGAAGTTAACCCTTTGGACCAAAGACGCAAGAAAATGAAAACTTTGGACTTGTGGTGCTAGCCCAAACTTTTTTGGACCAAAGTGGCAATTTTGAGCAAACCACAGGGACCATTTGTGTAGTTTAGTCAAATCTAAGATGTATTTAGACGTATATGGAAAAGTGAATATACCCTTAAATGTATATAAGGTTAGATACCCAATCTACAAAACTACGTAGTTTTGTATAATGGTCTAATTTTCTGAAGAAAAAAAATCAATTTCCTTAAAAAAAATGTACGTAGTTTCCTTAGCCGACTGATTCCTTGAACTGCGATTGATTCCATGATCGCTTTTTTTTCATTCAGAGTTCACATACGGCTACAACAAAATCGATATTATACAAATCAGAATTACAAATTGAAATTAACAAACAATTGATTTCATACGGCTACATCAAAATCGTTTTTTGTCATTCGGAATTCAATTTTACTGAATTGATTTTCTGTCGTTGTTGTAACTTACGTGTCCAACCAGGTGCGTTAATTCTGAATTGAATACAATAAGAATCGACCTTATTCAAAAACTAGAAATCCCAAAAGATATTTCTAAAACTAATTGATCAACAGTGATATGATTTTTGAAGTTTTTCTGAAAATTTTCTTTTGGAGATTATTGTTACAGAGTCTTCCATTCTTGACTGTTATTGGGTTTTTTACGTATAATGTTTCAATTTTATTGAATAGAAAACAATTTGGTGTTAATCTTTTGTTTGGAAACATGCATTGATTTCGTGTGTAGGCCCTAATGAGTGAAAACGAAGCAACTAATTGATTTTATGTCGCTGTTTAAATCAAGTCTTCTTTAGAAGCCCCCCAAAAACGAACATGTTCTTACTGTCAAGGATTGAGTCATTACACTACTAGTTGTTCAAAAATAAAGGGTATTATTATATTAATTTAGTTTTCCTGATTTAGAACTCCAATAATTATATTAACAATTATTTATTTTTTTCACGGATCAGGCATATGAATCGTTGCAAGAGAAATAATGATGAGACATACTGTTTATATGAGCAAAAGAAAAAGTAGATGGTTGTTGACACAAATGATGTATGAAAAATCTAGAAGTTGTTGATGCTTCTTAACAATTTTTAATGTTTTTGAATGGAATTTGTTGATTGTTTTATGATTTGTGTTTAAAATTGAAATTGCGCCACCACTATGTGTTTCAAACTAAAGTATGATGATATTTTGTAAAAAAATGAAAATGTGATGCTATTTTGTAAAAAAAAAACGAAAATTTGAGGCTATTTTGTGAAAAAGGAAAGTATGAGGCTATTTTGTAAAAAAATGAAAGTATGAGGCTATTTTATGAAAAAAAATGAAAATTTGAGGCTATTTTGTGAAAAAAGGAAAGTATGTTGTCATTTTCTGTTAAAAATGTGATTTTTCTGCAATTGTGGGTTAAAAACGAAAGTATGCTGTCATTTTGGGTTAAAAATGTGTTTTTTCTGCAATTGTGGGTAAAAAACGAAAGTATGTTGTCATTTTGTGTTAAAACGTAAATTTTCTGCATTTGTGGGTTAAAAACGAAAGTATGCTGTTATTTTGGGTTAAATTGTATTTTTTTTCTGCATTTGTGGGTAAAAAACAAAAATATGTTGTCCTTTTTGGGTAAAAAAATGTAAATTTTTTGCATTTGTGCGTTAAAAACAAAAATATGTTGTCATTTTGGGTTAAATTGTAATTTTTCTACACTTCTGGATTAAAAACGATAATATGATGTCATTTTGGGTTAAAATGTAATTTTTCTGCACTTGTGGGTAAAAACGATAGTATGTTGTCATTTTGGGTTAAAATTATAACCTGGTAAATACCATCTATTATGATTAATAATCACATACCATTCATGGATGTCTGAATTCACAAAAAAAAAAATCTCATATATAAATACACAATAACTAAATTGACTTGAAGTGACAACAAATTGGTAACAAGCCATTATTCTAAAGCCAAAAAATCATTATCTTCTTTCTTTGCTACTACTGATACATCATGATCTATATGTGTAGTAGTGATATTACTATTAACACCTTCAGATTCAGATTTCGTTATATCTTGTTTTGTGTTGTTGAGAGGACGATGATGATAATTGAACGTGTTGTTGGGAATCTCTTGCCATGTTCCCCTTGTTAGACGATTTTGCCCCTATCCTAAAACGACCATGTAGTTAACAATATTTGAAGGTGGTTAGCATACACACTTTTAAAACAAATAAATAAACTTAAGTACATATTAAGTTACCAACATAAACAACATTCAAATAAATACTCGTTGAAATATAAATTAGTTTCAGTTCATCATATTATTGAAAACTTGTATGTTGTTTAAACAGCGAAATAACTAAAAAAACATAAATGATTGAATCTTGCCTACAACCTTATATATGATTTAAAAAAATTTAAAATGGTGAGGGTGATTTAAGGATTTACCTTAGGTCCCTTTACAACCATATAATCACCTTCATGCATCTTTCTGAAGTGGTGGGACATATTACCTTTTGGATACATTTACATTTACACACCACAATATGATGATTTATATGAAAACACAAAATGCATGAATAACATAAATGACAAGCGTAAGCAAGATTTTTTTTTACAAATTAAGGATATATTATGTACCTTAATAACTAACTCAAAATATCTTACATTAGAATCCAAATTGGTTGGAGTGTATGGTTTAAACCTACACATTATCAAATATTTTATAACACGTAACCAAGAACCTGTAAAGTATAATTGTTATTTGCTTGTTGCAACTTACAATGTGTTCGCTGGATAAGTTATAAGTGAAAGAAGAGTAGTCACCCTGACGACACCACTGATTATGGGATTCACTGATATTGAGTTTCTCTCGATCATTTCATCGAGCACCTTATGTGCACAACTTATCATCTTCCCCTACTGGCCCATTTAAACGAGTAAAGTATCGTACCTGAGGAAGATACATAATCTGATAGGTAGCAACAGGTGGATACAGTTGATACCTTGATTCAACATCAAATCTTTGGGGAAGAGGTTTTATCACAACTGTCTCGTTGAATAGGATTCGTTAGGTAGGAAAAGGGGTGAGCAGCATCGTATAAAAGACACCTAATTGATCAATTGGTCATATAATCAATTGCTCAGTAAAATCCTTTTAGAACCGAGTACAATCGATATGGCCAAGGACTAATCAGTGGAAAATCGCGATTGAAGGAAGTTTGATGGGTTGCTTCTGGTCGAAAAGGAAGGCACAATACTCCTTCATCGATTATCAATGAACAAGGAAACTTCGTATATTGTTTTTTTTTTCAGAAAATTAAACCATTATACAAAACTACGTAGTTTTGTATAGATTAGGTACCTAACCTTATATACCCTTAAGGGTAGGGGTGAGCGCGGTGCGGTTCGGTGCGGTTATTAGCCAAAACCTCACCACTAACCGCAAATGCGGTTAATCCATTTTCAAAACCGCTTGGTGCGGTTATTTTTGCGGTGCGGTTAGGCGGTTATTTTTGCGGTGCAGTTTTGCTTTTTTTGTGTTGCGGTTATTAACCGCATGGATTTGGTGCAGTTATTTTGTGTGGTTTTTAACCACAGTTTAGAGCTCAAACGGTTTTAAGAGTTCAAACATATTACTTGTAATAATAATAACCGCACCGCACCGCAAATTTGCGGTTTTTGAAAAACAGAAAACCTCACCATCGGTTTTTATTACGGTTGCGGTTTATCGGTTGCGGTTTATGCGGTTTTTGCGGTTAATTTTAGTTGTGGTGCGGTTTTTGCTCACCCCTACTTAAGGGTATATTCACTTTTCCCATATATATATATATATATATATATATATATATATATATATATATATATATATATATATATATATATATATATATATATATATATATATATATATATATAGAGAGAGAGAGAGAGAGAGAGATAGAGAGAGAGAGAGAGAGAGGAAGGATCATTTGAGAACTTGTAACGACGTAATTTTCCAAAACAATTTTTCATTTTTAAAACATAATTTCATTCATAAAAAGAATATCAAAATCCAATGTAACACATGTCCTCCATAAAACAATCCCAAGATCTCAAATACATAAAACTCCATCAATGTGTACAGATCATGCCGGCGCCTTCCGGCGATCCTCGCTGGTACCTGAAACACATATCACATAAACGGTAAGCATAATTGTTTAGTGAGTTCCCCAAAATACCACATACAAAAGATATGCCACTCAAGGCCATAGCTCTCTGGGACCTTCCGGCCCATGTGTCTCAGGGGACTTCCGTCCCCAACCCTGGTAGACCTTCCGGTCCTACACGCAATGACCTTCCGGTCCATACCCTTTTGACCTTCCGGTCCATAACCTGATGACCTTCCGGTCCATAACATACTGCTCATAACATAACATAACACATACATATCACATATCATCTATCAACATATATCACATACTCTTCATAGCACATAAGACCTTCCGGTCACACATAAATACCACTCTAGGTAACGTATAGTGAGAAGACTCACCTCGTATGCTGTCTAGTAACTCACGTGCTCGGTATCCCTAAACCTCGTATCAATGACCTAGCCCCCGCGCAAACACATAAGCAATCATCTCAAATCAATAACGGCTCTCCAGGCAAGACTAGTCCCTTCCAATGTCCTCTCAGAAGGCTAAAAGACCATTTTACCCTTCTCATGGTCCAGAAGTCCAAGTGTTGACCAAACCCTAAAAGTCAACGAAAGTCAACTGTCAAACTTTGACCAGACTCGTCGAGTGCACCCGTGTGACTCGGCGAGTCCAAACGTGTCCCCTGAATCCTTCTAAGGTCTCACTCGACTCGTCGAGTGAACCTTCCACTCGACGGGTTGCCACCGGTCTGTTGGATATAGTGTCTAAGTCCATAACTATATTTGGTATGTACTTGACCCGACCCGGCATGGTCCATTTGGGTTGCACTTCACCCGAACAATTTATGGATAATCGTTTGAGAATAGTATAAGTTATGATTTATTAATATATTATAAGTCCTAATATATTAATATAAAATCATATTATTTAATTAGTATTGATCTATAATTAATCTAGAATTAATTTAGAGATCAAAAGTATGACTAATTAAATATGGGCTCTTGTATTTATATAGTGTGGGCTAATGCTTATTTGGAATGGGCTAGGCTTGCATGGAAAGTCCATGGATACTCCATGGAGCTTTAACCCATGGATCTCATGGAAATGAAAAGACATAGGTATTAGGGTTTACATGAATGTAACCCTAATCCACCACACTATATAAAGGAGGCTTTGGTTCTTGAAATCACACTAGTTGTGGTGAGTAAAGTAAGAGGGCCGATTTCAAGAAAGGTGATTACTATTCTCTCAAAATTCCAAGTTTGTGGTGATTTGTGATTTCCATTTGAGGCATCCACACTATTGGTGCTAGGCTCTAAAACTCCAAGCAATCAACTACAACTACAAGGTGAGTAATTCTACTAGCTTTATTTGATTCAAGTTCCCCATGCCATGCTAGATAGGATAAGAACCTTGGAAAAATAATTATTTGCATGTATCTTAGTCAAACATAGATCCAAGGTTTCTAGGGTTGCATGTACACCATAGGAGTGTTAGAATGCTCAAAAACCCATCAGTGGTATCAGAGACTGGTTTGTTTATTTGATACTTGATGCAAAAAACAAAAAAAAAAACTTGAAAATCGAAGTTTTGTTCAAAAGCTCGTATCAAAATTTCAAGTTTTGTATATGTACTTACGATTCTTGAAATTTTTGATATGAACATTCATAAACATATGAGTTTAGAAGATCATAGAAATTATGTGCTAATAATTGATTAGATTAATTCTTGATCTTTATGTGTTTTAATGGAGTCCATAACTAGTTCTTAAGTTATGGATAACCAAAAGTCACATTTATAAATAACCATTAAAAGAACACATAGGTTACAAAAAATGAAGAGTCTTCATTTTTAATAACCATTAACTCATAAGTTATGAGAAATGAAACGTTTTGATATTAAAAACTTTAGTTCCAACCCCTAGAATTTTAAAAGTTAAAATTCAACCCTTATACTTTATAATATTTATATATGTATAAGATCAAGTCGGCTTACCGCTAGTACGCCTCATTCACGAAGCCGGTCTATAAGGGGGGTATAAGGTTGTTGCCTATAAAATGGCAACTTAATGGGTGTCCACTCTCACCCACCGCTTCCTTGATCGGTGGAGGGTCGTTAGCCAAACGGGTAGGACAAGGACTTATAAATTCTCATTAAAAGTATAATGATAATACTAAAGTAACTAAACTTTATTGAATTCCCAATCTTAGTTATTTTAGGAAAATGTGAATAAGGTGCTAATCCATGAAATTACACTTTACACTTTGTTTAAGTCGTTAGTGGAGCGTGTGTGGTTAACCGGCACACTAACTTGAACTTAACAAGGTAGGTAAAGGGTGAATTAATGTTTATCATAGTATCGATGGAGCGTGTGTGGTTAACCGGCACATCGATTGAGGGGTAATACATTAAGGGTACCAAGTAATTTGCATGGTTACTTCACACCTTGTTTTGTGATCCTCGGCATCCCAGTCACAAAACTTGAAGGGCACACTCGAGATTGAAACATGCCATTGAAGAAAGTTCAATGAATCTCAAAGAATCTAGGAGTTTCTAAACCAATTAAAACCTAATTAAATATTTCGTTTTTCATGGTGGAAATTGGTGAATCGTCATTCACCTACCTTCAAATATCTTATAACTTAGATTACGGCATCCCTCTTCTAAGTTATAAAATATTGTGTTGGGTCCTAGCCTTAATATTACATTTGGGTGTTTTGTTAAGGACTATCTCTATATCTAATCTAATCTATTCCCTCTTCTTTTCAGATGTCTTCCAATAACAATGCTTCTGGCTCAAACCCTACTAGCTCCTTCTCTCTCATGAATCTTTGTGGGAGTCATC
This sequence comes from Lactuca virosa, assembly GCF_052849685.1. Taxonomy (NCBI): domain Eukaryota; kingdom Viridiplantae; phylum Streptophyta; class Magnoliopsida; order Asterales; family Asteraceae; genus Lactuca; species Lactuca virosa. Next base: position 264,755,717 of record NC_136427.1, read on the forward strand.
TTTGATGGGTCCAACTTTACAGATTGGATCAGAAACATCAGGATGGTCACTCGGTATGAGAACAAAGAATATGTTCTCGACAAGGAGCTGAAGGTACCCGAGCCAACTGCTACTCCTGAAGAGCTTGCTGAATATGAGGTACATGAAAGAGATGCTACAAAAGTGGCATGCATCATGATGGCCACCATGACAGCCGAGCTCCAAAAGTCCTATGAGGACTATTATCCTTTTGAGATGCACCAGGACTTGATGGACCGCTACCATCAAAGTGCTCGTCAAGAGCGATATGAAACAATCTCCTCCATGATAACAACCCGAATGAAGGATGGTGAACCCATCACGGGCCACATGCAGAAAATGCAAAGGTATGTGGACCGTTTACTGAAGCTGAATGTGAACTTCCCTGAGGAGTTAGCAATAGACATCATTTTGCACTCCTTGCCATCGTGTTATGATCAATTCCGCATGACATATCACATGAACAAGGAAGAAGTCACCCTCAGCAAACTTCAAGGACTCTTGAAGACCGCCGAAAGTGGTCTAAAGGGTAAGTCGGTTGTTACTACTCCTACTCCTACTCCAACTGCGACTAATGTCTTGGCAATCGGGCATGGCAAAGGGAAGAAGAGAAAGAACCCTTATAAGGGTACCAAGGGTAAGACCCTTGAAGGCTCCTCTTCAAGCAAAACCAAGAAAGGTTTTGTCACTCCTTCTGCTAACCCTAATGAGGGTAAATGCTTCTATTGCCATGAAAAGTCGCACTGGAAGCGAAACTGCCCAAAGTACCAGCAAGATTTGAAGGATGGGAAAGTAAAACCCAACCATGCAGGTATATACACTATATTGTCTAATAACTCACCTCATTCTAAGTCTTGGGTCCTTGATACATGTTGTGGTATTCACATATGTTGTGATTTGCAGGGACTAAAAAGAAGTGAGAATGTGAAGCAGGGAAAGATAAACTTGATCATGGGAAACAGGAAAGCTTCACCTGTCACCGAGATAGGAGTTTATTCCTTAGTGCTAAATAGTGGGTTTACATTAGATTTGAATAAATGTTATTATTCACCAGAAATGGCAAGAAATGTTATTTCCTTTCATGCATTATATAAACAAGGTTTTACCTTTTATTTTGATAATAATAATGGTAGTATTGATGCTTTCTTTAATAATGTTCTTTATTTTAAAGCATTACCTTGTGATGGCGTGTATGAAACTGTATCTGTTGTAGATAATCTAGGAAATAATGTATTGTGTATTAACTCTTCCACTAGCTTAGATAAAGCATCCTTATGGCATTGTCGTCTTGGACATGTAAGCAAGAAACGCATAGGCCAACTCCAAAAGGATGGAGTCTTGGAGTCATTTGACCTAAAGTCAGATGATAGTTATGAATCTTGTTTGCTTGGTAAAATGACAAAGTCACCTTTTACTGGCACTTGTGCTAGGGGTGAAGGTTTGTTGGACCTCATACACACGGATGTGTGTGGACCCTTCAGAACCGCCACAAGAGATGCTAATCGGTTCTATGTGACTTTTACTGATGATTTTAGTAGATATGGATATATCTACCTAATCAAGCATAAGTCAGAAACCTTTGAGAAATTCAAAGAGTTTAAGCAAGAAGTGGAGAATCAGTTGGGCAGGAACATTAAGATGCTTCGATCCGATCGTAGTGGTGAGTATCTTAGTACTGAGTTCCTTGACTATCTTAAGGAATGTGGGATTGTCTCACAATTGACACCTCCTAGTACACCACAGTTGAATGGTGTAGCTGAGAGGCGCAATCGGACCTTGTTGGACATGGTTCGTTCCATGATGAGTCGAGCTTCGCTACCAATCTCATTTTGGGGGTATGCCTTAGAGACTGCCGCCCATATCCTTAATCTAGTCCCTACAAAGAAGGTTGCCAAAACACCTCACGAGGTGTGGACTGGAAAAGTTCCCAATCTAGACCACATCAAGATTTGGGGTTGCGAGGCTTTTGTGAGACGCGAGACTCACGATAAGCTCGAACCCCGAAGCGAAAGGTGTATTTTCATCGGCTACCCACAGAAATCCTTTGGTTACATCTTCTATAAACCCAGTGATAATGTGGTATTTGTAGAAAGAAGAGGATTCTTTCGAGAGAGAGAATTCATGAGCCAAGGAGACAGTGGGAGGCAAATTGACCTTGAGGAAATTCAAGAGTCAAGTGGTGAAGGAACCTCAAACCCTAGCCCTCAACCTGAGGAGAAAACTCCTGTTGAGCCGACTGAAGAATCTATACCTCTGAGGCGTTTCACCAGAGTTAGGAATGCACCTGAGCATTATTATGGTTTTCATATTACTGCAGAAGGTGAGACACTTATCAGTGATAACACACTGGTAAATCTGGATGAGCCTAACAGCTACACGGAAGCCATGGCAGGCCCTGAGGCTGCTAAATGGAAAGAGGCTATGGATAGCGAGATACAGTCCATGTATGACAATCAAGTTTGGCACTTGGTTGACAATGTACCTGATCGTAAGATAGTTAGGTGCAAATGGATCTTCAAGAAGAAGACCGACATGGATGGTAATGTACACACTTATAAGGCACGGCTGGTTGCAAAGGGTTATTCTCAAACTCCGGGAGTTGATTATGATGAGACCTTTTCACCAGTGGCCAAGATTAAGTCTATTAGGGTTCTGTTAGCCATTGTTGCATTTCATGATTATGAAATATGGCAAATGGATGTCAAAACCGCTTTCCTTAATGGAAAGTTGGCTGAAGATGTTTACATGGTTCAGCCAGAGGGTTTTGTCAGTACAGAGTACCCCAGTAGAGTGTGTAAGCTCGAGAAATCCATTTATTGATTAAAACAGGCACCTCGCAGATGGAATCTTTGCTTTGATGAGAAAATCAAAGAATTTGGCTTTTCAAGGAGTGAAGATGAATCTTGTGTCTATATCAAGGCTAGTGGGAGTATAGTCAGCTTTTTGGTACTGTATGTGGATGACATACTACTCATAGGAAATGACATCCCAACCCTGCAGGAAGTAAAGTCCTGGCTTGGGAAGTGTTTCACTATGAAGGACCTTGGAGAAGCTGCCTATATCCTAGGGATAAGGATTTTGAGAAACAGGAGTAAAAGACTAATTGGACTTAGTCAAAGCACCTATGTGGACAAAGTGTTGAAAAGGTTCAACATGCATAACTCCAAGAAAGGAGAGTTACCCATCCAGAGTAACGCCAGATTGAGTAAGACACAAAGCCCTAGTACTGAGGCTGAGATAGCAGAAATGAGTCGAATACCTTATGCTTCAGCTGTAGGATCGATCATGTATGCTATGACGTGTACTCGACCTGATGTAGCCTTTGCTTTGAGCATGGTTAGCAGGTATCAGGGGAACCCTGGCAAGGCACACTGGACTGCGGTAAAGAATATCCTCAAGTACCTACAGAGGACTAAGGACTGGGTCCTTACCCTCGGTGGCAGTGAGGACTTGAGAGTTGTAGGGTACAGTGATGCTAGCTTTCAGACTGACAGGGATAATTTCCGCTCTCAGTCGGGCTGGGTCTTTACTCTAAACGGAGGGGCAATTACTTGGAAAAGTTCCAAGCAGGAGACAGTGGCTGATTCCACTTGTGAATCAGAGTATATAGCAGCAAGCGAGGCAGCAAAGGAGGCTATATGGCTAAAGAACTTCATCGGAGACCTTGGAGTTGTACCAGCTATAAACGAGCCAATGGAGATTTTCTGTGACAGCAATAGTGTGGTTGCCTTAGCCAAGGAACCAAGAGATCATGGGAGATCCAGACACATTGACAGAAAATATCACTTCATCGGACATCGAATAGAAGAAGGAATCCTCGTGGCAAAGAGGGTATCATCGGATGAGAACCCAACAGATCCCCTCACGAAGGGACTGACTCGGGCTAAGCATCTCCAGCATGCTCGGAGCATAGGGCTGAAGGATGATATTAGTTTTAGTAGTTAGATAATCTTGAAATTTGTAAAATGTAATTGACATTTGATGATAAATAAAAGCTGTTATTTATGAGTAAAGTGTTGTTATCTCTTGTCAATCGTTTACTATTATTTCTTTTTGCATGTTTTGACTTCCAGAATAATTATGTTATGGATTATATCATATTATTCAAACTCTCCACAGTCGGTCATATGTTGGAAGTAGATATGAATCAAGACTGTCATGGGTTGGCTTGTAGAGGTCTAAGATGTTAGACAAAGCGGGGCTACAACACTCATGAGTGCTCATAAGTTCTGAGTATTGAATTCAACCCATGCTCACTTGTATCACTTCATGGAATTTATCTCGAGTGATCGTGAGACGGTAATATCATATAAGTCTTCAAACCTAGAGATATGATTTGTTGCCTATGAGTTGGTTATGCATTGATTGCACGAAAACACATTGGTAACTCGATGTTATAAACCGTGCTTTTGTGTGTAATTCAACAAGTAGTAGAGCAAACATATGAGTCGAAGTTTATCTGTTCCTTCTAGGATTAGAAGCGATATCTGGGCCCCTCGATGATTTTGTTTTGACCTATGTACCGGGCCCGGTCAGAACTAAATTGATGTGTTCAGTTAAGTTCTATGTCAAACAAATCGGAAATCGGGAAACAAATGCTGGACAATAAGCAAGACCATGTTCCATGTATTTGTCCGGCTGATATCTAGAACAGAGGATTATATGATCACTTATCTAAAATGGCGCTTCATAGTTCAACAGAGTTTAAAGAGCTACGATTGCTGATCGGTTCTTGAAGTCATACTTGCAACTATAGTTATTAGACTTATCCAAGTGGGAGACTGTTGGATATAGTGTCTAAGTCCATAACTATATTTGGTATGTACTTGACCCGACCCGACATGGTCCATTTGGGTTGCACTTCACCCGAACAATTTATGGATAATCGTTTGAGAATAGTATAAGTTATGATTTATTAATATATTATAAGTCCTAATATATTAATATAAAATCATATTATTTAATTAGTATTGATCTATAATTAATCTAGAATTAATTTAGAGATCAAAAGTATGACTAATTAAATATGGGCTCTTGTATTTATATAGTGTGGGCTAATGCTTATTTGGAATGGGCTAGGCTTGCATGGAAAGTCCATGGATACTCCATGGAGCTTTAACCCATGGATCTCATGGAAATGAAAAGACATGGGTATTAGGGTTTACATGAATGTAACCCTAATCCACCACACTATATAAAGGAGGCTTTGGTTCTTGAAATCACACTAGTTGTGGTGAGTAAAGTAAGAGGGTCGATTTCAAGAAAGGTGATTACTATTCTCTCAAAATTCCAAGTTTGTGGTGATTTGTGATTTCCATTTGAGGCATCCACACTATTGGTGCTAGGCTCTAAAACTCCAAGCAATCAACTACAACTACAAGGTGAGTAATTCTACTAGCTTTATTTGATTCAAGTTCCCCATGCCATGCTAGATAGGATAAGAACCTTGGAAAAATAATTATTTGCATGTATCTTAGTCAAACATAGATCCAAGGTTTCTAGGGTTGCATGTACACCATAGGAGTGTTAGAATGCTCAAAAACCCATCACGGTCATGAATCACGGGGCAACCCCGACTCGACTCGTATTAGGGTTTTGCTGAACTCTCTAGAGGCTGCAAATGGAGGCTAAGGGGCAAAGGGTCCTTTAAATAGGATGCAAAACCCCGGAATTTAGGGTTTCATCCTCCAGCTCCTACTCGTCGAGTCCTTTATTGGACTCGGCGAGTAGGTCACTAAAACACGCGACCCATCCCGCTGCTACTCGACGAGTAGGGCAACCAACTCGTCGAGTAGACCTTGAAAACAAGAAAATTCTTATATTAATTCAATACCTGAGAATCGGGGCGTTACAATTCTCCCCCACTTGAGCTAGACTTCGTCCTCGAAGTCCGCCGCGACAAACAGCTCCGGATAGTGCTCCCGCATCTCTGCCTCTGGCTCCCAAGTCCACTCAGATCCTCTCCGATGCTCCCACTGTACCTTTACCAAAGGTATCTCCTTATTCCGCATAACCTTCCTCTTCCTCTCCAGAATGGCCACATGCCTCTCCATATAATTCAGGCGCTCATCGACCTGAATATCATCCAACAATACTACTGCCTCCTGATCCATAATGCATTTTCACAATTGCGAAAAGTGAAAAGTGTTGTGGATCCGACTAAGCTCCTCCGGTAGCTCTAGCCTGTAAGCCACCTTGCCAACACTGGCAATGATCCTGAACGGCCCAATGTAACGGGGACCCAATTTCCCCCTCTTCCTGAAGCGGATCACACCCTTCCAGGGTGAGACCTTCAAGAGAACCATATCACCCACCTGAAATTCTAACTCAGATCAACGCCTGTCGGCGTAACTCTCCTGCCGACTTTGAGCGGTCTGCAATCACTACCTTATCTGCTAAATCTTCTCAGTAGTTTGCAAGACTACTTCCGTCCGCCCCATCACCGTGTGTCCCACCTCACCCCAACAAACCGGGGTGCGACATCTCCGTCCATACAACAGCTCGAAAAGCAGGGGGCCAATGTTGGAATGATAGTTGCTGTTGTAGGCGAACTCTGCAAGCGGTGGGTGGGAATCCCATCTCCCACTGAAGTCAATGACACACGCCCTCAACATGTCCTCAAGGGTCGGAATGGTCCGCTCGCTCTGACCCTCAGTCTGCAGATGGAAGACTGTGCTGAAGTGCAACCGCGTGCCCAGCTCCTCGTGGAACTTCTGCCAGAAACGGGAGGTAAACCTGACATCCCGATCGGAGACAATGGAAACGGGAATCCCATGGCGAGACACGATATCGCGAACGTACATGTCGGCCAACTTCTCTGCCGGCGAACTCTCCCGAATCGCCAAGAAATGGGCACTCTTGGTCAATCGATCCACGATGACCCATATAACATCAAATCCCTTCGCCGTCCTTGGCAACTTGGTAATGAAATCCATCGTGATCTGTTCCCATTTCCACATGGGAATCTCTAGAGGCTGCAGCTTACCATGCGGCCTCTGATGTTCGGCCTTGACCATCCTGCAGGTCAAGCACCTCTTTGATGGGTTTTTGAGCATTCTAACACTCCTAAGTGTACATGCAACCTGTGACAACCCGAAACTTCTACCTCGCACACTTAGTCAATTCAATCAAAATTAAACATGTTTTGTTGACTTCTTGCACTGTTGAGGGTTCGTTTAAGTGATTCTAAGCTTGAGTATGACCAAGGTTGAGTTTAGGAACAAGTCAGCAAGCCATAGAGTGACAAAATCAGGCCATACACACCCTTAGGGGGGAGTGTACGACCGTACACATGGGTGTGCGGCCGCACACTCACCTCTTAGCCGCACACTCACTTGTTGACAGCATACCTACCCCTATAAAAAGGGTAGACCCCTTTCCTTTCATTCCTTTAACACCTTGGCAGCACACAACATCATTTCTCTCAAGCTTCTTCAACCACAAACTCTTTAAAGCTTCAAAACATGAGTAATCCATCCTTTAGCTTATTGTGCTCGAAGAACCACTTGATCTAAGCCTTAAGGATGCAATATTCGTCTTGTTTTTCGTGTTTGGAAGTGAGTGCGGCCGCACACCCTCTTAAGGTGGCCGCACACTCTTAAAACACCCTCCAAAGTGAGAGTTTGACTTCCATACTCGAAATAGACATGACTCTAGCCTTGTTGCACCTTGGAAATTGCATTTTGGACATCATCTTGTGGGGTGTACGACCGCACACACCTGTGTACAGCCGCATAATCCCTTGTGCGACCACACATTCAAGTGTGCGACCATACACACACATTCTAGGACCACAAACCCATTTTTAAGACCCTAAACTTGTATTACAACTAAGTATGGACCTAGAACACTTCATGGATGCAAGTATGGACCTTGAAACATCTCAAAGACCCTCTCCAACATGAGTGTACGACCGCACACCCCTTGGACCGCACACCTATGTCCGCACACACACTTAAGGTGGCTATACACCTCCCTCATGCAATCCTTTAAGGTCCTAACACTTAGTGCAAGTAGTTCCAAGTTCCTAGAGTGATTCTCTATCATATCTAGTAGTGAAATACCTTCGTTTGACTCCTTTATGTGTCATTACATGTTGATTAGGATCAAATCGTGTTCAAGGTTTCACTTGAACATCCAGCATTCCGTGTCGATCCTTCATTCAAATCGCCCGAGGTGAGTTCATACCCCTACACTTTCCGAGTTTTCATGTTTTCAGGGGGGGAATACAAGCAAAAGCATAAGGAATCTTGTGCTCAAAATACATTATTTTGTTTAAGATAAATATATTTTCAGTATACTTTGAATATGGACAACAGTTTTACCAAACGGTTATGAAATCAAATCGCAGAAACAGTTTTCAGAACTAAGGCAATGAACTTATGAATCATAAAGTAAAATGTATCATTTTGTAAAGAATTCATGTTATTCACAAAAAGGGTTTTCAGTATTATTACCTGTAAATTTGTTAGCCTAGTTGGAGACAAGTCCTCGGTAACACTCACCACCGATAAACAGAGTGGAGGAATAGTACTCGTGACCAGAATCTCTTGTAGGGAGAGCGTGACTGTTGTGTATAGATCTATATGGGACTGACAATCCTGCGCCTTAGGACCGACAGGTCTATGGGTGACAAAGTCATCGAGGATACCGGCCCCGATACGTGCCATATCCAGTCAGTTATGGTCATGACCCTCTCAACATAGATAACACTAATTTACTTTGGTAATAATGAATCAATTGAACAAATCTCAAAGTAAGAACTGATTTAATTACTAGAGGGTATTTCTAATACCTTCCGGATTAAGTTCATCACATTTTCTTTTATTTAGTTTTATTTATGTAATAAGGCTAATATGTCCCACTGGGAGTAACCAGGGTTTTTAAAAGAAAACTACGCTTATCAATATGAGTATGGTAGATACTTGTACACCTCAGTTCAGAACGGATAACAAATCATCAACTTTTTGGGAAGATATCGGATTTTCCCGGAATAACTCGGCTTTTCAAAACGGATTATTAACATGTAACTCATAGACATTCACATTCATTCCACGACACCATGGATTGTACATAACTGTATGAATCTGGAGGTCATGGAAGGAATGGGTTTTTCAAACACGCTTTTCATAAGAAAATATATAATTTTCTTGAGGAACACTTTTCAAAAGGATCAAAGAACATTTTCCACCAAAACTAAATGCTTATGAACTCACCAGCTTTATGCTGATATTCTTTCAAAACTGCTTGTATTCTCAGGGAATTAGTAGACAGGTACTTCCAGAAGTTCGGAGAAGTCGAAGCGTTAGAGTCGCGTCTTTCTATTTAACTTTTGATATGAACAAAAACTATGTATTAAACAATGTAAACCTTTTTCATATATGTATTCAGTGTTTGGTTGTGTTTACTATGCTTGCTATGATACAATTGTTGTGATACTACGCATGACGTCCTCCACCCTGGAACGTTTCCGCCATTCCGGTTTCAGGGTGTGACAGATTGGTATCAGAGCCCTTGTTTATAGCGAACTAAGTATACCGAACCTTACATGGTATACAACTATAAATTTTAAGGGGCCTAAGTGCTCTAAACTAAAAGTATACTTTCAAAAATATAAGTATTTTTATAAAAGTATACAAGCATATCTAGGTACCGGAATCAGTGTCATAGGTAGAACAAAGCAAAAGTATTTGGATGTTGGGACGCTGCGGTTAAACCTGGGCAGTTATGTAATCATGTCTAGGGTGAATATAGCCTGATCAACTATATTCAGTCGAGACATGACCAACATGTGCTTGGGAGTGACTGTGGTGTTGCAACAAGCCTAAAACTTACCTAGATACCCAAAGAGTTCTAGAATCGAACATAAGGATTAAAATACTATAGGAGTATTTTAGGATTCTATAACGACCGAACCAGAAATTTACCCAGGAGAATCAATCATGTAACTATAATACATTAGAAGTATTATAGATTCGATTCCTATTAACTATCCCTTTACCATCACCTCGCGTAGATAGCATGGCTGGATTCCATCTCCCTGGCGACCCGTACTTTCCCAACCAAGGAGATGGTGGATGGATCGAGCCAGATCCAGAAGGAAACCATGAAATCCATTTGGACGATGGCTTTGCCGAACCATTTCCTGAAGAGACTGACTCGGAACCCGAAGTCGAGAACTTACCTTCAGTGGCCCCAATACCAAATCCCAACCCTCAACTTGTACCCGAAGGCCCAACGCCCATGTAGGTCGGAAGCCTGGATAGGTGGAGTCACGAACAAGGCCAACCCCGCCCGTACAATGGGGATCGCCGCTTCTACAATGTGAACGAAGGAGGCTCCGCAGACAGAGCCCTTCCAATCATAGTCCGCCGAGTGGCCCGCAACGTTGAACAAAATGTGGCGGCCATTCAGCGAACTATGGAGCTTGAGGCAGACTCGGATGCCAACACAAACCGCATTCGCAATCTTGAAGTTGCTCACGGGAGAACTATGAGGGATAATGAAGCTCTGCAACAAGAGCTAGCTGCCACTCGAGCTGAGGTCATAGAGCTCCGAACACGCCAGACGGTATACGAGAGCCGCTTCTTGACATGGAGCGCCAGCTGGCTAACTTAAGGATCCGTCCGAGGAGTGCCCGTCGCCGAGAGAGGAACACTCTACTCATTCTTCCTTTCTGGTCTAAGGAATAACTTTCATATCTAGGTTCTGAGTACCTCTTTTCTGTAAACATCTCTGTCTTTCATATTGCCAAGAATTTCTCTTTGTTATTAGGACTTAGAGCTATTTTTAGGTCATGAGTTCAAAAATGTGAAATCTCAGTTTCAGTTATGATGACAACAACCATATTTCAGTTAAAGATTATCATTGTCAAAAGTATACCTTAGATCGGTAACATGCAAATGGAGCAACCTTATCAAGGTTCTATCATTGTTTTGTCTTTAAAACATGTAGGAAGTACTCTTACCTTGGGCAATCATTCCTTTTTCCCCCATCGATTTCATATCGGTCTCCATGAAAAGCTTCAATGTCCTAATTGGCATGGGACGAATGAGCCTCCCATCGTGCCGATGTCCTTTGCTTCGAGACCGCGATTTGTCTCAGCCATTCCTCCGACAAAGTCCTCGCTAGTTTCAGTAATAAGACTGTTCGAACCTTCATATCAGTTCCTACGCCATAGCCCAGCAGTATCTACGAAGGGATACCATGCATTCCGGACTCATGTTGTCAGTGAGACGCAAAGAGTTAAAGACCTCGAGAGCACCTCCGAAATCTGCAACTTTCCTGATGTCGTTCCTAAAGACATTCCAGGGATTCCTCCCGAACATCAAGTTGAATCCCGTATCAACTTGATTCCCGGAGCTACTCTCATGGCTAACCCTCCATATTGTTTGGAGTCGGAGAAAATGGGAGAATTACTCAGCCAGTCCGATGAGCTGAGCAACCAGGAGTTCGTAAATTTATCGAATGTGAACCTTGTTGTGTTCAAATCTTTTCTATTCTTGCTAAGACCACATCACGGGTATGTGGGTCGAATCTATGATAATTAGATAGTAGAAAACAGACAATCTCAATGCATGGATAAACATTTAGGATATATCCAGAGTCAATCATTGTTGCTCACAAACCTCTTTTCTTGACATATAGCAGATCATTCCTTCGAAGAAACGTAACCAACCCACCGGTAAGACACCAATCCTCCAGATTGACTCATCTATTTTCCAAGCTACTGTCACAGCAGCCGTAGCAGCCACCCTAGCCGTTCTTAACGCTAACAACACAAGTGTGGGTGGACGTGTTAATGGCAATTCAAACCCTGGTGTTAACCAATCTCAACAAAACGTACCTACTAGAAAGGATACATCTGATCTCCGACCTAACATCCTGAAACGAAAGTTCCAAGGAAGTTGTTCAACCCGAAGACCTACTGAAAGGCAAAGAATTGGGACAGTCAATACCCCAGTCAGCCCTACTGTTCCTCATATTCAGCAAACTCCTCATATTCAGCAAACTCCTCAGGAGTAGCAGTCGGCTCGGGTACCTTAAGCTCCTTGTCGAGAACATATTCTTTGTTCTCGTATCGAGTGACCATCCTGATGTTTATGATCCAATTAGTAAAGTTGGATCCATCAAAGATGACTCTCCCACAAAGGTTCATGAGAGAGAAGGAGCCGGTAGGGTTTGAGCCAGGAGCAACATTGTTGGTAGACATCTGAAAAGAAGAAAAGACAAGTTTAGTTTAGATATAAAGATAGTCCTTAATAAAACACCCAAATGTAATATTAAGGCTAGGATCCAATCACAATATATTATAACTTAGAAGAGGGATGCCGTAATCTAAGCTAAAACATATTTGAATGGTAGGTGAATGACGATTCACCAATTTCCACCATGAAAACGAAATATATAAATTATTAGGTTTTATTTGGTTCTTAGAAATTCCTAGATTCTTTTGAGATTCAATGAACTTTTCAAAGGCATGTTTCAATCTCGAGTGTGCCCTTCATGTTTTGTGACTGGGATACCGAGGATCACAAAACAAGGTGTGAAGTAACCATGCAAATTACTTGGTACCCTTAATGTTTTTTCACTTAATCGATGTGCCGATTAACCACACACGCTCCACCGACGTAGGAAAAACCTTAAGTCACCCTTTGCCTACCTTGTTAAGTCCAAGTTAGTGTGCCGGTTAACCACACACGCTCCACTAACGACTTAATCAAAGTGCAAAGTGTAATTTCATGGGTTAGCACCTTATTCACATTTTCCTAAAGTAACTAAGATTGGGAATTTATAAAACATTTAGTTACTTTATAATAATCATTATACTTTTAATGAGAATTTTAAGTCATTGTCCTACCCGTTCGACTAACGACCCTCCACCAGTCAAGGAAGCGGTGGGTAAGAGTGGACACCCATTAAGCTGCCATTTTATAGGCAACAACCTTATACCCCCTTATAGACCGACTTCGTGAATGAGGCATACTAACGGTAAAACGACTTGATCTTATACATATATATATTATTAAACTTATAATATTATAAAGTATAAGGGTTGAATTTTAACTTTTAAAGTTCTAGGGGTTGGAACTAAAGTTTATTAAGATGGCTTTACATGTTCCAAAACTTGAGGGCAAGTTTTGTAACTTTACAAAACCTTTCAATTCATAACTTATGAGTTATTAAAATGAAGACTCTTCATTTTTTGTAACTTATGTGTTCTTTTAATGGCTTTAATACAAAGAGGCTTTTGGTTATCCATAACTTGAGGACAAGTTATGGACTCCATTAAAACACATAAAGATCATGAATTCAACATTAATCAAGTAATTCCTATGATCTATCAAGAACTCATAAGAACATGAATAATCATATCAAAATTTCAAGAACATATGAACACATATAATCATGTAATCTTGATATTAGCCATTCTAAATGGATTAGAACAATCATTACACCATCTAAAACAAGTTTAATAACACCAAAACAGTTTAGGGTAATGTTTCTAGTCCATTTCCAGCAGCAAAAGTCGAAAATCTGCATTCTGAGGCTCCTACTCGTCGAGTGCACGAACCTACTCGACGAGTAGGATGATTTTAGTCATGGACTCAACGAGTCCCCCCATGGACTCGGCGAGTTCATCATGCAGACAGCAAGAAAATCGACTTTTTTTTCACTATTTTGCATCAAGCATCAACAAACAAGCCTAGTCTCTGATACCACTGATGGGTTTTTGAGCATTCTAACACTCCTAAGTGTACATGCAACCCTAGAAAACCTTGGATCTATGTTTGTCTAAAATACATGCAAAATACTTTTTCCAAGGTTCATAATCCTATCTAGCATACATGGGGAACTTTAATCTTAAAAGATGGCTAGAATTACATACCTTGTAGTTGTTATGATTCCTTGAAAACCTTGAGAGCCTAGCACCCCAAGTGTGATGCCTCAAATGTTTCACACAACACCAAATGCTTTGGAATAACTTTAGAGAATGTATAACACTTGTAAAAATCGGCTTGCCCTCTCTTGTTCTTAGTGTAGCCAATTTTGGTGAGTATCATGTTCCTTATATAGTATGTCATATCTAGGGTTACACCATGTAAACCCTAATGTGACATGACTCTTCAATTCCATGACCCATGGGTTTGTAACTCCCATGGAGCCTCCATGGAGCATCTTATGGGTTTAACCCAACTTGATAATCAATGGAGCCTTTTAGCCCACTATACAAGTTATGGATGATTTACATAATCAACCCATATATTTAATTAGTCATCTTTTGATCACTTAATTAATTCTTGATCAATACTAATTAAATAATACTATTAATATATATGAACTTATAATATATTAATAAACCACAAGTGTTATTTCTCTCATTTAGTCTATCCAAATGCATGATGCCATGCAACCCAAATGGACCATGCCGGGTCGGGTCAAGTACATACCAGAAATAGTTATGGACTTAGACACCTTATCCAACACTCTCGACATACCAAGTGATTTCTCGCTTCATACATGGCCACCAGTAACTCAAACTCATGTCTCTATACATCTTGGTGGCCCCCGGGTGAATAGAAAAATGAGACTTATGAGCCCCCTCCATGACCGTCTGCCTGACCCCACCAGACATCGGAACCCAGACTCGACCGCATCGGGTCAATAATCCCCGACTATCCTGCACAAACCGGGTATTCTCACCCTTGATCCTCTCCAGCTTCCAATTCTCCGGTCGCATGCCCTCAACCTGGGCATCTCTGATCAAACTCACAAGCGGAGAATCCACCGCTATCCTCATACATACCGTGAGGGTGGAAGACCCAGCTGACTTGCGGCTCAACGCATCCACAACCACATTCGCTTTACCAGGGTGATAGAGGATCTCGTAGTCGTAGTCCTTGACTACATCCAGCCACCTGCGCTGCCTCATGTTCAGGTTCGACTGATCCATGATATGTCTCAAGCTCTTGTGATCCGTGTATATGGTACAACGGACCCCATAAAGGTAATGCCTCCATATCTTGAGGGCGAACACCACCGCTCCCAGCTCCAAGTCATGCGTAGGGTATCGCGTCTCATGCGGCTTCAACTGCCGTGGCGCATAAGATATCACTCGTCCTCTCTGCATGAGAACTAAAGATAAGTTCTTTGATTACCACCATGGACCAATGGGTCATGTTCTAATGACCTCTCATCGTATGATGCGATGCTTAGACTCAGGTCTCTTAGAGTCAAATTCCAGAACAGACTATACCTTCCTTCATGTTCTAATCACATCTTAAAAGGTAACTATCGCGATACATCTACTGATCGCTTTGATTATCTTTTATTTCAATCTTCCGGCTTAAGTCAGATGCTACATTGAACTTGGTGCTCTGAACCACGTAACATACTCATCGTAGTCGGACTCAATTTGATATGACCACTAGGTTCGGAATAACAATCATCTTCTTAGTCATTACCGAAACAACGGTAATGACATACATGAACAAAACAGAATCAACTACTAGCTTCTTGGTAACCTTGTGACTTTCCCTGATCCAAGTGTGAGTCTTATGCTTCCGGTAGTATAGGCCTCTACTACCATTCACACCTACTCATACTCGTCCCAAGTATTGTCTCGCAGCTTTCCAAGTTATTATCACAAAAACAATTTTAACACATACAAATGTGTCCAAGCAATCAAAAAAATTTCCCCTAGACTCTACTAGGACTTCTTCCACACGTATCTTCAATCATCAATTCTGCTTCAACTTGGTTGGTGGTGGAAATGCCATACGATGGGACAACTTCAGGAATTACGCCGATCGTTCCATCATCCCGCCAATCGAAGGTGTACTTCGGACGTACCGTACTCCTCTAAACGTACTGTCTAACATATTCTTGTTGGATTAATGTCTAAGTCCATAACTATATTTGGTATGTACTTGACCCGAATCGGCATGGTCCATTTGTGTTGCACTTCACCGGCACAATTTATATGGATAGTCTTTTGAGAATAGTATATTTATGATTTATTTTAATATATTATAAGTTCTAATATATTAATATGGAATCATATTATTTAATTAGTATTGATCAAGAATTAATTTAGAATTAATTAAGTGATCAAAAAGAACTAATTAAATATGGACTCTTATATATATGGAATGGGCCAAGTTCATTTAGGTTGGGCTAAGCTTTCATGGATGGTCCATGGAGCTTTTAACCCATGGATCCTATGTAAATGAAAGGTCATGGGTATTAGGGTTTACATGGATGTAACCCTAATCCTCCATAATATATAAAGGGGTCCTTGGCTCACAAAATTGGCACAAGTGTGTGAAAATAAGAGTGGGCCGATTTTAGTGTGCATACATATTCTCTCAAGTTCTTCCAAGGTGTTTTGGTGATTTGTGATTCCATTTGAGGCTTCCACACTATTGGGGCTAAGCTCTTAAAGCTTGAAGACATCAAGCTACATCAAAAGGTATGTCATCTAACTAGAACTTTGTAGTATAGGTGCTTCATAATATGCTAGTTAGGATGAAACCTTGGAATAGTTAATATTTGCATGTATAATAGAGAAAACATAGATCCAAGGTTTATAGGGTTGCATGTACACCATAGGAGTGTTAGAATGCTCAAAACCCAACAGTGGTATCAGAGTCATGGGTTGTTTTCTGTTATATTGATGCAAATGTTTTATTTTCAAGTTGAAAAAAAAAAGAAAAAAAAAACATGACGTTTGTCAAATTTTAAGATAATTACTTATTTTGTGAAAAACGAATTATTTGTAAAATTTGAATCATTTGTTATATGAGTTGAATTAGGTCAAATTTAGTAAAAGATAAAATGATATGATTATTTTATTAGTTTTAAAAGTTTGATCTAAATGTTTTAAGGAGTTACATATTTTGTCATAAAATTTTGGAGCTCAAAAGTTTTTTTTAAAGTTGTGATCTTAAGGGTTTTTGAAACTTCCATAAGTTATGGATATGAAAGTTTTTTTTTTAAAAAAAAAATTTGATTCAAAGTTTTTATGGAGTTACAAAATTTGGTGTTAATTTTTAAAGAATTCCATAACTTGTTCTTAAGTTATGGAACATGGAAAGTTTCATCATAAAACACCATTAATTCCATAAGTTATGGAATCCAAAGGTTTTCAAGAATTACAAAACTTGCCCTCAAGTTTAGGAATTTGAGAAAGGTTTTTTATGAAAAAAAGAATTGAATTCTAAAACTTTTGGGTTCATAACTTAAACAATTAATTAAATGGTTTTAATTTTGAGTTTAATAATTGGAATTATGATGTTTTGTTGAATAGTTCAAATTAACTCTTATGGACTTTATTAATAGTTAATTAAAACGTTTAATTAAAAGACTATTATTAATCCATAAATATATGGTTTGAGTTTAATTAAATTAAAAGTCTAGTTTAATTAATAGATTAAACCACCAAGTATTTTAAATGTCTAAAATACACCCTTATACTATTATAATATTAAAAGTTTAATATATTATATGTATAAGAGCAAGTCGTCTTACCATTAGTAGGCCTCATTCACGAAGCCGGTCTATAAGGGGGGTATAAGGTTACTGCCTATAAAATGACAGTTTAATGGGTGTCCACTCTCACTCACCGCTTCCTTGACCGGTGGAGGGTCGTTAGCCGAACAGGTAGGACAAGGACTATAATTCTCCCTTCATTATAAGTATAATGATAAATACTAAGTAACTAAACACTTATAAATTCTCAATCTTAGTTACTTAGGAAAATGTGAATAAGGTGCTAATCCATGAAATTACACTTTACACTTTGTTTAAGCTGTTAATGGAGCGTGTGTGGTTAACCGGCACACTAACCTGGACTTAACAAGGTAGGCAAAGGGTAACTTAATGTTTATCATAGTATCGTTGGAGCGTGTGTGGTTAACCGGCACATCGATTGAGGGGTAAATATTAAGGGTACCAAGTATATTTGCATGGTTACTTCACACCTAGTTTTGTGATCCTCGGCATCCCAGTCACAAAACCTGAAGGGCACACTCGAGATTGAAACATGCCATTGAAAAGTTCAATGAATCTCAAAAGAATCTAGGAGTTTCAAAACCAATTAAAACCTAATAATACATTTCGTTTTTCTTGGTGGAAATTGGTGAATCGTCATTCACCTACCTTCAAATATTTTATAGCTTGGTCTATGTGTGATCACATCTTAGAGATGAAGTCACATATTGACAAGCCGGGAGAGTTGGGTGTCAAAGTCTTGAGAAAGTTGGATGTTCAATCACTTTCTAAGTCACATAGTGAGTTCCTTTGGGACTACTATGAAACAGACTATGACATGAACCTTAATGATCATATCTATTTGCTTGGTGCTGCTGAATCAGCAATGATTTGGAACGATAGTAAAGCAAATTTGATTAGAAGATCAACTTCCCAAAAACTTTATGGACAGTGACAATGGTGACACTGGAAATCCAGAAAAAGCATTCTCTTCCCAATGGAAAGGGATTGGCCATAGTCAACCCGATTGACCAAATGGTAAAGAGAAAGGCTAAGTCTGAGATAGTCCCATTACCAAAGGGTCCATATGTTTATTTTGCCAAAGGAAGGGGCATTGATTGCAAAGCTGCTAAATTTACCTAAGGATGTTAAAGTCAATAAGTTTGACTCTACATCAGGTAGAGCCCATTATCTAACTCTGTTAAGTTCTATTCTGAGATCCTCATTACATGATGTGACTGGGTCACATGTTGATGTTTTAAGAATCAAAGAATAGAGAGAAATCTTAAAGGAAGTATATGCTGATTCTGATCGCGAAGGTGGATTTCGATCGCATCAGAATTTTGAGCAGTTGCTTAAGAAGTTATGATATATTGCTAAGGAATAGATAACAACAATTTTCATGTGGATTGTAAGGATAAGTTTTTCCGCAAAGTTTTAAAATAAAAGAAATTTGTTTAATTTTATTTATTTGAAGTATCCTTACAATGGCATTCGTGGAAAATTGTTGCTTATATGATTCCACTGACAGCAATATTGGAAAATGGATTTGATTCTTTCATTTGTGGTAGTGTCTAAATTTACCAAATCATGAAAGTTCCTCATCGCCCAAGTTTCAATTGGATCGAAACTTGGAATCATGCAAGTTGAATAGTATGATGAATGAGAACTTTCAAGCATTGGAAAATCAAGACTAATTACTTGTTCATATGGATGTGTGAGTCAAGTGAAGGACTAAAGGGATCGAGTACACATTCTTGTGCACTGGTCATGTCCACCATAAAGCTCGTTAAGACTATTTGATTTACTAAAGTTTAGTAAATATGGTTATACTTACAAGTTTAAGTATAATTCTGAAACATTGGAAAAGTCTCAATGTATGGCAGAACGAATGGGAAGAATCAAATTAGGCAGAAAGATAAAAGTTTCTCAAATCTGAATAGATGAGAGAGTACTTTAGTATCATGTTTGTGATCATCTTAATGATTTAGAAATCATATCACAATTAGTCCTCTAAAGGTCATCTTAGTGCATTCTTATGACTAAGAAGAGGAGTCATGAATTGTTGAAATGGTTAGATCAGGAAGATGAGTCATACTTCGTTCCAAAACAATTCTTAGAGTCATACTCCAAGATTGTAACTTGAGTGACATATCTTAAAGAAAGGTTTAAAACACTTGTCAAATGTAAGAGTAAAAGTGTCCTACTCTTGTACATTTGAAATTGGTAAGTTGTGATGTTTTGGATAAAACAAAGACCAACTAAGGCCAATTGTGTGAAGTGTTTGTCTTGATAAAGAATCTGCACTATCTCTTGAATATTTGGCAAGATAGTCTTATATGTCAAGAGGATAGTGGGAGTCTTAAAGATCCTAAAAAGAATTTCAAGAACTAATCAAGAATAAAACCTGAGGTTCTTCACTAGCACACGACTTGAGGTTTATAACCTATCGTGTTGACATATTCTGTGCCCATTCCAGTTAAAGTTGGCTTTGCATAGGAGTTCTGAAAGTTCTCAATTGGTTGCATAACAACTTGGAAGCAATGGCAGGCCCTGTACTGCCAGGTGGCAAGAAGTTAAGATTGCATAAGTTCAGTCCATATGAGTTTGGATTTGTCATTATCCTTGTATTGTGACTATGGTTTTGACGATTCACATGGATAAGAACACATACACCATAAAATCTAAGGGTCATAAGGTTTCTCTCCGATTCATGAAAATGATGGTGAGGAAACACTTCCACCAAATAGATTTGAAGCAGATGGCAAAAGGTCTAAACAATTGAGACTATGATTACGGCATCCCTTTTCATAGTTCTGAAATTGTTTAGACACACATGCATGCTATCTAAGGAAAGGTGTATGATTTTGATAAAGTTTTATCAAAGCATCTCGTATCAGAAATCTGAACTTTGGTAAGAAAGTCAATAAAGTATTGATTTCTAGAAGTCCAGCTGATTTCTGAGTACATGTCAAAGCTAGTGGGAGCATAAGTGTTATGCTAATAATCATCATGTTAGTGGGAGCATGATAATTATTGTTAGTGTTGTAAGTTAGCAATGTTAATTATAGAAAACAAAAGTTTCAATTCGTGAGGCTGCAGGGATTGAAAAAGTTGTTTTGCTATAATTAAGGGAGAGGATATACTTCAATTCAGTTCTAAAGGCTTAGATTGAGACCTTAATCATCTTTAGTCAAGAATATATATATGAATTTCATGTTGGATTGGTTCAACTTAAGGAAATTCTATATATTGCGTTCTCAAAATTCGATTATGATTACGGCATCCCTCTTCATAGTCAAATTTTGAAAACATGGCAAATAAAAATATTGTAGCAAAAGACTGGTCTAGAATCATGTCTTTATGTGAGACATCATGAATCGTGTACCATTTGCTTTGGGTACAGGATCGATTGCATGTGCTATAATATTTGTCATTTCTAAATTTTTCCAAATGCCCAGAGGCATTAAGAAGGGAAAAGGTCTAGAATTGGATATGACTAAAATGATTAAGCAATTATCGAGGACAATCTGAGGTTTACCAAATATTGGTTGCTCAGGGACAGTTGGAAGTATAGTGCTAATTTTGGAAGGACCATATTGATATATTCTGAAAAGAGGCATCTCTTATTCAGAAGTGATAGTCAAAATGAGAATATGGAGTTGTCTCCATAGGTGGAAGTTATCTGTGTAAGATTAGAAAACTTAATGCAAGAAGCATGTCCAAAGCAATGTACTTTGAATATGAGACTTAGTTTCCATGGAGTTCATCTCCATTGGAATACCTTATAATGACTGTTGACAAGTCTTTGTGACTTTGTACATATTCATTACAGGAGGGTCAGTGCATATAAGTTTAAAATCTAAACAGATTTCGATAAATGATAGGAATTTGAAATTCTCACATTTTTCGATAAGGATTTGGGAGTGTGAAATTAGAATCATTGAAATTATGTTCAATTGGTTTATTTCACAAAGTAAGGATCATAGACAAACATAGAGTGCATACTTGGTGTATGGCAAAGCTATTGTTTAAGAAAAACATAGTGTACATGCTTGGAGCATGGGACAACTAGTGTTTTTAATTCAAGTATAAAGTTGATAAAACCGAAACAATGAATAATGAGTAATCAGTATGGTGATAAATAAAAGTGTTTATTTATATTCATAGGGTTTGATACCATATTTGATTCATTTATTCTTGTGTTTCACTTTGCATGTTTTGACTTCTAGAATAACTAAGTCGCACTTCCTGAATGATTAAGTTATTCAAACCATCCACAGTCGGTCATATGTTGGAAGTAGATATGAATCAAGACTGTCATGGGTTGGTTTGTAGAGGTCCAAGTTGGTGGACAAAGTGGTGCTACAACACTCATGAGTGCTCATAAGTTCTGAGTATTGGATTCAACCCGCGCTCATTTGAATCACTTCATGGATTTTATCACGAGTGATCATGAGACGATAATATCTTATATTCTTCAAACCTACACATATGAGTTGTTACTATGAGTTGGTTATACATTGATTGCACGAAAACGCATTTGGTAACTCGATGTTATAAAACGTGCCTTTGTGTATGATTCAACAAGTAGTAGAACAAGCCATATGAGTCGAAGTTTATCCATTCCTTTTACCTTCGGGATAAAAGCGATATCTGTGGGCCCCTCGATGATTTAGCGATGACACATGTGAGTGCTTGGCCAAGCCAGGACTGATTTGATTTGTTCAATCAGTCAGTCATCATTAATCGAAAATCGGGAAACAACAAATGGACAGAGAGAATGATTATAATCCATGTCTCAGTCCATATGATATTTAGAATGGAGGAATATATGATCCCTTATCTAATGGACAAGTCATTGACAAGGTCAGAGTTCGACAGCGGCTTTAAGAGCTACGATTGCCAGTTAGGTTTTGAAGTCATACTCAATAATAGTTTTAGACTTATCCAAGTGGGAGACTGTTGGATTAATGTCTAAGTCTATAACTATATTTGGTATGTACTTGACCCGACCCGACATGGTCCATTTGGGTTGCACTTCACCGGCACAATTTATATGGATAGTCTTTTGAGAATAGTATATTTATGATTTATATTAATATATTATAAGTTCTAATATATTAATATGGAATCATATTATTTAATTAGTATTGATCAAGAATTAATTTAGAATTAATTAAGTGATCAAAAAGAACTAATTAAATATGGACTCTTATATATATGGAATGGGCCAAGTTCATTTAGGTTGGACTCTTATCATATTATTCGCTAGTGCTTGTGTCTATTCAGGTGTATTACCTAAAATTTATTAGACACACTCCTCACCATCATTTCTTAGAATTCTAAGTTTAAGTCTAGAAATAAATTCTTATTCCTAGTTCGCTTAAACTAATGCTCTGATACTAACTGTGACATCCCCATTTTCACGGCTAGAAAAGACCGGTTTTGTTTATGCTTTATAAAAATCAGAGTACTTCTTTTGATAAAAATGTTGCGGAATTTGTTCCCAGTAAAACATGATAAATACGTTATCAAAGCATTTCCTAAGAAATGTATTTTATTCATTTTAAAACATTTGGGATGTCATCGTCAATACAGAAACATAAGCATAAACAGAACTTACATTTATTTACACTAGTGATCTACATCCCTTTAATCTCTCAGTGTAAAGTAGCTTCATATTGACACCTGTGATACAAATAAGCTTGAGTGGGTCAGGTTGGGAAACCTGGTGAGTACATAGGGTTTTCAACCCACAATAATATAGTTAATTTGTTTCTTCACATAATACATGTCAAACAATTAACCCGATTGCCCATCCCCATTTTCTTCATTTAATATTCCCTAAAGAATTATCTTAAGGTTCATCTCCTATATCGTATTTACCTCTCATCTCTTTACATCACATTTCCTTATATGTTCGTTCCTAAGGACTTTTCCTGAGGATCATTGCCTACATCACCTAATCAGTAATGATTCGGGGATTACCCCCTCAATACGCGCCTAGTAAGGGTTGGAGTATCATCGCATGAATACGTAGTTACAACATCGCCTGAACTCGTAATTCATAGTAAGGGTTAGAGTATCATCACATGAATACGTAGTTACAACATCGCCTGAACTCGTAATTCATCACCTACAGGTTATGAGCCTGCTGGTGTTTCCACGGGGTTGTCTAGAATAGTCCGTGGTCGCCATCTATACTCTGCTAGATGACTACATCTCCACATTGTCGGACAAGGTTATGATATCTTTCATCCTACATCCCCAATTCATCATCACCTATCTATCCTCACCTAATTATCATCACCTTCCTATCATCACCTATCTCTCATCATTTTATTTCATTACACACCAACTATTTCATCTACCCATGTCATACCCAACATATTTGTAGATATAAAATACATATACAGTTTAAATCATTTTAAAACATGTATCAAATCATTCATCTAGCATAGACAGCAAGTATTCAGATAGTATGCACACATAGCACGTAATTTATATAAAATACTTCATATCTATGTGTAAGATGAAAGTAACTATGCACTCACAGCATGTAATTTATATTAAATACTTCATATCTATGTGTAAGATGAAAGTAACTATGCACTCACTTGATAAGGTGGTGACTCGGTACTCGGACAACACTTCGTTTACTTTAAAATAATTTCCTTCGACGAAACCTAGTATTATTACCACTAGATTTTAGTCTAATATTTACCGTGACTAATTATTAGTCTTATTATTATTATTATTATAAAAGCGTTTAAACAATACTTTCCAACTACTATGTACAGACAGGGGCCAGACATAAAACACCGGAGGGCAGGACCATTTTGGCATATAGCACTTCTGAAACCCAACAACCATATGCGGCCCTTTAAACCATATTCCCCGTATCGCGAGTAGTTAAAAAGATATTATAACGACACTTATATAAGTCATAATAATAGCTCAAATATTTATTATAAGTTCATAATAACAATACTAATTTTAAATATAAGCTATATTAAAATAGGTAAGCATAACTTACTTACAAGGGGATTTTAGCTAGGAGTCGGGCTCTGCAGGGGCAAAACTTCGTCGCTGAATCTTTCTAAGAAAGATTCGTGCAGCGCTTCAGCGCTCACCTTACTATACTAAAACTACAGAAAGAGAAGTCGAATCACGAGGGACCGAAATGCTCGGGGGATAAGAAGAGAAAGACTCTTGAATCAAGAGAATGGTGCAAGAAATATGAGAGCCCAAGCCTCTTATTTATAGTAATTGAATTTACAAAAACTACCCTCCATAATTACTTAATGACCTTATAGTTATATAAACGACTAAACACCCCTTCATAATACTATTTTAAATAGATTTAACGATATTTGTACTAAAATAATGTCGAAAGTATTCAACACTAGTCTTATAATGACCGCATCGTCGATACCTTTCTAATGATATATACATATGTATATATATGTGTACGTATATATGATTTATACTTTATTTTAATACGTAAATATGCTATTATAATTTGTAACTCGTTCATACGAATTCCGTTTTTGACGCTCTTTATATCCACGCGTAGGTGGAGACGTACTCTACAACTTTCATTTACACTCTGTCGGCTAATTTTGACTTTATTTTTAAAGTTATATTTTTAACAGGCCGGGACAGGAAAATAATGTTAAAAATTCATAACTTCTTCATCCGACGTTCGTTTTCATCTGTCTTTTTACCGTTGCGCTACTATTAATGAGATCTTCAATTCTCATTTAGGTTGCGTTGGCTAAAAATCGATTGATCTAAAATTCGAATTTCGGGTTGTGCACTGCTATGCCAAATCTTAGAAAAATCATAACTTCCTCATACGAAGTCAGATTTTGACGTTCTTTTTATGCACACTATTGGTTTAACGTATATTACAACTTTCATTTAGATATTTAAGGCTAAAAATTAGTTTATCAAAAATTCACTTTTTACGTTACGCGTTGTCGTGCCGGTTTCGCAGTAAAACTTCGACGGGCCATTACTTCTTCGTTATAACTTGGATTTTGGTGTTCTTTATATGTACGGAACCCTTGTAACATATAATATAATTTGGTTAAGATTAATCATTCTAAATAATCTTCCATCAAAAACTTATTTTTGATGCTCATTGTCTCTAAATTGACTAACCCAGATCTGCGGGCGTTATATAAACTAACCTAATTATCAACAAGCTTTAAGTGGGTTTTTATCCGATTTTGCAAGATCAGACTAACTTAACACAAATTCAATCAATAATTAAAAACACTCTTTTTTAGTTCGAATCCACTTCTTCTCTATGGTTAGCTAACAATTATGGATTATCAAGTTGGTTGTTATTGTATTAGTAATTTAAGTCTAAATTTACTAATATTCAACTAATTCATGTAAAACTATGTATGGTCACACACAATCAAACACAGAACCAGTTATGATTATGAATATGCTATGTAAGATTATGCAAACACAATTATGGTCATAATTTATGTTCTCTAGCACAGCTAACTTTAATTACTTTAATTACTATCTAAGATTGGTCAATCCTAGCTCTAGAAATTCAATGTTCACTAAATCACTAGGTTTCAAGTTCATGTAATTTAATAATCACTAAGCTACACAGAACATGAATTCAAGCAACTAAAGAAACAAATATTAACATGCTAGGTAATAATAATCAACACAAGCAAACTACCAACTAAGCAAATCCATTATCAATAAGCTAAGCCATAAGTCAGAAGCTTCATCTAGCTTAACAAGAGTAGCTAGATTCAGCTGTTCATAGCAACAAATAAACAAACACGAATCATAATAGAAGTCATAATGAGTGTACCAAACAATTAAACTATTGATGTACTCTTCTCTTCCTTGGTGGTAAAAACCCCATTCCAACACTTCTTCGCTTCTGAATTTCGTCTCCAGGAACCCTCCAAGGCAGCCAAAAGTCTCCCAAGTCGTAATCATCAAGCATTTATATACTTTTCCCGAAATCAGGGCACAACGTCGTGGTGGTCATGTTTATCCCGTATTTTCCAAGTCTTCGAAGCTGATCGGGATTCTTCAAGTCACCACGTCGTGGTAGGTATATTTTTCTTCATTTTTTAGCTTTGGTTCAAACTTCCATCTTCCAACTTCTTTAATCCAACTTCCATCTTCCTTTTTGCTCCAAGCATGTCTTTTAGTCCCTACAACATAATTCATAGCAAATTAAGTATCTTTTGTTCATATAAGGGCATACAAGTAATAAAAATATTAATGTATGTCGTATAAATATGTGTATAAATATGCACATATCAAGAAGACTGCCTTTCGGACACGATATGGTCACTATGAGTTTGTGTTAATGCCTTTCGGGCTCACCAATGCTCCATCCGCGTTCATTGACCTCATGAACCGTGTGTGCAGACCGATGTTAGATCGATCTGTGATATTTTTCATCAATGACATCTTGGTCTATTCCAAGAATCGGGAGCAACATGAGGAGCACTTGCGGGAGGTGTTGGATACCCTGAGGAGGGAGAGCTTGTATGCCAAGTTCCCCAAGTGTGAGTTCTGATTGCGCGAGGTGCAGTTTCTTGGGCACCTTGTTAACCAGAACGGGATTTCGGTCAACCCGACCAAAGTGGAGGCCGTGATGAGGTGGGAGGTCCCGAGATCTCCATCTGAGATTCGAAGCTTCCGGGGACTGGCAGGTTATTATCAGAGATTCATTCAGGACTTCTCTAAGATAGTCGTGCCCTTGACCCGGTTGACAAGGAAAGTTGTGGTATTTCGCTGGGGGCCTGAGCAACAGGTCGCATTTGAGATATTGAGACAGAGGTTGTGCGAGGCGCCAATCTTAGCCCTGCCAGAGGGCGTGGAGAATTTTGTCATGTATTGTGATGCGTCCATCTTGGGTTTGGGCGCGGTATTGATGCAGATGGGGCATGTTATCGCCTACGCTTCAAGGCAGCTGAAGCCTCATGAGGCGAACTATCTGACGCATGACTTGGAGTTGGGGGCAGTTGTTTTCGCCCTCAAGATTTGACGTCATTACCTCTATGGGGTCCGTTGTACCATTTACACGGACCATAAGAGTTTGGGGTATCTCATGGATCAGCCGAATCTGAACATGAGGCAGCATCGGTGGCTAGATGTGGTGAAGGATTATGATTGTGAGATCCTCTACCACCCGGGGAAGCCCAATGTCGTGGCCGATACGCTTAGCCGCAAGGCAGCGCCGATCAGAGACATCTGCATGAGGATGACCGTGGTGACTCCGTTGTTGGAACGGATTCGAGAGGCCTAGCAGGAGGCTATGATGGAGGAACATCGTAAGAGTGAGTGTATTGTGGGCCAGATTTCCTCCTTCGATTATGACAGCCACAGATTGTTGACACTACACCGTATAGTGTGGGTCCCATATCATGGAGGTGTGTGCCAGGTATTGATGGAGGGGGCACACAAATCCAGGTTTTCCATTCATCCCGGGGCGACGAAGATGTACAGAGATCTTCGTCCTGATTATTGGTGGCCCTGTATGAAGCGGGATGTAGCTTGGTATATTGAGAGATGCCTGACCTACAGGATGGTCAAGGCTGAGCACCAGAGGCCTCATGGCAAGATGCAGCCGTTGGACATCCTCATGTGGAAATGGGAAGATATTACCATGGATTTCATCACCAAGCTTCCCAGGACGGCTCGGGGAGTGGATTCGATATGGGTCATCATGGATCGGTTGACCAAGAGTGCCCATTTCATACCGATCCAGGAAAGCATTTCGGCTTAGAGGTTGGCCGACATCTATATTCGGGAGCTTGTGGCCCGACACGGAGTGCCAGTCTCCGTGATTTCTGACAGGGATGTGCGGTTCACTTCCAGGTT
The DNA here is from genome assembly GCF_052849685.1 of Lactuca virosa. Taxonomy (NCBI): domain Eukaryota; kingdom Viridiplantae; phylum Streptophyta; class Magnoliopsida; order Asterales; family Asteraceae; genus Lactuca; species Lactuca virosa. The sequence goes on from NC_136427.1 coordinate 264,784,103, forward strand.
CTGGAAGAAGTTTCATGACGAGCTGGGTACTCATATGCACTTTAGCACCGCTTTTCACCCGCATACGGATGGTCAGAGTGAGCGGACCATCCAGACTCTAGAGGATGTGTTGCGGGCATGTGTTTTAGACTTTGGAGGTAGTTGGGATACTTACCTTCATTTGGATGAGTTTTCCTATAATAACAACTATCATGCGAGTATTGACCGTCCTCCCTTCGAGATGTTGTACGGGAGGAAGTGCAAGACCCCGATATGCTGGGGTGAGGTTGGCCAGATGGTCATGGGGAGTACCGAAGTGGTACTCAAGACTGCGGAGAGGATCCAGCAGGTGCGGAGCAGGCTTCAGACTACTCATATTCGGTAGAACAGTTATGCTGACAGGCGTCGTTCGGACCTGGAGTTCCAGGTCAAGGATATGGTGCTCCTGGTTCCTGGTACGTATTTAAATTCAAGTATTTGGTATTCTACTTTGGTACTCGGCGAGTTGGAGGCCCAACTCGTCGATTAGACTCGACATTATGCGGGGGTTTTAGTGATCTACTCGACGAGTCGGGGGACCGACTCAACGAGTAGGAGCTGTCTGGACAAAACCCTAATATTTGGGTTTGCACCATATTTAAACAACTTATAAATCCCCAACACAACCTCCATTGTTCCTCCCAACCCAGAGAAAACCCTAACTCGAAACCCTAGCCATTATTGTGTGTTCTTGAGCTTGTTGGTACCTTTTTGTGTGTTTTTGAAGTTGGAAAGGAGGAAGGAAGCTTGGGAGTTCAAGTAGAAGCAAGAAGATCCAGAGGTTTTGCTCCATTCTCAGCTCATTCAAGGTAAAAAGCTGGAACATTGACCATCTATCTCTAAGATTTTGATTTGGGCTATTTCTACCCCTTTTTATGAGTTTAGAGAAGCTAAAATCGGATTTTGTGGGTGTGCTTGGAGTTGCACTCCAGAACTGGAGCTATTGGGGGTCCTTATGGCAAAAAGGTGCCAACTTTGTTGCCATAAGCACCCCATGCTTCTTATGTACCTCTTTTTAGGGATTTTGAGCCAAAAACCCCCATGCATGGATGTCAAGATTGGAACTTTACGTATAAAATGGACCCTAGGAGGTCAGATCTATGGTTTTGATGCATTAAGAACCATTATAATCGATTGTATAGTTTTGGACAAAGAGAGACTCGGTGAGTCGCTTGGGTGACTCGGCGAGTCGGGACACATTTCTCCCCCAGAAGTCTTCTGGAAATGGTTTTGGTTGAGTGGAAGGAACACTCAGCCTGCTAGGGGTTTGCTTTGGACCTGGAATTCATAGGACTCGACGAGTGGATGAACAGACTCAACAAGTTCAATACAATGTCCCAACCACATGAAGATGGACTCGACGAGTTCAAGGAGAACTCGGCGAGTCATAGACTGAACACCTTCATATGGATGAAGATGAACGCGATGAGTTCAAGGACGAACTCGGCGAGTCGGTTGAAGAATAATCTGATGTGTTGTTGAAGGCGAACTCGTCGAGCTCTTGCTAGACTCGACGAGTAGGGACGAGATTATGACATTTTGTGGATATGGGGACTCGGCGAGTTGGTGGACCAACTCGGCGAGTCGAGTCAACCAGATGTTGACTTTGACCAGATAATTGACCATCGACCAAGGTGTTGACCTTGACTTTGTCTTGGGCTTGAGTTGACCCGTGTAAGGGTTACGAGGATGACATGATAAGTTAGAAAAGTAGGGATTGAGGATTCAAGGAGAGTTGGTTTTCATACCGGGATCAGTGCAGACACTACACAACTTTGAGGTGAGTCTTCTCCTAGTAGGAGTGGGTCTACGGCCACAATGTCGGCCCACAAGCAAGAGTATTGGATAGATGATTGTCTTTGTGATAATTATCTAGTGTTGATATGAGATTTGTTTATTGTGTCTGATATGATTATTGTGCTTGATATGTTTACTGTGCTTGATATGTTTACTGTGCTGGATATGTGTTAGCAATAGTAGGGGTGAAATAGTCCCGGTTACCGGTTGAAAGATACCGAAGGGGAGGGTAGCTCCCAGTTACCGGTTGAAAGATACCGAAGGGGAGGTTAGTTCCCAGGTACCAGTTGAAAGATACCGAGGAGGAGCCCAGCTCCTAGCTATGCCCGACAGTTACCGGTTAAAAGATACCGAAGATTATGCATTATTTGGTATGGGTATGATGGGGGAACTCACTAAGCTTTGTGCTTACGGCTTTTAGTTTTGGTTTCAGGTACCTCTTCATCTAAGGGGAAGGAGTCGGCGGGGTAGCAGCGCATCACACATTCACACATGATATTCCGCATTTGAGAAACCTGAGATTGTACTCTGATATTATACTATTTGCTAAAATGGTTTTGAGACTTGTGATTTGTGACTTTATGTTTGAAAGGATTTCAATGTTGTTTTCCGTTAGCTATTTTACAAGTAATATACTTTAAAACAAAAAAATTTGGGTCTCGATTTTAGGATGTTACATAATACTTGTATAAACAAGTATTATAGTGATACAAGTTGAGATTCCAATATTTTAATATGGTGTTAATGACTTAAAAATGTAACAAATCTTGTTTCTTGTTCACATTTAGCCAACAATATTTTTTTTGTATAAATGTGACTATTGAATTTGTTTCATCTGTTCAAAAAAAGGTAATATTATCCGTCTTTATAGGTAATATTACCATTTTTTTTGGACAAGTGAAACAAGGTTAGTGGTCAAATGTGTATAAAAAACATTGGTTGTTAAATGTGAACATAACAAAATATGTTACCACCAACGAGTACGTTACCTTTTTAAGTCATTAACCCTTTTAAGAAAAAATACATATTACTTTTTAAAGATGTTTCTCTTTTTGTAGTGTAAACCATTAAAGAAAACAAAACAAAATGTCTGATCTCGATAATATACTCAGAATATGTCATAGCAGCAAGATCATTATCATTAAAGGTAAACTTGACATCATGATTATAAACCCCATCGAGGTTCGAGATCGACATTGCTACTGCTCAGGTACTTCTCAAGTTCTTTCGATATAAAACTTCAAAACCTTAGTTATTCTCCTGCTCTTTGTTTAATGGAACAAGAACGAAGAAGACAACCTTTTAAACAAGGGACATAACATTTTGTGATACGTGGAATTACTTACGCAGTCTTTCATTTTTTTTTTTCTAATTTATTTAAATGGCAAGTCAGCCAGTAAACCGGTTAAATCAGTCACATGTCTAAAAATAATGTGATTGACATGAAATAGCTAACATTAATAACCAATTGCATAAAAAAAATTGATGACCAAAGACAAAACAAAAATCAATTGTGCCTAACTAAAAAAAAATTGATGACCAAAAGACAAAACAAAAATCAATTGTGCCTAACCAATTTAAAAGATTTCATTTCAAGCATTAGAAAGATAAATGTTAGGGAAAATGACTTAGGAGACCATCAAAGTTTCACATTCGTTTAAAAAAACCATTCAAGTATTATATGTTTTAAAAACACCATCAAACTAAGACATATGTTCAAAAAACACCAAGAAAATATATGTTCTGTTTAAAAAACACCAACTTTATGGTTTGAGATAACTTAATGTTTAGCTCCTAATTTTTTTTCTCAACTCAGATGGTCCCTATAGTTTAAATTTGTTTCGACTTCGGAATCTGATCGAGTTAAAAGACTAATATATCCTTCTCATTTTCATTTAACATTATTTATATTATTTATTAATTATTTATTCAATTTATGTTGTTATATGTTATAAATATATCGATTTTATAAACAGTTAACATGTAATAAAAATAATTGTTAAATGAAAATAATAAGGATTTATTAGTCTTTTAACTTGATTATGGTCCAAAGGCAAAATAAATATAAACACTATGCACCGTCCAAATTAAGAAAAAAAATAGTTACGGACAAAACATAGGTGTTTTTTTAACAGAACGTGTAATTCGTTGGTGTTTTTTAAACATATGTCTTAGTTTGATGATGTTTTTTGAACATTTAATAATTGAATGATATTTTGAATAAATTTAAAACGCCGGGCTTTTAGAGATGAGGCCTTTTGGCGAAGCCAAGTCAATTTCGGGCCACCAAACCCTGCAAGTGATGTTCGTCATTTTCCCTAAATGTTATCATGTGTCTATCAGTTAACAATGTTTCAGTAATCACATAATCACATGACAATCACTTTTAACTTTTCCATTCTCTATTTCGAACACATGGACGGTCCCTTTTTTCTGGACTAGGCTGGATATTTTGGGATTGGTCCAAAACAAATGCGGCATGAATACTAGATCCATAGACTTTATATGTGACATATAAACTGATACGAAACGTTAACCCAATACAAAATAAACGGGCCTTGGTAGAGATATTTCAACCAATTTGATTAAAGAGATTGGCACGACACCAAAAATAAACAAATATGGTTAGGGTTAAAGATTTCAATTCAAATATCATTCGCATAATGACTCGTTTATTTAGATGTATTCTTTATTTATTTTTTTATTTTTTTAATTCTTTAGATAAACTAGAAAGACCCAAAACCAAAACCATATATAAAAGAAAAACTTTGGTTGAATCATTTTGTAACGTGGAAGCGACTTAGTTGCCGCTTAGGTCAAAACTTAATTTTCATTTTTTCCGTTCTCTTCCAAACTACACAATCCCTTCGACCGCTCTCTTCTCATCATGCTCCTGGCCCTCCACCTCCCTAACTCCTACTATTTTCCTTTTTTACTCTAAACTTACTATGAATTTAGCCATTTCGCCTCCCAACTAATATTTTTTTTTCTTTTCCGCCTATCAAACTCCTACTATTTCAACATGTTTAGTGAATCAACCTCACATGACACGACACGTTTCAATGCCTAACGCAAATATAAAACACTATACGAAAATGAAAAGATTGACACGACTCGACACGATAATTAAACGAGTTGGGTTATGATCAAACTATCTCAAGCCATTTACTGTCTCGACACGAAACGACACATTTGTCGGGTCTAATAGAGTTATGGCTCTTTAGAAGAGTCTAAGCCACCAATTCTATATAAACTATAAAGGATTTTTGATCCTCATAAATAAGATATATATCTAGTTTTTGAATATTTTTAGAGAGTTCTCTTTGATTTTGGGTCTTTCTAGTTTATCTCAAGAATTAAAAATAGAGTTCTCTTAATCAACAACAACACGTTAATTGTTTAGGGTCCAGTTAAGGCAAGTGCTGAAAAATAGAGGGAGGGCTAGAAATGAAAATTGGCATAGCTAAAGGCCGGAAGTTGAAGTTTGATGTGCAGCGAAGATGGTACTAGTTTACTACTGAATGGTTGATGGACAAGTCCAACAAATCGTCAATCTTACATCTACAATAAGAATAATGAAAATCAATTTTCTTAAATTAAAGACTTTTTTATGGGTTATAACAATCAGAAAAGCCAAGTAAAATAAAACAAATTAAGAAAAGAATAAATAAAATAAAATCCGACCTGCCGGATTCGAACCAGCGACCTAAGGATTTCAGTCAGATGATTTCCACTACAGTCCTCCGCTCTACCAACTGAGCTAAGATCGGTTTGATATCAATTGCTATTATCAAATTTTAATCCTAAATTACATCTATAATTCTTTGTTTTTTTTTTTAAATATTTTTATACTATATGAGTTTTACAGCACCCCTCTAGGAGTTGAAATTTATTTGGTGATATATATGATTAAATTAATTACTTACAAATATTAACTTGAGAAGTAGTAAATTAAGTTATATTATATTATATTATATATATATATATATATATATATATATATATATAATATAACTTAATTTACTACTTCTCAAGTTAATATTTGTAAGTAATTAATTATATATATATATATATATATATATATATATATATATATATATATATATAGTGACATTTTTTTTGAGATCGGTCTCTAAGTATGAAGTAATTGCAAATAATGGTTTGACAAATACTGTATTAATGTATTATTCAAGGTTTTTTTTATTAAGTTTTCACGAATATTGTTATGAGAATATAGATATACCATTTAAAAATAGATAATGAATAGAAATACTAAAATAGTAATTATTTTTAATGACTGAACCTATGCCTGACAATTGGGTTGGGTTCGGGTTGGCGGGTCACGGGTTGACGGGTTGGCGGGTCAGAATACATTGACCCAACCCAACCCATATAATATATAGGTTGGTGGGTTGGTGAGTCACGGGTTGAAAACATCAACCCAACCCAACCCATATAACTCGTATAAGTATATGGGTTCGTGGGTTAGTGGGTCGAACCCAACCCGTATAACCCATTTAATAAGCAACACATTTTAAAATGAAATTAAAAAATACAAATAAAATGAAGTCATAAAGTTTTAAATATTCAACATAAATTCATAAACATGAGTGACGACGATGAGTGGTGTGCGACAATCGGAGAACAAGAAGACGAGTGGTATGCGTGCGACACTGCGATAGTCGATGACTCGATGCCTCAATTGACGGAGACGGGAGACACGGAGTCGTGAGTTTGGAGACTGAAGACTGAATTTCTTTTTGATTAGGGGCTAGAGCACGCTAACTCGACTCGAAGATGTTTTGCAGTTTTGGAATTCGAAAAACGATTAAACGATAATCAAATATTCAAATCTGATAAATAATTATATATATATATATATATATATATATATATATATATATATATATATATATATATATATCGGGTTGACGGGTTGACCCGCGATAATCCAACCCAACCCATGAAATAAACAGGTTGGCGGGTCAAAAATCTCAACTCATACCCGTATATTTTCCGTATATTTTCGTGTTGGGTCAATGCTTTAGGCCGAGGATTGCCACCCCTAACTGAACCCACAATGTATTATTTATCAATATCCACTCATGACTCGACTTACAATGTATTACCTTTCAATGACTTCCGAACATGAGTGGAAATGATGAACTCCACAACCCCCTACTAATCCAGGGAGACGGATAGTTTGAATCCTTTTCATCCATTTCTAATTAGAACAAATCAACCCAATCGAAGCAATCCCTCCCCTATTGAAGATTGAACGAGAGGTAAAGATTCAATATCTATGAATTCCAATTTCCAGATGCTGCTTATATTTATGCGCCACATGTTTATCGAGAAACATCAGTACGTTTTCTGTACCCTAGTTAACATTACTAATAACGCCCACTAAACATTAAAGATCTACTATTAAGCACTCTCCGTCTCTCAAGAATTGCCGATTTTCGATCTGATTTTTAGATATTCAAACGCACAACATTTGGAACTCTAATTTGGCCTATACTTCTTTAGTTTCTTATGTCCATAATACTTCGATTCTAGTAACTTTTGCACAGTTGGATATGATTATCGAATTTGAAGTTAAAGACCTCATTTGACCTTCAAAACTCAAACTTTGACTATTTCTGGAATGATTGTAGTAATTGATAATGGGTGTTTGTTACTGAATATAAAAATTTGGGATGTAAGTAGAGTAGTTTATGATTTTGGAGTTACAATTTCTTTACTATTGTTGGTGATTTGGTTTGTTGTGAATGGTGTCCAAAACTGACCAGAAGAATACTGCCTTGCTGTTTAGAATGCCATTAACATACCCTAATCGGACATTGTGAAAAGGATTAAGGTTTTAACAATGGTAAATGAGCCACATTTGTTTCTCTTTTTAATCATATTCACTTTGTTTATTAGTAAAAAATCACAACTTCAAGTTGCAAGTGAGTTTCCAACAAGATTGTGCATAATTTTCTCACTCTTGCTTTCTTTATCTGCCATTAATACAGATCGTTAGTGTGTCCCTTTTGGTAATCGAAGATGGACATTGATGGAAGCAATTCTCTCAATAATGGTAACCCGAATTCCAAGGTTTCTAAAATTGTGAATGAAGAAAGAAAGTCCACGAAAAGGGATCTCTCAAATCCTCTATTCGTTAACCATGGTTTGTCCTTTAATCACTCTATTTTCATCTTCTGTTCACTAAGCCACATTAATATGCAGAATCTATGTGTAGTAGTAGTAGTACATTGTACAACAAACTTACTTATTTAACCATCATACGTGTATAAAGATGACATGATACAATCATTTTAAGCAGCATTGATTATTTTGTTTGCATTACATCATCAAGATGACATGATACAATATTTCCTCCCTCAATAGGCAAAATTCAATTCCATAAACTTGACAACCATTTATCACAAAAATCCACTTTTTTTTTTTTTTTTTTTTTTTTTTTTTTTTTTTTTTTTTGTATTCTGCAGCAGAATTGGCTTGGCATGAGATGAGAAGAGCTTGGGTTGGTGATGGATCTGAAACATCACATACCAAGTTTAGACAGCCCATTCTCAGGTTTGACTTTCAACTTTCAAGATACCATTTTTATTTCGTGGGTCTCATTTTACAAGTGAAAAATAAGAAAATTTCTTGAAAATTTGTCTTTATCTCTATGGTCTTCTTCTGTTACAGTTGGACTACAAGTTTTGAAGATTTGCTCTCATCTGGTGAAACATTCCCTGATCCGATTCCCTTAGCTGTAAGTTGTTGGTGTTGTGGATCTTCCCACAATTGTGTGTTTCATATGTGACTGTTGGTTTTTGCAGGATGTGGTGGATCTTTTAGTTGACATTTGGATCGAAGAAGGTTTATACAACTAGATTGAATGTCATTTTATTATACATGTAGATGTAGTGCACAGGAATTACACTGTTGCAACATCCATAAATTATAAACATTGTACTACAAAGTACAAATAGATTAGATTTGTCACCGATGGCTAGTTGGCTTTACCAAATTTGTCTTTGTTATTCGTAAAAGGTTTTAATTTAGATTCATTAGTAATTTTTTTTTCTCTTTTTTTAAAGAAGTTTATATTTTAAAAAACCACACATTCTAGGATTAAACTTTGATCAATTCCACCAGGAACCTATAAGTGACCACTAGATATGTGTTTCTATAACTACATACCCCCAAAGAGCATTTTTCTTGAGAATAAATGTAACGGTTTATTGTCTTTTCTTACTCTTTATTTTTAGTTTCTTTCTTTTGTTGTGGCCTGTGGGATGCAATCATTCAAATTGTGCATTGGTTAGTTGGAGTTGTATATAAGCTTTTAGAAGCTTCATATGATTAATAGCAAATATGTGACAATTTTTGAGTTGTATTGGTTGCTTTTTTGCAAGAATTAAGTTTTTTGTACAATTGTAATGACATTTATCAACCTTCAAACAACATTGATTTTGCCAACAAGTCTATTCAATTTGTTCCTTTTTTGTAATTTGCTTCAGCGGAAAGAAAAGAAACATAAAAACTTGTAATTTAATAAACAACAACATAAGTAGATGCTACAAGTCTATTCAATTTATTTATGAATATCTTATTAGGTTCTCCTTTGTAATTTTTAAAAGAAGGAATTCTGGGTATAATGCATTGAGATCAACCAAGCATTACAACATACAAATACAACATGAAGAAGCTTTAGGTTTATTAGTGGGGAAGAGAGGATCCTTAATAAATCATGTGAAAAAACTTGGATGTTGTAACACCTTCTGGACATAACTCCCATTCACTAGGTTGAAAACTCCAGGAGAATTATTCACAAGAATGCTCAATGTATGAGACTGATGACCAGTTAGTTGACTGCATTTTTAATTTGGCTGTCACGTGTCAGATCTCAGTTATAGCCCATAAATTATTTGCTATAAGACATTAATAAAAAGATGAGAAATTGATATCTTACATGGTCTCCATATATCACCCTCAATGGACGTCAAGAACTTGATTCATTGAGAAGCTATCATACTATTACTACAAGGAAGAGCAAAGATTAACTGTGTATTAATCTTGATTATCTAATCAAGTAACAAGATAGAAAGCAATAACATATACAAAAGTCAGAAAAATGATTCAAGTAGAGAAAATAAAACCTCAGATCTTGTGGTTTGATTGACATTAAGCTTCACAGGCATCAATTCCCGTTCTACTGGAAAGATCTTCCTTCCACCTGATGCATCAAAAATTCAAAACAGAATCGAACAATTAAGACAGAAATTACGCTGATTAAAAACAGAAAACAAATCCAGTAGATCCAGCAGAAGCACATGCACCTGGTTAGATGAATTTTCATGAAATGTGGCATCTAGACAATCTTGGAAAAAATCTTTCTTTCTTGATTAACCTGCACATGATTAAGTGATTAACAATCAAAATATCTCAAAGCTTTTCAAATGACAAAAGGCAGCAATGTAAACAGAATTTGCAGGGTTTTTCTGCTTACAGCAAGCCATACAGCTGTGCTTGGTCTTCCTTAGCCTTGTGTCTCCATGGCAGACATAAAAACAGCTGCCCAACAAGGTCTCTTCTTTCATAAGGCCATAAACCATTTCTGCTTACAACATTTTTTTTCTGCATGTAGGTCATTTATACAAGTTTTAATTTACTTTATTTGTCGATGTAAGCCGAAAAAACTTATTAAGCACCTCCCTTGATGCATTATCCAAGTTTCTTTTGTTAAACAAGTCGACTAGGTTTGTTGATGTTTGTGCATCTGCAGAAAAACCAGCATCAACCATTCTTCTCACAAATTGAACAGCCATTCTCGTCTCATTCCATTGAATATATCCCTGAATTATTATATTAAAAGTAAAACCATCTGGCATGCATCCTTCAATCATCATTTCTTGCAGCAACTGATATGCATCCTTGAGTTTCCCATTCTTAAATAATCCATTCATCAAAATATTATAAGTACGAATATTAGGCTGCAAGCCTCTTGAAGAAAGATCCCGAAAAAGCCCCTCACCCTCATCAACTTTCCCAGCTTTGCACATTCCATCAATGAGAATGTTATAGAGAACAATATTAGGAGCCAATCCATCATCTTTCATTATTTTGTATAGTTCAAGGGCCTTGTCAAACTTCTTATTTTTAAATAAAGAATCTATCAGGGTAGAATAAGTAACAATATTTGGAACTAGGTTATGATGTTTGATGTCATCAAAAAGAGATAGTGCATCCTTGAGTCTCCCAACATGACACAAGCCATTGATGAGAGTGTTGTAGGTCACTATAGTTGGAGTAACTTCCTTTTCAGACATTTCATTCTTCAGACTCAAAGCTTCACCTATCATTTTGCTCTCGCAGTATGCATTAATCAGGATATTATATGTATAAAAACCAGGCTGAAACCCAAAAGCAGGGAGTTTCCTAAAAAGTTCCTCACCAATATCAATTTTTCCTGCTTTGCACATACCATCAATGAGGATATTGTATAGAGTAATATTAGGGGCAACTCTAACCTCTTCCATAGCTCTTTCAAATGCGATTGCCTCATTAAATTTGCCATTTTTAAACAAAAAGTTTAACAGAATCGAGTAAGTAACAACATCTGGAACCAGACCAGAATCTTGTATTTCATCAAAACGTACAAGTGCATCCTCAAGTCTACCAACTTGACACAAACCATTAATGAGAGTGGTGTAGGTTATAATATCAGGAACTATTCTCTTTTCAGACATTTCCATGAAGAGGCTCAAGGCTTGATCTATCTTTTTGCTCTTGCAGTAACAGTTAATTAAGATGTTATAGCTGATAACATCAGGGACACACTGATATGATATCATGTGATTGAGCGTATTATGTGCTTCCTCAATCTTGCCATCTTTACAAAATGAATGAGCTAAAATGTTAAAGGTCACCACATTTGGTGAGATGCTTTGAGTTACCATTTCATCGAAGAAACCTTGTGCCTCTTCCCTTAAACCTAAATTGCATAAACCTTGAATTAAACAATTGAATGTGACAATATCCGGTTGAATACCTTTATCTTTCATTTCGAAATAGATATCCACAGCTTCAGTAACACGTCGGCTTTTACAAAGTCCATTGATGATGTTATTGTAACGGGTTATACTTGGAATACAGGGTTTGCTTTTTTCCATCTCCCTGTATGTAGGAAGAGCAGGCCGGGCGTCGCCTGACATGCAGAGCCTGTTTATCATCCGGAGAGTTACTACATCAGCTTGAAACCCTAAAATTGCTTGAGAAATGTTACGATTGGCATGAATACGATTAGATTGATCAATTGGGGCAATAGATGGAGTCTCAACCATCCGATTAAACGGAAGCAACGAATCTCTCAGCTCACAGCTTTCGTTAAGAATTAATTTTCGAGAGGGAAATTGAATTTGAGGATTTATAAAAGCAGCAAGAATATTATTTTGAAATAAGAAAACCGGGAAACAGAGGTAACCAGGAAGCAACTTACCATTTCGACGAAGAACAAAAGCAGCCTTCCTCATTGGCAAGGCTCTGTGCCTCTGTCCTCTAAACCCTAACTAAACCCTCAAATTGCCTAGCCCATCATGAACTATACTGAATTCAAGTAAACTGCCTCATCATACATACCAAACTTCGATTCTTTGGACTACGGTCACCTAGGCTAACAACTACTTCAGGTTCAACCGTTCAATGGCGAGAGTAATTTAGAAATTCTAAAAACCCCTTAATTGGGTAGATTTTAATGGTTTTAACTCAAATTATTATTTTATTAGTTGTAGGATCGATCTATTGAGTTTAATCAAAAAAATAAAAATATGAAAATCTAAAATTTTAAAAAGTTAGAATATATATATATATATATATATATATATATATATATATATATATATATATTAAAATGTTTATTTTTTTAAAATTTAAACAAATAAACAATTAAAATAATTAGATTTAATTTAAAAATTTAGAAATCGTAAAGAAGTTGCATTTATGAATTTAATATACATTTATTATATTTAAATATTATATGAAATTAATAGAATTTAATCTAAACTTACCACAAAATGACATGACATAATATATGAGAGAGGTCCAAGGTCATCGACATGTTAAAGAACATTTATTTCAATAAAAAAACAAAAACAAAAATAAAATTAAAAATGGCAATATAGTCATTTCATCTTTACAGAGACGAAACATGTAAATTTATCGATATAAAAGAAATGTGTGGATTAATTTTAAAAAATAATTGTTAGACGTATATTTTAAGGGTTGACTAAAAAACACTTCATTTTATCATATTGAATAAGAGTGAGCATTTGGACTAGGCCAGACCGAATTTTGGACCGGGCCGGTTTCGGAGAATATTATGGACCGTGAACCGGACCGGATAAGACTTACTGGGTCCAGATCTAGGTCCGGTTTTTCCGGTTCTTGGACACTGTTGAACCGGTACAATTTTACATGCATACAGTACAAGTCGTTAAAACGCATTTTTTGGGTTTGTTACGTTACAACTCGTTAAAATGAATACATTTTTGGGTTTGATATGATACAAATCGTAAAAATGAATACGTTTTCGTTTCTTGTACCCGTTGGACCGGTTAAACTTTGATTGTTTATACTATTTGTTTGGACTTTGAATTAATGACTTTATAATATTTTATGAATAACTAATCTAACATTATCTATAATATTATAACTTGCAAAATCAAATTTTCAAATAAAAGCACCTAAAATATAAATCAACTTCACCAACAAAAGTTAACAATCTTAACACAAACATACAAAAGTAATTACCGTAACACCAAAAAACTTAGTTTAAAATTTAAAATCAATCCAACTAACAAACGTCATAAGCTAATATTTCATTGGCCCATTCATTGTATCATTGTCATCTAAATCTTTAAAGCTTGTGCAATCTCTACATAAACACAAAATGAAAATGTTGTTAGTATTTAATAAAAAGTAATAACTGAAAAGTTGAAATATTTCATTTTGATATCTCAACTTTAAAGGATTGTAACTCATTGAATATAACATCAAAAAACAACAAAATTTTAGTCTAAATTCATATACAAACTCTAAATTACATATTGGAAAAAATCATATGTCAATCCGACTTAAAACGAATGAAATATGTTTGTTTAAAGAATTTCACAAAATACACAGAGACTTGAACTCATGACTTCTTATTTGAAAAAGTGATTCCTTACCGTTAGACCATTGACCTTTTGGTAATTATAAGTAGTTAGTATGTCAATTGAGAGGCAATTTAACAATAACCATATTTTAGCATTCGCAGAGGACAACCGTGTAATTTAGTTTTTAAACAACCGACAACATAGAGGATTTTAAAATTGAGATGAACGGTCCAAAATATTTCCTCCCTTGGTGAGTGAGGGTTAGAACTTTTCGAAGGTGAAGAGAGTGTGCATCTGAATATGGAGAACAGTGAAGTGTTGAAAGCAACAGAGACACAAAAGCTAATCAATCGTCATGGTAACCTAGTCACTGCTTCCAGCGATGAAAACCTCAAAGACATTTTTCACCATATCAGAACTTCCAAATCCGCGGTATGCTAACTAATCTCTAACCCTATTGATTAAGTTTACTTCATAGGTTTCTGTTCGACTTTACCAATATATGCTCTTCCTTGGATTTCCAATTGCAGGCGGTTATCAATTTTGGTGCATCCTGGTATGTCTTCTTCTGATTCTTGAACTTTAATTCTCTTTTCGAGCTTCACTTAGATATGCTTATAAGTGGTAGTCGGTTTAAATTATGGACGCTGTACGAGAAGCTCCAACACAACTTCTGTTTTGAGTTTGTCATTGTGTCATCAAACATGTACACCAGGTGTTCGATGAAAAACCCAATTGAAAAATGACTGGTCTACTTTCCTCAAGGTACTTAAACTGCACCCAAAATATGACACTAAATGCAAGTGGATGTCATGTGATTAAAAAAAGAAAGATAAATTGGAAGGCTTGGTGGCAATAGTTGAGGTAAAACATGAGGAAACACTGCTTAAATTGTTAGTTCGTAATATCAAAGTAGTTTTAGATCAACGTCATAAGCCATTTTAGAGTTATAGTTTCTTGCTCCTTAATTTCCTTTTCTTTTAAGCGTCATTTAACATAAAGACAATCTTCTAAAACTCCTGTTTGGGGTTGCTTAATCAACTGCCTTGCTGTTAAAGAGTTCCTTATTTCTGTAGGTAGCTCAATCACTTGCTTAAACACTAAAAACAACATTAATTACATCTTTATTTTTGTTAGCTTGTAGAAGATCATGGTATTGTAATTTTTATAGGCTAACTTTATCTAAAAATAAGTATGTCATAAAGGATTATTTTTGGTCTTTGCAAATTACAGGTGCCATGCTTGTGGACAGATCCTGCCTTCATTTAACAAGTTAAGCAACAAGTTCCCAAAACTGTCTTTCATATATGCAGATATAGACGAATGCCCAGAAACAACTCAGCATATCCGATACACTCCAACTTTTCACTTCTTTAGAGATGGTGAACGCGTTGATGAGATGTTTGGTGCCGGTGAAGAAAGGTTGCATGATCGCCTCTGGCTGCATTCCGACTCCTAATCTTGCAAATTTCATCATCTCCTTTATTCAACTTGTACTATGTAAGCTTAAACAAATTATAAACAAATTTGATGATGCTCTATTATTGAATAATGATAAACACAGCTTTTGTAACTCAATTCAACAAGTTCAGTAGATAAAAATGGTTCAAAGATTACATATAACATAGGCTTCTCCATCAATACCAAAAATAAAAAACATAAAAACCCTAAACATAAAAACATAAAAACACAAAACAAACAACATTCAACAAAACGTATCATCTTTTCAAGTGTCTGTCGTCCACCTTTTGGCAAGTGGCAAAAGAATCATCACATTCTTCTGAAACTGTTACAAATCAAGCTTTAGGCTTAAGAACCTTAACAGTCTCCCAGGTGAAGTCAGGATCCTCACGACCAAAATGTCCATAAGCAGCAGTCTTCTGGTACCTAAAGTTTCCACCTCTCTTCAAATCAAGGTTGATAGCCATCATCCCTGGCCTGAAGTCAAAGTTCTCCTTGATCAAAACAAGAATATCCTTATCCGGAATAGTCCCAGTCTTGTAAGTGTCCACAAACACTGAAAGAGGTTCAGCCACACCAATAGCATAAGACACCTGCACAATGCACCTACGTGCAAGTCCCGAAGCCACAATACTCTTAGCTGCTTGCCTAACAATATAAGCACCACTTCTGTCCACCTTAGTTGGATCTTTCCCTGAGAAAGCACCACCTCCATGAGCCCCCCATCCTCCGTATGTATCAATAATAATCTTCCTCCCGGTCAAACCAGCATCTCCATGGGGTCCACCAATCACAAACCTCCCAGACGGGTTCAAGTGAAAGATGGTGTTGTCATCAAGATACTGAGCCGGGATCACAGGCTTGATCACATGCTCCTTAAGATCAGCAGCAATCTGGTCGTTTGTAACAGTCTCATCATGTTGAGTTGAGATCAACACAGTGTGAACCCTGGTTGGGACCATGGCACCGTTGTCGTTATGGTACTCAACAGTGACCTGGGTCTTGCCATCGGGTCTGAGCCATGGGCAGGTGTTGTTCTTTCTGACCTCGGTCAGCTTAGCACCAAGCTTGGTTGCAAGGACATGGGTGAGTGGCATGAGCTCTGGGGTTTCATCGGTGGCGTACCCAAACATGTGACCTTGGTCACCAGCACCAATGTCTTCTGGCTTCTTGGTGAGATGACCGTGGACACCTTGGGCAATGTCGGGGCTTTGTTGCTCGATGTTGACCAACACCTTGCAGTTGTCAGCATCAAGACCGACATCAGCGGAAGTGAATCCGATCTCTCTGCATGTGTCACGGACGATCTTTTCGTAGTCCACGGTAGCTTTGGTGGTGATCTCACCGAAAACCATCACCATGTTGGTCTTGGTGCAGGTCTCACAGGCGACCTTGCTTTCAGGGTCTTGTTCTAGGCAGGCGTCCAAGATGGCATCTGAGACTTGGTCGCAGAGTTTGTCTGGGTGTCCTTCATTGACAGACTCGGATGTGAATAGGAAGGTCTCCATCTCTTAACTGAAACAAGCAAGATAGAAAAAAATTTAGTGTGGGAGAAGTTGTCAATTTGTTGTGTTATGATATTGCAGTAAACAATGTTACAGATCCATAATGTGCTCTTCACATAATTGTTAAAACAAGTAGCATAATTAAAGTAGATATCAGAGCAAATATCAGAGATCAGTAATAGTTTCGTGATAGCAACATGATCTGCTACAAACCTAGAGTTGGTAACTTTTTTATCCTAAAACAGTGGGCTTGACACTTGACAGCAAACAATGAAAAAGGGAGACGATCTATTTTAACTAATGGGGTACGAATTGATAAGGTTGATTTTGGAGTCAATCTATATAAGGAAAACTCATGGATGCTTCTTTGTTCTGAGTTGCAAGTTCTGACACGTACTACTGAGATCAATTGGGTTTAAATGGCAATACAGATGAAAAAGTAAGTCATAAACGACAAGATCTGTCATCTAGCAGTGGAAATTAACACTATTCCTGAACAACTAATCAACAATATTTCAAATGAGGACACAAAAGAACAAAAGCTCTTCGCGCCGACACCAGCAAAAACAAATGAGGGACAGATTTATCATGCAATTTACACATTTAAAGCTACAGGAGCAATAGATCGAAGTAGCGTTTATTCAGATCTAACAAATTAAGCATAAAGTAAACGAATCACAAGTAAAAGAACTTTAGGGATAAGATCCAAGATCTGAAATAAAGAATAGAAGTAAACAGATCTACAAGTTCAGGCCAGAAATGCAGTCGAAACGAAGTTTAATAGATGTGATTCGAAGAAATGGTTCGTACCTCTTTTGGGCTGGAGAGAAAAATATCAAAATCTTCAGATCCAGAGAGAGATTTGGGGAAGAATGAGAGAGAGACGATTTGGTAACAAGTAAGTGGGTATGAATTTATAGGTGCGAATGGGATGGGATGCGCGTTGTACAGCGAGAAACCACCAACCCTTTGGATGTGGACCCCTCACCAACCCCCTTGCGTGGGTCCCTTTCACCAACCATTATCCACCATCGCGTAAAAAAAAATCAACTTACGTTTTAACCTAAACAGAGTCGGATTTATATCAACTATCAAGTTAACCGAGTTTTTAAATCAAATATGGGATGTTTTTAAGATTGTTTATTGGAAATACTAATCGATTTATTCTATTATTGTTTGACTGGTAACAAATTATAGAAAAATTAAAATTACTTATTGACTTAAATAAATACTTTTTGATAAAAAATTTATTGTTTAGTTGTGAAGTTTGATTCGTCATTTAATTTTATAGCTGCATAGGGTCTGTTTAGTTGTGGAGTTGATTCACCATTTGATTTTGTAGCTGCTCGATGGATTAAGCATAGACTTGGCAAACGTGTCGTGTCGTGTCGGGTTCGTGTCGTGTCAAGACATTAAACGGGTTGAAAGAGTTTGACCCTAACCCGACCCGTTTAATTATCGTGTCGTGTCGTGTCAACCCGTTTATTTTCGTGTCGGTTTCGTGTCAGGTTTCGGGTTAAGGTTTAGACCTTGTAAATATGTTGTGTCATGTCGGGTTGAAATAGGGTTGAAAGTAGGAGTTGTGTAGGCAAAAAGGAAAAAGTGAAACACTAGAATTATAAGATGGAATGACAAAATTTATAATAAGTTTAGAAGGAAAAATGAAAAAAGTTAAAGTTTGGGAGCAAAAGGGATAGGTGGTGAGGATGACTAAAATTAAGTAAATTTGAAAATTTGAATATTACTTCTAATTCTTGAGTTTGGTCCACTACAAGTCTATAACATATAATATATTTATAAAAATATGAAATTTATTATAAATAATATATAATTAAACGGGTCATATTCGAGTCATCTTCGAGTTGAAAGTCTTGACACTAACACTACCCGTTTAATTATCGTGTCGTGTCGTGTCAACCCGTTTACATAAACGTGTCAAAATCTCTGACCCTAACCCGCTAATTTCGTGTCGGGTTTTCGTGTCGTGTCATGTTTTGTCAGGTCTAACTAAGCATAGGGTCCTTGCTGACAAAATTGAGGTTTTTTGCTTATATACATTATTATTTTAGATTCTTGTAACCTAAACAAGTTAAGATAATAGAATTGTAATTCAGCAGTATAAATAAAATCTCTCTCTCTCATCCGTAGTTGTAGTTGATCATTTTCATCGTGTCAACTATTTAAATACTATGTTCTTGTTTTTCATTTCAATTATTACTATATGTGTAGATTCATTAATCGTTTGTTAAAATGATTAAAACTTAACAACTTTCTTTTTATTTATTAATTTATATAACGAGTTTTTGATAAGTTACTTGCTTATTACACTACTAAATAGACTTTGCTAAACAATAAAAAGTAACTTATCAATTTATTACGTTTTGGTAGAGATGAGATTTAGAACCAAAAAAACGGACTAGAACCAGAACCATTAGAATCGGTTTGGTTTCCTAGTGGGATGTTAAGCCACCAAACAAATTACACCATTTTGCTTGCAAATAAAACGTAATGTAATGGTAAAAGGGAGATCGGTTCACGGGGAAATGGCTCTATTCACCATCAGTAAGAGAGTTGGTCGTGCACACTTACGCAGATGAGGAGGTTGGCCGCGCAATGACATCAGTAGGTACCCGATTTTGAGACATTTTATAGTTATAACTTGTATGGGTGAGGCCTGAGGCGCACATCCATGCGCAGGTGGGTGAGGCTGGCCACGCAAATTGCCGAATTTTTGAGATTTTTCGCACACGCTCGCCTATAAGCCCCAGTTTTCTCCCATACTTCAAATGGAGATTATTTATTCACAATGCATTTATTTAACGTCTTTACCAATACATGGTCCCGCTTCTTTTAGTCTTCATAAACCAGGGTATCCAATGTTACGTTGTCGGATTCTCCTGTGTCAATTCCTTCATAAAACGGTTACATATGGTGTTCATTTACTTTGAAGATTTGATTTGTTTCCAAACTCTTGATTTCAACCGCACCATGATCAAACACTTTTATAACTATAAAAGGTTCATGCCATTGAGATCACAATTTTCCCGAAATTAGCTTTAAGCGTAAATGATAAAGGAGAACCTTTTGACATGGAACAAAGTGTTTTTGGGTTATATGCTTGTCATGAAACGCCTTGAACCACTTGAACCACTTTCTTGGGAACAAAGATTTTATGTTCATTTTCTTGGGAATCACTTGAACTGGACTCGACCATTTGGAGTCGGAAATGGCGTATACCATGTCCGTATCGAGGAGCTTGTTTATCTCCTTCTTGACCACTTCCATTATTAAAGGATTCAATCTTCTTTAAACCTCTCTCCTAGGTTTGCAAGCATCTTCTATGAGAATCTTGTGTGTGCATACATTAGGGTTTATCCCCTCTATTTCCACTATTGTCCACCTCATGGCCTCTATATGATCTTCTGAAACTTTAACCAATTGATCTTCCTCAAAGTCTTTCAATTGGGAGGAAATGATCACTGGAGGAGTCTCGTCTTTACCTAGATAAGCATACTTCAAGTGGTTATGTAAGACTCTTAATTCAAGTGCAGGTGCGTGGAGAATGAAAGGGGGAATCTTGTTGGGTGAATGAGACAAGGAAACTTGAGAGACATCTTTCTTTGTTGACTTGCTAACTTTCAAAGTGTTCATAATCTTTTCAACTTCGGATTCCAATGTATACATTTCCAATGTTTTCTTCAAATTTTCATGATCAAGGCTTATGTTGACTACCATCTCCAGAATATCCCCATGATATAAATCAAACGCTTATTGGATTATTGGCTCAATCACATCAACTCGATACAATGGAGAAATGTTTATAGGGTACTTCATTGACTCAAAGATGTTGAAATCAATGGTCTCTCCATCAAACTCCATGGTGATCTTCCCTTTATGGAAACCAATTATCGTGTGAGCGGTGTTCATGAAAGATCTTCCAAGGAGGATCATAGATGATTTGGAAAGTGTCTTCTCTTCAAGATCAATAACACATAAATCTACGAGCAAGACAAGTTGACTTACATGTACTAGCACATCCTCCAACACTCCTCTTGGAAACACATTTAACTTGTCCGCTGATTGGATGATTACTCTGGTTTCTTCCAAGGGTCCAACATTAAGAGATTGAAAGGGTGAATATGACATCACATTGATTGAGGCCCCAATATATAACATATCACTTTTAACATGTAAATCACCAATAGTGCAAGGTGTAGCGAACATTACTAGATACTTGCATTTGTGCGATAATTTCTTTTGGATTGTAGGGTTTCAAAGTACTCCATGGATGATGGCAATGGGCCCCCTTGATGAAGTGTAGGTTAAAATCCCAATACTTGTCTTTTTCCCTATAAATAGTAATGTATTATTCATAATTAGGGTTAAGAGTGAGGCAAAATGTAGCCGCCACGTTGTGAGGTTTCTTGTAGAGTTAGATTCTTAATCTTAAAGTGTAATCTGTTCCTCATAATTGAATAAATCGAGTGATCATTCAACATATCTTCTTTATTTGTGTTTGTTCTTATTTTCCGCATCTTGTTCATCAAATCACAATTAGGGTTTTAATCCCAACAAGTGGTATCAGAGCGGGTCTTTGAAGATCTATTGATTTTTGAAGTATCGGTTCTTGATTTGATGATTTTCTGCACAAGTTATTGAAGATTTTTGGTGTTTTGACGGTTTGGAATCAAGATTCTTGTTCGTTCTACTGTTCATGAAGATTTATGATTAGATCTGATCGATTGTTCCATCAAGGTTATTCTATTGCTTCCCATATCTAGTTCCATTGATTTAGCCCAATTGTTTTTTATTCATTATCCTACTGTTCTTGAACCCACTATTATCGATCTCTGTTCATTGGTATAAGCGTTCTTTGATATCGTATATTGTAAGTCGACTCATCCCACATCTGTAAATGTCGTATCTTGAAATTATTTGTTCTTCGGTTCTTGAGTCGAAATTCCTGAACAAAAACATTCTCAAAATCGATTTTGATTTTCTTATTTGATTATATTATCGATCAAATCTATCATATTCCAAAATCAATTTATGTTTGGATCGCTAGTCGTTTTGTTCTTGTTCTTGTGTTTTGTTCTTAACATCGATTATGTTTGCCGACTGATAATGATTTCTCTGAAAGTAAATCATCTCTTGTTATCATCGACTGTGATTTTGGATCTAGAGTTGTTCTTTGATGTTATTGGGTATTCCTGTTGATAATATTTTTTGGAACTGATGATGAACAGACGAATAATAGATGGTGTTTGTACTGATTAAATGTGATGTTTGATCTGGAAATCGATCTGTTTAGCCCGAAAATTGAGTTGATGAAAATTGATTTTGTTGCTTGGCGTTAACTGTTGTCGATGGTCAATGCTAAAAGTCAAAATTGGAATTATAGATTTTTGAACGGTGCTCTCATCTGTGAATGTGATCGGAAGGCTGTCGGGTTTGTTCAAATGAATGAAGAACGACGTTGAGGCTTCAATTGGATTCTTGGAGTTTCAAAAGAATAGACTCGCAATTTGGTGCTTCGCAGTACCTATGGTTCGCAGTGTAACGGGTCTTGAAATCAGAATTGATTATCTCACAATCGGAAAACTGGAAAAGGAATATGGGACTGAATTCGAAATTATTACATCAAAACGAATTCGGAATCGGGACTGGATTTTGGAACTGTTATGACGAACGACTCGGAATCGGAAATTGTTAATCATACTCGGAATCGTAATCCACATCTGCAATCGGAAGTGTGATGTTGGATGACTTGATTCGGAGCGAACTATTGCTCAGAATAAGAAAAGTTGATTGGAATTATTTGGCATTCGGAGCTATCAACAAATTTTCTTTTCGGAATCGGAGTTCTTGCTTCACGAATCGTTGTTGCTGTTATTCGTTCCAATTGGGAAGATGACTTCGCTTTACATATTTGGTCCCTGTATCTTTAGCGATTTGATACTTTATGTCCATTTTCTGCTTTTGTTCAAATCAAAGGGAGTATGATGCAGAATTACTATTTAAGTCCCCTGACTTTCAGCAATGTGACAGTTTCAGCCTATTTTCCGAAAAGATTACAAATTTAAGGGCTGGTGAATAGTTTTGGATTTTTTAACGCACATATTTTTTCGTGAACAGAAAATTAAAGATTCCATCAAGTCTTGGCGGTTCGGAAAGTCGTTTTTCGTGGTAACGACAAATATTTACGACTTTTTTGAATTGTATACTTCATTGTGTATATCATTTTGTTACGAGGGAGCATAGTATTTTTTTATCCATTCAAGATCATTCTCATGACCGTTTGAAGGCTTTATAATCTCGTTTTTTTATTATAAATCGGGGGAGAATTTGGTATGGCTATTCGAAATTGGATTTGTGACTTTTCAAATTTGAAGATTTTTGATAAAGCTTGTGGTAGAATTATGAAGGTAGCTTTTACAGTAGCAGTTCTTCATCGAGCTCTTCTAAAGCTTTTGCGGACAAGTATCCTTTACAGTATCAGTTCTTCATCGAGCTCTTCTAAGGACTTTTTATATCTCCGACTTCTAGTATTTTCTCGATCAAGTGGCATTACGAATCTTAAAATTTGGGTTGTTACATGATAATTTTTTGTGGCTTATATCATTAGCTTATTTGAAGATCATTGTGACTTGGAGGGGGAGCTCTTCAATGTTGGGTTTTAGTATACTACAACATCCTATGGTGCACATACAACCCTAAATACCTTGGATCTATGTTTTCTCTATTATACATGCAAATGGTTTCCAAGGCATTAAACCTATAACTAGCATGCATTTGACATAAACCATATAATATACTAGTTAGGGAAACATACCTTTTATGTGGCTTGAAGTCTTGATGTATTTGGCCTTAAGAGCTTAGCACCAATAGTATGAAATGCCTCAAATGGAATCACAACACACCTAGGACAAAGGTGGCTCTTGAGAGAGAATTCCACGCACCAAAACACCTCCATATTTCTCTAAGAAAAGAAGTGGTGATTTTGGCTATGGAGTAACCTATTTATATGTAGGATTCCAAGGGTCATGGGTATAACCCATAATCCATATCCATGGGTTTTATGATCCATGGTTCATGTGGCCCAACTCTTTATGTATCCATACATAAACTTGGTCCAACATGGATCATAAGTCCAACACATATAAATATAACTAATTATCATAATTAGTCCCCATAGATTTAATTAGTCTCTTTTGATCACTAAATTAATTCCAAATTAATTCTTGATCGATACTAATTAAAACATATGATTTCATATTAATATATTATAACTTATAATATATTAATAAACCATAAATTGTTGGATTAGTGTCTAAGGCTATAACTATATTTGGTAAGTACTTGACCCGGTTATGCATGGTCCTTTTGGGTTGCCTTCACCATAGCAACTTGACAGGATGATTTGTTAAGAGAGAAGAAATATTATTAATATATTATGAGAATAATATATTGAGGAAATAATAATATTATTTGATTAATATAAGTCATATATTAATTAAGAATTAATTTGGTGACTTAGAGAGGTTAATTGAATAAAGGGCATAAACTGTCAAATGTGTGATAGTTGTATTTTGGGCTATGTATCCTTATGGATATTGGGGTGAACGAAATTTAGGGGCTTGGGAACCTTAATTTCGTCCAAGCCTTGTATCTAGAAGGATCTTGGATTGCTTAGGGCCTAAGTCATTCAATTAGGGTTAAAGGAGAAACCCTAATAGCTCATAGTATAAATAGAACCCTTGGGGTGAAGAAATCGGCACTCTTGCAAGCCAAGGAACCCTAGGGCCGATTTCTATCCCTCCTCCCTCTCTCTCAAGATCATCTTCTTGCTATTTGGTGTTTGTAAGCCATTAGAGGAGTGACAATTGTGACTCTAAGCTCCAAGAAGAAGAAGTATCAAGCAAGTAATTCAAGGTATTCTTTCAAATCTGATTTCATATGATTAGATTCAATATCTTACATTAGATCTAGTATTGCAAGTCTTGGATTCAATGCATGTTCAATTAGAGAAACCTAGATCCAAGCAATTAGGGTTTGCATGTGCACATAGGAGAGTTCTTATGGCTCAAACCCATCAGTGGTATCAGAGCTTTGATTGATTTCTATTGAATTGATGTATTGGTTGATTGATTGTTGCTTGAAAAATTCGATTTTGTGATTCTGACTGCTGTACTCGGCAAGTTCCACTGTGGACTCGGCGAGTCCATAGAGGTACTCGGCGAGTCCATAGAGGTACTCGGCGAGTTCGAGCGTCAGAAGGAGGAAGTTTCGGGATTTCTTGCTGTTTTACTTGAGGATACTTGCCTTAACTGTTTTGGGTCATTAAAATCCGATTTTAATCATATATATGAGTATATTCTTGACCTAACAAAAGATAATTACCAATTAGTTGAATAATAATTTCCTTATATGATAATTGTTGATTATTTGAATTGAATTGGTAAATTGTTTTGCAAGTAACATTAAATAAAATCAAATTGAGATAATCTAATTAGATGATTTATATTATTTGATCCTTATGCTTTGAAAAAGTTCAAGACTTGTCCTCAAGCTTTGAAATTTTAAATTTTGTGATTAAAAGTTTAATTTGGATAATTTTAAATTTCAAATCCCTAGAATTTTACAAGTTTAAAATTCAACCCTATACTATTATATTATTACAAGCTTAATATATATATATATATATATATATATATATATATATATATATATATATATATATATATATATATATATATGATTTACAATGCTAGTCTTACCGTTAGTAGACCTCATTCACGAAGCCGGTCTATAAGGTGGGTATAAGGTTGCTGCCTATAAAATGGCGCTTAATGGGTGTACATTCACACCCACCGCTTGCTTGACTGGTGGAGGGTCGTTAGCCGAACGGGTAGGATAGGGCAAACCTCCTCTCATTAATAAGTATAATGAATCTATATAAAGTAACTAAACATGTTTTATAAAATTCCCAATCTTAGTTACTTTAGGAAAAGTGAATTGATGCAATCCCATGAAATTACACTTTGTACCCTCGCTAAGACATTAATGGAGCGCGTGTGGTTAACCGGCACATTAATTGGGTTCTAAGCAAAGGTGGGAAAGGGTGACTCATTGTTTGTTATAGTTCAATGGAGCGTGTGTGGTTAACCAGCACATTGAATAGGTAACTGTAACAGTGGGGGCACCTTGTACATTTGCATGGTTATTCACACCCACTTTGTGATCCTCGGCATCCCAGTCACAAACGAGAGGGGCATATCGAGATTTAAACATGTCATTGAAAGGTTCAATGAATCTCAATGAAATCTAGGAATTCTCAATACATTTAAAACTTAAAGCTTATGTTTTTCATGGTGAAGAATTAGTGAATCGTCATTCACTTACCTCCAAATTATTTGCATGTTGGATTACGGCATCCCTTTTCTAATGTGTAAATAATGTTGTTGGGTCCTAGCCCTAATTTTCTTTTTGGGTGTTAATTAGGGACTTAATCTAATCAACCTTTGTTCTTTCTATTTATAGATGTCTAACGCAAACAACACAGCTGCTAGCTCATTTCCTCTAATGAGCCTTTGTCAAAAAGTGACATTCGATGGAACGAACTTTAGCGAATGGATAAGATACATTCGCACAATCGCGCGTTACGAGGACAAAGAGTATGTTCTCGATGAGAAGCTCGAAAAGATCAATCCAGAAACTGCTACTCCTGAAGAAATGGCTGTCTTTGAGAACCATGAGCGTGATGCAACGAAGGTCCATTGCATCATGATAGCCACAATGAACTCAGAATTCCAAAAGTCCTATGAGGACATGTATCCTTATGAGATGCATCTAGACTTGATGGAGAGGTATCACCAAAGCGCGAGGCAAGAGCGCTATGAAATCATAACGAATATGATTACTGCTAAAATGGGAAGTGGAGAGTCTCTTACTGTGCACTTGCAAAAGATGCAAAGGTATGTTGATCGTCTTCGCAAGTTGAATGTCAACTTTGGGGAAGATTTGGCTATCGACATTGTTCTTCACTCCTTGCCCTCATGCTACAACCAATTTAGGATGACCTACCACATGAACAAGGAAAAGGTCAACCTAAGTAAACTCCAAGGGCTCCTGAGGACTGCTGAGAGCAACCTCAAGGACAAGTCTGTTGCACCAACTCCCAATCCACCCGTTGCTCCTGTTTTGGCTATTGGATAGGGAAGGGGCAAGAAGAGGAAGGCTTTTTCAAAGAACCACCACAAAGGAAAGTCCCAAAATGGTTCCTCTTCTAATGGGACCAAGGTTGATCCTGCTAAGCCCAACCCAAACCCAAAGGAGGCAGAGTGCCACCATTGCCACAAAATAGGGCATTGGAAGAGAAGCTGCCCGGAATATCTGCAAGCCATCAAGGATGGGAAGATCAAGCCATCTTTCACAGGTATTTACACAATTAAATCTAATGATTCATCTCATGCTATTTCTTGGGTTCTTGATACAGGGTGTGGTTACCATATTTGTTCTGATTTGCAGGGACTAGGAAGAAATAGGGATGTGGAGCTTGGAAGAATAAATCTGATCATGGGAAACAGAAGAACGTCACCTGTCACCAAGATTGGAGTGTATTCTTTAGAGCTTAGGAATGGTTTGAATTTAGAATTAAATAATTGTTGCTACTCGCCAGATATGGCAAGAAACATCATTTCTTTTCATGGTTTATTTAAACAAGGATTTAGATATTCGTTTAATAATGAGAATGGTTCGATTTATGCTTATCTAAATGGTGTTTTATATTTTGAAGCAATGCCTTGTAATGGAATTTATGAAACTGTTATGGTTGTAGATAACCTAGGAAATGATGTGTTGTGTATGGATTCTTCCAATGGTATGGATAAAGCATCCTTGTGGCATTGTCGTCTTGGACATGTCAACAAGAAGCGCATAGCCCAACTCCAAAAGGATGGAGTGTTGGAGTCGTTCGACCTTAGGGAAGATGACACGTACGAATCTTGTTTACTTGGAAAGATGACCAAGTCACCCTTCACTGGCACTTGTGCGAGGGGTGAGGGTTTATTGGATCTCATACATACAGATGTATGTGGACCCTTTAGATCCACCACAAGGGATGCAAATCGCTTCTATGTGACTTTCACAGATGATTATAGCAGATATGGGTATATCTACTTAATCAAGCACAAGTCAGAAACTTTTGAAAAGTTCAAAGAGTTTAAACAAGAAGTGGAGAATCAATTGGGCAAGAAAATCAAGATGCTTCGATCTGATCGAGGTGGAGAGTACCTAAGTCTTGAATTCCACGACTACCTCAAGGAATGTGGAATAGTTTCACAATTGACGCCACCTAGGACACCACAATTGAATGGTGTAGCTGAGAGGCGTAATCGAACCTTGCTAGACATGGTTCGTTCCATGATGAGTCGTGCTTCACTACCTATCTCATTCTGGGGGTATGCCTTAGAGGCTGCCGCCCATATCCTTAATTTAGTACCCACAAAGAAGGTTGCCAAAACACCTCACGAGATGTGGACAGGGAAAGCTCCCTCGTTGGCATATATTAAGGTTTGGGGCTGTGAAGTTTTCGTAAGACGAGAAACTCACGACAAGCTCGAACCTCGTAGTGAGCGATGTATATTCATCGGCTACCCACAGAAATCCTTTGGATATCTCTTCTATAGACCGAGTGACAATGTTGTCTTCGTTGCGAGGAGAGGGGTTTTCCGAGAGCAAGAACTCATAAGCCAAGGAGACAGTGGGAGGCAAGTCGATCTTGAAGAGATTCAAGAATCTAGCGATGAAGGAACCTCTAACACTGGCGCTCAACCCGAGGAGGAAAATCCAGTTGAACCAATTGACGAGTCCTTACCTCTTAGACGTTCCGAAAGAGTTAGAGTTCATCCCCAGTTTTATGGTTTTCATATTACTACCGAAGGGGACAAGTATATTAGTGATGGTACACTAATAAATCTAGATGAACCTAATAGCTATAAGGAAGCCATGGCAGGCCCAGAGTCTGTAAAATGGAAAGAGGCGATGGACAGCGAGATTCAGTCCATGTATGACAACCAAGTTTGGAATTTGGTTGACAATGTACCAGGTCGTAAGACGGTCGGGTGCAAGTGGATCTTCAAGAAGAAGACCGACGTGGATGGGAACGTGCACACTTATAAGGCGCGATTGGTTGCGAAGGGTTTCACTCAGACTCCTGGAGTTGACTACGACGAAACCTTCTCACCAGTTGCGAAGATAAAGTCTATTAGGGTGATGCTAGCCATTGCTGCATTTCATGACTATGAAATATGGCAAATGGATGTAAAAACCGCTTTCCTTAATGGGAAGTTGGCTGAGGATGTTTACATGGCTCAGCCAGAGGGTTTTGTCGATCCAAAGCATCCCAATAGAGTGTGTAAGCTTGAGAAGTCCATTTATGGGCTTAAGCAAACGTCTCGCAGATGGAATCTTTGCTTCGATGAGAAAGTCAAAGAGTTTGGATTTGTACGAAGTGAAGATGAATCATGTGTATATGTCAAGGCCAGTGGGAGTATAGTTAGCTTTCTCATTTTGTATGTCGATGACATACTGCTCATAGGAAACAACGTCCCGACTCTGCAGGAGGTTAAGTCCTGGCTCGGGAAGTGTTTCGCTATGAAGGACCTCGGAAAGGCTTCCTATATTTTAGGAATAAGGATAGTGAGAGAACGAAGTAAGAGACTAATAGGACTTAGTCAGAATACTTACTTGGATAAGGTACTAAAACGTTTTAGTATGGAAAACTCGAAAAAGGGAGAACTATCGATACAAAGTAATGCCAAATTGAGTAAGACTCAAAGCCCGAGTACAGAAGCCGAGATAGCTGAGATGAGCCGAATACCCTATGCTTCCGCAGTTGGCTCAATCATGTACGCTATGACTTGTACTCGCCCTGATGTGGCCTTTGCTTTGAGCATGGTCAGTAGATATCAAGGGAACCCGGGCAGAGCTCATTGGATTGCGGTCAAGAATATA
Organism: Lactuca virosa; assembly: GCF_052849685.1. Taxonomy (NCBI): domain Eukaryota; kingdom Viridiplantae; phylum Streptophyta; class Magnoliopsida; order Asterales; family Asteraceae; genus Lactuca; species Lactuca virosa. Next base: position 264,814,047 of record NC_136427.1, read on the forward strand.
CTTAAGTACCTTCGGAGGACCAAGGAATGGTTTTTAGTCCTCGGAGGGAGTGATCACTTAAAGGTGCGAGGGTATAGTGATGCCAGTTTTCAGACCGACAGGGACAACTACCGTTCGCAGTCGGGCTGGGTCTTTACCCTCAATGGAGGAGCAGTGACTTGGAAAAGTTCCAAGCAAGAAACTGTAGCTGATTCAACGTGCGAATCAGAGTACATTGCAGCAAGCGAAGCGTCAAAAGAGGCAATATGGCTGAAGAACTTCATTGGTGATCTTGGAGTTGTGCCTGCCATAAAGGAGCCTATGGAAATCTTCTGTGATAATGAAGGAGCGGTTGCCTTGACCAAGGAACCAAGGGATCATGGTAGATCTCGGCATATCGATAGAAAATATCACTTTATTAGACATCGAGTAGAAGAAGGACACCTTGTGGTGAAAAGGGTATCGTCAGAGGATAACCCAGCAGATCCGCTTACGAAGGGACTCAGCAGGGTTAAGCATTTGCAGCACGCTAGGAGCATTGGGCTGAAGGACGATATTAGTTTAGATTAGATAATTTGGAAACATGTAATAGATAAATGTAATTGACATTTGATGATTAAATAAATGAGTATTATTTATAAGTAAAGCTACTGTCTTATGTTAATTGTTTAACTATTGTTTCATTTTGCATGTTTTGACTTCCTGAATAATTAAGTTATTTGATAATAATCGAATTATTCGAATAGTCCACAGTCGTTCATATGTTGGAAGTAGATATGAATGAAGACTGTCATGAATTGGTGTGTAGATTGTCTAAAGTGTATTAGACATAGCAAAGGTTTGCTACAACGTTCATGAGTGCTTATGAACTTGATTTGAGCATTGGAATAAACCCGTACTTGTTGGAATCACTTCATGGAATTTATCACGAGTGATCACAAGATGGTAATATCATATAGTCTTAAAACCTAGATATATGGTTTATTGTTTGTTAATTGGTTATGCATTGATAATGCGCAAACGCATCAGTAACTTGATGTTATAAAACGTATTGTTGTGTGTAATTTGATTAGTGGATAGTAAATGCATATAAGTCGAAGTTTATCTGTTCCTTTTATCCTAAGAGGGTAAAAGGGATATCAGGGCCCCTCGATGATTTGATTTGACTTATGTGTCGGGCCCGGTCAGAACTAAATTGATGCGTTCGATTAAGTTCTATGTCAAGTAAATCTGAGATCGAGAAACAAATTGCAGGACAATAAGTATGACCATGTTCCATGTAATTGTCCGCACGGTATCTAGAACAGAGGATTATACGATCCATTATCTAAAGGACAGGATACTGATAAGATCAGAGTTGACAGCGTCTTTGAGAGCTACGATTGCTAATCGGATTATATTTGCATATATAGTTACTAGACTTATCCAAGTGGGAGACTGTTGGATTAGTGTCTAAGGCTATAACTATATTTGGTAAGTACTTGACCCGGTTATGCATGGTCCTTTTGGGTTGCCTTCACCATAGCAACTTGACAGGATGATTTGTTAAGAGAGAAGAAATATTATTAATATATTATGAGAATAATATATTGAGGAAATAATAATATTATTTGATTAATATAAGTCATATATTAATTAAGAATTAATTTGGTGACTTAGAGAGGTTAATTGAATAAAGGGCATAAACTGTCAAATGTGTGATAGTTGTATTTTGGGCTATTTATCCTTATGGATATTAGGGTGAACGAAATTTAGGGGCTTGGGAACCTTAATTTCGTCCAAGCCTTGTATCTAGAAGGATCTTGGATTGCTTAGGGCCTAAGTCATTCAATTAGGGTTAAAGGAGAAACCCTAATAGCTCATAGTATAAATAGAACCCTTGGGGTGAAGAAATCGGCACTCTTGCAAGCCAAGGAACCCTAGGGCCAATTTCTATCCCTCCTCCCTCTCTCTCAAGATCATCTTCTTGCTATTTGGTGTTTGTAAGCCATTAGAGGAGTGACAATTGTGACTCTAAGCTCCAAGAAGAAGAAGTATCAAGCAAGTAATTCAAGGTATTCTTTCAGATCTGATTTCATATGATTAGATTCAATATCTTACATTAGATCTAGTATTGCAAGTCTTGGATTCAATGCATGTTCAATTAGAGAAACCTAGATCCAAGCAATTAGGGTTTGCATGTGCACATAGGAGAGTTCTTATGGCTCAAACCCATCATAAATAACCTTCTCTCAAAAGTCCATCCTAACAAATTGTCCTGATGATATGCAACCCAAATGGATCATGCTACTCTCGGGTCAAGTACATACCAATAATAGTTATGGGCTTAGACATCTAATCCAACAGTCTCCCACTTGGATAAGTCTAAAACTATTATTGCAAGTACGACTTCATAACCCGACTAGCAATCGTAGCTCTTAAAGCCGCTGTCGAACTCTGAACAAATCAATGACGCGTCCATTAGATAAGGGATCATATATTCCTCCATTCTAGATATCATATGGACTGAGACATGGATTATAATCATTCTCTCTGTCTATTTGTTGTTTCCCGATTTTCGATTTATGATGACTGACTGATTGAACAAATCAAATCAGTCCTGGCTTGGCCAAGCACTCACATGTGTCATCGCTAAATCATCGAGGGGCCCACATATATCGCTTTTATCCCGAAGGTAAAAGGAATGGATAAACTTCGACTCATATGGCTTATTCTACTACTTGTTGAATCATACACAAATGCACGTTTTATAACATCGAGTTACCAAATGCGTTTTCGTGCAATCAATGTATAACCAACTCATAGTAACAACTCATATCTCTAGGTTTGAAGAATATAAGATATTATCGTCTCATGATCACTCGTGATAAAATCCATGAAGTGATTCAAATGAGCGCGGGTTGAATCCAATACTCAGAACTTATGAGCACTCATGAGTGTTGTAGCACCACTTTGTCCACCAACTTGGACCTCTACAAACCAACCCATGACAGTCTTGATTCATATCTACTTCCAACATATGACCGACTGTGGATGGTTTGAATAACTTAATCATTCAGGAAGAGCGACTTAGTTATTCTGGAAGTCAAAACATGCAAAGTGAAACATAAGAATAAATGAATCAAATATGGTATCAAACCCTATGAATATAAATAAACACTTTTATTTATCACCATACTGATTACTCATTATTCATTGTTTCGGTTTTATCAACTTTATACTTGAATTAAAAACACTAGTTGTCCCATGCTCCAAGCATGTACACTATGTTTTTCTTAAACAATAGCTTTGCCATACACCAAGTATGCACTCTATGTTTGTCTATGATCCTTACTTTGTGAAATAAACCAATTGAACATAATTTCAATGATTCTAATTTCACACTCCCAAATCCTTATCGAAAAATGTGAGAATTTCAAATTCCTATCATTTATCGAAATCTGTTTAGATTTTAAACTTACATGCACTGACCCTCCTGTAATGAATATGTACAAAGTCACAAAGACTTGTCAACAGTCATTATAAGGTATTCCAATAGAGATGAACTCCATGGAAACTAAGTCTCATATTCAAAGTACATTGCTTTGGACATGCTTCTTGCATTAAGTTTTCTAATCTTACACAGATAACTTCCACCTATGGAGACAACTCCATATTCTCATTTTGACTATCACTTCTGAATAAGAGATGCCTCTTTTCAGAATATGTCAATATGGTCTTTCCAAAATTAGCACTGTAGTTCCAACTGTCCCTGAGCAACCAATCTTTGGTAAAACCTCAGATTGTCCTCGACAATTGCTTAATCATTTTAGTCATATCCAATTCTAGACCTTTTCCCTTCTTAATGCCTCTGGGCATTTGGAAAAATTTAGAAATGAAAAATATTATAGCACATGCAATCGATCCTGTACCCAAAGCAAATGGTACACGATTCATGATGTCTCACATAAAGACATGATTCTAGACCAGTCTTTTGCTACAATATTTTTATTTGCCATGTTTTCAAAATTTGACTATGAAGAGGGATGCCGTAATCATAATCGAATTTTGAGAATGCAATATATAGAATTTCCTTAAGTTGAACCAATCCAACATGAAATTCATATATATATATTCTTGACTAAAGATGATTAAGGTCTCAATCTAAGCCTTTAGAACTGAAATGAAGTATATCCTCTCCCTTAATTATAGCAAAACAACTTTTTCAATCCCTGCAGCCTCACGAATTGAAACTTTTGTTTTCTATAATTAACATTGCTAACTTGCAACACTAACAATAATTATCATTCTCCCACTAACATGATGATTATAAGCATAACACTTATGCTCCCACTGGCTTTGACATGTACTCAGAAATCAGCTGGACTTCTAGAAATCAATACTTTATTGACTTTCTTACCAAAGTTCAGATTTCTGATACGAGATGCTTTGATAAAACTTTATCAAAATCATACACCTTTCCTTAGATAGCATGCATGTGTGTCTAAACAATTTCAGAACTATGAAAAGGGATGCCGTAATCATAGTCTCAATTGTTTAGACCTTTTGCCATCTGCTTCAAATCTACTTGGTGGAAGTGTTTCCTCACCATCATTTTCATGAATCGGAGAGAAACCTTATGACCCTTAGATTTTATGGTGTATGTGTTCTTATCCATGTGAATCATCAAAACCATAGTCACAATACAAGGATAATGACAAATCCAAACTCATATGGACTGAACTTATGCAATCTTAACTTCTTGCCACCTGGCAGTACTGGGCCTGCCATTGCTTCCAAGTTGTTATGCAACCAATTGAGAACTTTCAGAACTCCTATGCAAAGCCAACTTTAACTGGAATGGGCACAGAATATGTCAACACGATAGGTTATAAACCTCAAGTCGTGTGCTAGTGAAGAACCTCAGGTTTTATTCTTGATTAGTTCTTGAAATTCTTTTTAGGATCTTTAAGACTCCCACTATCCTCTTGACATATAAGACTATCTTGCCAAATATTCAAGAGATAGTGCGGATTCTTTATCAAGACAAACACTTCACACAATTGGCCTTAGTTGGTCTTTGTTTTATCCAAAACATCACAACTTACCAATTTCAAATGTACAAGAGTAGGACACTTTTACTCTTACATTTGACAAGTGTTTTAAACCTTTCTTTAAGATATGTCACTCAAGTTACAATCTTGGAGTATGACTCTAAGAATTGTTTTGGAACGAAGTATGACTCATCTTCCTGATCTAACCATTTCAACAATTCATGACTCCTCTTCTTAGTCATAAGAATGCACTAAGATGACCTTTAGAGGACTAATTGGGATATGATTTCTAAATCATTAAGATGATCACAAACATGATACTAAAGTACTCTCCCATCTTTTCATATTTGAGAAACTTTTATCTTTCTGCCTAATTTGTTTCTTCCCATTCGTTCTGCCATACATTGAGACTTTTCTAATGTTTCAGAATTATACTTAAACTTGTAAGTATAACCATATTTACTAAACTTTAGTAAATCAAATAGTCTTAACGAGCTTTGTGGTGGACATGACCAGTGCACAAGAATGTGTATTAGATCCCTTTAGTCATTCACTTGACTCACACATCCATGTGAACAAGTAATTAGTCTTGATTTTCCAATGCTTGAAAGTTCTCATTCATCATACTATTCAACTTGCATGATTCCAAGTTTCGGTCCAATTGAAACTTGGGCGATGAGGAACTTTCCTGATTTGGTAAATTTAGACACTACCACAAATGAAAGAATCAAATCCATTTTCCAATATTGCTGTCAGTGGAATCATATAAGCAACAATTTTCCACAAATGCCATTGTAAGGATACTTCAAATAAATAAAATTAAACAATTTTCTTTTATTTTAAAACTTTGCGGAAAAACTTATCCTTACAATCCACATGGAAAATTGTTGTTATCTATTCCTTAGCAATATATCATAACTTCTTAAGCAACTGCTCAAAATTCTGATGCAATCGAAATCCACCTTCGCGATCAGAATCAACATATACTTCCTTTAAGATTTCTCTCTATTCTTTGATTCTTAAAACATCAACATGTGACCCAGTCACATCATGTAATGAGGATCTCAGAATAGAACTTAACAGAGTTAGATAATGGGCTCTAGCTAATGTAGAGTCAAACTTATTGACTTTAACATCCTTAGGTAAATTTGGCAGCTTTGCAATCAACGCCCCTTCCTTTGGCAAAATAAACATATGGACCCTTTGGTAATGGGACTATCTCAGACTTAGCCTTTCTCTTTACCATTTGGTCAACCGGGTTGACTATGGCCAATCCCTTTCCATTGGGAAGAGAATGCTTTTTCTGGATTTCCAGTGTCACCATTGTCACTGTCCATAAAGTTTTTGGGAAGTTGATCTTCTAATCAAATTTGCTTTACTATCGTTCCAAATCATTGCTGATTCAGCAGCACCAAACAAATAGATATGATCATTAAGGTTCATGTCATAGTCTGTTTCATAGTAGTCCCAAAGGAACTCACTATGTGACTTAGAAAGTGATTGAACATCCAACTTTCTCAAGACTTTGACACCCAACTCTCCCGGCTTGTCAATATGTGACTTCATCTCTAAGATGTGATCACACATAGACCTTGCTTGCCATTAGGGCTTGAGTGACCTTGAACTTGTGGGTTAGGGAGAATAATTGGAGGAGGTGGAGGAAGAGAAGTATGACTTCCATGAGCCAAACTCGGGAAGTCATATTCATTAGGAAAGCTTGGTTTGGGAAGATCATTGTTATCTAAACCAGACATCAACAATGGGAGAAATTCACATAAAGTTGATTTAAGTCCTTAATATAACACCCAATATGATATATTAAGGCTAGGACCCAACAAACTATTTTATAACTTGGAAGAGGGATGACGTAATCCAAGCTATAAAATATTTGAAGGTAGGTGAATGACGATTCACCAATTTCCACCAAGAAAAACGAAATGTATTATTAGGTTTTAATTGGTTTTGAAACTCCTAGATTCTTTTGAGATTCATTGAACTTTTCAATTGCATGTTTCAATCTCGAGTGTGCCCTTCAGGTTTTGTGACTGGGATGCCGAGGATCACAAAACAAGGTGTGAAGTAACCATGCAAATATACTTGGTACCCTTAATATTTACCCCTCAATCAATGTGCCGGTTAACCACACACGCTCCAACGATACTTTGATAAACATTAAGTTACCCTTTGCCTACCTTGTTAAGTCCAGGTTAGTGTGCCGGTTAACCACACACGCTCCACTAACAACTTAAACAAAGTGCAAAGTGTAATTTCATGGATTAGCACCTTATTCACATTTTCCTAAGTAACTAAGATTGAGAATTTATAAGTGTTTAGTTACTTAGTATTTATCATTATACTTATAATGAAGGGAGAATTATAGTCCTTGTCCTACCTGTTCGACTAACGACCCTCCACCGGTCAAGGAAGCGGTGAGTAAGAGTGGACACCCATTATACTGCCATTTTATAGGCAGTAACCTTATACCCCCCTTATAGACCGGCTTCGTGCATGAGGCCTACTAATGGTAAGATGACTTTATCTTATACATATCTATATAATTAAAATTATAATAATAGTATAAGGGTTGAATTTTAAACTTTTAAAATTCTAAGGTCTAGTTTGGAATTAAAGTATACATGGGGGGTAAATTTACAAATTCCAAAACTTGAGGACAAGTTTTTGAAACCTTTCAAAACTCTTGGATTTTTCATAACTTATGAGTTTAATTAAGGTTTAATGAAAAAAATAAAAAAAAATTCAAGTTCCATAACTTGAGGACAAGTTATGGAAGACATTAAATCATTTAATGATGACATTAAAAATAGTGACTTCTATTTTCATAACCTATGAGACTTAATGACACTTTAAAAAGAAAAACTCTTCACTTTCCATAACTTGAGGACAAGTTATGGAGTTCATAAAAACCATTAAGATCAAATATTCCAATTAACACAATAATCAAATAATTTTTCTATGATCTAGATTAAACTCATAAGTAAAGATAATTCACATCAACAATTTTCAAGAAATTAGATAATCATATAAACTAATACAAATCTTGAAACCTTGACAATTATCCTTTGAAGACTCTTGGAATTCATAACCTAAAGAGTTAATAAATGAGACATTTCACATCCATAACTTATGGAAGTTTCAAAACTCTTAAGATCATAACTTTAAAAAAAACTTTTGAGTTCCAAAATTTTATGACAAAATTTGTAACTCCTTAAAACCATTTAGATCAAACTTTTAAAACAAATAAAATAATCATATCATTCTATCTTTTAATAAATTGACCTAATTCAACTCTTGTAGTAAAGTGACTCAAATTTTATAAATAATTAGTTTTTCATAAAATCAAGTAATTATCATAAAATTTGACAAACTTTATGTTTTTTTTTTCCTTCAACTTGAAAAAAAAAATACATTTGCATCAAATATAATAGAAAACAACCCATGGCTCTGATACCACTGTTGGGTTTTAGTATACTACAACATCCTATGGTGCACATACAACCCTAAATACCTTGGATCTATGTTTTCTCTATTATACATGCAAATGGTTTCCAAGGCATTAAACCTATAACTAGCATGCATTTGACATAAACCATATAATATACTAGTTAGGGAAACATACCTTTTATGTGGCTTGAAGTCTTGATGTATTTGGCCTTAAGAGCTTAGCACCAATAGTATGAAATGCCTCAAATGGAATCACAACACACCTAGGACAAAGGTGGCTCTTGAGAGAGAATTCCATGCACCAAAACACCTCCATATTTCTCTAAGAAAAGAAGTGGTGATTTTGGCTATGGAGTAACCTATTTATATGTAGGATTCCAAGGGTCATGGGTATAACCCATAATCCATACCCATGGGTTTTATGATCCATGGTTCATGTGGCCCAACTCTTTATGTATCCATACATAAACTTGGTCCAACATGGATCATAAGCCCAACACATATAAATATAACTAATTATCATAATTAGTCCCCATAGATTTAATTAGTCTCTTTTGATCACTAAATTAATTCCAAATTAATTCTTGATCGATACTAATTAAAACATATGATTTCATATTAATATATTATAACTTATAATATATTAATAAACCATAAATAACCTTCTCTCAAAAGTCCATCCTAACAAATTGTCCTGATGATATGCAACCCAAATGGACCATGCTACTCTCGGGTCAAGTACATACCAATAATAGTTATGGGCTTAGACATCTAATCCAACATTCAAAGACAATAAGTGATTTGGTTTCTTTGTTCCGAAATGGGTTTTTATGGCGGGTTTGGCTTTATTGAAGATCTTTGGGATTACATCAGAAAATGAAGTTTAAAAACATTACTTCAGTGCTTGGTTTTTATATATATCCTAGAACCCGTGGTTGAAGACTATTGAAGAATCAAGATTCGTGGATTGCTTCAAATATTCCTCGTTTCAAGATCTTTTCTTATTTGCTAGATGCTTGTTTTGGAAGTTAAAGCATTGTCATCCATTCCATACTTTGAGGGGGGGATTGTAAGGTTTCAAAGTACTCCATGGATGATGGCAATCGGCCCACTTGATGAAGTGTAGGTTGAAATCTCAAGACTTGTCTTTTCCCTATAAATAGTCATGTATTATTCATAATTAGGGTTAAGAGTGAGGCAAAATGTAGCCGCCACGTTGTGAGGTTTCTTGTAGAGTTAGATTCTTAATCTTAAAGTGTAATATGTTCCTCATAATTGAATAAATCGAGTGATCATTCGACATATCTTCTTTATTTGTGTTTGTTCTTATTTTCCACATCTTGTTCATCAAATCACAATTACGGTTTTAATCCCAACATGGATAATCACGACCACGTTTGCATCGACTTGAATCTTTTCATTTGCCTTAAAATTCCTCTTGTTGGTGCACAAGTCCTTGAGAAATTTCGCATAACTTGGAATTTTCTTAATGGCATCCAATAGTGGAATGTTGATTTAGACCTTGCGAAAAGTTTCAATGAATTTCTTCTCGTCCTCCTTCTTTGAGATGGCTAATCGGGAGGGGAAGGGTGGTGGAATGACCAATGACTTTATAGGCTTGTTGAATGATTTGGGTTGATGAATGTTCGGTACAACTGATTCCTTGGGAGGAACTACCACCTTTGTAGTCTCAACAACAATTTCATCATCTTCTTCTCGTAAGGCTCTTTTGAGGTTGCTTTCTCCAAGACCTTTTCCAATTCTCAATGTTATTGCATTCATATTTGGATTCTTTTCGATTTGAGATGGAAGTTTACCCCGTTCTTCCATCTTGTTGAGAGCGGTGGCCAACTCTCCAATTTGAGATTGAATGTGGGAGAAGGTGTTCTTTGTCTCTTGTTGAAATTGTGTTTGGCTTTGAGCAAGAGAAGTATCGAGTTCTTGAAGACTCATTTGATTGTTACCAATTGTTTGGGCTTGTTATTGAGGTTGTTGGTAATGTAGAGCGGATGAGGCATTTGTGGTGTTGCATATTGTGGTTGAGCATGTTGTGGATATGGAGGTTTTTGTGATGAATATTGTGGATATTAGGGTCTCAACAAAGCATGTGGTGGATTTTGCTTTGGTGGGTATGGGTTGTTTAAGTTATTCCTCCAATTTGAGTTGTAAGTGTTTTGAAATCTCGTGGGTCTTGATTGACATTGATATTCACCCATTGCATTAACATCCCCGGTTCATTCCCAATCGTGGGACACTTGTCCGTATAATGCCCCATTATTGCACAAAGACCACAAACCATCAATTGTTGACCACTACCCACCACCATTTTACTTGACACATTAGTCAAATCCAAGAGTTTTGATTCCAAATGTCAGGTGTTGCTAACTTCACCAACAACTTGTGGATAACTTCTCTTCATGTCATTTCGAGGCCTAAAGTTTCTTTGATTTTGAGAAACGATACCAAAAATAGACTCTAAGAATTGTTTTGGAGCATCAATCATCCTCTAATCATTTTCATTTATACCTCATAAAAAGGTTGAAGAAATAGTTGTGCAGGTATATTGTATTGAGGACAACTTGTACACAAGTTGTTGAATCACTCCCAAAAATCATGAAATGTTTCATGCTTCCCTTAAAAAATCCCTAGAATGTCACTCATTTGACTTTACATCCGAGAGGTGGGATAAAACTTGCTATTAAAATCTTTTGAGTAAATCTTCCCATGTATGGATAGATCCCGATGGTAAGTTGAACAACCACTTTCTAGTTTTATCTTCCAAGGTGAGTGGAAAGTCGGTTAACTTGAAATCATCTAATGTCACATGTTCGGGCAACATAATAACACACATCATATGAAAAGACTTTAAGTGCCTTTAAGGATATTCTCTATCTAAGCCATGGAACTTGGTGAGTTAATGTAAGAAACTTGACTTCAATTCGATTCCTCGACAATTTGCAAGATAAACAATACCAATAGGTGTGTGAGTAACATTCGTTTCCATTATTTATCTAAGTATCAAATCTTGAGGGGGATTGGGTGGATTGGGTTTTGTTGCATGTAAGTGGGATGTTGTTGGTATGGCGGGTATGGGTATTGTTGATGATTATACATTGTGGTAGATAAGATTGATAGTTAGGGTATTGGTTGTAGAAGGGTTGTTGTTATGGGTGCATAGGATATTGGTACATTTGAGGTTGTTGGTAAATGGGTTGTTATTGTTGAAGGACTTGATGTTGTTGAATGTGAAGAACGTTGTTTTGAGGTTGGTTGTTTTTGTGGAGGTTTAAGTTTTGTGGTTGTGGTTGCTGTTGTTGGTAATTTGGTTGATTTTGGTTAAGAGTGGGTAAGTTAGAATTCTCATAAGTCCAAGGTGGTGGCACATCGATGAGAGGTTCTTGGTGTTGAAGTTGTCTTTGTTGTTGGGGTGGGGTATTAGAATCTTGATTGTTTGGCTTAGGATTGTGAGGTGGAGTTTGATTCATGGCTATGTAGTTTTCAAACGGAACATATTCAAAGAAGTTACCAACATTTGGAGAACTCGGTTCGGTGTCGGTATCACTTGAAGTATGAACTTGGTATTCTATTTTGACTAGTGGAGAAGAAGAAGAAGCTTCAATGAGTTTTTGTTGTTTCGCTAACCTTTTCATCCTTTTCGCTTCTTTTTCAATCTCGAGATTGTAAAGTAGTTCACCCGTTCTTGTAGACCTAGACACAAATAATTAAATAACAATAACCAATTTCCCCGACAACGAAGCCAAAACTTGGTGGTATGTCAAGATACCAAAAAGTTTACACCCTTTTGCTTGCAAATAAAATGTAATATAATGGTAAAAAGGCGACCGAATCCACGAGGAATTTGTTGTAATTCAATTACCAATGCAATTCAATCGAACAAGTGAAATAAAACTAACTAACTAAAAATAAACTAAAAATGGATGTTTCGTGATTTGTTTGAAAATTAAAAGAGTTGAAGAATTAAAAATGTTTGTAATTAAGCAAGATGGTGAGATACTCAAATATTATGGAGAATTGGTCAATTAAGGCAATTCAACACAATGAATACTTGTTTGTCTATCATTAGGATCCAATATGTAAGCTTATCATTCAACCTAAATTGGTATAGCAATCATGAAGCATGATATGCGAAAAATCCTCAAAGGTAGTATGGAGGTTGGGGAAACCCACAACACACATTCTTAATCAAAATCAAGGATCCAATTGAAGCAATGGAACCCAAGAAAATTGATTAGCCTTAAGAATGAAGGAATTCCCAATTCCTAGAGGATGTCAATGCTTACACACCCATAAAAGAGTCATGATCCAAAGGTAGAGATGATTCCTACCATCATAAATCCCCTGTTCTAAGCAAATTCAAAGATTCATTGCTAAATCAAAGAAAAAGGCCAACAATTTCTCATCAAGTACCAAGCTCGTGATCAAAGTATTAAGTAAGCATAAGATTTATGAACTAAGAATCATAAACATGAGATAAATGGTAACCAAACATGAATCCTTCAAAACTCACAAATATCCAAGGGTTTTAGCCTAAGTTAACCAAAATAAAGTAACTAGCCACTCATGACAACAAGACAATGATTATACAAGTGTTTTAATGTCAAGGAATTAGCAAATACCAGAAGAATGATATGATGAATGCTATAGCTCTCCGAAATCACCTCCAAGCTGCTCCAATGGTATGAAAATCGATCTAGGGGCTGCAAGGCCCAACCTCCAAGGTAAATGATGGATCAAATGACCAAAATGTCCCTCAAAAGGTAGTTGTGCGGGTGGACACCTCACCCTCGCAAATGATGCTGAAATGTTATTATGTAACGCCCGCAAATTCGGGCTATCCATTTAAGAGATACTATAACTTTCATATAAATAAAGATAGGAAAAATCAGCTGAATCGTCCGTAAGTCGCAAAAATAAGTGCACCAATATATATATATATATATATATACCCGATCCCGAAAATATAAATTTCGTAGAAATCCAACTTTGTATGGATTATATATGATTTTTATAAGATATAAAAGGAATGTGTGACGTCAAAAGGTACGAAGAGAATGGTTGCCTTTTGGGTAAAGTCACCAAAATGAAAGTCGTAGTACTCTTTAGATAAGAATTTTGGTAAAAGGAACACCAAAATCGGAGCTCGTACGAGAGAGTTATGATTTTTGCAAAATCATTAAATCTTATAAAAATAGGGACAAAAAATAAAGTCAGAATTAGCTGATGGAGACTACGGGAAAGTTGTAGATCTCGTCGAGAGCTTTCTGGGGATATAAAGAACGTCAAAAACGGAGTAGTATGAAGAAGTTATGGAATTTACAAAATCTGTGAGTAGCGCCCCGTGCAGTGCGCGCTGCGCACTTCTAGAAGGTGAAAACGCGGATCACTGAGAGTACGATACGTGGCACAAAAATGGTTGGGGAGACGTAGCCTTAAAATGCACAACGTGCTCCCTAAAAACGCCTATAAATAGCTCCCAAGAGCTCATCCATTCCTCAACACCTCTTCTATCATTATCTCTCGATTTCCTTCAGTTCTAGCACATATTCTCTTAGTTTTAGCCTTCGGCGAAGCCCTGCTATCTGAAGTAGTAGTAGCTAGCAAGTAGAAGCTCTGGCAGTGCAAATTCCTGACTTTTTGTCTAGGGAATCGCTGTAAGTTAAATTACACTCTATTCTATTTTCGTGTAATTTATATTTAGACTCATAGTCGTTGTTATGAATCTATAAATAAGATTTGTCAGTGGTTCCAACGTCGTATGACTGATTGATCTACTTACGGGGATGATGTCTAGGCTAGATTTAGTGAGGTGTTTAAAATGAGATTTCCAAACAATATACTTTGTATACCTAACGGACCCTACCTCCGATATGATCCTACCTGGTTGTCTCTTATCAGCTATAGATCAGTAGACATTGAGATTATTGAGGAATTTAGACTATTTTCAGTCACATAAAATATTAGGCTAAGATAATGATACTAGGTTACGTTGAAGGAAAGGTCAGTTGCTAGAAGTGAAACGATATCCGAGTTTCGAGTCATCACTTTATCAAGTGAGTGCATAGTTACCTTCAACTTACATATAGATATAACGTATTTAATTTGTCTGAATGCTACATGTGCTTATTATCTGAGATCCTGATATCTGTGTTATGTGAGATAACGATTTTGCCTAAAATATTATATATTTATTTTACCGTACTCATAATATATGAGGCAAGACGGGTAGGAAGAGATAAGAGAAATGAGATAATAGTTAGAAACTATAAGAAAAGAGATAATTGTGAGAAACCATGCCAGATATGGAATAGTGGCGAGAGACCATGCCAGAGATAGGGCAAGAGACAAGGCCCAACAAAGACCAGTCATTAAGCAGAGTATTGATGATGACCACAGACTATTCTAGACATTACAATGGAACACTAGCAGACTTGCAATCTGTAGGTGTTAATGAATCACACAAACCGGGAGTATGGGTTGTGGGTTCATTCGAGTACTCTATTTTCCCATGGAAATTGTAACATCCATAAAAATCAGGCCAATTTAAAACTTTTTCAACCATTCAAAACCATTAAGTTATTACAAAGTGTTTTCAAAATAGTTTAGACATCAGAGTATCCCAGAAATAAAGATCATAAAAATGAGAGGAGGTGCACGATCATGCCTTCGCCTTCCTGCGATCATCTTAAGTACCTGAAACAAAATCCAAAACTGTAAGCCCGAAGCTTAGTGAGTTCCCCTAAAATACCCATACTCATAACAATATACACATAATCACAAACAACATATTATGGGTCCAATCAACCATCGGGTTGGAATACCCCAGGCCCTCAACCATCGGGTTGGAATGCCAACATAATATGAGTCCAGTCATCCTCGGGATGGTATACCCTCGGCCCACAACCATCGGGTTGGAATGCCCACATACTACGAGTCCAATCATCCTCGGGATGGAATACTCACGGCCCACAACCATCGGGTTGGAATGCCTAGGTCTGTTGGCTCTCGCACAAAGTAGATAAGGCTCAACCACTAATCAAACATGTGTACATATATCAGATAATCACATAACAGTCAAACCGATCTAAGAGATCATAACAGCATAATGCAACCTATCTACCAGGATACCGATCTAGCAGATCATAATAGCACAATAACGTCCTATCCACCAGGATACCGATCTAACAGATCATAATAACATAATAACATCCTATCTACCAGGATACCGATCTAACAGATCATACGGTACTCGAGCATATAACATATCAGGATAACAATCCAAAAAGGGCCGACCTTGGTGCCTTAGACCCTTGAGTATAGTGAGGGAGACTCGCCTCACAAATGTCGAACTGTAGTGATAGGATCAAGCTCTCGAATCACAGCCACAAACTCCACCATGTATATTCACCATAGGACCACTTCCATAAATTCCTAATTTACTAAAATACCCCCAGAAGTCAAACTGGTCAACCCTTGGTCAAAGTCAAAGTCAACGGTCAAGGTCAACAGTCCATGTTGGCCCAACTCGTCGAGTGCAGCTCACTGACTCGTCGAGTCCTTCCAGAACTCGAGAAATCGTGAAAACCATAGTTGACTCGCCGAGTTTCCAGATAACTCGTCGAGTCCATACGTGTCCAAGTGTCGGGAAAACCCTAACTGACTCGTCGAGTCGTCTCACTGACTCGCTGAGTCTATGCAGAACCCACAACGGTCAATCTTCATCTGACTCATCGAGTTGACCATGAAACTCGTCGAGTCCCTCCAGTCCATTTCTCATTCAGACGCTTTTAAGCTACCCCAAAGCTCCAAATTGCAGATCTAACCTCCTAGGGCATGGTCTCCACGTAAAGTTGCAAACTTTACGTACATGCATGGTCCTAAATGCCAAAACCAAGCTAAGGGAAAGGTTTAACCCAAAGAGAAGGGCCAATGCTTGCTAAATATAATAACTTTATGACTATAGGGACCTAGAGGAGTCCAGATCTGAAGTTACAACTTCAGATCATGACCAATACCCGAAATGACTCACAAATATGCTAAAAATGCTCCTAAACCTATGCATGACTAGATCTAGCTAAAGATAGGTCAAGGTAACAACTTGTTACCTTAAAATGATGCCAAGATGAAGTAGAGTCAGATCCACAAGCTCCTCTTTGCTCCAATCTCCTTAGACTTCAAGCCTTCTTCACAAAATCCACCTTCCAAGCTTCTTAACACACAAAAATGGAGAGTAGGCGAGATTAGGGTTTTCTAAGCTCAAGGAGAACGGTAAGGGAGGCCGAGGGAGGCTAATGACCCTTTAAATAGGGTGCACAACCCTAGAAATTAGGGTTTCATTTTCCAGCTCCTACTCGTCGAGTTGGGGCCCTCCAACTCGTCGAGTAGACCTCATAAAGTCACGCGGCCTGAATCGTTTATACACGACGAGTTGGGGCATCCAACTCGTCGAGTAGATCTAAGAACATGACTATAAAGTTTAAATTTTTATACCTGGGAGTCGGGATGTTACATAAATTCCTTAGGCGGTATTTTATAGTAATCCTTAGGATATAACCATTGAGATAAATCCTATCGAGAGAGAGAGAGAGAGAGAGAGAGAGAGAGAGAGAGAGAGTGAGTGAGTGAAAGAGAGAGAGAGAGAGAGAGAGAGAGAAAGAGAGAGAGAGAGAGAGAGAGAGAAAAAAGAGGGAGAGAGAGAGAGAGTAACGGGAATGGGTAATCGAGTTAACTATTTGGTGTGAATATTTTTAAAAGTGATAAATTTTATTATTGTGGGTTGAAAACCCTATGTAGTCACCAGGTTTCCCAACCTAACCCACTCAGCCTCTTTTGTATCGCAGGTAGCGATACAAAGGTACATGCACAATGAGAGATTCAAGGAGATATAGAGTGCTAGTATATTGAGACATTGCAAAATCTTCGTTTATGCTTATGTTTATTGTATCAGTTATGACATACCAAGCTTTTTATAAATCAATGAAAAAAATTTCTTCGCAAGTACTCTGATAATAATGTTATCTTGTTTTTGGGACAAATTCCGCATAATTAATCTTTTTAAAATAATACTCTGATTTAATAAGCATAAACAAATCGGTCTTTTCTAGCAGTAAAAATAGGGATGTCACAGTTGGTATCAGAGCATTAGTTTAAGCGAACTAGGAGTAAGGATTTATTTATAGACTTCAAATTAGAATGCTAAGCAATGATTGTGAGGTGAGTGTCTATTTTATTTTAGGTAGTACACCTGAATTGACACAAACACTAGCTTAGTTTAGGATCGGATGCCTAATTTGTGTAACATCCCGACTTCCAGGTATGAGATTTATTTCTTAAAAGGTAATTTCCCCTTGGAACTCGTCGAGTTGATGGCCTCAACTCGACGTGTTGAAGACTTTTGGGCCGCACATATGTGACCCAAAAATTCAAGCCAATTTAAACTTTTAAAAACATTTTAATCCATTAAGTCATTACATAGTTTGTTTTCAAAATACAGTTATCAGAGTATCCCAATATCAAATCATAAAAGTCATAACAGCGAGAGGAGCGGTACGATCATGCCTTCGCCTTCCCGCGATCACCAGAGGTACCTGAAACAACAACTGAAACTATAAGCCTGAAATCTTAGTGAGCTATCCCCCAAAATACCAACCACATAACCATGCCATATAAACATATAACCAAACAGCAAGCATAATGAGCCTTCAGCCTGACTGGACCGCCTCGCAGGCCTTCAGTCTATCTGGACCGCTCTCCGAGCCTTCGGCACGTCTGGACCGCCTCGCGGGTCCTTCAGCCTATCCGGACCGCTCGCCGGGCCTTCGGTCTGACTATCATACCCTCTTGGGTTTTGTAGTCTATCCGGACCGCCCTGGGTATGTTGGCCTTCAGCACAAAGCAAGACCGCCTCAACCCAACACCCAAATCAAACAACATGTGCATATACATTCATAGGCTATCATAATAACAGACAAACCGATCTAACAGATCAAATAGCATAGCAACGTCCTAAACCAGGACACCGACCTACCCAGGTCATATCATAGCATAATCCTGTAACTAGGATATCGACCGAACCCGATCACTAAGCATAAGCATATCACCATCCTAACTAACAAGATGCGAAACAATGCACATATTATGTAATAATCCAAATACAAATCCATAAGGGCCGGCCTTGGTGCCTTAGACCCTGTTGATATAGTGAGGATAACTCACCTTGCAACTGATGTCTGAAACTAGAAAGCTCAACTCCCGGATCACCAACACGAACTCCACCACCTATAGTTACCATAAAACCCTTTTTCATAAATTTCCAAATTACTAGAATACCCTCAGAAGTCAACTGGTCAATTCTTGGTCAAGGTCAAAGTCCACAGTCCATGTTGACTCAACTCGTCGAGTGTAGTTTACCGACTCGTCGAGTCCTTCCTGAGCTCGAGAAGTCGTGAAATCCTTGATTGGCTCGTCGAGTTCCCATTTAACTCGCCCAGTTCATACGTGTCCAAGAATTGGGAGAAACCCTAGCCGACTCGCCGAGTCTTCGAACGACTCGCCGAGTTCAAGGCAATCTTCAACGGACTCGCCGAGTTTGTTCATCAACTCGACGAGTTCATGACCATCTTCATATGACTCGCCGAGTTGACTATGCAACTCACCGAGTCCTTGCAGACCTTCATCCATGCAGACACTTTTCAAGCCATGCCAAGGTTCCAGATTACAGATCCAAGCATCTAAGGCATGTTTATCACGTAAAGTTGCAAACTTTACACGCTTGCAAGGCCCTAAAGGCTCTAAATGACCAATCTAAGCTTCTAATGGAGCTTTACACCATAGGAGAGTCTCATCCTTGCAAAAGCTGGAAACTTTATGGACTTAGGACTCAAAAGAGGTTTAGATTTGAAGTTTCAACTTCAGATCTAGCTCCCATACCAAAATCCCTTCATGAATAACTAAAGAAAGCCCTAGTTTCCACATATGAATGATTCTAGAAGAAAAAGAGGTTAAGGTAACAGCTGGTTACCTCCAAAACGTGCCCAAACTGAAGTAGACTCTGAATCCACACAGAAATCTTGATGCTAGCCTCTTGATCTACAAATTTCCTTCACAAAAGTCACTTCCCAAAGCTCCAAAACACTCTCCAAGCTCTCACTCACAAAAATTAGGGTTTCTGGGTCTCAAGAGGGTGATAGAGGACAGTGGGAGGCGCTAATGGTCCAATATATAGGGTGCAAAACCCTGTGAATCAGGGTTTCCACTGCCAGCTACTACTCGTCGAGTCTTCATGTCGACTCGACGAGTCAATCATTAATTGACGTGTCCTGGCCCGCTGCTACTCGACGAGTTAAGCGCCAACTCGTCGAGTAGACCTTAGACATGAAGTCTTAATGGAAAAAAATTAATAATACCTGACGGTTGGGATGTTACAACATATTTTTAGACCAACTCGATGAGTTGGTGAGGGAAAACTCGACGAGTTGGTGGTTGATTAAGAAACTCTAACTTTTAGGGTGTTACACCTATTTAAAGGCCTTATACCCTTTGGGTGGCCTCCTTATCCGTATACTCTCTCCAAAAAACCCTAGTTCATGCATCCTCTCCCATATTTGTGTGTGAGCTTGAAGAGTGATTTCTTAGTGTTCTTTTGAAGGAGCTTGAAGTTTGAAGTGGCTTGATTGAAAGGAAGGCTTTAGATCCAGAACCTACTCTTTTGTTGCAGCCATTTTGAGGTATAGAGTCGACACCTTGCTCATCTATTGCTTAGATCTCTTTCTTGGAAGTTTATTGTCATATTTGGCCCATTTTTTGGGATTGTTCATGGGTTGAGTATTTCATGAAGTTGTCACTTCAGATTTGGACGTCTTATGGCCTCATTGGACTTAAAGTTGCAAGCTTTATCGAGTTCTAGGCCTCTTTCATGCTTTGGGTCCCTTATTAATCCTTTCTTGAGTCTTGGAGCCTCATTGTGTCATGCATGGACGTAAAGTTAGCAACTTTACATGGGTTTCCAGCCCTTGGGTATCATATATACATTAGATTCGATAAGAAGGGGATGAATGTGTTAAGACTGGGAAAACTCGACGAGTTGTCCTGATAACTTAGCGAGTTGGCTCGGGTTTTCCCGCTTCTCTGGATACTGTAGGAACTCGACGAGTTGTCCTGATAACTCGGCGAGTTGGCTCGGGTTTTCCTGCTTCTCTGGATTCTGTAGCAACTCGACGAGTTGGTATGTGCACTCGACGAGTTGGTTCAACATGGATTGTTGACCTTGACTATGGACTTTGACTTTGACCATGGTTGACCAAGTTTGACTTTGAGGGCATTTTGGGTATTTTGGGGTTTTGATAGAAATGGTCACATGGTGGTTGTAGGCATTTGAGTCCGAAGCTGAGTTTTGGAGTTTGATTTTACCGGTTCAGCACTACTTGTGAGGTGAGTATTCCTCACTGTACTTGTCAGGTCAAAGACACCAAGGTTGGCCCTTCAGATTGTTATCCTAGTTATCATATAATTGAGTACTGTAGTAATCGATTAAATCTGAATCCTAGTAGATAGGATGATGTTATGCTTACTGATTTGTACGATCTGTGCTTGCCTGTTGATTGATTATGTGTTTATGAGTTATGCATATGTCGACATGTGTGTGTGTGGTCGGGTTGAGGCGGTCCTGCTTTGTGTTGAGGGCCAAGAGACCCATGGTGGCCCGGATAGATTGAAGGCCCTGCAAGGCGGTCCAGTCAGGCTGAAGGCCCGACGAGCGTTCCAGATAGGCTGTAGGCCCTGCGAGGCGGTCCAGTCAGGCTGAAGGCTCATTTATGCATGATGTTTTTTGTTATGTTTATGTGGTGGTATTTTGGGGAAGACTCACTAAGCTCTGGGCTTACAGTTTTTTATTATGTTTCAGGTACCTCAAATGATCGCGGGAAGGCGAAGGCTTGTTCATGCACCTCCTCGTATTTTGTGTTATGATTTCTGGGAAAACTCTGATGTGAAACTTATTTTGAAAACAATATGTAATAAATGATGGTTTTTGGATTTATTTACAAGTTTTAAAATTTTCAAAATTTTATGGATGTTACAAGTTTGTATCAGAGCCTTGGTTTGAGTGAATTGGAGGAACACTCGTGTGAACCCAGTCTCAAACTAAGGAAAAGATTTTCAAACGGTTTTCAAAATACTAAAGGAGGATGCGATGTGTACGATCAGCCGGAGCCAGTAAGTAGACCCCAAAATACCATGTTATTATTTGATATTGTGATATGTTAGAACAACATGCTAGTAATAGGCTATGGATTTTTAGGAATTGCCTGATTATATGATGTCTGATAGCCGAGGGCCTTTCTTTTATGAAATTGACATCATTATTGTAGTTGCTTAGTGTATGCATCATGGTTATACATAACTATGATCTTATAGCCTGAGAATGTTTGGTTTGGCCTTATTGCCTGTTCTTGTTTGATGAAGGGCTTAGGGTAGGATCATATATTTGAATGTCTATAGGGCCCAGTGTTATGTATGACTAGCATACACGAGTGCTACAGGGTTGGTGGAAGTTTCATGGATGAGTCGCAAGGGGTCAGTCGGCCAGTTGTGAGATGTTTAGCCTTTCCTCTAGGGAGTGAGGATTGAGTGTTCGTCTATGCTTATGAGTATTGTTAGGGCGAGGTGATGATCCTTGAGACAAATACGGGTAGGTGTGGAAGGTAGTATGGGCTTGTACTACTGGAAGCATAAGATCTGTACGCGTAACAAGGAAGTCACAACCCCTAGGGATTTGTTGGGAGTTGGTTCCCCGTTATTTATGTGGATTATCTGATATCTTCTTGGTGTATTTTAATTATGGTGACTACCAAGCGAGTTGAGATTGGATCCGGGTCGGGGTCAGGGACAGACATGCAGATGGGATCAGATGAGTTAGATGCCAGGATCAGGAGGATCCTCCATGAGGAGGTTGTGGCCATCGTCTGGGATCAGATTCCAGAGATGTTTGGGTCTATCAAGACTGCGATGATGGATTTCTTTGACGATCGCTATGCAGCTATTGCTGAGACGGCTGCTGATGTAGCCTTCGAAGCCGTGGCGGCTGCAGGTGTTGGGAAAATGTGGGTCTTTCAGTATCGGGACTTCAATAATACAAATCCTTCGACTTTTGATGGAGTCCAGGACCCGATTGTGGCCATGAGGTGGCTATATGATGTGGATGGGTGTTTCTTCACGTGTTCATGCCCTGCAGACCAGAAGGTCAGGTGCGCTTTGAACCTTCTGAGGTCCGAAGCGAAGGATTGGTGGAGACTTGTTACGGGATCGTACTCTGATGAGCAGAGGGTTGCAGTATCTTGGGATCACTTCAGAGGTATGTTTCGTACTCTCTACATTCCTCGGGTCGAGCGAGAGAGGTTGGCTCAGGAGTTATTAGACCTGAGACAGGGATCGGAGTCGGTGATGGAGATCACCCGGATGTTTACTGAGAGGGATATGTTTTGCCCTGATTTTGCTTTAGAGCAGGCTCAGATGACCCGTTATCTGAGCATGCTCAAGATAGATATCAGGCAGTTTGTTTCTACCCAACGGTGTGATACTTTTTTGGAGTTGCAGGAGGCCGCCCAACGGCGTGAGCTTGAGATAGAGTTTCAGTTGAAAGAGCAGAGGCAGGCCCCGAAACAATCGCAGCCGGTGCCGAAGCGGTTCAAAGCCGCTGATTCTAGGTTTGGAGGTCAACGAGGCCGCGCTTGTGGGAAGTGTGGAAAGGTTCATGTCAGAGCTTGTCAATCTAGTAGTGGGTGCTACAAATGTGGCAAGGAGGGACATTATGCGAGGGACTGCCGCCAGTCCGCCCCGGTTCAGAGTATGAGGATTTGCTATCATTGTGATCAGGTTGGCCATGTGAAGGTCAACTGTCTGTTTCTCGCCGCCAAGCCGGCGCAGGCTCCCATGCCAGCTACATTGAGGATCACTGACGGGAGTCAGGGCAGGGCGGAGTTCCCGAGGGCTCGAGGTCGCGCTTTTCAGCTCACTGCCGAGGAGGCCCGGACAACACCAGATGTTGTGACTGGTATGTTTCTATCCCTTATCTTATTGATTATGTTTGTTTTATGCTCATATGTTTGTACCTCTGTTAGGTATGTTCCTAGTGAACTCCTTGCCTACTTTAGTGTTGCTTGACTCGGGTGTGAGTCGGTCTTTTGTTTTTCGGTCCTTCAGTAGGGAGTTTGTTTTGCCTATGGGGGAGTTGGAGTGTCCGTTGCGTGTTTCTATCGCCAACGAACATGGGGTTTCTGATTCTTCGGTTTATCAGGGTTGCGTTCTAGAGATCTTCAGGGTATCCTTTCTGATCGATTTGATTTCGATTCCTATGGGGGATGTCAATGTGATCGTGGGTATGGACTAGTTGAGCCTTTCGGTGCCATGATGGACTGCGAGGGCTTGAACCCCAAGTGGGGGAGAACTGGTTATTTATGGAGAGGGCACCAGGTTGGGTTCAGGGTTTTGTTCGACAGCCAGGGCTTGGCAGTATATTTAGCACGGGTGTGCAGGTTATTTGGCTTATGAGGTGGATACGTGGGTTGGGGATCAGGTGTCAGTTGCTGATGTTCTGGTTGTCAGGGAGTTCGCTGATGTATTCCCGAAGGAGTTACCCGACGTGCCTCCTGAGAGGCTCGAGTTCAGGATTGACCTTGTGCCAGGTGCGACCCCTATTGTCAAGGCGCTGTACCGATTGGCATCGCCTGAGATGCAGGAGTTGTCATCTCAGCTGCAAGAGCTGCTAGGCAAGCAGTTCATCAGTCTGAGCAGTTCTCCATGGGGAGCGCCGATTCTTTTTGTCAAAAAGAAGGATGGTTCGCACCGGATGTGCATTGATTATAGGGAGCTGAACAAGTTAACGGTAAAGAACCGTTATCCCCTTCCGCGGATTGATGATCTCTTTGATCAGTTGCAGGGAGCATCTTCATTCTCTAAGATTGACATGAGGTATGGGTAACATCAGGTCAGAGTGAGGGAGGAGGACGTGGAGAAGACCGCATTCCGGACTCATTATGGGCATTATGAGTTCGTGGTAATACCATTCGGGCTCACCAATACACCTGCGATATTTATGGATTTGATGAATCAGTATGTAGGTTGATGCTCGATTGCTCAGTTATCGTGTTCATTGATGATATCTTGGTGTATTCCAAGACCAGAGAGCAGGATGAGGAGCATCTTCGCTAGCTTCTGGGGGTTTTGAGGCGAGAACGGCTTTATGCTAAGTTCTCGAAGTGCGAGTTTTGGTTGCGAGAGGTTCAGTTCCTTGGACACCTCGTTAACCAGGATGGGATTTTGGTCGATGAGGCCAAAATTGAGCTGGTGATGCAGTGGGAGGTTACGAAGTCTCCCTTGGATATTAGGAGTTTTCTAGGTTTGGCAGGGTACTATCGGAGATTTATTTAGTATTTCTCCAAGATTGCAGTACCCCTCACTCGCCTGACGATGAAGGGATGGATTTCCGGTGGGGCCCTGAGCAGCAGTCAGCATTTGAGACCCATTCGGTAGAGACTTTGCGAGGCCCCAGTCTTGACTCTCCGAGAGGGAATTGAGGATTTTGTGGTTTTCTGTGATGCATCCATCACCGGCTTGGGAGCAGTCCTCATGCAGTGAGGACGAGTGATAACTTATGTTTCGTGGAAGCTGAAGTCGCATGAGACGAGATATACCACGCATGATCTTGAGTTGGGAGAGGTGGTTTTCGCTCTCAAGATTTGGAGGCATTACCTTTATAGGGTCCGTTGTACTATCTACACGGATCACAAGAGTTTGATGCATATTATAGATCAGCTGAAACTAAATATGAGGTAACGCAGGTGGCTAGACATAGTCAAGGATTATAACAGCGAGATCCTTTACCATCCGGGTAAAGCGAACGTGGTGGCAGATGCCCTGAGCCGCAAGTCTTTTGGACCTTCTGTTGAGGTGGCATGTATGAGGATATCCGTGGATTCTCCACTTATGGGTTTGATTAGGGAGGCTCGGACTGAGGGTGTTCGAGAGGAGAATTGGAAGATTGAGAGGATCAGGGGTGAGATCACCAGATTAGTGCCGGATAGTCATGGTTTGTTGACCCGTTGCAGTCGGGTGTGGGTTCCTGTGTCTGGTGGGGTCAGAAAAATTGTGTTGGAGGAGGATCATAAGTCTCGTTTTTCTATCCATCCGGGGGCCACCAAGATTTATCGGGATCTGAGACTGAGTTATTGGTGGCCGTGCATGACGAGGGAGATTGCCTGGTACGTCGAGAGATGCTTGACCTGTAGGATGGTCAAGACCGAGCATCAAAGGCCGCATGGAAAGCTGCAGCCTCTAGAGGCTCCCATGTGGAAATAGTAGCAGATTTCGATGGACTTCATCACCAAATTGCGGAAGACGGCAAAGGGTTTTGATGTTATTTGGGCCATCATGGATCGATTGACCAAGAGTGCCCATTTTCTAGCAATTCGGGAGAGCTCGTCGGCCGAGAAGTTGGCCGATGTCTATATTCGCAAGGTCGTTGCTCGCCATGGGGTTTCGGTCTCTATTGTTTAAGACCGTGATGTTCGGTTCACCTCTCGATTTTGGGAGAATTTTCATAAGGAACTGGGCACGAGGCTACACTTCAGCACGACTTATCATCTGCAGACTGACGGTCTGAGTGAGCGGACCATTCAGACCCTCGAGGATATGTTGCGAGCATGCGTCATAGATTTTGATGGGAGCTGGGACTCCTACCTACCTCTTGTAGAGTTCTCCTACAACAACAACTTCCATTATAGTATCGGTGCTCCGCCCTTTGAGCTTTTGTATGGGCGGTGATGTCGCACCCCAGTTTATTGGGGCAAGGTTGGCTATAAGGTCATGGGTTGGACCGAGGTGGTTCTGCAGACTACCGAGATGATCCAGCAGATTAGGCATAGATTGCAGACGACACAGAGTCGGCAAAAGAGATATGCCGACCGACGCCGATCTGAGTTGGAGTTTCAGGTCAGTGACATGGTGTTGTTGAAGGTCTCACCTTGGAAAGGTGTGATTCGCTTCAGGAAGAGGGGGAAATTGGGCCCCCAATTTATTGGACCATTCCGGATTATTGCCAGGGTTGAAGAGGTTTCTAATATATTGGATCTTCTGGAGGAGCTCAGTCATATTTATAGCACTTTCCACGTTTCGTAGCTGCGAAAGTGCGTATTGGACGAGGATGCAGTGATATCATTGGATGATATTCAGGTTGATAAGCGTCTGAACTATGTCGAGAGGCTGGTAGCTATTCTAGAAAGGAAGGTAAAGGTTCTGCGTAGCAAGGAGGTACCTTTGGTAAAGGTACAATGGCAACATCGGAGGGGATCTGAGTGGACCTGGGAGCCGGAGGCTGAGATGCTGGAGCATTATCTGGATTTGTTCCTCACATCAGGCTTTGAGGATGAATCCTAGTTCAAGTGGGGGAAAGTTGTAACATCCCGACTTCCAGGTATGAGATTTATTTCTTAAAAGGTAATTTCCCCTTGGAACTCGTCGAGTTGATGGCCTCAACTCGACGTGTTGAAGACTTTTGGATCGCGCATATTTTTGGACCAACTCGACGAGTTGGTGAGGGAAAACTCTACGAGTTGGTGGATGATTAAGAAACCCTAATTTTTAGGGTGTTTCACCCTTTTTAAAGGCCTTATACCCTTTGGGTGGCCTCCTTATACGTCTCTTCTATCCAGAAAACCCTAGTTCGTGCATCCTCTCCTATATTTGAGTGTGTGTGAGCTTGAAGAGTGATTTCTTGGTGTTCTTTTGAAGGAGCTTGAAGTTTGAAGTGGCTTGATTGAAAGAAAGGCTTTAGGTCCAAAACCTACTCTTTTGTTGCAGCCATTTTGAGGTATAAAGTCGACACCTTGCTCATCTATTGCTTAGATCTCTTTCTTGGAAGTTTATTGTCATATTTGGCTCATTTTTGGGATTGTTCATGGGTTGAGTATTTCATGAAGTTATCACTTCAGATCTGGACGTCTTATGGCCTCATTGGACTTAAAGTTGAAAGGTTTATCTAGGCCTCTTTCATGCTTTAGGTCCCTTATTAAGCCTTTCTTGAGTCTTGGAGCCTTCTTGTGTCATGCATGGACGTAAATTTAGCAACTTTACGTGGGTTTCTAACCCTTGGGTATCAGATCTACATTTTTAAGCATTAGATTCGATAAGAAGGGGCTGAATGTGCTAAGACTAGGAAAACTCGACGAGTTGTCCTGACAACTCGGCAAGTTGGCTCGGGTTTTCCCGCTTCTCTGGATACTGTAGGAACTCGACGAGTTGGCTCGGGTTTTCCCGCTTCTCTGGATACTGTAGTAACTCGACGAGTTGGTATGTGCACTCGACGAGTTAGGTCAACATGGACTGTTGACCTTGACTATTGACTTTGACTTTGACCATGGTTGACTAAGTTTGACTTTGAGGGCATTTTGGGTATTTCGGGGTTTTGATAGAAATGGTTACATGGTGGTTGTAGGCATTTGAGTCCGGAGCTGAGTTTTGGAGTTGGATTTTACCGGTTCAGCACTACTTGTGAGGTGAGTATTCCTCGCTGTACTTGTTGGGTCGAAGGCACCAAGGCCGACCCTTCGGATTGTTATCTTGGTTATCGTATAATTGAGTACTGTAGTAATCGGTTAAATTTGAATCCTGGTAGATAGGATGATGCTATGATTATTGATCTGTATGATCTGTACTTTCCTGTTGATTGATTATGTGTTTATGAGTTATGTATATGTCGACATGTGTGTGTGTATGGTCGGGTTGAAGCGGTCCTGCTTTGTGCTGAAGGTCAATAGACCCAGGGCGGCCCGTATAGACTGAAGGCCCTGCGAGGCGGTCCAGTCAGGTCAAAGGCCTGGCGAGCGGTTCGAATAGGCTGTAGGCCCTGCGAGGTGGTCCAGTCATGCCGAAGGCTCTGGAGCGGTCCAAGTAGGCTGTAGGGCCTGCGAGGTGGTCCATTCAGGCTGAAGGCTCATTTATGCATGATGTTGTCTGTTATGTTTATGTGGTGGTATTTTGGGGAAGACTCATTAAGCTCTGGGCTTACAATTTTTTATTATGTTTCAGGTACCTCAGATGCTCGCGGGAAGGCGAAGGCGTGATCGTGCACCTCCTCATATTTTGTGTTATGATTTTTGGGAAAACTCTGATGTGAAACTTATTTTGAAAACAATATGTAATAATGATGGTTTTTGGATTTATTTAAAAGTTTTAAAATTTTCAAAATTTTATGGATGTTACAATTTGCTTTTATGTGCTAAATGATCTATAGAATAACATTCCTTAGGTTGCCTATCTAGATTAGTTTAAGGCCTATTTTCGACCTAGAATTAGGAAGTTTTATGTGTTCATATTTCTAAACGTTTAATTACGGTATTAGAACTGGCATATAACTTTTTGGAGTGATAAGGATAATTACATGTCAAAGCATTCTCTATCTTAAATTTATCGTATCGATCAACTACAGAACGTCATGGTGAGGAGACATAGTGGATTAGGGAATGACAACAGAAACCGTCAACCTAAGCCCCATGTAATCGAGTGTGCACCTGAAGCAGTGTCGGTAGCTGAACCTGTTACGATGGAAATGATTAGAGCCCTGTTAGCCTAACAGAGAGAGGAAACGAGATAGTTCATCCAAGATAACGAAAGAGAACCCACTGTGCCTGTTGAGCAGCCCGAACTGAATGAAGGTCAGTTGGAGGAAGGAAATTACAGTCGGACTGTGAGTCAAGTTGAACCCCGAGTGGTAAGGAGAAACAATCCGGACAGAGGGATTGACAAGGATGGGTGTAAGTATAAAGACTTCATGGGTGCCAAGCCACCAAGTCTTTCTGGAAGTCCAAAACCAGTAGATATTATGGACTGTATATCCGAGATGGAGATGGTGTTTTAGAGTTGCAACTGTAAAAACAAGTAGAAAACCGTCCTTGCAGTCATGCAACTGAAGATTGGAGTTTTAAGTTGGTGGAAGTTGTTGGCAGATACAATGCCACAGGGAGAGCCCTGGGATGTCTTGGTAAGCATTCATGAAGTAGTTAGAGATGCAGTACTGCTCGGATGTGGATCTGATAGACCTGAACAATGAGTTTTAGAACCTAAAGAAATGGAAGATAAACGTCGATGAATATGCCATCGCATACACCGAAAAGATGAAGCTATTCCCCTACTTAGTGTTCACTGAACTCTCTAAGATAGAGAAGTTTGTTAACGGACTGCCAGCGGACTTTAGTCCAACGGTTAAAATGGAAACTACTTTGAAGACAGCTGTTAGAGCAGCCAAGAATGTTGAGACCCAACTTAGGGAAAAGGGTATGGAGAGGGCAGAGGTTGGAGATAAGAGAAAGTTGGAGGGATCTTCAAAACCCGATAAGAAGAGTAAGTCATCAAAACATGAGAAGACTGGGGGTAACGTGACAAAGTGGTGCGACAAGTGCTGAAAGAAGCACTTTGGATAATGCACTGAAGGAGTGACCTGTTACAAGTGTTGGAGAACTGGTCACTACACTAATGAATACAAGACCAAGAAGGAAGTATGCTTTAAGTGTTGTGAGGAAGGACACTTCAATCAAGACTGCCCAAAGAAGGAAGAAGTTGTAAGGCCAAATATTCCGCCAAAGCCGAAAGAAAGAGCATATCATATGATCCTTGATGAGACAACAATAGGCCGGGAATAGAGAGCGATTTATCCAATTATTGGGATATGAGGTAGGAGGCGAGTAGTATTAGGGTGTGAAGCCTAATGTAATAGGAATATAGTATAAATAAATCTTGTAATCGTTTTCAAGAAGTAATATAATCCCTAATTATGTTATATGACTCAATGTGTTAAGTTGTTGTCTGACCTTCTTGTATGGTGTCTTGGTGAACTGCAAGACAATTCTTGGGACGAGTATAAGTAGGTGTGAAAGGTAGTAGACGCCTATACTACCGGAAGCACATGACTCGTGCTCGAATAAGGGAAAGTCACAAGGTTACTAAATCTTTACGTAGTTAATCTTTTTGTTCATTTCCATCATTACCTTTATTTCGGTAGTGAATATAAATATTCTGACCTTAGTGGTCATCTCGAATCAAGTCTGACTAATCTACAAAGTAAGTACGACATAGCGTCCGACTTTTGGAAAAGATAAATCGATGCGATCAAAAGAAGTATCGCGATCGCCGTTAAAACTAAGCAGCCTATAGCTAAAAGTTCTACATGCTATAATGTGATTATATCACATTAGAAAATGGAGGAATGTATCCTTCGTGTTAGAGTCTGACTCAAAGAGACCTGAGTCTAATCGTTGCATCATACGATGAGAGGTCATTAAAAGATGACCCATCGGTATGTTATGATAATCGAAGTAAGGACCTTAGTTTAGGTTAAGTCTATTTTGTAAAAAGCAGGAGTCTCCGATGAAGATTAAATTTAGAAGGAAGATTAGGTGCAACACCGTCAGTGGTCAAGAAGTCTAAGAGTTAGAAACTCAATAGAAAGGACATAAGAGTTACGATTACCACCTAGGTGGAAAGGTAACGTGCAGAAGCGTGTTTTGTTGATTATTCCATGACGTAATCATCCTAAGGGGGAGATAATTATAACGCCCGCAAATTCAGGCTAGGAATTTAAGAGATAATATAAGTTGCGTATAAAGAAAAATAGGAAAAACCAGCTGAATCGTCCGTAAGTTGCAAAAATAAGTGCGCCAAAACATATATATTATTATATATTTTATAAAGTACACGTCGTCCCGATCCCGAAAATATAAATTTCGTAGAAATCCGACTCCGTATGGATAATATATGATTTTTACAAGATATAAAAGTCAGTCGCGCACAATGAATGCATAACGTCAAAAGGTACGAAGAGAATGGTTGACTTTTGGGTAAAGTCACTAAAATTTAAGTTGTAGTACTCTCTAAGATAAGAATTTTGGTAGAAGGAACACCAAAATCAGAGTCCGTACGAGAGAGTTATAATTTTGCAAAATCATTAAATCTCATAAAAATATAGACGAAAAATAATTTCAGAATTAGCTGATGGAGTCTAAAGAAAAGTTGTAGATCTCGTCCAGAGCTTTCCGGAGATATAAATAACGTCGAAAGCGGAGTCAGTATGAAGAAGTTATGGAATTTACAAAATCTGTGATTTGCGCCCTACGCAGTGCGCGTCGCGCGCTTCTAGAAGGTGAAAACGCGGACCACGAAGAGGCCGACACGTGGCACAAAAAAGCTAGGGAGACGTAACCTTAAAATGCACGACGTTAACCCCCAAAACACCTATAAATAGCTCCCACGAGCTCATTCATTCCTCCACACTTCTTCTATCATTCTATCTCGATTTCCGTTAGTTATAGTATTTTTTTTCTCTTAGTTTTAGCCTTCGGTGAAGCCCTGATATCCCTGAAGTAGTAGTAGCTAGCAAGTAGAAGCTCTACCAGTTCAATTTCCTGACTTTTGTCTAGGGAATCTCTGTAAGTTAAATTACACTCTATTCTATTTTAGTGTAATTTATATTTAGATTCATAGTTGTTGTTATGAATCTACAAATAAAATTTGTCAGTTGTTCCAACGTCATATTACTGATTGATCTACTTACGAAGATGATGTCTAGGATGGATTTAGTGAGGTGTTTAAAGTGAGATTTCCAAACAGTATACTTTGTATACCAAATAGACCCTACATCCGATATGATCCTACCTGGTTGTCTCTTATCAGCTATAGATCAGTAGACATTGGGATTATTGAGGAATTTAGACTATTTTCAGTCACGTAGAGTATTAGGCTAAGACTTATTGATATTGATAATAGGTTACGTCGAAGGAAAGGTCATTTGCTAGAAGCGAAGCGCTACCCGAGTTTCGAGTCATCACTTTACCAAGTGAGTACATAGTTACCTTCAGCTTACACATAGATATAAAATATTTAATTTGTCTGAATGCTATATGTGCTTATTATCCGAGTTCCTGATATATGTGTTATGTGAGATAATGATCTTTCCTAAAATATTATATATGTATTTTACCGTACTCATAATATATGGGACAGGATGGGTAGGAAGAGATAAGAGAAATGAGATAATAGTTAGAAACTATAAGAAAAGTGATAATTATGAGAAACCATACCAGAGATGGAATAGCGGTGAGAGACCATGCCAGAGATAGGGCAAGAGACCAGGCCCAACAAAGACCAATCATTAAGCAGAGTATTGATGACGACCATGAAATATTCTAGACAATCCAGTGGAACATTGTCGATTCGTTCCAAACCTGCCACATTGTCAGGTCTAGTATTAAATGCCATATAATATAGTTTATAGTCTAATAGGTACGTTTAACATTTGTATATAAAGAGTCGATAGTCCCCAACATACAAAGACACACAAACATTTTTATTTCATTCTCGATTCTCATCATGTAAGTGTGAGAAGGAAATATAAGGGTCTTTGTTGAAGAAGATTATCACACACTAGTTCTATTATGTTGTCGATATTCCACATCAAGAAGACGACACAATCAAACAATATATTCAAGTATATATACATTTTTTATTTTGGTAATTCAATAATATGGTTTAATCTATGATTGATAGTCTTATACTATCCATAGAGCAATATTTTTTTTCCATGATTATTAGAATGTTTTTGGCCGGGAACCAGTGGCGGAGTCAGGGTCAAAGTAAAGGGGTATCCCAAACTGATGGGTTCGGTTTCTCAGTTTCGGGTTTAAAACCAAACCCATTTGAAAGTTTAACTTGTTGAAAATTGAAAAGTTTGTGTTGTTTTTATAACAGTTGTATAGGAGCTAAGTTTCATGTTATGGCCGATGTGTGATAATTTTAGAATTTTAAAAAACAAGTTGAAAAACAAAATAAATTACTGTCACACCCCGAAACCGGAATGGCGGAATCGTTCCGGGGTGGAGGACGTCATGTTTAGCATCACAACCAATGAATAATAGGAAACATAGCAACACAACCAGTACAGTGGATACATATATAAGAAAAATGTTTACATCAGTTTGAAACTTGTTTTAATCACATCAAAAGTATGTAAATTATAAAGAACATGACTCTTATTGCTTCGGCTTCTCTGAATCCAAGAAGTACCTGTCTACTGATTTCCTGAGAATACAAGCAGTTTGAAAGAATATCAGCATAAAGCTGGTGAGTTCATAAGCATTCAGTTTTGGTGGAAAAATGTTCTTGAATCCTTTTGAAAAGTGTTCCTCAAGAAAATCCTATATTTTCTTATGAAAAGCGTGTTCGAAAGCCTGTTCCTTCCATGACTCCCAGATTCATACAATATATGTACAATCCAAGGTGTCGTGGAATGAATATGAATATCCGTTGGTTACTTGTTAAACAATCCGTTTATGAAAAGCCGAGTTATCCCGGGAAAATCCTATATTTTCCCTAAAAGTTGATGGTTGGTTATCCGTTCTAAATCGAGGTGTACAAGTATCTACCATACTTATATCGATAAACGTAGTTTTCTTTTAAAAGCCCTGGTTACTCCCAGTGAGGTGTATTAGCCTTATTACATAAATAAAACTAATGAAAAGAAAACGTGAAGAACTAAATCCTGAAGGTACGGTTAATACCCTCCAGTAATCAAATCGGTCGGTTATTACTTTGAGGTTAGTTCACTTGATTCGTTATTACAAAAGTAAATCTCTGTTATCTACATTGTGAGTTTTATAACCATACATTAACTTGATATGGCACGTATCGGGGCCAGTATCCTTTATGACTTTGTCACCTGTAGACCTGCCGGTCCCACTGTAGCTAGCAGCGAGGTGCGGGATAGTCAGTCCCGTATAGATCTATACACAACAGTCATGCTGTCCCTACAAGAGATTATGGTCATAAGTGCTAGTCCTACACTCTGTTTCGGTGGTGAGTGTTACCAAGGACGTGTCTCCAACTAGACTAACAAATTTACAAGTAATAATATGGAAAATCCTTTTTATGATTTGCATAAATCCTTTATAAAGTAATACGTTTTACTACATGATTCACAAGTTCGTTACCCTAGTTTTGAAAACTGTTTCTACGAGTTGATTTCTTAATCGTTTGGTAAAACTGTTTTACGTGTTAAAAGCATACTGAAGATAAAATTATCTTAAAGAAAATAATATACTTTGAGTACAAGTTTCCTTGTACTTTTGCTTGTATTCCCCCCTCCCCTTGAAAACATGAAAAACTCGGAAAAAACGTAGGGGTATGAACTCACTGTTGTTGTGTGGGAACGTCCACTGGAAACGAAGATCCTCGGGTTATTGTACGTGACACTTAACGGAATCCTAATATCAATAAATACATATATGTATCTAAATTAGCGATTTCGTTAGATAAAGTGTTAGAAAAACACTTGCTTTCGGGTAAGGAATGTTACCGGAACCTGCTTGAATCGAGAAAACGGACTTCCACTACTTAGGGAGAGTTTGCGGCCGTGAAAAGTTTACGGCCGTGAACTAGGTTTACAGTCTTTGAAGATGGGCCGTAAACTCAAGAACAAGGGTGCTGATTTCGAAGAGAAATGTGTTCCAGATGCCCCGAAATAACTCTAAACGGTGTTTCTCGGTGTTTTCTCGAAGATTGAAGGCCTTCTAGGTGTTTACGGTCACGAGTTTTAGAGAGAGAAAGAGAGAGTTTCTGGTCAAAGGTGTTCAAATGAGGGTGGGGGTCTCTTATTTATAGAGGTTTTGTGGTCGGTGGGTGGGGTCCACCCGACGCTGGCCGCAAACGAGTTTACGGCCGTGAACTCCAGTCAGGCCGTGAACATGATGTTTTTCGAGGATAATTCGAGTTTCGCGTGGTTTTGGTTCCGACTTGCATATATAAGTTTAATTATATAATACCAGATGATTTTCTAAATCAAAGGTTCGACGGAAGATTAATAAAATTCAAATTTTATTAACGGAAATTGCATAATGGAAACGAAAAAAGTTTCGGGTTGTCACATCATCCCCCCGTTAGAGGGAATTTCGTCCCGAAATTCAAGAATAGAGATACAAATTATGGACTTGGAAAAAGATGAGGATACTTCTGTTTCATTGAATCCTCACGCTCCCAAGTGAATTCAGGTCCCCGCTTGGCGTTCCAGCGAACCTTCACTATCAGGATGCGACTTTGTTTTGTTCGTTTGACTTCCCGGTCCATGATTTCAATTTGTTCCTCTACGAAGTGTAGACTTTCGTCTAGCTCGATCTCATCGAGGGGAATGACAAGTGTCTCATTGGACAGACACTTCTTTAGGTTCGAGACGTGAAAGACAGGATGTACGTTGCTAAGTTCTCGAGGTAACTGGAGTTTGTATGCTACGGGACCGATCCTAGCGAGGATCTCGAATGGTCCGATGTATCTTGGATTTAACTTTCCATGCTTTCCGAAACGTATCATGCCTTTCCAGGATGAGACCTTCAACAGAACACGGTCACCAACCTGGAACTCCAAGGGTTTTCGTCTCTTATCGGCGTAGCACTTTTGTCTATCTATTGAAGCTTTTAATCGTTCCCGGATTTGTACAATCCTTTCGGTCATCTCTCAGATGATTTCAGGACCCGTGAGAGTGCTATCGGGGGTTTGACCCTTGACTAGCTGCGTGTCACCCACTTCAGCCCAACACAGAGGGGATCTGCACTTACGACCATAGAGGGCTTCGAACGGCGCAGCTTTGATGCTGGTATGATAGCTGTTGTTGTAGGAAAATTCGACCAAGGGTAAGTGAATGTCCCATTATATGCCGAAATCTATGACGCAGGCTCTCAACATATCTTCCAATGTTTGAATTGTTCTCTCACTCTGGCCATATAACTGTGGATGATAAGCCGTGCTCATATCCAACTTAGTTCCAAGAGCCTTCTGTAGCGATTGCCAGAATCTCGAGGTAAACCTGCTATATTGATCGGAGATAATGGATACAGGTACACCATGAAGGCGGACTATTTCTCG
The DNA here is from genome assembly GCF_052849685.1 of Lactuca virosa. Classification (NCBI taxonomy): domain Eukaryota; kingdom Viridiplantae; phylum Streptophyta; class Magnoliopsida; order Asterales; family Asteraceae; genus Lactuca; species Lactuca virosa. The sequence continues at coordinate 264,850,490 of NC_136427.1, forward strand.
AATATAGATTCGTTTCAGTCTCTCCATTTTGAAGTTTTCCTTGATTGTCAGGAAGTGAGCGGATTTAGTCAGTCGATCGACAATTACCCAGATGGCGTCGTGCCCACTCGGAGACCTGGGTAACTTGGTGATGAAATCAATTGTAATCCTTTCCCACTTCCACTCAGGTATTTCCGGCTGTTGAAGTAGACCTGAGGGCTTTTGATATTCTACCTTCACCTTGGCACAAGTCAGGCACTTGCCCACGAAGGTAGCGATTTCTGTTTTCATGTTCGGCCACCAATAAAGTTGTTTGAGATCCAAATACATCTTATCTGAACCTGGGTGAACGGAGTATCTAGTCTTGTGAGCTTCGTTCATGACAACCTCACTGTAACCACCGTACTTTGGGGTCCAGATCCGGTTCATGAAATAGTAAGCTCCGTCTCCTTTGACCTCTAAGTTCTTTTCCATTCCTCTCAAGGCTTCATCCGATATATTCTCTGGTTTTAAAGCTTCCAGCTGAGCCTCTCGGATTTGTGTGGATAATCGGGAATGGATGGTCATAGTCAATGCCTTCACCCTACGACCTGAATACTCCTTTCGGCTGAGGGCATCTGCTACCACATTGGCCTTGCCGGGATGGTAGCGTATTTCACACTCGTAATCACTGAGTAGCTCTACCCATCGCCGCTGTCTCATGTTTAACTCTTTCTGATCAAAGATGTGCTGTACGCTCTTATGGTCGGTGAAGACAGTGCACTTGGTTCCGTAAAGATAATGTCTCCAGATTTTTAATGCGAAGAACACTGCTCCCAACTCTAGATCGTGAGTTGTGTAATTGATTTCGTGTGTTTTCAACTGCCTCGAGGCATAGGCAATAACCTTTCCTCGCTGCATGAGCACACAGCCTAGGCCCTGATTGGATGCATCACAGTAGACAACGAAATCTTCCGTCCCTTCGGGTAGGGACAAGATAGGTGCGCTGCATAGGGCCTGCTTTAATGTTTGAAACTCAGTGTCTTGCTTTTCTCCCCAACTAAAGGTTACACCTTTCTATGTCAGGGTGGTTAAAGGCTTAGCGATTTTGGAGAAGTTTTGGATAAATCTGTGATAATAGTCAGCGAGACCCAAGAATTAGCGGATTTATGTGGGTGTCCTTGGTGCTGACCAACTCTCGATCGCTTTGATTTTGGAAGGGTCCACGTGTATGCCTTCCTTGCTAACCACGTGACCAAGGAAAGTTACCTTCCTGATCCAGAACTCACACTTTGAAAATTTTGCATATAATTTCTCCGCCCTTAATGTTTCTAGCACTAGTCTCAAATGCTGTTTATGATCATTCACGCTCCACGAATAGACAAGTTTATCGTCAATGAAAACGATCACGAACTTGTCTAGGAAAGGGCAGCACACCCGATTCATCAGGTCCATGAATACTGCTGGTGCGTTGGTTAGACCGAAGGGAATTACTACAAACTCGTAGTGTCCTTAACGAGTTCGGAATGCTGTCTTGGGAACATCATTCTCGTGAACTTGTAACTGATGGTACCCTGATCTTAGGTCTATCTTTGAGAAGTAACTGGCACCCTGGAGTTGGTCGAAGAGGTCGTCGATCCTGGGTAAGGGATAGCGGTTCTTGATGGTAAGCTTGTTCAGCTCTCGGTAGTCAATGCACATCCGGAAGGATCCATCTCTCTTCTTCACAAATAAGATCGGGGCTCCCCAGGGTGAGGAACTCGGTCTTATGAATCCTTTGTTGATCAGCTCATTGAGCTGGCTGGATAACTCTTGCATTTCTGCCGGCGCTAGACGGTGTGGGGATTTAGCTACAGGAGTAGCTCCGGGGATTAAATCGATACGAAACTCAACTTGGCGCTCGGGAGGAATCCCTGGAAGATCTTCGGGGAAGACATGAGGAAAGTTGCAGACTTCGGGGATGCTCTCGAGGTCTTTAACTTTTTGCGTTTCATCAACAACATGAGCTAGAAACGCACGGAACTCCTTCCGCAGATATCTCTGGGCTTTGATGCATGAAACGATACGAAGGTTCGAACTGAGTTTATCACCGTAAATAGTGAGGGCTTCACCAGAGGGAGGTTTGAGGCGGGTGGATTTCTCGTAGCAAAGGATATCAGCACGATTGGGGCTCAACCAATCCATGCCGATAATGACATCGAAGCTTTTTATGGAAACGGGCATAAGATCAATGAGAAAGGAATGATCGTCTAGGGTAAGAGTACATCCTATGAATATGTCGTTAGTGCTCTCTTTCTTTCCGTTAGCCATCTCGACGGTAAATGTTTCAGTTAAAGGTTGAGATTTACATTTGATTAGATGTTTGAATTCATGGCTAACAAAACTCCTTTCCGCACCAGAGTCGAAAAGAATGCATGCATAAGAGTTGTCAATGAGGAACGTACCCGTAACAACGGTGGGATCAGCGACCGCTTCCTCATGGCCCATCGCCAACACCTTTCCTGCATTGCCACCTGTTGTTGCCTTGGGACAATCTCTTTTAAAGTGCCCAACCTCTCCACAGCCATAACAGGCTTGACCAGCACCTGCTCCAGGAGCCTGATTGGTTGGTTGGACTGGTCCTTTGCAGAATCGAGCTGTGTGTCCGTTCTTGCCACAGCTGGTGCACGACATCTCCTGACACTGTCCCTGATGATGGTAGTTGCACTTGTTGCACAGAGGTAGTTTTCCAGCATAGCGACTAGGGTTCGTTGGAGTAACGGGAACTGCTGCAGGAGTAGTAGCAGCATGGACTGCCACCGTTTGTTGTTTCTTGGAGGGCTCCTGAGAAGACTGGCCCTTGCGTTTGTTCCAAAATTTCTTCTTCTTCCCACCACTCTCTTTTTTGGCTCGGCGACCGCTGTTGCCTCATCCGGATCGACCCCATGATCGATCAGAATCTGCGCCAGATCCTTGGCGCTCTCAAATATAGTCGGTCTAGCAGCCAAGACATTTCCTTTGGTTGGGGCCGTCCGTCCCCATATGTACCTCTCTATCTTCTTGCTTTCCGGGTTAACCATTCCCGGACAGAGGAGAGCCAGATCACAGAATCTAGCGGTGTAGGTAGCGATGTCGGAACCCTTCATCTTCAAATTCTAGAGTTCGTGCTCCAACTTTTGCACTTCGCCTCTCGGGCAGTATTCCGCAAGCATGAGTTCCTTCAGTCTTTCCCAACCCATGACATTAGCCACTGACAGGGTTAGGGTTTTGACTCGACCATTCCACCAGGTCAAGGCTCTGTCGATGAAGGTGCAGGCTGCGAACTTCACCTTGTTGGCTTCGGAACAGGCGCAAATTTCGAAGATGGATTCAATCTTCTCGAACCATCGAGTTAGAGAGATAACCTCCATTTCCGTCGAAGGGCTTGGGTTTTGCGGTCATGAAGTCCTTGTAGGAACACTCCTTTTGATGTCCCTGACTTCCGTCTTGCCATTGGGGGTTGGTTACACCTCCAGCCCCACCAGAGTTCACTTGTGCCATCGCTGCGGTTACGACGGCGGTAACTGCTGCCTGGAACATGACGGGGTCGAACTGAGGGGGTGGTGGTGGTGGTGGAGTGTCGTCGTTTCTTCTGATGGGTCTTGGTCGGGGAGGCATCTTGTTCTAGAAACAATCATGAAGAATAGGATGGTAAGTCCTCGAGATATATGAAACAAGATATATCTCATCCTGATAATAAAAGTATACTACCGAATGATAAGCACAGAGAGGTTACTAACGCAAGTAAGTTATTGCTTAAGAAAGAAGAGGTAGCAACACTTGGAATCTATAGATTGAATTTGGCTCTAGTTAAAATACTCCTATAGTATTTTATGTTGGATGTTTTTGTTCTTGGTAAGTTTTAGGCTTGCTGTAACACCACAGTCACTCCCAAGCACATGTTGGTCATGTCTCGAATGAATATAGTTGATCAGGCTATATTGACCCTAGACATGATTACATAACTGCCCAGGTTTAACCGCAGTGTCCCAACATCCAAATACTTTTGTTTCGTTCTATCTATGACTCTGGTTCTGTTATGTATGCGTACTAGTATACTCGTTACAAAATACTTTAAATTTTGAAAATATACTTTTAGTTTAGAGTACTTAGGCCCCTTAGTGTTTATAGTTGTATACCATGTAAGGTTCGGTATACTTAATTCGCTATAAACAAGGGCTCTGATACCAATCTGTCACACCCCGAAACCGGAATGGCGGAATCGTTCCGGGGTGGAGGACGTCATGTTTAGCATCACAACCAATGAATAATAGGAAACATAGCAACACAACCAGTACAGTGGATACATATATAAGAAAAATGATTACATCAGTTTGAAACTTGTTTTAATCACATCAAAAGTATGTAAATTATAAAGAACATGACTCTTATTGCTTCGGCTTCTTTGAATCCAAGAAGTACCTGTCTACTGATTTCCTGAGAATACAAGCAGTTTGAAAGAATATCAGCATAAAACTGGTGAGTTCATAAGCATTCAGTTTTGGTGGAAAAATGTTCTTGAATCCTTTTGAAAAGTGTTCCTCAAGAAAATCCTATATTTTCTTATGAAAAGCGTGTTCGAAAGCCTGTTCCTTCCATGACTCCCAGATTCATACAATATATGTACAATCCAAGGTGTCGTGGAATGAATATGAATATCCGTTGGTTACTTGTTAAACAATCCGTTTATGAAAAGCCGAGTTATCCAGGGAAAATCCTATATTTTCCCTAAAAGTTGATGGTTGGTTATCCGTTCTAAACCGAGGTGTACAAGTATCTACCATACTTATATCGATAAACGTAGTTTTCTTTTAAAAGCCCTGGTTACTCCCAGTGAGGTGTATTAGCCTTATTACATAAATAAAACTAATGAAAAGAAAACGTGAAGAACTAAATCCTGAAGGTACGGTTAATACCCTCCAGTAATCAAATCGGTTATTACTTTGAGGTTAGTTCACTTGATTCGTTATTACAAAAGTAAATCTCTGTTATCTACATTGTGAGTTTTATAACCATACATTAACTTGATATGACACGTATCGGGGCCAGTATCCTTTATGACTTTGTCACCCGTAGACCTGTCGGTCTCACTGTAGCTAGCAGCGAGGTGCGGGATAGTCAGTCCCGTATAGATCTATACACAACAGTCATACTCTCCCTACAAGAGATTCTGGTCATAAGTGCTAGTCCTACACTCTGTTTCGGTGGTGAGTGTTACCAAGGACGTGTCTCCAACTAGACTAACAAATTTACAAGTAATAATATGGAAAATCCTTTTTATGATTTGCATGAATCCTTTATAAAGTAATACGTTTTACTACATGATTCACAAGTTTGTTACCCTAGTTTTGAAAACTGTTTCTACGAGTTGATTTCTTAATCGTTTGGTAAAACTGTTTTACGTGTTAAAAGCATACTGAAGATAAAATTATATTAAAGAAAATAATATACTTTGAGTACAAGTTTCCTTGTACTTTTGCTTGTATTCCCCCCCCCCTTGAAAACATGAAAAACTCGGAAAAAACGAAGGGGTATGAACTCACTGTTGTTGTGTGGGAACGTCCACTGGAAACGAAGATCCTCGGGTTGTTGTACGTGACACTTAACGGAATCCTAATATCAATAAATACATATATGTATCTAAATTAGCGATTTCGTTAGATAAAGTGTTAGAAAAACACTTGCTTTCGGGTAAGGAATGTTACCGGAACCTGCTTGAATCGAGAAAACGGGCTTCCACTACTTAGGGAGAGTTTGCGGCTGTGAAGAGTTTACGGCCGTGAACTGGGTTTACGGTCTTTGAAGATGGGCCGTAAACTCGAGAACAAGGGTGCTGATTTCGAAGAGAAATGTGTTCCAGATGCCCCGGAATAACTCTAAACGGTGTTTCTCGGTGTTTTCTCGAAGATTGAAGGCCTTCTAAGTGTTTACGGTCACGAGTTTTAGAGAGAGAAAGAGAGAGTTTCCGGTCAAAGGTGTTCAAATGAGGGTGGAGGTCTCATATTTATAGAGGTTTTGTGGTTGGTGGGTGGGGTCCACCCGACGCTGGCCGCAAACGAGTTTACGACCGTAAACAGGTTTACGACCGTGAACATGATGTTTTTTAAGGATAATTCGAGTTTCGCGCGGTTTTTGTTCTGACTTGCATATATAAGTTTAATTATATAATAGCAGATGATTTTCTAAATCAAAGGTTCGACGGAAGATTAATAAAATTCAAATTTTATTAACGGAAATTGCATAATGGAAACAGAAAAAGTTTCGGGTTGTCACAATTACACCCATATAAATGCCAATGTTTGAAATAGGAACCTCAAAGTTAAAAGTTCAACACTTTACCACTTGAACAACTCAATATTTATGTTTAATTTTCACAACATCATAATATAATGAGTATAATCCGTATAAAACTATATAAAAGGAGATTGAGAAAATAAAATAAAAAATGTTTGAAAGAAGATTTGAAGTTGCATCCTCCATAAACGACCCCAAACACCTTAATCATCCAAACCAACTACAATTTGTGTTATTATATCGCTAAACATATTAATATTATGTATATACACACTACATAAAATAAATTTTTTCTAAAAAAATTACAATACTGAAATTTTTTTGAGGGACATCGCAGAATATTCAGGATCTATTGTGGATCCGCCCATGCCGGGAACCCATCAAACTATTATGCTCAGCATATAATTATTGAGCCAATGAAGATTTCTCATACAAGTAAAGAAATATTATTTTTTGATTTGTTAATAGATCAAAGAAGGATAAGCAATATATTCTTTACCATTGCGAGAAGATTGGTATGCGCTATAAATTATTTATTTATTAATTTATTTATTGCATATTTATTTTACTACAAAAAATAAAAAATTCAAGTGTGTATATAGGTTGACTATGGATTCGTCCCGAAATTTATCATATGTGTAAGGATTTTGTAAAAGAACCTGACATTTTTTTACATACATTCGACAAGGCGGGTTAAAGAGAATCATATTGTTTCTTCCACGGGTGGCCCATAAGAAGCTATTAATTAGTGTTATGAAAGTAACTCTTTAGATTTTCTTGAGTAGTTTTTGTTTAGGTTAATAAATAAATGTTAAAACATCAACATGCACTTGACGATTTATAGAAATTTGGGATTTACTATAAATGTTTCAAACTTTACATAATTACATGTTTTCATCTGATGTCGTATATATACAATTCATAAATCTCTTTTCTTTTTCTTCCAATCTAATAATCTAAACATGTGGTAAATTAATTTACATGTACATTTGGCATCGATGTCCAAATAAAATTATATCAATATTCAGTATCTATTCAATTATCGAGCTTTGGTTTAATTCGGTTTTACGATTTTAACTTAAAACTCCAAAAACATTAACTTTTACCCAACAAAAAATGTATAAATAAATGATGATTTGGGTGAAGGGTTGTAGTGCAAAATGGGGAATTAACTTAAGACTAAGAGAAGGGCATGTGAAGTAGTGGGTGAGTTGTTTATATCCACATGGAAGATCATGGGACAACATTCAATACCACGTTGCCTACAAAAATTGTTTATTACAAATCACGTCATATTCTTGTTTGGTTCCCATGTGAGTCCACTTGTTTTATGCTACTCGTCAGATTTCAAATACATATTTGTATGTATGTTTTACTTTTAATTAATTTGTATATAACAAAATATATTTTGGAGAAAAAAATAAAATTAAACCGTTTTATTGAAGTTTTTTTTTCCAAAAAAAGATATTTCAGATACTAACCATCAATTTCGCACGACTTGATATGCTCACAAAATGGCTAGGTGACAGGTGACTTGCTAAACGGGCTACATTGGGTCATAAGTTGTCATCCATATTGGGTTTGGTTGAAGAGGAGTACAAATTAGGGACGTATTGGGTTTGGTCAGTTTCAGGATTGATCTATTTAAGTAAATACGTTGAAAATTTCACCACAACCTAAACCTATTAAAAATTTGTTTGAAATTTTCCTGCCCAACATAATCTTTTTATTAAATTGGTTGAAACTGGGTCAACCTATTTATTTTTTTTCCCAACCCAACCTGAGTGAGACCCAAAATTAAGATGAAAAAGAAGGAGAAGTATGTCATTTAATAGCGATTATGATTTTTGGACTGAGTTTCAGTTACCGAGTGTGAATTTGTGAAAAATATGTTTAAGTTCAATCAGTGGCGAGTCTAGAAGATAAATTCACATGGTTCACTATTTAAGTGAAATATATAGAACTGAAAATGTCAAAAAAATACTGGCAGTGGGTCGGATCGTATAAAAAAAAGATTTAAAGTTCTTACATAAGCAGAATGCAACATCCTCTTTTATACTAAATTTATTTTCAATAAACCCAGATTGATTAAATCTTCGATGTTTATCTCTGAAAGCACGTTGTAGAAACTTAGGGATAACTACAGTAAAGTTCCTATATTTTGGCAAAAGTTTCAAAAAAATCCTAATTTTTTTTTTGAATGAAAAAGCCCAATAAACCGGACAATTTAGCCCTTATCATCCGGTGACCATCATTTAACCGGTTACAAAAGTCTATGTGGACTGGGCATGCTTAGGTGGATGGTGAGTCACTTAACGAAACTTAAATATATGCATCATTCATTCGTTTGTGCCCTAAAATCGGAACAGGCAAAAATCGAAGCAGGAGGAGGAGCCACAAATGTCGTCTTCATCTTCTGTAGGAAGCAGAAGTTCAAATCAAAGAGTGATGAATCGACTGAGAAGCAGGTGCTATTGCGGTGATCCCGTTGGAAAATGGACTTCGTGGACTCCGTTTAACCCATGAAGAAGGTTTATAGGTTGCCCAAATTACCAGGATGTACTCAAAGACTGTAAATTCTTCCATTGGGTGGATCCTCCTCTACCAAATCAGCGGTATGCAAATCTCTTACTAGAATTTCACAACAATGTTAATTTGGAGAACAATGCAATTTTCGGGGACTATGGACAACAACAAGTTGAAGGGAACTTTTTTGGGGACATTGCAGAACAACCAGTGACACAACCACCTGTGGCAAATCAACTCGTGGAAGGAGTGGCCATTCAAGTCCAGAATGGACAAGAAGGTGGAAAATAGAAATATTCTTTTTTATGTGTTCATGGTTTCTTTTGTTTTTGTGTTGGTGATGTTGAAGGATTTGTAGGATAGACAGAAGATGTATGGAAAGTAGTGTTTCAGTGTGTTTGATGTGTTTTGATTGTGTATGTTAGCGTACTATCAATGTATTAATTGGTGTGTAGTATGTATTATGTTGTCTCCTTTTGTCAAGTGAAATGAATTAACAAGTTTATGTTTATGTATGAGTCATAAGTGCTTCCAATGTAATCATGAGTGAATAGAATGGATAAACAATGAATATAATGAAACATAAATGGAATCATTAATGAATTGAATCAATAAATAATGGAATGAATATAAAATATAATCAAACATGTTTAATAAACAATGGAATCAATAATGACTGGAATCATTTATGACTTGAATCATGCATCAACGGAATCAAGTATGGTTGGAATCATGCATGACCAGAATCAAGTATGGTTGGAATCATGCATGACCGGAATCAAGTATGGCTGGAATCAAACATGGTTGAAATTCTAGTTAACTTAACAATATAATCAATCACTACATTAACATACACAATAGAATCAAATCAAACACAACATTATCATACACAATATAATCAATCACAACATAACATACACAAGTTAATCAACTTAAAGATACATTAACCATGTTTATCGTAGAACATGTAATATTAACCAAAGCCAAAAGTTTGAATGGCTAGTTGTGTAAATGCCCAAAACATAATCAAGGGGCCCAAAACCTATACTTTATATGGCTATCAACAAAAGGGGCTATTAACAAAAAGGGCTATCAACAAAAGGGGCTATCAACAGTTGCCCAAAGCCAAAAGTTTGTACATGTTCTTCATAAAAGCATGGGTTAGAAACACCCTAATCTAGACTAAGTGGGTTGGATGAACTCGTCCCCTTCCTATTTTTGACAACCACCACTTTCTTCAATTGTATTTTTGTTATCCTCTCTGAAGTCTTCCTCTTTCTCAGTTTTGGCCTCCTACCCATGTCCTCCACAACCAGGCCCTCCTGCTCTATCTACTGTACACCATGCCATTCTCATTGATTCCCTCCTGATCCATCCCTTGTACACCCATTCCATCATGATTCATGCCCTCTTGATCCATACCTTCTTGTTCCATGCCCTCCTCACCTATGCCCTCTATACCCATATCCTCTTCAATGATTCCCTCTGGATCCATACCCTCCTGATTCATAATCTCCAAAACCAAATCCTCTTCATTGCCCCCATCCACATTGATTCCCTCCTGATCCATCCCTTGTGCACCCATTATAATTGGTTGACTTTCAGAGACTGTTTCTACAGTCAATTGGATAGGGTTTTGAATTTGCTAGCCAATTGACTGTAGAAACAGTCTCTGAAAGTCAACCAATTATAATGGGTGCACAAGGGATGGATCAGGAGGGAATCAATGTGGATGGGGGCAATGAAGAGGATTTGGTTTTGGAGATTATGAATCAGGAGGGTATGGATCCAGAGGGAATCATTGAAGAGGATATGGGTATAGAGGGCATAGGTGAGGAGGGCATGGAACAAGAAGGTATGGATCAAGAGGGCATGAATCATGATGGAATGGGTGTACAAGGGATGGATCAGGAGGGAATCAATGAGAATGGCATGGTGTACAGTAGATAGAGCAGGAGGGCCTGGTTGTGGAGGACATGGGTAGGAGGCCAAAACTGAGAAAGAGGAAGACTTCAGAGAGGATAACAAAAATACAATTGAAGAAAGTGGTGGTTGTCAAAAATGGGAAGGGGACGAGTTCATCCAACCCACTTAGTCTAGATTAGGGTGTTTCTAACCCATGCTTTTATGAAGAACATGTACAAACTTTAGAAGTGCTGTTTCACACACATCACCTTCCAATTTCTGTGCTTCCTCTCTTAAGTTGTAGAACCTTTCCATCATGTAGAGTTTTATTTCTTCAAGCATAGCCAAAAGAGGCTTCTTTCTAGCATCTACAATGATTGCATTAAAACACTCAGCTATCCCATTCTCTACAGACTCACATGTCAAACCACTACCAAAAAATGCCATGCACCATGTATGAGGTTCTCTATCCATAAGATGATTATATGCACCTTCACTTAAAGTCTTGTTCACATCCATGTTTATCTTGAAATCACCTTCTGTTGTGGATTTTGCAGCTGCCCAAAACAAGTTTCTGAATTGTATCCCACTATACACTTTCCTAAAATTGGCGTAAATATGCCTAGCACATTGTCTGTGCTCTACATGGGGTAGAATTTCCTTTATTGCTTCAACAAGACCCTAGGAAATGAAAAAATATATTAGTAACATTTATTAAAAACTATAATAGATTATATGAATTAAATGAACCTGTCATTACCTTGTGTTGATAACTAATGACACATAATCCCCTGCCAGCATCCAATGAAAGATCTTCACTAACTAGTTCCAAGAACCATTTCCAATTAGCCTTGTTTTCAACTTCCACAACAACCCATGCTATAGGGTAAATTTGATTATTTGCATCTCTACCTATTGCAGTTAGTAGCTCACCCTTGCATTGTCCCTTCAAAAAACACCCATCCAACCCTATAACCCTTCGACATCCTATCTTCCACCCATCTTTGATTGCTTTAAAGCACACATATATTCTATGAAAAGTTGTAGTCTGATCAGGGTTAATATTAATAAAAATCCTATATGTACTACCTGGATTGGACCTCCTCAGTTCATATCCATAATCCCACACTCTTGCATAATGGTCACTCAAATTGCCATCAATTAAGGACAGTGCCCTACACCTTGATCTATAACATTTTGACCATGACACCTTGCAATGAAATTTACTTTGAATTATTGCCTGCATTTCCTTGCATTTTAACTTTGGTTTCCTTACTAGTTCTTTCACAAACTACTTTGCTAACCAAGTTGGATTCATAAGCCTTGAACTACTAAAATTCCTAACACATGTATGCCTATCATTCATCTTTTTCACATGGAATATTTTTTAGTACTCATCCATGAAGCACGAACCATAAAAGGGCATTTTTCTAGATCACTAGCACACACAGCCACTAGTCTAACACTATCACACTTCTTAAAACGAATTTTATAACCCTGATAGATGGAATAATTTGTTAAACATAATTTCAGTTCATGTCTAGATTAATACCTTTCTCCAATAACCAGTTTCATCACATTCCATTTGACCTTCGGATTATGGATGGAGTATACGATTTTGTGACATCCCCATTTTTCACGGCCAGAAAAGACCGATTTGTTTATGCTTTATTTTGAAAATCAGAGTATCTTTTGAAGAAATATATTGCAGAATTCGTTCCCAGAAAACATGATAAATATGTTATCAAAGCATTTTCGAAGAAATATATTTTTATTCATTTTAAAACATTGGGATGTCATCGTCAATTCAGAAACATAAGCATAAACAGACCTTACATTCATTTACACTAGTGATTTGCATTTTCTTTAATCTCTCAGTGTAATTTGACTTCGTATCGAAACCTGTGATACAAATAAACTGAGTGGGTCAGGTTGGGAAACCTGGTGAGTAGATAGGGTTTTCAACCCACAATAATATTATTATGTTTAATCATCAAACAATCAACCCAATTACACATCCCCATTATCTTCTTTATTCTTAAGGATTTACCCTACAAATCAGCTATCCTCCATTCACTCATTCCTAAGGGTTATCCTAAGGAATATACGTGAAGTCCATCACTGCTAACGTCATCTATTAGGCACAGCTGCCAGTATTATCCTTTAGGCACAACTGTCAGGATGGTGTTGTTCTCAACTAGGCGCAGCTGCCAATATCATCTATTAGGCACAACTGCCAGGATTATAATGTTCTCTATTAGGCGCAGCTGCCGATATTATCCTATAGGCGCAGCTGCTAGGATGTTTAGAATACATCGTATTTCATAATCATCTACAGGATGTGGCGCAGCTGTCAATATTCATCTATATCATCTTTCATCCCTTATCACTTATCTACCCATGTTCTACCCAATATATTCATAGATAAAAAGAAATACAGTTCAGATCTGAAATAAAGTCTAAATCTTTCATCCAGCATAGATCTGAAGATATCAAATACATATACAACTTAGATCTAAAAAACAACGTTTGAAATCTTTCTTTCAGTCTAGATCTAAAGATACAAAATACATATACAACTTAGATCTTGAAAAAAAACAACGTTTGAATCTTTCTTTCAGTCTAGATCTGAAGATACAAAATACATATACATCTTAGATCTTGAAAAACAACGTCTGAATCTTTCTTTCAGTCTAGATCTTAAGATATAAAATACATATACATCTTAGATCTTGAAAAACAACGTCTGAATCTTTCTTTCAGTCTAGATCTGAAGATACAAAATACATATACAACTTAGATCTTGAAAAACAACGTTTGAATCTTTCTTTCAGTCTAGATCTGAAGATTACAAAATACATATACTGCTTAGATCTGGAAAACAAAGTTTAAATCTTTCATCCAACATAGATCTGAAATACACATACAGCTTAGATCTGAAGAAAAGGTTCACATCTGAAAAGAAGTTTAGATCTTTCATCCAACATAGATCTTAAGACATCAAATACATATACAGCTCAAACATTAAGGAAATCATCTTTGCATCTTGAAACTGATTTGGTTTTTACAAAATCATCAACTTGAACGTCGATTGTGTCAGGCTCAAATACTTCATCCATCGCCAAAGGACACAAGCAGAATTGATAGAATCGATCGATCGATTTATCGGGAATAAAGGAGACGAGGAAATGGGTTTCCTTTAAAAACCCAAAATTAATGAGGTCAACGATACAATCACCATTAAGATGCCATGTAGACTTTTGTAACCGGCTAAATGATGGTCACCGGATGATAAGGGCTAAATTGTCTGGTTTATTCGGTTTATTGGGCTTTTTCATTCAAAATTTTTTTTTTAGGACTTTTTTGAAACTTTTGCCAAAATATAGGGACTTTACTGTAGTTATCCCTAGAAACTTATGGTTTTGATGTTGTAAATGTCATTTTTTTGCAACTATGCTCTTCTAATTTCATTTTTTTAATTAATATGATAAAAATTCATACATGGTGGTTCTACCGCATCAACAAGTGCCAAGGGTGAATCAAAGGCTTGAAATTTGAAAGTGATTGTAATTAAAATATTAAACAAAGACCAAAAAGATGAAAAATCAATTGTCAAATTGTCAAATATATTAACAGTGAATAAATAATAAAGGTTTTGGAATTTAGTCATTTGGAACTTGGAAAACATTAAAAAAATTGTCATTTGTAAAATACACTAACAAATAAACAAAATCGTCGCCCCTAGTGAATCGAGGATTGGAAAACAAATAATAATGAACATTGGAAGTGATTAAGTGAACAACTGAACATAATTAAATAAAGTTATGAAGACCTTAAACCAAAGACCTTTATACCAAAGTCGAATAATTGTGAATTCATAATTGCACAAACCTGTTGGAGTATGAGTCTGGGCGACAGTGGGTGATTGGGCAATGACTAACGGGCAGTGGCATCGTCAGGGGAGGCGGACGAAAATCGTTTGGTTGAGGGCTTCCATCTGTAACGCCCCGATTCTCAGGTATTGTTAAATAAGAATTATTGGGTTAAGCTCTACTCGACGAGTTGGTTGACCTACTTGTCGAGTAGCAGCAGGGTGGGATCGCGTGTTAAGTGATCTACTCGACGAGCCCATATTGGGACTCGACGAGTAGGAGCTGGCAGATGAAACCCTAAATCCCGGGGTTTTCACCTCTATTTAAAGGAGCCTCATCCTCCTTTGGCCTCTTTGCAGTCTTTGGGAGCTCCTTAAAACCCTAATACGTGTGTGTGTGCCCATTGTGTGTTTGAAGCTTGAAAAGAGGATCTTTGGAGGGAGAAGGAGATTGGAGCAAGTAGAGTGTGGGAATCAACACTTATCTCAATTATCATCTTCTGGAGGTAACCAAATCGACTTTTTTCCTTGTGAATCTCTTCTATTGGTTGAGTTTTAGGGTTTTTGGTGAGATATTAAGTTGGAAAGATGAGCTATGGGCTAGATCTGAGGTTGTAACTTCAGATCTAGACCCTCCTTGGATTCTAGAATCATAAAGTTGCTGTATTGGTCGTGATTGAGGTCCCTCTTGGGCATGAAGCTCCATTAAGAACTTAAAATAGACATTTAGAGCCTTTATAGCCATGCATGCACGTAAAGTTTGCAACTTTACGTGATAAGCATGCCCTAGAAGCTTGGATCTGTGATTTGGAGCCGCTGCATGGCTCAAAACAAGTCTATATGGAAAGAGAACTGAATGGACTCGGCGAGTCGCAAGGTTGACTCGGCGAGTCACATGAAGATGGCCGTGAACTCGACGAGTTGGATGAACAACTCTGCGAGTCCGATGATGATTGCCATAAACTCGACGAGTTGAAGAACAACTCGGCGAGTCGGATGAGTTTTCCCTGGATTATGTATGCGTGTGTATCCGTCGAGTTGCAAGGAGGGAACTCGACGTGTGGCCTTAAAGTTTAAGCGAGAATCGAAGGAACTCGACGAGTCACCCCGATGACTCGGCGAGTTGGACTGTACTTCAAGGAACTCGGCGAGTTGGGGTCAACATGGACTGTTGACCTCGACTGAGGACTTTGACTTTGACCAGGGGTTGACTGGTGGGTTATGGGGTACCTTATAAGGTTAAGGACTTATGAGTATATTGTACTATGATCATAGGTGGTGGAGCCTGTGTCAAGTGATCCGAGAGTTGGAGTGTATCTTCCGAGTCGACATTTGCAAGGTGAGTTATCCTCACTATATCGATAGGGTCTACGGCACCAAGGCCGTCCCTTTAGTTGTTATTGGTGTGGTATGTTACATGTGGTTATGATCTGCTAGATCGGAATCAGGGTAGACAGTATGTTATGCTATTATGATCCGTAAGGATTGGTATGTTAGTGACCTGCTAGGTCGGTACTCTAGTTACGAGAGAATTCTATGATTGATGATCAGTGTGATAGATATGTTTGATGCTTGTATATGCCAATATATAATAGTTATGCGCACTTGGTCATTTGCCTGTTGGTTGGGTTGAGGCGGTCCTGCTTTGTGCTGTAGGCCATCATACCCTATGAGCGGTCCGGGGAGACTGCAGGCCCACGTGGCGGACCAGTCATGCCGAAGGCTCGGGATAGATTCAGATAGACTGTTGGCCCAGTAGGGTGGTCCAGTCAGGCCGATGGCCCAGTATGCGTGTTGATTGATTGATTGTTACTGATATGACATTGTCAGTGTGGTATTGGTATTTTTGGGGTAGCTCACTAAGCCCTCGGGCTTACAGTTTTCAGTTTATTGTTTCAGGTACGTCAGGAGATCATGGCAAGGCGAAGGCGTGACCGTACCGCTCCTCATCCTTATGTTATGATTTTGGAACACTCTGATGGATATTGATTTGAAAACACTTTTGTAAACGATGCTATTTGATTTTTATTTATGATCGAAAAAGTTTAAATTTGGCGTAAAATTTATGGATGTTACAAGTTAGTATCAGAGCCTTGGTTTGAGCGAATTGGAGGAACACTCGTGTGAATCCAGTCTCAAACCAAGGAGATTTTCGGAAAGTAAGTTTTTTTAAAAAAATGGTTTTCAAAATAACGGATGGAGGATGCAGAGGGTACGATCAGCCGGAGCCTGTAAGTAAACCCCCCAAAATACCATACAGTTATTTGATATTTTGATATGTTAGAACAGCATGCTAGTGCTAGGCTAGGGATCTTCAGGAATCGCATGATAGACTTGCCTGATTATATGATGCCCACTAGCCTAGGGTTTTCTTGTAGATGGAATTGACATCATAACTGTAGATGTTTAGGGTATGCATCACGGCTGTGTATAGTCAAGATCTTATAGCCTGAGAATGTCGGATTCGACCTTAGGGTAGGATTGGATATTCGAAAGTCTATCGGGTCCAGCGTTATGTGCGGCTAGCATACACTAGCGCTGCAGGGGCTGATGGAAGTTCCATGGAGATGTGAGTTGTGCAGAGCCGTGGGATCAGTTGTGAGATAGGCGATGTCCCCTAGTAGTGAGGGTTGAACGCACATTAAGTTGAGTATAGTATTAGGGCGTTGTGGTGATACTTGAGACAAATATGGGTAGGTGTGGAAGGTAGTATGGGACCGTACTACTGGAAGCACAGGACCCATACGCGTAGCAAGGAAGTCACAACCCCTAGGATTTGTGGGTTTTGGTCTCCCGATATTATGTTATTTATCTGATGATTTACATATTTCAGTATGGTGGTGACGAGACGTGTTGCTTCTGGATCCGGATTAGGATCAGGATCGGGGTCGGGAGATGGAGGGTTGGAGGTGCCGGTAGCACCTGAGCCCGTGGTACAGATAGGGACCGAGGAGTTGGATGCCAGGATCCGGGAGATTATGCACGATGAGGCCGCTGTGGCTTTCCGAGCGCAGCTACCAGAGATGTTTGGGTCGATCAAGACCGCGATGGTCGAGTATTTTGATGAGCGATATGCAGCTCTGACAGAGACAGCAGCCGCTGCAGCCACTTCGGCTGTAACTGCGGCAGGGGTTGGAGGAGGAGCCGACAGGGCTTTCCAGTACCGGGACTTCGATAATACGAAGCCCCCGACATTTGATGGTACTCAGGATGCGATCAGAGTTATGCGGTGGTTGTCTGACGTGGAGGGCTGTTTCTTCACGTGCTCATGTCCTGCTGACCACAAGGTCAGGTGTGCTCTGAACCTGCTCAGGCTCGGGGCAAAGGACTGGTGGAGGTTGACGACAGGTTCATATTCTGATGATCAGCGGGCTGCTATTACTTGGGAGCAGTTCCGGGATATGTTTCACACCCGCTACGTTCCGCGAGTGGAACGGGAGCGGCTTGCTCAGGAGTTTTTGACATTGAGACAGGATGGGGAGTTTGTGATGGAGATTACCCGGATGTTCACTGAGAGGGCTATGTTTTGCCCGGAGTTTGCGTCAGAGCAGTCTCAGATGACTCGTTATCTGAGTATGCTCAAGACAGATATACGGCAGTTTGTGGCTACACAGCGTTGTGAGACCCTCCTGGATCTACAGGAAGCCGCGAGGTGGCGTGAGTTGGAGATAGAGCTGCAGCTGAAGGAGCAGCGTCAGGCACCGGCACAGTCTCAGCCGGCGCCTAAGCGGTCTAAGACCGCTGATACTCGATCTGGGAGTCAGCAGAGCTGCACTTGTGGAAAGTGTGGAAGGGGTCATTCGGGAGTTTGTCGAGTGGGAGGTGGGTGCCACAAATGTGGCAAGGAGGGGCACTATGCCAGGGACTGCCGTCAGTCCGCCCCTCCAGCAGATATGAGGATTTGTTACCATTGTCATCAGGTTGGTCATGTGAAGTCCAACTGTCCGCAGCTCGCCGCCAAGCCGGCGTTGGGTTCCGCGCCAGCTACTGTGAGGATTGGAGATGGGAGGCCAGTCAAGGTGGAGCCTCCGAAGGCTCAGGGTCGCGCCTTCCAGCTCATGGCCGAGGAGGCCAAGGCAGCACCGGATGTGGTTGCTGGTACGTTTCTTTTCTCTGTCTCAGTTATTGTATTGGTGTTATGCTTATTGATTGTACCTGTGGTTAGGTACGTTTTTAGTGAATTCTTTGCCCGCTTTGGTATTATTTGACTCGGGGGCGAGTTGGTCGTTTGTATCTCAGACCTTCTCTAGAGGGTTCAGTGTGCCGATAGATGATCTTGAGTGTCCGTTGCGAGTTTCGATCGTCAACGAGCACGGGGTTTCTACTTCTTCGGTCTACCGAGGATGCGAGTTGGAGATTTTCGGGGTGCCCTTCCCGATAGATTTGATTCCTATTCCCATGAGGGAAGTGTGCGTGATCGTGGGGATGGATTGGCTCAGTCGATTTGGCGCCATGATCGACTGTGAGGGACAGCGAGTGGTAGTTCGAACCCCAAGTGGGGGAGAACTGGTGGTATATGGCGAGGGCACCAGGATGGGATCAGGGTTTTGTTCGGCGGCCAAGGCTCGACAGTATATTCAGCACGGGTGTGCCGGTTATTTGGCGTATGTGGTAGATACGCGGGTTAGGGATCAGCTCTCGGTTTCGGAGGTCCCAGTGGTTAGAGAGTTTGCTGACGTGTTTCCGGAGGAGTTGCCCGGAGTGCCTCCGGTGAGGCAGGTTGAGTTCAGGATTGATCTAGTGCCAGGTGCGGCCCCTATCGCCAAGGCGTCGTACCGTTTGGCACCGCCGGAGATGCATGAGCTAGGAGCTGCTGGGTAAGCAGTTTATTCGTCCGAGTAGCTCACCCTGGGGAGCACCGATCCTTTTCGTCAGGAAGAAGGACGGTTCGCACAGGATGTGCATTGACTATAGGGAGCTGAACAAGTTAACGGTGAAGAACCGTTATCCGCTCCTGAGGATAGACGATCTTTTTGATAAACTGCAGGGAGTATCTTGGTTTTCCAAGATTGATTTGAGATCAGGATACCACCAGGTCAGGGTGAGGGAGGAAGACGTGGAGAAGACCGCGTTTCGGACTCGTTATGGTCATTACGTGTTCGAGGTGATGCCGTTTGGGCTCACCAACGCGCCGACAGTGTTCATGGATTTGATGAACCGGGTCTGCAGACCGATGCTCGATCGCTCGGTCATTGTGTTCATAGACGATATATTGGTGTATTCCAAGACCCGAGAGCAGCACGAGGAGCATCTCAAGGAGCTGCTGGAGGTTCTGCGGCGAGAACGGCTGTATGCCAAGTTCTCGAAGTGTGAGTTTTGGTTACGAGAGGTCCAGTTCCTCGGGCATCTCGTTAACCAGGAGGGGATTTTGGTCGATCCGGCCAAGGTGGAGGCGGTTATGCAGTGGGAGACTCCGAAGTCTCCCTCGGACATCAGGAGCTTCTTGGGTTTAGCAGGGTACTACCAGAGATTTATTTGAGATTTCTCCAAGATTGCAGTACCCCTCACTCGTCTTACGAGGAAGGGGGTGGATTTCCGGTGGGGCTCTGAGCAGCAGAGGGTGTTTGAGACCCTCCGGCGATGCTTGTGTTGGATAAGGTGTATAAGTCCATAACTATTTCTAGTATGTACTTGACCCGACCCGACATGGTCCATTTGGGTTGCATGGCACCATGCAATTGGATAAACTAAAATGAGAGAAATAACACTTATGGTTTATTAATATATTATAAGTTCTAATATATTAATAATATTATTTAATTAGTTTGATCAAGAATTAATTTAGAATTAATTAAGTGATCAAAAGATAACTAATTAAATATATGGGTAGATTATGTAAATCTTCTATATCTTATATAGTGGGCTAAGAGGCTCCATGGATTATCAAGTTGGGTTCCACCCATAGGATGCTCCATGGATGCTCCATGGGAGTTACAAACCCATGGGTCATGGAAATGAAGAGTCATGACACATTAGGGTTTACATGGTGTAACCCTAGATGTGTCAACACTATATAAGAAACCCATTCTCCACCAAAATAGGCTACACTAAGAAACGAGAGGGCTAGAGCCGATTTTGCAAGTGTAAGATTCTCTCAAAGTTTACTCCTTTGCATTTGGTGTTGTGTGAAGCATTTGAGGCATCACACTTGGGGTGCTAGGCTCACAAGGTTTCAAGGATCATAAGCAACAACAAGGTAAGTTATTCTATCTTTCATGCAAGTTAAAATTTGTTCCCCATGTATGCTAGATAGGAATATAACCTTGGAATTCAACTTTGCATGATAATTAGACAAACATAGATCCAAGGTTATTAGGGTTGCATGTACACTTAGGAAGTGTTAGAATGCTCAAAATCCATCAGTGGTATCAGAGCCTAGGTTTGTTTGTTGTTTTTTTTTGTGCAAACAGCTTGAAAAAAAATCGTTTTTCTGTTTTCTGCTCGTATGAAAGTTTGCACATTTGTTGCTGGAAATGGACTAGAAACATTACCCTAAACTGTTTTGATGTTTTAAAGCTTGTTTTAGATGGTGTAATGTTTATGCTAATCCATTTACAATGACAATTATTAAAATTACAAGTTTTTTTTAAGTGTAATTTTTGATTCTTGAAAGTGTTCATATTCATGTTCTTGAACTTATGAAGATTAGATGATCATAGGAATTGTTTGTAACCTTCATGGTAGTTTAATTCATGATCATAATGTGTTTTAATGGAGTCCATAACTTGTCCTCAAGTTATGGAAAACCAAAAGTCTCACTTTTATTAAAGCCATTAAAAGAACACAAGAGTTATAAAAATGAAGAGTCTTCATTTTTATTACTCAATTAATTCATAAGTTATAAGATATGAAAAGTTTTGGAAGTTTACAAAACTTGCCCTCAAGTTTTGGAACATGTAAAGTCTTGATTAAAACTTTAGTTCCAACCCTTAGAATTTTAAAAAGTTAAAATTCAACCCTTATACTTTATAATATTATAAGTTACTAATATATATATGTATAACGTCAAGTCGTCTTACCGCTAGTACGCCTCATTCACGAAGCCGGTCTATAAGGGGGGTATAAGGTTGTTGCCTATAAAATGGCAACTTAATGGGTGTCCACTCTCACCCACCGCTTCCTTGATCGGTGGAGGGTCGTTAGCCGAACGGGTAGGACAAGGACTTACAAATTCTCATTAAAAGTATGATGAATATTATAAAGTAACTAAATGCTTTTATTAAATTCCCAATCTTAGTTACTTTAGGAAAATGTGAATAAGGTGCTAATCCATGAAATTACACTTTACACTTTGTTTAAGTCGTTAGTGGAGCTCGTGTGGTTAACCGGCACACTAACTTGGACTTAACAAGGTAGGTAAAGGGTGACTTAAAGTTTATTATAGGTCGGTGGAGCTCGTGTGGTTAACCGGCACATCGATTGAGTAATAAACATTGAGTGTACCAAGTGATTTGCATGGTTACTTCACACCTCGTTTTGTGATCCTCGGTATCCCAGTCACAAAACTTGGAGGGCACACTCGAGATTGAAACATGCCTTTGAAAAGTTCATTGAATCTCAAAAGAATCTAGGAATTTCTAAGAACCAATTAAAAACCTAATATCTATATTTCGTTTTTCATGGTGGAAATTGGTGAATCGTCATTCACCTACCTTTCAAATATGTTATAGCTTGGATTACAGCATACCTCTTCTAAGTTATAATATATTGTGATTGGATTCTAGCCTTAATATTACATTTGGGTGTTTTATTAAGGACTCTCTTAATATTTAAACTAATCTTGTTCTCTTCTTTCAGATGTCTTCAAAGAATGCTGCTTCTGGCTCTAATCCTAATGGCTCCTTTACCCTTATGAACTTGTGTGGGAAAGTCACTTTTGATGGATCCAACTTCAATGAATGGATCAGAAACATCAGGATGATTACCCGCTACGAGGACAAAGAATATGTCCTTGACAAGGAGCTTAAGGAGATTGATGAGACCACTGCAACTCCCCAGGAGATCGCTGACTTCCGGGCACATGAAAGGGATGCTACAAAAGTGGCATGCATCATGTTGGCCACCATGACAGCGGAACTCCAAAAGTCCTATGAGGACTTCTACCCTTTTGAAATGCACCAAGATCTGATGGAAAGATACCATCAAAGTGCATGACAAGAGAGGTATGAAATCATATGCTCTATCATAACAACCATGATGAAGGACGGGGAATCCGTCACGAGCCACATGCAGAAAATGCAAAGGTATGTGGATCGGTTGCTGAAGCTTAATGTGAACTTCCCTGAGGAGCTTGCAATAGATATCATTTTGCACTCCTTACCATCGTGCTATGATCAATTCCGCATGACATATCACATGAATAAGGAAGAGGTCACACTCAGCAAACTTCAGGGACTCCTCAAGACCGCAGAAACAGGTCTTAAGGGTAAGTCGGTTGTTAACACTCCTACTCCAAACTCCGCCCCAGTTTTGGCAATCGGGAAAAGTAGAGGGAAGAAGAGGAAGAGCTCTTTGAAGGGTACCAAGGCTAGGACCCTTGATGGCTCTTCTTCAAGTGGAACCAAGAAAGGTTTTGTCACTCCTTCTTCTGACCCTAAAGAGGCTGAATGCTTCTATTGCCATGAAAAGTCACATTGGAAGCGGAACTGCCCAAAGTACCAGCAAGATGTGAAGGATGGGAAAGTTAAACCCAACCATGCAGGTATTTACACTATCTTATCTAATAACTCACCCCATTCTAACTCTTGGGTCCTTGAAACCGGTTGTGGTATTCATATCTGTTCTGATTTGCAGGGACTAAGAAGAAGTGAGAATGTGGAGCATGGAAGAATAAACTTAATCATGGGGAATAGGAAAGCTTTACCTGTCACCAAGATTGGAGTTTATACTTTATCGCTAAGTAGTGGGTTTAGTTTAGATTTGAATAAATGTTGTTATTCGCCAGAAATGGCAAGAAATATTATTTCCTTTCATGCATTGTATAAACAAGATTTCACCTTTTCATTTGATAATGAAGTTGGTTCGATTAATGCTTTCTTTAATAATGTTCTTTATTTTAAAGCATTACCTTGTGATGGTGTGTATGAAACTGTATCTGTGGTTGATAACTTAGGAAATAATGTATTGTGTATTGATTCTATTAATGATAATAACTTGGATAAAGCATCATTATGGCATTGTCGTCTTGGACATATAAGCAAGAAACGCATAGGCCAACTCCAAAAGGATGGAGTATTTGAGTCATTTGACCTAAAGTCAGATGATAGTTGCGAATCATGCTTACTTGGAAAAATGACAAAGTCACCCTTCACAGGTTCTTGTGAGAGGGGTGAAGGTTTGTTGGATCTTATACACACGGATGTGTGTGGGCCCTTCAAACATGCCACAAGGGATGCTAATCGTTATTATTTGACTTTTACTGATGATTACAGTAGATATGGATATGTCTACTTAATCAAGCATAAGACAGAGACTTTTGAGAGGTTTAAAGAGTTTAAACAGGAAGTCGAGAATCAATTGGGCAGGAACATTAAGATGCTTCGATCCGATCGAGGTGGTGAGTATCTTAGTTCAGAGTTCCTCGACTATCTTAGGGAATGTGGGATTGTCTCACAATTGACACCTCCTAGGACATCGCAGTTGAATGGTGTAGCTGAGAGGCGTAATCGAACCTTGTTGGATATGGTTCGTTCCATGATGAGTCGAGCTTCGCTACCAATCTCATTTTGGGGGTATGCCTTAGAGACTGCCGCCCATATCCTTAATCTAGTTCCCACAAAGAAAGTTGCCAAAACTCCTCATGAGATGTGGACTGGCAAAGTACCCAAACTAGACCACATTAAGATTTGGGGTTGCGTGGCTTTCGTGAGACACGAGACTCATGATAAGCTCGAACCTCGAAGTGAGAGGTGTATTTTCATCGGCTACCCACAGAAATCCTTTGGTTACCTCTTCTACAGACCTAGTGAGAATGTGGTCTTTGTAGCTAGGAGGGCTTTCTTTCGAGAGAGAGAGTTCATAAGCCAAGGAGACAGTGGGAGGCAAGTTGACCTTGAAGAAATTCAAGAGTCAAGTGGTGAAGGAACTTCAAACCCTAGCACTCAACTTGAGGAGGAAACTCCTGTTGAGCCAATTGACAAGTCTGTACCTCTGAGGCGTTCCACAAGGGTTAGGAATGCACCTGAGCATTACTATGGATTCCATATTACTGCGGAAGGTGATACACTTATCAGTGATGAGACACTGATAGGTCTGGATGAACCTAACAGTTACGCGGAAGCCATGGCAGGCCCTGAGTCAGCCAAGTGGAAAGAGGCAATGGACAACGAGATATAGTCCATGTATGACAATCAAGTTTGGAACTTGGTTGAGAATGTACCAGGTCGTAAGACTATAGGGTGCAAATGGATCTTCAAGAAGAAGACCGACATGGATGGTAATGTACACACTTATAAGGCACGACTGGTTGCAAAGGGTTTCTCACAAACTCCGGGAGTTGATTATGATGAGACCTTTTCCCCAGTGGCCAAGATTAAGTCTATTAGGGTTCTGTTAGCCATAACTGCATTTCATGACTATGAAATATGGCAAATGGATGTCAAAACCGCTTTCCTTAATGGAAAGTTGGTTGAGGATGTTTACATGAGTCAGCCAGAGGGTTTTGTCAATACAGAGTACCCTAATAAAGTGTGTAAGCTTGAGAAATCCATTTATGGGTTAAAGCAAGCACCTCGCAGATGGAATCTTTGCTTTGATGAGAAAGTCAAAGAATTTGGCTTTTCTAGGAGTGAAGATGAATCTTGTGTATATGTCAAGGCTAGTGGGAGTATAGTTAGCTTTTTGGTATTGTATGTGGATGATATACTACTCATAGGAAATGACATCCCAACTCTGCAGGAAGTAAGTCCTGGCTTGGGAAGTGTTTCTCTATGAAGGACCTAGGAGAAGCTGCCTATATTCTAGGGATAAGGATCTTGAGAGACCGGAGTAAAAGACTAATTGGACTTAGTCAGAGTACCTACTTGGATAAGGTGCTGAAGAGATTCGGCATGCAGGACTCCAAGAAAGGAGAGTTACCCATCCAGAGTAACGCCGGATTGAGTAAGACACAAAGCCCTAGTACTGAGGCTGAGATAGCAGAAATGAGTCGAATACCTTATGCTTCGGCTGTAGGATCGATCATGTATGCTATGACGTGTACTCGACCTGATGTAGCCTTTTCTTTGAGCATGGTTAGCAGGTATCAGGGGAACCCTGGCAAGGCACACTGGACTGCGGTAAAGAATATCCTCAAGTACCTACGGAGGACTAAGGACTGGGTCCTTACCCTCGGTGGGAGTGAAGACTTGAGAGTTGTAGGGTATAGTGATGCTAGCTTTCAGACTGATAGGGATAATTTCCGCTCTGAGTCAGGCTGGGTCTTTACCTTAAATGGAGGAGCAATTTCTTGGAAGAGTTCCAAGCAAGAGACAGTGGCTGATTCAACTTGCGAATCAGAGTATATAGCAGCTAGCGAGGCAGCAAAGGAGGCGATATGGCTGAAGAACTTCATTGGAGACCTTGGAGTTGTACCAGCTATTAAAGAGCCAATGGAAATTTTCTGTGATAGTGAAAGTGTAGTTGCCTTAGCCAAGGAACCAAGGGATCACGGGAGATCCAGACACATCGACAGAAAATACCATTTCATCAGACATCGAATAGAAGAAGGACTCCTCGTGGCAAAGAGGGTATCATCGGATGAGAATCCAGCAGATCCCCTCACGAAGGGACTGACTCGGGTTAAGCATCTCCAGCATGCTCGGAGCATAGGGCTGAAGGATGATATTAGATTTAGTAGTTAGATAACCTTGAAATTTGTAAAGTGTAATTGACATTAGATGATGAATAAAAGGTGTTTTATTTATGAGTAAAGTGTTGCTATCTCTTGTCGATCGTTTACTATATTTCTTTTGCATGTTTTGACTTCCAGAATAATTATGTTTGGTATATCATATTATTCGAACCTCCACAGTCGGTCATATGTCGGAAGTAGGTATGAATCAAGACTGTCATGATTGGTTGCAGAGGTCTAAGTTGTTGGACATGGCTACAACACTCATGAGTGCTCATAAGTTCTGAGCATTGGACTCAACCCACGCTCACTGGAATCACTTCATGGAATTTATCTCGAGTGATCGTGAGACAGTAATATCATATAAGTCTTCAAACCTAGAGATATGATTTGTTACTTATGAGTTGGTTATGCATTGATTGTACGTTAACGCATTGGTAACTCGATGTTATAAAATGTGCTTTTGTGTATAATTCAATGAGTGGTAGAACAAACATATGAGTCGAAGTTTATCTGTTCCTTTTTGGATTAGAAGCTGATATCTGGGCCCCTCGATGATTTTGTTTTGACCTATGTACCGGGCCCGGTCCGAACTAAGTTGATGTGTTCAATTAAGTTCTTTGTCAAACAAATCGGAAATCGGGAAACAAACTGCTGGACAATAAGTAAGACATTGTTCCATGTATTTATCCGGCTGATATCTAGAACAGAGGATTATATGATCACTTATCTTAAATAGCGTATCATCATCTTCTCAGTTCCGAGAGACCTTGAAAGAGCTACGATTGCCGATCGGTTCCTGAAGTATTGCAGTTATAGTTATTAGACTTATCCAAGTGGGAGACTGTTGGATAAGGTGTATAAGTCCATAACTATTTCTGGTATGTACTTGACCCGACCCGGCATGGTCCATTTGGATTGCATGGCACCATGCAATTGGATAAACTAAAATGAGAGAAATAACACTTATGGTTTATTAATATATTATAAGTTCTAATATATTAATAATATTATTTAATTAGTTTGATCAAGAATTAATTTAGAATTAATTAAGTGATCAAAAGATAACTAATTAAATATATGGGTAGATTATGTAAATCTTCCATATCTTATATAGTGGGCTAAGAGGCTCCATGGATTATCAAGTTGGGTTCCACCCATAGGATGCTCCATGGATGCTCCATGGGAGTCACAAACCCATGGGTCATGGAAATGAAGAGTCATGACACATTAGGGTTTACATGGTGTAACCCTAGATGTGTCAACACTATATAAGAAACCCATTCTCCACCAAAATAGGCTACACTAAGAAACGAGAGGGCTAGAGCCGATTTTGCAAGTGTAAGATTCTCTCAAAGTTTACTCCTTTGCATTTGGTGTTGTGTGAAGCATTTGAGGCATCACACTTGGGGTGCTAGGCTCACAAGGTTTCAAGGATCATAAGCAACAACAAGGTAAGTTATTCTATCTTTCATGCAAGTTAAAATTTGTTCCCCATGTATGCTAGATAGGAATATAACCTTGGAATTCAACTTTGCATGATAATTAGACAAACATAGATCCAAGGTTATTAGGGTTGCATGTACACTTAGGAAGTGTTAGAATGCTCAAAACCCATCAGTTTGTGTAAGGCGCCAGTGTTGACGCTCCCCGAGGGAGTCGAGGATTTTGTGGTATTTTGTGATGCATCCATCACAGGTCTGGGGGCAGTCCTCATGTAGAGGGGACGAGTGATAGCTTATGCATCGCGGCAGCTGAAGCCGCATGAGACGAGATACCCCACACACGATCTTGAGTTGGGAGCGGTGGTTTTCGCTCTCAAGATTTGGAGGCATTATCTGTTCGGGGTCCGATGTACTATATACACGGATCACAAGATTTTGAGACACATCATGGATCAGCCGAACCTGAACATGAGGCAGCGCAGGTGGTTGGATGTAGTCAAGGACTATGATTGTGAGATCCTTTACCATCCTGGTAAAGCGAATGTGGTTGCGGACGCTTTGAGCTGCAAGTCAGCTGGGTATTCAACCCCGGCAAGGTGTATGAGGATAGCGGTGGATTCCCCGCTGGTGGGTCTGGTCAGGGATGCTCAGATTGAGGGTATGAGACCAGAGAACTGGAAGTTGGAGAGGATTAAGGGAGAAAGCACCCAGTTTGTTCAGGATAGCCGCCGATTGTTGACTCGTTACGGTCGGGTTTGGGTTCCCATGCCCGGAGGGGTCCGGCAAACAGTGATGGAGGAGGCTCATAAGTCTTGCTTTTCTATACACCCGGGGGCCACCAAGATGTACCGGGATCTGAGTTTGAGCTACTGGTGGCCGTGCATGAAGCGAGAAATCACTGGGTATGTTGAGAGGTGCTTGACCTGTAGGATGGTCAAGGCCGAGCATCGGAGGCCGCATGGCAAGCTGCAGCCTCTGGAGATTCCCATGTGGAAATGGGAGCAGATCACGATGGATTTCATTACGAAGTTGCCGAAGACGGCAAGGGGGTTCAATGCTATATGGGTCATCGTAGATCGATTGACCAAGAGTGCCCATTTCCTAGCAATACGGGAGAGTTCGTCGGCAGAGAAGTTGGCCGACCTGTACGTCAGAGAGATTGTCTCTCACCATGGGGTTCCAGTTTCTATCGTTTCCGATCGAGATGTCAGGTTTACTTCCCGTTTTTGGCAGATGTTTCATGAGGAACTGGGTACGAGACTGCATTTTAGTACGACGTTCCATCCGCAGACTGATGGGAAGAGTGAGCGGACCATTCAGACCCTCGAGGATATGTTGAGGGCGTGCGTCATTGATTTCGGTGGGAGTTGGGATTCCCACCTACCGCTTGCAGAGTTCGCCTACAACAACAACTATCATTCCAGTATTGGCGCCCCGCCTTTCGAGCTGTTGTATGGGCGGAAGTGTAGGAACCCAGTCTGCTGGGGCGAGGTTGGGCACAGGGTGATGGGTCGGACAGAGGTAGTTCTGCAAACTACCGAGATGATACAACAGATTAGACAGCGACTGCAGACCGCTCAGAGTCGGCAGAAAAGTTATGCCGACCGACGCCGATCTGAGCTGGAATTTCAGGTGGGTGACATGGTTCTCTTGAAGGTCTCACCCTGGAAGGGAGTGATCCGCTTCAGGAAGAAGGGAAAATTGGGTCCCCGTTACATTGGACCGTTCAGGATTGTTGCCAGGGTTGACAGGGTGGCTTATAGGCTAGAGCTTCCGGAGGAGCTTAGCCGGATCCACAGCACGTTTCATGTTTCGCAATTGTGAAAATGCATTATGGACCAGGAGGCAGTGGTATCGTTGGATGACATTCAGGTCGATGAGCGCCTGAACTATATGGAGAGGCCTGTGGCTATTTTGGAAAGGAAGAAGAAGATTCTACGGAACAAGGAAATACCTTTAGTAAAGGTACAGTGGGAACATCGGAGGGGATCCGAGTGGACATGGGAGCCGGAGACGGAGATGCGTAAGCATTACCCGACATTGTTTATTCCAGCGGACTTCGAGGGCGAAGTCTAGTTCAAGTGGGGGAGAGTTGTAACACCCCGATTCTCAGGTATTGTTAAATAAGAATTATTGGGTTAAGCTCTACTCGACGAGTTGGTTGACCTACTCGTCGAGTAGCAACAGGGTGGGATCGCATGTTAAGTGATCTACTCGACGAGTCCATATTGGGACTCGGCGAGTAGGAGCTGGCAGATGAAACCTTAAATCCCGGGGTTTGCACCTCTATTTAAAGGAGCCTCAGCCTCTTTTGGCCTCTTTGCAGTCTTTGGGAGCTCCTTGAAACCCTAATACGTGTGTGTGTGTGTGCCCATTGTGTGTTTGAAGCTTGAAAAGAGGATCTTTGGAGGGAGAAGGCTTGGAGGAGAAGGAGATTGGAGCAAGTAGAGTGAGGGAATCAACACTTATCTCAATTATCATCTTCTGGAGGTAACCAAATCGACTTTTTCCTTGTGAATCTCTTCTATTGGTTGAGTTTTAGGGTTTTTGGTGAGATATTAAGTTGGAAAGATGAGCTATGGGCTAGATCTGAGGTTGTAACTTCAGATATGGACCCTCCTTGGATTCTAGAATCATAAAGTTGCTGTATTGGTCGTGATTGAGGTCCCTCTTGGGCATGAAGCTCCATTAAGAACTTAAAATAGACATTTTGAGCCTTTATAGCCATGCATGCACGTAAAGTTTGCAACTTTACGTGATAAGCATGCCCTAGAAGCTTGGATCTGTGATTTGGAGCTGCTGCATGGCTCAAAACAAGTCTGTATGGAAAGAGGACTGAATGGACTCGGCGAGTCGCAAGGTTGACTCGGCGAGTCACATGAAGATGGCCGTGAACTTGACGAGTTGGATGAACAAATCTGCAAGCCGATGATGATTGCCATAAACTCGACGAGTTGAAGAACAACTCGGCGAGTCGGATGAGTTTTCCCTGGATTATGTATGCGTGTGTATCCGTCGAGTTGCATGGAGGGAACTCGACGTGTGGCCTTAAAGTTTAAGCGAGAATCGAAGGAACTCGACGAGTCACCCCGATGACTCCGCGAGTTGGACTGTACTTTAAGGAACTAGGCGAGTAGCCGAGGGTACTCGGCGAGTTGGGGTCAACATGAACTGTTGACCTCGACTGAGGACTTTGACTTTGACTAGGGGTTGACTGGTGGGTTATGGGGTACCTTATAAGGTTAAGGACTTATGAGTATATTGTACTATGATCATAGGTGGTGAAGCCTGTGTCAAGTGATCCGAGAGTTGGAGTGTATCTTCCGAGTCGACATTTGCAAGGTGAGTTATCCTCACTATATCGATAGGGTCTACGGCACCAAGGCCGACCCTTTAGTTGTTATTGTTGTGGTATGTTGCATGTGGTTATGATCTGCTAGATCGGAATCAGGGTAGACAGTATGTTATGCTATTATGATCCGTAAGGATTGGTATGTTAGTGACATGCTAGGTCGGTACTCTAGTTACGAGAGAATTCTATGATTGATGATCAGTGTGATAGATATGTTTGATGCTTGTATATGCCAGTATATAATAGTTATGCGCACTTGGTTATTTGCCTGTTGGTTGGGTTGAGGCGGTCCTGCTTTGTGCTGTAGGCCATCATACCCTATGAGCGGTCCGGGGAGACTGCAGGCCCACGTGGCGGACCAGTCATGCCGAGGGCTCGGGATAGATTCAGATAGACTGTAGGCCCAGTAGGGCGGTCCAGTCAGGTCGATGGCCCAGTATGTGTGTTGATTGATTGATTGTTACTGATATGGCATTTTCAGTGTGGTATTGGTATTTTGGGGGTAGCTCACTAAGCCCTCGGGCTTACAGTTTTCAGTTTATTGTTTCAGGTACGTCAGGAGATCATGGCAAGGCGAAGGCGTGACCTTACCGCTCCTCATCCTTATGTTAGGATTTTGGGACACTCTGATGGATATTGATTTGAAAACACTTTTGTAAACGATGCTATTTGATTTTTATTTATGATCGAAAAAGTTTAAATTTGGCGTAAAATTTATGGATGTTACACCATCACTGATTCACCGTTGTTTTAAATTTCCATACAAATTAATGCTTTTTTAATTACGAATGGGCCATTGTTTATTGGGTTATTGTAACACCGTAAATTTTCAAACAAAAATTTCATTTTTGAATCACATAAAGCTCATTATCACATTTTCTCAAAATCCCAATATATCATTTGTCAAAAACACAAATCAACAAAACAATTGTTAATATCCCAGAATCCTCAAACATAAATCCTGAACAGGTGTGTACAATCAAGCCGGCGCCTTCCCGCGATCCTGAGAAGTACCTGAAACACATATCACACAACACGGTGAGCACGAAGCTTAGTGATTCCCAAAAATACCACACACAATAATTAGCCTCTCATGGGTATATCTCGATAAGGACCCTCCGGTCATGTGTCTCAGTGAAGACCCTCCGGTCTCACAACTCGGGTTGGACCCTCCGGTCCTAACTGATAAAGCACAAGATAATATACAACATAAATCACGAAGACAAATGCATGATATCACATACTCAATATAAGCATATAAGACCCTCCGGTCGCACATTATTACCACTCAGGTAAGTATAGTGAGAAGACTCACCTCGTAAGTAAGCAAGTAGATCTAGTACCCAACGAACAGTCTAGACTTCGCCTACATAATATAATTATCTCTAATAAGCAATTTGTAATAACCACTACGAGATGTTAAGCTCACTCCTCCACTAAATCTCAAAAGGGTGAAAAGACCATTTTACCCCTCCATGGTCTCCAAGGTCCACAGTTGACCAAACCCTAAAAGTTAACGTAAGTCAACGCTCAAGTCAACAGTCCATGCAGACTAAACTCGTCGAGTGCATCTATGTGACTCGTCGAGTTCCTTCGTTTTCTCTGAAGTATCGGGAAAATCCAACTCAACTCGTCGCGTTGTCTCATCAACTCGTCGAGTTGTAGCGCTTCCGGACGATCGGGGAAAATCCTAGATGACTCGTTGAGTTGGCTCATGTACTCGTCGAGTCCCTCTTGACCAATTCTCATTCAGACAATTCTAAGAAGAAATAAGGTCCCAAACTCTAGATCTAGCGTCCCAAGGCTGAAATACCACGTAAAGCTGCAAGCTTTACGTCCATGCATGGCATCTAGGGCTCGAAATGCCAAAACAAGCTCTATATGGGGTTTAATGCTTAAAAGCTTGCCACTAGCTTGATAAAGCTTGGATCTTTGGGCTCAAAGGACCTCATATTATCAAGATATAAAGTCTCAACTCCAGGGCAAGCTCAATAACTCCATAACTCAAAGAAGGATTGGAAAAAAGGCCCTAAACTCCTTAGAAAAGAGATCTAACCAAACAATGAGCAAGGTGGTAACTTTTTACCTTCAAACAGAAGCTAGGAATGAATGAACACCGGATCCAAGAGCTCCCTCTCGTCCCAAGCCTTTTGCTCCTCAATCTTCCTCCAAAAATGCACTAAAGTATGAAATATTAGCCTCTTTTTCTCTCACTCAAGGATATAGCTCGATTAGGGTTTCTCTCAGAGTGCTAAGATGATAAGGGAGGCGGAAATGAAGGCTTAAGGTCCTTTAAATAGGACACAAACCCTGAAAATTAGGGTTTTCTCACTCAACACCTACTCGTCGAGTTGGGGTCCTCCAACTCGTTGAGTAGACTCTAAAAATCACGCGGCCATTAACTCCTCTACTCGGTGAGTTGGGGCATCCAACTCGTGGAGTTGCTATGTCATTATGAATGTAAATTAATTAAATATTATACCTAGGAGTTGGGATGTTACAGTTATATTAAAGGGATTCGGTATGTCATTCGATGTTGAGATATAAATTTTATGCTAAAATTGTGATATAAGGTAATTCACCCAAAATTTCTAACGTAGGTCATTGTTTTTTTGTTATATAAATCTCTATAAAATTAGAAAAGTTAGGTGGGTCAAAGGACCCACCTTCACAAAGAATAAACTCGCCAATGAGTTCAATTATATGATGGAAGACTATGAGGCCAATAGTAATTACTCGGGTTATGTGAGACGATAAGAGTAACAGAGTATGCGACTAAAGTTGTACACGATTAGGGTTAATACTTAGTTGTATCATGTATATTTTTTTCCAAAGCTTTTAATTCTTAAATTATAAATTACATACTAATATTAAATGACTATAAAATATATTTGAAATTCTTAAATGAGTTAGCAACATGAAACCAGGTTAGAAATTTGAACTTAAATCAACCCATTTAATTATAGAGGTTAGACATATGTTAGACATATTGACATGTTTATGTGAAAAGTTGAAAATCTCAACTCAATCCACTGATTATTGGGCTCATTCAGGTTGGATTGTTGGCTACGGGTTG
The DNA here is from genome assembly GCF_052849685.1 of Lactuca virosa. Taxonomy (NCBI): domain Eukaryota; kingdom Viridiplantae; phylum Streptophyta; class Magnoliopsida; order Asterales; family Asteraceae; genus Lactuca; species Lactuca virosa. The sequence goes on from NC_136427.1 coordinate 264,884,765, forward strand.
AGATTTCCTACTCAAAGTACAATGTGTCGAATCAAATAACCAAGTAAAGTTTTCTTGTGTTATCAAACTATACTCTTGTATAGATTGTTTGTTTTCGATGTTTAGAACTTCAAAATGGCAAGGCCACATATATATTTTTGTAGGTTATTATGGGAAAAAGGGTATACACAAACGACTTTTTATCCATTATGATAATTTTGCATGTTGTTTATATATATTTTCAAGTTATGCTTGTGAAAATACAAAAAATGTGTATTTTCGAATGTCATGTTTTGGTATTTTCACAGCTATGACCGATAGAAACTAAAAGTGGCTTTCAAATATATCCATTTATGTTAATTTTGTAGACCACTTTAGCTATATTTATCCGTGTTAACTTTTGTTTTTGTTTTATTGTAGCGTCTTAAAAGGTGTTTTACTAGATAAAGCTTTATTGTAGCATTCTTAAAGGTAGTATCAGGTGTTGCCCTCCTTCATTGAAGTCGGGTGTTCAAATCTAATATGATACTTAGGTGGAATTAGTACATTAGATTTGTTGTTTAAAAAAATGCTTTCGGATTCGTTGTTTATATCTGTATCTTCCTAAATTATTTATCAAAACCACGTCGAGCACTAATTGATATTTCATATTTTGGCTTGATTTTCGCTGATGTCATGGGACATGTTACTTTCTCATGCATTAATGCTACATGAGATCCTTTTAAATGAAGATTTAATCATCCATAAGCATTTGGGATTTTCTATACAAGAACACTCTCTGTTGTTAGGCAAATTTGAGTTTTGTCTTGTCAGAAGATTCGAATCCACGCATTTTCTAATCTTTAAGACAATCTTTATGATCACTCCGCCATCATTCCAATAACGTGCTTTCTCGAAATATCGGACGCCTAGTTGCAATTATCAAAATTTTATAATCTTATATTTAGCAAGACTTTCCATTACATATTACACGAAGATGAAGTAACGACTTGCTTACTTCATATGAGACGTTTCCTTTTTACAGACAAAGATTAATACAATGACACAATCAAAGTATGATACCCATATGCAAGCATGTATGCCATTGAAAATGATGAAGTGAGAGGAGGTACTTGAGATTATTGATATGACACATATTTATTTGTCATACATTAGCATTTTTTATATAAAATGAAATATCTTTAACTGTAACATTAAATTTAGGATGGGTATAGGTCATACATCAAGATGATGTCAGACAAATGATTTATATACCAAAAACCTAACAAAGAGCTAGATAATTACAAAAAGTTTAATGGGTTTTAGATCCAACAAAACCAAGTAACCCATTTATTTCTCAGTTAAATCAGCCCCTTCAGCCCCAAATCCACCTCCAAATAATCAACCTCTTCCTTCTACCTCATCTCGCACCCATCATATGGAGACTCGTCGTCATGGAATCTATAAACCCATCGATAAATTAAACCTTCACACCGATTTCTCATCTTTTCCTCTTCCCAACAACTACTCTCTAGCCTTTCTGTTGGATTAGTGTCTAAGTCGATAACTATTTTGGTATGTACTTGACCCGATTATGAGCATGGTCCTTTTGGGTTGCCTTCACCATAGCAATATGTAGGATGAATTAAGGAGAGAAAGGTTTAAATATGATTTATTAATATATTATAAGAATAATATATTAAAGGAGAAATCATATAGTTTAATTAATATTAGTCAAGAATTAATTAAGAATTAATTTTGTGGCTAAAAGAGATTAATTGAATTTAGGGGACTGGATTTGTAATTATAAGATAATTACGATTGGGCTATGGATCACCTAATAATATATAGGTTGGACGAATTCTATGGGAAGCCCATTAGAAATCGTCCAAGGGATATGTTAAAGGAGTCCATGGGCTGCTTAGGGCCTAAGCAGTCAGATTAGGGTTTCCTAGTTGCAAACCCTAATAGCCTACATGTATATATAGGACCCCTATGCCCTAAAAACGTGGCTAAGAGTTCCTCTAGGGTTTCCAGCCGTTTTTGGTGCCTCATCTCTCCTCCCTCTTCATCCAAGTTGCTTAGTGGTGTTTGTGACTCCATTAGAGGTGCAACACTTGAGGCACTAAGCTTTCTGAAGCCAATCAAAGCAAGGATTGATTGTTATTGCTATATAACAATCAAAGGTGATTACTAAACCCTTATTTCAGTTCTTATTTGATAGATCTAGGGTTTGTAAGTCTTGGATTCATTGCATGTACAATAGAGAAACCTAGATCCAAACATTAGGGTTTGTATGAGCACATAGGATTGTTCTTATGCTTAAAACCCATCAGTGGTATCAGAGCCTTGATTGGTTTCTGTTGTATGTGATGCAATTGTCGTTTTTCTGCTGAAAATCAATTTTTTTGCCTCTGCCCGACTCAACTCGGCGAGCCAGTATCTGGACTCGGCGAGTTGGCCCTACTCGGCGAGTTCAGGACTGACTCGGCGAGTCCAGGAGTCTGACAGAGTATATTTCGGGATTTACTTGCTGATTTGCTGTAGGATTGATGCCAAAATCGTTTTTTGATAATAAAATCCGAATTTTATTGTATGTAAATGATTATCGTTACCAAAACAAAAGATAATTTCAAATCTTTTGAATAATAGTTTCTTTATATGATAAATATAGATTATTCAAATTATTTGGTAATTATCTTGTGACTAAAATTGGATTAGGTCAAATATAGATAATCATTAAATTAATTGTTTGATTTATATTATTTGTTATTTGATCCCTAGTAAGTTTGAATAGTTTCAAATTACTCCCTTTAGGTTTTATAGTTTAAATTTGAACTTAAAAGTTTTGTTTTTGAAATTTAAATAGTTAAACACTAATGTTTTGAAAAGTTTCAAAACTTGCCCTCAAGTTTTGGAATTTAAAATTTTGATTAAAAGTTTAATGTTGAAATATTTAAATTCTAAAACCTAATGTTTTGAAATGTTTCAAAACTTGCCCTCAAGTTTTGGAATTTAAAATTTTGATTAATAGTTTAATTATGTAATATTTAAATTCTAAAACTCTAGTATTTTGAAAAGTTCAAATTACACCCTCATGGTTTTGTTAAGTTAATTAAAAGTTTAATTAAAAGAGAAAGTTAATAAAACCACCTAGTATTTTAAAAGTATAAAATACACCCTATACTATATATATTTAACATTAAAAGTCTAATATTATATATATGAGTAAAGAGTCAGTCTTACCGTTAGTTGGCCTCATTCACGAAGCTGGTCTATAAGGGGTGTTTGAGGAAATTGCCTATAAAATGGCGATTGAATGGGTATCCACTCTTACCCACCGCACTCTTGACTAGTGGAGGGTCGTTAGCCGAACGGGTAGGATAGGACGAAACCTTCCATTATAAGTATAATGAAGTACAAAGTAACTAAATGCTTTTACAAATTTACCAATCTTAGTTACTTTAGGGCAAAATGTGAATTTGTATGCTAATCCATGGAATTACCCTTCGTACCCTTATCAAACGTTAGTGGAGCGTGTGTGGCTAACCGGCACACTAATTTGGGATTGACATTGGTGGCGAAGGGTGGCTCGATGTTTATCATAGATCAATGGAGCGTGTGTGGCTAACCGGCACATTGATTAGGTGATAGTAGCAATTGGGTGCACCACGTGATTCGCAGAGTTATTCACACCTTGTTTGTGATCCTCGGCATCCCAGTCACAAATAGAAGGGCATAATCGAGATTAAACATGCCATTGAAAAGTTCAATGAATCTCAAAAGATCTAGGAGTTTCAATTCATTTAAAACTTAAATTTCTTTTTCGTTTTCATGGTGGAAATTGGTAAATCGTCATTTACCTACCTTCAAATATTCTTCAACTAGATTACGGCATCCCTCTTCTAGGTTGTAGAGTATTATGTTGGATCCTAGCCTTGATGTTTCATTTGGGTGTTACATCAAGGATTCTTATCAACTAACCTGAATTTTCTCCCGTTTTGTAGATGTCTAAATCTTACAATGGTCTTCCCAAGTCCCTTGGAACAAGCTTTCCAAATGAAGATGACGTTCCACGATACGATCAAGGAAATGAGAGTCATGCTTCACTTCCTCCACCTCCTCCAATTATTCTCCCTAACCCACAAGTTCAAAGGCTTGAAAAGTTCAAGCTCACTCAAGCCCTTTTGGCAAGTAAACACGAAGATGGGAAACCTGTGTGTGCACACGTATTAGAGATGAAGTCACACATTGATAGGTTAAGGATGATGGGTGTCGATATCTCAGAAATATTGGCTGTTGACTGGGTTCTTCAGTCACTTACTGAATCATATAGTGAGTTCGTTAGAGAGTACTATATGATGGACCATGACGTGACCCTCATTGATTTGACCTATTTGCTTATAGCTGCTGAATCAGAAATGATTTGGCGTGCTGATCAAGCAAATTTTTCTGGCAAATCAAACTCCCAAACTTCAATGGACATTGAAAATGGTGACATTGGAAATCCGGAAAAGGTAAATTCTGAGAAAGTTCCTTGTGCCATTCCAAAAGAGTCTATCTGCTTCTACTGCCAAGAGAAGGGGCATTGGAGACGAAGCTGCCCTGTTTACCTGAGAGATCTGAGAGATGGGAGAGTCAAGACGTATGGCTCTACTTCAGGTAAAATCTATTAACTAACTCTATAAGTTCCTATTCGTTGATTCTTAATACATGATGTGATAAGATTACATTTTGATGTTTTTGCAGGATCGAAGAAAAGAGAGGAAGCTTAAGGAAGAAGCGTGCTGAATCTGATCATGAAGAAATGGATTTCGATCGCATGGACTCGAGGATCAGATTTTTGAGCTGCTACTCTAGAGTTAGGATAGAATGATAAGAAATATGTAATAACATAGTTTTTCAGTTGAATTACATTGTAAGGACAAGTTTTTCCGCAATAAAATAAATTTTGATTTTGTCTTATTTATTTATCCTTGCAATGGTGTGTATGAAAAATTGATGTTTAATTGTTTCTATAATGGATTTGATTCTTAATTATGTTATTTGTGGAAATGTCGAGAATTTGCCAAATAAGGGAAGATTCTCATCGCCCAAGTTTCAGTTGGACAGAAACTTGGAATCATGGAACTTGGTTGCGTGATGAATGAGAAACTTCATATTTGGAAATTAGACTAATTCTTTGACAAAGTGTCAAGAGAAGGACTAGGAGATCGAGTACACTAGGTTGTGCGTTGATCAAGTCCACCACAAGAGTGATAAAGATATTCGTCATGATTTACTAAAGTTTAGTAAATATGGTTATACTTATAAGATTAAGTATAATTCTGAGTTGATTGAAAGAGTTTCAATCAATAGCAGAACGAATAAGAAGAATCAAGTAGGCAGAAAGATAAAAGTTTCTCTAAAAAGGGAGAGTACCTTTTATTGTGTTTTATGATAAGTCTTAATGATTAAGAACCATATCTCAATTGATCCTCTAAGTGAGTCTTAGTGCAATTGCATGTCTAAGAAGAGGAATCGAGAATTGTAGAAATGGTTAAATCAAGAAGTCAATCATACTTCGTTCCAATATCAAGTCTTAGAGTCAGGATTCTGACATGAGTGACAAGTCTTAAGTAGGTTTATAACACTCGACAAATGTGGAATTTGGAAAAGTTTTCTTATTCTTGCACATTTGAAATTGGTAAGTTGTGATGTCTTGGATAAGACAAAGATCAACCAGGACCAATTGTGTGAAGTGTTAAACTTGACAAAAAAGGCTACACTAACTCTTGAATATTTGTTTGTCAAGAAATGTTTCTTGACAAGAGAATCTTATATGTCAAGGAGTCAGTGGGAGTCTTAACGGTCTTGAAAAGTTTCAAGAACAAATCAAGAGTAAACCTAGTTGATCATCACTAGCACATGACTTGAGGTTTAAAGCCTATCGTGGATGACATACTCTTTTTCTGTGCCATTCCAGTTGAGTTAATTATGCGTGTGAGTTCTATGAGTTCTCATTTGAATGCATAAAGACAAAGCACCTTGATCAATGGAAAGTACATTGATATGAAAGGGTGAGTTGCTTGGAAGACATGGTGGGCATTCATGTTACCATGAGGCAAGAAATCAAGATTGAACAAGTTCAATCCATATGGTTTTGGATTTGTCGCAAACTTTCGTTTTGACAAATTCACATGGATAGGAACACATACATCATAAAATCTAAGTGTCATAAGGTTTTCCTCCTTCATGAAAATGATTGTGAGGAAATGCTTTCACTAAGAGAGATTTTAAGAAGATAGCAATTGTGAAAATTGTATTCTCAAATTCGATTATGATTACGACATCCCTTTTCATAGTTCGAATTGTGAGATTTGGCAATTGATCTGAACATTTGGGACTTAGTAACATAAATTATGAATTGTTTAGACACACATGTGAGCTATCTAAGGCAAAGGTGTATGAGCTTAAAAAGCTTAGATAAAGGCTTATCAAAGCATTAGGTATTAGAAATATGAACTTAAGGAATTCAATAAGCATTGTTTTCTAGAAGTTCAATTGTTTTCTGAATACATGTCAAAGCTAGTGCGAGCATAAGTGTTATGCTGGTAAGAAAATAATCATCATGTTAGTGGGAGCATGATTATTATGGTAAGTATTTCAAGTTAGCAATATTAATTATAGAAAACAAAGATTCACTTTGCAAAGTTGCAATGGTTGAAAAGTTGTTTTGCTATAATTAAGGGAGAGAATATTATACTTCGTTTCAAAATTCTAAAGCTTAGATAGAGAAACGTTAATAAATATAGTCAAGGATACATAGTGCATTCTCAAAATTCGAATATGATTACGGCATCCCTCTTGATAGTTCGAATTGTGGGAACAGGACACATAAAATATTATGGCAGAAGGCTGATAAAGTATCACATCTTTATGTGAGACATTATGCATCGTGTCCAATACGCTTCGGGTATAGGATCGATTGCATATGATATATAATATTTGACCATTCTAAAATTTTCCAAATGCCTAGGGCATTAAGAGGGAAAAAGGACTAGAGTCGGTTTTGACTAAAATAATTAAACAACTATCAAAGGACGATCTGAGGTTCACTGAGGATTTGTCGCTTGTGAGTAGTTGGAAGTATAGTACTGGATGGACTATATTGACATTATTATGAATAGGTAAGATTCTATTAAGAATGAGCTGTCATATGGCAAATATGGAAATGTTTCCATTAATGGGAGTTGGATATTAAGAAATATGTCTAGATTAGAAACTTTTATGCGAGAAGGATGTTCAAAGGAATGTACTTTGAACGTGAGACTTCACGTCTATGGAATTGTCTTGTCACAATTTCCGATAGAATACCTTGTAATTTCATTAGCCGGGTCTTGGTGACTTTTATGCTATGACATTACGAAAGAATCATTGCATAAAATGTTAGAATCTGACATATTCTAAAGGTGGCAAGAATTTGGTATTCTTATACTAATAATAAGGATTGGGGATTGTGAAATGAGTTTCATTGGAAAAGTTTTCAATTGATCTATTTCACAAAATATGGACCATAGGAAACCAAAGTGTGTATGCTTGGAGCATGGGACAATTGTGGTTATAATTCGAGTAATAAGTTGATTTTCTGAAACAGTAAGCAATGAATAATGAGTAATCAATATGGTGTTTAAATAAAAGTGTTTTTATTTATGCTCAAAAGTTTTGGGACCATAGAGGATTAATATTATTATTGCGTTTCATTTTGCATGTTTTGACTTCCAGAATAACTAGGTTATTCGAACCTCCACAGTCGGTCATACGTTGGAAATAGGTATGAAGGAAGACTATCATGAATCTGTCTGTAGATTGTCTAAAGTGTTTAGACATAGCACAATTTTGCTGCAGAGTTCATGAGTGCTTTGATAAGATTAAAGTATTGGATTAAACCCACGCTCACTTGTATCACTTCATGGTTTTATCAAGAGTGATTGGTGAGACGATAACATTGTATATTCTTGAAACCAAGACGTGTGAGTTGTTATTTGCTGGTCGGTTGCACATTGGTGATAAGTAAACGCACCAGTAACTTGGTGTTATAAAACTTATTGTTGTGTGTGATTCGATTAGTAGGTGCAAGCAAGCATTTGAGTCAAAGTTTATCCATTCCTTTTACCCAAGGTGGGATAAAAGCGATATCTGTGGGCCCCTCGATGATTTAGTGATGACAAAGGAAAGTGCTCGGCCGGGCCAGGACTGATTTGATTTGTTCAATTAGTCAGTCGTCATAAATCGGAAATCAGGAAACGACACATAGACTGAGAGAATGATTTCAATCCATGTCTCATGTCTATACGATGTCTTGTAGAATGGAGGAATATATAATCCCTTATCTAAAGGACACGCGTATCTGAAAAGATCAGAGTTGACAACGGCTTTTGGAAGCTACGATTGCTGATCAGGTTCTGAAGTCATACGCAGAATAGTTATTAGACTTATCCAAGTGGGAGACTGTTGGATTAGTGTCTAAGTCCATAGCTATTTTGGTATGTACTTGACCCGATTATGAGCATGGTCCTTTTGGGTTGCCTTCACCATAGCAATATGTAGGATGAATTAAGGAGAGAAAGGTTTAAATATGATTTATTAATATATTATAAGAATAATATATTAAAGGAGAAATCATATAGTTTAATTAATATTAGTCAAGAATTAATTAAGAATTAATTTTGTGGCTAAAAGAGATTAATTGAATTTAGGGGACTAGATTTGTAATTATAAGATAATTATGATTGGGCTATGGATCACCTAATAATATATAGGTTGGACGAATTCTATGGGAAGCCCATTAGAAATCGTCCAAGGGATATGTTAAAGGAGTCCATGGGCTGCTTAGGGCCTAAGCAGTCAGATTAGGGTTTCCTAGTTGCAAACCCTAATAGCCTACATGTATATATAGGACCCCTGTGCCCCAAAAACGTGGCTAAGAGTTCCTCTAGGGTTTCCAACCGTTTTTGGTGCCTCCTCTCTCCTCCCTCTTCATCCAAGTTGCTTAGTGGTGTTTGTGACTCCATTAGAGGTGCAACACTTGAGGCACTAAGCTTTCTGAAGCCAATCAAAGCAAGGATTGATTGTTATTGCTATATAACAATCAAAGGTAATTACTAAACCCTTATTTCAGTTCTTATTTGATAGATCTAGGGTTTGTAAGTCTTGGATTCATTGCATGTACAATAGAGAAACCTAGATCCAAGCATTAGGGTTTGTATGAGCACATAGGATTGTTCTTATGCTTAAAACCTATCACTTTCATGATCCAAATTGGTTTTATGTTATGAATGAAGAATTTAATACTCTTATTTTAATCAGACTTGGATACATGTGCCTCGGCCCAGGAATGCTAATGTTGTTAATTGTATTTGGTTGCTTAAAAAGAAACATAATGCAGATGGATCATTAGCTCAGTATAAGGCATGTCTTGTTGCCAATGGTTGTAGTCAACAACCCGACATTGATTGTTATGAGACTTTCAACCCAATTGTCAATCCGGCTACGATTCAGGCTGTTCTCAGCTTGGCTATTTCACATCACTGGCCGGATCACCAGCTGGATGTGAATAATGCTTTTCTCCATGGACATCTCTAGGAGACCGTATACATGCGTCAACCACCAAGATTTCGTGATATGACCTTTCCAGATCCTGTCTACTTACTTCAGAAGTCCTTATATGGACTCAAACAGGCTCCTAGAGCATGGTATCATCGGTTTTCTCGATTTATTACAGGTTTTGGTGTAGAGTCGAAAGTAGTTATGAGTAGTCAAAAGTTGTGTCTTTATGTTTTACGTCTGTAAATAGCGAAAGTTTAAGGACTTTCGTTATCGTATCTATTTACAAGGCATATTAGAAGTTTCGTTTTTTTAATGTCTAGTACTTGTATTTTTTGGTTTGTGATGTAACCTATAAATAGGGTAAGTACTTAGGGGTTAGAGTAATCAACACTCTCATAATACACTTGTAATCGAAAACCTTTGTATTGTTCCAGACGTAAAGCTAAACAAATCTTGTTTAGATCTCTGTGTTCTTTATTGCTTTCTTGATTTGATTGACTCAAACTCGTTTATAAACACTCTTCAATTGGTACCAAAGCATGAATCACTACTGTGATTGAATAATCAATATCACATTTTTCATTCTTTTGAGTTGTTCATTCCGATTCATTTTTCCACAAAATTGAAAACGCAATTCTTCATTTAATCAAGTTTGATTAATCGATTATGGTATTGTTTTTGTTAATCGATCTTATAATCATCTTAATTCTCTTCTATAAATTCCTCTTTTCAACAAATCAAATGGCTAATCTCAATGTAAACACGATGATGAACTATGCGAATCTTCTTGGATCTGCAACTAAGATTCTGATGGCTAATCTCAATGTAAACACGATGTAAACAACTCTGGGTACTGCTCCCGCATCTCGGAATCCGACTCCCAAGTCCATTCGGATCCCTTCCGATGTTGCCATTGGACCTGAACCAAGGGCACCTCTTTATTCCTCAAGACCTTCATCGTCCTATCCAAGATCGCTATCGGCTTCTCAATGTAATTCAGGCGTCCGTCAAATTGAATGTCCTGTAACGAGACCACCGTCGTCTTATCGGCTACACACTTCCTTAGTTGGGACACATGGAAGGTGTTATGAATCTGGCTCAACTCTGTAGGCAGCTCCAACCGATAAGCTACCTTACCCACTCGAGCGATCACCTTGAAAGGACCAATATATCTAGGGCCCATCTTTCCCCGCTTCCTAAATCAGATCACCCCTTTCCATGGGGATACCTTCAGGAGGACAAAATCTCCGACCTGAAACACTAACTCTGAACGTCGCCGGTCTGCGTAACTCTTTTAGCGACTCTGGGATGTCAGTAGGCTCTGTCTGACCTGCTGGATATGCTCTGTCGTCTTGAGCACTATCTTAGTGCCCCCCATCACTCTCTGCCCTACCTCTCCCCAATGGATGGGAGTCCGACACCTCCTCCCATATAAGAGTTCAAAGGGAGGCATACCGATACTGGAATGATGGCTGTTGTTGTATGAAAACTCAGCCAAGGGCAAGTAAGTGTCCCAACTTCCCTCGAAGTCCATAACACAAGCACGTAGCATATCTTTGAGCGTCTGAATCGTCCGCTCGCTCTGCCTGTCTACATGTGGGTGATATGCGGTACTGAAATGTAACCAAGTACCCAGCTCCACATGAAATCTCTATCAGAACCTGGAAGTAAAACGCACATCTCGATCTGACACTATCGATGTCGGCACCCCATGCTGGGCCACCACCTCTCGAACGTAGATCTCGGCCAACTTCTCCGCATAAGAGCTCTCACTGATAGCCAAAATGTGAGCACTCTTCGTCAACCGATCTACAATCACCCATATCGCATCGACACCTCGCATGGTCCTTGGTAATTTGGTGATAAAATCCATGGATATATGTTCCCACTTCCACTAGGGAATCTCTAAAGGCTGCAATGGGCCACGTGGACGCTGGTGCTCCGCCTTGACCTGACGACAGGTCAAGCATCTCTTGACTACCCATGCCACATCTCTCTTCATACAGGGCCACCGATAATCCCTTTTTTAAGTCCAAATACATATTGGTGGCTCCCGGATGGATCGATAATCTCGACCTATGGGCCTCCTCCATCAAATACGTCAAGCTCCATCCGTATATGGCACCCATATCCGCCCACGGAAGGTCATAAGCCCCTGACTATCCCTCCCAAACTCAGAAATTTCTCCTATCACCCACACTCTCTTACGGTTCTCGGGTCTCACGGCCATCACCTGGGCTTCTCGTATGGTATCTAAGACTGGAGTCATCACCGTCATCCTCATGCACACGTCTCGGATCGGAGCTCTCACTACTCTGCGACTCAGGGCATCGCCTACCACATTGGCCTTGCCAGGGTGATACAAAATCTCACAGTCGTAGTCTTTCACTACATCCAACCATCTCCTCTGCCTCATATTCAGGTTGGGCTGATCCATAAGGTACTTTAGGCTCTTATGGTCCGTGTAGATGGTACACCGAACACCATAAAGGTAGTGACACAAAATCTTGAGGACGAACACCACCGCCCCCAACTCCAAATCGTGGGTGGGATACCTCGTCTTGTGAGGCTTCAACTGCCTCGATGCATATGCAATCACGTGTCCCCTCTGCATCAACACGACACCCATCCCAGATATAGATGCATCACAGTAAACTACGAAGTCCTCCACTCCCTCAGGAAGGGCTAACACTAGAGCTTCGCACAATCTCTGGCGAAGAGTCTCGAATGAGGCCTGCTGCTTGGGCCCCCAAGAAAAAGTAACACCCTTCCCGGTCAATCTGGTAAAAGGAACGACAATCTTGGAGAAATCCCTGATAAATCTCCGGTAGTAGCCTGTCAGGCCAAGAAAACTCATGATCTCGGATGGGGACCTCGACACCTCCCATCGCATAACTGCCTCAATCTTGTCCGGATCGACCAAAATCCCATTCTGTTTAATGAGGTGTTCTAAGAACTGGACCTCTCGTAACCGGAAATCACACTTGGAGAATTTGGCATAAAGCCTCTCCGTCCTCAATACTCCAAGAATCTCCCGAAGATGCTCCTCGTGCTGCTTTCTGGACCTCGAGTATACCAAAATGTCGTCGATGAACACGATCACTGACCTGTCCAACATGGGCTTGCACACCCGGTTCATGAGATCCATGAACGCTGCTGGTGCGTTGGTGAGTTTGAAAGGCATCACCACAAACTCGTAGTGCCGATAACGAGTCCTAAAGTCGTCTTCTGGATATCCTCCTTGCAAACTCTCATCTGATGATACCCAGATCTCAAATCAATATTAGAAAACCAAGATGCCCCCTACAACTAATCGAATAAATCGTCGATCCTCAGTAGTGGATAACGGTTCTTGACAGTCAGCTTGTTCAACTCTCGGTAGTCGATGCACATCCGGTGTGAACCATCCTTTTTCTTGACAAAAAGGATCAGCGTTCTCCACGGTGAGCTACTCAGAATAATAAAATCCTTCCCCAGCAGCTCCTGGAGCTGCGAGGATAACTTCTGCATCTTAGGCGGCGCAAGGTGATAAGGTGCCGTGGCAATAGGCGCCGCACCCGGAATCAAATCGATCCAGAACTCTACCTGCCTCTCAGGAGGCACACCCGACAATTCCTCGGGGAATACATCCGAGAACTCACACACTATCGGAACATCGGAGATAGAACTTAGCCTCTCAGTGGCAACTCTCGTATCCATCACATATGCTAAAAAGCACATGCACCCCTGCTGTAAGCTCTGCCTCGCCCTAGCGACAGAATAGAAAGCTGATCCAGATATGGTCCCCTCACCATACACAATAAGTACTCCCCCACTAGGGTCTCGTATGGTCACCATCTAGCGCTCACATTCAATCACAGCTCCAAACCGGCTCAACCAATCAATGCCTACTATGACACAGACATCACACATCGCTATCGGCACCAGATCTATTGGGAACTCAACACCAAAAATCTCTAATACACATCCCCGGAATACATCAGTGGCAAACACTGCATGCTCATCGGCTATAGAAACCCTCAATGGTCGACTCAACGCCTCGCGTCTGACACTAATGTGACGACTAAAGGATAAGGACACAAAAGATTGACTCGCACCCGAGTCAAATAACACCAAAGCAGGCACAGAACTCACAAGAAAAGTACCTATATACAACACAGTATAAGCATAAACAAATCTCAAAGTAACATATGTAAGGAGATACGTACCAGCAACAACGTCAGGTGCTACGTGGACCTCCTCCACAGTCAATTGGAAAGCTCTCCCACGAGCCCTTGGAGCCTTGGCCTTCACCGGCCGACCATCAGTAACGTGAAAAGCTGCAGGAGTAGAAGTCTGGGTTGATCCCTGAGTGAGCTGAGGACATTCAGCCTTTTGATGGTTGGTCTGGTTGCAATGAAAGCAAACCGCAAATCCATTGGGGCAGTCCTTCTCCATATGCCCCTCCTTGCCACATTTGTAGCAAATCCTTGATCGACAAGATCCTTCATGACTCTTGCCGCACTTGCCACAAGTGCGGCCCTTATGGCCCCCAGCTCTCGTGTCGGCGGGCTTAGCCCGCTTGGTCGCCAACTGCGACTGTACTGGTCTCCTGTCTCTACCCTGAGACTCCTCCTCCTCTCTAATCTGATGCTCTAGCTCAATCTCCCTCATCATGGCATTGGTTTGTAGCTCAGCCAATGTACGATACGAAGAGTTCACCATGAACTCCTGAATATCTCGCCTCAGTATGCTCAAGTATTGGATCACACGTGCCTGCTCAGTGGACACGTGCTTAGGGAAGGACAATGCCCTCTCATGAAACATCCTCGTAATCTTTGTCACTGACTCTGTCTTCTTCTTGAGAGACAGAAACTCCTGTGCCAAACGTTCCCTCTACGCCTGGGGAACATATTCATCTCTGAATAACTTGGTGAACCTCTCCCAAGTCACTGCAACATGATCTGCAGGGGTAAAATCAGTCGTCACAAACTTCCACCAGTCCTTCGCTCCCAAGCGAAGCTGGTTCAGCGCGAACCGAACTCTCAAATGCTCTTGACATGAACACGAATAGAAACACCCATCAATGTATGAGATCCATCTCATGGCAGCAATCGGGTCCTGGGTCCCGTCGAACTCGGGTGGCTTCGTGTTGCTGAACTCCAGAAGCAACAACGAATCACTCCCTTAAGGCCTCGCAACAGCTAGAGCTGCATTGGCTGCAACAGCAGCAACCTCTATGACATCAGCGTATCGCTCGTCAAAAGTCTCAATAAGTGTGGTCTTAATAGACCTGAACATCTCTGTTATGGCCTCTCTGATAGCTGCGGCCACCTCCTCATGAATGATCCTACGGATCTCCTCGTCACTAGTATCACTGCTCCCGGTGTTGTTTCGGGTAATCACCATAGTGTCTCTGAAACACAAACACAAAATCATCAGAGACTAGCTCAAACACTCACACACTCGATTACCCACCCTACATGCTCCTTAGCATCCTAAAGTTCTTACTTGGGTCGCATACAGATCCGGTGCTTTCAGTAGTACGAGCCCAATACTACCTTCCACACCAACATGTAGTCGTCCCAAGTCCTCCTCCTAGGATCCTAATTCACAGTACTCTATCCCTCATGTATATCAAACTACTCTCTCGGTAGATTCCTCACTGCTCATCCAGGTATCTCTCCTAGATTACTCTGAACTCTCTCTAAAAGATTCCTGCTATGTTTCTCCCTACTCAGTACACACACAGAGCATATAACAGATAAGATCAATCGATAACATTCCCTAGGCTAAGGCATCCTAAATGAGGCAACTCTAGCCCTAATTTCTGAAATACCTAGCCTATCCTCTAGCATGTAGTTCTAATATCTCATAAGTATCTCATAATACAAACAAGTAATGGTATTTTGGGAAATCAATGTTCGGGCTCTGGCTGATTGTATACACTGCTCCATCCCGTTTTCTCTTTAAAACTCTTACTCTTTTTAGAAAATCATTTCTTTTTAGAAATTTTTTCTTAAATCCTCATTTTGAGTCCAGACATACCCGAGAGTACATCCGAATCCCTCAAACCAAGGCTCTGATACCAACTTCTAACACCGTAAATTTTCAAACAAAATTTTCATTTTTAAATCACATAAAACTCATTATCACATTTTCTCAAAACCCCAATGTATCAATTGTCAAAAACACAAATTTGCAAAACAACTGTTAATATCCTAGAATCCTCAAACATAAATCCCGAACAGGTGGTACAATCAAGCCGGCGCCTTCCCGCGATCCTGAGAAATACCTGAAACACATATCACACAACACGGTAAGCACGAAGCTTAGTGAGTTCCCCAAAATACCACACACAATAACTAGCCTTTCATTGATATATCTCTAATAAGCAATTTGTTATAACCACTCCGAGACGTTAAGCTCATTCCTCCACTAAATCTCAAAAGGGTGAAAAGACCATTTTACCCATCCATGGTCTCCAAGGTCCACAGTTGACCAAACCCTAAAAGTCAACGTAAGTCAACGCTCAAGTCAACCGTCCATGCTGACTAAACTTGTCGAGTGCATGTATGCGACTCGTCGAGTTCCTTCGTTTTCTCTGAAGTATCGGGAAAATCCAACTCAACTCGTCGAGTTGTCTCGTCAACTCGCCGAGTTGTAGCGCGTCCAGACTATCGGGGAAAACCCTAGATGACTCGTTGAGTTGGCTCATGCACTCATCGAGTCCCTCTTGACCAAATCTCATTTAGACAATTCTAAGCAGAAATAAGGCCCCAAACTCTAGATCTAGCCTCCCACGACTGAAATACCACGTAAAGCTGCAAGCTTTACGTCCATGCATGGCATCTAGGGCTCGAAATGCCAAAACAAGCTCTATATGGGGTTTAATACATAAAAGCTTGACACTAGCTTGATAAAGCTTGGATCTTTGGGCTCAAAGGACCTCATATTGTCCAGATATGAAGTCTCAACTCCAGGGCAAGCTCAACAACTCAATAACTCAAAGAAGGATTGGAAAAAGGCCCTAAACTCCCTAGAAAAGAGATCTAACCAAACAATGAGCAAGGTGGTAACTTTTTACCTTCAAACAGAAGCTAGGAATAAATGAACACCGGATCCAAGAGCTCCCTCTCGTCCCAAGCCTTTTGCTCCTCAATCTTCCTCCAAAAATGCACTAAAGTATGAAATATTAGCCTCTCTTTCTCTCACACAAGGATATAGCTCGATTAGGGTTTCTCTCAGAGTGTTAAGATGATAAGGGAGGCGGAAATGAAGGCTTAAGGTCCTTTAAATAGGACACAAACCTTGAAAATTAGGTTTTTCTCACTCATCACCTACTTGTCGAGTTGGGGTCCTCCAACTCGTTGAGTAGAATCTAAAAATCACGCAGCCATTAACTCCTCTACTCGGCGAGTTGGGGCATCCAACTCGTGGAGTTGCTCTGTCATTATGAATGTAAATTAATTAAATATTATACCTGGGAGTCGGGATGTTACATTTATATTAAAGGGATTGGGTATGTCATTCGATGTTGAGATATAAATTGTATGCTAAATTTGTGATATAAGGTAATTCACTCAAAATTTCTAACATAGGTCACTATTTTTTTGTTATATAAATCTCTATAAAAATAGAAAAGTTAGGTGGGTCAAAGGACCCACCTTCATAAACAATAAACTCGCTAATGAGTTCAATTATATGATGGAAGACTATGAGGCCGATAGTAATTACTCGAGTTATGTGAGACGATAAGAGTAACAGAGTATGCGACTAAAGTTGTACACGATTAGGGTTAATACTTAGTTGTATCATGTATATTTTTTTCCAAAGCTTTTGATTCTTAAATTATAAATTACATAGTAATATTAAATGACTATAAATTAAAATATATTTGAAATTCTTAAATGAGTTAGCAACATGAAACCAGGTTAGAAATTTGAACTTAAATAAACCCATTTAATTATAGAGGTTAGACATATTGACATGTTTAGGTGAGAAGTTGAAAATCTCAACTCAATCCACTGATTATTGGGGTCATTCAGGTTGGATTGTTGGCTACGGGTTGAGATTTCCTACTCAAAGTACAATGGGTCGAATCAAATAACCAAGTAAAGTTTTCTTATGTTATCAAACTATACTCTCGAATAGATTGTTTGTTTTTGATGTTTAGAACTTCAAAATGGCAAGGCCACATATATATTTTTGTAGGTTATTATGGGAAAAAGGGTATACGAAAACGACTTTTTATCCATTAGGATAATTTTGCATGTTGTTTATATATTTTGCAAGTTATGCTTGTGAAAATACAAAAAATGTGTATTTTCGAATGTCATGTTTTGGTATTTTCACAACTATGACCGATAGAAACTAAAAGTGGTTTTCGAATATATCCATTTATGTTAATTTTGTAGACCACATCATGTATCATGTACCCAAGAAATAGCATGCGATGAGTTATTAGATTGAATAGTGTACATAACTGCGAAGGACGGCTTGATCTTCCCATCCTTGGTATATTGCAGGTACTTTGGGCAGCTTTGTTTGCAATGCCCTTTTTCGTGACAGTAGTAGCAGTCTGCATCCTTCGGGTTGGAGGTGGGTGCAGCGGGACCAGCCTTGGTTCCACTAGAAGAGGTGTCATCATGGGACTTTCCCTTATGGTGGCTCTTGGAAGGAGCCTTTTTCTTCTTACCCTTCCCCTGCCTAATAGCCAAGACGGGGGCAGCAGTAGGAGTTGATGCAACAAATTTGTCCTTGAGGTTGCTCTCACCAGTCCTCAACAGGCCTTGAAGCTTGCTCAACGTGACCTCCTCTTTGTTCATGTGGTAGGTCATGCGGAACTGGTTGTAGCAAGGATGTAGGGAGTGAAGAATTATGTCAATCGCCAGCTCCTCATTGAAGTCCACATTTAACTTCTGCAGGCGATCGACATATCTCTGCATCTTCTGGAGATGAGCAGTGACAGACTCTCCAGCTCTCATCTTGGTCGTGATCATCGAAGTGATGATCTCCTACCTCTCCTGCCTCGTGCTTTGATGGTACCTATCCATCAACTCTTGATGCATCTCGTAGGGGTAGAAGTCCTCGTAGAACTTTTGGAGTTCTGCCGTCATGGTAGCGAGCATGATGCAATGGACTTTCATAGCATCTCGCTCGTGGGCCTCAAAGGCAGCAATCTCCTCGGGAGTAGCAGTGTTGATGTTCACCTCCTTCAGCTCCTTGTCGAGGACATACTCCTTGTCCTCGTAGCGGGTAGCCATTCATATGTTGCAGATCCAATCATTAAAATTGGTCCCATCGAAGATCACCCTCCCACACAAATTCATGAGTGAGAATGCGCCGGAAGAGTTCGAGCCTGAAGCGTTGTTTGAGTTCGACATCTAGGAAAAGAGACAAAGTTTGATTAGATAAGAATCCGCAATGAAACACCCACATGAGAAATTAGGGCTAGGATCCAACAACATTATTCACAACTTAAAAGAGGGATGCCGTAATTTAAATTGCAAATAATTTGAAGGTAAGTGAATGACAATTAACTAATTTCCACCATGAAAAACAAAAGGAATTAAGTTTTAAATGTATTAAAACTCCTAGATCTTTTGAGATTCATTGAACTTTTCAATGGCATGTTTAAATCTCGATATGCCCTTCAAGTTTGTGAATGGGATACCGAGGATCACAAACAAGGTGTGAATAACCATGCGAATGTACTTGGTGCCCTCGATGTTACAGTCACCCAATCAATGTGCCGGTTAGCCACACACGCTCCATTGATCTATAACAAACAACAAGTCACCCTTTGCCACCTTTGATAGACCCAAACTAGTGTTCCGGTTAACCACACACGCTCCACTAACGTCTTGGCAAGGGTACAAAGTGTAATTCCATGGAATAGCATCAAATTCACATTTTTCCTAAAGTAACTAAGATTGGGAATTTTATAAAACATTTTGTTACTTTATTAATCATTATACTTTTAATGAGGAATTTAGTTGCCCTATCCTACCCGTTCGACTAACGACCCTCCACCAATCAAAGAAGCGGTGGGTGATAGTGAACACCCATTAAACTGTCATTTTATAGGCAACAACCTTATACCCCCTTATAGATCGGCTTCGTGAATGAGGCCTACTAACGGTAAGACTAGCATTTATCTTATACATATATAATAATTATTCTTATAATATTGTAATAGTATAGTGGTGAATTGTACAATTCTAGGGTTTGGAATTTAATTATTTCAAAATTAAACTTTTTAATCAAAATTTAAATTCCAAAACTTGAGGGCAAGTTTGAAACATTTCAAAACTATCTAGATCAAAATTCAAATAATATAATTAAACAATTAATTGGTGATTATCTAATTTTGACCTAATCCAATTTCATGCAAGATAACTGATCAAATAATTCAAATAATTAAAATTTATCACATAAGGTAATAATTATCTAATTAAATGATAAATATCTTTTATTTTGACAAAGATAATCACATAGAATCAATAAAATCCAGATTTTATTAATTAAAAACAATTATGGTAATTATCCCAAGTCAAAATAAGCAAAAATCCCGAATTTCCCTTTGTCTGACTCCCCGACTCGTCGAGTCCCTTACAGAACTCATCGAGTTCATCTGACTCGTCGAGTTCACTTTGGGACTCGACGAGTCTGTTAGGCAGAAGGCAAGAAAAATGATTTTAAGCAATGAATAAACAACCAATGCATCAAATACAATAGAAACCAAGCAAGGCTCTGATACCACTGATGGGGTTTTGAGCAAAAAAACATTCCTATGTGCACATGCAAAACCCTAAAGCTTTGGATCTAGGTTTCTCTATTGTACATGCAAAATTATCCAAAGCTTGTAAACCCTAATCTAGCATACTATAAAATTTGAAATCTACAACTAATACAAGTTTAGATGATTACCTTTTGGTAGTAGTAAGAATCTTCAACAATCTTCAACTTCAAGAGCTTAGTATCACAATTGTAATACCTTTAATGGCTTACAAACACCAAGGCAAGAAAATGATATAGAAGAGAGGGAATGGAGGCACAATTTCGGCTCTTAGAACTCTAGGGTTACTTGTGGTAGCCGAAAACTGAAGCCCTAGGGGTCCTTATATACTTGAGCTGCTAGGGTTTCAAACAAAACCCTAATTGGATAGCTTAGGCCTTAAGCAGTCCAAGGAACCTTCTGGAATAAGGCTTGGACGATTTCAAGGTGGGCTTCCACCCTAATTTCGCCCCCCTATGTCCATTAGGATTCACAACCCAAAACCAATTATCTTATAACTGCAATTCCAGTCCCCTTTATTTAATCAATCTCTTTTAGCCACAAAATTTATTCTTAATTAATTCTTGACCAATATTAATTAAACAATATGATTTCTCTTTTAATATATTATTCTTATAATATATTAATAAACCATAATATCCTCTCTCTCTCCATAAATCATCCTGTCCAGTTGCTTTGGTGAAGGCAAACCAAAAGGACCATGCTACAACCGGGTCAAGTACATACCAAATATAGTTATGGACTTAGACACTAATCCAACAGTCACCCACTTGGATAAGTCTAATAACTATAAATGCAAGTACGACTTCAGGATCCGATTAGCAATCGTAGCTCTCGAAAGCCACTGTCGAACTCTTACTTGTCCTTTAGATAAGGGATCATATAGTCCTCCGTTCAAGATATCGTGCAGACAATTACATGGAACATAGTCATACTAATTGTCCAACAGTTTGTTTCTCGATCTCTGATTCATGTTACATAGAACTTAATTGAACACATCAATTCAGTCCTGACCGGGCCCGACACATAAGTCAAACCAAATCATCGAGGGGCCCAGATATCGCTTTTACCCTCTTAGGATAAAAGGAACAGATAAACTTCGACTTATATGCATTCACTATTCACTCATCAAATCATGCACAACAATGCGTTTTATAACATTAAGTTACTAATGCGTTTACGCATTATCAATGCACAACCAACTTGTAAACAATAAACCATATATCTAGTTTGAAAGACTATATGATATTATCGTCTTGCGATCACTCGTGATAAATTCCATGACGTGATGCCAGCAAGCGTGGGTTTAATCCAATGCTCAAATCTTAATTCATAAGCACTCATGAACATTGCAACAAACCTTTGCTATGTTTAATACACTTTAGACAGTCTACAAACCAGTTCATGACATTCTTCATTCATACCTACTTCCAAAGTATAAGTGACTGTGGACTGTTCGAATAATCTTATTATTCAGGAAGTCAAAACATGCAAAGTGAAACAATAGGTAAATAATTAACACAAGACAGTAACTTTACTTATAAATAATACTCCTTTATTTAATCATCAAATGTTAATTACAATTTATCTATTACATGTTTCAAAGCTATCTAATCTAAACTAATATCATCCTTCAGCCCAATGCTCCTAGCGTGCTGCAAGTGCTTAACCTTACTCAGTCCTTTCGCAAGGGGATCTGCTGGGTTATCCTCTGACGATACCCTCTTCACCACGAGGAGTCCCTCTTCCTCCCGATGTCTAATAAAGTGATATTTCCTATCGATATGTCGGGATCTGCCATGATCCCTCGGTTCCTTGGTCAAGGCAACCGCATCTTCGTTATCATATTAAATTTCCATAGGCTCCTTTACGACTGGAACAACTCCAAGGTCTCTGATGAAGTTCTTCAACCAGATTGCCTCATTTGATGCTTCGCTTGCTGCAATGTACTCTGATTCACACGTTGAATTAGCTACGGTCTCCTGCTTGGAACTTTTCCAAGTCACTGCTCCTCTATTTAGGGTAAATACCCAGCCTGACTGAGATCGATAATTATCTCGGTCTGTCTGAAAACTGGCGTCACTATACCCTCGCACCCCTAAGTCATCACTCCCACCGAGGACTAGAAACCATTCCTTGGTCCTCCGAAGGTACTTAAGAATATTCTTGACTGCGGTCTAATGTGCTCTACTAGGGTTCCCTTGATATCTACTGACCATGTTCAAAGCGAAGGACATATCAGGGCGAGTACAAGACAAGAAGCTCACCACTAAACTCAATGACTTCAACAACTTCAAAGCACTACCTGGTGAAAGTCTTGATGATTCCTTCAAAAGATTCAACCTCATCATTACAAAGCCGTCAAATGCTGGTACAGTCAGAAGCAACCATGAAACAAACCTACAATTTGTAAATGGCTTGGGTAGACAGTGGAGTACAACAAAGATGATCATCCAAGGAGATAGCAAGATCAAAACTCTCTCCCCTTCTCCCTCTCTCTGTACAAACTCTATGGTGAGCTCCAAGCACAAGATTCTACGACGATGAAAGACTGTGTGGATCTCGGTGGATCACTAGTGTCACACCCCCAAACCAGACGGCGGAAACGTCCGGGGGTGGAGGACTTCATTTGTAGTATCACAACGCATGCATCATAGTAATCAAAGTACAAACAACCATTGCATTTAAAAGTAAAAGTATTTACATGTGTTCAAACACTATATATTGACACCAAAATAGTTATATCAAAATACAGAAGATATTACTCAAAATGGCTCCATCTTCTCAAAAAGCTCGAGGAGTACCTGTTTATTGTTTCCCTGAGAATACAAGTAATTTGAAAAGAGAGTATCAACATAAAGTTGAGTGAGTGCATAAATATTTATGTTTAAAAGTATGTTTTCTGTTCTTTGAATATGTAAACCGTTCCAGAAAATCCTATATTTTCTGCTATATATGAAAAGTAGTTTTAATCCCATAAAACCGTTCTATTTGTAAACCATTGTTCGGTATTTGTATCATGTAAAAGTGAGTGTGCCTGGCTTCACCAGCTATTATTGTAAACTGTACTGTAAACTGGATTTCTGTAAACTAGTACTTTGAAAATGTACTCATGTTTAGTTAATTACACACTAACATATTGTTATTATCTTTTTAATGAGTTATTATAACTATATTATGACTAGATGGCCTGAAACAAACGCTTTGAAGGCGTTTAAACTGTCGATAACAATTGTCACTCATAGGCGTGTATGCCTGACTGTAGCTAGCAGCCCGAGTGCGGGGTTGTTAATCCCAATATAGATCTATACACATTTGTTTCGATCCCCGACAGGAGATTCTGGTTATAATATCAGGACTTTAACTATGTTGTTTAAATGAATAAACAACCTGAACATGTTGTCTCATAAAAAGCATATAAATGTTACGTGTATAATAATAACCCAATCATTCTGAAATAAATGATTGATAGTATTTTTCCTTGTTTAGTATACTCTAATTGTACTTGAAAGTTGTATACCCTTGCTCGGCATGTTACAAAGGGTATTTGAAACTAAATGAAATAATCTTTATATTTATATATATACAAGATATATAACAAAAATTTAAACGACAGTTGGACAAATAACTGATACCCTAAATCCACATCCAAACAAGGAATAGGAAATAAAGTGAGTTATCAGTCCTAAGCCTTTTAAATCTTATTTATATAAATATATACATATAAATATGATTTTTGTGGAAAAATATAAGTTTATAAAAGAGTTTAATATTTTTGAAATACTTTTGATAACTTGGTGTCATTTTATCACAAATTGAAATCATTTGTTTGTAACACAAAATCCTTGTGTTAGACTTGCATTCCCCCCCCCCCCCCCGTTAAAACTGTAAAAACTATGAAAATACGGGGGGTATGAACTCACATGATATGTGGTGATTTGGATAGCGTTTCGTTTCTGGGAAGGAGTTTACTTGAGGAAAAACCGGGCTTTACACAAGCAGAGTTTCGACTGGAGTAGGTTGTTTTTCTTGGGAATCTCGACGCTTGCTTCGGGTGTTAGATATGATACCGGGGCTTCTAGGGGTTGTAGGGAAGTTTAGAGAGGTGAAAGAAGTGAAAAGGTGTGAAAAGTGGTGTAAAAGAGAAGTGAAAACCGGAGAATCTCGCACCCTTTATATAGGTGCGAGGGTTCGGTCCGAAGGGAGGAGGGTGCGACGCGTGTTCGGACAGGTGGCGAAGGGGAGGCAGGTGGCGGCTTCGCATGCGAGGGGGAGGCCAGGTGTCGGAAGCTCGCAGGCGAGACGTGGCTCGCTTTTGGTGCTCCACGGATGCGAGGCGCGTCGGTTCTTCATTGGGCCGCGCCTTCGGTCGAATCAGCAGTGAACACGTGGCGGACACGGGGTGGCCTCGCATGCGAGGTGACGTGTCCGATTCTCAGCAATGCGAAATTTCCCGGTTTTCAATATTTTTCGGTTTTTGTGCCCAAACTTGCGAAATTCATAACTTTCGCATACGAGCTCCGTTTTCGACATTCTTTATATGCACACGTAGGTGAAATTATGCTCTACGAACTTCGTTTCCGTCGGCTAATTTTGAATTTATTTTTAATATTATTATTTTTAACAGTCCGGGACAGGAAAATCCGTTAAAAATTTATAACTTCTTCATCCGACGTCCGTTTTTGTCTCTCTTTTTACCGTTGTACTACTATTGACGAGACCTTCGATTCTAGTTTAGGTTGTGTCGGCTAAAAATCATTCGATCTTTATTTCGAGTTTTTAGCTGTATACTGTTATACTGAATTGTAGAAAAATCATAACTTCCTCATACGAAGTCAGATTTTGACATTCTTTTTATGAAAGTTCTCGGTTTAACATATTCTACAACTTTCATTTAGATTGTTAAGGCTAAAAAGCATTTTGTTGAAAACTCACTTTTTACGCCGAACATTGTTTTGTCGGTTTTGTCGCGGATCTTCGATTGGTCATAACTCCTTCTATATAACTCAGATTTTAGTGTTCTTAATATTTTTGGAAACCTTGTTACAATCTCTACCACTTTGTTCATCCCAATCGAGATTATTTAATACTTCATTTTTGAGGGTCGATTATGTAAATGCACACAGTATACAAAAGAATTCTCTTTATTGTTTTAAAAAGAACTACAAATTGATCTATATTATTACATAGATTTGAAATAACAGTTTGTTACAACTAGCACTTGTTGCTCAGACACCTCAGTTTCCCAAAGGATCTCATTATCCCCATTCCAGAGACTCCTCATATTAATCTCCATATGACAATCAGTCATATGAAGCAGATATGGAGCTAGAAGATGAAGAAGCTTTTCAAAATGACTTAGCTCTTGTTAGTCAAGAGTTCAACCGACTTCTACCACCCAAATTTCGCAAAAATCAACAGTTTACCAGACTACCTTTTAACAGAAACTACAACCCTCAAAACAATCCATCTCACCATCCAAATGAAATATATCACAAAAATCCACCCTTTCTGTAACACTCCCAAAAATCACAATAAATTTAAACTTTTTAAAACCAACCATGAATCAATATTGTTTACAAAAGAGTCCTTGTTTAAAAAGCATTATTTCAAATCAGTGTTTCCCCCAAGACCCGAAGACATAAAAACTGGAAGCTGTGTACGATCACGCCTTCGCCTTCCCACGATCATGGGAAGTACCTGAAACCATAAACTAAAACTGTAAGCCAAAGGTTAGTGAGTTCCTCCAAAGTACCAGCACATCACAACAAGCAAGCATACAATTTGAACAACCAGCTTGACTGGACCGCCTCGCAGCGCCTACAGCCTATCTGGACCACTCTACGAGCCTTCGACATGACTGGACCGCCTCGCAGGGCCGCCGGTCTAACTGGATCGCCTCAACCCAACACAACATGTCGACATATGCAACAACATACATAAACACAGAGCCGACAAATACAGATAATCATACGGATCTACTGAAAGGCTACAACTATCATATCACTATCATGACCATGATAAATAATCTAGTGGGCCAGCCTTGGTGCCTTCGACCCACAAGTACAGTGAGGAAAACTCACCTCACAGTCTGCATGCAGTCAGAATAACTCCCAGCTCCGACAACCGGCTCAACCCAAATCCTAAATGTCAAAACATTTCCTGTTCTAAATTAATAACATTTTTTCCAAAATACCCTTGGTCAAAACTGGTCAAAATCAACAAGTCAAGCGAGTCAACCCAGTCGTGTCAACTCAGTCTTCGTATATGGGGGGGTAATCTGGAGGTACGCGGGGTGTACTCGAGGTCCGAGGCATCGGGGCCAAAATTTACGTACATGCAGCGTACCATTTGGTATGCCTGGTGTACGCAACAACTCTCTTCTTAACCGATCAAGAGCTTAATACTCCGGCTCACTACGTCCAAATGAGTTTGCATGCCCAATAAGTGCTTAATACACAAAATCCCAACCTCTTAACTATTGTTATAATCCAGATTTGGCAACTTAATTTCAAAATTTCTGCACGTTTTTTTTGTTATTTTACTTAGTCTTCAAGTTTGAATAAGTCCAAGCCATGTTGGCTAGTTGTTCCATGTTTTCATGCATACAGGGGTAGTTTGTTTCGTTTATCTTAGGCATTTCCTTTTCTAGTTTAAATACAAGGCAAAAAGTGTACGTTTGCAGTTCTCTCTTCTAAGTTAGTGAATAATAAGTGCAACCTTTTTGCCCCTGTGTGTGTGAGTTACTTTTCCGTCCCAATTTTCTTTTTATCTTTTGGTCACTGTGATACACTTTATTTTGTCCCCTGTTCTTTGTCTCTTAAAGAAGCCAACATTTGGTATCAGAGCACAACCTGGTGCATGTCCAAATACCAACCCCGTGAGAGAGAGATGACAGGAAACAACCACAACTAGAAGGAGGGGCAGATCACACTCCACTACCCTATGTTGTAAAAAACCAATTATGCTGCCTGGGCTATAATAATGAAAGTCTTCATGCAGGCTCAAGGAGTATGGGATGCAGTTGAGCCCAGAACAGCAAACACAGTGGTTGAAGTGAAGAAAGACAAGATGGATTTGGCAGCCATCTGTTGGATTAGTGTCTAAGTCCATAACTATTTTGGTATGTACTTGACCCGATTATGAGCATGGTCCTTTTGGGTTGCCTTCACCATAGCAATATGTAGGATGAATTAAGGAGAGAAAGGTTTAATTATGATTTATTAATATATTATGAGAATAATATATTAAAGAAGAAATCATATTGTTTAATTAATATTAGTCAAGAATTAATTAAGATTTAATTTTGTGGCTAAAAGAGATTAATTAAATTAAGGGGACTGATATTGTAATTATAAGATAGTTACAAAGTTGGGCTTAGGATCCATTAGATGGCAATGGACGAATTCTATATGGAGGTCCATAAAGAAATCGTCCAAGGGCTTTCTGGAATGGTCCATTGGACTGCTTAAGGCCTAAGCAGTCAGATTAGGGTTTCCTAGTTGAAAACCCATATAGCCTACATGTATATAAAGGACCCCTATGCCCCAAAAACGTGGTGAACACTTCCTTTAGGGTTTCCAGCCGTTTTTGGTGCCTTCTCTCTCCTCCCTCTTCATCCAAGTTGCTTAGTGGTGTGTGTGACTCCATTAGAGGTGCAACACTTAAGGCACTAAGCTTTCTGAAGCCAAGGATTGATTGTTATTGCTATATAACAATCAAAGGTAAGATCTAAATCCTAATTTCAGTTATAGTTTATTAGATCTAGGGTTTATGGCTTTGGATTATCAATTGCATGTTCATTAGACAAACTAGATTCAAAACTATTAGGGTTTGCATGTACACCATAGGATTGATGTATTGCTCAAAACCCATCAGTGGTATTAGAGCCTAGGGCTGTTTGTTAGTGAATTTGATGCTTGATTAATCGATTTTTGCATGAAAAACGAAGTTTTTTGCCATCTGCCTTACTAACTCGGCGAGTCAGTGGATGAACTCGGCGAGTCAGGCCGACTCGGCGAGTCCATGGATCTGGCAGCCTGTTTTTGCGATTTTCTTGCCTATTTTGCTGTGGGATAATTACCAAAACAGTTTTTATCAATAAAATCCGAATTTTATGTATATATGGTGATTATCCTGGCCAAAATAGTAGATATTTTTCAAAATTTAGATAATCTTTTGTTTTATTAGATAAAGATTGATTATTTGTAATTTAGATTTGAATTATCTTGTGAAAAAGTTTCAATTTTCCCCTTTAGGTTTTATAGTTTAAATTTGAACTTAACAGTTTTGTTTTTGAAATTTGAATAGTTAGACCCAAATGTTTTGAAAAGTTTCAAAACTTGCCCTCAAGTTTTGGAATTTAAAAGTTGATTAAAAGTTTAATTTTGAAATGTTAAATTCTAAAACCCTCATATTTTGAAAAGTTCAAATTACACCCTTATGGTTTTGTTAATTAATTAAAATGTATAATTAAAAGAGAGTTAATAAATCCATAAAGTTTTTGGTTTACATTTAATTAAATTAAAAGTATAATTAATTAAATTAGACCACCTAGTATTTTAAAAGGTTAAAATACACCCTATACTATGTATATATGACATTAAAAGTCTAATATTATATATGTATAAGTAAACAGTCAGTCTTACCGTTAGTAGGCCTCATTCACGAAGCTGGTATATAAGGGGTGTTTAAGAAAATTACCTATAAAATGGCGATTGAATGGGTATCCACTCTTACCCACCGCACTCTTGACTAGTGGAGGGTCGTTAGCCGAACGGGTAGGATAGGACGAAACCTTCCATTAAAAGTATAATGAAGTACAAAGTAACTACATGCTTTTACAAATTCCCAAATTCTAGTTACTTTAGGCAAAATGTGAAATTGTATGCTGATCCATGGAATTACACTTCGTACCCTTGTCAAACGTTAGTGGAGCGTGTGTGGTTAACCGGCACACTAATTTGGGATTGGCTTTGGTGGCGAAGGGTGGCTCGATGTTTATCATAGATCAATGGAGCGTGTGTGGCTAACCGGCACATTGATTAGGTGATAGTAGCATTGGGTGCACCATGTGATTCGCATGGTTATTCACACCTTGTTTGTGATCCTCGGAATCCCAGTCGCAAACTTGAAGGGCATAATCGAGATTAAACACACCATTGAAAGGTTCAATGAATCTCAAAAGATCTAGGAGTTTCAATTCATTTAAAACTTAAATTTCTTTTTCATGGTGGAAATTGGTAAATCGTCATTTGCCTACCTTCAAATATTCTGCAACTAGATTACGACATCCCTCTTCTAGGTTGTAGAGTATTGTGTTGGATCCTAGCCTTGATGTTTCGTTTGGGTGTTACATCAAGGATTCTAATCAACTTGACTTGAATTTCTCCCATTTTTTAGATGTCTGAATCAAACAATGGTCTTCCCAAATCCATTGGAACAAGCTTTCCAAATGAAGATGGCGTTCCAAGATATGATCAAGGAAATGAGAGTCATGCTTCACTTCCTCCACCTCCTCCAATTGTTCTCCCTGACCCACAAGTTCAAAGGCTTGAAAAGTTCAAGCTCACTCAATCCCTATTGGCAAGTAAGCACGAAGATGGGAAACCTGTGTGTGCACACGTCTTAGAGATGAAGTCACGCATTGATAGGTTAAGGATGTTGGGTGTCGATATCTCAGAGATGTTGGCTGTTGACTGGGTTCTTCAGTCACTTCCTGATTCGTATAGTGAGTTCGTAAGAGAGTACTATGCGATGGTTCACGACGTGACCCTCATTGATTTGACCTATTTGCTTATTGCTACTGAATCAGTGATGATTTGGCGCACTGGTCAAGCAAATTTGTCTGGTGAATCAAACTCCCAAACTTCAATGGACATTGAAAATGGTGACATTGGAGATCCAAAAAGGTAAATTCTGAGATAGTTCCTTGTGCCATTCCAAAGGAGTCCATTTGCTTTTATTTCCAAGAGAAGGGGCATTGGAGACGAAGCTGCCCTATTTACCTGAGAGATCTAAGAGATGGGAGAGTCAAGACGTATGGCTCTACTTCAGGTGAAATCCACCATCTAACTCTTTTAAGTTCCTATTCTAGGTTCTTAATACATGATGTGATAAGATTTACATTTTGATGTTTTGAAGGATCGAAGAAAAGAGAGGAAGCTTAAGGGAAGAAGTGAGCTGAATCTGATCGTGAAGAAATGGATTTCGATCGCATTGCTTAAGTATCAGATTTTTGAGCTGCTACTTTGGAGTTAAGATAGATTGCTAAGAAATATGTAATAGCATAGTTTTCAGTTGAATTGCATTGTAAGGACAAGTTTTTCCGCAATAAAATAAATTTTGAGTTTTATTTATTTATCCTTACAATGGCATGTGTGAAGATGGATGTTTGTGTATTTCTAAAATTTAGCAATGTTAAAATGGATATGATTCTTGTTTTGCTATTTGTGGAAATGTCAAGAATTTACCAAATAGGGAGATTTTCTCATCGCCCAAGTTTCAATTGGACAGAAACTTGGAATCATACAACCTGGTTGCGTGATGAATGAGAAACTTCATACTTGGAAATTTAGACTAATTCTTTGACAAAGTGTCAAGTGAAGGACTAGGAGATCGAGTACACTAGGTTGTACGTTGATCAAGTCCACCACAAAGTGATAAAGATATTCGTCATGATTTACTAAAGTTTAGTAAATATGGTATAATTCTGAGTTGATTGAAAGAGTTTCAATCAATAGCAGAACGAATAAGAAGAATCTAGTAGGCAGAAAGATAAAAGTTTCTCTATTCTAAGAAGAAGGAAGAGTAACTTTTATTGTGTTTTATGATAGGTCTTAATGATTAAGAACCATGTCTCAATTGATCCTCTAAGTGAGTCTTAGTGCAATTGCATGTCTAAGAAGAGGAATCGAGAATTGTGAAAATGGTTAAATCAAGAAGTCAATCATACTTCGTTCCAAAATCAAGTCTTAGAGTCATACTCTAAGATTGTGACTTGAGTGACAAGTCTTAAGACGGTTTATGACACTCATCAAATGTGGAATTTGGAAAAGTTTTCATATTCTTGCACATTTGAAATTGGTAAGTTGTGATGTCTTGGATAAGTCAAAGACCAAATAAGACCAATTGTGTGAAGTGTTAAACTTGATAAGAAGCTACACTAACTCTTGAATATTTGTTTGTCAAGAAATGTTTCTTGACAAGAGAACCTTATATGTCAAGGAGTCAGTGGGAGTCTTAATGGTCTTGAAAAGTTTCAAGAATAAATCAAGAATAAACCTAATTGATCATCAATAGCGCACGACTTGAGGATTGTAACCTATCGTGGATGACATAATTTTGTTTTCTGTGCCATTCCAGTTAAGTTAATTATGCATCTGAGTTCTATGAGTTCTCATTTGTATGCATAAAGGCAAGCACCTTGATCAATGGAAGGTACATTGATATGTAAGGGTGAGTTGCTAAACTACTTGGAAGACATGGTGGGCACTCGTGTTACCATGAGGCAAGAAATCAAGATTGAGAAAGTTCAGTCCATATGTTTTTGGATTTGTCGCAAACCTTCGTTTTGGCAAATTCACATGGATAGGAACACATACACCATAAAATCTAAGTGACATAAGGTTTCCCTCCTTCATGAAAATGATTGTGAGGAAATGCTTTCACTAAGAGAGATTTTAAGAAGATAGCAATTGTGAAAATTGTATTCTCAAATTCGATTATGATTACGGCATCCCTCTTCATAGTTCGAATTGTGAGATTTGGCAATTAGTCTGAACATTTGGGACTTAGTAACATAAGTTTTGAATTTGTCTAGACACACATATGAGCTTTCTAAGGAAAAGGTGTATGAGTTTAAGAAGCTTAGATAAAGGCTTATCAAAGCATCAAGTATTAGAAATATGAACTTAAGGAATTCAATAAGCATTGTTCTCTGGAAGTTCCATTGTTTTCTGAATACATGTCAAAGCTAGTGGGAGCATAAGTGTTATGCCAATAAGGAAATAATCATCATGTTAGTGGGAGTATGATTATTATGGTAAGTATTGCAAGTTAGCAATATTAATTATAGAAAACAAGAGTTATACTTTGCAAAGTCGCAAGAGTTGAAAAGTTGTTTTGCTATAATTAAGGGAGAGAATATTATACTTCGTTTCAAAATCTAAATCTTCGATTGAGAAATTTTAATAAATTTAGTCAAATGATACATAGTGTGTTCTCAAATTTCGATTATGATTACGGCATCCCTCTTCATAGTTCGATTTGTGAGAACGTGACACATAAAATATTATGGCAGAAGATTGATAAAGTATCATATCTTTATGTAAGACATTATGCATCGTGTCCCATACGCCTAGGGTATAGGATCGATTGCAAATGCTATAATGTTTGATCATTCTAAAATTTTCCAAATGCTTAGCGCATTAGGAGGGAAAAGGGACTAGAACGGTTTTTGACTAAAATAATTAAACAACTATCAAAGGACGATCTAAGGTTCGCCAAGGATTTGTTGCTTGTGAGTAGTTGGAAGTACAGTGTTGGATGGACGATATCGACATTATTATGAATAGATAAGATTCTATTAAGAATGAGTTGTCGTATGGCAATTATGGAAATGTTTCCATATTGGGAGTTGGAAATTAAGAACTTATGTCTAGATTAGAAAATTTTATGCAAAAAGGATGTTCAAAGGAATGTACTTTGAGTGAGAGACATCACATCTATAGAATTGTTTTGTAACAATTTCTGATAGAGAACCTTGTATTTTCATTGGCCAAGTCTTGGTGACTTTTGTGCTATGACTTTACGAAAGGATCGTTGCATAAAATGTTAGAATCTAACATATTCTAGTAGTGGCAAGAACCTTGTATTCTTACACTATCGTTGAGGATTAGGGATTGTGAAATGAGCATCATTGGAAAAGTTTCCAATTGATCTATTTCACAAAGCATGGACCATAGGAAACATAGTGTGCATGCTCGGAGCATGGGACAACTATTGTTGTAATTCAAGAAATAAGTTGATTTTCTGAAATAGTAAACAATGAATAATGAGTAATCAATATGGTGTTTAAATAAAAGTGTTTTATTTACGCTCAAAAGTTTTGGGGCCATATAGGATTAAGTATTATTGTTGTGTTTCATTTTGCATGTTTTGACTTCTAGAATAACTGGGTTATTCGAACCTCCACAGTCGGTCATACGTTGGAAGTAGGTATGAAGGAAGACTATCATGAATCTGTCTGTAGATTGTCTGAAGTGTTTAGACATAGCACAAGTTTGCTGCAGAGTTCATGAGTGCTTTGATAAGATTAGAGTATTGGATCAAACCCACGCTAACTTGAATCACTTCATGGTTTTTATCATGAGTAATTGTGAGACGATAACATTGTATATTCTTGAAACCGAGACATGTGAGTTATTATTTGTTGGTCGGTTGCGCATTGATAATAAGAAAACGCACCAGTAACTTGGTGTTATAAAACTTATTATTGTGTGTGATTTGATCAGTAAATGCAAGCAAGCATTTGAGTCGAAGTTTATCCATTCCTTTTACCCAAAGTGGGATAAAAGCGATATTTGTGGGCCCCTCGATGATTTAGTGATGAACCTAAGCGCTTGGCCAAGCCATGACTAAGTTGATGTGTTCAATTGTAGTCTGTTGTTAGTTGTCATAAATCGGAAGTTAGGAAACAATACAGAGAGAATGATCAAATTCATGTCTTGTGTCTATAAGATATCTTGAGAATGGAGGAATATATAATCCCTTATCTAAAGGACACGCGTATCTGATAAGATCAGAGTTGACAACGGCTTTTGAAAGCTACGATTGCTGATCAGGTTATGAAGTTATGCAAAATAGTTATTAGACTTATCCAAGTGGGAAACTGTTGGATTAGTGTCTAAGTCCATAACTATTTTGGTATGTACTTGACCCGATTATGAGCATGGTCCTTTTGGGTTGCCTTCACCATAACAATATGTAGGATGAATTAAGGAGAGAAAGGTTTAATTATTATTTATTAATATATTATGAGAATAATATATTAAAGGAGAAATCATATTGTTTAATTAATATTAGTCAAGAATTTATTAAGATTTAATTTTGTGGCTAAAAGAGATTAATTAAATTAAGGGGACTGATATTGTAATTATAAGATAGTTACAAAGTTGGGCTTAGGATCCATTAGATGGCAATGGACGAATTCTATATGGAGGTCCATAAAGAAATCATCCAAGGGCCTTCTGGAATGGTCCATTGGACTGCTTAAGGCCTAAGCAGTCAGATTAGGGTTTCCTAGTTGAAAACCCTAATAGCCTACATGTATATAAAGGACCCCTATGCCCCAAAAACGTGGTGAGCACTTCCTTTAGGGTTTCCAGCCGTTTTTGGTGCCTCCTCTCTCCTCCCTCTTCATCCAAGTTGCTTAGTGGGGTTTGTGACTCCATTAGAGGTGCAACACTTGAGGCACTAAGCTTTCTGAAGCCAAGGATTGATTGTTATTGCTATATAACAATCAAAGTTAAGATCTAAATCCTAATTTCAGTTATAGTTTATTAGATCTAGGGTTTATGGCTTTGGATTATCAATTGCATGTTCATTAGACAAACTAGATCCAAAGC
Source organism: Lactuca virosa (assembly GCF_052849685.1). NCBI lineage: Eukaryota > Viridiplantae > Streptophyta > Magnoliopsida > Asterales > Asteraceae > Lactuca > Lactuca virosa. Next base: position 264,919,718 of record NC_136427.1, read on the forward strand.
TATTAGGGTTTGCATGTACACCATAGGATTGATGTATTGCTCAAAACCCATCACCATCTACCAAGGCATTCTAGAAGACATGTTGTTGTGTTTGGCGGAGAAGCAAACAACAAAGGAATCATGGGATGCATTGAAGACAAGGTTTCTTGGGGCAGATAGAGTGAAGACAAGAAGAATTCAAACTCTGAAGGCAGAGTTCGAAGCTTTGAGCATGAAAGATACGGAGGTAGTAGATGAATTCTTTGTGAAAGTGAGTAACATTCGTACCTTGGGCGAAACAATTGAAGAGTCGTATGTGGTGAAGAAATTACTACGGGCTGTGCCATCTAAATTTCTGCAGATTGCTTCAACTCTTGAGCAGTTTGGTGATTTATATGAAATGATAGTTGAGGAAGTGATAGGAAGGTTAAAGGCTCATGAAGAAAGAATGGTGGGTCAAGGTGAAACTGATGACAGGAAGCTTCTCTTGACTCATCAAGAATGGACATAAAGAAGTAAGAAGAAGACAGACGAAGACTCCAAATCCAACCACAAAGGGAATCGTGGTGGAGGCTCACGAGGACGGGGTAGAGGTCGGAGCAGAGGTGGTAATCAAGGTGGACGCGATGGTCGTGGCAGAGGCAACTCTTTTCACCAGAAGAACAACATAAACAATGGTGGGTCCAACAGTCAAGACAAGAGTAGTGTACAATGCTACAATTGTCAAGACTATGGATATTATGTTGCAGAGTGTAAGAATCCAAGAAAAGAAAGAAATCAAGTGAATAACTTGATTCAAGAACAGTTTGAAAACGAACCAACACTTTTTTTGGCATCTTTTGATGCAACTGTAGAAATTGGTGAAGTGTTCTTGAATGAAGAAAACTTAAATGCACCATTGAAGACAAAAGGAGATACAGTAAAAATTAAAATATGTGGTATTTGGATACAGGGGCCAGTAACCACATGACAGGTGACAAGTATAAGTTTAGAAATTTAAACAAAATGATTCAAGGTTATGTGAAGTTTGGGAATGAAGCTAGAGTGAGAATTGAAAGAAAAGGATCAATTGTTTTCCAGTGCAATAATGGAGAACATCGCAAGTTGGATGAGGTTTATTATATCCCAGATTTATGTAGCAACATAATAAGTCTGGGACAGTTGGCGGAAGGTGGAGATGAAATCAGAATAAAGGATCCATTTTATGGCTTCATGACACTTCTGGAAGGCTGTTGATAAGGGTCCAAAGATCTCAAAATCGGCTCTACAAGATTGAATTAGAAGAAGTGAAGTCAACATGCTTAGTTGCTGAAATCAGTGAACCGTCGTGGCTTTGGCACGCTAGGATGGGCCATGTGAATTTTCACTCTCTAAAACTCATGTCTGATAAGAAGTTAGTTGAAGATATGCCAAAGATACTCATCCTAAATCAGCCATGTGAAGGTTGCCTAGTAGGAAAAGAGTCATGAAACTCCTATCCTTCACAAGAAAACTACAATGCAAAGAAAAGATTGGAGCTTGTCCATGGTGACTTGTGTGCACTGGTCTCACCTCCCACACCCGCAGGAAACATGTACTTCATGCTGCTTGTTGATGATTACAATAGAGTGATGCGGGTCTACTTAATGAAAACAAAAGATGAATCCTTTCAAGTCTTTAAGAACTTCAGGGAAAAAGTAGAGATTGAAACAGGGGAGAAGATGAAGGTTCTTAGAACGGATCGTGGTGGTGAATATCTGTCAAACCAGTTCACCTCATACTGCAACGAGACAGGTCTAGATCGCCATTACACTGCACCATACTCTCCACAACAAAATGGGGTTGTGGAGAGGCAAAATTGAACTATTCTGGAGATGGTAAGAAGTAACTTAAAATTCATGAAGATGCCTGATGTTTTGTGGGGAGAGGCAGTAAGTCACGTTGTGTATGTTCTAAATAGAGTTAACACAAAAGCTCTTAAAGATACTACACTCTATGAAGTATGGACGGGTAGAAAGCCATAAGTAGAGCATCTTAGGGTGTTTGGGTGTGTTGGGCACATGAGGGTGTCCAAGAGTTACTTGAAGAAGTTAGAAGATAGAAGCATGAAAGTTGTTCATCTTGGAGTAGAAAGAGGGACGAAAGCATATAGAGTGTTGGATCCAGACACAGGTTTAATATATGTGAGCAGGAACGTGTGTTTTGAAGAAAATAAAAGCTGGCCATGGGAGACGGCAAGAAAGATCAGAGATGTTCCAGGAATGACGTTCACAGTGGATAGGTACATTGAAGATACCTTTGAAATAGAGGGATCAATACCTAATATGCCTAATGAGTTAAACGTTGGACCTTATCAAGATAGTCCAACATTGACTGAAAGTGGGCCATTTAATGAAGACATGTCGCAGCCTTTTAATACTCATGTACAACCCATTACTTCTCAATTGGAATCACCCACAAGCCCGCAAGGCACACCTCAACAGGTCGTATCGTCTCCACACACCACGACGTCGTCAATTGGGTCATCGAGCTCAGTCTCAAGCTCCACGGGTGGAGGCGCTCCCAAAAGGTACCGACTACTAGCCGATCTGTGTGAAAATACTGAACGATTATTGTTGATTCAAAAAAGTGAAGAGCTATCATCGTATACGGAGGCAATCAAGCAAGTCGAATGGGTTGAGGCTATGAAATCAGAGCTCGATTCAATTGAAAGAAACAAGACATGGGATTTGGTCGAACTACTTAAAGATCGAAAGGCAATAGGGCTGAAGTGGGTTTTCAATGTGAAGAAAGATCCAAAAGGAAAGATAGTGAAGCATAAGGCGAGATTGGTAGCAAGAGGGTATGTCCAAAAACCAGGGATAGACTATCACGAAGTCTTTGCACCCGTAGCTAAACTTGAAAAAGTACGAGTAATACTCGCCCTTGCAGGAACAAACAGATGGCTTGTGCACCATCTCGATGTGAAATCGGCCTTTTTGAATGGCAACTTAAAGCAAGAAGTTTACGTATCTCAACCAGAGGGATTCGAGAAGAAAGGTCAGCTAAACAAAGTGTTCAAACTGAAGAAGGCTTTTATGGGTTGAAGCAAGCGCCTAGAGCATGGAACGCTTGCTTAGACAGATACTTGAAGGATTTGGAATTTGCAAGGTGCTCTCAAGAATACTCTGTGTACACTCGAAACAAAGTTGGTAAAGTCTTAATTGTGGCAGTGTATGTAGATGAGCTGCTTGTGACAGGAAATTGCAATGAGGAGATAAAAATCTTCAAGGATCAGATGAAAAAAAGGTTTCAGATGAATGATCTGGGGTTGTTAACTTATTACTTAGGAATAGAGGCGAGTCAACATGAAGGAGGAATCACGTTGAAGCAAGATTCCTATGCAAAGATTATTCTAGCCAAGACCAACATAGCTGACTGCAACCCCACCAAATGCCCTATGGAACATAAGTCACAACTGACCAAAGATGAAGGCGGAGAGCTGGTGAATTCAACTGAGTATAGAAGAATCGTGGGAAGCTTGAGGTACTTAACCTATACCCGTCCAAATTTGTCCTTTGCGGTTGGTGTAGTTAGTCGTTTCATGGAGAGACCAACCACAAAGCACCTCTAAGTTGTGAAAGGAATTCTCATATATGTGAAAGGTACCCTAGATTTTGGTTTAGTCTACTCCAAAGGGAAGGATGAAACCAAGATTTTTGGTTACTCTGACAGTGATTTGGCAATGGATGTGAATGATCGAAGAAGTACAGGTGGTATGGCATTTTACGTCAACGAAAACCTTGTCTCATGGGCATCTCAGAAACAACGGTGTGTAGCTATATCCTCGTGTGAAGCAGAGTTCATGGCTGCCACATTGGCAACCTGTCAAGCAATATGGACGCGTCGCCTTCTTGCATAGATAACTAGAAAACCGGTAGCACCTGCAACTTTACATGTTGACATTAAGTCAGCTTTGGATCTCATGAAGAATCCTGTGTTTCACGGGCGCAGCAAACACATTGATACACGATTTCACTTTATAAGAGAGTGTGTGGAGAATGGACAAGTGAGAGTAACCCATGTTTGGAGTAAAGAACAAAGAGCTGATATCCTCACAAAAACAATGGCACATGTGCAACATAAGGAAATGCGGGAGCTGATTGGAGTCAAACAGGTACCAAACTCTGGATTAAGGGGGAGAATATTGTCATAATCCAGATTTGGCAGCTTAATTTCAAGATTTCTGCACGTTCTTTTTGTTATTTTACTTAGTCTTCAAGTTTGAATAAGTCCAAGCCATGTTGGCTAGTTGTTCCCTATTTTGATGCATACAGGGGTAACTTATTTCCTTTATGTTAGGCATTTCCTTTTCTAGTTTAAATACAAGGCAAAAAGTGTACGTTTGTAGTTCTCTCTTCTAAGTTAGTGAATAACAATTGCAACCTTTTTGCCCCTGTATGTGTGAGTTACTTTTCTGTCCCAATTTTGTTTTTATCTTTTGGTCACCGTGATACACTTTATTTTGTCCCCTATTCTTTGTCTCTTAAAGAAGCCACCATTAACACCTTAAGACCTTCTATAGCATGCATAGGGAACAACTAAGCATCAAGACCACATTTTTATGACTAGAGACCCTCATTAGGTCTGAAAGGTCGACTTATTCGATTAAGATCATGCCATGCTCAAGAATCACCATATTTGGGACCAAGAATTCCCTAAATGAGGAAATGGCTAGATCTACAATATAAGATGATCAAGCAAGGAGATATTTCCCTTTTGGAGGTAGCTAACATGTGAAGAATCCCAGATCCAACCTTCTCCCAAGATCCAAGGTCCTTGTACCAACTTCTTCTTCTTCAAGAATACCATCAAAGCACACAATGAGCTCAAAAAGCACTCTTCTCACTTAGGGTTTTCTAGAAAGGCGTTTTCTCATATGTAGGTTAATGAGGGAATGATAAACGGGGTGATAATGATGCTTATATATGGACCATAAACTAAAAATTAGGGTTTGAAGTTTTCTCACGTACGCCCTGCGTATGCGATGTACGCCCAACGTATGAGGGTTTGCCCCAGTACGCTCAGCATACACAACATACGCCCAACATACTACTTGTTTGTCCAAAATCACCAAAATGCCGCTATGGGTCATTTGCACTCTTTCTTATACTCAAGGACTAAAATGCAATATTTATTCATACATAGGGTTAAAATTGAAAGTAGCTCAACACCAGGATGTTGCAATTCTCCCCCACTTGAACTGGACTTCGTCCTTGAACTTAGTTGTTGCGTATAACTTAAGATAATGCTCCCGCATCTCCGCCTCCGACTCCTAGGTCCACTTGGATCTCCTTCGATGTTGCCACTAAACTTTTACGAGAGGTATCTCCTTGTTGTGTAGGATCTGCATCTTTCTCTCCACTCACGCTACCGGCCTCTCAATATAACTCAGGCGCTCATTGACCAGAATATCATCCAAAGGGACCACTACCTCATCGTCCAACACGCACTTCCACAACTGTGAAACGTGGAAAGTGTTGTGGATCTGGTTGAGCTCACTTGGCAAATCCAACCGGTCGGCCATACTGCCTACCCTGGCGATCACACAGAACAGTCTAATATACTAGGGACCCAATTCCCCTTCTTCCTGAAGCATATCACACCCTTCCAGGGTGAGACCTTCAGTAGTACCATGTCGCCGACCTGGAACTCCAACTCTGATGGACACCGGTCGGCATAGCTCTTCTGCCGACTCTGAGCTGTCTGCAATCTCTGCTTGATCTGCATGATGAGCTCTGTAGTTTGGAGGACCACCTCAGTCCTCCCCATGACTCTATGACCAACCTCTCCTTAACAAATTGGGGTACGACATCTCCGACCATTTAGAAGCTCGAAAGGCGGTGCACCACTGCTAGAGTGATAGCTGTTGTTGTAGGAAAACTCCGCAAGAGGTAGGTAGGAATCCTAACTCCCACCAAAAGCTATAATACAAGCCCATAACATATCCTCAAGTGTCTGGATGGTCCGCTGACTCTGGCCGTCGGTCTGAGGATGGTAAGCAGTGTTGAAATGTAGCCTCGTACCCAGTTCGTCATGGAACTTCTGCCAAAATCGGGAAGTGAACCGACCATCTCGATTTGATACAATGGAGAACAGAACCCCATGACGAGCAACAATCTCCCGAACATATACATCGGCCAATTTCTCAGTCGAGGAGCTCTTCTGGATAGCCAAAAAGTGGGCACTCTTGGTCAACAATCCCCGACTATCGATGACAAATCTATCTGTCTAATCCCACCAGAAACCAGAACCCATACCCGTAACTTAGCCTCAAATCTTGATGCATTTTGGTGGCTCCCGAGTGTATCGAAAAGCGAGACTTATGTGCCTTCTCCAAAACTATCTGTTTGATCCCACCAGTAACCAGAACCCATACCCGACCACACCGAGTCAACAATCCCCGACTATCAGTGACAAATCTGTCGATCTCGCCCCTAATCCTCTCCTGTTTCCAGTTCTCCTTCTTGACTCCTTCTGCCTGTGCCCCTATGATCAAATCCAAAAGTGGGGAATCAATGGATATCCTCATGCACATATCCCTAGCTAAAGATCCATCCGAATTGTGGCTCAAAGCATCCACGAATACGTTCGCTTTACCCAGATGGTATAGAATCTCGCAGTAATTATCCTTCACCACATCAAGCCACCTGCGCTGCCTCATGTTCAGGTTCAGCTGGTCCTTAAGATATCTCAAACTCTTGTGATTCGTGTAAACAGTACACCGGACCCCATACAAGTGGTGCCACCAAATCTTGAGGGCAAATACTACTGCCCTCAACTCCAGATCGTGGGTAGGATATCGTGCCTCATGTGGCTTCAGCTGCAGCGAAGAATACACAACCAGTCGCCCTCTCTGCATAAGGACCGCCCCCCAAACCAGTGATGGATGCATCACAAAATACCACAAAATCCTCGACACCCTCCGGTCAACACCGGGGCCTCATACAACCTCTGTCCAAGTGTCTCAAATGCCGTCTGTGCTCAAGGCCCCATCAAAAATCCACTCCCTTCCTCCTCAGACGAGTGAGGGGGTACAACAATCTTGGAGAAATGTTGAATAAATCTCAGATAATATCCTGCCAAACCCAAGAATCTCCTGATCTCTGAGGGAGACTTCGGAACCTCCCACTACATCATGGCCTCAATCTTGGATGGATCGACCAAAATCCCATTTTGGTTAACGAGATGCCTCAAGAACTGGACCTCTCGTAACCAAAACTCACACTTAAAGAACTTGGCATAAAACTGTTCTCGCCTGAACACTCCCAAGAGTTCTCGAAGGTTCTCCTCATGCTGCTCTGTAGTCTTGGAATAAACCAAAATATCATCAATAAAAACAATAACTGATCGATCGAGCATCGGCCTGCATACCCGATTCATCAAATCCATAAACATTGCAGGTGTATTGGTGAGCCCAAATGGCATCACCATGAACTCGTAATGCCCATAACGAGTCTGAAATGTTGTCTTCTCCACATCCTCCTCTCTCACCCTCACCTGATGATAACACGACCTCAGATTAATCTTGGAGAACCAAGATGCACAATGCAACTGATCAAAAAGGTCGTCAACATGCAGAAGGGGATATTGTTTTTTCACCGTCAACTTTTTCAACTCCCGGTAATCAATGCACATCCGGTGTGAACCATCATTCTTCTTGATGAAAAATATCGGCGCTCCCCATGGCGAACTGATCGGTCTGATGAACTGCTTGCCTAACAGCTCCTAAAGCTGAGAGGACAACTCATGCATCTCGGGCGGTGCCAAACGGTATGACAGCTGGGCAATCAGAGCCGCAAGTAGCACTAGGTTAATCCTGAACTCCACCTGCCTATCGGGAGGCACACCGGGTAACTCCTCCGGAAACACATCAACAAACTCCGTGATAACTGACACATCTGAAACCTAGACCTGCTCTCCCACCAGAGTATCAAACATATAGGCAAGATAACCCATACACCCATGCTGAATATACTGTCGATCCCCGGACGCCGAAGAAAACCCTGATCCAACCCTGGTACCCTCTCCATAGATGACCAATTCTCCCCCACTTGGAGTTCGATCTATCACTCGATGACCCTCACAGTCTATCATAGCACCAAACCTGCTCAACCAATCCATCCCCACTATCACACATACATCCCCCATTGGAATAGGGATCAAATCAATCGGATATGAAACCCTGAAGATCTCCAATACACAACCCTGATAAACTCTAGATGCAGAAACCACATGTTCGTTGGTGATAAAAACCCGCAACGGACACTCCAACTCGCTAAGGGTCATACCAAAATCCTTACTAAAAGATTGAGACACAAAGGACCGACTCGCACCCGAGTCAAATAACACAAAAGTAGGCAAAAAATTCACTAAGAACGTACCTAGCAGAAACATAATCATAAGCATACCATGATATAATCGACATAATAATAAATGGTAACATACCAGTAACGACGTCAGGCGCCGCCCTGTCCTCCTCTTCCATGAGCTGAAAAGCGCGACTTCGAGCCCTCCGGGGCTCCGCCCTGCCTTGTCACCCATCGATGATCCTCAAAGTAGTTGGCACTGGATCATGTGCCGGTCACGCTGTTAGGAAAGAACAATTGGCCTTAATATGGCCAACCTGCTCGCAATAATATCATATCCTGGTGGTCGGTGTGGGGACATGCTGGCGACAGTCCTTTGCACAATACCCATCCTTACCACATTTGTGGCACCCAAAAGTAGATTGACAAGAACCCTCATGAACCTTGCCGCACTTGCCTCAGGTCCAGATACTCCTAGACTAATCTCTCTCTATCTCTAAACCAAAGGGACGTATCTTGAGCGATACATATCAGAAAACTGCTCCCATGATACATTATCTCTTTGCTCTGGAGTGTATGAACTTGTAACCAATCTCCACGAATCCTTTGCTCCAGACCGAAAAAGGTTCAGAGCGCACTTGACCTTCTAGTCAGCTGGGCAGGATCAAGTAAGGAAACATCCCTCAACATCGGACAACCACCTCTTGGAAATGATCGGGTCCTGGACTCCATCAAACACCAGGGGCTTCGTATTGTCGAAGTCCCGGTACTGGGAGGCTCTCCCCCCACCAATCCCTACAACAGCGATGGTCGCGGTAGCTGCAACAACAACAACCTCAGAAAGTGTCGCGTATCGGTCATCAAAGAACTCCATCACGGCGGTCTTGATAGACCTAAACAACTCCGGTATCTGCCCCCGTACAATAAAAACAACATCAACATGAATCATCTACCTAACTTGGTCCTCAGTCACCCCTGTCATATTATGGCTACTTGCTCCTGCTCCTGATTGTGACATTCCCATTTTCATGGCCAGAAAAGACCGATTTTGTTTATGCTTTATAAAAATCAGAATACTTCTTTTAACAAAAATGTTGCGGAATTTGTTCCCAGAAAACATGGTAAATAGGTTATCAAAGCATTTCCGAGGAAATGTATTTTTATTCATTTTCAAAACATTGGGATGTCATTGTCAATACAGAAACATAAGCATAAACAGAACTTACATTATTTACACTAGTGATCTACATCTCTTTTAAATCTCTCAGTGTAAATTAGCTTCGTATCGACACCTGTGATACAAATAAGCTTGAGTGGGTCAGGTTGGGAAACCTGGTGAGTACATAGGGTTTTCAACCCACAATAATATAATTATTATGTTTAAACAACGAACAATCAACCCCATTTATCCATCCCCATTATCTTCCTTACTCTCAAGGGTCTACCCTAAGAGTCATCTATTCGTTTCTTCCGAAGTCCCTTGCTTCCAGGGTTATAAGGCCGACACTAAGTCCATAGCTGCCAATGCACTAATTCCATAGCTGCAAAAGTTCCTTCATCGGGTACTAAATCCATAGCTACCAGTGTAGGTACTAGGTCCATAGCTACCAACGTTTATCTAACAGATACTAAGTCCATAGCTACCAGGTACTAATTCCATAGCTACCAACACCTAACAAGTACTAAGTCCATAGCTACCTATGTTTACCTAATAGGTACTAAGTCCATAGCTACCATCGATTGTCCAATAGACACTAAGTTTATAGCTGCCAATGTTTACTCACATCATCTTTTATCTCTCATCATTCATCTACCCATGTTATACCCAACATATTTCTAGATATAAAATACATATACAGTTTAAATCATTTAAAATTTGTATAAAAATCTTTCACCCAGCATAGACAACAAGTATTCAGACAATATGCACACATAGCACGTAATTTAAATAAAATACTTTATATCTATGTGTAAGATGAAAGTAACTATGCACTCACCTGATAAGGTGGTGATTCTGAATTCGGACAGCGCTTCGTTACTTCTTAAAACAATTTTCCTCGACAAAACCTAGTATCATTACCACTAGGGTTTAGCTCAATATTCACCGAGACTAATTAATAGTCTAGCTATTATTATTATTATTATATAAGCGTTAAACAACACTATATAACTCATAATAATAGCCCAAATAATTATTATAAGGTCCTAATAACATTACTATATTAAAACATAAGCTATACTAAAGATAGGTTAGGCGTAGCGCACTTACAGCGGGTTTTTCTCAAAACTGGGCTTCGCTCGAGCAGCGTTTCTGAGCCGAAACGCTCTTTTCTCGGGACTCCAGGAGCCTCGGGGCTTCCTTTGGGTGCTAGGGGGTTTACCTAGACTTTAGGGGGGGTTTGGGGGCTAGAGAGAGAGTCTAGAGAGAGAAAGAATGGTTTGGAAAGGTGTGAAGAATGAGGGAACCCGACACCTCTATTTATAGGCTGGAAAACAGCTCTACTCGTCGAGTAGGTCCTCCTACTCGTTGAGTCCATGCTACATGTCACCTTCTGGTGGCTTGCCTTGGGGAGAAAGCCTTGGCCCATAATCAACCACGTCACCCCTTTTGCAGCAGCACCCTGCCGACTTCTAAACCTCGTAACGTTCGCATACGAGCTCTGTTTTCGATGTTCTTTTTTTCCACGCATAGGTAAAAACAAGATCTACAACTTTCATTTAGACTCCATCGGCTAATTCTCGATCGATCTTAAATTTAACGGTAGAATTAGATTAGACTGTTAAATGACCACGAAGAATACGTAACTCCTTCATACGGACTCCGTTTTCGTCTGTCTTTTTACCGTTGAGTTCCTATTAATGAGATCTTCAACTCTCATTTAGGTTGCGTAAGCCAAAAACCGCTTGAACTAAAATTCGAGTTTCGAGCCGTGCACTGCTATGCCAAATCTTAGAAAATTCATAACTTCCTCATACGAAGTCAGATTTGGCGTTCTTTTTATGGATGTTCTCGGTTTAACATATACTCCAACTTTTGTTTAGATCACTAAGGCTAAAAACTCCTCTACTGTAAATTCACTATTTACGTCTCCCGGTGCCGTGCCGGTTTTGCCGAAAAACTTCGACGGGCCATAACTTCTTCGTTATAACTCTGATTTCGGCGTTCTTTATATGTACGGAACCCTTGAGACATATTCTACAACTTGGTTAAGATTATTTATTCTAAATAATCTTTTGTTGAAAAGTCGTTTTCGACCCCTATTATCTCTAAATTGACTAGCCCGGATCTACGGGCATTACAATTATCTCCCCCTTAGGATGATTACGTCCCAGAATCATCAACAACACAGGGCTGTATAATGAATCCATACGTTATCTCTTCATCCTAGGTAATAATCGTAACTTCTATGTTCCTTCTAATGAGTATCTAACTCTTGGACTCCTTGTCTGTAGGTGGTGCTCGATCTTGCACTTGCTCCCTATCTCACGTTATACTCCAAATTATGACCTTCAAGTCACAATCTCGATCCTCACTGGACACGAACTTAAGATAAGTTCTTTTATTACTAGAATGGACCGATGTGTCATATTCTAATGACCTATCATCGTATGTTGCAAAGCTTAGACTCAGGTCTCTTAGAGTCAAATTCCAGAACAGACTATACCTTCCTTATTGTTCTAATGGGATATAATCACATCTTAAAAGGTAGAATTTCTAGCTACAAGCAACTATCGCGATACCTCTACTAATCGCTTTTTATTTCAATCTTCCGTCTTAATTCGGATGCTACATCGAACTTGATTCTCTGAACCACATAACATACTCAGCGTAGTCGGACTCAATTTGATATGACCACTAGGTTCGGAATAATAATCATCTTCTTAGTCATTACCAAAACGATGGTAACGACATACTTGAATAAAACAAAATGAATTACTAGCTCCTTGGTAACCTTGTGACTTTCCCTGATACAAGCGTGAGTGTTGTGCTTCCGGTAGTATATGCATCTACTACCTTTCACACCTACTCATACTCGTCCCAAGTATTGTCTCGCAGTCCCCAAGTCCTAAAATCACAAAACAATTTAACACATACGAGTGTGTCCAAATAATCATAAAAATTTTTTCCCTAGACTCTACTAGGACTTCTTCCATGAACATCTTCAATCATCAATTCTGCTTCAACTCGGTTGGTATTGGAAATTCAAGACCATGGGATAACTTTATGGATTATATCAAAAATTCTTTCTTTCTACCAATCGAAAGTGTACTTCTCCCGTACTAGACGTATTATTTATTAGACGCATTCTAAAGGCAAGATACCTCTCTTACGATATCTTCTGATAGGTATCATTCACTATCGTAAGCCTTATTATTTCCTCTATTTTATCAGTTTATCATGGTTCGCATCACTTCCTGAACTTCTGCCATTGTGATAGGTTCGGGTGCAGGCGCAACGACCGATGCATGACCCATCACATTCTTTGGCTCAGGTTGTCATCTTCCTCGGATATTTCCTAGTCTGTCTTCACCATGACGTTTTGTACACCAAAGTAGACATTCGGTGTACCGAGGAGAAAATTTAAGATAGGAAAGTTTTATTTACGATAGATGTATAAATCTCCCTATTACTCCGAAAAGTTACATGACAGTTCTAATATCGTAATTAAACGTTTAGAAATCTGAACACATAAAATTTCCAGATCCGGTCGGCAATAGACCATAGATCCGAACAAATAATAGCATATAAGGCATCTTTATAGCTATAACATAAAACATTTAGCACATAAAACATTTTAGGCATCTTTCCTAAAATAAACTAGTGATCGTGTCTAAAATATAGCAGACACTCATCTGACAATCATCGCTTAGCACTCTAAGTTTAAGTCTAGAAATTTCCTACAAATTCCTAGTTCGCTTAAACTAATGCTCTGATACCAACTGTGACATCCCCATTTTCACGGCCAGAAAAGACCGATTTTGTTTATGCTTTATAAAAATCAGAGTACTTCTTTTAACAAAAATGTTGCAGAATTTGTTCCCAGAAAACATGGTAAATAGGTTATCAAAGCATTTCCGAGGAAATGTATTTTTATTCATTTTCAAAACATTGGGATGTCATTGTCAATACAGAAACATAAGCATAAACAGAACTTACATTATTTCCACTAGTGATCTACATCTCTTTTAAATCTCTCAGTGTAAAGTAGCTTCGTATCGACACCTGTGATACAAATAAGCTTGAGTGGGTCAGGTTGGAAAACCTGGTGAGTACATAGGGTTTTCAACCCACAATAATATAATTATTATGTTTAAACAACGAACAATCAACCCCATTTACCCATCCCCATTATCTTCCTTACTCTTAAGGGTCTACCCTAAGAGTCATCTATTCGTTTATTCCGAAGTCCCTTGCTTCCAGGGTTATAAGGCCGACACTAAGTCCATAGTTGCCAATGCACTAATTCCATAGCTGCAAAAGTTCCTTCATCGGGTACTAAATCCATAGCTACCAGTGTAGGTACTAAGTCCATAGCTACCAACGTTTATCTAGCAGGTACTAAGTCCATAGCTACCAGGTACTAAGTCCATAGCTACCAACACCTAACAAGTACTAAGTCCATAACTACCTATGTTTACCTAATAGGTACTAAGTCCATAGCTACCATCGATTGTCCAATAGACACTAAGTTTATAGCTGCCAATGTTTACTCACATCATCTTTTATCTCTCATCATTCATCTACCCATGTTATACCCAACATATTTGTAGATATAAAATACATATACATTTTAAATCATTTAAAACATGTATAAAAATCTTTCACCCAGCATAGACAACAAGTATTCAGACAATATGCACACATAGCACGTAATTTAAATAAGATACTTCATATCTATGTGTAAGATGAAAGTAACTATGCACTCACCTGATAAGGTGGTGATTCTGAATTCGGACAGCGCTTCGTTACTTCTTAAAACAATTTTCCTCGACAAAACCTAGTATCATTACCACTAGGGTTTAGCTCAATATTCACCGAGACTCATTAATAGTCTAGCTATTATTATTATTATATAAGCGTTAAACAACACTATATAACTCATAATAATAGCCCAAATAATTATTATAAGGTCCTAATAACATTACTATATTAAAACATAACCTATACTAAAGATAGGTTAGGTGTAGCGCACTTACAACGGGTTTTTCACAAAACCGGGCTTCGCTGGAGCAGCGTTTCTGAGCCGAAAGGCTCTTTTCTCGGGACTCCGGGAGCCTCGGAGCTTCCTTCGGGTGCTAGGGGGTTTACCTAGACTTTAGGGGGGGGGGGGGGGGGTTGGGGGCTAGAGAGAGAGTCTAGAGAGAGAAAGAATGGTTTGGAAAGGTGTGAAGAATGAGGGAACCCGACACCTCTATTTATAGGCTGGAAAACAGCTTCACTCGTCGAGTAGGTCCTCCTACTCGTCGAGTCCATGCCACATGTCACCTTCTGGTGGCTTGCCTTGGGGAGAAAGCCTTGGCCCATAATCAGCCACGTCTCCCATTTTGCAGCAGCACCCTGCCGACTTCTAAACCTCATAACTTTCGCATACGAGCTCCGTTTTCGACGTTCTTTTTTTCCACGCGTAGGTAAAAACAAGATCTACAACTATTGTTTAGACTCCATCGGCTAGTTCTTGACCGATCTTAAATTTAACAGTAGGATGAGATTAGACTGTTAAATGACCACGAAGAATTCTTAACTCCTTCATACGGACTCCGTTTTCGTCTGTCTTTTTACCGTTGAGTTCCTATTAATGAGATATTCAACTCTCATTT
The DNA here is from genome assembly GCF_052849685.1 of Lactuca virosa. NCBI lineage: Eukaryota > Viridiplantae > Streptophyta > Magnoliopsida > Asterales > Asteraceae > Lactuca > Lactuca virosa. Next base: position 264,934,843 of record NC_136427.1, read on the forward strand.
AGGTTGCGTAAGCCAAAAACCGCTCAAACTAAAATTCGAGTTTCGGGCTGTGCACTACTATGCCAAATCTTAGAAAATTCATAACTTCCTCATACGAAGTCAGATTTGGGCGTTCTTTTTATGGATGTTCTCGGTTTAACATATACTACAACTTTTGTTTAGATCACTAAGGCTAAAAAGTCCTCTATTGTAAATTCACTATTTACGTCTCCCGGTGCCGTGTCGGTTTTGCCGAAAAACTTCGACGGGCCATAACTTCTTCGTTATAACTCGGATTTTGGCGTTCTTTATATGTACATAACACTTGAGACATATTATACAACTTGGTTAAGATTATTTATTCTAAATAATCTTTTGTCGAAAAGTCATTTTCGAACCCTATTATCTCTAAATTGACTAGCCCGGATCTACGGGCGTTACACTGATCCAGATCCCCTCGTGAACACCATACAGAAATAAACCATAATCTATCAAATAAAGCACAATTCATACCATATGAGATATTTCAATAATGAAACCTTAGGAGGTTGTGACTTCCCTGCTACATGTACCGGTCCTGTGCTTCTAGTAGTACGGGCCATACTACCTTCTTGGGTCATAAATTGTGGTTTATACTTTGCTTTTCATAAGATATTAGAGTTCTCGGTCTAGGACCGAAATCCCCTTGAGTTCCTTGTAATTTGACCGAAATCACATGTGATTTTGGTTAGGCTTTATATTGTTTTGTTTAGGTTTTGGGCTTGGGCTTGGTTATTAGGCCTAGGTATATATAGTGTTATTTAGGCTTGAAAATAAGTTAGAAGTGAACAAGGGACTTCTAGGGGCTGCCATATGCCAAGGATGCGAGTTTAGAGAGAACCAAGAGAGACCAGTTTGTAATCAACATCTTATGTACCAGACTATTGAATGATAATAGTGTGCATTGAAGATTAATTATCTTGTTCTTATTCATCTTATATCTTGCATCATTCACTTGATTGGGATTCCGCACCATCAAGTGAATCCGATTGATAAATCATAGAAATTTTGGGACTTACAAGTGGTATCAGAGCTTGGATCTGTAGCAATCGGGTCATTGCAATATATTTTTAAGAGTTTTTCTTGGAAATTATTGGTATTTTTAATTTATTTTTGACGAATTTTTGGCCATTGTTCTTCGTGTTCTTCATATTTTTTGAGTTTTGATCAATTTTGGATTTCAAAAATTGAAAATCCCGTGTTTTTGGCAAGTTTTGGGCATTTTAGGTCAATATTTGCGAAATCTAGGCGGATTCCCTCGGTCTCAGTCAAACCCTAGGCGGCCAGCAGCGTTTCCGGAGCTCAAAAGCGATTTCAGACGAAGGCGCGGTTCACGGTCCGACGGTTCACGGTGCGAAGCGAGGTTCACGGGCGAAGTTCTCGGAGCGAAGGTTTACGGTCAGAAGCGAGATTCTCGGCTCCGGAGGTTCTCGGTGCGCCAGTTTCGTACTCGCATGATCTCGCTCCGAAGACTTCAGACTCGCTGATTTCGGTTCAGCTGTTCTCGAATTTTCAGTTTCTCGGTTTCCTGTTCTCGGATTCGGATATATCAACCTCACAATTTCGGCTATAATTTCGGAATTTCCATATTTTAGCTTATTTTTGGTCAAATTGCCATATTTTCGATCCAATAATTTCGTTTTCGGTCCTTAGGCCTCATATTTGATCAAAAAGAACCGTATTTGGTCAAATACTCTAGTTTTTGGTCAAATACTCTTGGTTTTGGTCTAGAAATTTTCATTTTCGGTTTAGAAACTTTTGTTTTCGGTCAAGGTTATTCTTTTTGGACAAAGAATTTTGACTTTCACCTTTGACATTCAAAGTTGACTTTTGACTTTCAAGTTTGACCTCTGACCTTTAACTTTGACTTTCTCGTTTAACTTTCTCATTTTCAAGTTTGACTTTTAGTTTTGACTTTTAAGTTTGATTTTTAGTTTTGACTTTTAAGTTTGACTTTCAGTTTTGACTTTTGATTTTGACTTTTAAGTTTGACTTTCAAGTTTGACCTTTTAAGTTTGACTTTTCAAGTTTGACTTTCGATGTTTCAAATCAAAGGGCATTTTTCTTGGTTTCACAATCAGTTCTATTTTTGGTAAATTATTTTTGTGAATAATGAGTTCATCAATCACAAAAGAGGTCAATGAAACTTCCTGTTCTCAAGCTTGTAGTGATACAATTAAATTTCTTCGTGATCAAATTGATATATTACGTAGAGACAATGAGGACCTTAAATATGAAGGCTATACTCTCAGAAAGGCCCAAAAACCTTTAAAACAACAATTAGAGGCTAAAACCAAGGACTTTAGAAAACTTCAGGAAGAATATAGCACTAAATGTGAACGCTACGATTTTGCTCAAATAAAGATTGCCAGTCTAACTGCCGAGCTTGACACATTCAAAAATAAGTTTGAAAATGCAGACTTTAATTTTAAAAAATTTGATGTGTCAAGTAAAAAAGTTGAGACTATGATTGAGAAATAATTAAAATTTAAAGATAATCAGAATAAGGGTCTAGGGTATCACAATGTTCCACCTCCCTTCAATGACAACTATACCCCACCCCTTGAAACCAATGAGGTACCTGCTCAGTATGGCCATCCTCCTGTATCAGCTTCAGTTAAGACTGAACAATCTGGCCCAATTGAGAATATTGAGGTGAATGATACTAATGTTTCTACCTCATGTGCAGAGCAGGTCACAGTGCAAGATGGGCATGAGCAGAAGACAAATAACTCTTGTTATGCTGAAAATAATTCAAAAACTTGTGATGAGGTGAGCATCTCTAATGCTTCTACTTCATTTGCAGATAAAGAAGCAATGCAAGATGGGAGTGAGCAGATCAAAATCAATTTTGAGTCAGCTGAAAGTATTTCAAAGGATTGTGATGATGATACTCCCACTGTGGAAAAACCCAAGCCACAAAAGTCTATTAATTAAACAATCTGTTAAATGTTCTTGTGCTTATGCTTGTGGAAGTCCCTTGAAACAAAATTCTTTTGGACAAGGACCAAGTCACAATCTCATCTATATGAAAAGACAGACTTGCTTTAACTGTGGGATTCCCGGTCACATTGCCAGAAATTGCCCATATCGTGCATATGTTCCCTACTATGCACAAGGTTGGCAGAACGCGCCAAAAGGGAGATCATTCAAAAGAAATCCTTCCAGGTCACAATCACGCAATGGTGATTGGAACGCGAAAAAGGCCAAGAATCAAACTCCCAAGGACAAGAAGGAAATGTCGGCAAAGAAGCCAAATTCAAGAGATGGTCCAGTTAAACCAAGATCGGTTAGGTCAAAGACATCTCGGAGTTCGGTTTCAAGTTCAAAAGCAAATGATAAGGCATCCATCCGATCGAACAAGAAATGGGTTAAACCCAACTACAGATGGGTACCGAAGGTTCATACTCCCAAATCTTCTAATGATTCTAACATTTCTTCATCTTCTGTGTGTGATATATAGGATATGTCATGGGAGAGAGTACCTTGTGTAGATGATAATGGTCAACCAAGCTTCAAAATGGACTGGATTCCAAAGACTAACTAATCATGCACTCTGTGGTGGAGCAGTCATGGAGGAATATCATCATACTTCGGTTTGTTGATAGTGGATGTTCCAAACACATGATAGGAGACATCTCTCAACTGTACAACGTTCGGAACTTTAATTGAGGGTATGTGTCCTTTGCGGGAAGGAAGAAAGAAAGGATCACAACTGGGGATCGGTCTTAATGGAGTGTTGCATTCTAAATATGTTAACTTCGTTCCAGAATTGAAACACAACTAAGTTTGAATTCGTTGTTGCATCTGCTTGCTGTAATCAAGTCATCTGAATGCATCTTCAATTGCTGAAATACAGTTTGAATTCTTTCGATACTTCTGGCTTTTTTTTCTTAAAATGATTCATTTTGAAGAAATTTTTTTTATTTTAGCGCATTTATTTTATTTTCTCTTCCCCATGCACAAATTTAGGGGGGGGGGGGGAAATTAAAAAATTAAAAAAATTAAAAAAATAAAAAAAAATAGAAAATCAAAAATTTTAAAAAAGATGTCTTCTTCCGTAGTTAATTTTGGGAAGTGATACGATATTAGTGATAAAGGGCAAGTCAAATTGCTTGACAACTTTGATCCCAAAAGTTTCCGTTCTATACATTTTGTATTTTATTTTTGTTTTTGTTAAATTTGTTCATTGTTTTCCTCTTTGCACAAATTTAGGGGGAGAATTAAAAATTTAAAATTTAAAAAAAAATCAAAAATACAAAAAATACAAAAATATGTTTATTTCTATTTCAGAAAAATCAAAAAAATCGAAAAACATTATTTTGAGCGTATTTTAATTTTAATTTTTATTCTTAGTAGCTTTAGTTGTGTGCTAAGTTTAGTTTTATTTTGTTTTTATCTCAAAATTTCTTTTGTCTTGAAATGTGAATTCAAAAGAAGAAGAGACTGTATCGAAATATTTTGAGCAATGAGAAGAAACTTGAAAAGGGGAAAGGAATCGACGGAAGTTTCAAATGCGGATGATAGATTCTTTCATATTGAGACATATACCAGTCTTAATAGGATTCTTCGCATCAAATGTTAATGATCAAAAGTCATTTTCACCATGACTAATGTGAAACACCCAACCATTATTCACCCATATCTAAACTTTCTCCATTAAATCACTTCCACGTACCGGTACCCCTTGAGGTTCGAGTATAAAACAACTCGGCTGACGATTACCAAAAGTCTGTGTTTATTATCTTGGAAGTCATTGTCACCATGATTCTAAGTGAAACCCAAAAAAATCCGAAATCCGTCCATTTCTGAATTGACGGTGAACATTTTAATGTTCTAGATATTTTCACCCATGAAATTGACAGATAATGGTTCATACCTGGTGTAACAATGTACAAAATGTCAGTTAGGTTGTTTCTTTTCTAAGAAATGTCGTATTTAAGGAATTGAAAGTCTGAAACTGTACAAATTGTCAAATTGGTCTTGTCAGCTTTCTTTACCTAAGAACTGTCACGACACCAGGGTGATTCACCCAACAGGGAAACAGATATCGCTGAACTTCTCGCCAAGGGCCAAGTTAACTTGTTAACTTGAAAAACTGTATTGAGATCTTTGATCTAGGATATACAGGGGCTAACATCAAAACTAACTATGACTAGTTCTCTGATACTCAACAAATCGTAGTACGTTCCTCTGTGTTCACACAGATACTGCGAGTAGTCTCATTCTAATCCAAGGCTGGGTCCTTGAACAACTGTGGTGAGAAGGTTCTTTATGATTTTGTGATCCACAGGGACTTTTTAGTCATGATTACTTTTCAAGGCACATCTGTGATCGTTAAAGAACATTCATTCGAAGGAACTGGAAGTGAAGATTATCTTTCAACACTCAACCTTTCAACCCCAGAAGCAAGGTAAAGTTGTACTTGAAAATTATGTGACAAGTTGCATTGAAGCCTCCTCAATCAATTTGCTGCTATCTATGAACTTGTTGAAGTGATCCAGAAGAATCGGTCTCTCTGTTATTTTCTTTGAAGTATTTCAAAGCTGAAAGTCCTGATTTTCAAAGAACCTTTACAAGAATCCTCTACACCCAATGTGCATTCAAAGTCAAATCTTTAAAAGAAGTCCAACTGTTCAAGATAAAGTCATTCATGCAGACATTTATATGTTCATCTTGAAGTTGTGAAGAAATCGAAGATTAGAGCTGAAAGCCAGAGATCAAGAAAGACTAAAAAGAAAATAAAGCAATAAACCAAGGGGGAGATTGTTAGGACTAAATTATGGTTTATTCTAATACTATAATCAATCGATTATAAGGATATTTATATAACATACTTTCAACTAATTATCCTAAAATGACTGCATCTACTGCCTACTAACTCTCTGGAGCCAACGTGGCTATTTACTTGGTCATACTCCTAACAAAGACTGAATTGCCCCTGAATAAAATACATGGCTTTGACCTGGTTTGGATTAACACCAACATTCTCCCCCTTAATCCAAACTATTTATGCCAAACTTCTTTCTTTCTCTTGGTCTCTTTCTCAGGTAAACTGTCGGTCTCGTTTACCTCTTCGGTCTTCAGTCTTCGGTGGTCTTCGGTCTAGGTGCCACCCGGTCTTGAAGCTTCTCATTCGTTCTTGCTTCTTTCTTTCTTCCTCGATCAAAATAGATCACTCTTGCTACTTGCTTTCTTTCTTGTCTGCTACTTGCTACATACTACATGCTTGCTATCATTCTTGCTTCTTTCTTTCTTCTTTATTTCTTCTTCTTTCTTCTTTCTTCTTTCTAATTTGTTGTTGTGCATCCTTTCTTCATGCTTTGTACTTGTCACGAACTTGCTACTTGCTTTCTTGGTTGCTAACATGCAACAAACATGTTGTTGCTTCTTTCTTTCTTCTGATCACAAAGACCCAACACCAAAAAAAACACCCACGCATAGACATGGAGAGCGATAATCTCTCCTTTCTTCCTTCTCTCAATCTGATTTCATATGGTTGCAATCGACATTCTCTTTCTTGATATCACACACTTTGTGCAATAATACGGTAAAAAATTGTACCTTTCTGTCACAGAATCGGTACTCGGTCTTTCAAAGCTTCTAGGGTTTTCACTTGACGCAACCCCTTCATCTTCTTCTTCTGCTTCTTCTCTCCCTTCACTATTTTATCTGTTGATCTCACTGGCTTCTTCTTTTCCGTTCTCAGCCCTGCAGCCAAGGGCTGCTCCTCCTTTCTCAACACCAACTCTCAAACCTACTTTAACCTGCTCTGATACCAAATGTAAGTCCCAAAAGAATAGATCTTACACAATATCAATCAAACTATTTAGTGAATGCGGAATGTAAACCAAATAGTGATTCAAGAACACGAAATATCTTCTAATGCACACGATTCTATTGACAATAAAGCGTCTTCTTGTCTATGCAATTCTTTCTATCTGTTGGCCATATATTGTCTCCTCCGCGTGATTGGAAGAGATCTGACCTGGAACACATCATATTCACCATTCTACTTCTCAATCATTCTATTCTGGTTAGTCATATGTTACTCCCTCTACGTGATTGGAAGAGATCCGACCTGGGTTCACAACATATGCATTTCTAAATCTGACTTATCTCTTAATGATTGTCTACTCACCTAAAGTAAGGAGTTCTTTGGAAGTTCTTCATTGCCGGGGTATATCGGGAAGTGGGGAACACGTTCTAGTACATCTAAAATTGAACCATTTAAAAGGTTGTCTGTAGATCTTGCTGCTTACTTTAAGTGGACAACAATATCATTGGTCGTCAGCCAAATGGTCTATTTAGGAATATCATTTAGGAATATAATCAAAATGACTTGTCATTTAAATTCTATCAAATTTGTCAATATCATTTGTGTTTAAGTGGATCACAATATTGGTGATTGACCAGAGCTAAACATGCAGGTGTGTGCGGTTAAACGAGATTGAATTGTCTGACAACTTTGATCCCAACTCTTATAAATTTGTTCATATTTTTTTATGCACAAATTTAGGGGGAGAATTAAAGATACAAAAATTATTGTCATTAAAAATATTGTTTATTAATTTTCTCTCATTAATAAAAGTGTGTTTATTTTTATTATTTATTTATTTATTTATTTTTATTTTTTACTTTATTTAAATTTTAATCTTGTTTTGCATTTTGAATTTAATTTTTTTTTTATTTTCGAATTCTATTTCTTGTGGCATTCTTGGATCATTTTGGATCAATTTTCAGCCCAATGGACCGTGAACCCGAAAAGTCTTTAAGAATAAAAGGTTTGAATCATTCCTTTTCGCCTCATTTTTCGAAAACCCTCAATGCAAACAAAATCTCTCTAAAACCCTAGGCGAAAACTCTCTGCATCTCATCGAGAAAACATTGTTTTCGGTTCGAAAATCTTCAAATTTCACTCGAGTAAATAAAATTTTCTCTAGGTATGCCTTGATCGAGCATCTTGTTCCAAGTTTTACTGTTTTTTTGAGTTATTTTCAGGTTGCTAATGGCGGTTTTCGACTCACTGACGGTAGTTTCCGGCGTAGGCTGTGCAATACGAATCGTCGGGTTGTTTTCGGGTTTTCGAACTGATTCGGACCCTACAATAATCCACTTGTTTTCATCCGTAAACTAATTAAGTCCATCCATAAACGTGGTCAAACCATATCCCATCCGTAAACATTTTTGGTCAACCGTAAACGCTCTTGGTCAAATGTAGTTTTCCCGTAAACGCTAGACATTTGACTGAAAACAATTATTGACCAACCGTAAACAACCTTAGACTCGAAATCAATTTTTTTAAATAAAAACTTGGATTTTAGAGAAAATAAATTTTAATTATAAGTTTTTATATATTCTTATTTGATTCGTTTGGTGCAAATAAATGGAAAATCAATTAAAGTTTTTCGAAAATCACAATGTTGTTGGATATCTTATGGATCCGCCTGCTGCTCATAAAGAATTCAAATCCATGATCTTGGGTTTGAATAATTGCAGAATCTCTCACGCTTTGCGTTCCAATCCAATCATCTAAAAGGATCTGATTGCTGATTTCTGGCAAAATGCCTCAATCAATGATCAGGGAGCGGATGGAGCTGGTTCTATTGATTCAGTGGTGAAGGGAACTCAAGTAGCCGTTTTTAGTAGATTATTCGAGATGTACTTAAGTTTGATGATGCCCCTGCGTTTCCAATTGAGTATCATGTTAATCAAGTGAAGGAAGTCCTTGAGAAAATGTGCTATGAAGGAACCTACCCTCCTACCCTCAAGAAGATGCTGCCACCTTACTGGAGGTTTTTGGCACATTACTTTGTAAGCTGCATTTCTGGAAAAAAGAGTGGACTTGATGAGTTGAGTCAGACTGCAACCTCAGCCATTGTTGCATTAACAATGAATTGGGATTATAATTTTTCAAAGTATGTTTTTGGAGAAATGACAAGGAATCTCCAGGGGAAGAAGAAGGATCAATTCTTAATGTATCCCAGGTTTCTTCAAATGATCTTCAATGAAAAATATTCCCAAATTGAGAGGTCATCTGACACTTTAGATATGAAAGCTTTGGGTCCCAATACTTTTGGACTCATGAAGCAATCTAGAAAATCTACCAAATTCGCTTTTCAAGGATTAAAAGAATTGGTTAAATTTGGAAAGTTTGCAGAGACTGAAGGTGTTCAAGCTTCTAGTACTCCAATTGCAATAGTAGCTGAAGAACATGTAGCTCCAGCAAGATCAAATCTCAGATCTTCGTTTGAGGTTGTTGATGATTCTGATGATAATGATGCTAATGATGATGTTGATAACTCTGATGATGATGATACTTCTGATGATGATGATAGTGATAGTGATGATGATGGAATGGTTTTTCGTATGTATGTACCATCGAAGGAGCAGATTAGTAAGGATGTGGATACTCCAGCTGAGACAGAAAAGGATGTCAATATTTTTAAGTAGCCAAACGATCCCACACCCGAACAAATGGATGCTCTCATTGCTCAACTACAGTCAACTGTAAGGAAGCCTCCTTAAGCAGTTCCTGTTATTTCAGATTCTCCATCGGAGAGTGATAAAATTGATTCAAACGCCTCCTTAGCGCCAAGAAAGCAAAGATGTAAAGATCCAAGGCCGGGAGTGCTTTCTACTAAGCCAGTACAACAGCCTTCTCCAATTGCTGAGCCCACTCAAGTTGCTCATGATGCTTAAAGTCCGATTATTGATCCCGCTCAATTTATTCATGATGTTCAAAGCCCAATCATTGAAACAAACCCGGTCCAAGAAGATGTTCAAAGCCCATTCATTGAAACACCTCCAGTCCAAGAATATGTTCAAAGTCAAATGGTTAATGAGGAAACATTTGCTTCGGGAAGCTCTTCTGCCCCACCTCCTCCAGAACACGATGCTGCATATGTGAAATTAGCCTAGTTACTTGCTTTTCAAGATTCCATTTCTCAGTCCAAAGGAAAAGGAATATCTATTGGCTCCAAGCAAGGGGTGATGAAGACTCCCATCAATCCGTCTCTGAGCTTAAACAAGAGATTATGCTTTTGAAGCAGTAGTCCACTGCGAAGGATTTTCTGATTGGTAGTCTGGATGTGAGAGTTTCTAACCTTGAACAGGAGAACTCTGTTAAAGATGCAAAGATTTCTGAACTTCAAGCGAATCTTGGTGGTATAACTGCTTTATTCTTTGATTTGAAGCAACGCTTACATCAGAAGTTTGGTGATGATTTTCAAACTTTAAGCGCTGAAGGCGAAAATATGTCTGTATCTAGCTCTGATCCAGTCAATCCACCCTCTCAACATGTGAGTGAAAGAGTTGTTACACCTGCTCCGGACGCGAATCTTGACACTTTTTTATCATCTGGTCCTTCTTTTGCTCAAGAAAGAAGACCGAAACAAGCTCGAATTGAGCAGTTGAAAGGGAAGATGTTGGTGATGAAACATTCGGATCAGAATGCTCTAGGAGATCATCCTGAAATGTTTTTAAGGGAAACTGGAAAGAAATTCACTGACAAGTATGGAGATTGCTTTGGCATTTTGATGTGGGGATATGATGCTGACAAGAAAATGTGGGTCGTGAAGCGAAAGAGCAGTCGAATAGAGTATTACGAGAAGCCAACTGACTTTATGTCCTGGACAAAAGTTGATCTTGCTAAACTTATTCACACTCCTTTCAACAATCCAACCAATGACTCCGTGTCCTGGGATTTTCAGAGGTTTCTTGAGGATCAATCTAAAAAGAAATTTGAAGGCATGAAGATTGCTTCATCGTTCACGAAGAAGGCTAAGGATGTCATTGATCCTCACACTAATAAAACCATGATGAATGTTATGTGGCCTCCTACAAAGCAAGCTAACAGGATTCCTGTTGGGTCAAAATTTGGTTTATACTTTACTTTTCTAGGAAAATGTATTTTTATGTCTAGGACCGTAAACAACTTGGTGTTTACGGCTGCATGTGTACGGTTGTGTGTACGACCGTACACGGGTTTACGGCCGTAAACCCGTGTACGACCAACTGTTTCATATATATATATAGTGAGGAGTACATGTGAAAAAAAAAGGCTAGAGAAGAGAAGCATGTTCTAGAGAGAGAAACTAGAGAGAAGAATAGTGTGTGTGAGAGAATCTTGTGTAAGGAGCATCATTTATATCTTCAATACATTCAAGATTCAAGTTATTCTTCTTGTCCTTCTCTTCTATTTTGATCTGGAATCATATGTTTGATTGGGATTCCGCACCATCAAACGGATCTGATTGATACACAAGCAGATTTGGGACTTACAAGTGGTATCAGAGCTTGAATTGTATCAATCAATTTTTCCAGATCTGGAGCTTATTTGATCTTATTTTTAAAAGATTTTTGCGTTTTTGGATAGATCTCTGAAAATTAGGGGGTTTGTTCTTTGCATTTTTGATAAAAACGAGTTTTTGATCGAGTTTTGGAGCAAAAATGGTGAAAAACGTCGTTTTTTCGCGATCTGATTGAAGGTGTGCGGCCAGTTGAAGGGGTACGGCTCGGTGTGCGGCCTCGGTGTACGGCTCGGTGGTTTGCGGTCTTGCAGCGTCTCCGGTTCGCACCTCGGTCTCGGTCAGCAGCGTGTGCGAGTCTTCGCAGCTGTCGTCCTCGCAAGCAGCAACGCTCATATAAAAAAAGAAATCGGATTTTTTGGAGGTGCCAGGGATTGAACCCGGGTCTCCTCCCTACTAAACGACGCGTCTTACCAGTTGGACTAGCAAGTCCTTTGTTCCATTCCTTCCAAATTTAATTCATAAGGACTCCCATTTGCACCTAATTTCGCAAATTTAACACTTTTAGCCCAAAATTCAAATTTCTTTTAATTTTAAATTCCATTTTCTTCCAAAATTTTAGTTTTTATTTTTTTACTTTCTAAATTGACTTTTTCCTAAAATTTTGACTTTGACTTTTAAAGTTTGACCTTTGACTTTAAACTTTGACTTTTTCGTTTAACTTTTAAATTTTCAAATTTAGTTTTTCGGTTTGACTTTTAAGTTGACTTTTAAAATTTGACTTTTAAGGTTGACTTTCTCGGTTTTTAGTCAAAGGGCAAATTTTTTTTTAAACAATGAGTTCTTCAAACATTCCAGTAAATGAAGTCTCTTGTTCCCAATCTTGTATTAAGACTGTCAAGTTTTTACGTGATCAAATCGAGTTGATTAAAAGAGAAAATGAGGATCTAAAATATGAGAGATATACTATTAGAAAAGAACAAAAACCATTAACAGAAAAATTAGAGGCGAAAACTAAGGACTTCAGGAAATTGCAAGAAGATTACAGCAACAAGTGTGTAAACTATGATCACATTAAAAGCAAACTTGCTGCTGTAACTGCAGAACTTGACACATTGAAAATTCATTTTACAAATGCTGATTTTAACTTTAAGAAGTTCGATGTGTCAAGTGAAAAGGTTGCAAAAATAATTGAAGAACAAATGCAGTGGAAAGACCAGAAACAAGTAGGTCTAGGATATGAGAGTGCCCCTTATATGGTTTATGGTAAACCTGCTGCTGAACAGGCAACAGGACCTAGTGCTAGAGTTTTGGATACTAACATTTCTACTTCAAATGCAGATGTGTCAGTAAGCCAGGGAAAGCAGGAGGCTGGAGAGAAAATGTCTAATGATAAACCTGATGTTTTGATTTGTGATGATGTGGTTTCAAAATCTGATGATTCTGATAAGAGTGATGATGTGTCTGATAAGTCTGATGTTACTAGCACATCCACTCCATCTACACCTGTCACACAATCTGTTTCTTGCACTTGTACATGTGGGAACAACCAGAAGCGAGGCAAGGGAACGCCACTAGGGGCAGGAAGAAACAACTTCCCAGTGAAGAAAAAAACATGTTTTCACTGTGGAACACCTGGACACATTGCCCGAAATTGTCCTAATCGTGCATACGTTCCCTACTACGTACAAGGATGGCAAAATGCGCCAAGAGGGAGATACTCCAAAGGAAATCATTCGAGATCACAATCGCAAAATGGCGACTGGAATGCCCAGAAGACCAAGAATCAAACCCACAAGGCCAAGAATCAAAATCCCAAGGACAAGAAGGGAAAGTCGGCCAAGAAGCCAAGCTCAAGAGATGCTCCATTGAAGCTAAGACCGGTTAGGTCAAAGTCATCTCAACGGCCGACATCAAGCTCAAAAGCAAGTACCAAGGCACCCATCAGAGCAAAAAAGAAATGGGTTAAACCCAACTACATTTGGGTACCAAAGGTTAAATCTCCCAAATCACCCAATGACTCTAATATTTCTTCATCTTCTGTTTATGATAAACAGGATATGTCATGGGAGAGAATACCGTGCAAGGATGACAAAGGTCAATCCAGTTTCAAAATGGACTGGGTTCCAAAGACCAACTAATCCCACTCTGTGTCGGAGCAGCTATGGAGGCATATCATCAGACTTCGGTTTGTTAATAGTGGCTGTTCCAGGCACATGATAGGAGATATCTCTCAACTGTACAACAATCAGAACATTGTTTGAGAGTATGTGTCCTTTGCGGGAAGGGAAGAAAGGAAGGGATCACTCATGGAGTTTGTGCTTAATGACATGAAGAATTTTCGGATCTGTTCTGAGTTTATGCGTGCTATTCTCATACCTTCTGGATGCAAATTCAATCGGTGACTTACGATTTGATTTTTCTTCTTGATACTCCTAAGTTTATCTTACTCTGATTCGTTTCAAAGACAATCTTTTCTTTCTTATAGTTTTTCGTTTGTAGGTGTTGTTTTGGGAAGTGATATGAAGTATAGTGCTAAAGGGCAATTTATGATGCGTGTAATGCACTAAAGCCGAATTGTCTAGACTTTGTATTCAATGTGCTGGTAGGCACAAAAGATTCAAAAGGACTAGACATTGATTGACCATAAATGGACTAGACAATATAGACTTAGATAGTTTCATTTGGACTGACCATACGACGCTCGGGTAGATTGAGCAGTGAGATAAACACGGGAACCCACGAGATACACTAAGTTAATTATTGTCACACCCCCGAACCAGACGGCGAAAACGTCCGAGGGCTCGCGTGACTTAAATTGAAATATCATCACAATGAATATACATGAAACACAACACATTCATCACCAAACATTACATAGTACAACTGGCATTGTTTACATCAAGTACATGGTTTACATTACATGATCCTAAAATATAAAGTGTTTGGTGATTAGCAACTACAAAAGAAACTTTCAACACACTGGATGCTTCCTCGTTCTAACGATTACCTGAGAATACAAGTTATTTTGAAAACGGTCAATATATATAATGTTGGTGAGTTCATAAGTATGTTTGATGTAAAATAGTTTATGTCGTTCGTAAAACCCAGAAAATCCGATATTTTCTGTAATAAGATTTTTCATGAAAATGTTGTGATGATCCTGTAAGTATATGCGTGAATGATTTCAAAACGTGTATATATGAGTAGTTTTGCATTATAGTTTTTGAAAGTACAAGTGAGTAAGATTGGTTTCCCCGGAAAACCCGATGTTTTCCGATAAAAAATTATGATTGTTTTGTATTATTGTATCGTCACAGTGAATGAATATGATTTCCCCTGATTACTTAAATGGTATCGGATTTCTATGTGAGTCGTTATAACCATGCATGATAATGACTAGTTCGTCTGTCTTGGCATTTTAATGAACACCGGAATTGATCTTAAGATTTTGTCACCCTAGACTGGCCGAGTCTAACTGTAGCGAACAGCTTAGGTGTGGGGGAGTCACCCCCGTATAGATCTATACACAAACTCTCGCTCTCCCTCCAGGAGACTTTGATTACAACTACAAACTACGACCGACACTTATTGGTGTCACCCGTTGTTACTCACTTAATCCATATGAATTTGATTAACCTTGATTAATGACCTGATTTTAGTTTACTTGAAGAGAAGGTAAGCCTAACAGACGAGGAGAAGAGGACTACTAGGCCCTACTAATTACGTATGTTATTTAAGGCTGTCGAGTATACGAAAGGTGCGTTGGCCCATTTCGCATAAGATTTATTTGGACCTTACTAGCAATGCTAATGGGCCACTGAGGCCCAATAGCATGTAAAAGCCATTGAGGGTCCCTTAACATGTAATTGGGTCACAAGAGGCCCAATAACATGTATTATTTATGTTGGGCCCAAAAGTCATGTTAATGTGTCACGAAGGCCCAATAAGCACGATCAGAATAGTGAGTGTTTGAAAAATGAATTTGGTGTGGGTGTTGGGTGCTCTCGGCCGAGAAGAAGAAGGAAGGGAGGGAAGAGAAGTGAGGTGACATTGCATGGATGTCCACCATGCAATAAGGAGGTGGCATCCTCATAAATTTTCCATAATTTCCCTTTTTGTTTTAATTCTTTTTCCATTCTTATCTCTTTTTTTTTATTAAACATGGGCCGATTTGGGCTAAGGAGATAGGGGAGGAATCATCTTGGGCCCATTCTAAGTCTTGCTCCAAATTATGAGGCTAAATAACTATTTTTCGGCCCATTGGGCTTCTAGGGGTGTTCGCGGCCCAATTTAGTATAAAGGAATGGATTTGAGTCCATTAAAGCTAATTGGATTTGTTATGGCCCAATAAGGCCCATTAAAGATAAACTAGTCCATTTTAGGCTTATAAGGCCCAAAAAGGTTAAGTCTCATGAGAGTGGGTCCAATGAGAGCCCATTTAAGAGTTCTAAGCCCAAAATAGTCACATCGGAAGTTTATTGGCCCATTAGGCCCAATAAGGAAATCCTAGTCCATATTGGACTTAAACCGGGGTTTCTAGGGTTTCCAACCTTTTGTAGACTATTTGAGTGTTTGTATGGAGTGTGTGATGGAATTTTGTTGTCATTGAATAAGCATCATACATGCTTTCAAGTTTTAGTTACAATGTTATCCTTGTTAATTGTTTACAAAGCATCAGAATTCCTAGTTGTGACATCATCCCCCCGTTAGAGGGAATTTCGTCCCGAAATTCTTTTTGAAGCTAGATTTGAGAATGCGAGAATAGGTGAGGGTACTTCTGCTTCATCTGGTCTTCGTGTTCCTATGTGAATTCCGGTCCACGTTTCGCATTCCACCGAACTTTCACAATCGAAATGCGACTTTGCTTAGTACGCTTCACTTCCCTGTCCATGATTTCAACTGGTTCCTCGATGAACAGGAGATTCTCGTTGATTTCGATTTCTTCCAATGGAATGACAAGAGTTTCGTCGGATAGGCACTTCTTCAGATTGGAAACATGGAACACGGGGTGTACACTGCCGAGTTCAGCAGGTAGTTGCAGTCTATAAGCCACTGGACCGATTCGGTCAAGAATCTCGAATGGTCCAATGTACCGTGGGTTTAGTTTTCCCCGTTTCCCAAAACGAATCACCCCTTTCCAGGGAGAGACTTTTAACAACACCCGATCCCCGACTTGAAATTCCAAGGGATTTTGCCGTTTATCAGCGTAGCTCTTCTGTCGGTCTCGTGATGCTTGAAGTCGAGCTTTGATTTGAACTATCTTCTCCGTTGTTTCACGTATGATTTCTGGTCCTGTTAATGCATTGCTTGGTGTCTGTTCTCTTGCTAGCTGAGTATCACCTACCTCAGCCCAACACAATGGTGATCTACATTTACGTCCATATAAGGCTTCAAAAGGAGAAACTTTGATGCTTGAGTGATAGCTGTTGTTGTACGAAAACTCAATTAAAGGCAAGTGGGTATCTCACGACCTTCCAAAGTCTATCATACATGCGCGAAGCATATCTTCAAGCGTTTGAATGGTTCGCTCACTTTGACCATCGGTTTGTGGGTGGTAGGCAGTGCTCATGTCGAGTTGTGTTCCCATAGCTTTCTAAAGTGATTGCCAAAAGCGTGAAGTGAATTTACTATCTCGATCTGAGATGATAGATATTGGTACTCCATGGAGTCTTACGATTTCCTTGATGTAGATTCTTGTCAATCGTTCCATCTTGTATGACTCCTTTATTGGCAGGAAATGAGCGGATTTTGTCAACCTGTCGACTATTACCCATATGGTATCCAATCCATCTGTTGTCTTGGGTAATTTGGTCACAAAGTCCATAGTAATCCTTTCCCATTTCCACTCGGGTATTACCGGTTGTTGTAATAGTCCTGGGGGCTTCTGATATTCTACCTTCACTTTAGCACAAGTGAGGCACTTGCTAACGTAAGTGGCAATTTCTGCCTTCATGTTAGGCCACCAATACTGTTGCTTGATATCCAAGTACATTTTATCTGAACCCGGATGGATGGAGTATCGTGTCCTATGGGCTTCATTCATGACTACCTCTCTGAATCCCCCAAGTTTAGGGATCCAAATTTGGTTCATGAAATAATATGCTTCGTCCTCTTTGACTTCGAAGTTCTTTTCCATTCCACGTAACGCTTCGCTTGTTCTGTTTTCTATCTTCATGGCATCGAACTGGACTGCTTTGATTTGTGAGGACAGATGGGATTGAATGGTTATTGAAAGAGTCTTCACACGATGATTTGAGTATTCTTTCCGACTCAAGGCATCAGCTACCACGTTAACCTTGCGTGGGTGGTACTTGATTTCGCACTCATAATCATTTAGTAGCTCAACCCATCTTCGTTGCCTCATGTTTAACTCTTTTTGACTTAAAATGTGTTGGAGACTCTTGTGGTCGGTGAAAATGGTGCACTTTGTACCATAAAGGTAGTGCCTCCATATCTTCAAGGCGAAGACCACAACTCCTAATTCGAGATCATGGGTGGTATAATTCACCTCATGTGTCTTTAGTTGTCGGGATGCATAGGCTATCACCTTTCCACGCTGCATGAGTACACAGCCTAAACCCTGATTCGAAGCATCGCAGTAAACTTCGAAGTGTTATGTTCCCTCTGGTAATGATAGTACTGGTGCACTACAGAGAGCTCGCTTCAGAGTTCGGAAGGCAACCTCCTGCTTTTCTGTCCATTCAAATGGCATGCCCTTTTGTGTAAGCATGGTAAGTGGCTTGGCTGTTTTGGAGAAGTTCTGAATGAATCTCCTGTAATAGCCTGCGAGACCTAAAAATTGACGAATTTCAGTGGGTGTCGTTGGGACCGCCCATCCTTCTATGGCTTTGACCTTAGAAGGGTCCACATGTATCCCTTCTTGACTGACAACGTGACCCAAAAAGTTCACACTACGGAGCCAGAACTCACACTTAGAGAGTTTTGCGTATAACTTTTTGGTTCGTAGGGTTTCCAAGATTTGCCGGAGATGTCGGCCATGCTCCTCTTCGCTTCGAGAATAGACTAGGATATCATCGATGAAAACAATGACAAAATTGTCGAAGAATGGTCGGCAGATTCGATTCATCAGGTCCATGAATGCGGCAGGGGCATTCGTTAGACCGAAGGGCATTACAACAAATTCATAATGTCCATAGCGAGTTCGGAAAGCGGTTTTGGGGATATCCTCTTCCCGGACTTTGAGTTGGTGGTATCCGGATCGCAGATCTATCTTAGAGAAGTAACTTGCTCCTTGGAGCTGGTCGAATAGATCGTCGATTCGCGAGAGTGGATAGCGATTTTTGATAGTGAGCTTACTTAGTTCTCTGTAATCAATACACATCCTAAAGGATCCGTCCTTTTTCTTAACAAAGAGGACCGGAGCTCCCCAGGGTGAGAAGCTAGGTCGGATGAATCCTTTGCTCAAGAGTTCGCTAAGTTGGCTTGACAGTTCTTGCATCTCCGCAGGAGCCAACCTATAGGGTGATTTGGCAATGGGCGTAGCTCCCGGCACCAGGTCAATTCGGAACTCGACTTGTCTTTCTGGGGGTATCCCCGGAAGATCTTCAGGAAAGACATCCGGGAAGTTGTAAGCCACTGGGATGTCTCGAATATTGACCTCTTCCTTGGACTTATCCACTATGTGAGCCAGAAACGCCAAGTCCTTCTTTTGTAGATACTTATGTGCCTTAATGCACTAGATAAGACGAAGGTTCGTACTGGGTTTGTCCCCGTATATAATTAGGGTTTCATGGTTAGGGAGATGAAGGCGAACGGCCTTCTCGCAACACATAATTTCGGCATGATGGGGGCTCAACCAGTTCATGCCGACAATCACATCAAAACTCCTAATAGTTACATGCATCAAGTTTATTTGAAAGGCGTGATGATTTAAGGTTAGGGTACATCCTACGTAGATTTCCCCAGTTGATTCTGCTTTCCCATTAGCCATTTCCACCATAAAGGTTTCATTAAGCTTTTGGGGTTGTTGTTTTAGTAAGTGTTTGAATTTATTGCTCACAAAGCTTCGCTCTGCCCTGGTATCAAACAGGATGCATGAATATGAGTGGTTAAGGAGAAACGTACCAGTGACAACGGCGGGATCCTGAACCGCTTCTCCTTGACCCATGGTCAGCACTCTCCCTGCTCCTCCATTCCTTTGGTTGTTGACATTGGGGCAGTTTCGACGTAAATGCCTAGTCCTTCCACATCCATAACAGGTGTGGCTTGCTCCAGCGTTGTTGCCGTTGTTGTTGGTGTTGTTGTTGTTGTAGTTACGGTTGTTGTTGTTCTTGTTTCCCTGCTGCTGGTTCTGGGGAGGATAGGTCCTGCACTATTTTGCTGTGTGACCCTTTCGATTGCAACTGGTACAATGCATCTCCCTGCATTCGCCATTGTGATGGATATTGCACTTGTTGCACTTTGGGAGATTCCCAGAATACTGCTTAGGGGCACTTGGAGTGGATGGGACTGGAGCATGTGGTGTGGAGGGAACTTGGGTGGTTGTGTAACAATGTAAATTTTCAAAACAATTTTTCATTTTTCAAGGAGACACCTTCAGGAGTACGAAGTCCAACTTGCCCCTCTTCCTGAATCGGATCACTCCTTTCCAAGGAGACACCTTCAGGAGTACGAAGTCTCCCACCTGAAACTCAAGCTCGGATCGTCGCCTATCCGCATAACTCTTCTGGCGACTCTGAGCTGTCAACAACCTCTGCCTGACCTGTTGTATCTGCTCAGTCGTCTGAAGCACTATCTCAGTGCTACCCATCACGCGCTGCCCTACCTCTCCCCGACAAATGGGTGTCCGACATCTCCTCCCGTACAACAACTCGAAGGGAGGCATACCAATACTCGAATGGTGGCTGTTGTTATAGGAAAACTCAGCCAACTGCAAGTACGTGTCCCAGCTTCCTCCGAAGTCCAACACACATGCTCGAAGCATGTCCTCGAGCGTCTGAATCGTCCGCTCACTTTGTCCGTCCGTCTGTGGGTGGTAGGCGGTACTGAAATGCAACCTCGTACCCAACTCCTCATGGAACTTCTTCCAGAACCTGGAAGTGAAACGCACATCTCGATCTGACACAATCGAGGTCGGTACTCCATGACGCGATACCACCTCCCTCACATACAACTTGGCCAGCCTCTCTGCGGAAGAGCTCTCAATGATAGCAAGGAAGTAAGCGCTCTTCGTCAGCCGGTCAACAATCACCCAAATTGCATCGACACCCCTCGCGGTCGTTGGCAATTTGGTGATAAAATCCATGGAAATCTGTTCCCACTTCCACTGGGGAACCTCAAGTGGCTGCAACTTGCCATGCGGACACTGGTGCTCGGCCTTAACCCGGCGACAGGTCAAGCACCTCTCAACGAACCACGCAACATCCCTCTTCATACAGGGCCACCAATAGTCTTTCTTCAAATCCAAATACATTTTAGTGGCTCCGGGATGGATCGAGAACCTCGATCTATGCGCCTCCTCCATCAGAATGATGTGTGCCCCGCCTGTATACGGAACCTAAATCCGAGCTTGAAAGGTCATCAGCCCTCGGCTATCGGTAATGAACTCAGACACCTGCCCGCTCACCCGCTCCCTCTTACGGTTCTCTGGTGTTACGGCCTCTGCCTGGGCCTCCCGAATGGTGTCCAACACCGGAGTCATCACCGTCAATCGCATACAAGTGTCTCGAATCGGGGCATTCTCTGCCCTACGGCTCAGAGCATCAGCTACAACATTAGCTTTGCCCAGGTGGTACAGGATCTCACAATCGTAATCCTTTACCACATCCAACCATCTCCTCTGGCGCATATTCAGGTTGGGCTGATCCATCAGATACTTCAAACTCTTGTGGTCCGTGTATATGGTACACCGAACCCCATACAGATAGTGACGCCAGATCTTGAGGGCGAACACCACTGCTCCCAACTCCAGATCGTGGGTGGGATACCTCGTCTCATGAGGCTTCAGTTGCCTCGATGCATACGCTATCACATGCCTCTCTGCATAAGCACCGCACCCAACCCCGATATCGATGCGTCGCAGTACACCACAAATCCTCCATTCCCTCTGGAAGGGATAACACCGGGGCTTCGCACAACCTCTGGCGAAGAGTCGCAAACGAGGCCTGCTGCTCAGGACCCCAACTAAAAGCCACGCCCTTCCGGGTCAACCTGGTGAGAGGAACGACAATCTTGGAGAAATCCTTGATAAATCTCCGATAATAGCCGGCCAATCCCAGAAAACTCCTGATCTCGGTGGGGGATCTCGGCACCTCCCAACTCATCACAGCCTTAATCTTGGCCGGATCGACCAATATCCCATTCTGGTTGACGAGATGTCCCAAGAACTAGACCTCTCGTAACCAGAAATCACATTTTGAGAATTTGGCGTAAAGCCTCTCCGATCTCAAAACTCCGAGGATCTCCCTCAAATGCTCCTCATGCTGCTCTCTGGATCTCGAATACACCAATATGTCATCGATGAACACGATCACTGAACGATCCAACATCGGCCTGCACACCCTGTTCATGAGATCCATGAACGCCGCCGGTGCATTGGTGAGCCCAAAAGGCATCACCACGAACTCATAATGCCCATAACGAGTCCTGAACGCCGTCTTCTGGATATCCTCATCTCACACTCTCATCTGATGATATCCCGACCTCAAATCAATCTTGGAGAACCAAGATGCTCCCTGCAACTGATCGAACATATCATCGATCCTCGGTAAGGGGTAACGGTTCTTGACCGTCAACTTGTTCAACTCCCGGTAATCAATGCACATCCGGTGTGAACCATCCTTTTTCTTGACAAAAAGGATCGGCGCTCCCCAAGGTGAGCTACTCGGCCTGATAAAGCCTTTCCCTAACAGCTCCTGAAGCTGTGAGGATAACTCCTGCATCTCTGGTGGTGCAAGGCGATAGGGCGCCTTGGCGATAGGCGCCGCTCCCGGAACCAAATCGATGCGAAACTCCACCTGCCTCTCGGGAGGCACACCCGACAACTCCTCGGGGAAAACGTCTGGGAACTCTCGCACTATCGGCACATCATCAACAAAACTAGGCCTCTCCGCTACTACTCGTGTGTCCATCACGTAGGCCACAAACCCACTACGGCCCTGCTGTAGACTCTGCCTCGCTCTAGCAGCCGAACATAATGCTGACCCTGAACGGGTACCCTCGCCGTACACCGTAAGAACTCCCCCACTAGGGTCTCGTATTGTCACCAACTGTCGCTCGCAGTCTATAACAGCCCCAAAACGGCTCAACCAATCCATGCCCACTATAACACACACATCCCCCATCGCAATCGGAACCAGATCTATCGGGAACTCAACACCGAAGATCTCGAGTACACATCCCCGAATCACATCCGTAGCATACACCGCTCGCTCGTCAGCTATGGAAACCCGTAGCGGTCGACTCAACGCCTCCCGCTGGATACTGATGTGCTGACTAAACGCTAAAGACACAAAGGACCGACTCGCACCCGAGTCAAATAACACCAAAGCAGGTACAGAACTCACAAGAAAAGTACCTACGCATATCATAATATAAGCACAATATCTCAAACTCAGCATAAATAAATGAAAGAATACATAACAGCCACGGCATCGGGCGCTGCGCGGACCTCCTCCGCTGTCAACTAGAAGGCTCTCCCGCGAGCCTTCGGTGCCTCGGCCTTCCCTGGCCGAATCTCAGTAGTTCGAGCAGTAGGTGCAGATCCCTGCAGTAATTGTGGGCACTCGGCCTTCCGATGGCCGGTCTGGTTGCAATGAAAGCAAACCGTGAACCCCTTGGGGCAATCCCTCGCATAATGCCCCTCCTTTTGACACTTGTAACACACCCCAGCTCTGCACACTCCCTCGTGGCTCTTGCTGCACTTCCCACAAGTGCGGCCCTTCGGACCCCCAGATCTCAAATCAGCGGGCTTTGCCCGCTTGGCTGTCGGCTGCGCCTGTGCCGGTCGCCTGTCCCTCCTCTGAGACTCGGTCTCCTCCCTGACCTGAGTCTCCAGCTCAATCTCTCTCTTCCGGGCATTTGCCTGGAGCTCAGCAAATGTCCGGTATGACGAGTTCGCCACGAACTCACGGATATCCCTCCTCAGTATGCTCAAGTACTGGCTCATACGTGCCTGCTCAGTCGACACGTGCTCAGGGCAAAACAACGCCCTCTCATGAAACATCCTCGTAATCACCGTCACAGACTCAGTTCCCTGCTTGAGGGACAAGAACTCCTGGGCTAGACGTTCCCTCTCCACAGGGGGAACATACTCATCTCGAAACATCGTGGTGAACCTCTCCCAGGTCACCGCAGTAAGCTCTGCCGTAGTGAAGTCTGCCGTCACAAACTTCTACCAGTCCTTCGCTCCCAAGCGAAGCTGGTTCAGCGCAAACTGAACCTTCAGATGCTCCGGACACGAGCAGGTGTCGAAGCATTCCTCGATATCAGAAATCCATCTCATCGCAGCAATCGGATCCTGCGTCCCATCAAACTCTGGTGGCTTCGTGTTGCTGAACTCTCGGTACAGCAACGAGTCACCCCCTGCGGCCTGGCAGCAGCGATGGCTGCGGTGGCCGCAGCAACAGCAGCATCAGTAAGAGCAGCGTACCGCTCATCAAAAGTCTCGATCAGCGTGGTCTTGATAGACCCAAACATCTCCGGGATCTCGGCTCGGATCGCCGCATCCACCTCATCGTGGATCATCTGACGAATCTCCTCGTCACTCACGCCGCTCGTCTCAGGTCTGTGGCGTGTCCCAACCATGATGTCTCTGAAATACAAACATGAAATATCAGAGACTCGCTCGAGTATACTCGCACTCGATCACTCAACCCTACTTGTTCCCTAGTACCCTAAGGATTTTTACTTGGACTGTGCACTGATCCGGTGCCTTCAGTAGTACGGGCCCTATACTACCGTCCACACCGCATCAGTATTCACCCCAAGTCCTCCTCCTTGGATCCCATATCACAAGTACTCTACATCTCGCTAGCATAGGCTACCCTTCGGTAGACCTCTCATAAGCTCCTTACTGCTACCTACTCACTCTCAAGCACCTCATAGCAGCATAAATCTTCCTAGGCTAAAGCATCACAAATCAGGCCACTCTAGTCCTAATATGAATACCTAGCCTACTCTAGCATGCATAACACATCATAACATAACTCATAACACATAATGTAAGGGTATTTTGGGAAATCACCGTTCGGGCGCTGGCTGATCGTACACACTGCTTCCTTCTGTTTTTCCCAATTTCTTTTACTTTTTAGAAAAATTGTTTATTTTATGAAAAACTTTCTCAAATCCTCAGTTTGAGTTCAAATACACCCGAAAGTGCGTCCTAATCCCTCAAACCAAGGCTCTGATACAAACTTGTTGTAACAACATAAATTTTCAAAACAATTTTTCATTTTTCAAACAACATGATATTCATTTAAACATTCTCAAATCTCATGTTCAACAATTGTCATCAAACAAAACATATCCCAAGATCACAAAACATAAACTCCATAAGTGTGTACGGATCATGCCGGCGCCTTCCCGCGATCCTTGCTAGTACCTGAAACACATAACACAACAACTGTAAGCATAAATGCTTAGTGAGTTCCCCAAAATACCACATACAACACATACGCCACTCGAGGCTAAAGTACGACCCTCCGGTCGATGTGTCTCAGCGGGACCCTCCAGTCCCGTAGCTCGTTGGACCCTCTGGTCCGGTCATAGCTCGTCGGACCCTTCGGTCCAGTCTGTATCGTTGGACCCTTCGGTCCGGTCTATATTGTTGGGCCCTCCGGCCCGGTCTGTTCAACACATAGCATACATATAACACAATGCACATAATCTCATATATATACACATAGCATACAAGACCCTCCGGTCTACACATAAATACCACTCTAGGTAATGTATAGTGAGAAGACTCACCTCGGGTAACTCGGATAATCTCGCACACGAATATACTGATCTAGCCCCCACCTAATCACATACATAATATCCTCAAATAAATAATGGCTCTCAAAGGCTAGATTAAATCCCTTTCTACAATCCCACAGAAGGGTAAAATACCATTTTACCCCCCCCCCCCCCCGACCCAAAAGTCCAAATGTTGACCAAAACCCTAAAAGTCAACGAAAGTCAACAGGGGCAGTACGCGGCGCGTACCAGCTCTTATACGCGGGGCGTACTCCGGCGATCCAGAATCAGGGTCTCAGACCCTTACGCTGCGCGTACTGAGATTTACGCCCAACGTAAGTCTCAGTTTCAGCCTTTCTTGGATTTTGGTCTTAAACGGTTAAGACATAAACTCAAACTCTAGATCTGACTTCTCTAAGATCACTTAATCCATAAAGTCGAGACCTTTAAGCCTTTGCATGGTTGTAAAGGTCCCTAATCACTTTAACACCTTTCCTTCTTCCTCATAAAGTCTAGATCTCATGCATGGCTCAATATTCATGTCCAAGATTGGATTTTATGAACATACAACTCATATTACCCTGAAATATGGCAGATCTAGGCCAATGGAGACCATTTTCTCATAAAGTCTCCACCTTGGGACCAAAAGCCCTAAAAATTTGGTCCAAGAAGCACAAATCACAAATGACAAGGAAAGCTTTGAGCTTTTTACCTCAGAAAGAAGCTCCAACCTCTGTAGAACTCAGATCTACTCTTGTCCACCAACTTCTAGCTCTTAAAATGGCCTCTTCTTCTCTTTCACCACCTTGAAATGGCACTTTGAAGCTTAGAACACACACACACAAGCTAGGAATGAAGGGTAGCTCTCTATTAGGGTTTCACTCTCTGAAATGGTGGCTGAGGATAAGGCCTTAGCATTCCTTTTATAGTGTACAAGCCACAAATTAGGGTTTGCATCTGGGCCCGCTACGCCCAGCGTAACCCTGGGTACGCCCAGCGTACCTAGGCGAGTCCGCGTCCAACTTAAGCGCATGAGTACGCGCATCGTACTCTTCAATACGCCCAGCGTACTCATTTGCCTTAATATTTCCTTTAAGGGTTAAACTTGACAACTTGGAAAAGAAGAAGGGTTAAATAGATATACCTGAATTTCGAGATGTTACAGGTTGCAACATTAACTCTCACTGTTTGTTGTTTCTTTGACGACTCTGAGCCCTGTCGTCCTTTCCTCTTGTTATTCCTTCCTTTCTTGTTGTCACTCTCCTTCTTGTTTTCAGTTTCTCCTGACTTCTCGCCCTTCTTGGTGTTGTGGTCGTATAATTTCTTGGCCAACCTCTTGGCACTGTCAAAAGTTTCGGGATTCGCAGCAATCACGTTTCCTTGAATCGGGGAGGTTAATCCCCAGATGAATCTTTCGATTTTCTTCCCTTCAGAAGTAATCATGCCAGGGCACAACAGAGACAGTTCGCTAAACCTCGTTATGTAGGCATCGATGTCGGAGTTTCGGACAGTGAGATTCCATAGCTCTTGCTCCATTTTCTGAACTTCGCCTCGCGGGCAGTATTCAGCCATTAGCATTTCCTTTAGTTCCGTCCATGGCATGACATTAGCCACTGGAAGAGTCATAGCCTCCACATGTCCATTCCACAAGGTGAGAGCTTGATCGACAAATGTACATGCTGCAAACTTCACCTTGACTTCCTCCGGGCATCCGCATATCTCGAACACTGATTCCACCTTTTCAATCCATCTTTTCAGGGTTATCACTCCCCCTGTCCCATTAAAGGTTCGTGGCTTAGCGTTGGTGAAGTCTTTGTAAGAGCATGTCTTGGTAGGTCCTTGATTTATTCCGTTGTTGGAACTTCCAGCCCCCTGCCCGTTTCCTCCGCCATTGTTCCCTTGGTGGATTCGCGCCATGGCTGCTGTGACTGCAGCAGATACAGCTGCTTGAAACGCAGCTGAGTCGATTTCCGGTGGTGTCGGTGGTTGGTTATTTCCGCGGTTTAGCCTTTGCGACATCTTGTTGTTACGGAACAGAAAGATGTTGAGTATGTATTGTTTTTCAGTTGGGAATTTCGTGAATCGATTTGCGCATCTGAGTGTTTCCATAATTTACACACAACAGATAACAACATCACAACTAAACACATAATATTTTCCACTAATATTATCCGCACTTTGATACATGAAAATTTGCTCGAAAGAGCATACATAAAGTTCGGCAACATAATGACTCTATGAGTAGTGTAATCACTTAAACATGGAGTCATTAGTACATAACATGGATCATATAACATAATACTGATGAAAGATACGGCTTGTTACTCTTAAGGTGAGGCCTATATAGCAAGTAGTAGAGCAAGTCCTAACAGTAGAGATGACAATGACACTCAATCGTCGAGCTGACGTATCAGGAGTTCAGCCAGTTCATCCGCCTCTTGGGTGATTACCTCTACCCTTTTCTTGGCTCGTACAGCCCTTGCTTCGGCCGTGAAAAGTTGAAGCTTGAGGCTGATAAATGCTTCCTCGAGAGAGCGTAGATAGTCTGTATCACCCTTCTGAACTGTGCGGGGATCTGATGGGGCTTTCGATAGGTGGGGTTCACTATGTGCCTCCTCTACGTCCTTCTCTTCATCTAATTCCTGGTCAGATTCGTCATATTCGTAATCTGTTACCACATATTCTTCCTGTTCCACTTCGGGTCCTACGTCGTGTGCTGCCCCTTGTCCTTCCTCGGGGTCGTCCTCAATCATTCCGTGGGCCACTAAGACCTGGTGAAACTGAATGCCTTGATGTTCCTCTTCCATGGTGACTGTGAGGGGGAACACGTAAGGAGGTATATAAATAAACTATTATTACTCCTAAGATTTGTTATTTATATATAAAAAGTTGGGTTGATGCGCTCTTCTTGTTTAACAATAGGGTATGCCTTAGGTTTACTGACCATCGCGATCGTTCCAAGGCATGTGATAGTTGTATTGCGAAGAAATGTAGTTGATCATGCTACATTCATCCCTAATACAACTGTGAACAGTCCTGGCTTACCCGGGATGTCAGGTTCTCCCAATCATCTTATTTGATTTGTTATTATGTTCATTTTTCTAAGTCGCACAAGTGAGAGTGTTTATTAGCACATTTTATTTGTTTTGTTCAGATTTATTTTGTCCCTTGCTGGGTTTATAGTTGCATATCAATATGTGGTTAGATATGCCAGTTCACTATAAACAGAGCTCTGATACCAACCCGTCCCACCCCCGAACCAGACGGCGGAAACGTCCGAGGGCTCGCGTGACTTAAATTGAAATATCATCACAATGAATATACATGAAACACAACACATTCATCACCAAACATTACATAGTACAACTGGCATTGTTTACATCAAGTACATGGTTTACATAACATGATCCCAAAATATAAAGTGTTTGGTGATTAGCAACTGCAAAAGAAACTTTCAACACACTGGATGCTTCCTCGTTCTAACGATTACCTGAGAATACAAGTTATTTTGAAAACAGTCAATATATATAATGTTGGTGAGTTCATAAGTATGTTTGATGTAAAATAGTTTATGTCGTTCGTAAAACCCAGAAAATCCGATATTTTATGTAATAAGATTTTTCATGAAAATGTTGTGATGATCCTGTAAGTATATGCGTGAATGATTTCAAAACGTGTATAAATGAGTAGTTTTGCATTATAGTTTTTGAAAGTACAAGTGAGTAAGATTGGTTTCCCCGGAAAACCCGATGTTTTCCGATAAAAAGTTATGATTGTTTTGTATTATTGTATCGTCACAGTGAATGAATATGATTTCCCCTGATTACTTAAATGGTATCGGATTTCTATGTGAGTCGTTATAACCATGCATGATAATGACTAGTTCGTCTCTCTTGGCATTCTAATGAACACCGGAATTGATCTTAAGATTTTGTCACCCTAGACTGGCCGAGTCTAACTGTAGCGAACAGCTTAGGTGTGGGGGAGTCACCCCCGTATAGATCTATACACAAACTCTCGCTCTCCCTCCAGGAGACTTTGATTACAACTACAAACTACGACCGACACTTATTGGTGTCACCCGTTGTTACTCACTTAATCCATATGAATTTGATTAACCTTGATTAATGACCTGATTTTAGTTTACTTGAAGAGAAGGTAAGCCTAACAGACGAGGAGAAGAGGACTAATAGGCCCTACTAATTACGTATGTTATTTAAGGCTGTCGAGTATACGAAAGGTGCGTTGGCCCATTTCGCATAAGATTTATTTGGACCTTACTAGCAATGCTAATGGGCCACTGAGGCCCAATAGCATGTAAAAGCCATTGAGGGTCCCTTAACATGTAATTGGGTCACAAGAGGCCCAATAACATGTATTATTTATCTTGGGCCCAAAAGTCATGTTAATGTGTCACGAAGGCCCAATAAGCACGATCAGAATCTCTCAAGCCTAGCAATTAGAATGTTTACTTGTTTTGTATAGTATTAGTGTTACGAAGTTGTTTAATCGATATGTCGTAAAAATCACCAATTTGTTTTATAACGATTCATAGATTTATAAAAATAGTTATTTTTCTATTTAAAACCCATAAGTTATAAAGTTTTGTATATTTTGACCCAATTATTTTATTATTAACATAATTGACCAAAAATATTAGTTTGACCTATTCAGCCCCTTATTTTGGTAAATTTGGCAATTTTTAGCCCTTTTTATGAAAAATGACATATTAGGTCCTTGAACTCTTTTTCTTGACATTTTTGGCCTAAACACTTAATTAAATAATGTTTTAAGCCCAAAATTTTATTTTGGACAGTTTCAGCCCCTTAGTTAAAAGATTTGCATTTAAATCCACACTTTTCGCAATTTTTACAATTTTTACCCAAAATCGAAAATCTTTGCATTTTTAGTCCCTTTTGATAAATAAGACCATTTTAACCCCTGAAATAGGTTTATTTACGTTTATAGCCCCTGTTTTGAGAAAACTTTCCATTTCAGCCCCTTGAAGTTGATTTTTCGCATTTTTGGGCCTAAATAGCCGAAAAGCCCAAATTTTAGCCCATTAGGCTAAAATTTACATTTTTAGTCCTTGAAAAAGCCTAATATTTATAAAAACTCTTATTTTGGCTGTTTTGACCTTTTGATCCTTGTAGAAATCATGAATGACATCTTTTTCCCCATCTTTTGTTTATTTATCAAAAATAGTCCAATAACAAATTTTTATGTTGTAGTGTGTTATTTTAAAGCTTGTATAGTAGTTTATCTTGACATGTTAAGTGAAATATGACCTAGATCACATATTTTTCCTTCTTGAACTATAGATCTCGAAATATCTTTCATTTTTAGCACATATTTACCACAAAAACACAAGAAATCACACATAACATACAAATACACATAGATCTTCACATTTTACTTATATTCTTCCCCATAAATCATATGAAAACCGAAAATAGAGGGGTATGAACTCACCTTTGCTTGTTGTTGTCGGTTTTGAAGAAAGAAATGGAAGAGTTTGATCCTAGCAAGCCTTCTTGGTTGGATCTCGCACTTAGAGTTTTCTAGGATGATGATCATGAGTTTGTGTGAGTTTAGAAGAGATTCTTGATGAAATAAAGAGACTAGATTATGGATCCAAGCATCAACTTACCTAGGATGATGATTCTTGTGAAAGATCCTACTTGAAATGCTCAAGATCTTAGAAATTTTGATGAAGAAATGAGAGGTGTTCTTGAGAGAATAGTGAGTGTTTGAAAAATGAATTTGGTGTGGGTGTTGGGTGCTCTCGGCCGAGAAGAAGAAGGAAGGGAGGGAAGAGAAGTGAGGTGACATTGCATGGATGTCCACCATGCAATAAGGAGGTGGCATCCTCACAAATTTTCCATAATTTCCCTTTTTGTTTTAATTCTTTTTCCATTCTTATCTTTTTTTTTTTATTAAACATGGGCCGATTTGGGCTAAGGAGAGAGGGGAGGAATCATCTTGGGCCCATTCTAAGTCTTGCTCCAAATTATGAGGCTAAATAACTGTTTTTCGGCCTATTGGGCCGTATTGGGCTTCTAGGGGTGTTTGCGGCCCAATTTAGTATAAAGGAATGGATTTGAGTCCATTAAAGCTAATTGGATTTGTTATGGCCCAATAAGGCCCATTAAAGATAAACTAGTCCATTTTAGGCTTATAAGGCCCAAACAGGTTAAGTCTCATGATAGTGGGTCCAATGAGAGCCCATTTAAGAGTTCTAAGCCCAAAATAGTCACATTGGAAGTTTATTGGCCCATTAGGCCCAATAAGGAAATCCTAGTCCATATTGGACTTAAACCGGGGTTTCTAGGGTTTCCAACCTTTTGTAGACTATTTGAGTGTTTGTATGAAGTGTTTGATGGAATTTTGTTGTCATTGAATAAGCATCATACATGATTTCAAGTTTTAGTTACAATGTTATCCTTGTTAATTGTTTACAAAGCATCAGAATACCTAGTTGTGACAATTATCTAGAACTATGGCTGAACATTTCCTTGATGTATGGACTCATGTCCTTAATTCCGGTATTGATAGGGCAACTGGGGGGTTCTGATAAAGTAGGTCAGTATGAAATTATTTTCTTGCTTTCTATCTGTCAGTCATATGTTGCTTCCTTTGAGTGATTGGAACATATCCGACCTGGAATGCAACATATGCAACTCTATCTCTATGCATTTACATATCTATAAAATTCTTTCTATCTGTTAGCCATATGCTGTTCCCTCTGCGTGATCGGAAGATCCGACCTGGGACACAGCATATGCACTCTACTATCTCTCTAAACCCATATCTATGTTAGTCATATGTTGTTCCCTCTGTGTGATTGGAAGACATCCGACCTGGGATACAACATATGCACTTCTATATCTGACTTCTTTCTTAATGATTGAATACTCACCTAAAGTAGGGAGTTCTTTGGAAGTTCTTGATTACCGGGGTATATCGGAGAGTGGGAAACACGTTCTAGTACATCTAAAATTGAACCATTTAATAGGTTGTCTGTAGATCTTGCTGCTTAATTTAAGTGGACAACAATATCCTTGGTCGTCGTCAGCTAAATGTTCATTTAGGAATATATATCACAATGACTTGTCACTTATAATCTGTCCAAATCTGTCAACATCCTTTGTGTTTAAGTGGACCACAATACCGGTGATTGACCAGATCTAGACATGCAGGCATGTGCTGATAAATGATATTGGATTGCTTGACAACTTTGATCCCAAATAATTTTGTTTTTGTTAAATTTGTTCATAGTTTTCCTCTATGCACAAATTTAGGGGGGGGGGGGGGGGACTTAAAAAAAATTCAAAAAATCAAACAAAAATCAGAAAAATTAAAAACCCAAAAATAGTGTTATTTCTGTTTTAATTTTTGTTCAGAAAATCAAAAATCCAAAAATATTTTTGTTTCTGTTTTATTTTTTCAGAAAATATAAAAAATCCAAAAATATTATGTGCTAAGTTTTCTTTTAGTTTTGTTTTGTCTTAAAAGTGAATTCAGATGTAGATGAGACTCATGGAGACTGAATCGAAAATTTCTGAGCCAAGGCTTCATCCGTGAGCATCGAAGAGTTCTCATTCGAAGAAGCAAGAAATGAAGATTATTCTTTCAACATTCAATCCTTCAACCCCAGAAGCAAGGTCAAGCTGTTCCTGAAGATTATGTGACAGATTGCATTGAAGCCTCCTCAATCAGTCTGCTGCTATCTATGAACCTGCTGAAGTGATCCAGAAGATTAGATTTCTCTATTGTTCTCTCTGAAGATTCTCAAGCTGAAAGCGCCATTTTTCAAGAATCTTTTCAAGAAGCCTCCTCACCCAGCGTGTGTTCAAAGCCAAATCCTGAAGAAAAGCCCAACCGCTCAAGATGAAGTCATTCATTGAAGATTCATCAAGTTCATCTTGAAGTTGTGAAGAAATTTGAAAATTAATGTTGAAGTCAAAGCTCCTAATGAAGATTAACAAGAAAAGCCAGCTACCTTTTAGGGGGAGTTTAATTGTTGGGTCAATTAGAAAAGAAAGCTATAAACCAAGGGGGAGATTGTTGGGTAAAAATTTGGTTTATACTTTACTTTTCTAGAAAAATGTATTTTTATGTCTAGGACCGTAAACAACTTGGTGTTTACGGCTGCATGTGTACGGTTGTGTGTACGGCCGTACACGGGTTTACGGTCGTAAACCCGTGTACGGCCAACTGTCTCATATATATATATATATATATATATATATATATATATATATATATATATATATATATATATATAGTGAGGAGTACATGTGAAAAAAAAAGGCTAGAGAAGAGGAGCATGTTCTAGAGAGAGAAACTAGAGAGAAGAATAGTATGTGTGAGAGAATCTTGTGTAAGGAGCATCATTTATATCTTCAATACATTGAAGATTCAAGTTATTCTTCTTCTCATTCTCTTCTATTTTGATCTGGAATCATCCGTTTGATTGGGATTCCGCACCATCAAACGGATCTGATTGATACACAAGCAGATTTGGGACTTACAGTTCCGCTTCCCAGACATTTACCAGAAGGCACCTTGGACTCAATGCAATTTTGGGTTTATGATGAGTCTACCACGTCGGCGGTGATCAAGCTGAAAAAGAGCCAGTATCGCATTGTCGATCCCAAGGATTTGTTGAAGTTTAGAGAACATGATATTCGTACTTTGTCACATTTTCAACTTATTGTAGAAAATAAATTGTTTGAAGTTGCTGGCAAAGCTTTCACTGGAATGGTTGCCACTATAATTGAACGGAGGTTGTGGGCTGGGGCGTTCGATCAGTCTGATGTTCATCTTGTAGATAAGCTGTAATAGCAGCCATAATTAAACCAAGGGGGAGATTGTTGGGTTATATTTTTGTGGTTTATGCTGGGCTCATAATGTTTCTGTTAATTGGGCTTAGAATGTTAGTATGTTAGTGGGCCCGTATATGTTCACGGTTGGCTGAACCGTGAACACTTAGTGTTTGCGGTCTTGATGGTTTGGGCTTTTGGGGCTTTGTACTGGTATATATATATATATATATATATATATATATATATATATATATATATATATATGTAGATGTATTCAACCGTGAACTAGTTAGTCATTCTCATTGTTTTTGGTTCACGGCTGCTTCTAATATTCTCATGTACCATGATGAACCAAAGAATCGAGTAATGAATTAATCAGAGTATGAATTCAAGTAAGAGTGAGAGATTTGAACACGGAATGTAAATATGATCTGTTATGCTCTATTACGCTTTCGAATTCTTTACAGAGTACAAAAGACAAGTTTGTAAAAGTTCTTATCTAACTCTAGTAAATAACCCTATTTATAGGGAACTGAAAGCGTACAAAAAATATACTAAGACATAGACACTAAAGCTTCGAATAAAAGTGCCCTAGTAAAATACATTACAAAATATTCGAAGAGTACAAAACATACTTCGACTAATTACAACAATTCGACCCTTACAATCTCCCCCTTTGTAATCATAGTCGAAGTCTTCAATTTGTAAGAAGCGTGATGGAATATAGTAATACTCTTCGAATCTCCGTGTACCAGGAGATAATTTTCTTCAGCTCTTTCTTGTCACCTTCATTGTTCTTCTTGCAATGATTCATATGAACAATTAAGTTTGTATACTGTGACGTTGAATACCTCTCCACTTCACTTGCCTGGAATAAAAACCGTTTAGACTTTCCAGCTTTGTCTTTTCCTGCGAAGACCAAACCAAAAGACTTCAGGCAAATTTCACCATCAGCATACTTCTTCAAATCCGCCTGAGTCTTCGTAGGAGCCATATGAGCTTTTATTTCCATTCCCTTGGCAGTAGCTAACTCCACATCTGTTAGTGCCAAGCACTCATAATAATTTTCGATAAAAATCTTGATGTGAGCAACTCCAAGCTTGAATTCATCCGGTTCAGTGTTTTGAAGGAATGAAAATGATTTGTCTTTTAAGAGCAATGCAACTTGTATGAGATCATACAAGTTCATCAAAGGAAAATCAGTAATCGTAAATTCGCAAATCTTTCCATTTGCCCTGGCAACCACATACTTAACATTCTGGACTGTGTTTTCGAAAATCACATCCTTCTTCATACTGATCACTTTCTTGATTTTAATCAATGACCATACTTCCTCAGGGGCTTTTCCAAGAACAGCATGAAAACGAATTTTCATGTGTGTAGCTTCATCTTTATTTTTAAAATTCCCTTCTGCTTTGAATTGAGGCATGATAAACATCATTTCGTTTATGGGAAAATCCAGCTGGCTTGCATAAATGTTTGTGACCAAATAGCTCTGCTTTGGTTTCTTTTCGAATGTATACATGTGATTGAATGCAACCTTGGCCTCGATTGTTTCGTAATTATAATGTTTGGCTGGATCACCTTTATCCATTCCCTTCGGATCACTAGCTCGTTGAGTCATAATGCTTTGGATAATCCTCAGTTTTTCAATTTCAGCTTCAGCTTCAACCTTCTTTTCTTCTTTCGATTTTTCCACAAGAATTGATTTCCCTTCATCTTTCAAGGCTGGATTATCAATTGTTTCTTTTGGATTCGAACCACTCCCACCAGTCTCTGAAGATTTACCAATCACAATTCCTTTCGAAATTGGTCTTGCAATTGGTATTTTTGTTACGACTGTTGACATCACCTGTTCAGCAGAAACAGTTATTGGTTTTGTTGTAGGGATTTTCGAAGAAAAAACTTTTCCCACCACTTTCGCATCCTCACCACTAGCCTTCGACTCAGTAGTTTTTCTTTCTCCCC
This sequence comes from Lactuca virosa, assembly GCF_052849685.1. Classification (NCBI taxonomy): domain Eukaryota; kingdom Viridiplantae; phylum Streptophyta; class Magnoliopsida; order Asterales; family Asteraceae; genus Lactuca; species Lactuca virosa. The sequence goes on from NC_136427.1 coordinate 264,970,826, forward strand.
CTTGCACCCATGTGAAAATAGGCGGGGAATTTGTTGTTGGAAGAAGGCTTGATATGCGAAATAGAGGAGCAAGTTGTTTGTTGAGAATGGCTTCGAATTGTATAAACTTATGAGATAAAAATTCAGGAGTAATCAATGAAGAAGACATTGGCCTATCAGAAATCTCCTTTAACTCCTTGAGCAACTTAAGCACCTCCTCAAAGCTTGTACTTTCGGATGTTGAAAGTTGAGTAATTTGAGGACTCAAATTTTCATACAACTTAACAAATCGAGTGACTGCGTCACAAATGATATCAACTTTTTGATGCAATGATGCATAGTCATGTTGAACAGTTGCTATTTCTCTTTTCATATCTTCACGAAGTTCGTGAATTTGCAAGTTTACATCCTCTCGAACTTTCTTCACATCTTGAATAAAAAGAACGTGTCTTTCCTTTGCAACATTCTTCAACTCTCTCAGATCACCAGTAAATTTCGAATTTTGAGAATTGATCCGAAGTTCATTGTTTTGATCATTATGATCAATCTTCTCCAAGACTCGAGATTCAGAATCTTTAAGCATCCCTGATACTTGACTGATGATTCTGGATTCAAACACCTTCAGCAATGAATCAACTTTAAGACTTGAAACAGACGAACCAACCCCTAGATCTGCTTGGGATTGAATGACAGAATTCAACTTTTGATTTAAAATCTTGAACTGCTTCATGGTCATCAGCATGTGATCTGGAAACTACTCTTCTTCTTCATGAAACTCCAAATCTTCAAACATTCCGCCAAACCCCTCATTATCAGTCTCTGTCTCCATACAAACAGTTTCTTCAACAGGTGAAGTTGGTTTGGGTGGCTCAGTAGATTGAGAAGAAAAAAATAGAAGTAAAGGGTTGATCAAGAATGTGTTCGAATATTTGGGAATCTGTTGTTGAAGTAGGAGGAGCAGAAGTAGATGGACCTGTAGCTTCATTCTTCGAACCTCCTTCACCCATATTGACATTTGCATCCGTATCAGATACGTGTGCAGGGATGCCTGAAGTTCGAACCTCCTCAGGAACTGATTTGGCAATCGAAACTTCGGGTGGTATGACAACTGTCTTCTCAGGAGTAGAACTTTCTGTGATAAGATTAAACTCTGGAGTTTCTGGAATTCTTTCACCTTCATCTTCGGTTGACTCAGTAGAAATCACAAGTTTGCGAGTCTTCTTCTTCTTCTTCTTCTTCTTCTTCGACAAACGTTTTGCCATATCTTCAGCCCTTCATTTCTTTGACACAGGAGAAACAGGTGCTGGCACTTCCCTAATTAAAACGCCTTGATGAGTGATTTGAGGCTTTCGAATCATTCGTTGTGTGGGAGACTTGCGTTTATGGGAAGACTTCATTTTAATTCTTCGAAACATTCCAGTCTTCGAAGGAATGATAACATTTTCTTGTGTTTCCTCAAGAATGGACTCAACCACTTGAGTCGCAGCAACAGATACTTCAACAGTTTCAGGCTTCTTCTTGGGAGATTTCGAAGATTTTGACTCAGTTTCATTCTTCTTCGTCTTCTTGGATTTCGTATCTTCTCTATCCAATAGTATGCCAGTTTCAATTGTAGTATCGATAGTCTGTAAATATGCCACCAAGACAGAGTTCGACGGATCAACTCTTTTAAGCATAGCATCTGGAATACGAGCCACTGATGGAAAAATTTCAGCACTGTCTGTGACATCCTTCGGATAGTGGTATGGTTGAAAAACTGTTCTTTCTTCATCATTGGGTACTAAAATACCTTCCTTATTGTAGAAATGTTGCAAGATCAAGCTCCAGTATCTTGCACACGAAATGCCATGAATAACATTCGTATGTTCTACACCCTTTTAAATTCCTTCCATAATTGAGTAGAATAGTCCACTTGAATATCATAATATATGCCAGCAACCATGGCATAAACTTCTATCCTTCCTTTATCAAGACCAGCGGATCGCCCAGTCAAACATCTTAGAAAAATTGCAAATAAGAAATTCCAGATTCGTGGAAGTCCAGATTTCTTAAAATCACTAATCTTGGACAATGGTGGCTGATATCCCATCTCATTGAACATGTGAACGATTTGTGGAAAAGTAAATGAAACATATGGAGGCGAATTCGGAATATCAAGAATTTGGCAAAATAGTTTCTTGGTTAGCCTGACCTTTTTATCGTTCACCAGATGAAATGTAATCGTATCAGATGCTTTGTTGTATGTTGCAGTCGATCCTGCTTGAGAAAGCCAGGACAATGGAACAAAGAAAGAGTTGAACATCGCTTTAGCCAAAACCGAGTTCTTCAAAGTAACAATGAGCATCTTTAATTCTTCCGGATACTGAGAAACTTCACCCTCCAAGTAGTAGTTTGTTGCTTGAATCTTCATTATTGGTAATGAAGAGGCATCTTCAGTTGTATGAGAATCAACATGAGCAGAAGTCGCCATTGTGAGGGTTTGAAAAAGATGATGAATAGAGAATTTTGGGAAATTTGCTTTTTGATCGCGTAAACGGACAATGAACCCTTGAATCCCCTTTTATATGTAACCCTGAAGTTTGAATTTGAAGCGGGATGTGTATTTAATGAAATCCGACGTGGCACCTTGAAAGTCGGACCATTACTGCTGAAAAGTAGCCATGCGTCAAAAAGTAGTTGTCACATCACCTTGAAAACCGGACAGAATACCATACGTCATTTATAAACAGCCTGTCTTGTGATCACCAAGAGTATTGTAACCGTCAGAACCCTTCGAATGGAAGCAAGGCTCTTTCACTTTTGGGATGAAAAGCGAAGTCATACGCCAGAAGTTCGAAATCATCAGCCTGAGTTGGTATTACTCAGAACCTCAAGGATTTCGTGAGTGTTGTGTTCCAAAGAACAGAGACGTGAAACAAATATAAGAAAAATATGGGATAGTGTGATGTCAAACTATTGACACAAAAGCAAATTCAATCCCAGGCAAAGATTACTTCATTAATCATTAAGAGAAATGATCAATAGCTTGTGTGGGTTCCCGTGAATTACAATCGAATACTTGTTGATAAGTATCGAAGGGCTTCTTTTATAATGCTTCAAGGACGGTTTAAAATTTCGTTACATGTCATCCTAAACATAAGGTGAGAAATTGTAACAGAAATTACTTGTTTGACTAGTGTAGTCAGTAACAAGTTGGCTTTGAAAAATTTTGAAATGACTAGGACATTCGAATGAAACTCACACAGAAATCATATTCAAGAAAAAAATTTATATGCTGGATCTTGTTGGTTAACAAACATCGTGGGTTTCGAATGTTTGATCAAGACCACTCATGCGAAATGAATATGATTTGGATTTACGAATCTTGGAACAGAAACAAAAGTTTCGTGAAAATCTGGAACTTAGTTCCCCGTCAATTCCTTAAAAGTTAATGAAAATTGGGTTTCACTTTCATCACGGTCTCATGATGTCAGATCATAAACACAGAGTTTTGATATATCTAAGTCTCGATGGGTTTGATCAGAGACCTCTCGGACATATGTCTTCGTGTGTGATCGTGAAAGAATTTTATGGATGAAAAAGATTGATGTACGACACGAAAAGTACCTCTGTTATGTTTAGACCAAACAGTAAACTCTTAACTCATTTTGAGAAGAGTAAGGTAGCTCAGAGACTAATGTGAATATAAGCTTGATTGGGAAGAAATCTTTGTATGAATAATTTCATTAAGGCTTTCGTACACACACATTGAGTCATGGAGGCTTTGGTCAACATGCAGCAGCATGCTTCTAGGGACAACCTAACTAGTGCGAATGATGAAAAATTTATCAATTCATACGAAAAATGTACCTTACCTTAGTACTGCAATCGTAATTCCCTCTGAATCTGCATGATAATCTGCAAAAACATACTAAAAAGAAATAAGAATCAAAATATTTTTGTTGTTTTGATTTTTCGAAAATAAAGACAAAACAAACGAAAATCTTTTTGTATTTTTGAATTTTCGAAAATAAAATGACAAAAATAAAAGAAAATCTTTTTGTATTTTTGAATTTTCGAAAATTGAATTACAAAACTAAATAAAATCTTTTTGGATTTTTGAATTTTCGAAAATTGAGACAAAACAAACTAAAATCTTTTTGGATTTTTGAATTTTCGAAAATTGAGACAAAACAAACTAAAATCTTTTTTTTTTGGATTTTTGAATTTTCGAAAATAAACAATACTTGTTGTAAAGATGCGAAATTTTATCATTCCCTTTTAAGTAACAAATGTACGAATTCGAAGAGGTCGAAGCGTTGACTATGAACAGTAACAGCTGAATCAACCCTTAAAATAAGTAACAAATGTGCGAATTCGAAGGGGTCGATGCGTTGACTATGAACAGTAACAGCTGAATGCTGAATGACTTTGCCTTGTCTTTTATTAAGCGCCTCTGATTCATTCCTTATCATGCATCATTCTTCTTTTTCGCATGGAACAGAATTTCCATCGATCATTCCAAGTCCCTCTATAATTCTTACAAAGGATTTTTCATCTAAAGGTTTTGTGAAAATATCAGCTAACTGATCAGTTGTTTTCACGAAATGTACTTCAATATTCCCATCCTCCACGTGATCCTTGATAAAATGATAACGAAGAGCTATATGTTTAGTCTTCGAATGCTGCACAGGATTATGACAAATTCTTATAGCACTTTGAGAATCACAATATAATAGAATCTTTTTCATATTTATTGCATAATCACGCAATTGACTTTGGATCCATATTATTTGTGAAGTGCAAGCAGCAGCAGCCACATATTCTACTTCAGCTGTTGAGATTGATACGCATGTTTGCTTTTTCGACTGCCAGCTCACCAATTTGCCATCGAGAAATTGACATCCACCACTTGTGCTTTTTCGATCAAGATTACAACCACCCAAGTCTGCATCCGAATATGCTTGGAAAAAGAACCCAGTGTTCGAAGGATACCACAATCCTAACGAAATTGTTCCTTTGAGATAACGAAATATATTCTTCACAGCAGTGAGATGTGGTTCTCGTGGATTTGACTGATACCTTGCACAATTACACACAGAAAACATGATATCAGGTCTACTTGCAGTAAGATAAAGTAATGAACCAATCATGCTTCTGTAAAGAGTTAGGTCAACTGCAGGTTTATCTAACGAAGGTGTTAATTTTATGCCAGTTGCCATTGGAACTCATAACTTCGTGCTATTCGTCAATCCAAACTTTTCCAGCAGATTTTTCGTATATTTTTCTTGATTGATAAAAATTCCTTCTCTGTTTTGACGAATATTCAAACCAAGAAAATTATTGATTTTTCCCATCATGCTCATTTCGAACTTACTCTTCATCAAATCTTCGAATTCTCTAGACAAAGCAGGGTCAGTTGAGCCAAAAATAATATCATCAACATAAATTTGAACAAGCATTAGATGATTCCCCACTTTCTTTCGAAATAATGTGGGATCAACTGATCCTTGTTTAAATTTAGATTGTTTCAAAAATGAGGTTAGAGTTGCATACCATGCTCGTGGTGCTTGTTTCAAACCATAAACTGCCTTATCTAAAATATAAACATGATTTGGAAATTCTTCGTTAATGAAACCTGGAGGTTGTTCCACGTATACTGTTTCTTCAAGCTCTCCATTTAGAAATGCACACTTCACGTCCATTTGATTAACATCAAAGTCCTTGTGAGCTGCATAAGCCAGAAATATACGAACCGCCTCGAGTCTTGCGACAGGGGCAAAAGTTTCTTCATAGTTGATTCCTTCTTGTTGTGAATATCCTTTGACAACAAGTATGGCTTTGTTTCGAACAATATTTCCATCTTTGTCGGTTTTATTTTTGTAAATCCATTTTAACCCGACAATCGAAACATTTTCAGGTTTAGGAATTAATCTCCAAACCTTGTTTCGTTCGAATTCAGACAATTCAGATTGCATTGCAACAACCCAATCTGAGTGTTCCATTGCAATCTTAACTGTTTTTGGTTCAATTTTAGAGATGAAAACATTGAACACGCAAAATTTTTGATGAGTATTCAATACTTCATTCTTTGCACGAATTTGAGCTCTTGTTAAGACTCCCTCTTGTGGATTCCCAATTACTTGATCCTTCGGATGATCTTTTGTCCATTTTTCCATTGGTGGATATGCTGGATCAAATTCCAAAGGTGCATCTTTGTATATATCATCGTGTTCTGAGCCTACAATCGAACAAGCATCATCAAAATCATTATTATTTTCAATATTTTCTGAATGCTCCCCCTCAACATTATGCTCCCCCTCAACATTATGCTCCCCCTCAACATCATCATTCATCCTTTCTTTCTCCCCCTCGAAAGAATGCATGCTGTCATCTAATGTATTCGAATCCAAGTCCTCCCCCTCCACTGGATTGTTTTGCATACTTTCGCTTTTCTCTTGAGAATTTGATGTTGAAGCATCATTAAGCTTTGTTAGTTCAGAGATATGATTATCACTTGCATTTATTTCAGCATCAACAGCATGATCTGAAATTCCAAAAATTAAATCATAATCAATATCTAATGGTTGTGAGGATTCAGATTCATCTTGTATGTTTTTCAGAATTGGATGATTTTCAAACTGAGTTGTTGTTTGTTTAATGTAGTAATCATCAAATGTAAGATTAAAAGTTTCTTCAACTTTTCGTGTTCTTTTATTCAACACACGATATGCGACTGAATTATGCGAATATCCCAAGAAAATCCCTTCATCTGCTTTTGCTTGAAATTTCGTAAGATGATCCTTGAGATTCATAATGAAACATCTGCATCCGAAAACATGGAAAAATTTGACATTAGGTTTTCGATTGTTGAGAATTTCATATGGTGTAATGTTAAAACGACGATGAATGAACGATCTGTTTTGAGTGAAACATGCAGTTGATACAGCTTCAGCCCAAAGATATTGTGGAAGATTCGCATATGCCAACATAGTCCTTGCCGCTTCGCATATAGACCTATTTCTTCGTTCAACAACATCGTTTTGTTGTGGTGTGTATGGAGATGAAAAATTATACGAAATCCCTTTGTCCACCAAAAATGAATCAAGAACATTATTCTTAAATTCAGTTCCATGATCACTCTTAATTTTTCGAACAATTTTCTTCAATGTTGTCTCCATCTTTTTGATAAAATTGATCATTATTTGTGCAACTTCGGATTTAAGCCTGAGAAAATAAACCCACGTAAATTTGGAAAAATCATCAACAATCACTAAAATGTACCTTTTCTTGTTGAGAGTTGAAACAGTCGAAGGACCACACAAATCAATATGTAAGAGCTCCAGAGGTGCAACAATTTTCGAATCTATTGTAATTGGATGACCTTGTTTATGTTGCTTGCCAACTTCACAAGCTGCACATAAAGAATCATTGTCAAATTTAAGTACAGGTAAACCTCTTACCAGATCTTGTACCACAAGTTTATTGATGTTTCGAAAATTGAGATGAGAAAGTCTTCGATGCCATAACCAACTTAAGTCTGCTGTTGCTTTCGAAAGAAGACATATAGCAGGTTTCCCTACTATCGGATTGATATCCAAAGTGAACATGTCACCCTTCCTTTTGGATTTCAGTAATACTTCTTTTGTGTTGACATTCAAAATTACACTCCCTTCTTCATTAAAAAGAACTTGATTACCAGTGCCCACAAAAAGTTGAGAAACACTTATCAAGTTATGTTGAAGACCTTCAACATATGCCACCCGATTCACTGTGAATTGACCATTCGTGATCTTCCCATATCCTTTGACTTGACATTTTTGATTGTTTCCAAACTTCACTACTCTAGCATTTTTGAGACTTCGAAAATCTCGTAAATTCTCCTTCTTCCCAGTCATGTGACGAGAGCAACCACTATCGATGTACCACTTGTTATCATATTGCTCGTCACATAGTACCTACATTCAATTGAAAAATTTAGGTACCCAAGGCTTTTTGGGTTCTTGGAAATTAGATTTCAATTTCGAATGTAATGAAGAACTTTTAACCCAATCACAAACTTTGGTTTTGAGACTATCAATTAAGTTTACTTCTTCATTTAAAGGAACCGAAACATAAGTTTTTGATGGTTTCGAATGTTCACTGACATTACCCTTCGAATTCTGAGTTTGTGAATGAACATTCTTTGCTTTTATTACTGGTTTCCAAGCTTTGACTGAAATGTTCGAATCCTTAGAAGATGAACTACCATTTGATGAAGTATTCACATATTTTTCATATGCATCGTGAATTTGCTCCTTTGAATATTTATTGAACTGATACATCTTTCCTTTGCCTTCAAGTCAATGATCAATGTTCTTCCTTGAAGTCATTCCTTTTTCCCGTGAAGTTTTCATTGTTTCTTTCTTCGTATGATTAGGAAAATTTGGTTTTTGAGGAACAAAATCAACTTTTGGATTTGATAAAAATGATTGAGCGTATGATGAATCAACAGTTCATTTAAAATGTTGACGTTGAAGGAATTGTTGATTTGATTTAGATTTATTTGAAAATGCTCTTGATTTATTAATTGCTGTAACTTTCGAAAACCTTGTGTGTTTATTCACTTCAGAGCTTGAATGATTTGTATGAGATGATTGTTGAGGTTTTGTTGAAAAAGAGGAATTTTTAGCTTTGAAAACACTTTTGGTTGATTGTGATTCAGACATCTTTTGAGACTCAACATTTTGCCAAAATATTTTCTTTCTTGCTTGTCTTTTTGAAATGTTGTGTTCCTTCGAAAATTTGTTAATTTGATCTTTAAATTCCTTAGAGTTTAACTTGACAACCTTTTCATTTTCCTTTACAACTTGTTTTGAAAATTCTTTTTCAATTTTTGATTTTTCAACCCATTGCCTTTTTGGTTTTTGACGTTGGAATTTATACGAATTCTTAGTTAAGTTGTTTTCAACAGTGCTTTGATTTGAGAAAAAACCTTCTTCAGTTGTTTTTGAATTATCCTCCTCAACTAACTTCTTTAATTCTGGTTTTATATTCTCAACATTTCCAGTAGTTACGAAAACTTGATTTGGAAAAATGACATCATCTGTACATTTGAAATTCGGATAAACCACTGTATTTGTTTCAAGATAGTGTTCTCCTTTTTCATTCATAACTTTTTCAAACTTTTGTGTATCACCATACACTTGATCAACCACCATTCGAGGAGTTTCTTCTTCTTTTGTAAATTTCTTTTCCTTCGAAATTTTCTCTTCATCGTCATCATCATTATCATCAGTTTGGTTGTCTTTGAGATCCACGAAGTTCATATCACAAACTTTCGAAGTTGAGGGTATATCAGTTTCATTTTCAACCATCAAATCCTTAACTTTTTCTTTCCCTTTAGATGTTAAAGCAACATTAACAACAGAAAACTGAGAACAATCAACATCTTCTAGTTCACTAATTTCACTAATATTGTCAGAATTATGTTCAATATCAGCAAAATTAGATTGAGAATCAGATGTTAAATCCTCAGTCTTTTTCAAAATTTGAATTTGTTCAGATTAGTCAAAGTATCATTCACGATGTTAACTAATTCCTTCGCATCAAGACATTCATCAATTTTGACAATTCCATATTTATATCTATCATCAGGAACTTTGTCAAAATCAGCTATTATCTGCTCACAATCATACGAAATATTATCTACTTTAGCTCTTTCGAATGCTAGAAAAGGTAGTAATTTTCTATGTTGCTCTTTACTTATGTCACTTGAATGATGTAAATCAGTTAATTTGCCATATAGTCTTTTCGCAGAATTACAGTAAATGTTTCTTTGTGCTAGTAAAAGTTTAACTTCACTCGTTAAAGAATCTCTATCACACATAATGTTTGTTATTTGTAATTCCATACATTCAATTTTGCTTATTTTCGAATCTAATCTCTTTTTGGTCTCTAACAACTCCATGGACAATTTGTTGGCCTCATTACTAGTAGACACAACAATTGAATCAAAATAAGTAACCGTCTCATCAAAAGATATTAGTTCAGAATCATAAGCATGAGTAGGAATATTAAAGGATTCGAGAATTTTACGTACCTTTGTAGTCATTGGAGATTTGTCAGCAGCTTTGGATACGAAGCATCGTCCCTTCACTTCGAATTCCTCATCCTCTGAGTTTTCCTCCATTTTCGCATACAATGCTCCATGTGTCGGATTTCACATTTCTTCATCATCTGATCCAGATGACCAGATTTGATATGTTCCTTCTTCATCCTCATGCTCACCCTTTGCAACCAATGATAAATTCTTGGCTTTAGCACGAACCACCTCAAGCTTCTCTGCATAGTATGCCTCATCCTTGACTTTATTCTTCCTCTCATCCTTCTTTCGAAGCATACAATCATTTGCAAGATGATTCGCACCGTTGCAATAATGACAATCTATTCCAGCATCACCTTTCAACTTCTTCTCACCCTTTCCTTCAGCTATCTTCGAATCTTGCTTCTCAACTTTCTTTTTCTCCTCAACAACGTTTTTACTCACAAAATTTCCTTTCACCTCAGCAAGCTTAGTCTTCGAATTGAACGGCTTTTTGAAAAATTTCTTGACACGATTATTCGAGTAAAATGCTATTGCTTCATCATCCGAATTAATGATGAATCCTTCTTCTTCCTCAGAATCACCATTCTCAGCTTCTTTCTCCGAAATCTTTGACACAAGAGCTAATGGACCTCCCAAATTCAACTTCGATTCCTCAGCAATTTCATTTACTTCAACTTCGTGTGTTTTTAACTGATTGTGCAAATCATTAAGAGTTGATGTATCAAAACTTTGCCGATTCTTCACCATCATACTCACACTTCTCCATTCTTTTCGAAGCCCCATTACAAAGATGAGATTGAATTCCATTGAAGTCCTGGTAATTCCATAGCGATTGCATCGATAGATTAGCTCATTCAGACGGTCATAGTAAACTTCAATTGTTTCTCCTTCTTTTTGTTTGAAGTCTTTCAGCTCAACCAAACACTGTTTAACTTAATTGATTTTTGTCTTCTCACTTCCTTGAAATTTATCTTTCAGATTGTTCCAGATTTCCTTTGCAGTTGTACAACTCCTAACGTAATTGTACACAACTGGAGGTAAAGCACCTCGTAATTCCCTCATACACCTTTTCTCCAATTTCTTCAGACGATCACCTTGATTATCAACACCAGAATTTGTGGAAGAAGATCCGATTGGTTGAATATTCACTGGAACATTGATACTTCCAGTGATACATGTCCATAATTCTTCATCAAGACCATTCAGATAATCCTGCATCCGATCAGCCCACTGATCATAGTATTCAGGGATTAGCATTGGAATTTTGGTTGATGAACCTAGCAGATGAGAAAACGAGGTCATCGAATTGAGATTGAAACTCGCCATTGTTGTACGGAAGAAGATTTTGAGAAGTTTGAAAAGATTTGAGAATTTGAAAACAAACTAGATGAATCAAATCGAATTGATGAGAATAACACTCGATTCAACAATTCAAATGCAGAATCGAATCACAGACTAAGATCTTGACAATTTTTCACTTTCAAAAAAGTGCGGAAACTTTTGAATCAAAGAGTTGATTCAAAAACTTTTTGAACAGCGTGAAAATCAGATCAGAGATATGATTCCTGCTCTGATACCAATTGATGAACCAAAGAATCGAGTAATGAATTAATCAGAGTATGAATTCAAGTAAGAGTGAGAGATTTGAACACGGAATGTAAATATGATCTGTTATGCTCTATTACGCTTTCGAATTCTTTTACAGAGTACAAAAGACAAGTCTGTAAAAGTTCTTATCTAACTCTAGTAAATAACCCTATTTATAGGGAACTGAAAGCGTACAAAAAATATACTAAGGCATAGACACTAATGCTTCGAATAAAAGTGCCCTAGTAAAATACATTACAAAATATTCGAAGAGTACAAAACATACTTCGACTAATTACAACAATTCGACCCTTACATACCAGACGATTAATTGTCAATAGAATCGTATGCATTGGAAGTTATTTCGTTTTCTTGAATCACTATTTGGTTTACATTCCGCATTCACTAAATAGTTTGATTGATATTGTGTAAGATCTATTGTTTTGGGACTTACAATGATATTTAATTTTAATTACATATTTTGCAAGGCGTACGTTTGACTTTATGTTGGTGCGCCGAGAACCCTCTTCCTTAATTTGTACCTAAAAAATTAAGGTAAATAGGAATATAAAATAGATATTACTAACCATTAATATAAATAATCAAAAAGGGTATGTGGATCTCCTACCACCGGTTAAATACAATATACCTCTCTAGTGGTATCGATTCCTATGTAAAATTGAAGTAGTCATTCTATGTACACCTTGTTTCTAATTACATAAACAAATATGAGTAACCAAACATAAAAATTTTATCTTTTTGTAGGAAAAACATTTTAGTTAACTAACAAATTAAATAATATATACACACACACACAGAGAGAGAGAGAGAGAGAGAGAGAGATGGAAAGTATAACATATGTATGAGTTTTAATTAATTATATTTTTGAAACGGTACAATTACAAAACAAAAAAAAACATATTTAAAATATTTAATTAAATATTTTCGACATCACCCTATATAACATATGATCAATATATTAACGATTAAACCACAATATACAACGACTGTATTACAATAATCCAAAAATGAAGAAAATATAAAAACAAATTAGTATAACAAACTTACAAAATAAAAGCTCTAATATAATAGCATATCTCCAAAAGTGGTCAAAAGACCTCAACCCAACACAAAAACCTTTAAGTTTGTTTTCTTTTTGAAAATTGTATATGATTTGTATCATGTATTCCCAAAAGATTGACCTTTTTATAGTAAACTTTTCACTAAATGCTAATTAAACATAATATAAGTTATAAAACTTTTGAGTGTTAAATCATAATTAAGAAAACTTTTGAGTTGCATTAGTTAAAAAAGGGGGTTTCAAATGAATGTGGTTTGAGGAAGTTAAAAAAGGGGTTTCAAATGAATGTGTTTTGAGGAAAAATGCTTCTATTATAATATATATATATATATATATATATATATATATATATATATATATATATATATATATATATATATATATACATACTAGGCGAATGCCCGTACGTTGCACAAAAACACCTATATAGTTGAAGTATTTACAAATATATGTTTTTTAATATAGCAATAACGTTGTTGTTAAATTTGATATAATAATTCGAATATTGAATTGATATAATGTATTGATTATTTTGAATTACATGATAATATATACATCTATTATAACTGCATAATGTCAATCGTTTGAATGCCTTTACCCGCGAGTTATACATGAATAAAATTAAATATAATATATGGTTTAATGTTATTTATAGTTGTTGTTATTGTTAATTAACTTTTTAAAATTTATTTGCTAATGTTTTAATTTTTATCATTATAATTATTTGAAACATCAAACATTGTTTTTTGATTTTAAAGGTAACAATATAATCATTTATGTAGAGTTATTTTAACTATTGTTATTCTAAGTTATTTTAAGCTACTTATTTGAAAACTTTTAACGATTATAAAAATATCTTTAGGATGTATTTTAGTTATATTGAAATTACAATCTAGTTTTTGCATTTATCACTAAAATTTATCACTTTTAACTATTTACAAAATATTCTTTGGTTTTTTAAATGAAACTGAAATTTATATTTAAGTTGACATTGTAATGTTATATTTAAAATAACAATTTAAGTATTTTCTCCAAAACTGTTCAAAAGTTATAGCTTTAAACTGATAATGATTTACATACAACATATTAAATCTAATAAATTAAGTATAATATGTTAAAAGTTAAAAGACATAACTTTATAAGTAGAAGTAAATATATTATTTTAAAATTGTAATTTAGTATATTTATGATTACACTTTAGGTTTGATGTTTATTTAACATTATTAACCAACTTATAATCATTATTAGAAAAACAATACAATTAATCACTTTTAACTATTTACAAAATATTTTTTGGGTTGTTTAAGTTAAACTAAAATTTATATTTAAGTTGACCCTTTACTGTTATATTTAAATTAATAATTTAAGTATTTTATACAAATTGTTCCAAAATTTTATTTTTAAAATGATAATGGTTTACGTCCAACAGTATACTAATAATAATAAATTAAGTATAATATGTTAAAAGTTAAAAAACATAACTTTATAAGTAGAAGTAAATATATTATTTTAATATTGAAATTTAGTTTATATATGATTATACTTTAGGTTTGATATTTATTTAATCTTATTAACCAACTTATAATTATTATTAGAAAGAAATTGAAAAATAATGAAGTTTCAAATGAATGTGATGAAAGAAAAAGTGAATGAGAGTTTCAAATGAATGTGGTGAAAAAAAAAATTATTCCTTTATAATATGGTATGATATATATATATATATATATATATATATATATATATATATATATATATATATATATATATATATATATATATATATAAAAGAGCATATCCACTGATTAATCTTTCAAATACTTATTATATTTGTTACATCATCTCTCTCCAGTGAACTCTATTCATCAGAAAAAACTTTTGTCGGTAGCTTTCTCTAATCATTAACATTTTTTGAAATTAATTAATTTATATTTTATTTATCTTAAATATTTTATAAAGTTATCACTTATAATTTATCAATTTTAAACATATGTCATATTTCCGTACAAATAAAGATTGCAATATTTTTATACATCCGGTTACAAAATAAACATACGATAAAAAATCATTTTACTGCAATATTTTATTATATTTGATATTTTTTATGACATTTACATTTAAATGATGTATTTTTATAAAATATATTTATTTTTAGTTCGTATATTTAATTAAATAATTTAACTAATACAAAAATAATAAATGTTTATATTTATAACAAGGGTATAAAATAAAATATTATTAAATTTAAAGACTAATATAATCAAAAAAAAAATATTAAGACTGTTGAACTAAATGATTGAAGTGACCCTTTAAAAAAGTCACCAACTATAATGATAAAAACTAGTGAGTAATAAAAGAATTATTCAAAAGGAAGTAACTTTTATACAACATTTTTTTTTTCTTTATACCAGTGTTAGGGGACTTAATTTTCTCCACACCTAATAACATGTGTGATTCTTGAATATATATATATATATATATATATATATATATATATATATATATATATATATATATATATATATATATATATATATATATATATATATATATATATATATATATATAAGCTACAATGAAGTTACAAGGATTGAAATACAAAATTAATTAAACTAAGATATATGAAAGATAAATGATTGCAATAAATAAAAATAACACTACGGTAAATTACTTAGGTTTAACACCCCCCTCCCTCTTCAGGTAAGTGGTGAGTTGATAACAACTCGAAGCTTGTAACGAAAGAAAATAAACTATGGATGTGGAAGAGGCTTCATGATAATGCCAACCAACTAGAGATGAGAGGGTACAAACTTTACATCAAGAGAATCACACATAACTCTTTCACATACAAAATGAAAATCCAAGTCGATGTGTTTTCCTCTTTTGTGGGCAACATGATTTTGAGCAAGAAAAATGGCACTGCGATTATCACAAAGCAACATGGGACGACCGGACAGATGAAAATTAAGCTCCTGAAGAAGATGTTGCATCGAAAGAACTTCAGCAGATGCATTTGGCTAGTGCACAATATTCAGATTCTGAGCTGGAACGTGATATAACAGGCCGATTTTTGTCGCTCCAGGAAACCAAGTTTGAACCTAAGAAAATCAAAAACCCATAGGTGGAACGACGAGTGTTTAAGTAGCGGGCCCAATCTACGCATGTGTAACCCAAAAGAGCACAACAAGGCGATGTACGAGAGATAGAAAGACCATAATCTAATGTACCATCAAAATAACAAATAATACGCCTGACAACTTGATAAAGATCAACAATGGGAGCTTGCAAGTATTGACTGACAGTATTGACAACATAGGCAAGATCTGGACAAGTAATAGTAAGGTATCGAAAATACCTAACAATAGAGCGATAGTGTGTAGGATCATTAAAGTGTTCACCAATAATACGTAGGATTGTATCAACAACTAAAGAAGTAGAAAATGGATTGGATTCATGAATTTGGGCTCGTTTGTGAATATTTTGATCATACTTGGCTTGATTTAAGATTAAACCATCGGATACATAAGTAACCTCAAGGCCAAAAATAACTCAACTTAGCCATGTATTTAGTGGAAAATGCTGACTAAAGATGAGCCAAGAAGACCTGAAGTAAGTTGGAGTTGCTTCTTGTAAGAATCAAGTCATCGACATAGACTAAAAGATATAAAATAGAAGTGCCACATCGTTAAATGAAAATAAATGTGTCGGAAAGGCTGTTAGAAAAACCAAATTGATGAAGAATCTAAGCCAAACGATGAAACCAAGCACGCAAAGCTTGCTTAAGGCCGTATAAAGCTTTGTCGAGGCAACATACATAAGTGGGAAAACGTGAATCAACATATCCAGGAGGTTGCTTCATGTATATTGTTTCTTGAAGAAAGCCATTAAGAAACACATTTTTTACATCTAATTGGTGAAGAGGTCAGCCGCGTAGGACATCGATGGTTAAAACAACACATACGATGGTAGCTTTAACAACATGACTAAAAGTGAGATCAAAATCAAGACCCGATTGTTGAGTAAACCCGCAAGCTACTAATCGGGCCTTATAACGATCAAGAGAACCATCATATAAGAATTTGGTGCAAAAAACCTATTTGGAGCTAATTATGTTCGTTGAAGAAGGTTGAGGAACCAAATATCCCATGTCATTTGCATGAAGTGCATCAATCTCGTCATCCATGGCAGTCACCCACTCATGGTATTTGGCAGCCGATTTGAACACACGAGGAGGAGTGGTAACTAAAAGAGCATAAATCAACCTAACATGAGTAAAATAATTTAGATATTTTGGCTTAAAAATACATGTTTTTGATTTAGTTTGCATCGAATGTTGAGAAGATGAAGAAATCATTGGGGAGTTACTTGAGCGAGGTGGCAAAGTATGAGTTATAGGGACTGTATCTCATCAACATCATAAGGACAAGGTCGTGTATCAGATGCAACAACTGGAGTTGGAATTGATAATGATAAAACACCCTCATAATTCATTTGAGAGGCAGAAGGCTCCATAAAATTAGATACATCCAATTGGGCAACCGAAGAATCCGATGAAACACCTGAATAAGGAAAAATATTTTCTACAAACGGGCATGACGAAACATGTAAACGCAGCCAATTTAAGGATCAAGGTAGCCATAACCTTTATAGAGACTGTTGTATCCCAAAAAAATGCATGGTATGATGCGAGGACTTAATTTATGTTTAGAGTAAGCCTTGAGACATGGGAAAACTCGATAACCAAATGGATGAAAATTAGCAAAGTTTGGTAAAGTACCAAAGAGCAGTTCAAAGGGAGATTTACCACCAAGTAGCTTTATAGGAACACAATTTATAGCATACACCGACGTGCTAAAAGCATCAACCCAAAAGTGAACAAAAACATGAGAATGAAATAGCATAGCCAAACCAAGTTCTATAATATGTTGATGTTTCCTTTCAGCTTGACCATTTTGAGCTTGAGTGCAAGGACAAAATATGCGACAAAAAAGCCACTTGAGTGTATGATATTATGCACACGATGATGTTGAAACTCCATACCACCATCTGTTTGGAGTATTTTAATTTTTTGATCAAATTGATTTTCAACCATTAATTTAAAATGAACAAAAATGGCATAAATATCTGATTTCACCCGTAAAGGAAAAACCAAGTGAAGCAAGAGTAATCATTGATACAAATTGCAAAGTACAAATAACCATCAATAGAGGAAATAAGGGATTTTCCCCATAAATCACAATGAATTAAACCAAGAACATGTGGTGTACGTTTAAGATTTTCATAAAAAGTCAATTGTTTACTTTTCAAAAGTTGACGAGCAATACATGTGATAGGATTAGGTAACAAAGAGGAGACATACAAAGCTCCTGGTTTTTGTAAGCTGGAAATAACATCAAAGTTTACATTTCCTAAACGAGTATGCCATAATTGAAACGAAGCTTGTAACCGACGCGAACTTAAAGCTGATAATAATGCAGAGTTCCATTGGTGAAGGATGTAGAGACCATTTTCATGCCTTCCTTTGCCCAAAACTTCCTGTGCTTGACAACTCTAAATAGTAAAGAAGCCATTAGTAAAAGAAACATCAACATAATGATCATTGGTCAATTTACTAACACTAAGTAAATTTTTAGTGAGATTGGGAACAACAAAAACATCCTTAAGAGTTGATGAATTATTGATTTTGCAACTACCAATACGAGAAATATTTTGAAGAATTCCCATAAGCAGCGGTAATAAAATTTATACCGGTGTATGACATAGAGTTTGTGAGGTTAGTGGCGGAAGGTGTGAGATGAGTTGAGGCTCCTGAACCAACATACCAATAAGAGGCACCAGATGATGAAACATTACAATGATTATGAAAAACGCCTGAAATATTATCACTTGGCGAAGAGGATGATGGTTGATAGATAAAATTACGATAAACATGGAATGGGCAATCAGTAACATAATGGACAAATTTATGACATAGTTGGCATCTGGGCTAACGATGACCAGAGTTTCGACCACCACTATTCAATTTTCCATTGCCTCTACCACCTTGAGATGAACCATTACCATGTTGCCCATTACCTGCATCGTGATTAGAACTAGCAGACTGATGTTGAGAATTGGAGCGATGTTGATGTCGTGGGGATAAAAATGCAACAAAAGATGAGGGTGCAAGATCCGACTGTACAAAACGTTGAAAGAGGTCTTGAATCTTAACTTTATAAAGAAGAACACGAAATTTGGGTAATGGAATCATATTGAACCACGTGGTTGAAAAAGTTGCAAATTTAGGACCAAGACCATGCAAAAACCATAATACTTGGTTGGTGTTAGAAATAGGAGACCCAATAGCCGATAACTTGTCACATAAACCCTTGAATTGAATACCAAAATCAGCAATAGAACGAGAACCACATTTAAGAGTTTGAAGTTCATCAAACAATTGAATTTCTCGAGCTTTGGAGGAGTTCTAATATGCAGTCTCAAGTGCAATCCAAACATCGCGAGCAGAATTACAACCAATAATCTCTGCCATGGCGTCTTCAGAATTTTTTTTATAGGAGAAGACTTGTAATGTTTCCAATAACCATGATTTGGAGAAGGAAGGGCATGATTACCATTAGTTGGTGTCGCTGAGATGGATTAGGCAGAGCAGATTGTGTATCATCAAGAAAACCAAGGAGATTTTGGGACAAAAGCAATGTCTCTACCTGTGTATGCCATAAAATATAGTTAGAGGAAGTGAGTTTCACAGTTGACATGTGGATTAACATGGCAAAGGGAAGAGAAGTAGAGGAAGCCGCCGGTTGAGAGAAAAAAAAAAGCAGAAGAATCCATGATGAAATAGGGTTGAGAAGAAGAAATGCCTTGAAGAAGAAGAACAATCGAAGGGGCTAGGGTTTAAAAAGAGAAACCTAGTCTGATACCATGCTAGGGGAAGTTAATTTTCTCCACACCAAATAACATGTGTGATTCTTGAATATACAGATAAGTTACAATCAAGTTACAAGGATTGAAACACAAAAATAACTAAACTAAAATATAGGAAAGATAATTGACAACAGTAAATAAAAATAACACTACGGTAAATTACTTAGGTTTAATAACAACAATCATATCTCTTATTCAATAAGTATAAATTTTTTTCTAAGATATTACGATCAAAGATGATCTGATGTTTATCTTTTTCTATAAGTTGATTGTTAGAAATTTTTGTATTGATTGAAGAATGAAGTTGACTATTTTAATGTATGTGTTATATTTGATGTAATGCTTGACGAATAAGTTGGCTTGAATATTTAATACTTTTCTATAATCCTCTGATAATAATGAGTTTGTTAGTATTTGTTTCATAAAAGAAATCGTGTTTACCTTTTGACTACTAGAGTGTACGTTCTAATGATTAATAAAACCAATTGGTCTTGAATGTTTTATGTTTAAATTTCCATAACTAATTTGCTGGTATTTTTTTTTTTTTTTGTTAAACAAAATTGGTATTTGTCAATTGCAATTTCTTTACTTTAATCTGTAGTTATTTATGCATTTATCAAACTGACGTATTCGTTTATATTCATTTGTTGCAATGATCTTCCAAGAATCAAAAGACAAAAACTGAAAAAATATATTTTTAATTACTACATAGTATTTCAATATCTACTATTATCAGTGATTTTTCATTTTAGAAAACTAATAAGATGTATTTTTTTATAAATAAATTTAAAGAGTTGTATTATAATTTTTTCTTTAAACACTCCTTTTTTCTTTTTTCACACGGACCAAAAATATATTTGGACTGATCTTATCAAAAGCAGACCTGTATCCATCAAATTATCACCTTTAGATTGAATGGGTTATAGACCAGTTTCCTTTTCCAAACCTTATTATTTCATCTTTAAAGCAAGTAGACTATATATTCCAGCCCTGACATACTCTTGCGATTTACTAACTTGTGGCCCAATTTTTGTAGTTGGCCCGAATATGTAAATGCTGCATATAAAAGTTAATTGGGCTTGCCCAATTTCTGACTTACGTGTTAGAATATGCCTATCTGATTTCTAACTGTTTCTATGCAACATCTAAAAGAAAACTAAAATATTTAGATTTGACGCTACTTAGGGTGCGTTTGGTACATAGAAATAGAATTGCAAAAGAGAATGAAAATGCAGAGAAAGAGAATTAAGCTGAAGAAAAAGAATTGATTCCACTATTTGGTATAACTGAGAATACACTAAAGAAATGTTTCTAAAAATCACTTCTCTTGTTTGGTTATCTTGTTTGGTTGTGTTAAACAGTGAAATGGAAATGAGTTTCTTTTACTTGTTTATTCTTTTTCAAACAATAATTTTTTTGTTTTAATAAAAATGAATTATGATATATATCTTAATTTGTCAAAATATTCATCTTTTATGTTTATAGTTTTTCATTTTAATATTACTTGTTACAATGTTGTATTTTATAAATTAAAAGCAAATTAACATAATAAGAAAATTTTAAAAGTGCATGGCTATAAATGGATAGATTTTTCAAGCATTAATAAAAAAAATTAGAAGTACATGTAGTAATAAAAAAAAAGCAAAATGTTATCCTTTACTCTGATCAACCTCCGTTGTTGTCTCTGGAAAGCAGATTTGTCATTTCCATTTTCTCATTTCTCTTCTTTTCTATATTCTTTATACTTTATTATTTTGTTGGCTACTTGTCTTCTTCACTTCAGTTACATTTTCTGCCATGGCTTGATCTTCGTTCATACTGCTTTCTAAAGCATCGTTTTTTTCGGTTGTTATTTTTAGGTGTTTCTAATATTGTAAAAGACAGAATTCATACATAATCAAAAAAATGGTGAAAATACATACTTTAGTTGTGTAGTATTGGATTTTACCTGCCAAAAAATGGTGAAAATACATAAAACAAACTAGAATTCACAAAAATAAATGAATTACAACTAAACAGGAGCAATTAAGGACTACTTTTAGAAAACGACAACATAGGTACTTGCAGAAAATCAAAAAAATTATCATCTTCTTCAATAGAAATTGGTCAAACCATAAGCACATAAAACAAACTAGAATTCACAAAAACAAATGAATTACAACTAAACAGGAGCAATTAAGGAATACTTTCAGAAAACAGCAACATAAGTACTTGCAGAAAATCAAAAAAATTATCATCTTCTTCAACAGAAATCGGTCAAACCATAAGCACATAAAACAAACTAGAATTCACAAAAACAAATGAATTACAACTAAACAGGAGCAATTAAATCGATGATATGGATTGTACTTTACCTTAATTGGAGAATCGTGGGTTGCCAAGATCGACCAATAGAAGAATCATGTTATACAAACGAACACAAAAGGCAGGACTAAGACCTAGGCCGACATCCTGTCCAAAGTCGAAGGCAAAATCGAACATGGAAGGGAATCGAAGACGGAATCGAACGCAAAAGGAAAAAAACGAGTGTAGGGCTCCAATAGCCACGTTTGATTGAAAAATCTTGATCGATTGCAGGTAGTGGGGTTCTAATGAATCAATTCCTTTTCCCTGCATTTATTTCCCTGTACCAAACACCCCCTTAGAACATGTTAGAAAATCAGGATATAGATATACTTGGATCAGTGAGAGTTGTGAAACACTTTCATATTAAAGCATTTCGAGAGTACACTCAAAATCTCTAATCGGATGAAACTCACTGTTTTTCTAGAAGGGAGAATGAAGAATATGTTATGAAATCTGTACCCAAAATGAATCCGAAAATGATCATATAACAGAAACTAACTTCCTGTCTTAAAACTACCATATGGTAGTTACAGGAAAACAACTTCCTATCCAAAAAACGGTCATATTACCTGTCATAAACCAACATAAAACCGGGTCTATAAATGGATCACAAAACCGGGTGTTTTTACCAAAATTACGGATTTCTGAGACATTTTTTATATAGTAACATAGCTTCTATAAATGCAGCTCGACCCCAGCTAGGGGCTCTGCTCCTTGGACCCCGCCAGGGGCTGCCGCCCCTTGGACCCCGCTCCTAGGGGCACTGCCCCCGGACCCCCGTCAGTTCAGGGGTTTCGCCCCTAAATAGCAGTATACTTTCAACAATGACAAAATCAAACAAATGTGCACTCCGCACCATACTAATTTGTTCGATAATTATCAAAGTGACATTGATCAACAAATTAATCCCATTACACTTAAATAATATTAGTGATAGAAAATCATCAACAAAACATTTAGTGCTATTTGTTTTTCTAAATAAACCACTACTGACCATTTTTTGACGCACCATGCAGAATACGGGTAACACTTGACGTTTCATAACTATTTGTTTTTTTAAAAATTTCTGACTTAAAAATTGTTGCGCGTGTGCTGTGCGACGCAACACTGGATCATCCTATTCAAACATATTCTCATCTTACTTTAAGTTATATTATTTAGCATAAAATTGTTTTAGTTTTTTCAACATGTTTATTATTTTAATAATATTATAAGCAATTTAAGTATACTTTACATAATTTCAAAATAAATTTCATATATATATATATATATATATATATATATATATATATAGTTATAATGTATATGACCAAATATTAATAAATTATAAAATTAATCACTAAAATTACAAAATCTATTGAAACTAACCGAAGAAATAATCATAATTTTGAAAAATTTAACAATTAAACATGTTTGTTAACAATTTTATTTATTGTTATTTTCCAAAAAGAAGTTAACTTAATTATTTTAATAAAAAGTAAATTACTGAAATCATTTTTATTGCTTGATCAAAACTACATATTAGGTTTGTAGTTTTTATTTTGCATTGAAAGCCAACCATTCTTGTGTTAATATTTTATTGTGCTTTTCATCACCGGTAAACATGAAAAAAACTATATTCCTTTTATTAATTTTTTTGTTTTTCAGTTTTTTATTTATTATTTATATAATATAAATAATGTAATTATATAATATCAAAATTCCATTTTTCGTCCAACTTCATTTTATGAGGTCACACTTAGTACTTTTAGTTTTCTATTTTTTATTTTTTTATTTTTTAGGTCTTACTTTTATAAAAAAAACTAAATATATCAAATTAATAAATTATTATCCTCTATAAATAAATATTTATATCAGTATATGATTTTTATTTCAACTCGTGCATATTCAGATTATGATTCATAATAGTATTTATTAATATTAGTTCACATAAAAATATATTTGATTGATTTCCTTAATGTTATCGTATCGTTTTTGTATGTAGGTTGATCCCTATAAACCATTAAACTAAAAAAAAAGTTCCAAATTATGATGTTTTAAAATATGAGAAATTAAATATCCTCCTATTTTTTTTCTTACAAATCTTCCTACAAAATTAAATAATGACATGTGTAACATTTAATGTTCATATAATGTTATTTTATTATATTAATATGACAAACGTCATCATTTAATTGGGTAGGAGGATTTGTAGGAACAAAAATAGGATGATATTTAATTTCTCTTAAAATATATTACTCTATCATTTTACATGTAGTATATGTACTTTGAATCTAAATTCATTTAAAAAAGTCGGTATTTTATAAGTTTAAGTATCTTCGTAAAGGTGTAAGCTTATACTATTTTCAAAGGGATAGAGTAGTTATGATAGTAGGTGGCATGAGTTGTATTTATGATTCAAAGACATGTCAAACTTTAGAGGTCCAAATTGAAACAAATAATGATTGGGGCACAAAAAGTGAGAAATGATATGTTGTTAGGTTGAGCAACATTAACCACTAGTCTTCACAACCTTTGAATTTCGTTACTGGTATCACATATTTTAAGCAACATTTTCAACTACCTTACGTAAATGTTATTTTTCCTCATTACTAGCAATTAAGGATTTAAGGTTATTTATTTATTTATTTTTTTTTTGGAAATTGGAATTTTATAAAACTGAAAAACAGTACAGGGGCTCTGCCTAAAAGGAAAAGGAAGGGGGAAAACAAAACAAAACGATCACACGATGTTAAAAAGGGCAACAAATCCAATCTGCCCAAATACAAATACTTAAATTGCCCTATGATTAATCCAATTAAACACCGTGGTAATAATGCGATCCGCCGTTTGTGAAGTAGAAGTGAACTTTCTATTGAAACACAAGTCGTTTCTTGCTTTCCACACGCACCATAAGGTTCCATACAATATATCAATAAGGATCATTCTTTTTTTTGGACATCGTCCCCAATTAACAGCAAAAGTTATAATCTTTGTCATCGTATTGAAATCTGAACAGGTAAGTCACACCAATTAAGGATCCAACAAAGCACCTCATGCGTGTAGGAGCAAGTAGCCAAGAGATGATCACAGGAACCTAAACCATTGTGACATAGAACACAAGTGCTAGAAGTGATGTTGATGCCCCTTTTAATAAGAGCTAAAGCCGATGGGATGCGATCATAACAAGCTCTCCAAATAAAGCTGCAAACCTTGATGGGAACCGACTTAATCCAAGTAGTAGGGTTGAAAATGCTGGAAGTAATTTTAGAGTCAATTAAACGCCTTAGATGGCAGACTTGAAAGTGCCCATCCGCTGCAAGCCTTGACCTCCACTTATCCGGGCACTTCGAAAAGATGAAATTCTCAAGGAGGGTAATAATTTGAGACAACTCCTGAAGCTCGAAAGGCTATCTAGGTCTCCACTTCCAGCTCCAAGAAAAACCGCATTGATTGATCCGTTCCTTAACCGAACAGGATTTTAACGAGTCTAAATCGAAAAGGAGAGGAAAATGAGATGCAAGAGTACCATCCCCTGTCCATTCCTCAAGCCAAAAGAGGGTCTTGCTTCCAAAACCTACAAAACATTTGAGATTATTATAAATGTTAATCCCTATACCCATTAAATCAGAAATGGATTTAATGATGTTGCTCCAAACACCCAGAATAGACTTATACCCGGAATAGACTTTTTTTCGAGGTTTACCACCGACTTCCTAACGAGATTATGAATCCCCGTAATAGCTTTATGCCAAAGCGAGGAGTCTTCATTTTTTAAGCACCACACCCATTTTAAAAGAAGAGCTAAGTTAATACTCTTAAGAGACCCAATACCCAAACCTCCATTTTCTTTGTTTGCAAGCACTAGGTCCCACTTCACCCAACAAATCTTGTTTTTATCTTCGTTCCTGCCCCATAAGAAACGTCTCCGAATTCTCTAAAGCTCATTAATAATAGAGAAAGGAGCCTTGAACAAGGAGAAATAGTATAGGGGCAAACTTCCAAGTACGAATTTAACTAAAGTGAGGCGGCCACCGAAAGAAAGCGCCTTAGACTTCCAAGAAAAGAGTTTGCAACTGACACGGTCAATTATGGGTTTCTAGTTTCATTTAAGGGACACGTTAGCCCACACGGGAACACCTAGATAGGTGAAAGGGAAAGTGGCAGCCGCACACCCAACAGTATTAGCACAATTTGAGATATCCATATCCGACACACCAATGACAAAAACCCGTGACTTATGAGAATTCACCTTTAAGCCGGACGAAACATGAAAGCACCTGAGAATTCCAGCCATGTTTTTGAAGTTAGAAATAGATCAATCCCCGACGAACATCGCATTGTCCGCATAAAAGAGATGAGATATAGAAGATCCATTGTTAGGTAATTGAATGCCATGGAAAAGAGACGATTGGCAGGTAGACTTCATCGCGACGTTTAAGTCTTCCATGACAAGAATGAACAAGAAGGGGGATAGATGATCTCCTTGACGGACACCTTTCAAAATTCTAAATTCGCTAGTCCGGCAGCCATTAATATGGACTGAAGCTCTAGAAGAGGCGAGACAACCCCTAATCCAAAATCGCCACCGAATTTCCAAATCCCATTTGAGAGAGAACCGAATCCAAATAGTATCAGTTGAAGGAGTCCAACGCCTTGTCAAAATTGACTTTAAACATAAAAGCTTTTCTCCTATCTTTTTTAGCCCAAGATAAGATCTCATTAATAATGAGGGGACCTTCTAAGATGTTTCGGTTCTCCATAAAACCAAATTGAAACATATAATTTGTAGCCAACGCCTTGGAAACAATCTTATAGATGCTACCAATAAGACATATAGGTCTGTATTCAGAGAAGGTGAGCGTGTCCTTAACCTTGGGAATTAGGGAGATAAAGGAAGAGTCGCAACTTCTGGTAATTTAACTACTAACCTCGAAGTATTTCACAAACCGCATTAAGTCTACCCGCAGAAGAAACCATAAACATTTGATGAATTTAAAAGTAAATCCATCAGGCCAAGGGCCTTCTCGCTACCACAATCTTGCTTCTTTTATTTCTTCCAAATTGAAATCACCTTCCTGATCGATGCTATCTTCAAAGACGTTTTTCATTCAAAACCTTTCTGGAAGATGATGAATTTAAGGTTAACTAAACATTTAAATAATAAGGTAGTGTTCATATATAGTTGTCGAAGAGGATACTGAGTTGAATGTTATAATAAAATGACAAAAAAAAAATCATATTAGCTTGTCACATTTAATCAGAATAGAGTATTATTTACGAAATGTTATATATTTTTCTTGACTTATTTTTATTTCATATGATGATACCAGAGGGACGTTTTGTTTTCCTTATTCTTTTATTGAATAAAATAATATATTATAACTATAAATTATTAATATATAACTTTGAAATTTCAATAGCACTACTTTTGAATTTCCAATCATTTGATTAAATTATTATTTTCTTGTCAATTTTCATAAATAAATAGAAATATTTTTTGATTATAGTTTTATGCCTAAATTATACGAATAGTCCCTGTGGTTTATGAATGTTTGCACATTTAGTCCCTATTTTTTTTAACTCGGACAATCCCTAAAACATGTTTTCGTTGTGTGTTTGTAACAACCCAAAATTTACAATAAATTTTAACTTTTCAAAACAACATATGTTTAACAAAAATGATAACTTTTATCAAAGAAAAGTTTCAAAACAAACCCCCAAGATCAAAGTAATTCAGAAATTCCATTGTAAATTATAAATTCTAAAATCAAAAGGAAACACAATCCAATGTATCATAAAATTTCTATCATTCGGACCCGAGACAATGTATATTGTCATGCCTTGCCATCCTTGGTACTTGACAATCCTGAAACAATAGTTTTTAAAGGAAAAAGGTAAGCACAAAGCTTAGTGAATTTCACACATACATAGCATAACATTACATATGCTCTACCCCTATCATACATATACAAAAACATATAATCACATAACCACACATGCAAGTCTAAGAACAAATAAGAATCAAGCATACACTAATTTGGGACACGTCAAATAAAGCCCGACCCTCGTGCTCAGTACGTCGAGCCCTCATATATTGCTCATTTCGTTGAGCCATCCCATGCATATTCCTGGGTACTTTGAGCGAATACCGTATCCCTCGACATGTTGAGTGGATACCGTACGCATATCCCTCGGTATGTTGAGTCGATATCGTACACCTACAAGACACTAACATATAGCATAGCCTAGTACTACCCACATACATCCTATAAGCACATACGAACTATAATAAAGAATGTACAACATTATATAATGCAGTGAGAAACTCACCTCAAACCGCAAAGTAGATTGAGCACACTAGTGATATGAACAAGATGAAATTCCACTTCCCTGAGTACTTACATACCATACCAATAACTCCTTCTTTGATTTTATTCTGAAACATTACTTAATAATACTTAATTATACTTCACTTTAACTATAACTTCATTACAACTTTCTGTTTGGGGTCTGATTCACCTCCTTTATACTCATTTTTTTGTGATATTATTACATATTATTGTGTTTTACCTTCTTACCTTTCTAGGGATATAAATAACCCACTCTAACTATTTTTGGTTGATTTTATATGAATTTTACAGGTTAACACTCCAAAGCTGTTAACTTCTTGACCAATCTGTAAAGATAATAAATCTAACTCTAGGAAGAGTAAAAGTAAATTATTGGTAAAAATATGTAGTAAACTAT
This sequence comes from Lactuca virosa, assembly GCF_052849685.1. Lineage (NCBI taxonomy): Eukaryota > Viridiplantae > Streptophyta > Magnoliopsida > Asterales > Asteraceae > Lactuca > Lactuca virosa. Next base: position 264,999,535 of record NC_136427.1, read on the forward strand.
CCATTCCATTCTAAATAAAATCCATGACCTCATATCTTTTGGGTTTTAATAGAATTAATTGGGCATACAACAAGTTAACATATGATTACAATGAATATATGGACTAGTGCACACTCTTTGAATAAATTACACATTTTTGTTTGGAATTACATTAAGCCCTTGGTATGGATGAAACTAGACATCCATAGCAAGTTACATGGATTTTCTTCATAACATTTGTAGTCTATGAATTTATTATGAATTTTGGAAGTTGTCTGATGCAATTAGTGGGTTGCATAGACCAGTCTGCAAAGATTGGTAGTTATACCCTTCAAGGAATTGGAATTAGGCAAAATGGTACAAAGTTTAGAGAAACTAGACACAATAACCTTTATAGAAAACTAAGTCTTGTGATTTTTTGGTATTTTGGTAGCCTTGTACGATTTTTAGAAACTATAGGCATATTGCAGCAACGTGCTGAAATATTTCATAACAACAACAAATGAAATGGGATAAACGACTCACTTAAAATCGGAACCGGGTTAGGAAAAACAAAGACAAAAAGTAGTAGACATGCATACATTTCAATAGTATAAACCACACTTTCAAATGATTTTTATAGAGTTAATTGTGCTTTTTTAGAAGTCAGGGGCAGAATAAAATTTTTTAGTATTAAAGATTATTAAGTCAAGTTTTACCCCTCCATTAAGTTCTTAATGATTAAGCTTTTACTTTACAACTTTTAATAAATTAAAAGAACATTTTTCATTCGGAGGTAGGGGATGACCTGTAATTAATCTGGCTGTTCGGGTTAAAGGGAAGGGCCTTAATAGGAAGGAAGCTTAATCGAAATCAAGCAGAAGTTTTGTGAGGGAGCAGCTAACCAATCTCATTTATCAGAGAAGTCCATCCTTGAAAGTCCCAATTGAAAGGACGGTTAATAATTAGTAGTTGGCCCGGAGAAAGCCCTGATTCAAAGATATTGGCCAGTCAAAAGGAAGAAGGTGAAAGACCACAAAAGTATTCCACCTAAAGTTCACTAAAAGGTGTGACCTAGAGTGACTTAATGGCTTATGAGTATGGCTTAACAAGAACTTAAGCTAAGGATTTCATCACATGAACTCATAAGTTCATAAAATCCATAAGCATTTGGGTTTGCGGTTAAGCTTTCAACTTAACCCGTAAGGATTGAAAACTGACTTATGGCTAAACCATTAAGTACCCTTTACAACCACCAACATGTCGTGATGCTACGGTGGTTGCATGGTTGATTAAAGGTTGTGTAAAGGTGATGTAACACACATTAAGAGTAGATTTCTTTAAAGAGAAACATTAATCAGCTCTCGAAGCACACAACACCAACATGTATAAGATTCAAAATACAACACAACAACCACCAAGTGTTGATTATATGGTGGCAATGGAGTGGTTTTCCAGCCAACCAAGGGCTGCCAATGGTGGCAATTGGCTGAATTGGTGATGGTGTTTGAAATCAAAGAAAATGAAGAATGGAAAAGATTGCTTACACATTAGCCAAGCGATTCTGAACACATCCCCTGCTATCGATTAACCTATCTTTCCCATCCATCCGCCTCATTTCTCAACCTTCCTCTCTCCCCCCGATGTCTCTTTCTCCCTATTGGTTGCTCCCACTTTTCTATATTCTTGGTTCTGGTTTGGGCCGCACACACACGACTTAGGGTGAGCGGGATGTTGTTGTTGTTGGATGAAAAACAAGGCTTCCTTGCTTCTTGCAGCTAATGAAACCCACTCCACCATCGAAACAAAACCTCAATCACATGTTAACACTTTTGGTCACTTTCATGAAACATTTAACAATTATTAACCTTTTTTTGGCCCTTATCATCATATTCTTCAAATTGGGATATTTAAGCATATACATACTATTATTACCCTTATTATTATTATTATTATTATTATTATTATTATTATTATTATTATTATTAAATATCGCCAATATTGGGATGTAGAAAATGGTGGTGGTGGCAGTGGTGGCATACGTAGTGGTGGCGGCAATGGCGGTGGTGGTGTCGGTAGGTGGTGGAGATGGTGGTAGAGACGATGGTGAAGGTGGTGGTGGTGGTTGGGGGTGAAGGTGGCGGTGATGATGGTGGTTGGTTGTGGAAGTTGTGGTGGTTGCTTGACAAGTGGTGTTAGAGGTAGTGGAGGATGTGGTCGCGGAGGAAAGAGAAAGTGGCAGCGTTGGTACGTAATATTCATATATAAATATACTAAATTTTATATTCATATATGAATATTGCATCTCCCCACCGCGCCTGTATGTCAGAGCGTTTTCGCGGTAATGAATAAATGTATGATTCAGATTCATTCTCGTATTCTTAACCTTTTTTTTCAAATGAACTTACCTCTTTTTTTTCTCTATCCCTGTGTGTGTGTGTGTATATATATATATATATATATATATATATATATATATATATATATATATATATATATATACAAACTGGCAGATCTATTAAAGAGCCTTGAGTACCCCTCAAATTTTTAGGCGTAGTGGAAACTTTTTTCGGTGTAGTGTAATTTTTCTGGCGTGCGATCCTTAAAACTTATGTGTGCTGCCCATGACATTTTGTTATAGCTCTGATATATATATATATATATATATATATATATATATATATATATATATATATATATATAGGCTTAGGTTATTCTATTCAAAGTAATTATTGTGTTATTGTATGCATAAGTGTGGATCAATCATTTTTGGTAAATTAAGAAAGTGATTATTGTGGTTAAAGAAATTAAAAAAGAAAAAGAAAAAGCTTTCCATTTAATAAATAGGTAACATTCACTTTCTTAATTTACCAAAAATTTACTAATTAGGAAACACAATTTTAATTAATAAAAAGTTTCGAATTTTCAGAGATATTTGATTTTATTGATTTTGAATTTTGATTTTTTTAACTAATTAGATTATAATTTTAAGATAATTCTGTTAGAATGATATTCTATGAGAATGTCAGATTATCTATTCTCACAAAATAAATGTTTTGAATGAATGAATATTTTGAAGACAAACAATAGTTTTGAACCATCAGTTTAAAAATAACATGATTTTTATATATATTCATAGACATTGAATGTAAATATAGTTTCATACATATTCTTATAGAGTAATAGTCTTGTACATTTTAATACAATTACACATATTCTAACAGAATGTCATAAAAAATAAATAAAGATTTTAAAAAGCATAGAATTATTAAATATAGAATTCTCTCTATATCGCCGTTTCTCCATCTGGTATGTAACACTGCAATGCCCTGTGCCCACCAACTGTTTGATAAAATTCCTGTTATTGTTCATCTTCCCTTTTCATTTTTTCTTTGTTTTATAATAATGAGTATTGAATCAAAACTTTGTTAGATGATTCAATATCATCATATTCCAACCGTTAACGCATATTTGTGATGGATTAGTTTAAAAGCTGAATTTCTGTGAAAGGAACACTAAACTCTATCTCCTTAACCTATTTTTGTATAGAAGCTGCCAATTTGTTGAAGAATCTGTCATTGGGTTCTCAATCAAAGACATTTTTTTGGGTTGTTGAAATAAATGTTACTCAATCTACTATTAATCGCCATTATACAGTCAATGTTGTAAATCTGACTCAGTTATTCTTTCATACCCTCTTATGTCACCCCCTGAAATTCGCAATATGCTTCCAAACTCTTATTTATTACATCATTTTGATTTAAAATGTTTACACATTGTAATGATTGAGTTACTTATGTATGATTATGATACAATGAGTTATGTTTTGTGCTATGTCTCTGTAGGTCCTGTCACATGTTATGGGAGAGACGGAGAGAATTCCTTGCAATGGCATAAGGAAATGGTGAAGCTATAAAAGGTTAGTATAATGATATAAGTGGTTTTATTTATTTTCTCCTTATATCAGTTTATTTATCTAATAAAGGGATGTTAAGATATAGAGGCTACCCAATTGAAGAGTCGGCTGAAGTAGTTCTTTCCTAGATATAGCCTATCTTTAAGTAAGTTCTCTTTCCCATCTCTTTAGCATGAAGCATGATAAACTAATGATGATTGTATTAAGAACTATTGAAACAAAGAGGAAAGATAGATTGGGTACAAAAAATAATTAATGAGGCAAGATTTTTATAAATCAATAACAAGATTTAAGATTTTGGAAAAAAAAGATTCAATTTAAATTTAACATGGGTCTAAAACTTTCATTTATTTTCTTAATCAGGTTGATTAGGTTGATTCACTGTATTTACCCCAAACAAAAAACTACAGTTAGTGCAAATTATACACTACATGGACCAAAAATGTAATTATTGAACTTAAAAACTACAGGGACCAAAAATGCAATTAGGCCATTTTCTGATATTTAAAAGGATAGTATAATTTTATTTTTGGGATTATAGTAAATTCAGTTTTAAAGTTACTTGATTTGTGAATTTACAGGTTTGTGGGTTGCCAAATGAGAAAGAAGCTGTTTATGGAGCACTTGATTAATGGACGGCTTGGGAGTCAAAATTCCTAGTCATAGCAGCAGCCAAAGCTCTTAATATCCTAAAATGCCGGAAACAATGGAACCGTGTCATTCAAGTATTAATATCCTAATTTACACTTTTGGTCCCTGTAGTGTGCTATATAGATTTTCTTGGATATGTTTCAAAAACAAATCTTCATTAACTATATGATCACATTGAAATAGGAACCAAGAGGAAAAAAACGATATACCACAGGGACCAAAAGATATAATTCCTGTTGACGTATTCTATTGATTGTACAGGTGGCAAAATGGATGTTTAGGAAAGGTCAAGGAATGACAATGGGAACATTTGACACCCTCCTACACACATTCGATATGGAGCAAAGAGTAGATGAAGCCGAGTCATTTTGGAACATGATTTTGCATACACATGAAAGATCCATCTCAAAAAGGTTGTTTTCAAGAATGATATCCATTTATGCTCATCATAGCATGCCACAAAATATCATAGAGGTACCTTTAAAACAATTCATGTTGCCAACATACTATTTTAGTCAAATTTCACATAAGGAGTTATCCTATTAATTTGATATCTATTGAAAAATGTCTACATAATTTTCTTCCTTTAATAAGTAGGGTTCTTTAAATTCCTTTGGCTGAATTTCTTTGTTTTTCGGTTGGGTTAGAGTAGATATTGGAGCTTTCATCTTCACAAAGCCCTGTTTAGTTCATCTGTTTATGTGTGTCCGAAGGTTGAACCTTTAAGTTTTGATTCTTTTGTTTGTTGTCTCCAATATTGAATTATTGGTTGTGTGTATGTGTGTGAGCCACAAATTTAATGTCTTTCAGATTTGTATTTAGGTCAAACGCAAGAACTGCGAAAAGGATGGTTGTTCATGCTGGAGGTGGTAGCAGGTACTCCTTATGTTGTCCCTTATAGGTATCTATTTTTTTTCTTTTTGGTTGTTTAGTGTTTATGTTTCTGTTTTTTCATAGTGCTCCTTCTTCCTTTGAACGAAAATTTAAACAAGAGCTTCCACTTTTATATGATTATCTTCAAACAGCTCCAACTAACAAGGTAAAACCTCACATTTTTATAAAAAACTTGGTTAACATATTTATAATCTTTATATTTTTTTAAAAAAAATTAATAAAGATTTATAGACCACTACTATCTACTATAGTGTACTGTGAAGTGTGAACTCTCTCCTCACTAACGAGTTTTGGAGCATGATATAGGAAACCCGACAAATTTCCCACTTACAGTCAAGGGTAATATCGTCACTCTGGATTTTTGACCAAAATGACCCTTTCATCCAAAATAAAAAATCCAAAACCACAGCTGATGTTCTTGGCCACTAAATGCTTCCTTTTCAAATGTTTTTACTTGACCATTTTGCCCTTGATAAAAAAAATTATTTTCATGTTGGTTAAACATTCACTCCATATTTGGCCTTGGTAAAGTAAGGGTAGTTTTGCAGTTTTTAACCACTAATACTTTTTTACAATCAAACCATAAATTTTCAGACATTCACAGAACCTGTGGACGAATGATGTGTTGACATATGGCTTTTCACATTGCTGTTTGCCTCTACTCCAGCAGATGCAAAAGATTGTCTATCCCCAGTAAAAGAAGATGAAAAATATAAATTCTCTATCTGCTTCAGATGCTATTCGTGAAGTCTGAACTCCACCAATTCCCGTCCCACCAGCGCTTTCTGGAAGTACGGTTTGTTCTTCGGCTGGAGAAGGCTTATGCTTCCAATTGTTGCAAAAAGATTTCAGGTGATCATTTGGGGGTGCAACTATATTATAAGTTATAATAGTTTTATGTAAACCTGTTGGTTTTTTACCTGTTGGAATTCCATGAGCGGACAAATGTATGTATACGTCAGTGTATTTAGTGAACATACTAATATAATGAATCTTATACTTTCAACATCGATGTACTTTGTGAACATACCAATCTTATAGCAACATAGGAAAAATTCAACCGAGTATATGTAAACCATTCTAAAGTTTGTTGTTATTTCCTGTTTTTTAATAAAAGACTATGAAATACCCTCCAACCCCCACAACTCCAACACCCGCAACGCCGGATTCTTCCCTAGTTATGTTTTAAATTTGAACTTTTATTTTACCACTGTAATCCCTCAATTTCAGAAATAAATTCAGGATTTTAAATACAATGAACAACATTTGTAATATGTATTCATCGGAAAACATTATTACCTCTACCATAATAAAAATCTTATAATATCAGACCTGCATAAAATCAATACGTATATATTTAATTTTTTTTAATATTTGAATCGTGACATGTTTTATTTTAAGTAAGGATTTCAATCCAATTAAATGGAATCATTATAATCCTATTTGTGGGTATATATATATATATATATATATATATATATATATATATATATATATATATATATATATATATATATATAACCTTTTTGTGTACTTGAATCCTTTTAATCTGCATGTTTTAAAAACTAATATGAATGTCATATGTTAAAATCCTAATGTTAAATGATACAAATATTATAACATACATGTTTTATTCTGTGTGTTTTTGTGTGCAATTGTCATGCGTCACTACCACATAAAATATTTGGCTAATTTTCCCGTCCATGCATTGCTTCGATTGTCAATTAATCACCTCCAAAGATTAAACAAATTAGTTTTAATATCTAAAATTAAACAACATTAAATACGTTTTATATATGTAAACACAACTTTCAAACTTAAATAGATATATTCAATCCCTTAAAATCAACTAATCATAATCCTCCAACTTACAAATATCGATTCCATAATATTCTCTTCTATTATTCTCTTCTTTATTGGCGTCTTCGAACCTGCCATTCAAGAATTCTTCTGCATCTCTGCAAACTACTGAAAGTATATCACTTTTTTTCAATCCATCTGGTTAGTCTACAACAAATAATTGTTCACGACTTTATGTTTATGTGATCTGCAATATGTTATTTACTTTATTCCTTTTTTTCTTCTCATTATGTTATGATTTTTCTTTTCATTCTGTTACTTTTTTTCCAAAGAATGGACCATAGAAAATCGGAATAGTAATCCAAGATTTCATTCCATGTCATGTTTGTTTCATTAATATTGCAATATATCATTCTAAATGTTATATGCAGAAAAAAATTCTAAGTAAAAAAAACTTTAAATATATGCAAAAAATAGCATTGTACTTTAGAAAATATGCATCATATGGCATTGTACTTTCTAAAAATTTATTTTTAACAATTTTCCATAAGAAAGTATGTCGTTTTATTGTGTGGCTGATTTGCCCTTGAAATTCTACATCTTTTACAGAAAAACAAAAAAAAAGTATGATGTGCAATAAAAAATACAAATGAGACCACATATTTGAATGTTTTGCCCCTACTCAAAAAACTAATTTATAATTACACATATTTATGCCATATCATTTATTTTTGCATTTTATATAGAAAAGTTAAATCAAACATTGAAACTTAGATAATATGCATCATATAGCATTGTACTTTTTAAGAATTTATTTTTAACAATTTTACCTAAGAAAGTATGTTGTTTTTTTGTCCTTAGAACCCAAGTTCTAACAACATCTGACATATCATATTTTTCCTTCAAAAAAATTTACTAATATGTAAAAAAAATGAAAAATTTAGCAAATGAAATTATAAAACTACTTAAAACCTTACCAATACATACTCCCATGTCTTATATTTATGTGACATTTTGTTACATGAATTATAGATCATAGGCGTGTAAGAACTCGGTAGGTTGATAAGAAGGTTTAATAACAACTCAAACTTAATTTACATGCCCATCAACTTGTAACATCCCGATGTTTTGGTATTTCTAAATTCATCCCTTTAATTTTATTATATGTTATTTTGGCCCCTAAGTCCAAGAGAATGTGCCTTGAAGCCCTAGTGGAATTCTTGTAATTTTTGGCAGGAGAAGTACGCTAAGCCTACATGTGTGTACGTTGAGCGTACTAGGGCGCGCCCTAGTACGTTGGGCGTACACTTATGTACGCGGGGCGTACTAGCAAAAGTTGGACAACCTAATTTTTAGGCTTTGGGTGGTATTTAAACATCTTTATGGCCTCATTTGTCTTCACCTAAACAACCTCTACCCTCTCTTCGTGATTTGAAACCCTAGAAGCATCTTGTGAGGCCATTTCAAGGATTAAAGAGTGTGTTTGTGTGATTAGAAGAAGAAGGAAGAAGATCAAGCTTAACTTGGAGGAAGAAGCACCTTAGATCTGGGATTCATCTTTCATTTACAAGCATTTCAAGGTATAAAGCTTGCACCTTTGTCTCTTAATCTTGTAGATCTAGTTGTGGGGGTTTTATGTCATCTTTTTGGTCCCAAAAGTCTCATCTTGGGATGGCATGTTCTGGAATTTTTGAGTTGTTGTTTCAGACCCTAGGAGGGGTCCTTAGCCATAAAAATGAAGTCCCTTTGGTTAGTTTTGCTCCATTCATCTTGTAAGATGTCTTAATTGATTAAGACCTTGTGTTAAACTCTTATTAGGCGTGTAAATTCATAAAGTTGGAAAATTTATGACTCTACGGTGTGTTTTGGTCATGGATCTGCAATATGGGCTTAGGTGCTTAAGCCATTAAGCACTAAATGGAATTTGGAAGCTGCGAGGGTACGTCCCGCATATAAGGGAGTACGCCCCACATACTCGGTCAACCACCCCGATGGTGGTCTTCTGTGAGGCTTCACGTATGCTAAGCGTACCTCCGAAGTACGTACTCGCATGGGTCAACCTTGTTGAGTTAACTCGGTTGAGTTGACTTGGCTGGGTTGACTCATTTGACTTAGTGGGTTTGACCAGTGGACTTTGACTTTGACTTTGACCAAGTTTGACCGAGTTTGACCTTGAGGGTATTTTGGGATTTTGATGGAATTGGTCATTTGATGGAAATAGGTACCAGTTAGGGAGCTGAGATTCGGAGTCGGACCTTATCAGTTCTGTTCAGTTTGTGAGGTGAGTTTTCCTCACTGTACTCACGGGTCGAAGGCACCAAGGCCGACCCTTTCGATTATTATCCTGATTTATCGTATGATTGTGTACTGTAGTGACTCGTTAGATCCGTATCCTGGTAGATAGGATGTTACTATGCTGTAGTGATCTGTTAGATTTGTATCCTGGTAGATAGGATGTTATTATGCTATAGTGATTTGTTAGATCTGTATCCTGGTAGATAGTATGTTGCTATGTGATCTGTTAGATATGTATCTTAGTAGATAGGATGTTGCTAGGCTGTAGTGATCTGTTAGATCTATATCCTGGTAGATAGGATGTTGCTATGTGATCTGTTATATTTGTATGTTTACTGGTATATGCTAGCTATGGTCGATTATGTTACATGTTGATATGTGATGGTATATTGGGCTTATGCGGTCCTGCTATGTGAAGAAGGCCAAGAGACCTAGGGCGGTCCAGATAGACTAAAAACCTGCGAGGCGGACCATTCAGGCCGAACGCCCGGAGGACGGTATAGATAGGCTGAAGGCCCGGTGCGGCGATCCAGTCATGCTGAAGGTCCTGTGGGCGGTCCAGATAGGCTGAAGGCCTGTAAGGTGGTCCAGTCATGATGAAGGCTCTGTATGCATGCTGTTTGTTATTGTTGTATATATTATGTGTTGGTACTTTAGGGGAAAGCTTACTAAGCGTTGGCTTGCAGTTTTGGGTTATGTTTCAGGTACTTCAGAGGATTGCGGGAAGGCAAAGGCATGACCGTCCACATCCTCATGTTTTGGACTTATGATTTGAGAAAACTCTAATATGGAACATGTTTTGAAAACTATGTTGTAAACAATTTATGTTTTTGGATTGTTTTACAAGTTTAAATTTTTCATGAATTTTATGGATGTTACAAGTTGGTATCAGAGCCTTGGTTTGAGTGAATTGGAGGAACACTCGTGTGAATCTAGTCTCAAACTAAAGAAAAAGAAGTCTAAAAACAATTTTCAAATGGTTTTCAAAATAATCAAGGGGGATGAAATGTGTACGATCAGCCGGAGCCAGTAAATAGACCCCAAATTACCACACAGTTATTTGAGATTGTGTTATGATATGTTAGAACAACATGCTAGTGATATCATAGGGATCTTCAGGAACTGTATGATAGAATTTCCAGATATATGACGCCTTATCTCTTATAGAATACTTGATTGATTGTTGTATGACTCTTTCGTGTGTGAATTGACTATTGAGTGAATACGCTAAGTCACATGCTACATGGGTTGAACGATCTTAGGGTAAGGGATTTGGTCCTACTGTGCAGCTCTTGTCTGAGTCCAACCGTTGTAGGATTAATTCTTTTAGTCTAAGATTTTTTAAGTTGTGCGACATGTGATTGTAGTTATGCGATAGTTACCTGGCACCAGTGGAGGGTCGTGTAGCAGCTAGTAGTAGGGTGAGTTATGTGGGGTCAGCCGGCCAGTTACATTATGTTTAGCCTTCCTCTAGGAAGTGAGGATAGAATGTATGAGTGTGCTAGTGGGCGGGTATTGGTAGGGTTGTTGTGATGATCCTTTAAGACACATACAGGTAGGGGTGGAAGGTAGAATGGGCATGTACTACTGAAAGCACATGACCCGTACGCGTAGCAAGGAAGTCACAACCGCTAAGGCTTTGTTGGGAGTTGGCTCCCCTGGTATGATATGTGTTTCATCTAATATTTCCCTGGTTTATGTTCAGTATGGTGACGAAGAGACGATTGGAAGCGGGATCCGGATCAGGATCGGGAGCCAGTGTCAAGGATAGGCCGGTGTTGTCCGTTTATCAGATGCGGGAGATGATTACCATGGAGGTTTTTCAGATTTTGCAGAAGAATTGTCCGGTGTCGTAGATCGGATCACTAGCAGGGTAATTGCCATGCTCGAGGAGCAAACTGCAGCTTTGTAGTCTGTAAGAGGTGCTACTAATGAGATGGCTACTGGAGGAGATCTGGTTATGGGGACACAACTAAGAAAGAGGAAGAGGGCTCTTTCAGTACAGGACGAGGAGATTGGGGTTGCTGACCTGGGTACTGGGAGTCAGGAGAATCATGAGGTGTGTGGCAAGTGTGGGGGAACTCACAGATTTACTTGTCACAAGTTCAGGTGTTTCAAGTGTGGGGAAAGAGGGCATGTGCAGTGGGATTGTAAGAAGGATCAAATCTGCTTTCACTATCACCTGCCAAGTCATTTCAGGTCCGGATGTCCTACTTTGGAGGTGGAGGGAGTTTCGGTTCCAACACTCATCGTTCATCAGGAGGTTAAGGTCGAGCCACAAGAAATCTCAGGTATGTAATTTGAACCCCAATTCTATAGTGATATTATGGTGAAATTGTTCTTGATTGGTATTGTATCTTCCTTGTAATCTTGACGAGTCGTATCTTGCTAGGCAGGATTCAGTTGTTTTGTGAATTGTTTTGAGTCCTTTGATGGATTCAGTTCAGGGTATGGGTTGGAAGATCTATGGTCAAAGTAGCGGGAATAGTTCATTAGCGAAGTCGGAGTTCGAACGTGATAACATTCGTTAGTTAGGACCGGTAGTTGTCCAGGAGAGAACCTTTGGTGTCATTCAATACCGTTGATAGGGAAGGAGGGATAGCAAGGAGATGGTGGTGTCAGTTGCATGAGTAGTTAGGTCATTAGAAGTGCCAGGGGAATTTTGTTTTCGCAAGGGATTGAAGATGGTTAGAATCTAGAGATTCATTTGAGGATGAGAAGTTAGGGTAAAGATCCACCAGTTCAGAGCAAGGGTTATGGTTTTAGTCTCCAACAAAAGGACTTAAGGATTTGGTGCGGTATCATGAGAAGTGATTGAGATTATCAGACTTGCTAGGATTTCGGGGAGTATTCTTAGGGAATTCAAGAGTTGGACAATCATTGAGATCAGCTGATGTTGGAACGCTATTATTAGTAAGCGCAGGTCATAGTCGGTTCATGAGGATAAGATGGATTGGGAATCAAACAAATTTCATGGGATTGGAGAGCTTTAGCGAATTCAAGTGGGGGAGAATCGATCAGAATCTTCGGGAGTTGACTAGGGTGTGGAACTAGGGTAAGTTTTACATCCCAGTCAAGAGGGAAGCGATACAAGTGGCTGTTTGGATTGAAGTTGTGTAAGTTGGGAGTTCAGGAAACTTCCAACAGTTGGTCAACGTTTCCACTATGATGTATAGCAGGTTGTGGATGGATCCAAGTTGAGGGTTATGTTGGAACCTCGCTGTCTGTTGTGGTTTAGCGATGGATTTGGGGGTTCGAGCATGACCCGAACATCTGATCGGATGTAGTTGAATGCGGGTTTCGACTCAGAGTGAGTAGGGTGTGATGGTCTGGGTGTGGTAAGACCATGGGTGGTTAGAAGAGTTGTAAGACTGCGATGGGATCTTAGCATTCACCAGTTTGAGGTAGACAATTATTAAGGTGGTCATGAGTATAAAGGGGGATCAGTTCGTGCTGTGGGCACGCCGGACAGGATTATTACAACTCGTTTCTCTGTTTCAGGTTGAGGACCATTAGGGTACGAGGCGGAGTCGGGCCTGTGTAGATCTAGTTTGGGTGGGATCTGTGGGCGAGGCCCATGTGCATATGAAAATACAGGTGGGACCTGGTAGAGACTGTTTGGTCAAAGTAATGGATCTTGGTTTAGTAGGAATGGTTATGTGGGGTAGTGAGTGGCGCAGAGGGATGCTTAGGCTATGGTAGCCTTGTCCTTTGGAACTTGGTGGCTGGCCCAGGTGTGAGGCTGGCAGTATCAGCGATGGCTAGGGATCTTTATATCCAAGTTTAGTGAAGGGTTGCCGTGAATCAGAAGATTTCGGGAAATACAAGTGTAGATCCTTGGATCTCCGGTTGTGAATTATGTACCGAGTTGGCTCTTGGGCGAACTCGCGTTGGGAATCGTGAGTGCGGTGTGCAAGGTCTTTGTTTCGATAGGAATTGAATTAAGGAATATGTATGCCAAAGGTATCAGTGGAAGGGTTCAGGGTTAAATGATGGTTTCAGTTTTATGGGAGATTAGGTTCTTGTGATTGTATTATGGTTGGTTCTATCTGTATTGTTGGGTTTTGAGCATTCTAACACACCTATGGTGTACATGCAACCCTAAATACCTTGGATCTATGTTTTCTCTATTATACATGAAAATATCAATTTTCCAAGGTATTGTTCTAACTAGCATAATATAAAGTACATGTAATATAAAATCTTGTAGAATTACATACCTCTTTGTTGGTGCTTGATTTCTTCAAGCTTTAAGAGCTTAGCCCCAATAGTGTGGAAGCCTCAAATGGAATCACAAATCACCAAAACACCTTGGAAGAACTTGAGAGAATATGTATGCACACTAAAATCGGCCCACTCTTATTTTCACACACTTGTGCCAATTTTGTGAGCCAAGGACCCCTTTATATATTATGGAGGATTAGGGTTACATCCATGTAAACCCTAATACCCATGACCTTTCATTTACATAGGATCCATGGGTTAAAAGCTCCATGGACCATCCATGAAAGCTTAGCCCAACCTAAATGAACTTGGCCCATTCCATATATATAAGAGTCCATATTTAATTAGTTCTTTTTTTATCACTTAATTAATTCTAAATTAATTCTTGATCAATACTAATTAAATAATATGATTCCATATTAATATATTAGAACTTATAATATATTAATATAAATCATAAATATACTATTCTCAAAAGACTATCCATATAAATTGTGTCGGTGAAGTGCAACCCAAATGGACCATGCCGGGTCGGGTCCAGTACATACCAAATATAGTTATGGACTTAGACATTAATCCAACAGTCTCCCACTTGGATAAGTCTAAAACTATTATTGAGTATGACTTCAAAACCTAACTGGCAATCGTAGCTCTTGAAGCCGCTGTCGAACTCTGACCTTGTCAATGACTTGTCCATTAGATAAGGGATCATATATTCCTCCATTCTAGATATCATATGGACTGAGACATGGATTATAATCATTCTCTCTGTCCATTTGTTGTTTCCCGATTTTCGATTTATGATGACTGACTGATTGAACAAATCAAATCAGTCCTGGCTTGGCCAAGCACTCACATGTGTCATCGCTAAATCATCGAGGGGCCCACAGATATCGCTTTTATCTCGAAGGTAAAAGGAATGGATAAAATTCGACTCATATGGCTTGTTCTACTACTTGTTGAATCATACACAAAGGCACGTTTTATAACATCGAGTTACCAAATGCGTTTTCGTGCAATCAATGTATAACCAACTCATAGTAACAACTCATATCTCTAGGTTTGAAGAATATAAGATATTATCGTCTCATGATCACTCGTGATAAAATCCATGAAGTGATTCAAATGAGCGCGGGTTGAATCCAATACTCAGAACTTATGAGCACTCATGAGTGTTGTAGCACCACTTTGTCCACCAACTTGGACATGTACAAACCAACCCATGACAGTCTTGATTCATATCTACTTCCAACATATGACCGACTGTGGATGGTTTGAATAACTTAATCATTCAGGAAGAGCGACTTAGTTATTCTGGAAGTCAAAACATGCAAAGTGAAACACAAGAATAAATGAATCAAATATGGTATCAAACCCTATGAATATAAATAAACACTTTTATTTATCACCATACTGATTACTCATTATTCATTGTTTCGGTTTTATCAACTTTATACTTGAATTAAAAACACTAGTTGTCCCATGCTCCAAGCATGTACACTATGTTTTTCTTAAACAATAGCTTTGCCATACACGAAGTATGCACTCTATGTTTGTCTGTGATCCTTACTTTGTGAAATAAACCAATTGAACATAATTTCAATGATTCTAATTTCACACTCCCAAATCCTTATCGAAAAATGTGAGAATTTCAAATTCCTATCATTTATCGAAATCTGTTTAGATTTTAAACTTATATGCACTGACCCTCCTGTAATGAATATGTACAAAGTCACAAAGACTTGTCAACAGTCATTATAAGGTATTCCAATGGAGATCAACTCCGTGGAAACTAAGTCTCATATTCAAAGTACATTGCTTTGGGCATGCTTCTTGCATTAAGTTTTCTAATCTTACACAAATAACTTCCACCTATGGAGACAACTCCATATTCTCATTTTGACTATCAATTCTGAATAAGAGATGCCTCTTTTCAGAATATGTCAATATGGTCCTTCCAAAATTAGCACTATACTTCCAACTGTTCCTGAGCAACCAATCTTTGGTAAACCTCAGATTGTCCTCGACAATTGCTTAATCATTTTAGTCATATCCAATTCTAGACCTTTCCCCTTCTTAATGCCTTTGGGCATTTGGAAAAATTTAGAAATGACAAATATTATAGCACATGCAATCGATCCTGTACCCAAAGCAAATGGTACACGATTAATGATGTCTCACATAAAGACATGATTCTAGACCAGTCTTTTGCTACAATATTTTTATTTGCCATGTTTTCAAAATTTGACTATGAAGAGGGATGCCGTAATCATAATTGAATTTTGAGAACGCAATATATAGAATTTCCTTAAGTTGAACCAATCCAACATGAAATTCATATATATTCTTGACTAAAGATGATTAAGGTCTCAATCTAAGCCTTTAGAACTGAAATGAAGTATATCCTCTCCCTTAATTATAGCAAAACAACTTTTTCAATCCCTGCAGCCTCACGAATTGAAACTTTTGTTTTCTATAATTAACATTGCTAACTTGCAACACTAACAATAATTATCATGCTCCCACTAACATGATGATTATTAGCATAACACTTATGCTCCCACTAGCTTTGACATGTACTCAGAAATCAGCTGGACTTCTAGAAATCAATACTTTATTGACTTTCTTACCAAAGTTCAGATTTCTGATACGAGATGCTTTGATAAAACTTTATCAAAATCATACACCTTTCCTTAGATAGCATGCACGTGTGTCTAAACAATTTCAGAACTATGAAAAGGGATGCCGTAATCATAGTCTCAATTGTTTAGACCTTTTGCCATCTGCTTCAAATCTACTTGGTGGAAGTGTTTCCTCACCATCATTTTCATGAATCAGAGAGAAACCTTATGACCCTTAGATTTTATGGTGTATGTGTTCTTATCCATGTGAATCGTCAAAACCATAGTCACAAGACAAGGATAATGACAAATCCAAACTCATATGGACTGAACTTATGCAATCTTAACTTCTTGCCACCTGGCAGTACAGGGCCTGCCATTGCTTCCAAGTTGTTATGCAACCAATTGAGAACTTTCAGAACTCCTATGCAAAGCCAACTTTAACTGGAATGGGCACAGAATATGTCAACACGATAGGTTATAAACCTCAAGTCATGTGCTAGTGAAGAACCTCAGGTTTTTATTCTTGATTAGTTCTTGAAATTCTTTTTAGGATCTTTAAGACTCCCACTATCCTCTTGACATATAAGACTATCTTGCCAAATATTCAAGAGATAGTGCGAATTCTTTATCAAGACAAACACTTCACACAATTGGCCTTAGTTGGTCTTTGTTTTATCCAAAACATCACAACTTACCAATTTCAAATGTACAAGAGTAGGACACTTTTACTCTTACATTTGACAAGTGTTTTAAACCTTTCTTTAAGATATGTCACTCAAGTTACAATCTTGGAGTATGACTCTAAGAATTGTTTTGGAACGAAGTATGACTCATCTTCCTGATCTAACCATTTCAACAATTCATGACTCCTCTTCTTAGTCATAAGAATGCACTAAGATGACCTTTAGAGGACTAATTGTGATATGATTTCTAAATCATTAAGATGATCACAAACATGATACTAAAGTACTCTCCCATCTTTTCAGATTTAAGAAACTTTTATCTTTCTGCCTAATTTGATTCTTCCCATTCGTGCTGCCATACATTGAGACTTTTCCAATGTTTCAGAATTATACTTAAACTTGTAAGTACAACCATATTTACTAAACTTTAGTAAATCAAATAGTCTTAACGAGCTTTGTGGTGGACATGACCACTGCACAAGAATGTATACTCGATCCCTTTAGTCCTTCACTTGACTCACACATCCATGTGAACAAGTAATTAGTCTTGATTTTCCAATGCTTGAAAGTTCTCATTCATCATACTATTCAACTTGCATGATTCCAAGTTTCGGTCCAATTGAAACTTGGGCGATGAGGAACTTTCCTGATTTGGTAAATTTAGACACTACCACAAATGAAAGAATCAAATCCATTTTCCAATATTGCTGTCAGTGGAATCATATAAGCAACAATTTTCCACAAATGCCATTGTAAGGATACTTCAAATAAATAAAATTAAACAATTTTCTTTTATTTTAAAACTTTGCGGAAAAACTTATCCTTACAATCCACATGAAAAATTGTTGTTATCTATTCCTTAGCAATATATCATAACTTCTTAAGCAACTGCTCAAAATTCTGATGCGATCGAAATCCACCTTCGCGATCAGAATCAGCATATACTTCCTTTAAGATTTCTCTCTATTCTTTGATTCTTAAAACATCAACAAGTGACCCAGTCACATCATGTAATGAGGATCTCAGAATAGAACTTAACAGAGTTAGATAATGGGCTCTACCTGATGTAGAGTCAAACTTATTGACTTTAACATCCTTAGGTAAATTTGGCAGCTTTGCAATCAACGCCCCTTCCTTTGGCAAAATAAACATATGGACCCTTTGGTAATGGGACTATCTCAGACTTAGCCTTTCTCTTTACCATTTGGTCAACCGGGTTGACTATGGCCAATCCCTTTCCATTGGGAAGAGAATGCTTTTTCTGGATTTCCAGTGTCACCATTGTCATTGTCCATAAAGTTTTTGGGAAGTTGATATTCTAATCAAATTTGCTTTACTATCGTTCCAAATCATTGCTGATTCAGCAGCACCAAGCAAATAGATATGATCATTAAGGTTCATGTCATAGTCTGTTTCATAATAGTCCCAAAGGAACTCACTATGTGACTTAGAAAGTGATTGAACATCCAACTTTATCAAGACTTTGACACCCAACTCTCCCGGCTTGTCAATATGTGACTTCATCTCTAAGATGTGATCACACATAGACCTTGCTTGCCATTAGGGCTTGAGTGACCTTGAACTTGTGGGTTAGGGAGAATAATTGGAGGAGGTGGAGGAAGAGAAGTATGACTTCCATGAGCCAAACTCGGGAAGTCATATTCATTAGGAAAGCTTGGTTTGGGAAGATCATTGTTGTCTAAACCAGACATCAACAATGGGAGAAATTCACGTAAAGTTGATTTAAGTCCTTAATATAACACCCAATATGATATATTAAGGCTAGGACCCAACAAACTATTTTATACCTTGGAAGAGGGATGCCGTAATCCAAGCTATAAAATATTTGAAGGTAGGTGAATGACGATTCACCAATTTCCACCAAGATAAACGAAATGTATTATTAGGTTTTAATTGGTTTTGAAACTCCTAGATTCTTTTGAGATTCATTGAACTTTTCAATGGCATGTTTCAATCTCGAGTGTGCCCTTCAGGTTTTGTGACTGGGATGTCGAGGATCACAAAACAAGGTGTGAAGTAACCATGCAAATATACTTGGTACCCTTAATATTTACCCCTCAATCGATGTGCCGGTTAACCACACACGCTCCAACGATACTATGATAAACATTAAGTTACCCTTTGCCTACCTTGTTAAGTCCAGGTTAGTGTGCCGGTTAACCATACACGCTCCACTAACAGCTTAAACAAAGTGCAAAGTGTAATTTCATGGATTAACACCTTATTCACATTTTCCTAAGTAACTAAGATTGAGAATTTATAAGTGTTTAGTTACTTAGTATTTATCATTATACTTATAATGAAGGGAGAATTATAGTCCTTGTCCTACCTGTTCGGCTAACGACCCTCCACCAGTCAAGGAAGCGGTGGTGAGAGTGGACACCCATTAAACTGCCATTTTATAGGCAGTAACCTTATACCCCCCTTATAGACCGGCTTCGTGAATGAGGCCTACTAATGGTAAGACGAATTGCTCTTATACATATAATATATTAAACTTTTAATATTATAATAGTATAAGGGTGTATTTTAGATATTTAAAATACTTGGTGGTTTAATCTATTAATTAAACTATACTCTTAATTTAATTAAATTTAAACCATGTCATTATGGAATTATTAATTCTCTTTTAATTAAACACTTTAATTATCTATTAATAAAGTCCATAAGAGTTAATTGAATTATTCAATAAAAACATCATAATTCCAATTATTAAATTCAAAATTAAACCATTTAATTAATTGTTTAAGTTATGAACCCAAGAGTTTTAGAATTCAATTCTTTTTTTTTATCATAAAAAACTTTTTCCAAATTCCAAAACTTGAGGACAAGTTTTGTAACTCTTGAAAACTTTTGGATTCCATAACTTATGGAGTTAAATACTTGTTTTATGATGAAACTTTTCATGTTCCATAACTTATGAACAAGTTATGGAATTCTTTAAAACATTAAGACCAAGTTTTGTAACTCCATAAAAAACTTTGAATCAATTTTTTTTAAAAACCTTTTCATATCCATAACTTATGGAGGTTTCAAAAAAGTCTTTAGATCAAACTTTTAAAACTAATAAAATAATCATATCATTTTATCTTTTACTAAATTTGACCTAATTCAACTCATATAACAAATGATTCAAATTTTACAAATAATTAGTTTTTCACAAAAACAAGTAATTATCTTAAAATTTGACAAACGTCATGTTTTTTTTTTCCCTTTTTTTTCCAACTTGAAAATAAAACATTTGCATCAATATAACAGAAAACAACCTGTGGCTCTGATACCACTGTTGGGTTTTGAGCATTCTAACACTCCTATGGTGTACATGCAACCCTATAAACCTTGGATCTATGTTTTCTCTATTATACATGCAAATATTAACTATTCCAAGGTTTCATCCTAACTAGCATATTATGAAGCACCTATACTACAAAGTTCTAGTTAGATGACATACCTTTTGATGTAGCTTGATGTCTTCAAGCTTTAAGAGCTTAGCCCCAATAGTGTGGAAGTCTCAAATGGAATCACAAATCACCAAAACACCTTGGAAGAACTTGAGAGAATATGTATGCACACTAAAATCGGCCCACTCTTATTTTCACAAACTTGTGCCAATTTTGTGAGCCAATGACCCCTTTATATATTATGGAGGATTAGGGTTACATCCATGTAAACCCTAATACCCATGACCTTTCATTTACATAGGATCCATGGGTTAAAAGCTCCATGGACCATCCATGAAAGCTTAGCCCAACCTAAATGAACTTGGCCCATTCCATATATATAAGAGTCCATATTTAATTAGTTCTTTTTTTATCACTTAATTAATTCTAAATTAATTCTTGATCAATACTAATTAAATAATATGATTCCATATTAATATATTAGAACTTATAATATATTAATATAAATCATAAATATACTATTCTCAAAAGACTATCCATATAAATTGTGTCGGTGAAGTGCAACCCAAATGGACCATGCCGGGTTGGGTCCAGTACATACCAAATATAGTTATGGACTTAGACATTAATCCAACAGTCTCCCACTTGGATAAGTCTAAAACTATTATTGAGTATGACTTCAAAACCTAACTGGCAATCGTAGCTCTTAAAGCCGCTGTCGAACTCTGACCTTGTCAATGACTTGTCCATTAGATAAGGGATCATATATTCCTCCATTCTAGATATCATATGGACTGAGACATGGATTATAATCATTCTCTCTGTCCATTTGTTGTTTCCCGATTTTCGATTTATGATGACTGACTGATTGAACAAATCAAATCAGTCCTGGCTTGGCCAAGCACTCACATGTGTCATCGCTAAATCATCGAGGGGCCCACAGATATCGCTTTTATCCTGAAGGTAAAAGGAATGGATAAAATTCGACTCATATGGCTTGTTCTACTACTTGTTGAATCATACACAAAGGCACGTTTTATAACATCGAGTTACCAAATGCGTTTTCGTGCAATCAATGTATAACCAACTCATAGAACTTATAATATATTAATATAAATCATAAATATACTATTCTCAAAAGACTATCCATATAAATTGTGTCGGTGAAGTGCAACCCAAATGGACCATGCCGGGTCGGGTCCAGTACATACCAAATATAGTTATGGACTTAGACATTAATCCAATAAATACGTGTAGGTGCGGAAGGTAGTATGGGCCCGTACCACTGGAAGCACAGGACCCGTACACGTACCAGGGAAGTCACATCCCCTAGGGTCTTGTTGTGGATTGGTTCATATGGTATGATATGCGACTCATCTGATATATTTCTAATTTATTTTCAGTATGGTGGTTACGAGGCGATTTGAGGCTGGATCCGGATCAGGAGCAGGAGCGAGTGGCCATGATAGGCCATGGCGGACTGAGGACTAGGCTAGGGAGATGATTCATGCCGAGGTAGTAGGGGCAGGAGCGAGTGGCCAGGATAGGCCAGGGCTAATTGAGGACCAGGTTAGGGAGATGATTCATTCTGAGTTTGTTTCTATTGTCTGGGCAGATACCGGAGTTGGTTGGGTTTATCAAGACCACCATGGTGGAGTTCTTTGATGACCGATACCCTACACTTTCTGAGGCTGCTGCTGCTGCAACTTCCGCAACCATCACTGCCATGGGGATTGGCAGGGGGATAGCCTTCCAGTTCTGAGACTTTAACAATACGAACCCCCGGTGTTTGATGGGGTTCAGGATCCGATCATTTCCATGAGGTGGCTGTCTGACGTTGAGGGATGTTTCTTTACTTGCTCCTGCCCAGCTGACTAGAAGGTCAAGTGCGCTATGAACCTTCTTCGGTCTAGAGTGAAGGATTGGAGGCTAGTTACAGGTTCATATACTCCAAAGCAGAGAGCTACTGTATCATGGGAGCAGTTCTATGAGATTTTTTGCTCGATATACGTTCCTATGGTTGAGAGGGAGAGATTGGCCCAAGAGTATTTGGACACGGCAGGGTATTGAGTCAGTGACGAAGATTACCAAGATGTTCACTGAGAGAACGTTGTTTTTACCTGAGTTTGCTGCTTTTGAGCAAGCGTAGATGACCCGGTACTTGAGCATGCTAAAGACGGATATCCACCAGTTTGTGTCCACCCAGCGATATGGTTCACTCATTGAGTTACATGAAGCTGCTAGGCGGCGGGATTTTGAGGTGGAGCTCCAGAAGAGGGACCAGAGGCAGGCTCCAGTACAGTCGCAACCCGCAGCAAAGCAGTTTAAGCCCGCTGACATGAGATCTGGGAGTCAGAGCGCTGCACTTGTTGCAAGTGAGGCAAGGTTCATGATGGTCCTTCTCGATCTACTTCTCAATGCCACAAATGTGGCAAGGAGGGGCACTTTGCGAGGGATTGTCACCAGCCGACCCCAATACTGTAACGCCCGTGTTTCTAGGCTAGGCACTAATGATGATGTAATAGTCTAGGTTAACCTTTGTAGCCCGTTTCGAAATAAATGTATTATTTGGGTATTATGTGTTTTGTGCTTAATTGTGTGACTTAAATGAATTAAGGATAAAAATGAGCGTCATAATAAAATGTTAGATAAACCCGATATCTATACCTAAAGAGGTAGTGATCGAGACAAGGATTCCGAATATATAAAGAATGCCGAAATCCGAGTTATAACGAAGAAGTTATGACATGTCGAAGTTTCGCAACAGAACCAACACGACGCTGTATGCCATAAAAAGTGAATTTATGATGGAACGCTTTTTAGCCTCAGTGATCTAAACGAAAGTCGTAGAACGCGTTAAACCGAGAGCATGCATAAAAAGAACGTCGAAATCTGACTTCGTATGAGGAAGTTATGATTTTTCTAAGTTTCAGCTTAGCAGTATGCAGCCCAAAACTCGATATTTAGATCGAGTGATTTCTAGCCGAAACAATCTAAACAAGAATCGAAGATCTCATCGATAGTAGTGCAACGGTAAAAAGACAGATGAAAACGGACGTCGGATGAGGAAGTTATGAATTAGTAACGGACATTTCCTGTCCCGACCTACTAAAAATAAAATATTAAAAATAAAGTCGAAATTAGCCGATGGAGTCTAAATGAAAGTTATAGAGCATAATCTCACCTACGCGTGGATATAAATAACGTCGAAAACGGAGCTCGTATGCGAAAGATATGAATTTCTAAAGTTAGGGGCACGAACTTCAACCCCTGTCAGGAATCACGACGTGAACAGGACCTTCACGACGTGAACAAATGATTGACGTCTCCCAGAGCCTGACAGACTGATGTCGCGTTTACGCACCAGATGATGACCAAGTTCACGACGTGAACTAGTGGTTCACGACGTGAATTCTGAATTTTCAGCCTATAAATAGAAGTCGAGGGTATCCGGTTTTGGTTGCTAATTTACACTCTCTTTCACTCTTTATACTCTCTTTAGCCTACTTTTAACACCCCGATGTCCCGGTATCATCCCGATACCCGAAGCAAGTCCCGAAGCCCCGAAGATCCCGAGAAAAAGAGTTTTCAATCTGAAGCTCTGCCCGCAAGAAGTCCGGTTTCTGAGAAAACATTCCGGTTTCATCGAAGAATATTACTTTAAGAGCCGTAGTGCTATCCGATCATCGTCTTATCAAGTGAGTGTATAGTCACTTTGATCTTACACATAGATATGAAGTATTTTATATGAAATACGTGTTATGTGAATATATATTGTTTGTTTATTTGAGATGAATGTTGAATGAATGATTTATACAGGTTTAAAATGATTTAAACTGCTTATGTATTTTATATCTACAGAAATGTTGGGTAA
This sequence comes from Lactuca virosa, assembly GCF_052849685.1. Classification (NCBI taxonomy): domain Eukaryota; kingdom Viridiplantae; phylum Streptophyta; class Magnoliopsida; order Asterales; family Asteraceae; genus Lactuca; species Lactuca virosa. Next base: position 265,023,876 of record NC_136427.1, read on the forward strand.
AACATGGGTAGATAAAATAGTTGGTATATGTTGAAAGATGAGTTGGAAAAATGAAATGATCGGTGATATAGATCATGGGATGAGGGTGAGGGATGAAATATGAGAGAAGCCCTTACCCAAGTGCTGGCCCCCGTCATTCAACAGAGTATGGATGACAACCATGGACTATTCTAGACGGTCTGTGGAGCACTAGCATGTTCGCTCCCTGTGAGTGTGTGAACTACATGTTCATCAGTGTACTCTAAAAACCCACTGACATGTATTGCAGGTGGATTCCCGTGAATAATATTGTCGATAAATGAGAGCTATGGACTTAGCACATGTTGTATAAACCCGGGCGACGATGTGACTTCGTGCCTATACCTTAGGATGAATCCTTAGGAATGAGTGATAGATGATTCTTAGGGTAAATCCTTAAGAAATAAATAAGATAATGGGGTGGGAAATTTCGTTGATTGTTTAATGTTTAAACATAATAAATTTATTATTTGTGGGTTGAAAACCCTATATGCTCACCGGGCTCCCAAGCCTGACCCACTCAGTTTTTCTTTGTATTACAGGTAGTGGCACCAGAGCATAAGTTGGATGACTTATCAAGATATTTTGGATTATAGATCAGTAGTTGTAAATAACTGTTGTAAGGTCAATTTTGTACTGTTTATGCTTTTGGTCTGTATCGGAACATGACATCCCGAAATTTTTGTTATATAATGCAAAATACGTTTCTTTAAGAAATGCTTTGATAAATTCTTATCAAATTTTGTTTTGGGAACAAATTCCGCAACTCTTTTAATCAAAGGATTACTCTGATTTTATTTTAAAAGCATAAATTAAATCGGTCTTTTCTGGCCGTGAAATTGGGGATGTCACAGTTGGTATCAGAACATTAGTTTAAGCGAACTAGGAATTTGTAGGATTTCTAGACTTAAACTTAGAATGCTAAGCGATGATTGTGAGAAGAGTGTCTACCGTATTTTAGACACGAGCACTAGTATATTTTAGGAAAGATGCCTAAAATGCTTTTATGTGCTAAATGCTATATGTTTGCCATATATGATATTGTTTGTTCGGATCTATGGTCTGTTGCCGACCGGATCTGGAAACCTTATGTGCTTAGGATTCTAAGCGTATGACTACGATATTAGAACTAGCATGTAAACGTTTTGAAGTGATAAGGATGATTTGAACCTCTATCGAAATAGAGATCTAAATTCGCCTAATTTGGTGTATAGATCGAAATGGCAAGAACACAAAGTGGATTGGGAAACGATAACCCGTAGCTTGAGCCACACGTGATTGAGAGTGCACAATAAATAACAGCTGCACCTGAGCCAATCACGATGGCAGGAGTACAAGCAATGGTGCGGACGATGTTGGATCAACAGATGGAAGAGACAAAACGTTTACTTCAACAAAGTAAGGATGAACTTATTGTGCCAGTACGTCAGACACCTGCTCTTGGGGCAACTATCTGGGTTGCTAAGTCTATTGAAGAAATAATCAACGACAGGACCACCAACAAGGTTTAAGTTGGTAAGAAGAGGAAATTTGAGGGTTCTTCAAGGTCCAACAAGAGCAATATGTTCTTAAAGTCTGGAAAAAGAGGAGTTAAAGAAAAATGGTGCGGGAAGTGCAAAAATAAACACTCTGGAAGGAAGGTGACTTGCTTCAAGTGTGGAGAGACTGGGCATTATGCCGATGAGTGTACGCTTCCCAAGAGGGTGTGTTACGGATGTAGGGAAGGAGGACATATTTCTAGGGACTGCCCGAAGAAAAATGAAGTAGCAAGGCCGAGCGCACCGCCAACGCCAAGGGAATTTCAGAATATCCTCGATGAAGCAAATAACAACGCTAGGAATTAGAAGTAAAGACTTGATGCCCGAAGATCAAGTTAAGAAGTAGCAATGTGAATAGTAGCATGTGGTATAGCCTATTAGAGGCATAAAATAGGGTAAACTTGAACCTCTGTGTAATCGTTTCAAGAAATAATATAAACCCTAGTTTTGTTATTTGATGTATTGAATGACACCTATCAGAAGATATCGTAAGTGGTATCTTGCCTTTAGAATATGTCTGATAAAATAACAGTACGTTTAAAGGAGTACGGTACGTCTGAAGTACACCTTCGATTGGCAGGATGATGGAACGGTTGGTGTAATTCTTGAAGTTGTCCCATCGTCTAGCATTTCCATCACCAATCGAGTTGAAGCATGATTGATGATTGAAGATCCGCATGAAAGAAGTCCTAGTAGAGCCTAGGGAAATTTTTATGATTATTTGGACACATTCGTATGTGCTAAATTGATTTGTGATTTTAGGACTCGGGGACTGCGAGACAATACTTGGGACGAGTATGAGTAGGTGTGAATGGTAGTAGAGGCCTATACTACCGGAAACACAGGACTAACACTTGGATCAGGGAAAGTCACAAGGTTACCAAGGAGCTAGTGATTGATTTCGTTTTGTTCATGTTCGTCGTTACCATCGTTTCGGTAATGACTAAGAAGATGACTGATATTCCGACCCTAGAGGTTATATCGAATCGAGTCCAACCAAGATGAGTTAGTTATGTGGTTCAGAGAACCAACTCCGATGTAGTATGTCACTCAATCGGGAGAATTGAAGTATCCCAATCATTATTAAAGTAAGAGGCTTGTAGCTAGAAATACTACATGTTAGTACATAATATGATGAGAGGTCATTAGAACATGACCCATCAGTCTACTATGGTAATCAAAGGAAAGAACTTATCTTGAGCTTGGAGGAGTCTCCAATAAAGATCGGGATTGTGACTTGAAGGTCACAATTGAAAGTTCAACATGGAATAGGGAGCGGGTGCAAGATTGAACACCGCCTGCATATAAGAATTCCAAAAGTAGATACTTATTCGAAGGAAACATAATAGTTACGACTATTACCTTGGATGAAGAGATAACGTATGGAGTCATTATACAAGCCATGTCTTGTTAGTGTTTCCGAAAACGGAGTTGAAGACTTCGTAGTCTGTAGTGACGCATCTGGAGCTGGGTTGGTTTGTGTTCTAACCCAAAGGAATAAGGTGATAGCATATGCATCGAGGCAATTAAAAGAACGCGAAAAGAACTACCCCACTCATGATCTGGAGTTGGTGGCGGTAGTATTTTCCCTAAAGATATGGAGGCATTACCTCTATGGCGCAAAGTGAAAAATTTTCACTGATCATAAGAGTCTTCAATATCTCGTTAATCAGAAGGAATTAGACATGAGGCAAAGACGCTGGCTAGAGTTACTTAAGGACTGCGACTGTGAGATACTTTACCACCCCGGTAAAGCCAATGTTGTTGCTGATGCTCTCAGTCGGAAATTCAATATTGAAAGAAAAGGCCAAGAGCGTTGAGAATTGAAGTTGTCTCGACAATTGTAGAAAGTATAAAGAAACCTCAGGAGGAAGCTTCAGAGAAAAATGACCGAAAGGAAGAACGTTTGGGCAAAACGTTAGTGCTCGGTATAAACAGTCATGGACTGAAGGTATTCCAAGAGAGGATTTGGGTACCTAAGATGGGAGGAGTAAGAGGTATTCTGATGGAAGAAGCTCACAAAACCATGTACTCAATTCATCCTGGAAACACTAAACTGTATAGGGACCTAAAACCCTACTACTGGTGGCCGACGATGAAGCTTGATGTTGCAAAGTATGTGGCCGAGTGTGTGACATGTGCAAGAGTTAAGGCACAACATCAGAAACCATATGGGAGTTTAGAACCTTTGCCCGCACCTATGGGTAAATGGGGGGACATTGCTAGGGATTTTGTCACTAAACTGCCCAGAACAAAGAACGGTCACGACATGATTTTGGTAGTCGTTGATCGCTTCACTAAGAGTGCGCACTTCATAGCAGCCAATGAGAAATGGTCTATGGCTAAGTTTGCGAATTCTTACGTGAAGGAAATTGTGAGGCTTCACGGTGTTCCGCTAACGATTGTATCAGATCGTTACAGCCGTTTCACCTCAAGGTTTTGGAGAAGTCTACAAGAGGAATTGGGTACCAAGTTGTGTTTAAGTACAGCTTACCATCTGCAAACTGATGGTCAGAGCGAGAGAACGATACAAACACTGGAAGATATGCTGAGAGCATGTACTCTGGAATTCCAAGGTAACTGGGATGAACATCTACCTTTAGTAGAATTTTCCTACAATAATAGTTTCCACTCGAGCATAAAGATGGCACCTTATCAAGCTTTGTACGGACAAAAGTGTCGTACGCCGTCTTGTTGGCTTGAGGCTGGTGAAAAGCAATTTATGGGACCCGAGATAGTCCATCAGACTGTCGAAAAGTTAAAGGTAATCAGGGAGAGAATGTTAGCATCTCCGGATAGTCAGAAGAGCTATGCTGACAAGAAAAGACGACCGATGACTTTTGAAGTTAGGGATTTGGTTTTGCTTAAAGTCTCACCGTGGAAGGGACTTATAAGATTTGGAAAGAAAAGGAAAGTTGAGTCCAAGGTTTATTGGACCGTTTAAAGTTCTTTAGAGGATTGGGAACCAAGCTTACAAGCTAGAACTACCAGAAGAACTAAAGAGTATTCATAACACTTTCCATGTGTGTTATCTGAGGAAATTCACGGGAGAAGTTCCCAGCATGATTCCAATTTCTGAATTAAGGATTAATGAGAACAAAGGGTTAATTGAGAAACCAGAGGCAATCGTTGACCGAGAGCATGCATAAAAAGAACGTCCAAATATGATTTCGTATGAGGAAGTTATGATTTTTCTAAGTTTCAGCTTAGCAGTATGCAACCCAAAACTCGATATTTAGATCGAGTGATTTCTAGCTGAAACAATCTAAACGAGAATCGAAGATCTTGTCGATAGTAGTGCAACGGTAAAAAGATAGACGAAAACGGACGTCGGATGAAGAATTTATGAATTAGTAACGGACTTTTCCTGTCCCGGCCTACTAAAAATATAATATTAAAAATAAAGTCAAAAAATTAGCCGACGGAGTCTAAATGAAAGTTATAGAGCATAATCTCACCTACGCGTGGATATAAAGAACGTAAATAACGGAGCTCGTATGCGAAAGATATGAATTTCTGAAGTTCGGGGCACGAACTTCAACCCCTGTCAGGATTCACGACGTGAACAGGAGCTTCACGACGTGAACAGATGATTGACGTCTCCCAGAGCCTGATAGACTGACGTCACATTTATGCACCAGATGATGACCAAGTTCACGACGTGAACTAGTATTGAGGCGGGAACGGCTGTATGCCAAGTTCTCGAAGTGTGAGTTTTGGTTACGATAGGTCCTGGGACATCTCGTTAACCAAAATGAGATTTTGGTCGATTCGGCCAAGATCGAGGCTGTAATGCAGTGGGAGGTTTCAGAATCTCCCTTAGAGATCAGGAGTTTCTTGGGTTTGGCGGGAAATTATCAGGGATTTATCCAGTGTTTCTCCAAGATTGTTGTACCCATCACTCTTCTGACAAGGAAGGGAGTGGACTTCCGATGGGTCCTGAGCAACATACGACATTTGAGACACTACGACAGAGGTTATGTGAGGCCCTAATGTTAACCTTTCCGGAGGGTGTCAAGGATTTCGTTGTATTTTGTGATGCATCCATCACTGGTTTGGGGGCGGTTCTTATGCAAAGAGGGCGAGTGATTGCATATGCTTCTCGATAGCTGAAGCCGTATGAGGCACATTATCCTACTCATGACCTGGAGTTGGGGGCAGTGGTGTTTGACCTCAAGATTTAGAGACATTATCTATATGGGGTCTGTTATACCGTTTACACGGATCACAAAAGTTTGTGATATCATATGGACCATCCGAACCTGAACATGAGGCAACGCAGGTGGGTGGACGTGGTCAAGGAATATGACTACGAGATCCTTTACCATCCGGGTAAAGCGAATATGGTAGCGGATGCCTTAAGCCGCAAGTCGGTTGGATCTTTAGCTGGGGATATGTGTATGCAGATATCCATTGATTCTACACTTTTGCATTTGACCAGAGGGACACAGGTAGAAGAAGTAAAGAACGAGAAATGGAAACATGAGAGGATCAGGGGCGAGATCGACATGTTTGTCACCGATAGTCGGGGATTGTTGACCCGTTGCGGTTGGGTTTGGGTTCTGGTTTCTGGTGGGATCAGGCATATATTTTTGGAGGAGGCTTATAAGTCTCGTTTTTCGGAACACCCGGGAGCCACCAAGATGTATCATGATTTGAGACTAAGTTACAGGTGGTCGTGTATGAAGAAGGAGATAGCCTAGTATGTTGAGAGGTGCTTGACCTGTAGAATGGTCAAGGCCGAGCGTTAGAGGCTGCATGGTAAGCTATAGCCTTAGGAAGTTCCCATGTATAAGTGGGAATAGATCACCATGGATTTCATCACCAATCTACCAAAGACGGCCAAGGGTTTTGATGTTATATGGGTCATCGTGGATCGATTGACCAAGAGTGCCCACTTTTTGGCCATCCGGGAGAGTTCCTCGGCCAAAAAGTTGGCCGGTGTGTATGTTCGAGCGATTATTGCTCAGCATGGGGTTCCGATATTCATTGTATCTGACCGAGATGTTCGGTTCACTTCCCGATTCTGGCAGAAGTTCCATGAGGAATTGGGTACGAGGCTACATTTCAGCACTGCTTATCATCTGTAGACTGACGGCCAGAGTGAGCGGATCATCTAAACACTTGAGGATATGTTGCGGGCTTTTGTAATAGATTTTGGTAGGAGTTGGGATTCCTACCTACCTCTTGCAGAGTTTTCCTACAACAATAGCTATCACTCCAACATTGGTGCTGAAGAGTTTTGAGCATTCTAACACTCCTATGGTGTACATGCAACCCTAGAAACCTTGGATCTATGTTTTGTCTATGATACATGCAAAATTGTTTTTCCAAGGTTCATAACCTATCTAGCATACATGGGAAACTTTTAATCATAAAAGTTAGTAAGAAATACATACCTTGTAGTAGTTTGGATTCCTTGAAAGCCTTGTGAGCCTAGCACCTCAAGTGTGATGCCTCAAATGTCTCACACAACACCAAATGCACTTGGAATAACTTAGAGAGAAATGGAACACTTCTAAAATCGGCTATCCCTCACTTGTTCTCTTAGTGGCCGATTTTGGTGAATAACATGTTGCTTATATAGTGTGTTACAATTAGGGTTACACCATGTAAACCCTAATTGTCATGACTTTTGATTGCCATGACCTGTGGGTTCTATAAAGACCATGGAGCATCCATGGAGCATCCTATGGGTTTTAGCCCAACTTGATAATCCATGAAGCGTTAGCCCACTATACAAGTATGAGTGATTTACACAATCAACCCATATATTTAATTAGTCTCTTTTTGATCACTTAATTAATTCCAAATTAATTCTTGATCAATACTAATTAAATAATACTATTAATATATTAGAACTTATAATATATTAATAAACCTTAAGTGTTATTTCTCTCATTTTAGTCTATCCAAATGCATGATGCCATGCAACCCAAATGGACCATCCTAATCGGGTCAAGTACATTCTAGAAATAGTTATGAACTTAGACACCTAATCCAACAGTCTCCCACTTGGATAAGTCTAATAACTATACCTGCAAGAATGACTTCAGGAACCGATCAGCAATCGTAGCTCTTTCAAGGTCTCACGGAACTGAGATGATAATGATACGCCATTTAAGATAAGTGATCATATAATCCTCTGTTCTAGATATCAGCCAGACAAATACATGAAATAATGTCTTACTTATTGTCCAGCAGTTTGTTTCTCGATTTCCGATTTGTTTGACATAGAACTTAATTGAACACATCAACTTAGTTCTGACCGGGCCCGGTACATGGGTCAACACAAAATCATCGAGGGGCCCAGATATCGCTTCTAATCCAAGAAGGAACATATAAACTTCGACTCATATGCTTGTTCTACTACTTGTTGAATCATACACAAAGGCACGTTTTATAACATCGAGTTACCAATGCATTTTCGTACAATCAATGTATAACCAACTCATAGGCAACAAGTCATATATCTAGGTTTGAAGACTTATATGATATTACCGTCTCACGATCACTCGAGATGAATTCCATGAAGTGATACCAGTGAGCGTGGGTTGAATCCAATACTCAGAACTTATGAGCACTCATAAGTGTTGTAGCCATGTCCAACATCTTAGACCTCTACAAGCCAACCCATGACAGTCTTAATTCATATCTACTTCCAACATATGACCGACTGTGGAAAATTAGAATAATATGAAATAACATAACATAATTATTCTGGAAGTCAAAACATGCAAAATGAAATGATAGTAAACGATTGACAAAAGATAGCAACACTTTACTCATAAATAAATACACCTTTTATTCATCATCAAATGTCAATTACACTTTACACATTTCAAAGCTATCTAACTACTAAAACTAAAATCATCCTTCAGCCCTATGCGCCTTGCATGCTGGAGATGCTTAACCCTGCCCAGTCCCTTCGTGAGGGGATCTGCCGGGTTCTCATCTGATGATACCCTCTTTGCCACGAGGAGTCATTCTTCTATTCGATGTCTGATGAAATGATATTTTCTGTCGATGTGTCTGGATCTTTCGTGATCCCTTGGTTCCTTTGCTAAGGCAACTGCACTTTCACTATCACAGAAGATCTCTATAGGCTCCTTTATAGCTGGTACAACTCCAAGGTCTCCAATGAAGTTCTTTAGCCATATAGCCTCCTTTTCTGCCTCGCTTGCCGCTATATACTCTGATTCGCAAGTTGAATCAGCCACTGTCTCCTGCTTGGAACTTTTTCAAGAAATTGCTCCTCCGTTTAAGGTAAAGACCCAGCCTGACTGAGAGCGGAAATTATCCCTATCAGTCTGAAAGCTAGCATCACTATACCCTAATACTCTCAAGTCAACACTCCCACCGAGGGTAAGGACCCAGTCTTTAGTCCTCCGCAGGTACTTGAGAATGTTCTTTACCGCAGTCCAGTGAGCATTTCCAGGGTTCCCCTGATATCTGCTGACCATGCTCAATGCAAAGGCCACATCAGGACGAGTACAAGTCATAGCATACATGATCGAGCCTACAGCGGAAGCATACGGTACTCGACTCATTTCTGCTATCTCAGACTCTGTACACGGACTCTGAGTCTTACTCAGTCTGGCGTTACTATGGATCGGTAACTCTCCTTTCTTGGAATTCTGCATGCTGAATCTATTCAGCACCTTCTCCAAGTAGGTACTCTGACTAAGTCCAATTATACTTTTACTTCTGTCTCTCAAAATCCTTATCCCTAGGATATAGGCAGCTTCTCCAAGGTCCTTCATAGCGAAACACTTCCCAAGCCATGACTTAACTTCCTGCAGAGTTGGGATGTCATTTCCTATGAGTAGTATGTCATCCACATACAGTACCAAAAAGCTGACTATACTCCCACTAGCCTTGACATATACACATGAGTCATCTTCACTCCTCGAAAAGCTAAACTCTTTGACTTTCTCATCGAAACAAAGATTCCATCTGCGAGGTGCTTGCTTTAATCCATAAATGGATTTCTCAAGCTTACACACTCTATTAGGGTACTCTGTACTGACAAAACCCTCTGGCTGACTCATGTAAACATCCTCAGCCAACTTTCCATTAAGGAAAGCGGTTTTGACATCCATTTGCCATATTTCATAATCATGAAATGCAGCAATGGCTAACATAACCCTAATAGACTTAATCTTCGCTACTGGTGAAAAGGTCTCTTCATAATCAACTCCCGGAGTTTGAGAAAAGCCCTTTGCAACCAGTCGCGCCTTATAAGTGTGTACATTAACATCCATGTCGGTCTTCTTCTTGAAGATCCATTTGCACCCAACTGTCTTCCGACCTGGTACATTGTCAACCAAGTTCCAAACTTGATTGTCATACATGGATTGTATCTCGCTGTCCATAGCCTCTTTCCATTTAGCAGCCTCAGGGCCTGCCATGGCTTCCGTGTAGGTGTTAGGTTCATCCAAGCCTATCAGTGTGTTATCACTGATAAGTGTATCACCCTCCGCAGTAATAATGAAACCATAGTAATGCTCAGGTGCATTCCTAACTCTCGTGGAACGCCTCAGAGGTACAGACTCTTCTGTCGGATCAACGGGAGTTTCCTCCTCAGGTTGATTGCTAGGGTTTGAGGTTCCTTCACCACTTGACTCTTGAATTTCTTCAAGGTCAATTTGCTTCCCACTGTTTCCTTGGCTCATGAATTCTATCTCGCGAAAGACTCCTCTCCTTGCTACAAAGACCACATTATCACTAGGTCTGTAGAAGATGTAACCGAAGGATCTCTGTGGGTAGCCGATGAAAATACACCTCTCATTTTGAGGTTCGAGCTTATCGTGAGACTCTCGCCTCACAAAAGCCTCGCAACCCCAAATCTTGATGTGGTCCAGATTGGGAACTTTTCCGGTCCACATGTCATGAGGTGTTTTGGTAACCTTCTTTGTAGGGACTAGATTAAGAATATGGGTGGCAGTCTCTAAGGCATACCCCTAAAATGAGATTGGTAGCGAAGCTCGACTCATCATGGAACGAACCATATCCAACAAGGTTCGATTACGCCTCTCAGCCACACCATTAAGCTGTGGTGTCCTGGGAGGTGTCAATTGTGAGATAATCCCACATTCCTTAAGATAGTCAAGGAACTCTGTACTAAGACACTCACCACCTCGATCGGATTGTAGCATCTTAATGTTCCTGCCCAACTGATTCTCCGCTTCCTGCTTGAACTCTTTGAATCTTTTAAAGGTCTCTGACTTATGCTTGATTAGATAGACATATCGATATCTACAAAAATCATCAGTAAAAGTCAGATAGAAGCGGTTAGCATCTCTTGTGGCGGTTCTGAAGGGTCCACACACATCAGTGTGTATGAGGTCCAACAAACCCTCACCCCTAGCACACGTACTAGTGAAGGGTGACTTTGTTATTTTCCCAAGCAAACAAGATTCACAACTATCATCTGACTTTTGGTCAAACGACTCCAAGACTCCATCCTTTTGGAGTTGGCCTATGCGTTTCTTACTTACATGTCCAAAACGATAATGCCATAAAGATGCTTTATCCAAGCTAGTGGAAGAATCGATACACAATACATTATTTCCTAGGTTATCAACAACCGACACAGTTTCATATACTCCATCACAAGGTAATGCTTTAAAATAAAAAACATTATTAAAGAAAGCATTAATACCACCACTATCATTATCAAATGAAAAGGTAAAACCTTGTTTGTACAAACCATGAAAGGAAATAATATTTCTCGCCATTTCAGACGAGTAACAACATTTATTCAATCTAATACTAATCCACTACTTAGCAACAAAGAATAAACTCCAATCTTGGTGACAAGTGAAGCTTTCTATTCCCCATGATCAAGTTTATCTTCCCATGCTCCACATTCTCACTTCTTCTTAGTCCTTGCAACTCAGTACATATGTGAATACCACAACCTGTATCAAGGACCCAAGAATTAGAATGGGGTGAATTATTAGACAATATAGTGTAAGTACCTGCATGGTTGGGTTTAACTTTCCCATCCTTCACATCTTGCTGGTACTTTGGGCAGTTTCGCTTCCAGTGTAACTTTTCATGGCAATAGAAGCATTCAGCCTCTTTAGGGTTAGCAGAAGGAGTGACGAAACCTTTCTTGGTTCCACTTGAAGAGGAGCCATCAAGAGACTTTCCCTTGGTACCCTTCGAAGGGCTCTTCCTCTTCTTTCCTTTGCCTTGCTAGATTGCCAAGACAGGGGTCGCGGTAGGAGTAGGAGTGGTAACAATCAATTTACTCTTAAGACCATTTTCTGTGGTCTTCAAGAGTCCTTGAAGTTTGCTGAGTGTAACTTCCTCCTTGTTCATGTGGTATGTCATGCGGAATTGATCATAACACGATGGTAAGGAGTGCAAAATGATATCTATTGCTAACTCCTCGGGGAAGTTCACATTCAGTTTCAGCAAGCGGTCCACATACCTTTGCATTCTCTGCATGTGGCCTGTGATGGGTTCACCATCCTTCAACCGGGTTGTTATCACGGAGGAGATGATTTCATATTGCTCTTGACGAGCACTCTGATGGTAGCGGTGCATCAAATCCTGGTGCATCTCAAAAGGATAGTAGTCCTCATAGGACTTTTGGAGCTCGACTGTCATAGTGGCCAACATGATGCATGCCACTTTGGTAGCATCTCTTTCATGTGCCTCATATTCAGCGATCTCCTCAGGAGTAGCAGACGGCTCGGGTACCTTAAGCTCCTTGTCGAGAACATATTCTTTGTTCTCATACCGAGTGACCATCCTTATGTTCCTGATCCAATCCATAAAGTTGGATCCATCAAAGATGACTCTCCCACAAAGGTTCATGAGAGAGAAGGAGCCGGTAGGGTTTTGAGCCAGAAGCAACATTGTTGGAAGACATCTGAAAAGAAGAAAGACAAGTTTAGATTAGATAAAAAGATAGTCCTTAATAAAAACACCCAAATGTAATATTAAGGCTATGACCCAACACAATATTTTATAACTTAGAAGAGGGATGCCGTAATCCAAGCTATAAAATATTTGAAGGTAGGTGAATGACGATTCACCAATTTCCACCATGAAAAACGAAATAACTTATTAGGTTTTTAATTGGTTTTGAAACTCCTAGATTCTTTGAGATTCATTGAACTTTTCAATGGCATGTTTCAATCTCGAGTGTGCCTTTCAAGTTTTGTGACTGGGATGCCGAGGCTCACAAAACAAGGTGTGAAGTAACCATGCAAATTACTTGGTACCCTTAATATTTACCCCTCAATTGATGTGCCGGTTAACCACACACGCTCCACCGATACTATGATAAATATTAAGTTACCCTTTGCCTACCTTGTTAAGTCCAGGTTAGTGTGCCGGTTAACCACACACGCTCCACTAACGACTTAATCAAAGTGCAAAGTGTAATTTCATGGGTTAGCACCTTATTCACATTTTCCTAAAGTAACTAAGATTGAGAATTTATAAAAACATTTAGTTACTTTATATTCATCATACTTTTAATGAAGATTTAAAGTCGTTGTCTTACCTGTTCGACTAACGACCCTCCACCGGTCAAGGAAGTGGTGGGTGAGAGTGGACACCCATTAAGCTGCCATTTTATAGGCAACAACCTTATACCCCCTTATAGACCAGCTTCGTGAATGAGGCCTACTAACGGTAAAACGACTTTGTTATTATACCTATATAATTATTATTAAACTTATAATATTATAAAGTATAAGGGTTGAATTTTAACTTTTAAAATTCTAGGGGTTGGAACTTAAAGTTTGTTTTTTAAAGTGACTTTACATGTTCCAAAACTTGAGGGCAAATTTTGTAACTTTCAAAACTTTTCATCTTTCATAACTTATGAGTTAATGGATTAATAAAATGAGAGACTTTTCATTTTATGTAACCTATGTGTTTAATAATGGACTTTAAAAGAGTGACTTTTGGTAATCCATAACTTGAGGACAAATTATGGATTCCATTAAAACACATAATGATCAAGAATTAAACTAAGAAGCAAGTTACAAATAATTCCTATGATCTTCTAAACTCATAAGTTCATGAACATGCATATCAACAATTTCAAGAATCATAAATAAACCATATAAAACTTGAAATTTTGATAATAACCTTTGAAATTGGATTAGCAAAATCATTACCACATCAAAAACAGGTTTTAAGGTTCAAAAAACAGTTTAGGGTAATGATCTTCATCCAATACCAAGCAAAACCCCGAAATTCTGCATACATGGGTATCACCACGTCGTGGTAAATACTGCCACGTCGTGGTGAGCAGTCAGATCCAAAAAAATGTAGAATTTCAACTTTTGAAAAAACATGTAGCATTAGGTATCAAGCAAAACAACCCTAGCCTCTGATACCACTGAAGGGTTTTGAGCATTCTAACACTCCTATGGTGTACATGCAACCCTAGAAACCTTGGATCTATGTTTTGTCTATGATAATGGGTTTGAGCCAAAACAACATCCTATGTGCTCATGCAAACCCTAATGCTTGGATCTAGGTTTCTCTATTGTACATACAATTCATCCAAGGCTCAATAACCCTAATCTAGCATATGCATTTCGAAATTATCACATAAGAGCAGATCTAGATGATTACCTCTTCTTCAATGGCTTGAATCTTCTTGTCTTTGGAGCTTAGAGTCACAAGTGTCACTCCTCTAATGGCTTACAAACACCACAAGCAAGAGAATGACTTATGAGAATGAGGAGAAGCACCAAAAACGTCCTAGGGTTCTTCCAAGAGAGTTCACCATGGTTTTGGGGCCTTAGGGGTCTTTATATAGTGAGGCCATTAGGGTTTTCAACTAGGAAACCCTAATTTGACTGCTTAGGCCTTAAGCAGCCCATGGACTCCCTTTCGAACACCCATTGGACGATTTCTTTATGGGCTTCCCATAGAATTCGTCCAACCTATGTTCCAAGGTGATCCATAGCCCAATTGCAAATTTCTTATAATTACAATTCCAGTCCCCTTAGTTTAATTAATGTCTTTTAGTCACAAAACTAATTATCAATTAATTCTTGACTAATATTAATTAAACAATATGATTGCTCCTTTAATATATTATTCATATAATATATTAATAAATCATAATTAATACTCTTTCTCCATAAATCATCCTATCAAGTTGCTTTGGTGAAGGCAACCCAAAAGGACCATGCACAAACGGGTCAAGTACATACCAAATATAGTTACGGGCTTACACATTAATCCAACAGTCTCCCACTTGGATAAGTCTAGTAACTATAATGTAAGTACAATCCGATTAGCAATCGTAGCTCTCAAAGACGCTGTCGAACTCTGATCTTATCAACAACTTGTCCTTTAGATAAGGGATCATATATTCCTCCATTCTAGATATCATATGAACTGAGACATGGATTTTAATCATACTCACTGTTCACGTGTTGTTTCCCGATTTCCGATTTATGACGACTGACAACAGACTACAATTGAACATATCAACTTAGTCCCGGCTTGGCCAAGCGCTTAGGGTGTCATCACTAAATCATCGAGAAGCCCACAGATATCGCTTTTATCCCACTTTGGGTAAAAGGAACGGATAAACTTCGACTTAATGCTCGCTTGTACTCACTCACCGAATCACACAGAACAATACGTTTTATAACACCAAGTTACTGGCGCGTTTACCTATTATCAATGTGTAAGCGACTCGCAAGATACAACTCACACATCTTGGTTTCAAGAATATAAGATATTACCGTCTCACCAACCACTCGTGATAAAATCCATGAAGCGATCCAAGTGAGCGTGGGTTTAATCCAATACTCTAATATTATAGCAGCACTCATGAACTCTACAGCAAACTTGTGCTATGACGAAAACACTTTAGACAATCTACAGGCAGATTCATGACAGTCTTCTTTCATACCTACTTCCAAAGAATGAGCGACTGTGGAGGGTCTGAATAATCTTATTATTCGGGAAGTCAAAACATGCAAAGTGAAACACAAGAATAATACTAATCCTATATGGTCCCAAACCTTTGAGAATAAATAAAACATTTTTATTTAATCACCATATTGATTACTCATTATTTGTTGTTTCGGGTAATCAACTTCTTACTTGAATTATAACAACAATTGTCCCATGCTCTTAGCATGCACACTATGTTTACCTAGGGTCCTTACTTTGTGAAATAGTATAATTGAATAACATTATTAATCACACTCATTTCACAATTCCCAATCCTTACCACAAGTGTGAGAATACCAAATTCTTGCCACTTATAGAATATGTTAGATTCTAACATTTTATGCAACGGTCCTTTCGTAATATCACTGAGCCAAAGTCACCAAGACTTTGCCAATGAAATTACAAAGTGCTCTATTGGAGATTGTTACAAGACAATTCCGTGGTCACGAAGTCTCACATTCAAAGTACATTCCTTTGAACATCCTTCTTGCATAGAAGTTTCTAATCTAGACATAGATTCTTAACGTCCAACTCCCAATAAGGAAACATTTCCATATTTGCCATATGACAACTCATTCTAAATAGAGTCTTATCTATTCATAATAATGTCAATATGGTCCATCCATTAGTATACTCCCAACTGTCCACAAGCGACCAATCTTTGGCGAACCTTAGATTGTCCTTGACAGTTGTTTAGTTATTTTAGTCAAATTCGGTTCTATTCCCCTTTTTCCCTCTAAATGCCCTGGGCATTTGGAAAATTTTAGAACGGTCGAATATTATAGCATACGCAACCGATCCTATACCCGAAGTGTATGGAATACGATTCATAATGAAAAACGTGATACTTTACCAGTTTCTTGCTATAATATTGTCATAATATTTCTATTGCCGTGTTCTCAAAATTCGAACTATGAAAAGGGATGTCGTAATCATAATCGAACTTTGAGAATGCAAATAATAAATATACCCTTGACTAAATTCAATTAAAATTTCTTGATCTAAGCTTTTAGATTGGAAACGAAGTATACCATTATCTCCCTTAATTATAGCAAAAACATCTTTTCAACCCCTGCAACTTTGCAAAGTGAAACTTTTGTTTTTTCTATAATTAATATTGCCGACTTGCAATACTTAAAATAATAATCATGCTCCCACTAACATGATGATTTTATCCATTCCAGCATAACATTTATGCTTCCACTAGCTTTGACACGTATTCAGAAAACAGTTGGACTTTTAGAAGACAATACTTATTAACTTCCAAAGTTCATATTTCCAATACGATATGTTTCGATAAACCTTTATCTAAGCTTCTCAAACTCATACACATTTCCTCAGACAACTCACATGTGTGTCTAAACTAATTCAAAACTTATATTACTAAGTCCCAAATGTTCAGACAAATTGCCAAATCTCACAATCCGAACTACGAAGAAGGATGCCGTAATCATAATCGAATTTGAGAATGCAATTTACATAATCGCTATCTTCTTAAAATCTCTTTTAGTGAAAGCGTTTCCTCACAATCATTTTCATGAAGGAGAGAAACCTTATGACACTTAGATTTTTATAGTGTATGTGTTCCTATCCATGTGAATTGCCATAACCATAATCATAAGATAATGTTTGTGACAAATTCAAACTCTTATGGACGGAACTTGTTCATTCTTAATTTCTTGCCATCAAGGGTCCCACCATTGCTTCCAAGTTATTTAGCAGCTTACCTATGCCAGTCAATGTACTTTCATTGAACAATGTGTTTGCCCTTATGAAACCTATTGAGAACTCGTAGAACTCATATGCATGATCAACTCAACTGGATTGGCACAAAAACAAGAATACGTCAACACGATAGGTTACAAACCTCAAGTCGCGTGCTAGTGTTTAATAATAGGTTTACTCTTGATTAGTTCTTGAAACTTTTCAAGATCATTTAGACTCCCACTGACCTCTTGACATATAAGATTCTCTTATCAAGAAACATTTTTTGATAAACAAATATTCAAGAGTTAGTGCGGATTCTTATCAAAACAAACACTACACATAATTGGTATTAGTTGGTCTTTGTCTTATCCAAGACATCACAATTTACCAATTTCAAATGTGCAAGAGTAAGAAAAACAATTTTCTACTTCACATTTGATGAGTGTGTTAGAACTTCTTAAGATGTGTCACTCAATTCACAATCTTGGAGTACGACTCTAAGACTTGATTTTTGGAACGAAGTATGACTCATCCTTTTGATTTAACCATTTCAACAATTTCTGATTCCTCTTCTTAGCCATACTAGTGCACTAAGATGTCCTTAGAGGATCAATTGTGATATGGTTGTTAATCATTAAAACGATCATAAAAACTGATACAAAAGTACTCTCCCTTCTTCTTAGATTTGAGAAACCTTTTATCTTTCTGCCTTCATTGATTCTTCTTATTCATTCTGCCATTCATTGAAACTTTTCAATGATTCAGAATTACACTTAATCTTGTAAGTATAACCATATTTACTAGACATTTGGTAAATTATGACGAACAGTCTTATTGTTATTTTTGGTGGAGTTGACTAGTGCATAACATTGTGTTCTAGTCCTTTAGTCCTTCACTTGACTCACATACTTGTGTGATCAAGGAATTAGTCTTAATTTCCTAAGTACCAAGATTTCCATACATCACATGATTCAAATCATATGATTCCAAGCTTCTGTCCAACTGAAACTTGGGCGATGGGAATCTTTCCTTACTTAGAGAAATTTGACACTTCCAACATAACTAAGAATCACATCCATTTATAGAAATACACAAACATCAATTTTTCACAACGATTTCATTGCAAGGATATATATAAACAAGACAAATCAAAAAATTTATTTTATTCATTAAAGTAGCGGAAAACATGTCCTTACAATGTAAAATCAACTGAAAAACTATGTAATCAAATATTCCTAACAAATCTATCATAACTTTCTAAGCTCAAAATCTGATCTTCGAATCCATGCGATCGTGATCCATTTCTTCGTGATCAGACTCATCTTGCTCTTCCATCAAGCATCCTCTATTTTCTCTGATCCTGCAAAACATTCAAATGTAATCTTATCACATTATGTATTAAGAATCAATGAATAGGAACTTAATGGAGTTAGATAGTGGATTTTACCTGAAGTAGAGCCAAACGTCTTGAATCTCCCATCTCTTAGATCTCTCAGGTAGACTGGGCAGCTTCGTCTCCAATGCCCCTTCTCTTGGCAATAAAAGCAAATTGACTCTTTTGGAACAGCACACGGAACTACTTCAGACTTTGCCTTTCTCTCATGATCAAACTTTTCGACCATGGCATGCCTTTCGTTGCCATTGCCTATGTCCATAATGGTTTGGAAGGTAGATCCACCAATCAATTTTGCTTCTCCAGTGCGCCAAATCATTGTTGATTCAACAACAATAAGCAAATAAGTGAGATCGATGAGGGTCACGTCGTGGTCTATCATATAGTACTCTCTTACGAACTCACTATATGAGTCAGGAAGCGACTGAAGAACCCAATCAACAGCCAGCTCCTCACAGACAACTACTCCCAACATTCTTAACCTATCAATGTGTGACTTCATCTCTAAGACGTGTGCACACTGTAACGCCCCGTTTATTTAAATAAATTAATAAATGTAAGTCCCAGAGTAATTTGTGAAGGATTTTAAAAGTTGGGGGGTTAAAAGTATAAGTTCTGGATTTAATTTGAAAAGTTTTAGAAGTCAGGGTGCGTTTAGTAATTATGGGACTTGATTTGAAAGGGGTTTCAGAAGACAGGGTATAAATGGTAAATTAAGTATCTAGTTGGAAAGAAATTTGTCATGAGGGGTTATATGGTAACTATTGGAGTTCATTTGAAAAAGAATGGATGGGGAGGGACCAGAAGTGTATATTTGGGCATAAGTTTGAAAGAGACACGGGATATACCCGTATCCCTTTCCCACATGGCATCTTCAACCCTAAACCTAAGAAACCATTTCCAGCCGCCATGCGTGAGTTGCCAGCCGCCACCTCCCCTCTTCTCGCTTTTCCGACGAGGCAAGGACGCCGCCTGCTGCCCCACCGATGAGCGCCGCTGCGACGCTGCTGCTGGAGACGTTGCAGGCACCGGAGGATCGCTGAGGATCGATGGAAGCGATGTGTTTGCATGCTTGGGCCGCGAACTACCGAGGAACTCCTGGTATGACCCTCTGCCGCCCCTCTATCTCCTCTCCTCCGTTCCTTTTGTGTGTGTGTGCGGCGTCAGACGCGTCCCTGCTGCGCCAGTGACCTTTTGGCCACCGTTCTTGCCTTTTTTTCCGATGACGACAGCCACCCGAGAGGTGGCTGAATATGAGTATAATCGTGTATGCAGGTCGTTCTCAGTATTCGAGGGTTGTTTGCGAGACAGCTAGCCAAAAACCCCCACCACCACCACAAGGAGGTGGCTGCCGCCACGTCGTTCTTTCTGCCGCCACCACCCACCATGCGAGGGTGGTTGTGTGTGTGATTGGTTATGTGTATGCTCATTTCCATAAGGTTACTGATGTGTAGGTCTTCTTTGGTCAAGAACTGGAAGGAAAAATCCATCACCGCCGCTTGCTGCCGCCGCGTGCCGCCGTTCCGCCGCTGGCTGCCGCCAAGCGCCACCGCCGACCATAATGGTGTGGCTGTGTGTGTGAGTGTGTTAGTTAGTGTGTATGTATTAGTTAGTGTGTGTATTAGCTAGTGTGTGTAGTTTGGATAAAACACTTGTAATTGTAATTGCATGGAATAATGAAAATAATAATAGTAACCACCACCGTAAGGTGGTGGCCGCCGCCGTGAGCCGCCATTGACCACAACTACCCGAGGTGGTAGTAGGTGGTGCCCCACTAGCAAACCCTAATGGGCTTAGAGATTGGTTTTGGGACTATTGGGCCATGTTTGGGTGGAAAACCCTAATTATGAGTATTGGGCCTTAGACTTATTGGACCCACTTTTGGGCCATTGAGATTGGATTGAATATGAAGCCCAATTATTCCATGTCATTTATCTAGCAGAGTAAAGGAATTAATGGATTAAGTCCTTAATGGGCTAAGTGAGAGATCCCTAATTTTGAGAATTTATCGGGACACACACACGAGAATTATTTAATAAGTAAAATATTAAATAATAATCATTGGCAGAAATTAATCTAAGCAATAATGGACTTAATGGATTAAGTCCTTAGTAGATTAAGTCCTTAGTGGGTTAAGCCCTTAATGGGTTAAGTAAGAAACACTTAACCCTAATCGTCATTTTATGTGAAACCCTAATTTCACTTGGGCTTTGTGTTGGGCCATCCAAGAATAATTAAATGGACTAGAGTAATTAGTTGGGCTTTAGGGTAAGGCCCATATGAAGGATTGGGCCCAATTTGGAAAATTGGGCCATAGTTGGGGCCTAGATGGTTGTATGATATTGGGCCCCTAGAATGAGACATGTTGGACTGGAGTGAACAATTGGGCCTTAAGGGAAGTCCATGTAGAGGTTTGGGCCCAATTTGGAAAACTGGGCCATATGTTGGGTTTTGATCCCTAGTTGACTTTGGGCCTATGGATTGGGCCTTGGGCTTGGGTAAGCCAAGCTAGGGGTAATGTAGTAATTATCCAAAGTATGTATTTATAGTATGTGTTAGAACCCAATTATTAATTGGGTGTTATTTTGGTGTTAATAGTTCGGGAATCTGTCATCTAGCAGCTGGGGTTGAGTCTGCGGGACTTTAGCAGTGTGGGGTTGTGTCTACGGGACTTCAGCAGTGTGAGGTGAGTTTCCTTCCAGTAGGAACGGGTCTACGGCCACAATGCCGGCCCGTTTAGTTAGCAGTAGTTCCAGACTTCGGTCTGATGCAGTAGTTCAGTGTGCTTGATGTCTTTGTGATTCAAGCATGATTTTGTGTTATGTGTTCCGGACTTCGGTCCGATGCAGTATGCAGTATATGTGTTTATGCCAGTAGTTGTGATTATGTTATGCTATGTTCAGTTAGTTCCGGACTTCAGTCCGATGCAGTTTTCGGACGTCGGTCCGATGCAGTGGGCAAGGCACTGGTTAGTTCCGGACTTCGGTCCGATGTAGTTTCCGGACTTTGGTACGATGCAGAGGGCAAGGCCCTGGTTAGTTCCGGACTTCGGTCCGATGCAGTTTCCGGACTTCGGTCCGATGCAGAGGGCAAGGCCCTGGTTAATTCCGGACTTCGGTCCGATACAGTTTCAGGACTTCGGTCCGATGCAGAGGGCAAGGCCCTGGTTAGTTCCGGACTTCGGTCCGATGCAGTTTCCGGACTTCGGTCCGATGCAGTGGGCAAGGCCCAGTAGATGCTTTATATGTTATTGTATGGTATGTGGTAGTTTGGGGAAGCTCACTAAGCTTCGTGCTTATGGTTTTCAGTTTTGGTTTCAGGTACTCAGTTTTTAAAAGAGGAGCTCGGGAGGATTGCAGTGCACACACCATTTGTTCAGCCTGGGATGTTTATACTCTGATATATTTGACACTCGTTAAGATATTTTGAGATACATTGTTTATGATTCTTATATGACGTTTGATGAATATGGTTTTATTACTAATTTAAAACAAAATTTTCAGACTGTATTTTTGGGATGTTACAAGTTGGTATCAGAGCTTTGGTTTGAGGGATTCGGGCACACTCCCGAGTGTGTCTGAACTCAAACTAAGGAAGTGGTATAAAGTTTTCAAGAGAAAAACCATGGTTACAAAAGAATTTTGAGAAAAGAAAACAATTTTAGAAAAAGTATAAAGAAAAGAGTTTTAGAAAACGCAAAAAGAATTTTGAAAAGAGAAAAGGGTGTGGTGCATGCAATCAGCCGAGCTCAAGTAAGTACTCCCAAATTACCCATACAAGTTTATGTTATGATTATCAGTTTCAGTTTCAGTAGAACAACATGCTAGAATAAGACTAAGGATCTAGGAGGATGCCTTATGTGCCTGTTATATGTGTTTCAGCTTTATGAGAATTGCATGCTAGTATTGAGTAGGCAGTAGTAGGATGGCCTGTTTAGGTTATGACTGATAGTATGAGCTTAGCATTGTATGCTAGTACGGTTTCTCGTTATGAGAATAGATTTGCTTGAGAAGTTTCCTGTGTCCGAATGTTGCTTGCTATGTGCTTTGTAGGACTCTGAGTGATGGGAGTTAGCCATTAGGTGAATACGTCATGTCACATGTGATCAGGGTTGAATAATCTCAGAGTGCTGGATTTGGCCCTATTGCGCAGCTCTTGTCTGAGTCTAACCGTTGTGGGGACGAGTCTTTTACTCGAAGGATTATCTGAGCCTCGTCACATGTGATGGTATTCAGGTGATGGCTAATTGGCATTACAAGGAGGCCTTCAGCAGCTGAGGACTGGTTTGGGTCGGAGATTTCCCTAGGGTAAGCCTAGGATGAGAGTAGCAGAGAGCAGTAGCAGTAAAAGGGACTTGGTGGAGTCAAGGCAGTTCTTGAGGAAAGTACAGATAGATGTGGAAGGTAGTATGGGCCCATACTACTGAAAGCAGAGGATCCGTACTCGAATCAAGGAACGCTGAGATAAGACCAGGGAACTTGTAGTGTGTGAGATCCCTCGAGTTTGAATGAGTATTGTGATGTTAGTGATGGTATGTTGCCGAGTATAGTGACGCTACGTGGTAGACCAGATGGTAATTCTGGTATCGACGAGGGATCAGGCTCGGACTCTGGAGCCGGGCAGATTGATGATCAGATGAGGGAGTTCATTCCATCTGAGAATTACGCGCAGTATCATTGACCAGATTCCTGTGATCCTCAGTGTGATCAAGGAGGGCATTATAGAGGTTTGTGATGAGAGGCCGAGTGCATTCTGCACTAAGATAACAGCCATGATAGAGACCCGTACGTTGATGTTTCGGGAATTCAGAGTTTGTGAGGCTTCAGATTGTCATGGGGGTTAGAGACCCCATTATTAGCAGCAGATGGTTGGCGGATGTCGCCAACACTTTTGTACCAGACATTGTCTTGAAAGGAGACAAGATCAGGCTTACTTCCTGTCTCCTGAGGGATAGAGCACGAGATTGATAGGAAGAAGTTGGTAGTAAGTTGAGTGATGATGTGGTTGATGCTATGTCATGGGATGAATTTTAGACCAGATTCTGAGCAGAGTGTGCCCAGGCGGTTGAGGCGCATCAATTGGCGCAAGAGTTGTTAGATCTCCACCAGACGACTGAGACTGTGGCAGAGATCACTGCCAAGTATCGGGAAAGAGCTTATATGGTACCACAGTATGCAGTAGATGAGGAAATAAAGAAGGTAAGTTATCAGAACATACTGTAGAATGATAGCAGGGAGATCATGAGTATCTCGGGGTGCAAGACCCTAAATGATATGACTTCTTGAGCCTGAGAACGAGATATGGATTTGGAGCACATTAGTAAGAGGGAATTAGATCAGTTCCTTATATTGAGCTGTCTCGGGAGAAGACCCTAGATTTCAGATCAACTTTTGAGGGACCAACAGGGTTAGATTCAGTACAGCACATGCGGGAAACTGCACGATGGAGTCTTTCGTTTCAAGGGTTTGAGTAAGTGTAGCCCTGGGTTATCCTCCGTTTGTGTCTAAATTATATTTTCAAGAGATGTCATATGTCAATTGCATGCCGAGAAGCATTAGCGAATAGTGATAGAGCAATTCCCCAGATTACGGGATGGGGAAAGTACAGCGTCATCTTGGTTTATTCCAAGACTGAGGAGCAGCACGAGAAGCACCTGAGGGAGGTGCTAGAGACTTTGAGGAGGGATAGAATTTTCGCAAGGTTCTCCAATTGTGAGTTCTGGTTGCACGGGGCGCAATTTCTTGGGCACCTTGTCAATCAGAAGGGTATTCTATTCGATCCGGCCAAGTTAGAGGCCGTGATGCAGTGGGAGATTCTGAGGTCTACAACTGAGATTCGGAGCTTCCTGGGTTTAGCGGATTATTACCGGAGATTTATTCGGATTTTTAGTAGTTGTGTGATCTTTTGGATTAGCTGGTGTTGAAACACTAGCAATGGTAAGCGTGGTTTCTAGCAGATTGGTCATGGTTGGTAAGAAGGATTGAGAATCTTTCCAGTATTGTGTGTTGTGGAATGTAGTTGAAGCTAAGTGGGGGAGAATCGTCTAGGGATTCAAAAGTAGGAGCAGTTTTGAAATTGGAATAAGCTTCCCATCCTTGTCAGGAAGGAAGACAGCCCAAGTGGCTGTATAGTTGAGGGTAGTGTGAAATGGAAGTTCGGAAAAACTTGCTCATTATGAGATCGCGTTCTCGGAATGAATACCAGCAATCCTTAGGGAATCAGGTGGGGGATTCCAGTCAGGACATGGGTTTAGTTTTGGATGCTAGGTCGTATGTATGCTCGACGTTGGATGTGTTCGGATCAGTAACCAGCGAATGAGATAGTGTCAGAGTGTTGTAAGTCTACGGGTGTAGCTGTAGCATTCACTAGCAGCCAGATAGTGTTAGAGTGTTGTAAGTCTGCGGGTGTATCCGTAGCGTTCACTAGCAGCCAGATAGTGATAGAGTGTTGTAAGTCTGCGGGTGTAGCCGTAGCATTCACTAGTAGCCAGATAGTGTTAGAGTGTTGTAAGTCTGCGGGTGTAGCCGTAGCATTCACGAGCAGCCAGACAGTGATAGAGTGTTGTAGGTCTACGGGTGTAGCCGTAGCATTCACTAGGTTGGTAGATAGCATGAGTGCGTTGTTAGGACACGGAAGGAACAGTAGTACCCACCAGTTCGGGTGTAGCAGTGAGGAAATGGAAATCCACGGATTAGATTTCGGAGTTTTCCAGACGGATTAGACCTGGTTAACCCAGTGATAAGATTGTAGAAGAGAGCAAGGAACCAGTGGACTGCTTAAGGTCATTTATGACATAAGGCTACCAATGGGCATGTAGCAATCACTTTTAGCTTTGGGTTTGGTGACGTCAGGATTCGACGCATGGAACCAATCAGTTAGATCAGAAGGCCGTTAGAGCCTCAATGGCATGGTAACTAGTGGCAACTAGTTCTAGAGAAGGAATTTGTTCAGAAGTCGTGTGAGGCGACTAAGTAGGGAGTCCTTTGGCTCCGCAGTCGGGCTGGAACCCGGTACTTCAGATGAGTGGTGAATCAGTTGAGACCATGAAGGCATAGATAGATTGCAGGAAGCAGCCATGTGGCAACATACTACTTCAGGCAGTTCAGTGTTCGGACAGTTTCAGTGTTTGGGCAGTGTTAGTAATTGTGTTTAGGTTGCAAGTTCGGACAGAATAGCTGGTTGAAATGGATAGTGACAAGTCACTTACAGCAGGATTATCTGAGTTTTGGCCAAGTATAAGTGAATCACAGGGACAAGTGGAGCTGTGATTCTGTTTTTCTAGTGGGAGCCCTGAGTCATCAGGAGATAAGTAGGCAGCTGAGAGACAAGTGGACTGGATTCAGCAATAATGATTCAGTAAGAGTGGCCTGTCAGGGATTCAGATCATCTAGAGACAGCAAATTTCAGACAGAATACAAGTAATCTTGTTGCGAGGAATTCGTTCACCTGAGGGTTTTAGGGCCTTGCGAAGATTGGTCGTGGCTACCCTAGGAGGGCTAGGGTGTGCCCAGTATGGTGACCATTTTACTAGAGTGGTTTAGCGCATAAGGAAATGGTAAGGAATGATTTTGAGGACGAAATCTAATTTAAGTGGGGGAGAGTTGTAACGCCCCGTTTATTTAAATAAATTAATAAATGTAAGTCCCAGAGTAATTTGTGAAGGATTTTAAAAGTTGGGGGTTAAAAGTATAAGTTCTGGATTTAATTTGAAAAGTTTTAGAAGTCAGGGTGCGTTTAGTAATTATGGGACTTGTTTTGAAAGGGGTTTCAGAAGACAGGGTATAAATGGTAAATTAAGTATCTAGTTGGAAAGAAATTTGTCATGAGGGGTTATATGGTAACTATTGGAGTTCATTTGAAAAAGAATGGATGGGGAGGGACCAGAAATGTATATTTGGGCATAAGTTTGAAAGAGACACGGGATATACCCGTATCCCTTCCCCACATCGCATCTTCAACCCTAAACCTAAGAAACCATTTCCAGCCGCCATGCGTGAGTTGCCAGCCGCCACCTCCCCTCTTCTCGCTTTTCCGACGAGGCAAGGACGCCGCCTGCTGCCCGACCGATGAGCGCCGCTGCGATGCTGCTGCTGGAGACGTTGCAGGCACCGGAGGATTGCCGAGGATCGATGGAAGCGCTGTGTTCGCATGCTTGGGCCGCGAACTACCGAGGAAATCCTGGTATGACCCTCTGCCGCCCCTCTATCTCCTCTCCTCCGTCCCTTTTCTATGTGTGCGGCGTCGGACGCGTCCCTGCTGCGCCGGTGACCTTTTGGCCACCGTTCTTGCCTTTTTTTCCGATGACGACAGCCACGCGAGAGGTGGCTGAATATGAGTATAATCGTGTATGCAGGTCGTTCTCAGTATTCGAGGGTTGTTTGCGAGACAGCTAGCCAAAAACTCCCGCCACCACCACAAGGAGGTGGCTACCGCCACGTCGTTCTTTCTGCTGCCACCACCCACCATGCGAGGGTGGCTGTGTGTGTGATTGGTTATGTGTATGCTCATTTTCATAAGGTTACTGATGTGTATGTAACGCCCCGGTTTTTCTCGGTACGTTTGGTTAATTTAATTTAATTATTCTTGTAACCTTGGGTTAATTTATTCAACCAAGGTCTGATTTCTTATGTTATTGGACTCTTTTGATCATCTTGTAAACTCCTTTTATTGAAGTCCATAGGCTATGGGCCTATTTGCAAAGTCCATCTAGTAAATAGTACTTAATGTGTTAATTGAGTCATTTGGAACACACACAAGAAAAACACTCTAAACCCTACTCTCTCTCTCTCTCTCACATCGTCCTTCTCTCTCTTTGGGATCAAGAGCAGCCAAGGGGCTGTTGTTTGGAGTTTAATTCTTGTTCATTTCCAGCCTTGATTCATATTGGTATGAACCTCCTTATCATTTCTTACAACTTGATTCATAACCTTGTTCTAGTTTTATGATTTCATCTTCACTTCTTCTCCTTCTTATTTGATTTGTATCTCTTTTGTTATTTGCAAAGAATTGTATGTTATACATCATCTCAAGATCCTATCTTCACCCCATATATGGTGAATGATGGATCTAGGGGATTACATGTTGCAAAAGATCATGGAAACCCTAAAAAGGAGAATGGTGATTTTATGTGCTTTATGTTCATTTTCATGTTGATTATTATTACAATCTTGTGGCAAAATGAAATCCTAATGATACCTAACCCTTTTTAGTACCACCATGATCATGGGGACTAAATTGGGATGATGAACACATCTTAAAATGTGTTTCAAAGGGAGAGGGATGGATAAGCCAAAAAGGAATCATGGGTGGCTACGATTCTGTTTTCCATCAGATCTGTGGTCATTTTGTAAAACTCATATCTTGAGCTCTAGAACTCAAACGGACCCCAAACCAGTTCCCAAAGTTCACAAATTGAGTTGGCTAACTTTCTTAAGCAGACCAAACTCACTGATAAGGACTTTATCTATGGGAAAGAATGACATCTTTGCTGTTAGGTCTGATCCGGGTCTGTTCTGATATGTCATTTTGTTTTCATCATTTCTAAGGCTTGGAAAAGGATCCAGAGTGATTCCAAGTTTCTATATGTTCCTGATATTATGAATGTAAGATCCGGAGCAGATGGGGTGTTATTTCAAATTATAAATTGGTTAGAATGGATCCACACTCCAGATCAGTGGGCAGTCACCAGCTTTTGCTAGTGCTGTGATTGTCCACAATGTGAATTTTATATCTGGAGTTTGGGAGATGCTTTTCATTCAATTCCGACTCTGAGACTTTCATTTGTATGTCCTTTACTTCTCTGAATTTTGGTTTGGACGAATTCTACTCACAAGTTGGGTAGAATTGGCCAACATCACTTGGCTGTATTGTTGGAGACAGAAGTGATACACCATTTTGTAAAATTCATATTTAATTAATCTTTTGGAGTTAGAAGGAGTTCTTTATAGTTCTGGAATCCTGAGCAATCATAGTTTCCTATAAAATTTAGTTAAATCTATGTTTCTGTTTTAGATTTTGGAGTAAATTCGTTTTGAACAGCAGGTCTGTTTTGGAGACCTTGCTGTGATTACTCTTTTCTCAACTCATAGCTTCATTACTTCTCCTTTCTAACCTTTAGTCCTTCTTAGGTGAGGTTTTGAAGTTTGCTCAAGCTTGGTAGCATTATTTGATTGTTAGCTATCCTTACTACTCACTCAAGGTGAGTTCTCTCACACCGTTGTATTGATGTTTGTGTTTGCTAGTTAGCTCGTGTGTGATTATTTGAATTTATTATAAAGGCATGCTATATAATCATTGTTTTAATTCGTACATGTGCACTGTATGTAACTAATTATGGATATGGGGACACCACCAAAGGATACGGATTTACCGGTGCGGTGGGTAGGTAAGATCACCAACGTTATACTCATCGTGAGGTGCGGTGATTAGGGCCAAATAATACGGGATCTTCCCGGTGCGGTTCAAACCTACAAGTCCTTCTTGTATTATAGGCATTGATTCGTTCTTTGCCCTTATCATATAATTATAAATGGAAAATGGATTAGGGTTAGTAAATATGAATGTTAGTACAATGTATGTGTTTGAATTCACTAAGCTTTGTGCTTACGGTTTCCCTTATAACTTTTTAGGTGTTAAGATTAAAGAGGCTAAGGCTTGACATGGAGCACCGGGACATCGCTACTAGTTATTTTTGTTGGGACCTTATTATTATTATTACTTCCACACTTATTTTATATGATTATTAAGTTGATGGATTATGTTATGACTATTTTAGTTGTTTTAATTTAATTTAAGATGCGTTTTAAAAGTTTAAAATTTTTGCAAAAATTTGGGTGTCACAGTGTAGGTCTTCTTTGGTCAAGAACTGGAAGGAAAAATCCATCACCGCCGCTTGCTGCCGCCGCGTGCCGCCGTTCCGCCGCTGGCTGCCGCCAAGCGCCACCGCCGGCCACCATGGTGTGGCTGTGTGTGTGTGTGTGTTAGTTAGTGTATTAGTTAGTGTGTGTATTAGCTAGTGTGTGTAGTTTGGATAAAAGCCTTGTAATTGTAATTGCATGGAATAATGAAAATAATAATAGTAACCACCACCGTAAGGTGGTGGCCGCCGCCGTGAGCCGCCATTGACCACCACTACCCGAGGTGGTAGTAGGTGGTGCCCCACTAGCAAACCCTAATGGGCTTAGAGATTGGTTTTGGGCCTATTGGGCCATGTTTGGGTGGAAAACCCTAATTATGAGTATTGGGCCTTAGACTTATTGGACCCACTTTTGGGCGATTGAGATTGGATTGAATATTAAGCCCAATTATTCCATGTCATTTATCTAGCAGAGTAAAGGAATTAATGGATTAAGTCCTTAATGGGCTAAGTGAGAAAACCCTAATTTTGAGAATTTATCGGGACACACACACGAGAATTATTTAATAAGTAAAATATTAAATAATAATCATTGGCAGAAATTAATCTAAGCAATAATGGACTTAATGGATTAAGTCCTTAGTAGATTAAGTCCTTAGTGGGTTAAGCCCTTAATGGGTTAAGTAAGAAACACTTAACCCTAATCGTCATTTTATGTGAAACAATAATTTCACTTGGGCTTTGTGTTGGGCCATCCAAGAATAATTAAATGGACTAGAGTAATTAGTTGGGCTTTAGGGTAAGGCCCATATGAAGGATTGGGCCCAATTTAGAAAATTGGGCCATAGTTGGGGCCTAGATGGTTGTATGATATTGGACCCCTAGAATGAGACATGTTGGACTGGAGTGAACAATTGGGCCTTAAGGGAAGTCCATGTAGAGGTTTGGGACCAATTTGGAAAATTGGGCCATATGTTGGGTTTTGATCCCTAGTTGACTCTGGGCCTATGGATTGGGCCTTGGGCTTGGGTAAGCCAAGCTAGGGGTAATGTAGTAATTATCCAAAGTATGTATTTATAGTATGTGTTAGAACCCAATTATTAATTGGGTGTTATTTTGGTGTTAACAGTTCGGGAATCTGTCATCTAGCAGCTGGGCAAGGCCCTAGTTAGTTCCGGACTTCGGTCCGATGCAGTTTCCGGACTTTGGTCCGATGCAGAGGGCAAGGCCCTGGTTAGTTCCGGACTTCGGTCCGATGCAGTTTCCGGACTTCGGTCCGATGCAGAGGGCAAGGCCCTGGTTAGTTCCGGACTTCGGTCCGATGCAGTTTCCGGACTTCGGTCCGATGCAGAGGGCAAGGCCCTGGTTAGTTCCGGACTTCGGTCCGATGCAGTTTCCGGACTTCGGTCCGATGTAGTGGGCAAGGCCCAGTAGATGCTTTATATGTTATTGTATGGTATGTGGTAGTTTGGGGAAGCTCACTAAGCTTCGTGCTTATGGTTTTCAGTTTTGGTTTCAGGTACTCAGTTTTTAAAAGAGGAGCTCGGGAGGATTGCAGTGCACACACCATTTGTTCAGCCTGGGATGTTTATACTCTGATATATTTGACAGTCGTTAAGATATTTTGAGATACATTGTTTATGATTCTTATATGACGTTTGATGAATATGGTTTTGTTACTAATTTAAAACTAAATTTTCAGACTGTATTTTTGGGATGTTACACACACACTGACTTTCCTTCTTCATGTTTACTTGCCAAAAGGGCTTGAGTGAGCTTGAACTTTTCAAGCCTTTGATCTTGTGGTTAGGGAGAATAATAGGAGGAGGTGGAGGAAGTGAAGCATGATCTCTTGTTCCTCGATCGAATCGTGGAATATCATCTTCATGTGGAAAGCTTGTTCCAAGGGATTTGGGAAGACCATAGTTGTCATACTTTGACATCTACAAAACGGGAGAAATTCAAGTTAGTTGATTGATTGAGTCCTTAATAAAACACCCAAATGAGATATTAAGGCTAGGATCCAACACAATACTCTACAACTTGGGAGAGGGATGCCGTAACCCAAATTATGGAACATTTGAAAGTAAGTGAATGACGATTCACTAATTTTCCACCATGAAAAACGAAAAAGAGATTAAGTTTTAAATGTATTGAAAACTCCTAGATCCTTTGAGACTCATTGAACTTTTCAATGGCATGTTTTAATCTCGATATGCCCCTCGTTTTGTGACTGGGATGCAGAGGATCACAAAACAGGGTGTGAATAACCATGCAAACTTACATGGTGCCCCCAATGTTACAGTCACCTATTCGATGTTCCGGTTAACCACACACACTCCACCGAACTATGACAAACATCGAGTCACCCTTAGCTACCTTTGCTTAGAGCCCATTTAGTGTGCCGGTTAACCACACACGCTCCACTAACGTCTTAGCAAGGGTACAAAGTGTAATTTCATGGAATTGCATCAATTCACTTTTGCCTAAATTAACTAAGATTGGGAATTTTGTAAAACATTTAGTCAAGGAAGCGGTGGGTGAGAGTGGACACCAATTAAACGACCATTTTATAGGCCATAACCTTATCCCCCCCCCCCCCTTATAGATTGACTTCGTGAATGAGGCCTACTAACGGTAAGACTAGCAGTTTAAGTTATACATATATAATATTAGACTTTTAATGTTATATATAGTATAAGGGTGTATTTTACACTTTTAAAATACTAGGTGGTCTAATTTAATAAATTATACTTTTAATTTAATTAAATGTAAACCATATCATTATGGATTTATTAACTCTCTTTAATTATACACTTAATTAATTTAATAAAACCATAAGGGTGCAATTTGAACTTTTTCAAAAATTAGGGTTTTAGAATTTAACATTTTAAAATTAAACTTTTAATTAAAATTTAAATTCCAAAACTTGAGGGCAAGTTTTGAAACATTTCAAATCATTAGGGTTAAGAATTTAAATATTTCAAAATTAAACTTTTTAATCAAAAATTTAAATTCCAAAACTTGAGGGCAAGTTTTGAACTTTTCAAAACACAAAGGATCAAATAGCAAATAATTTTAAATTAAACAATTAATTTAATGATTATCTAAATTTGACCTAATCAAGATTATTTACAAGATAATTCACCAAATAAATTAAATAATCAAAGATTATCTTGTAATTAAATTATTATTCAAATAAATGGTAATTATCTTTTAATTTGGTAAGGATAATCATAACATATATATAAAAATTGGATTTTATTATTCAGAAACAATTTTGGTGATTATCCACACACAAAATCAGTCAAAATCCGAATTTTGAGCCATCTGATCCACAGACTCGTTGAGTAGCCTACTGCACTCGTCGAGTCTGTCAGACAGACTGGGCTCACGTCGTGAACTCAGTGAGTCACATCGTGAGCTGGGTATTTTCATAAAAACGATTTTCATATCAAGCAATGAACGAACATATTAGCATCAAATACAATTGAAACCAATCAAAGCTTTGATACCACTGATGGGTTTGAGCCAAAACAACATCCTATGTGCTCATGCAAACCCTAATGCTTGGATCTAGGTTTCTCTATTGTACATGCAATTCATCCAAGGCTCAATAACCCTAATCTAGCATATGCATTTCGAAATTATCACATAAGAGCAGATCTAGATGATTACCTCTTCTTCAATGGCTTGAATCTTCTTGTCTTTGGAGCTTAGAGTCACAAGTGTCACTCCTCTAATGGCTTACAAACACCACAAGCAAGAGAATGACTTATGAGAATGAGGAGAAGCACCAAAAACGTCCTAGAGTTCTTCCAAGAGAGTTCACCACGTTTTTGGGGCCTTAGGGGTCTTTATATAGTGAGGCCATTAGGGTTTTCAACTAGGAAACCCTAATTTGACTGCTTAGGCCCTAAGCAGCCCATAGACCCCCTTTCGAACACCCCTTGGATGATTTCTTTATGGGCTTCCCATAGAATTCGTCCAACCTATGTTCCAAGGTGATCCATAGCCCAATTGCAATTATCTTATAATTACAATTCCAGTCCCCTAAGTTTAATTAATTTCTTTTAGTCACAAAACTAATTATCAATTAATTCTTGACTAATATTAATTAAACAATATGATTTCTCCTTTAATATATTATTCATATAATATATTAATAAATCATAATTAATCCTCTTTCTCCATAAATCATCCTATCAAGTTGCTTTGGTGAAGGCAACCCAAAAGGACCATGCACAACTGGGTCAAGTACATACCAAATATAGTTACGGGCTTAGACACTAATCCAACAGTCTCCCACTTGGATAAGTCTAGTAACTATAATGTAAGTACAATCCGATTAGCAATCGTAGCTCTTAAAGACGCTGTCGAACTCTGATCTTATCAACAACTTGTCCTTTAGATAAGGGATCATATATTCCTCCATTCTAGATATCGTATGAACTGAGACATGGATTTTAATCATACTCTCTGTTCATGTGTTGTTTCCCGATTTCCGATTCATGTCGACTGACAACAGACTACAATTGAACATATCAACTTACTCCTAGCTTGGCCAAGCGCTTAGGGTGTCATCACTAAATCATCGAGGGGCCCACAAATATCGCTTTTATCCCACTTTTGGTAAAATGAACGGATAAACTTCGACTCAATGCTCGCTTGTACTCACTAACCAAATCACACAGATACAACTCACACATCTCGGTTTCAAGAATATAAGATATTACCGTCTCACCAACCACTTGTGATAAAATCCATGAAGCGATCCAAGTGAGCGTCGGTTTAATCCAATACTCTAATCTTATAGCAGCACTCATGAACTCTGCAGCAAACTTGTGCTATGACTAAAACACTTTAGACAATCTACAGTCAGATTCATGACAGTCTTCTTGCATACCTACTTCCAAAGAATGAGCGACTGTGGAGGGTTTGAATAATCTTATTATTCGGGAAGTCAAAACATGCAAAGTGAAACACAAGAATAATACCAATCCTATATGGTCCCAAACCTTTGAGAATAAATAAAACATTTTTATTTAATCACCATATTGATTACTCATTATTTGTTGTTTCGGGTAATCAACTTCTTACTTGAATTATAACAACAATTGTCTCATGCTCTTAGCATGCACACTATGTTTACCTATGGTCCTTACTTTGTGAAATAGTATAATTGAATAACATTTTCAATCACACTCATTTCACAATTCCCAATCCTTACCACAAGTGTGAGAATACCAAATTCTTGCCATTTATAGAATATGTTAGATTCTAACATTTTATGCAACAATCCTGTCGTAATATCACTGAGCCAAAGTCACCAAGACTTTGCCAATGAAATTACAAAGTGCTCTATTGGAGATTGTTACAAGACAATTCCATAGTCATGAAGTCTCACATTCAAAGTACATTCCTTTGAACATCCTTCTTGCATAGAAGTTTCTAATCTAGACATAGATTCTTAACGTCCAACTCCCAATAAGGAAACATTTCCATATTTGCCATATGACAACTCATTCTAAATAGAGTCTTATTTATTCATAATAATGTCAATATGGTCCATCCATTAGTATACTCCCAACTGTCCACAAGCGACCAATCTTTGGCGAACCTTAGATTGTCCTTGACAATTGTTTAATTATTTTAGTCAAATTCGGTTCTATTCCCCCTTTTCCCTCTAAATGCCCTAGGCATTTGGAAAATTTTAGAACGGTCGAATATTATAGCATATGCAATCGATCCTATACCCGAAGCGTATGGAATACGATTCATAATGAAAAATGTGATACTTTACCAATTTCTTGCTATAATATTGTCATAATATTTCTATTTGCCGTGTTCTCAAAATTCGAACTATGAAAAGGGATGCCGTAATCATAATCGAACTTTGAGAATGCAAATAATAAATAAACCCTTGACTAAATTCAATTAAAATTTCTTGATCTAAGCTTTTAGATTGGAAACGAAGTATACCATTCTCTCCCTTAATTATAGCAAAAACATCTTTTCAACCCCTGCAACTTTGCAAAGTGAAACCTTTGTTTTTTCCATAATTAATATTGCCGACTTGCAATAATTAAAATAATAATCATGCTCCCACTAACATGATGATTTTATCCATTCCAGCATAACATTTATGCACCCACTAGCTTTGACACGTATTCAGAAAACAGTTGGACTTCTAGAAGACAATACTTATTGACTTCTAAAGTTCAACTTTTCAAAAAAACATGTAGCATCAAGTATCAAGCAAAACAACCCTAGCCTCTGATACCACTGAAGGGTTTTGAGCATTCTAACACTCCTATGGTGTACATGCAACCCTAGAAACCTTGGATCTATGTTTTGTCTATGATGATGGGTTTGAGCCAAAACAACATCCTATGTGCTCATGCAAACCCTAATGCTTGGATCTAGGTTTCTCTATTGTACATGCAATTCATCCAAGGCTCAAGAACCCTAATCTAGCATATGCATTTAGAAATTATAACATAAGATTAGATCTAGATGATTACCTATTCTTCAATGGCTTGAATCTTCTTGTCTTTGGAGCTTAGAGTCACAAGTGTCACTCCTCTAATGGCTTACAAACACCACAAGCAAGAGAATGACTTATGAGAATGACTAGAAGCACCAAAAACGTCCTAGGGTTCTTCCAAGAGAGTTCACCACGTTTTTGGGGCCTTAGGGGTCTTTATATAGTGAGGTCATTAGGGTTTTCAACTAGGAAACCCTAATTTGACTGCTTAGGCCCTAAGCAGCCCATGGACTCCCTTTCGAACACCCCTTGGACGATTTCTTTATGGGCTTCCCATATAATTCGTCCAACCTATGTTCCAAGGTGATCTATACCCCAATTGCAATTATCTTATAATTACAATTCCAGTCCCCTAAGTTTAATTAATGTCTTTAGTCACAAAACTAATTATCAATTAATTCTTGACTAATATTAATTAAACAATACGATTTCTCCTTTAATATATTATTCATATAATATATTAATAAATCATAATTAATCCTCTTTCTCCATAAATCATCCTATCAAGTTGCTTTGGTGAAGGCAACCCAAAAGGAGCATGCACAACCGGGTCAAGTACATACCAAATATAGTTACGGGCTTAGACACTAATCCAACATATGATACATGCAAAATTGTTTTTCCAAGGTTCATAACCTATCTAGCATACATGGGGAACTTTTAATCATAAAAGTTAGTAAGAAATACATACCTTGTAGTAGTTTGGATTCCTTGAAAGCCTTGTGAGCCTAGCATGTGACATCCCCTAATTTCTCGGCCAGAAAAGACCGATTTATTTTATGCTTTTTAAAATAAAATCGGAGTAATCCTTTTAAAAGATGTTGCGGAATTTGTTCCCAAAACAAAACATGATAAAAATTTATCAAAACCTTTCTTTAAGAAATGTATATTTTCATTTCATATCAAACCTCGGGATGTTATGTTCCGATACAGATCAAAAGCATAAACAAGACATTATAAGCGTCACAACATTTATTTACAACTACTGGCCTATAATCCAAATATCACTCATCATCATCCGACTATGCTCGGGTCCACTACCTGTAATATAAAAAGCTGAGTGGGTTAGGCTTGGGAGCCTGGTGAGCATATAGGGTTTTCAACCCACAATAAATAGTAAACTTATTAAGTTCTCAATCAACAATAAATTTATTAATTTCATCAACCAAAAATAACCCTAATTACCCATTCCCATTATCCTCACTTTACGTCCCTAAACAACTATCACAAGGGACCTAGCCTAAGGATTTTCACTAGGGGTGACAACATTGCTTCGGGGGTTCCTCAGCAATTTATGTCAAATAAGGTAAACATCGGGGTGAAAACACTGCTTTCCCTCAGCAATTTATGTCAAATAGGCACGATGTCACATCGTCGCCATTTGCTAAGTGCATAGCTCCTATTTATCGACAGTATTTCCCACGTGAATCCCCCCCTCCCCCGCAATACATGTCAATGGGTTTTTAGAGTACAGCTGATGAACATATAGTTCACACACCTACAGGTTCCAAGTCTGCTAGTGTTCCACATACCGTCTAGAATAGTCCATGGTTGTCATCCATACTCTGCTGAATGACGAGGGCCAACGTTTGGGTAAGGGCTTTTCTCATATTTCACCACTCACGCCAACGTTTGGGTAAGGGCTTTTCTCATATTTCACCACTCATCCTCAACTCATGATCTCATTTCACCACTCACTCTCAACTCACGATCTCATTTCACCACTCACTCTCAACTCATGATCTATATCACTGATCATCTCATCTATCCAACTCACCTTTCATCACACACCCACTATTTCATCTACCCATGTTTTACCCAACATTTTTTGTAGATAAAATTCATATACAGTTTAAATTATTTAAAAACATGTATAAATCATTCCTTCAACATCCATCTCAAATAAACAAGCAATATATATTCACACAACACGTATTTTATATAAAATACTTCATATCTATGTGTAAGGTGAAAGTAACTACACACTCGACTTAATGAAAATCGGGCAGCACTTCGTTTCCTAAAACGATTGTTTCTAATAAAACCGGGAGTTTTATTGAGAAACCGGGCTCTGCAAAGGTCGGGCTTCGAAACCGAAAAGATAAATTTTCCAGGCTTCTCGGGCACTTCAGGGCGTATTCCGGGTGCTATAATTGATACTGGGGCTTTGGGGGATGTTAAAATGAAGGAAATATTGAAAATGGGTGAAAAGTGCCAATTTTCCAAAAGTACCCGGGAAGGCTCGCAAGCCTTCTATTTATAGGCGAAGTCCGAAGTCGGCCGAGAGAAGGGAGTCAGCACCGAGGACACGAGGCAGCAGGAGGCTCGGACACGTCTCGCATGCGAGGCCACGCGTCAAGCTCCGGACGAGCCTCATCACCGGTGACTAAGCTGCTCGGACACGAGGGTGCACACGCGTCGGATGTGCGAGGGCCAAGAATTTGGTCGAATCCAGAAGCGACATGCGGCTGCCAGCTGCTCGGATGACTCAGCCATTTCGGACACGTGGCACATTTTGGGCGAGGGTGACGTGGCCGAAGCCACCTATGCGAAATTTCTCGATTTTTGTGCAAAAACTTCTAAAATCCATAACTGTCGTATACGAGCTCCGTTTTTGACGTTCTCTATATGCACACGTAGGTAAAATTACGCTCTACAACTTTCGTTTAGACTTCGTCGGCTAATTTTGACTTTAGTTTTTATATTATTATTTTTAACAGACCGGGACAGGAAATCCGTTAAAAATTCATAACTTCTTCATCCGACGTCCGTTTTCGTCTGTCTTTTTACCGTTGTGTTACTATTGATGAGACCTTCGATTCTCGTTTAGGTCGTGTCGGTTAAAAATCATTCGATCTAAAATTCAAGTTTTTAGGTGTCTACTGCTAAACTGGAACTTCGAAATATCATAACTTCCTCATACGAAGTCAGATTTGGGCGTTCTTTTTATACATACTCTCGGTTTAACAAACACTAAGACTTTTGTTTAGATCACTAAGGCTAAAAAGTAGTTTATCAAAAACTCACTTTTTACGACATTCGGCACCGTGCCGGTTTTGTCGCGAAACTTCGACAGGTCATAACTTCTTCGTTATAATTCGGATTTCGGCATTCTTTATATATTCGTAATCCTTGTCACGACCACTACAACTTTTTTAATAGATATCGGCTTTATCTAATATTTATTTTCGACGCTCATTTTTATTCTTAATTAATTAAACCCTAATAATTAAGCATAAAACACATAATTTTCACATAATATTCACATAATTCCTTTTCATTTCTTCTAAATGAGTTACAAAGGTTAACCTAGACTATCACGTCAATATTAATGCCTAGCCTAGCAACACGGGCGTTACAATTCTCTCCCCCTTAGAATGATTTCGTCCCCGGAATCACACATCAGCAAACAAATACGGGTAGCGACTCATCATGTCACTCTCCGTTTCCCAGGTGAGATTTGGCCCATTCGTATGTTTCCAACGCACAAGCACTAAATCGACCATTTTGCGTCACAACTTCTTAGTCTTACGGTCAATGATTGCCTCAGGTTCTTCAATTAACCTCTTGTTTTCATCCAACCTTAATTCAGAAATGGGAATTATGTCGGGCACATCTCCCGTGAACGTTCTCAAATAACACACATGAAAGGTGTTATGAATACCCTCCAGTTCTTCTGGTAATTCTAGCTTGTAAGCTTGATTCCCGATCCTTTGAA
Source organism: Lactuca virosa (assembly GCF_052849685.1). Lineage (NCBI taxonomy): Eukaryota > Viridiplantae > Streptophyta > Magnoliopsida > Asterales > Asteraceae > Lactuca > Lactuca virosa. The sequence goes on from NC_136427.1 coordinate 265,063,602, forward strand.
GAACTTTAAATGGTCCAATAAACCATGGACTCAACTTTCTCCTTTTACCAAATCTTATAAGTCCCTTCCACGGCGAGACTTTAAGTAAAACCGAGTCTCCAACTTCGAATGATATCGGTTATCTTTTCTTGTCAGCATAGCTCTTTTGTCGATCTTGAGCTGCTAACATCCTTTCCCTAATCACTTTCAACTTTTTAGTAGTCTGATGGACTATTTCAGGTCCCATAAACTGCTTTTGCTCAGGTTCCAGCCAACATGACGACGTTCGCCACTTTTCTCCATACAAAGCGTGATAAGGTGCTATCTTGATGTTCGAGTGGAAACTATTATTATAGGAAAATTCTACTAAAGGTAAATGTTCATCCCAGTTACCTTGGAATTCCAGGGTACATGCTCTCAGCATATCCTTCAACGTTTGAATTGTTCGTTCGCTTTGACCATCAGTTTGCAGATGGTAAGCTGTATTCAAACACAACTTGGTACCCAATTCCTCTTATAGACTCCTCCAAAACCTTGAGGTAAAACGGCTGTCACGATCGGATACAATCGTTAACGGAACACCGTGAAGCCTCACACTTTCCTTCACGTAAGAATTCGCAAGTTTATCCATAGACCATTTCTCGTTGGCTGCTATGAAATGCGCACTCTTAGTGAAGCGATCAACGACCACCCAAATCATGTCGTGACCGTTCCTTGTTTTGGGCAGTTTAGTCACAAAATCCATGGTGATGTCTTCCCATTTACCTATGGGTACAGGTAAAGGTTCTAAACTCCCATACGGTTTCTGATGTTGTGCCTTAACCCTAGCACAAGTTACACACTCGGCCACATACTTAGAATCATCGAGCTTCATCGTCGACCACCAGTAGTAGGGTTTTAGATCCCTATACATTTTTGTACCGCCGGGATGAATCGAGTACATGGTCTTGTGAGCTTCTTCCATTAGAAGATCTCTTACTCCTCCCATCTTAGGTACCCAAATCCTATCTTTGAATACCTTCAGTCCTTGACCGTTTGTATCAAACACCAACGTTTTATCCCAAACGTTCTTCCTTTCGGTCATTTTTTTCTCTAAAGCTTCCTCTTGAGCTTTCTTTATACCTTCCACAATTGTCGAGACAACTTCAATCCTCAACGCTCTTGGCCTTTTCTTTTCAAGATTTACCTTCCGACTGAGAGCATTAGCAACAACATTTGCTTTACCAGGGAGGTAAAGTATCTCACAGTCGTAGTCCTTGAGTAACTCTAGCCAGCGTCGTTGCCTCATGTTCAATTCCTTCTGATTAAAGAGATATTGAAGACTCTTATGATCAGTGAAAAGTTTGCATTTAGTACCATAAAGATAGTGCCTCCATATCTTTAAGGCGAATACTACCGCTGCCAACTCCAGATCATGAGTGGGGTAGTTCTTTTCATGCTCTTTCAATTGCCTCGATGCATACGTTATCACTTTATCCCTTTGGGTCAGAACACAACCTAACCCAACTCCAGAGGCATCACTATAAACTGTGAAGTCATCAACTCCCTCAGGTAACGAAAGAATCGGTGCTTCACACAACTTCTTCTTTAACTTCTCAAAAACTTCCTTATGCTTCTCATTCCCAGTATAAACAGCTCCTTTGTGGGTCAAAGCTGTCAATGGAGTCGCGATCGAAGAAAATCCTGTTGGATTAATGTCTAAGTCCATAACTATATTTGGTATGTACTTGACCCGACCCGGCATGGTCCGTTTGGGTTGCACTTCACCGGCACAATTTATATGGATAGTCTTTTGAGAATAGTATATTTATGATTTATATTAATATATTATAAGTTCTAATATATTAATATGGAATCATATTATTTAATTAGTATTGATCAGGAATTAATTTAGAATTAATTAAGTGATCAAAAAGAACTAATTAAATATGGACTCTTATATATATGGAATGGGCCAAGTTCATTTAGGTTGGGCTAAGCTTTCATGGATGGTCCCTGGAGCTTTTAACCCATTGATCCTATGTAAATGAAAGGTCATGGGTATTAGGGTTTACATGGATGTAACCCTAATCCTCCATAATATATAAAGGGGTCCTTGGCTCACAAAATTGGCACAAGTGTGTGAAAATAAGAGTGGGCCGATTTTATTGTGCATACATATTCTCTCAAGTTCTTCCAAGGTGTTTTGGTGATTTGTGATTCCATTTGAGGCTTCCACACTATTGGGGCTAAGCTCTTAAAGCTTGAAGACATCAAGCTACATCAAAAGGTATGTCATCTAACTAGAACTTTGTAGTATAGGTGCTTCATAATATGCTAGTTAGGATGAAACCTTGGAATAGTTAATATTTGCATGTATAATAGAGAAAACATAGATCCAAGGTTTATAGGGTTGCATGTACACCATAGGAGTGTTAGAATGCTCAAAACCCAACAGTGGTATCAGATACATGGGTTGTTTTCTGTTATATTGATGCAAATGTTTTATTTTCAAGTTGAAAAAAAGGAAAAAAAAACATGACGTTTGTCAAATTTTAAGATAATTACTTGTTTTTTGAAAAACGAATTATTTGTAAAATTTGAATCATTTGTTATATGAGTTGAATTAGGTCAAATTTAGTAAAAGATAAAATGATATGATTATTTTATTAGTTTTAAAAGTTTGATCTAAATGTTTTAAGGAGTTACATATTTTGTCATAAAATTTTGGAGCTCAAAAGTGTTTTTTAAAGTTGTGATCTTAAGGGTTTTTGAAACTTCCATAAGTTATGGATATGAAAGTTTTTTTTTAAAAAAAAAATTTTTGATTCAAAGTTTTTATGGAGTTACAAAATTTGGTGTTAATGTTTTAAAGAATTCCATAACTTGTTCTTAAGTTCTGGAACATGGAAAGTTTCATCATAAAACACCATTAATTCCATAAGTTATGGAATCCAAAGGTTTTCAAGAATTACAAAACTTGCCCTCAAGTTTTAGAATTTGAGAAAAGTTTTTTATGAAAAAAAGAATTGAATTCTAAAACTCTTGGGTTCATAACTTAAACAATTAATTAAATGGTTTTAATTTTGAGTTTAATAATTGGAATTATGATGTTTTGTTGAATAGTTCAAATTAACTCTTATGGACTTTATTAATAGTAAATTAAAGCGTTTAATTAAAAGAGTATTATTAATCCATAAATATATGGGTTGAGTTTAATTAAATTAAAAATCTAGTTTAATTAATAGATTAAACCACCAAGTATTTTAAATGTCTAAAATACACCCTTATACTATTATAATATTAAAAGTTTAATATATTATATGTATAAGAGCAAGTCGTCTTACCATTAGTAGGCCTCATTCACGAAGCCGGTCTATAAGGGGGGTATAAGGTTACTGCCTATAAAATGGTAGTTTAATGGGTGTCCACTCTCACTCACCGCTTCCTTGACCGGTGGAGGGTCGTTAGCCGAACAGGTAGGACAAGGACTATAATTCTCCCTTCATTATAAGTATAATGATAAATACTAAGTAACTACACACTTATAAATTCCCAATCTTAGTTACTTAGGAAAATGTGAATAAGGTGCTAATCCATGAAATTACACTTTGCACTTTGTTTAAGCTGTTAGTGGAGCGTGTGTGGTTAACCGGCACACTAACCTGGACTTAACAAGGTAGGCAAAGGGTAACTTAATGTTTATCATAGTATCGTTGGAGCGTGTGTGGTTAACCGGCACATCGATTGAGGGGTAAATATTAAGGGTACCAAGTATATTTGCATGGTTACTTCACACCTTGTTTTGTGATCCTCGGCATCCCAGTCACAAAACCTGAAGGGCACACTCGAGATTGAAACATGCCATTAAAAAGTTCAATGAATCTCAAAAGAATCTAGGAGTTTCAAAACCAATTAAAACCTAATAATACATTTCGTTTGTCTTGGTGGAAATTGGTGAATCGTCATTCACCTACCTTCAAATATTTTATAGCTTGGATTACGGCATCCCTCTTCCAAGTTATAAAATAGTTTGTTGGGTCCTAGCCTTAATATATCATATTGGGTGTTATATTAAGGAATTAAATCAACTTTACGTGAATTTCTCCCATTGTTGATGTCTGGTTTAGACAACAATGATCTTCCCAAACCAAGCTTTCCTAATGAATATGACTTCCCGAGTTTGGCTCATGGAAGTCATACTTCTCTTCCTCCACCTCCTCCAATTATTCTCCCTAACCCACAAGTTCAAGGTCACTCAAGACCTAATGGCAAGCAAGGTCTATGTGTGATCACATCTTAGAGATGAAGTCACATATTGACAAGCCGGGAGTGTTGGGTGTCAAAGTCTTGAGAAAGTTGGATGTTCAATCACTTTCTAAGTTACATAGTGAGTTCCTTTGGGACTACTATGAAACAGACTATGACATGAACCTTAATGATCATATCTATTTGCTTGGTGTTGCTGAATCAGCAGTGATTTGGAACGATAGTAAAGCAAATTTGATTAGAAGATCAACTTCCCAAAAACTTTATGGACAGTGCCAATGGTGACACTGGAAATCCAGAAAAAGCATTCTCTTCCCAATGGAAAGGGATTGGCCATAGTCAACCCGGTTGACCAAATGGTAAAGAGAAAGGCTAAGTCTGAGATAGTCCCATTACCAAAGGGTCCATATGTTTATTTTGCCAAAGGAAGGGGCGTTGATTGCAAAGCTGCCAAATTTACCTAAGGATGTTAAAGTTAATAAGTTTGACTCTACATCAGGTAGAGCCCATTATCTAACTCTGTTAAGTTCTATTCTGAGATCGTCATTACATGATGTGACTGGGTCACATGTTGATGTTTTAAGAATCAAATAATAGAGAGAAATCTTAAAGGAAGTATATGCTGATTCTGATCGCGAAGGTGGATTTCGATCGCATCAGAATTTTGAGCAGTTGCTTAAGAAGTTGTGATATATTGCTAAGGAATAGATAACAACAATTTTCCATGTGGATTGTAAGGATAAGTTTTTACGCAAAGTTTTAAAATAAAAGAAAATTGTTTAATTTTATTTATTTGAAGTATCCTTACAATGGCATTTGTGGAAAATTGTTGCTTATATGATTCCACTGACAGCAATATTGGAAAATGGATTTGATTCTTCATTTGTGGTAGTGTCTAAATTTACCAAATCAAGAAATTTCCTCATCACCCAAGTTTCAATTGGACCGAAACTTGGAATCATGCAAGTTGAATGAGAACTTTCAAGCATTGGAAAATCAAGACTAATTACTTGTTCACATGGATGTGTGAGTCAAGTGAAGGACTAAAGGGATCGAGTACACATTCTTGTGCACTGGTCATGTCCACCACAAAGCTCGTTAAGACTATTTGATTTACTAAAGTTTAGTAAATATGGTTATACTTACAAGTTTAAGTATAATTCTGAAACATTGGAAAAGTCTCAATGTATGGCAGAACGAATGGGAAGAATCAAATTAGGCAGAAAGATAAAAGTTTCTCAAATCTGAAAAGATGGGAGAGTACTTTAGTATCATGTTTGTGATCATCTTAATGATTTAGAAATCATATCACAATTAGTCCTCTAAAGGTCATCTTAGTGCATTCTTATGACTAAGAAGAGGAGTCATGAATTGTTGAAATGGTTAGATCAGGAAGATGAGTCATACTTCGTTCCAAAACAATTCTTAGAGTCATACTCCAAGATTGTAACTTGGGTGACATATCTTAAAGAAAGGTTTAAAACACTTGTCAAATGTAAGAGTAAAAGTGTCCTACTCTTGTACATTTGAAATTGGTAAGTTGTGATGTTTTGGATAAAACAAAGACCAACTAAGGCCAATTGTGTGAAGTGTTTGTCTTGATAAAGAATCCGCACTATCTCTTGAATATTTGGCAAGATAGTCTTATATGTCAAGAGGATAGTGGGAGTCTTAAAGATCCTAAAAAGAATTTCAAGAACTAATCAAGAATAAAAACTTGAGGTTCTTCACTAGCACACGACTTGAGGTTTATAACCTATCGTGTTGACATATTCTGTGCCCATTCCAGATAAAGTTGGCTTTGCATAGGAGTTCTGAAAGTTCTCAATTGGTTGCATAACAACTTGGATCGTGTACCATTTGCTTTTGGTACAGGATCGATTGCATGTGCTATAATATTTGTCATTTCTAAATTTTTCCAAATGCCCAGAGGCATTAAGAACGGAAAAGGTCTAGAATTAGATATGACTAAAATGATTAAGCAATTGTCGAGGACAATCTGAGGTTTACCAAAGATTGGTTGTTCAGGGACAGTTGGAAGTATAGTGCTAATTTTGGAAGGACCATATCGACATATTCTGAAAAGAGGCATCTCTTATTCAGAAGTGATAGTCAAAATGAGAATATGGAGTTGTCTCCATAGGTGGAAGTTATCTGTGTAATATTAGAAAACTTAATGCAAGAAGCATGTCCAAAGCAATGTACTTTGAATATGAGACTTAGTTTCCATGGAGTTGATCTCCATTGGAATAACTTATAATGACTGTTGACAAGTCTTTGTGACTTTGTACATATTCATTACAGGAGGGTCAGTGCATATAAGTTTAAAATCTAAACAGATTTCGATAAATGATAGGAATTTGAAATTCTCACATTTTTCGATAAGGATTTGGGAGTGTGAAATTAGAATCATTGAAATTATGTTCAATTGGTTTATTTCACAAAGTAAGGATCATAGACAAACATAGAGTGCATACTTGGTGTATGGCAAAGCTATTGTTTAAGAAAAACATAGTGTACATGCTTGGAGCATGGGACAACTAGTGTTTTTAATTCAAGTATAAAGTTGATAAAACCGAAACAATGAATAATGAGTAATCAGTATGGTGATAAATAAAAGTGTTTATTTATATTCATAGGGTTTGATACCATATTTGATTCATTTATTCTTGTGTTTCACTTTGCATGTTTTGACTTCCAGAATAACTAAGTCGCTCTTCCTGAATGATTAAGTTATTCAAACCATCCACAGTCGGTCATATGTTGGAAGTAGATATGAATCAAGACTGTCATGGGTTGGCTTGTAGAGGTCTAAGATGTTGGACAAAGCGGTGCTACAACACTCATGAGTGCTCATAAGTTCTGAGTATTGGATTCAACCCGCGCTCATTTGAATCACTTCATGGATTTTATCACGAGTGATCATGAGATGATAATATCTTATATTCTTCAAACCTAGAGATATGAGTTGTTACTATGAGTTGGTTATACATTGATTGCACGAAAACGCATTTGGTAACTCGATGTTATAAAACGTGCCTTTGTGTATGATTCAACAAGTAGTAGAACAAGCCATATGAGTCGAATTTTATCCATTCCTTTTACCTTTGGGATAAAAGCGATATCTGTGGGCCCCTCGATGATTTAGCGATGACACATGTGAGTGCTTGGCCAAGCCAAGACTGATTTGATTTGTTCAATCAGTTAGTCATCATAAATCGAAAATCGGGAAACAACAAATGGACAGAGAGAATGATTATAATCCATGTCTCAGTCCATATGATATATAGAATGGAGGAATATATGATCCCTTATCTAATGGACAAGTCATTGACAAGGTCAGAGTTTGACAGCGGCTTTAAGAGCTACAATTGCCAGTTAGGTTTTGAAGTCATACTCAATAATAGTTTTAGACTTATCCAAGTGGGAGACTGTTGGATTAATGTCTAAGTCCATAACTATATTTGGTATGTACTTGACCCGACCCGGCATGGTCCGTTTGGGTTGCACTTCACCGGCACAATTTATATGGATAGTCTTTTGAGAATAGTATATTTATGATTTATATTAATATATTATAAGTTCTAATATATTAATATGGAATCATATTATTTAATTAGTATTGATCAGGAATTAATTTAGAATTAATTAAGTGATCAAAAAGAACTAATTAAATATGGACTCTTATATATATGGAATGGGCCAAGTTCATTTAGGTTGGGCTAAGCTTTCATGGATGGTCCCTGGAGCTTTTAACCCATGGATCCTATGTAAATGAAAGGTCATGGGTATTAGGGTTTACATGGATGTAACCCTAATCCTCCATAATATATAAAGGGGTCCTTGGGTCACAAAATTGGCACAAGTGTGTGAAAATAAGAGTGGGCCGATTTTAGTGTGCATACATATTCTCTCAAGTTCTTCGAAGGTGTTTTGGTGATTTGTGATTCCATTTGAGGCTTCCACACTATTGGGGCTAAGCTCTTAAAGCTTGAAGACATCAAGCTACATCAAAAGGTATGTCATCTAACTAGAACTTTGTAGTATAGGTGCTTCATAATATGCTAGTTAGGATGAAACTTTGGAATAGTTAATATTTGCATGTATAATAGAGAAAACATAGATCCAAGGTTTATAGGGTTGCATGTACACCATAGGAGTGTTAGAATGCTCAAAACCCAACAAAGCCTTGGATAAACCTTCGGTAATATCCAGCTAATCCTAAAAGCTTCAGATCTTCGTAGGACTTTCAATCGTAACCTTCAAGTTACAAAATAAATCCTTATTGAGGACTCCTTCTTCTTCTTAGAATAAGTACTTTCCTTCATTTATTGTAACAGACCGATGGGTCATGTTCTAATGATCGCTCATTGTATAATGCACTACTTAGACTCAGATCTCCTAGGGACAAATTGCGGAACAAACTATACCTTCCTTCATGTTCTAATGTGATACAATCACAGCTCAACATGTATCATTTCTAACTACCAACTTCTTTAACAATGAGTGCGATACTTCTATTGATCGCTTTGATCGTCTTTCAATCTTCAATTCGGCTTAAGTCAACTGCTACATCGAACTTGGTTCTCTAAACCATGTAACAAACTCATCGTAGTCGGACTCAATTTGATATGACCACTAGGGTCGGAATAACAATCATCTTCTTAGTCATTACCGAAACGATGGTAACGACAGACTAGAATAAGACGGAATCAATTACTAGTTCCTTGGTAACCTTGTGACTTTCCTTGATCCAAGTACGAGTCCTGTGCTTCCGGTAGTATAGGCCTCTACTACCATTCACACCTACTCATACTCGTCCCAAGTATTGTCTCGCAGTTCTCCAAATCACCATACAAGAATTTCACATAGTCATTCAATTCATCAGATGACAAAACCAGGGTTTATATTATTTCCTTGAAATGATTACACAAATGTTCAAGTTTACCCTATACTATGCCTCTAATAGGCTAAACCACTTGTTACTATTCACATTACTACTTCATAACTTGATCTTCGGGTATCAAGTCTTTACTTCTAATTCCTAGCGTCGTTATTTGCTTTGTCAAGGATATTCTGAAATTCCCTTGGCGTTGGCGGTGCACTTGGCCTTGTTACTTCATTTTTCTTCGGACAGTCCTTAGAAATATGGCCTTCTTCTTTACATCCGTAACACACCCCCTTGGGAATCATACACTCATTGGCGTAATGCCCAATTTCTCCACACCTAAAGCACTTCACCTTCCCGCCACAATTCCCAGAGTGTTTATTTTTACACTTCCCGCACCATTTTTCTTTACCTCCTCTTCTGCCAGACTTTGAGAATATGTTGCTCTTGTTAGGCCTTGAAGACCCCTCAAATTTCTTCTTCTTGCCAACTTCAACCTTGTTGGCGGTCCTGTCATTGATCATTTCTTCAATAGACTTAGCAACCCAGATAGTTGCCTCAAGAACAGATGCCTGACGTACTGGCACAATAAGTTCATCCTTACTTTGTTGAAGTAAACGTTTTGTTTCTTCCATCTGTTGATCCAACATCGTACGCACCATTGCCTGCACCCCAGCCATCGTGATTGGCTCAGGCTGTGGATTATCGTTTCCGAATTCACTTTGCGTACTCGCCATTTCGATCTATACACCAATCGTAGGTGATTTTAGATCTTTATTTTCGTTAGACGTTAAATCTTCGTTATTACTCCGAAACGTTTATATGTTAGTTCTAATATCGTAGTCATACGTTTAGAATCCTATACACATAAGGTTTCCAGATCCGGTCGACAACATACCATAGATCCGAACAAATAATTGCATATATGGCAAACATATAGCATTTAGCACATAAAAGCATTTTAGGCATCTTTCCTAAAATAAACTAGTGCTCGTGTCTAAAATATGGTAGACACTCATCTCACAATCATCACTTAGCATTCTAAGTTTAAGTCTAGAAATCCTACAATTTCTTAGTTCGCTTAAACTAATGCTCTGATACCAACTGTGACATCCCCTAATTTCTCGGCCAGAAAAGACCGATTTATTTTATGCTTTTTAAAATAAAATCAGAGTAATCCTTTTAAAAGATGTTGCAGAATTTGTTCCCAAAACAAAACATGATAAAAATTTATCAAAACCTTTCTTTAAGAAATGTATATTTTCATTTCATATCAAACCTCGGGATGTCATGTTCCGATACAGATCAAAAGCATAAACAAGACATTATAAGCCTTACAACAGTTATTTACAATTACTGGCCTATAATCCAAATATCACTCATCATCATCCGACTATGCTCGGCTCCACTACCTGTAATATAAAAAGCTGAGTGGGTCAGGCTTGGGAGCCTGGTGAGCATATAGGGTTTTCAACCCACAATAAATAGTAAACTTATTAAGTTCTCAATCAACAATAAATTTATTAATTTCATCAAGCAAAAATAACCCTAATTACCCATTCCCATTATCCTCACTTTACGTCCCTAAACAACTATCACAAGGGACCTAGCCTAAGGATTTTCACTAGGGGTGACAACATTGCTTCGGGGGTTCCTCAACAATTTATGTCAAATAAGGCAAACATCGGGGTGAAAACACTGCTTTCCCTCAGCAATTTATGTCAAATAGGCACGATGTCACATCGTCGCCATGTGCTAAGTCCATAGCTCCTATTTATCGACAGTATTTCCCACGGGAATCCCCCCCCCCCCCCCGGCAATACATGTCAATGGGTTTATTGAGTACAACTGATGAACATATAGTTCACACACCTACAGGTTGCAAACCTGCTAGTGTTCCAGAGACCGTCTAGAATAGTCCATGGTTGTCATCCATACTCTGCTGAATGACGGGGGCCAATGTTTGGGTAAGGGCTTTTCTCATATTTCACCACTCACGCTAACGTTTGGGTAAGGGCTTTTCTCATATTTCACCACTCACCCTCAACTCATGATCTCATTTCACCACTCACTCTCAACTCACGATCTCATTTCACCACTCACTCTCAACTCATGATCTATATCACTGATTATCTCATCTATCCAACTCACATTTCATCACACACCCACTATTTCATCTACCCATGTTTTACCCAACATTTTTTGTAGATAAAATACATATACAATTTAAATTATTTAAAAACATGTATAAATCATTCCTTCAACATTCATCTCAAATAAACAAACAATATATATTCACACAACACGTATTTTATATAAAATACTTCATATCTATGTGTAAGGTGAAAGTAACTACACACTCGACTTAATGAAAATCGGGCAGCACTTCGTTTCCTAAAACGATCGTTTCTAATAAAACCGGGAGTTTTATTGAGAAACCGGGCTCTGCAAAGGTCGGGCTTCGAAACCGAAAAATAAATTTTCCAGGCTTCTCGGGCACTTCGGGGCGCATTCCGGGTGCTATAATTAATACCGGGGCTTTGGGGGATGTTAAAATGAAGGAAATATTGAAAAATGGGTGAAAAGTGCCAATTTTCCAAAAGTACCCGGGAAGGCTCGCAAGCCTTCTATTTATAGGCGAGGTCCGAAGTCGGCCGAGAGAAGGGAGTCAACACCGAGGACACGAGGCAGCAGGAGGCTCGGACACGTCTTGCATGCGAGGCCACGCGTCAAGCTTCGGACGAGCCTCATCACCGGTGACTAAGCTGCTCGGACACGGGGGTGCACAGGAAATCCGTTAAAAATTCATAACTTCTTCATCCGACGTTCGTTTTCGTCTGTATTTTTACCGTTGTGCTACTATTGACGAGACCTTCGATTCTCGTTTAGGTCGTGTCGGCTAAAAATCACTCGATCTGAAATTCGAGTTTTTAGCTGTCTACTGCTAAACTGGAACTTCGAAAAATCATAACTTCCTCATACGAAGTCAGATTTGGGCATTCTTTTTATACATACTCTCGGTTTAACAAACACTACGACTTTCGTTTAGATCATTAAGGCTAAAAAGTAGTTTATCAAAAACTCACTTTTTACGACATTCGGCACCGTGCCGGTTTTGTCGCGAAACTTCGACAGGTCATAACTTCTTCATTATAACTCGGATTTCGGCATTCTTTATATATCCGTAATCCTTGTCATGACCACTACAACTTTCTTAATAGATATCAGCTTTATCTAATAATTATTTTCGACGCTCATTTTTATTCTTAATTAATTAAACCCTAATAATTAAGCATAAAACACATAATTTTCACATAATATTCACATAATTCCTTTTCATTTCTTCTAAACGAGTTACAAAGGTTAACCTAGACTATCACGTCAATATTAATGTCTAGCCTAGAAACACGGGCGTTACATAACACCTCAAGTGTGATGCCTCAAATGTCTCACACAACACCAAATGCACTTGGAATAACTTAGAGAGAAATGGAATACTTCTAAAATCGGCTAGCCCTCACTTGTTCTCTTAGTGGCCGATTTTGGTGAATAACATGTTGCTTATATAGTGTGTTACAATTAGGGTTACACCATGTAAACCCTAATTGTCATGACTTTTCATTTCCATGACCCATGGGTTCTATAAACACCATGGAGCATCCATGGAGCATTCTATGGGTTTTAGCCCAACTTGATAATCCATGAAGCATTAGCCCACTATACAAGTATGAGTGATTTACACAATCAACCCATATATTTAATTAGTCCCTTTTTGATCACTTAATTAATTCCAAATTAATTCTTGATCAATACTAATTAAATAATACTATTAATATATTAGAACTTATAATATATTAATAAACCTTAAGTGTTATTTCTCTCATTTTAGTCTATCCAAATGCATGATGCCATGCAACCCAAATGGACCATGCTAATTGGGTCAAGTACATTCCAGAAATAGTTATGAACTTAGACACCTAATCCAACAGGTGCACCACCCTTTGAGCTTCTATATTGTCGGTGATGTCATACCCCAGTTTGCTGGGGGGAGGTTGGTCACAGAGTCATGGGGAGGACTGAGGTGGTCCTGCAGACTACAGAGCTCATCCAACAGATCAGGCAAAGATTGAAGACAACTCAGAGTTGACAGAAGAGTTATGTCGACCGACGTCGATCAAAGTTGGAGTTCCAGTCGGTGATATGGTACTACTGAAGGTCTCAACCTAGAAGGGTGTGACACGCATTAGGAATAAGGGGAAATTGGGTCCCCGGTTTTTTGGATCGTTCCGAGTGATTGCCAGGGTAGGCAGGGTGGCCTATAGGTTGGATTTTACGAGTGAGCTTAGCCAGATCCACAACACTTTCCATGTCTCGCAGTTCCAGAAGTGCATGTTGGACGAGGAGGCGGTGGTCCATTTGGATGATATCTAGGTCGATGAGCGCCTAAATTATATTGAGAGGCTGATAGCGATAATGGAGAGGAAGATTTAGGTCCTGCGCAACAAGGAGATACCTTTGGTGAAGGTTCAGTGGTAGCATCGGAAGGGATCTAAGTCGACTTGGGAGCTGGAGGCAGAGATGCAGGAGCATTACCCTGATGTATTCGCAACAGCTGACTTCAAGGACGGGGAGAATTGTAACATCCCGATGTTGAGGTAATTCCAATTTTAGCCATATGTGAGTGTGTATATATATATATATATATATATATATATATATATATATATATATATATATATATATATATCATTTTAGTACTTGAGTATAAGAAAGAGTGAAAAAAGGCCCATAGTGGCATTTTGGTAATTTTGGACAAGGGGTAGTACGCTGGGCGTACGTTCTGTATGCTGAGCGTACGAGGGCGGACCCTAGTACGCTGGGCATACACCGCGTATGCAGGGCGTATGTAATAAAACCTCAAACCCTAATTTTTAGGGTTTGGTCCATATACATAAGTATCATTAAGTCTTCATTCCTCATTCCCCTTCAGCCTCCAACCTTTATTTCGTCCTTTGAAACCCTAGTCCCTTGTGTGCGATCAATTCTCAGAAGTGTGTGTGTTTGGTGCTTTTGAAGCAAGGTGAAGAAAGAAGCATCATCTTGGGAGATCAAGGCCTTCTAGATCCAGGAACACCTCACCTTCAAGATCTATTTTGAGGTATAAAGTTATGAACTTGATGGTTCTATGTATAGATCTAAGTTAGCCATGGAGTTTGTGTCATTTTGGTCCCATTATTTGGGTATTTGGAGTATGAGCTACTCTAACCCCTTTAAGTTGTCCTTTCAGTCACTTTGAGGTGTTTAGAAATATAAAAATTTAGTCTTGATCATATCTTTCCTTCCATGCATGGGTTTTGAGGTCTTAATGGGCTAAGTGGTTGAGGTTTTTGATGTTAAGACCTTTTTAGCCATGGAAGACCATAAAGTTGGAAACTTTATGGTCAAAAACGTTATTTAGGGCTTGGATCTAAATTTGGACGTATTAAGTTGAAGGATTAGGATCTTAATTGGTTCAGAAGAGGACTGTTGCGTATGCTGGGCGTACGAAATGGTATGTTGCGTGTACGCAGATTTGGCCCTGATGCATCGGACCTAGAGTATGCCCCACGTACCTCCAGAGTACGCCCGACGTATGAAGCCTGAGTCGAATCAGCTGAGTTGACTTGATTGAGTTGACTCGTTTGACTTGTGGATTTTGACCAATTTTGATCAAGGGTACTTTGGAAAAATGTTACTAATTTAGAATGGGAAATGTTTTAGGATTAGGTTGATTCGTCTCTTGGAGCTGGGAGCTATTTAGACTGCACTAAGACTGTGAGGTGAGTTTTCCCCACTGGACATACGGGTCGAGGGCAAGGCCGGCCCATTGGATTGATATCCTGGTTTTACCGTATGTTGTTATACTGTAGTGAGCTGTTAGATCTGTATCCTAGTATATAGGATGTTTCTATGTTGTAGTGATCTGTTAGATCTGTATGACTACCTATATATGCTAGCTATTGATTGTTATGGTATATGTCTATATGTGATGGTATATCGGGTTGAGGCGGTCTTGCTTTGTGCTGAAGGGAAAGATACCCATGGCGGTCCGGATAGACTAATGGCCTGCGAGGCAGACCAGTCTGGCCAAAGGCCCACAGAGCGGTCCAGATAGGCTGAAGGCTCAGTGAGGCTGTCCAATCATACTGAAGGCGATGTAAGCATGCTGTTATTTGTTATGCTTATATGGTGGTACTCTGGGGTAACTCACTAAGTGTTGGATTACGATTTTAGTTTTGTTTTAGGTACTTCTGAGGACCGTGGCAAGTGGAAGGCGTGACTGTACACATCCTTGGTTTACGTTGATTGGATCTTGGGATACTTTGAATTTTAATAATGTTTTGAAAACAGTGGTTATGTAAACACTTCTTTTTATAAAATGGTTTGTTTTGAAAAGTTTACATTTTTTGTGATTTTTGAGACGTTACAGTACGAATAGGTGTAGAAGGTAGTATTGGGCCCGTACTACTGAAAGCATAGGATCCGTACTCGAATCGAGAAAAATTTCGGGGATTCTAAGAAGTCGATGGATGGTGGATTGTATGTTTGGCACCGTGATTCATTGTAGTGTGTTTCTATCTTTATCGGTTATGGCTGTTCAGGTTGAGGATGGGTCTGATGATTGTTTGGGCCTTAGTGGCCATGTTAGTTTGGGTTTGAATGGTACATACCTAGGTGAGTTAGTTTGATTTGAGTCGTCGGACTCAATAAGGAATCGATTGTGATGATCGGCTCGAGGATTGCAGCCGGATGTTGAGTGATTGGAAGATGGATTGGGATGCCACTATCTATGAAGAGGGTTACGTTCTTCCAATTTTTCGTGTTCAGATGAATGAGAGAGAATACATGTGATTTTCAGAGTTGGGGTGTAGACCCAACATGGGGATAGATAGTTGTAATTTTTGGTGGCAAGTATGGTAGTGTGGGAATACACAAGAGGATGCTTGTGGTATGGTTGCCTTGGGATGATATATTAGGTCTGATTTCTTTGAATATAGTCAGGTTAGGTGCTAGTTGATTGTTTCAGGGATCAGGGAAGTTAATCGGGAATGAATAACCTTTGTTGCATCTAATGTATCCCGACTATGTAACATCCGGATTCCCAAGTATCTTATTTTAAGTATGTATCTTGAGTTTTAGGGAGGGACTCGGCGAGTAGGTGCTCAGACTCGCCGAGTAGGATCGCAAATTCTTGTCTGGTTTAATGATCGGACTCGACGAGTCGATGCGTGGACTCGGCGAGTCCGCGCTGTAAAGTGAAACCCTAAATCTCAGAGCCTGAGCCCTATTTAAAGGCCCTTATGGCCGTCATTTGCGGCCACTACTCCCCTGTGAAAACCCTAGAGAGCAAAGAGAGCTTAGAGAGCATTTTGGAGGCTAATTCTTCATCCTTTGGTGTGATCTTGCAAGAAGGAGTGGGGAAATCCAAGCTAGATTGATTGTGGAGCTTGGATCTGTGTTGTTCACACCGAGATTCACGTTTTGAGGTACAAGTTCCTTCCGATTTCGTGTATTTGATAGATTCCTTGAATCTAGGGTTTCCTTTGCACAATTTTGAGTTAGAGTGGGAAGCATATGAGGTCCCTTTGGGTAGAGATGATAGATCTGGACCTTGAGAGGTCCAAAAGGTCCCAAGCTTCCAGCTTTATGAGGTTTCATGTGAGCCTTGAGAGTAGAACCCTATTTTAAAGGTTATTTCTAATTTTTTTGGTCTTATAAGCATTGCATGAACGTAAAGTTTGAACCTTTACGTGACTTTCGAGTGTTAGAAGGTTGGATCTTCTGGTTGGTGAAGCAGATCTGACCTCAAAAGATCTTTTGAGTGTTTTCATGGGAGGAACTCGCCGAGCCCATAAGGGACTCGACGAGTCGAGTCAGGTTGCCCCACGACTCGCGACCTGTGACAACCCGTTGAGTGTAGGATTGACTCAGCGAGTCGAGTGAGGACCAGGGGCGAAGAGGACATGCATGTACTTGCCGAGTCACACGAATGCACTCGACGAGTCTGGTCAAAGTTTGACCGTTGACTTTTGTTGACTTTTACGGTTTGGTCAATGTTAGGGTCTTTGAGCCATGAGAGGGGTAAAATGGTCTTTACCCTTCTGAGAGTACTAAGAGAGGGATTAGTCTAGCCTTGAGGGTTGTATTGATTAGAGTGCTTATTCCATGTGATTAGGCGGGGGCTAGACCAGATTTTACCGAGTTCGAGATTTACCGAGTTACCCGAGGTGAGTCTTCTCACTATACTCTACCTAGAGTGGTAATTAGAGTTATGTGACAGAGTATCTTGTATTCTATTTATGTGATTGTGATACACTGCATTATTTCTATGTGATTCATGCCGTGTATGTTCCAGAGTTTACAGGGTTAGAACCGGAAGGTTCACAGAGTTAGGACCAGAGGGTCCACAGAGTTACAGCCTCGATATGTGGTATTTTGGGGAACTCACTAAGCATTTATGCTTACAGTGTTGTGTTGTGTGTTTCAGGTACCAGTGAGGATCGCGGGAAGGCACCGACATGATCAGTACACACATGAGGAGTTTTATACATTATGATCTTGGGTTGTGTTTCTATGGATTGATATGTGATACAATGAGATTTTTATAATATTTATGAATGAAAGTATGCTTTTAAAAATGTGAAAAATTGTTTGAAAAATTACGGTGTTACAGACTATGAGAATGATACCTCTTTTACTTATGAATGATTCTCACAATGAATTGATGGTTAAGGATTTATAGGCAAGGTGTGTGGTAGTCCAATTGTTTCTAGATAGAGAATCAATGTTATGAACGAAGTTTCAGAATTATTGCTTATGCATCTGCATGTGATTCTTGATGTTAGAAGCAGTTATGATTGGGGAGTTTCCGAGATCTCCACCGGAGATTTGGAATCCCCTTGAGGTTGGTTGGTTGGTCTTTATCTGGAGGATCATCTTGCATTGTATTATACATTCCAAGACACAGGGATGGTATGTGTCTAGTTGAGATGGTTTGGGATTTGGTTTGTTACTGTGTCAACTTGTGGTAGTTTGAACCCTAAGTGGGGGAGAACTGGGTTTCACTTGTTGGAGGATCATTGATTTGCTCGAGTTTATGGTTGCATAATAATGGATCGCAAGTATCCGCGGTTCGGGTATGCGTTATTTTTGGTTCAAGATTTGGTGAAAAAGGGGGTGCAAAGAAAGTTGCCATCAAATGTATGTGCTTAGGAATTCATGAGTTATCTTTGTGGTAGGAAGCTATTGGACAAGGAGATCATTGTATTTAGTGGTTTCTTTCGGGATCACCAATGATTAGGTCATGAGGCGTTTGCGTCGCTCAGGTTGAGTATCGATTGTTGAGGGATTTGTTGGCTCGTTGTATAGATTGTTATCTATAGTCTAGGACGAGCAGCTGATGACATGTCAATCAACTTCAGAGTTTGGTATGTATAGTTCCACATGGGATTTGTTCAGTAGTGTATTGGATCAATGGATTAGTTGTCAGCGCATTCTCGATTTTTGGTCATTTTGTTCATCGTCAATAGCCAAGGTTCTTTGAAAGTTCCGAGCTGTATCATTGGTAGTTCAATAAATGCATCAACCTATAATCAAAAGCTATACATTTTACCTTTTGGGTTCTAGGTATGGGTATCTTCAATTGTTGGTTATGGAAGTATTGTTCATAGCGGGCTCGGTTTTGGCAGTTGTCCTTAGTTATTGGGAGTTCGAATGTCGGAGCAGTATTGTTTAGTTTTTTAGGTGTGGCTTTGAATCTATGCATAATCTAATTTTGGCATGTCGTATCGACAGGGTTGGTATCTGGATTGTTCCAACTAGGTTTTAGCAGCATTTCTGGATAACTTTGGAAGTTTTATCAAGCTAGATATGTATTGTTGGAATCTGTTTAGTTTGAATCAGGGGGTAGGATCTTGTTTCAATCATTCATGAGTTTGTTTCTGTTAACGACTGAGGTTCGTCATTTCATAAGATCTACTAGTACTTCAACGTTTGGGTAAGGTTGGGAGGAAAAAGGAATGTAGTACATATATGGTTGGTTATATGTTCTCTTAAGGGTGTGTATTGTGGTAAGTTCATTAGATATTGTCGTGAGGGGTGTATGTGGACTGAACAAGATAGAAAAGGAGCACTTGGTTTGAATTATGGGAATGGTTCTTAGTTGGGTTATAACATTTGAATAGAAACAAGAGTACAACAACCTATATCATTCTTTGGTTGTGTGTGACTATGTTTTCGTCTGATTTTGCATTGGTAGCATCTTGTTCAGTGAAAAGACTTATGTGTTATAGAAGGTTAAGGCTCATGTGGTGTTTGATTAGTGTTGAGAGGGGTATTGTTTGGGTTCATACAAGTCGGTGGGTTGATGGTTGTGTATCTTTGGGCCCCTGTGGTGTTGCTAGCAAGTCTTTAGTCCAATGATGGAATGGCGACAACATCAACGTAGTAGCGTGAGCTTATCGTTTTAGTTGTTAGAAGGTGTCACGGTGTATCGTGAACCAGTGGATGTATGATTCATATGGGTAGGACCCAATTGTCCTTTGATAGAGACTCTTAGGTCTCAGATCGTTAGTCTTATTGGCATGTTTGGATATTAGTGCATTGTTGGGCGTCAGGATACTCTGTGAAGAGCTAGTTTGGATCATGTGGACAATAAAAGTTTGTTTGGAGTATCAATTATGCATCAGAAGTCTCTTGCTGAATGTTTGTAGTATGAACCCCGTTTGCTTGTAGACTGTTTATTAGGAGTAGGTTACCAGTTTTGGGTATTGATTCTGATAACTCGAGTCATGAAGTTCGTTCTAAATGTCTTGAGTGATTTGTCAGGTGGATGTATGCCTGAGATGATGAGGGAGTTGGATGCAATGTGAGATTCTTGGATTGACGATCGTTATACTTGTGGGGGCAGCAGGTTGGTGATGACTTTTCAGGAAGTCAAGTGTGTATTTAAGGTTTTTTTGGGCACAATTTTCGGATATGGGGTTGGGTGAAATTCACGATCAGGATGTTTTCAGTATTCTTTCTGCATGGTTTGGTGGTGTTCCTAGTTAGGGAACTAGGGGTAGGTACGAAGTTTAGATGATCATCAGTCCTAAGGGTATGGTTTTTGAAATTTAGAATGACGAGTTCCTGGTTTCGGGGAGTATATTGATAGAGTTGGTTTGTGGTTGTAGTTTTGAGAGTTCCCAGTTTTAGTGGTTTCTCTAGAATTTGGTTCATAGTTAGGGAGAGAAAGATAGTTTTTACGGTTAAGTATTTTCGTGTTATTAGGTTGTTTGTTGGAAGCTATGGGTATCTGAGTGGTCTCTCGAGTTTCTTTTTAACATGACTTGATTTTGAAATGGTTAGAGGGAGCTTATGAAATATGATGGCGTTGTTTCAAAGATCCAAACCAAGACGGATTTCGAGGACGAAATCCAGTTTAAGTAGGGGAGAGTTGTAACATCCTATTTCGAGAAGTTTCTTATTTTGGGAATATGGACAATAAATGGATCAAGTAAAAGCCTTGGGCTTCAAGGGAATAAGTTTTAGACCCTATTGGATGTTGATATTCTTGGTTATGAGATCCAAGCCCTTGGTTTGTGTTTTGGAGTCAAATGGTAAAATAGGAAAAGTGATGTTTCAAACTTCTTTCATGAATTAAGTATTTTAGTTCAATATTTTTTAAGTCAAAGGTAATTAGATAGAATTGTGGGGATCTTCAATACCTTTATGTGCATATAAAGGATGCCGAAAACGGAGTTGAAACGAAGAAGTTACGACTATTTGAAGTTAAAGTGGAAAGTGGGGGTTTTGTCCTATACAAGGCATAGCAAAGTTACGCACGGCGTAGCTGCTATGCATGGTGTAACTAAAAAATTACACAATGTGTAACTTGCTTATTTATCTACGCGGGTTTAATAACCTACGCATGACATAGTCTAACGTCCCACTCGTAATGACATAAAATTTTCGTTTTTTGGATTAGTAAATTGTTACTCACAACATTTCCATAAAACCAAGATAATCAAGGTTTTCAAAACATCATCAAATCAGAGTAAATCACTGAATGCGGAAACATGTGGTGTGTCCTCTGCAATCTTCCCGAGCTCTTACATTTGAAAACCGAAGCACCTGACACATAAACTGAAAACCATAAGCATTAAGCTTAGTGAGTTCCCCAAGATACCACATACCACACATACATTAAACATACACTGGGCCTCCGCCCTCCATCGGGCCTCGCCCAGTCTCGAGTCCCACTCGGCCTCAGGCCCCGCCCGACATCGAGCCTCGTTCGGATTACAAATTTGTCCATCACCAGGCCCCGCCTGACGTTGGGCCCCGCACGATACACACATAATTATATAACCATATAATCATATAAACATATAACCTTAATAGCACATGCAGTAATCAAAAAGACTGTAACATACTATACAGTCATCGAGCCCTGCCCGGCATCGGGCCTCGCCCGGTAAGCATAAAAACAGATACTAATAACTAGCATACAATATACTCATTAGGCCCCGCCTGGCGTCGAGCCTTGCCCGGTAAGCGTACCATCATACAACACATGCAAGAGTCACGCAGACATCTAACATTCTAACATATAAATCATGGGCCGGCGTTGGTGCCTTCGACCCGCTAAACCCAGTGAGGAGACTCACCTCGCACTGCCGAATCACACAGACGATCCCTGGCTGCTGGCTGACAGATTCTCCGAACTGTAAATATCAAAACAACACCCAATTAACAATTGGGTTCCAAACCATAACCATAAATCCATAATCGGGGTAAAAAGACCATTTACCCCTAACCAAGCTTGGTCCAAGACTGAGGCCCAAACATACAATCCAAAAGGCCCAAACATGGCCCAACATAACCCATGGATAACCCTGATCAAACTTTTGCACAAAATCAAAGTCAACAGTCCATATTGACCAAACACGCTGTGTTGCCCCTTAGACACGCCGTGTTCTTCCATCATCCAGATAATCGGGAAAACCCCAGTCAACACGCTGTGTTGGCTTGCAAACATGCCGTGTGTGCCTGAATTCCAACAACTTAATACATTAAGATACTCTCTCCGATTCCAAGGGCTCCAAAGCTCAGATCTAGACCAAAATGAGACTTAGAAGGGTAAATTTTCCATCTTTACCCATAGGGATTACCAAAAAGGGTCCAAACCTAACCAAAAAGGCTTGATAGAGCAAGGGCTTAACCAATAAGCACTTAATCCTTGAAGACATAACCCCAAAACATAGATCCGAATTTATTGAGCTGGAAAACCACGTAAAGTTGCCAACTTTACATTCATGCATGTCTAAATGAAGCTCTTAAGCTTAAAAAGGACTTAACAAGGGACTTAATGCATGCATGTAACCAATTATCTCATAAAGCTTTCACCTTAATGCTCAAGGATTCCAATACCAACTCAGATATGGATAACAAGCCCTTAAATGTCTTCACTCTCTCCTCAACCCAAAAAGGGACCAAAAGCACAACAAAACACAAAAGAAGAGATCTAAACATACACAAGACAAGATGCAAACTTGATACCTCAGAAAGCTTCCCCACAAGATGATGATTTTGGATCCAAAGCCTTTTCCCCAAACAAATCAACTTCAAGATCTCCTCTTCCTTCACAAAGACCAACAATGAGCACCAAGAAATTCTTACTAGCTCAAGAACACAAATAAGAGACTTAAAGATCGATTTTAGGGTTTTAATGTCAATGGAGGCTAGTAAGGAGACCAGCCCTTGGGGCTTAAAAATATTATATAGGGTGCAACATCCTAAAAATTAGGGTTTCCTTCTCGGCTTCCAACATGTCACACCCTAAAACCAAGAACGGCGGAAACGTTTAGGGGTGGAGGAGGTCATGTGAAGTATCATAACAGTGCAAAGTAGTAAACAAGTAACAACATCATCCATTGCATTAAAAGTAAAGTTTTTAATACATGAGTGTTCTATCATAGTAATAAGACACCAAAATATGTAACCAAAATAAAAGACGAGTCTTGACTGTGCACCGTCTTCTCAAAACCTGGTCATCGTACCTGTCTACTGGTGACCCGAGAATACAAGTTATTTTGAAAGAGTTTATGAGCATAAAGCTGGTGAATTCATAAGTATTATGGTGTCATTGATTGGAAAAGCTGTTATGAAAGACTTGTAAATGTTTAATAAAACATTTAGTATAAGTGTGAAAACCCTAGAAAATCCCATATTTCTTACTAGCATAAAAGGTAGTCTTCTACCAAGACCTGAATGCTTTGAAAGTTGCATTTCTGTATCAATGAAAGTTTTTCTCATGTGCGACTATTATTATAAATATATAGTCTACCTCATCGTTTATGTGAATGTGTCACAAAATAAAAGTAAAAGGGAAATTATATAATCATTTAAGTATTATCCTTTGGTACTAGGATAAACACGACATAGTAATTGCCGAATAGTATTAACCGTAGACATCCATCGATATGCATTTTCCCTCTGTAGCTAACAGCTGGGTGTAGAATGGTTAGTCCCGTACATATATAATAGTATCTACACATATAATATGTAATAGTATCTCATCATATAGTAGCCATGTAAAAGTATCCATGTAATAGTATCTCTTCATATTGCATGTAATGTATTAGTATAGACTCATGAATGAACTGACTCTTGTGTAATTCCTTGTAATAGGAATAGTAGTTTGTATCCCTTAAACTATACCTATAATAGTTTACTGGAATGTAAATTGAATGTCCAAGTAGGTTTATACACCCTTGCTACACAAGAGTGTTGGAACTGAAGAAAGAATGAAAGCTCTCATATCAATACATATGTATATGAAACATAAGTGTATAGATGTGGTTTTTAACAATAAGTTGAAAGAGGTTTTGTAAAACATTTAAGAGTTTTGAACAATAAATAATGATGACTTGATGTCAGTTTATAAAAAGATTCAAAAGTAAATCATTTGATACCAAAGTATAAAACAGCCGAAAACTATTGTATTTATCACATTTTGAAGTATGTGAAATCAGTTGGTTGAAAACACAGTTATAAATCACATGTGATTGATTCTATAACTTCCTGTTTTCTACTTGTATTCCCCCCCCCCCCCAA
This sequence comes from Lactuca virosa, assembly GCF_052849685.1. Lineage (NCBI taxonomy): Eukaryota > Viridiplantae > Streptophyta > Magnoliopsida > Asterales > Asteraceae > Lactuca > Lactuca virosa. Next base: position 265,087,855 of record NC_136427.1, read on the forward strand.
TGAAAGCATTTAGAATCATTTAAAAGATTGATTAAGGGGTATGAACTCACCTGTAGTGGGTGGTTGTGGATGAACTGAATGATGTAGGATCCTAAGTGTCAAGTGAAGACTTGTACACACACAATGATCCTAGTTAACATATAATCACATATATGTATCCAATTAGTCATAAAACAACTAACTAACCAAGTTTAAGACATCCTAAGACATGTAAAACACTTGATTTAAGTGCTATAAGTCATAAGGATTGCATCTAAGGGTGGTAGGACCTTGCTATTGAGTTTGGGGTTCAAGGGTAAACTCCCTTGGAGTTTACGGTTTTGTGACCATAACTCCTTGAGTTTACGGTCGTAAACCCATGAGTTTACGGCCGTAAACTCATGTTTCTTGACGATTTTGTGTTTTGAAGCCTTAAAGATCACAAGAAGCATTCCTACTTCATGCTTAAGCCTTAGGAAGAGATTAGGGCACCATTTCACTCCTTTTTAGGAGTTTACGGTCCTTAGACCATTTCCCTTTGGGTTTACGGCCGTAAACCCAAATGTTTATGGTCTTTTGGTTGTTTTGAGTCCTAAGCACAACAAGGAAGGGGTCTAGACTAGTTTTCCAAGGCTTAGAAGGGACTAGGGCACACTTTGGCACCCTCAATAGGGTTTACGATCCAAGAACATCTTGGACCGTAAACACCTTGATCTTGTGTTTCTTGGTTGTTTTCTTGATGTTTAGAAGTGTAACAAGCTTTATAATACACTAGGGTAGGAGTACTTACTAGGTAGAAGCTTGAAAAGGTGCTAAAAGTCCAAGAACACTAGTGTGTGTTCTTGGTGAAACTTGAAGATCTACACTTTTGGAATGATTTCACGGATGGAATCATGTTAGATCACTAGATTAGGGTAGATATCAACTTATTAGGGCTAGAAACACTTACAAGTTGAAGATCTTGAAGAAATGTTGGATGATACTTGAGAGAGAATTTGGTTTTGGATCTTGAAAATGTGAAAAGTGGTAAAATATGACTAAGTGTCATATTTATACCCCCATTTAGGGTTTACGGCCGTAAACACCCTTGTTTAGGCCGTAAACTCCAAACTCTTGGAGTTTTGGGACATTATTATTGCACAATAAACCCTAGGGCATCCTCTCTCCTTTTATCTCCTGAAGTACTAATCTTAAAACACTCAAACTTATTCCAAAAAGCTTGAAAGTTAGCAGAAACAGTTCTGACTTCTATTGAAGTGAATGGTTGTACAGAATAGAAATTTCGGGTTGTCACATCATCCACCCGTTAGAAGGAATTTCGTCCCGAAATTAGAGTTTAAGAAAATAAGTAGTTACAAATAACTAAGTAAAAAGATGAGGATATTTCAGTTTCATCTGATCCTCTCGCTCCCAAGTGAATTCAGGTCCTCGCTTGGCGTTCCCGCGAACCTTCACTATCGGGATACGACTTTGTTTCGTTTGCTTGACCTCCCGGTCCATGATCTCTACTGGTTCTTCCACGGAGTTGAGGCTCTCGTTGATCTCGATCTCGTCGAGTGGGATTACAAGAGTCTCGTCGGACAGACACTTTTTCAAGTTCGAGACGTGGAAAGTAGAATGTATGTTACTGAGTTCGCGTGGTAAGTTAAGTTTGTAAGCTACAGGGCCGATTCTTGCGAGAATCTCGAAAGGACCTATGTACCTTGGATTTAGCTTTCCACGCTTTCTGAAGCGTATCAAGCCCTTCCAGGGTGAGACCTTCAATAGAACACGGTCTCCCACCTGGAATTCCAACGATTTCCTTCGTTTATCAGCGTAGCTTTTCTGTCGGTCTCTAGAGGCTTTCAATCGTTCACGAATCTGAACGATCTTCTCTGTCGTTTCCCAAATGATATCCGGACCTGTGAGAGTGCTTTCAGGAACTCGTCCTTTAGCTAACTGGGTATCACCCACTTCAACCCAGCACAGAGGGGATCTGCACTTTCGGCCATAGAGGGCTTCGAATGGAGCATCCTTTATGCTCGTGTGATAACTGTTGTTGTAGGAAAATTCTACAAGGGGTAAATGAGTATCCCATGCTTTCCCAAAGTCGATCACACAGGCTCGCAACATATCTCCCAAGGTTTGGATAGTTCTCTCACTTTGTCCGTCGGTCTGTGGATGGTAGGCTGTACTCATGTCCAGCCTAGTTCCTAGGGAACTTTGTAGCGACTGCTAGAACCTCGAAGTGAATCTACTATCTCTGTCCGAGATAATGGATATGGGAACACCGTGCAGTTGTATAATCTCCCGAATGTAGGTTCTCGTAAGCTTATCCATCTTGTCTATTTCTTTGATAGGCAGGAAGTGTGCGGACTTGGTCAATCTGTCGACGATGACCCATATGGTATCAAGTCCACCCGTTGTCTTGGGCAACTTGGTTATGAAGTCCATAGTGATCCGCTCCCACTTCCATTCTGGTATCTCCGGCTGTTGTAGAAGACCGGAGGGTTTCTGGTATTCGACCTTGACCTTGGCGCAAGTAAGGCATTTACTTACGAAGGTAGCAATCTCTGCTTTCATGTTAGGCCACCGGTATAGCTTTTTAAGATCCAGATACATCTTATCTGAACCTAGGTGGACGGAATAACGAGTGTTGTGTGCCTCGGTCATGACCAAGTATCTGAAGCCACCGCGTTTCGGTGTCCAGATCCAATTCATGAGGTATAAGGCTCCGCCACCCTTGACTTCCAAATTCTTATCCATCCCTCTTAGGGTTTCACTCGCCACATTTTCAGGTTTCAAAGCGTCGAGCTGAGCCTCCTTAATTTGCGTGGACAAGTGTGAATGGATAGTTAGAGTCAAGGATTTGACTCTACGACCAGAGTATTCCTTCCGACTTAGGGCATCAGCTACTACGTTGACTTTACCCGGATGATAACGAATTTCGCATTCGTAATCACTGAGTAGCTCGACCCACCGTCGTTGTCTCATGTTGAGCTCCTTCTGGTCGAATATATGTTGTAGGCTTTTGTGGTCTGTAAAGATCGTGCTTTTTGTACCATACAGGTAATGTCTCCAGATCTTCAGAGCAAACACAACTGCTCCTAGTTCAAGATCGTGGGTGGTGTAGTTGACTTCGTGTGTCTTCAGCTGTCTCGAGGCATAGGCGATGACCTTACCTCGTTGCATCAGAACACAGTCAAGCCCTTGATTTGAAGCATCGCAATAGACAACGAAGTCTTCTATCCCTTCGGGGAGGGATAGTATTGGTGCGGTGCACAAGGCTCGTTTGAGCGTTTGGAACGCTCGTTTGAGCGTTTGGCCACGCCCTTATGGGTCAGTGTGGTAAGAGGTTTCGCAATGCGGGAGAAGTTCTGAATGAACCTGCGATAGTAGCCAACGAGACCTAGAAATTGATGAATTTCTATAGGTGTCTTCGGTGCTGACCAGTTCTCAATGGCCTTGATTTTGGAAGGGTCCACGTGAATTCCCTCTTCACTAACTACGTGGCCCAAGAATTCGACTCTTCGAATCCAAAATTCGCACTTAGAGAACTTCGCATAGAGCTTCTCCGATCGTCATGTTTCTAAGACTGTTCGCAGGTGTTGACTATGTTCCTCCTTACATCGAGAGTAGATGAGTATGTCATCGATGAAGACAATGACGAACTGATCCAAGTAAGGCCGACACACCCTATTCATTAAATCCATGAATACTGTGGGCGCGTTAGTTAATCCGAATGGCATCACTACGAATTTGTAGTGCCCATAACGAGTTCGGAAGGCTGTCTTGGGAACATCCTCCTCTAACACTCGTAGTTGGTGGTATCCGGATCGTAGATCTATCTTCGAGAAGTAGTTGGCTCCTTGAAGTTGATCAAATAAATCGTCAATGCGGGGTAAGGGATAACGATTTTTAATGGTAAGCTTGTTGAGTTCCCTGTAGTCGATGCACATACGAAACGATCCGTCTTTCTTCTTGACGAACAAGACCGGTGCTCCCCATGGTGAGAAGCTTGGCCTAATGAATCCCTTCTTGAGAAGTTCGTTAAGCTGACTGGAAAGTTCCTGCATCTCCTCCGGTGCCAGACGATATGGATATTTGGCTACTGGAGTAGCCCCTGGCACTAAGTCGATTTTGAACTCGACTTGGCGTTGTGGTGGTAATCCCGGAAGTTCTTCTGGAAAGATGTCGGGAAAGTCGCGTACTTCGGGGATGTTCTGAATGTCTTTAACTTCTTGACTCGTATCAACGATGTGAGCGAGAAATGCATGACATTCCTTTCGTAAGCATTTCTGAGCCTGGATGCACGAAATGATGCGAAAACTCGTACTAGGTTTGTCACCGTAGATAATTAGCGTTTCGCTGTTAGGAAGGTTAAGACGAACTGCTTTTTCAAAGCACAAGATGTCGGCGCGATGAAGACTCAACCAATCCATACCGATAATGACGTCGAAACTTTTAATTGGGACCGGCATGAGGTCTATCTCGAAAGTATGGCCATCTAAAGTTAGAGTACAACCTACGTATGTGCAGTTAGTACTTTCCGTTTTCCCGTTTGCCATTTCTACAGTGAATGATTTATCTAGTGCACGTGGTTTTTGTTTAAGCAGGTGTGCAAATTTCTGGTTTACAAAGCTTTTCTCCGCTCCACTGTCGAAAAGTATGCAAGCATATGAGTTATCGAGGAGAAACGTACCAGTAACTATCGTAGGATCAGCTACGGCTTCCTCGTGGCCTATGGCCAGAACTCTTCCTACTCCGCCAGCTATCCCTGCCTTAGGGCAGTTCCTCTTGTAGTGGCCCACTTCGCCACAACCGTAGCAAGCTTGGCCCACCCCGGCGTTAGGAACTTGAGCGGTCAGGCTTGCTGGAGTCTTGCAAAAACGGGCAGTTAGTGCACTGCATTTCCCGACAAGGTCCGTTGTGATGGAAGGTGCATTTGTTGCACCTCGGAAGATTACCGGCATAAGGCTTCGCTGGTAAGGGATTAGCAGGGACAACAGGAGTTACTGTGGCAGCATTGATTGTAACTAGTTGTTGTCTCTTTGAGGATTCTTGCGAAGCCCCGCTTTTCCTCTTGTTCCACCCCTTTTTCTTGTTGTTGTTGTTTCCCTTTTGTTTCTCAGGTGTAGAAATCGTTGGGTTCTGGTGGTTTCCGTGATCTATAAGAGATTGTGCCAGCTCTTTGGCACTGTCAAAAGTAACAGGCCTGGATGCCAACACACTTGACTGGATCTGGGGCGACAGTCCCCAAATATATCTCTCTATTTTCTTGCTCTCAAGAGCAACCATATCAGGGAAAAGAATTTCCAGATCACAGAATCTATTAGTATAAGTTGATATGTTAGAACCAACCATTTCAAGACCCCAGAGTTCCTGTTCGAGTTTTTGAATTTCCCCTCGTGGACAGTACTCTCTCATCAGCATGGCTTTCAAGTTTTCCCAACTTATCGAATTTGCCACTATTAGAGTCAGTGACTTAACGTGGCCATTCCACCAAGTTAAGGCCCTGTCAGAAAAGGTACAAGTAGCAAACTTGACCTTATTGTTCTCTGGGCAGGCGCAGATTTCAAAGACTGCTTATGTCTTTTCTATCCACTGCCTTAAGATCATAACCCCTCCAGTTCCATTGAAATTTCTGGGTTTGGCATTCGTAAAATCCTTGTAGGTGCATTCTCGGGAGTGCCCATGGCTCTCGCCATGGTTAGAAATAGGTGCACCAGTTCCTGATCCACTAGGGACATGAGTATTGATGTGGGACATGGCAGCCGCTACGGCCGCCGTGACAGCTGCTTGGAACATAGCAGCGTCGAACTGAGGAGGTGGTGGAGGTGGTGGTGGTATCGGTGTTTCGTTATTATTGTTACGCCTCGGATTTCTGCGAGGAGGCATCTTTTAACTATAAATTTAGAAAGATGAAGATATTGATAAGAATTTAATAGGAAAGTTGATGAAAATGACTCATAGACTAACTCTTCAAAGTCCAACAGCATGATTAAATGTAGATTTAGAACTAAAAGATGATAGCATTTGGATAATAATTTCCATGAGATCAGGTACCTGTCAATATTACTGGAATTACAGATGTAACAAGTTCGGGAAAAATGGCCTAGTAGGAGGCCTTACATCAACCAAGATGGAAAATTTTGACAGGACTACGACCTAATCAAGACCTAACAGGTCTAAGATTTACAAAGATAGGAAATTAGACTAGAGTTTTACATAACTAGGTTATATCCAAAAGAGAAGTCGATGAGATTCTATCGGCGACGAGAACTACTAGAGTGAGTTCTTGATTCCGACAGAAGGCGTTCTATGTCCCTCACACGCCTGTCAGATCTTACTTGCTGAGCTCGAAGTTCCCTGACTTCAGCTTGGGTTCCAGCAAGTTCTCTCTGCAGAGTTGCATTATGGACCAGAGTCCTTTCATGAGCAGACTCTAGTTGGTGAATGCGGACTGTGTTAACGCCAGAGTTGGCGTCAATCTCCATGACTCGGTCGATAGCAGCTCGACCCTGTTCGGTGTTCCGGGAAATCCTACGAACCATGATGGGTAGGACCCTATCAGCTGAACCTCCCTCAGTGAGGTTGTAGAAGCTTCTGTCTCCATTGTAGGGGATGGGTTGACCCTGTTCCTGACTCCATCTATTCAAGTTCGTGGCCCACAGAGGTGTGGGTCCTTGAAATGCTGGACGAGGGTTTGGGTCATGAGCAGCTGGGGGTAGATTGTTGACTTCTGGTTCTGAGTCAGAACTATCAGAAAATCCTTCAGCTTCGTGATCATCCAAAGGAATTGGGTGATCATTCTCTGTCTCTTCTCTGAGCCATCCAGCATTGTCGTGGTTAGGGTAGTACGGGTCGCCGTGGGGATGGAATCCAGCCATGATATCTACATGAGAAAAGGGATATAAGAAGAAATTAATAGACGTACTAACTAAGATAATTATAAGATGATCTTTATCAGTTACTTCAATACTTGTTTAGTGCATACCAGTTATATGTACTCAGGACAGGATAGACCTTCGAATAAGTGACCCTAACTCTAAGCCTACAACCAAACAAGGACAAGAAGTAAAGCAAAGATTCACAGATTCTAAGTCTATGACGTCCTAGATACATATAATCTTAGTGTATCCACTCAGCAACTATTGACCTACTGATAAAGACCTTTTAGTTCTCAAATAAGTAATTATAGTAACACCAAATACCCCAATGGTATTTCATTGTGGTAATGTTGGTAAGTTTTTAGACTTGTTGCCATATCACAACCATTCTTGGGCATATGCTAATCATTCCTCGGACCAGCATAGTTGATCAGGCTATGCCACTCCCAGGACTGACCATACATCCCCAAGCTTACCTGTGATATCCAACAATCGTAATACTTTTGTTTTTGTCGTTGTGACACTGATTTTAGTATGAATGCAGGCATGTATACTTAGTTAAATATTTTATTATTTAAAAGTATAAACTCTTGGTCAGAGTATTTTAATCCCATTGTATTTATAGTCTGTATATCTTTTATGGGTTGATATACTAAATTCACTATAAAAAAAGCTCTTATACCAATCTGTCACACCCCAAAACCAAGAACGGCGGAAACGTTCAGGGGTGGAGGACGTCATGTGAAGTATCATAACAGTGCAAAGTAGTAAACAAGTAACAACATCATCCATTGCATTAAAAGAAAAGTTTTTAATACATGAGTGTTCTATCATAGTAACAAGACACCAAAATATGTAACCAAAATAAAAGACGAGTCTTGACTGTGCACCGTCTTCTCAAAACCTGGTCATCGTACCTGTCTACTGGTGACCTGAGAATACAAGTTATTTTGAAAGAGTTTATCAGCATAAAGCTGGTGAATTCATAAGTATTATGGTGTCATTGATTGGAAAAGCTGTTATGAAAGACTTGTAAATGTTTAATAAAACATTTAGTATAAGTGTGAAAACCCTAGAAAATCCCATATTTCCTACTAGTATAAAAGGTAGTCTTCTACCAAGACCTGAATGCTTTGAAAGTTGCATTTCTGTATCAATGAAAGTTTTTCCCATGTGCGAATATTATTATAAATATATAGTCTACCTCATCGTTTATGTGAATGTGTCACAAAATAAAAGTAAAAGGGAAATTATATAATCATTTAAGTATTATCCTTTCGTACTAGGATAAACACGGCATAGTAATTGTCGAATAGTATTAACCGTAGACATCCGTCGATGTGCATTTTCCCTCTGTAGCTAACAGCTGGGTGTAGAATGGTTAGTCCCGTACATATATAATAGTATCTACACATATAATATGTAATAGTATCTCATCATATAGTAGCCATGTAAAAGTATCCATGTAATAGTATCTCTTCATATTGCATGTAATGTATTAGTATAGACTCATGAATGAACTGACTCTTGTGTAATTCCTTGTAATAGGAATACTAGTTTGTATCCCTTAAACTATACCTATAATAGTTTACTGGAATGTAAATTGAATGTACAAGTAGGTTTATACACCCTTGCTACACAAGAGTGTTGGAACTGAAGAAAGAATGAAAGCTCTCATATCAATACATATGTATATGAAACATAAGTGTATAGATATGGTTTTTAACAATAAGTTGAAAGAGGTTTTGTAAAACATTTAAGAGTTTTGAACAATAAATAATGATGACTTGATGTCAGTTTATAAAAAGATTCAAAAGTAAATCATTTGATAGCAAAGTATAAAACAGCCGAAAACTATTGTATTTATCACATTTTGAAGTATGTGAAATCAGTTGGTTGAAAACACAGTTATAAATCACATGTGATTGATTCTATAACTTCCTGTTTTCTAATTGTATTCCCCCCCCCCAATGAAAGCATTTAGAATCATTTAAAAGATTGATTAAGGGGTATGAACTCACCTGTAGTGGGTGGTTGTGGATGAACTGAATGATGTAGGATCCTAAGTGTCAAGTGAAGACTTGTACACACACAATGATCCTAGTTAACATATAATCACATATATGTATCCAATTAGTCATAAAACAACTAACTAACCAAGTTTAAGACATCCTAAGACATGTAAAACACTTGATTTAAGTGCTATAAGTCATAAGGATTGCATCTAAGGGTGGTAGGACCTTGCTATTGAGTTTGGGGTTCAAGGGTAAACTCCCTTGGAGTTTACGGTTTTGTGACCATAACTCCTTGAGTTTACGGTCGTAAACCCATGCGTTTACGGCTGTAAACTCATGTTTCTTGACCATTTTGTGTTTTGAAGCCTTAAAGATCACAAGAAGCATTCCTACTTCATGCTTAAGCCTTAGGAAGAGATTAGGGCACCATTTCACTCCTTTTTAGGAGTTTACGGTCCTTAGACCATTTCCCTTTGGGTTTACGGCCGTAAACCCAAATGTTTATGGTCTTTTGGTTGTTTTGAGTCCTAAGCACAACAAGGAAGGGGTCTAGACTAGTTTTCCAAGGCTTAGAAGGGACTAGGGCACACTTTGGCACCCTTAATAGGGTTTACGGTCCAAGAACATCTTGGACCGTAAACACCTTGATCTTGTGTTTCTTGGTTGTTTTCTTGATGTTTAGAAGTGTAAAAAGCTTTATAATACACTAGGGTAGGAGTACTTACTAGGTAGAAGCTTGAAAAGGTGCTAAAAGTCCAAGAACACTAGTGTGTGTTCTTGGTGTTCTTGGTGAAACTTGAAGATCTACACTTTTGGAATGATTTCACGGATGGAATCATGTTAGATCACTAGATTAGGGTAGATATCAACTTATTAGGGCTAGAAACACTTACAAGTTGAAGATCTTGAAGAAATGTTGGATGATACTTGAGAGAGAATTTGGTTTTGGATCTTGAAAATGTGAAAAGTGGTAAAATATGACTAAGTGTCATATTTATACCCCCATTTAGGGTTTACGGCCGTAAACACCCTTGTTTAGGCCGTAAACTCCAAACTCTTGGAGTTTTGGGACATTATTGTTGCACAATAAACCCTAGGGCATCCTCTCTCCTGTTATCTCCTGAAGTACTAATCTTAAAACACTCAAACTTATTCCAAAAAGCTTGAAAGTTAGCAGAAACAGTTCTGACTTCTATTGAAGTGAATGGTTGTACAGAATAGAAATTTTGGGTTGTCACACAACACGCCGTGTTTAGACACCAACACGTCGTGTTTACCTTAATGAGGATCGCTCTTTTCCTTAACTAGACACGCCATGTTGGTTCCTCCAACACGCCGTGTCTAGTCCTCAAAATGGAATTCATTCCTTACAATTACTCCTCAAGATTCCGGGTGCTAGACATAAGTTATGTTAGATCAAAACCCTAAATATTCAATTTTGAGCCCTATTTAAGGGCTCTAACTTACGGGAAACCCTCTCATGACCAGCCTTTATCACCTAAGATCATTCCTTTAGAAAACCTAGACTCCTCTTACTTGTTTTGAGCCTTAACATCATTTATGAGCTTATTTCTCCATTGAAAGGTCGAATCTTAAAGAGCAAGGTGGTGATAAAGTGTATAGAAGAAGGGTTCAAGTATAGATCTAACAAGGTTACTTCATTCCTTGACCATTGTGAGTAAAAAGCTTCTAACTTGCTCATTTGTTTCATAGATCTAGTTATTTGTCATATTTGCCACTTTTTGGTCCCTCGAGCTTGTCTTTTGGGAGTTGTAAGAACTCCAACACCTTTTGAGCTATATGGAACACTCTTGGGACTCATTGGACTAGGAATATAACATATTGATTTCCAGGTATCTTCCAATTTGACCCTTGGTTAGTGCTTGTTTTGCAAAGTAGGTCCTTATGGGGCAATTTCGTAATTTTGGCCATTGCTTGCGTATGCTCGGCGTACTTTGAGTACGTTTGGCGTACGTAGTCAGGGGTGCAAACCCTAATTTTTAGGGTTTGGACCTTATTTAAGCATCTTTATGGCCTCATGCACCCTATTATCTTCAACCTCCTTCCTTATTTCGAAACCCGAAAGTGTGTGAGTGCCTTCTGAAGTTTGAAGAGCCATTTCGGTGCCATTTTGGAGCTTTTGGAGAAGAATGAAGAACTTTGAGGTTGTGGTGTTTCACTCAAGGCCTTGGATCCAACATCTACTTCCCTTTGTGCATCTTTTGGAGGTATAAAGCTCCAACCTTGATGAGTATTTCATTTAGATCTAGTTTTTGCTTAAAGTTGGCACCTTTTTGTCCCAATCTTGATCTTTGTGAGTATGGAATACTCCACGACATTTGAGTTGTCCTTTCAAATATTTTAGGGTATGTTATGTCACAAAAGTGTGATCTTGGACATTGGTTTCTTCCCATGCACGGTCTAGGTTGTCTTAATGGGCCAAGAAGGTAAGGTTTTTGTTATTAAGGCCTTAACACCCACGCTAAACCATAAAGTTGGAAACTATATGGTTAAGATCACCTTTTAGGGTCTAGATATGGATTTTGGACATAAGTGCTTAAGGATTAAGCACTTAATGGATAAAGTTGGGGGTAGCCGCGTACGTTGGGCATACCAAGGGGTACGTTGCGCATATGTTGTCAGCTTCCCGATTCTGGTCAACCAAGTAGTATGCCCCGTGTTCGTTTTGTGTATGCCCAACGTACTCACTAAGTCAACTCGGTTGACTCAGTTGACTTTGACCTGGATTTTGACTAGGGTTTGACCTAGGGGTATTTTAGGTATTATGATTTGTATGTTGAGATGGTGTCATTGAATTCATTAAGGTGACTGGTAGAGTTGATCTCGGAGCGGCGTGCTATTCGGTTTTCTCATCTATCTGTGAGGTGAGTTTTCTCACTGTATCCATGGGTCGAAGGCACCAATGCCGACCCATTATTGTGTTATTTAGGATGATAGCTATTGAGTGACTTACATAAGTTTGTATGATGGGTTAAAATAAACCCCAGGGCGGGGCCCACTATCATATCTTTGGGTTGAAATAGACCCTAGGGTGGGGCCCACTATTGTATGATCGGGTTGAAAGATACCCCAGGGTGAGGCTGCAGGGCGGGGCCCATATGTGTTGATCGGGTTGAAATACACCGCAGGACATGGCCCATACATGTATATCGGGTTGGTTATACTCTAGGGTTAAGCCCTGTTGTATGTTATGGTATGTGGTACTTTGGGTAACTCACTAAGCTTTATGCTTACAGTTTATGGTTATGGTTTCAGGTACCTTCGGTTCGAAATGGAAGGGCCCGACGTGATGGAACAACATCCTCCCCTCATGATTTTTTTCGCATTCTGAATAACTGTACTCTGATGTTTTGAATATGGTCACTTGGTGTTTGATTTTGAAAAAATTGTTCAATGATTTGATAGACTTCAAATGAAAAAAAAATTATTACTGTTTTTGGGACGTTACAAGTTGGTATCAGAGCCTTGGTTTTAGGGATTCGGGCACGCTATCGGGTGTGACTAAACTTCAACTGAGGAATTGGTAATCTTTTGAAAGAAAATAAGTTTCTAAAAAGATTTTTTTTCTAAAAAAATAAGTTTCTGAAAATATTTTTATAAAGAAAAAGGGGTGTGATATGTGCAATCAACCGAGCTCATGTAAGTGGTTCCCAAATCACCCATACCTATGTATTATGAGTAGTGTGCTTGATATGAGAATTGCATGCTAGATTAGGGCTAAGGATACCTTCAGGAATCATACGATAGAATTGCCTGATTTGTGTGATGCCTTATAGCCCAAGGGAACCTGATGTTATGTATTACTTGGAATTGATATCGGCTCAATTAATCGCTAAGTGTATGCTTTAAAAGTTATATACGATTAGGATTATATAGCCCTGGTATGATCGATTTGGCCTCATTTCCTGTTCCTTGTTTGGTTGTGGACTTAGGGTAGAATCACCATTTGACAATCTCTGTGATCCTATTTTGTGTATAAATTTCATGCATAAGGCAACCAGTGGTGTTGATTGAGATTCTTAGTATTACGAGTAGTGAGAATTGAGACTTCCTAGGAGAGTCTAGGATATGTAAGATGTTTAGCATAGGATTGTTATATGGTTAGTATGGTGACTTAGAGGAATCATGCTTGCTCTTGAGGAAGATACATGTAGGTATGAAAGGTAGTATTGACCCCGTACTAATGGAAGCACAAGATATGTACCTGAGACAGTAGCATGCTTGGGGAACTCTAAGGAAGCCTTGTAGTGAAAGCCCCCTCGAGTCATATGCTGATTATTTGTATGTTGTGTTTTAGTTTGAGGATGGTGATGATTACTCGAGGAGGTTCTGGATCTGGTTCTTATTTAGGTTATGGATTAGGCACATAACCGATTGATTAGCGACTACGTCAATTCATTTCGGCTGAGGTTACTCGCGCTATCTTGGATGCTACTCCTGTGATGTTTGCTACCATCAAGGAGGGGATTATGGAGCTGATGGATGAGAGGCTCAGGACTTTCTGAGCTGAGATTGATGCAGGTCAGATAAGAGCTAGAGCTACCTTATTCTGTGAGTTCAAGGCTTGTGGAGCTCCTGAGTTCTTTAGGGCTAAGGACCCCATCTCTAGCCGAAGATAGATTGCTGACAAGGATAATGTTGAGTGGACGAGTTTTTTCCCTGAGGGGGCAAAGGTGGGATTTGCATCCTGCCTGCTGACGACCCAAACACAACACTGGTGGGAGGAGGTTAGCCGAGCTGTAGGGTCAGCGGTAGCGGCAGTCATGAACTGGGATGATTTTTTCAGAGGTTCCAGAGAGAGTTTGCACCAGCTATTGAGGTGCAACAGTTGGCGAGGGAGTTCCAGGACCTTCGCCAGACTACCGAAACTATGGCAGAGATTACCTCATAATTCAGGGAGAGGGCTATGTTGTTCCCGCAGTACGCTGTGGGTGACGAGATGAGGAAGACGAGATACCATGACATGTTGAAAGAGGATATCAGGGATTTCGTGATCTTTTCGAGGTGCAAGACCCTGAATGATATGATCGAGAAGGCCCGTGAGCTGGAAATTGAGTTGGAGCTTCGAACGAAGCGGAAGCTGGAGTAGGTACAGACAGTGGTGGTCCAGACTAAGAGGCCTAAGGCTTCTAATTCGAGTGTCAGAGGCCCACAGGGCCGTAGCTGCTGCAGTAAGGGCGACAAGCCACACGGCGGGGTGTGCCGAGTGTCAGGTTCAGTATGTTTTGGTTGTGGCCCGTCGGGCCACATGAGTAGGGACTACCCTAGGAGTGTGTTGATTTTCTTTCATTGCATCAGACCGATTGTACGAGATTGTCAGCGGGAGCAGTGGCGGTGCCTACGCCAACCACCTTAAGGATTAATGGTGGCCGCCAGGGCAAGACGGAGGCTCCTATGGTGAAGAGCAGGGCATTTTAGCTCACCACCGATGAGGCCCGTGCAGTGCCAGATGTGGTTACTGGTATGTGACTTATCTTTATCTTTTATTGCTTCCTTTATTTATGCTTATGCCTATTTTGATCTTGTATAGGGACCTTTTTGGTCAATGGTATGACTGCTCATGTTCTGTTTGATTCGGGTGCTACCCGATTCTTTGTATCTCTTGCAGTTAACTAGAAGTTTTGTGATGCTCCCGGGACTATGGATTTTATGCTGGAGGTTGAGATTACGGATGACCGTACCGTGTGTGCTTCAAGGGTCTATTACAGGTGTGTCCTGAATCTGTTTAGTGAGAGGTACTCTATTGATTTTGTGCCAATTCCTTTGAGAGGACTGAAGGTTATCATCGGGATGGACTGGTTGGGCGCTAATGGTGCCATGATTGATTGCGAGCGGCAGTTAGTGAGAGTTCGAACCCCAAGTGGGTTATATGATCTGTAATCTAATGTATCAACAATGCAATTCAGACAAAACAGAAAACATCTATAAATACCCATCTGGTCACAAACATAAATACCACACATGCAAGTATAGTGAAAGGACTCACTACCGCCTACTAGACCCCTCACAGCACACTGCCTCGCTACCAACAAATCTCCATAGGATGTGTAGCCATAAGTAATCAGAGGTGAGATAGCCACCCAAACAGATGATCATACTCTAGAGCTACAACCAAACAAGGAACATGCAATAAAACCTAGATCAAGAGTTCTCAGGCTATCCTACATGGCTACATATGACCCTTAGGGCATTCCACTAGACGATAACCACCCTACTGGTACTCTAACCAACATACCACTACTAATGCATCCTAATACATAAGGATGTAAATATATCTAACAACTCACTAAAACACAACACCATCCTATATACAAGGATAGATAACTAAAACTAATGGACCGACATTGGTGCCTTCGACCGATGGGTACAGTAAGGAAAACTCACATAAAACGAAGAACCCAGAAACACTGCGACGTGCTTCCCTTTCTGAACTGATATCTTCCACGGACATACTAGCACCAAAAACATTGTAGAATCTTAGTAAACAACCTAAATCCTTCGAATTTAACCCAAAGTCAAACTAGTCAAAAAGTCAACAGTTAATCTTGGTTAAAGTTAATGCCATGTCGTGGGAACGCAAGGTCAAACTATCAATCAAGAAGGACAGTGTTATGTCGTGGCCCTCCTTGGCCACGCCGTGACAATAGCAGAACAAGACAGTCATGATTTTTGACTTAGCCACGCTGTGGCTACCCTTCACCACGTTGTAGCCACTGGTAAAATGCCATTTCGCTTATTAAGAGCTTAATCCTTTCAGATCAAAGCTCATACTTCCAGATCTACTCTTCCACACTGACTTAATGGATAAAGTTTCTAACTTTATCCATTAGGACTCCATTTCAAGGCTAGATCAAACATTCAAAATCCATTAAGTCCTTAATTAGGCTATAACTTGAACATAGGCATAAAATACACCAAGCATGGTCCTTTTTCTCAATCAATAGAAGTCCAAGGACCTAGGAAAGCCACCACATATTTTGGAGTTCTTCACACTCTAAGAACATCTAAGAAAGGGACAAAAACCACCTAATTACGACCTAATACTTGAATCTAGAAGAAAATGTGTCAAGGTATGAACTTTATTCCTTCAACAACTTAGAAAACTAAAGAGAATGCTAGATCTAAACTTGTTTCTTGTTCCCTTGCTTCCTTGTGAACTTCCCTCTTCCAAAGCTCTACCAAAAACCCAAGAACAAGGCTAAAAAATGATGAAATGGACTCTCAAGCATGCATAGAGGCTAGGGTTTTGAGATGGGGAGGTGGAGGCTGAAGTGGGTTCCCTAAACCTAAAGTTTATGGGCTTAAATATGGCCGAAACCCTAAAACTTCGTCGACTTGGGCTGCACCATCTGCCACGCCGTGGATTTCCATTTCCACGCCATGGCGGACATCCAAAATATGTGTTAAATCTTTCATGCTACGTCCTGGTAATCCATGATCTACACCATTGCACTCAGTCTTTCCCACAAATCCTCCTTTTGATTCTTCCAATCTCTCAGCTGACCTACATAGGAAAATGAGTGTTACACAATCAAAATTAGTTCAATGTGGCTGGAGATATATCCAAAGAGGTATCCTTATAGGTCATCGGAGGGTTACTGGTGGTTGTCGCATACATAATTGTTTGAAGATGAAGAACGGAAAAAAGGTGAGGGAGATACTGAACACGAATGAAGAGTTTTGCGACAGTGTATCAAATCAGAATTCTTAAGTCTCGAATCAAAACTTCGAAGTAAATGTGTATTCAATCATCCCTATCATTAGGAATGTTACATGTAAGATTCTTTCTGCTTATAGTTTCGATTTTTCATTAATATGTTTAATTTTCATTGTGCTTAATTTTCTCAATTTTCTCGATTCTCGTATGTATGGTTGTTTTTGGATGAACATTCATTGTGCTTAATTTTACCATTTCTCAGTTTTTAATGAAAATTCTTTGTGTTCTAATGTCACCGGTATCTTAGGTTTATTTTTACCAATGCATGACTATGTTTATTGATGAGTTTTATGTACTTTTCAATTTTAGTAAATGAGATTCAACATCTCTAAATATACCACAAAGTGTGTGATGAAATGACTCACTGATATTCCAATTGTTGTGGCCGTCTTATAAGGATATATACTTGACAAAGTCCAATTCCATTTTCTGTGTTGATAGTTGCTACAATAAGTAAGTTTAGGCCCTGGAATTTGGATTCTATTCTCAAACCTGCAACTACGTATGGTTTGTATTGATCTGGTTTAGTATATTATCTTGTTTTGAGGATATTTTCTGATACGTGACGATTGAAGATTGACTGAAATGATATTTACCTTTTGTAGGCTACAACGGAGCAAAATCGAAAAGCTTTGCTAATTTGATTGAAGTATATTCAAAGAAAGGAAATGAAGTTTGTCAATGTGATTTAGTTTAATGAAGAAAAATTAGAAAATAATTTTTTCATCTAAGAATTATTTGTCTTCATACTAAAATGTAACAAATTAATGTTATAATATATATTGTTCATGTTAGAATATATAGTGTTCATGTTATAATATTCAATGTTCATATTAGAATATGTTTTGGTCAAAAATCACATAAGTAATTTAGTCACCAAATTAGTAAGTGTGGTGTGATGTTTTAGGTAAAGATTTTAAGAAGAAGATTTCTCAGATGCTTAAGATTTTGGAAGATGACGAAGATCTTGGACGTGCCCAAGATCATGAGAATATAACAGTAATTTTAAGATTTGTTGTGAAGAAATATGAAATAGAAATGTTGGTTTAGCCAGAGATATAAGTATGCGTATATTTGGAAATTAGAACAAAAATAGTATTACCTCCGTGCCATATTTATTGTCTACTTTTGACTTTGGAAGTCTTTATTCTTCAATTTTGACCTTAAATATTTTTGTTTTAGATATGTATTATTTAATGCAAAATATATGAATGTATTGTGTTTTAAATGTATTTTCATTGTTATAAATTTCATCAAGTAATGCATAATACAAATAAAAATATTTAAGGTCAAAGTTGACGAATAAAGATCTCAAAAGTCAAAAATAGACAATAATTATGGGACAGAGGGAGTATTAAAGAAGTAAACTCGTTGAATGAAGTAATAAGTCTTAAGTTATTCAAAAATGGCCAAGATACCACATAGTATCTTGAGGTCGTAATTGAACAAATAAAGTATAACAATTGAATAAATGTTTGTAAAAAGGATTGTAAATATATGAATGGATTAAATCACAAATAATATGTAAATTCGTGCAATAGGTTTTAAGATACTAAAAATTGTACTATGATACCATAAGATTTTTTTAGCGATTTTAAAAATGTAAACAGATGAATAATCGAATAAAATATAGAAAAACCACAGATAGTAAGTAAATTTGTGCAATAGGTTTTAAGATACTCAAAATGTACTAAGATACCAGAAGATATCATAGCGATTTTAACAATGTAAACAGACGAATAATCGAATAAAATACAGAAACATGTTGTTATCGATTAAACAACATATAAATAAAGTAAATGTGTAACGTCCCAAAAATAAGACCTAAAAATTTTATTTTTAATTTAATAAAATGGTAATCCAAAACATTGTCATAAAACCATGATAGACCAAAGTATATTACTACATCACAAAATATCAGAGTAAGTCACAAAATGCGGAATAAAGTGGTGTGTGTTCTGCAATCATCTCGGGCTCTTCCCTTTCGAACCAGAAGTACCCGAAACATAAATAGAAAACTGTAAGCACAAAGCTTAGTGAGTTCCCCAAAATATCACATACCATACATATCAAACACATAAGACGCCCTGACCGTCATCGGGCCCCGCCCGATATACAAATCTATCAATAACTGGGCCCCACCCAATGAGTGTAACGGACCTCGCCCTAACTCGCATAACGGGCCCTACCCACTGAGTATAACGGGCCTTTCCCTAGCTCGCACAATGGCCCCCACCCAACATACAAACATGTAAGTATAACAAGTAATAGCATACAAAATAACCTTTGGGCCCCGCCCACTAAGCATATGAACACATACACATGCAAGAGTCAAGCAAACATCTAGCACCCTAACATAAAAAATCTTGGGTCGGCATTGGTGCCTTCAACCCGCTAAACATGGTGAGTAAGACTCACCTCAGACTGTTGAATCTCAAAGATAAATCTATGGCTGCTGGTCCAAAAACCCCGCGCTATCATCATAAAATAACATCTAATTAATAATTGGATCTGAACTTATACTAAGAGTCTAAACTAGGGTATAAGACCATTTTACCCTTTGCCTAACTTGGCCCAAGGCCAAAGCCCAAACCAACTACTCAAAAAAGCCCAATTCAAAAAATGGTCACCCAAAGCGCAAATATGGCCCAATCTTCCAAATTGGGACCAACGCCCTTTGTGGTCCTTCAACCAAAAGAATCCAATATAATGAAATCTGCCCAAAATAGAAATATGATGACAAACAAGGCCATAATCTCCTAATGTCCAAATATGGGCCCAAAACCGAGAAGCCCAAAATCCGAAGCCCACCTGTTGAGTATGCGAGGCGTACTCAGCTCGTACGCTTAGCGTACTCCCTCTGGGAGTTAAACCTTCTAGTGTTGAACGAGTCACTGATTCATTAACTGCCGAATCGATACACTACTGCTATAATTCTGAAGTCCCAAAACTTGCCAGACCTACACACAAGTAGAATCATTCTAAAGCACGATCACAAGGGCCTTTTCTACCATTAGAACTAAAAACATCCCTTTTTGCACTGAACCCTTTAGCTGATGCCCTTGGCATACAGATTCCTTAATTCATATCTTGCTGCAATAAAGACCTTGCATATATACACTCACGATTCCCAAAGCTAGTTTCAACCAAAAACCAACTCGGAATATAAATTGTAACCGAAGAGCCAAGGATTTACACTTGCATTTCAGCCAAAATCTTCTGGTTCACGGCAACCATTCACTAAAACAGGATATAAAAATCCCCAAACCACCACTGAGACTACCGGTCTCACACCTGGTCCATCCACCCAGGTTCCTGAGAGTCAAACTGTTAAGGCTAACCTAGCCAATGCATCACCCTTTGCCACTCATTGACCACATAATCATCCCTACTAAAACCATGATCCAATAACTTGACCCAACTGGTCTCTACCAAGTCCCACCTGCATTACCATAATCATACGAGCCTCGCTCACGGGTCTCACCCAATTTAGAGCTACATAGGCCCAACCCCGCCTCGTACCCCAATGGTCCTCCTCCTATAACAAAGATATTCTCTCCGACAATCATGTATGCCGTGCCCAAGGCATGAACTGACCCTTCTTTATACCAACGACCCCCAAAAGATGGTCTATCTCAATCTGGCGAATGCTATGATCCCATCACAGACTTACAACACTTCCATACTATCTGCTAATCCAGTGAATGCTACGACCACCCCGTAGTCGTACGACATGTCTATCCCGCCACGGTTACCGCCCATGGATTACCACACCTCTACCACATCAAACCCAACCATCCTGAGTCGAACCCATATTCAATTGAATCCCAATCAGGTGTTTAGGTCATGCTTCGAACCCGAAAGCCTTCATCAAACAAAAAAATAGACAGCGAGGCTCTAACACAACCCTCACTTGGATCCATCTACATGCCTGCTATACCACAAAGAAAATCCCAACCAGCTGTTGGAAGTTTCCTGAACTCCCAACTTACCAAACTTCAATCTAGACGACCACTTGAGTTGTCTTCCCTCCCGAATGGGGTGTGAAACTCACCCTAGTTTCACACATAAATTAGCTCCCTGATATCTAAACGATTCTCCCCCACTTGGATTCGTCGAAGCTCTCCCAACCCAGAAAATTTGATGGATTCCCAACCCATCTTACCTTCATATAATTTGAAACGTCGATGACCCGCGCTTACCAATACTAGCTTTCCATTACTAGCCAATCTCGATGATCGCATAACTCTTGAAATCTAGATGAACACTCCCCGAAATCTTAGCAAGTCCGATAACCCTAATCGCTTCCCATGATACAACATCAAATCCTTAAGTCCTTTATGCTGGTGACAAAGACTATAACCCTTGACCTGAACTGGTGAATCTTCACTCCAACTTCCCATCTTCAGAAGGATCTCTGAATTCTAATCATCTTCAACCCTTATGATTATAAAATTCCCATGACACTTCCAATGACCAAACAAACTCATGCGGTTGCCATCCATATCTTATTGCTACCGCTCCTTCCCTAGCAACGGTAGTGATTGGACGCAAAGGTCTTACCATAGACGACTACCGATCCTACCTGAACAAATTCTATCATGTTTGAACTCCGACTTCGCTGATGAACTATTCCTACTAATTCGACCATAGATCTTCCAATCAATACCCTTGAACTGAACCCATTAAAGAACCCAAACGATCAACCGAACAACTAAATCCCGCTCAGCAAGATACGACCCACTAATGAATCTTGGCATGCAAAATGGTATATAACAATTCTTAATGATATAAGCCATGCAAAAACAGAGAACTAACCTAGAGATAATGCTTACCCATACCCAACAAGATTTCAAAGCAATATAAATACTGATAATAATTAAGAGGAAAGTAGAAGATAATATACCCACAATAGCATCTGATGAAATCCTGATATGGTCAGGTTGATGATAACGATGACACAATTCTACCTCCAGGGTGCATTCTTAGCGGAGATGACCCTTCCATCCGCACCTGCCACATTTAGACTTGTTGCGCACATGCTCATGTGCTCGTTCATCCTTCGTGTAAACATCGTGGCCCCTCGGGTCTCTAACACTAGCCATGGCAACATCCAACTGCTCAGATCGTTGAGTCAGACGATGAGTCCGCTTCCTTTTCCCCAATCGCCTCTCCGAACCAATCTCCTGCTCCTGAGTCACCTTGACCATCCCATCAACCGCCTGAACAGCCAAGATCCGACCCTCGAACCTAGCGACCAATCTATCAGTGACACAACCAATGATGTAGGGTAACTCCTCGCGTAAAGCTCGCGAAACGTCTATGACAATCTAATAATGGGATTTATCCCCCTGAAAACATGATGCATAACCTACCTCCGATCCCATACAACAAGAGCTAGCAGTAGGATCCTCCTTCCCGAAGGATTCTAGAGCTCCACAGGCTTTGAGCTACAGATGGGCCCCCAACTGTCCTGCTACAATCTCAGTATGAAAAGCCCCGATACATCCATCCAATATTTCCAAAATTCCCTCCTTGACCAAACCAAATATCACATGAGTCCACTCTAAAATACCAAAGGTAATCTCCAATGAGATGAACTCCCGCATCCGCTCATCGACCGGCTCAGTACCTGCACCTGAGCCTAAACCCAAACCTGAAACTCCTTCTTGAGTGCTCATCACCATTCTGAAAAACAACCATATAAATGATCAGATAATATACAAGAATCCTCATCCCACAGGCTTCCTAGATTCTCCAAGACTCTCCCCGATTCGAGTGTGGATCCTATGATTTAGTAGTACGGGCCCAATACTACCTTCCACACCTATCCATACTTTCCTCAAGAATCATCACAGAAACCTCTAAGTCACCTTCTCAATTGATACTCCAAATGCTCACTAAACAATACAACTAAACCCACTGAAGCACTTCCTAGGCTTTCCTAGGTTTCCGACCTCACCCTACCATCAACTGTTGAAGAACGCACCATAATGTCAGTTAACCACCTCATAAATACAATCACATGCAACAAAGCTTAGATACTCCTTTGAGTAAAATACTCATCCTTACAGCGGTCAGACTAAAAAAAAAGTTGCGCCATAGGGCCAAATCCATCACTCTGAGATTATTCAATCTTTGTCACATGTGACTTAACATATTCACTTAATAGCTAACTCACATCACTTAGGAGTTCCACAAAGCACAAAGCAAGCAACATTCGTGCAGTAGCACTCCAATCCATAGAATAACCAAAGAACATTTAAACTCACATACTACAACTCATGCTAGGAACTTCCACTCTCACTGCCGGTTGCCTTATGCATTCAAATTATACACAATACAAGATTAAATAGACTGTCGAATAAAAGACTCTACCCTAGGACCACAACTGAATGAGGACCATGAAATAAGGTTAAATTAATCATTCTAGGGCTATATGATCCTAATCATATACAACTTTTAAAGCATACACTTAGAAATTACTTATTCCAAAAGATATTCCTAATCTAGCATACCATCCAATGCTTCCTAGGCTACAAGGCATCACATATCCGGCCAATCTATCACTGACTGATCAGTACTAGCATGCAAGTCTAAAAGCTCATAGAATAGGCCTACAAAGGCATCTCTCTTAGCATTCGATCATGCAAACACTGAGCATATCCTTAGCCCTAACTTGCCTGCGATTCACAGATTCACAAATCAAATCATATCAGATAACATGTATGTGTATTTTGGGAAAACTTACTTGAGCTTGGTCGATTGCATGCACCACACCCTTTCTTGTATTAGAAAACCTTTTTTTTAACAAAAAAACATTTCCTTTTTGAATTTTTTTACCAAATCCTCAGTTTGAGTTCATACACACCCGAGAGTATGTCCGAATCCCTCAAACTAAGGCTCTGATACCAACTTGTAACGTCCAAAAAATAAGACCCAAAAATTTCATTTTTAATTTAATAAAACGGTAATACAAAACATTGTTATACAACTAAGATAGAACAAAATATATTACTACATCACAAAATATCAGAGTAAGTCACAAAATATGGAATAAAGTGGTGTGTGCTCTGCAATCATCCCGGGCTCTTCCCTTTCGAACCAGAAGTACTTGAAACATAAATTGAAAACCATAAGTACGAAGCTTAGTGAGTTCCCCAACATACCACATACCATATATATCAAACACGTAAGAGGCCCCGCCCGATATACAAATTTGTCAATCAACGAGCCCCGCCCAATGAGTGTAACGGGCCTCGCCCTAACTCACATAATGAGCCCCTCCTACTGAGTATAACGGGCCTCGCCCAACATACAAACATACATGTATTGCAAGAAATAGCATACTGAATAACCATTGGGCCCCGCCACTAAGCATACGAACACATACACATGCAAGTGTCACACATAGATCTAACACCGTAACATAATAAACCCTGGGTTGGAATTGGTGCCTTCGACCCGGTAAACATGGTGATGAAGACTCACCTCAGACTGCTGAATCTCACAGATAAATCTATGGCTGCTGGTCCGAAAATCCCCGCGCTATCATCATAAAATAACATCCAATTAATAATTGGATCCCGACTCATACCAAGATTATAAACTAGGGTAAAAGACCATTTTACCCTTTACCAAACTTGTTCCAAGGCCAAAGCCCAAACCAACTACTCAAAAATGTCCAATTCCAAAAATGGTCACCCAAAGCCCAAATATGACCCGATCTTCCAAATTGGGCCCAAATCCCTTCGTGGGTCTTCAACCAAAAGAATCCAACATAATGAAATCAGCCCAAAATAGTAATCTGATGGCCCAACAAGGCCCTAATATTTTAATGTCCAAATATGGGCCCAAATCCGAGAAGCCCACAATCCGAAGCCCATCTGCTGAGTACGCGGGGTATGCTCAGCTCATACGCTTAGCGTACTCCCTCTGGGGTTAGTACGCGTAACATGCTAACTTGGTACGCCCAGTGTACTCCCCAGTTGACCACCCCACTTCATTAAGAACTTAATCTATTGAGACATCATGCCAAACTCTCAGATCTGATTCTATAAGGCCGCTAATCATGAAAAGCTGGCAACTTTACATACATGCATGGCTTGATGGGGCCCAAGAGCTTAACAAAGGTCTTAACACATGTATGGTACAAGATACACCATAAAGCTTGCATTTTTATGAATAAGGGGACCAAAAGAAGCCTAGATCTAACACCACAACTTCTGGAGTGAGTCAAGAAGCTCATCCATCACTCCAAGGACTCAAAAAGCATAAAATAACAACATAACTAGATCTATCATCATGGATCATCAAGATGTGAGATTTTTACCTCAAAAAGCTTGCAAATGATAAGCTAACCCCCAATCTTCAAGCTCAAGACACTTCTCCAAATGGTCCTCTTCTTCTTCTCCTTCACAAATCCCCAACAAACACTCTTCAACGCTCAAAACTCACAAACACACACTAGGGTTTCAATTTATGGACAAAGGAGGGTGGAGGCTGGCTAAACATGACCAAATGAGGCTATCATAAGGTTTAAATAGGGTGTAAACACTAAAAATTAGGGTTTCACTCATGCCCACGTACGCCATGCGTACTCCACGTACGCCCTGCGTACGTGGTTAAGACCCGCGATCCTGAATTGCACGAGCACGCCCAGCGTACTCCAACTTTCCTAAAGTTGGGAATTCTTCCCCCTAGGGAGCAATTCTGCAAAACATTAACACTCCAAGGGTCTAAACTGGAAAGCACTTTGAATCGGGTATTACAAATCTCTCCCACTTAAATTAGATTTCGGCCTCGAAATCATTCCTTACCATCCCAGGCATGCCAGACAGCCTGGGCAATTCAAACACAACCCCAATACGGATCCGAGTAAGCAACCCCAGGCATACAACAACCTTCCAAAATGCAACCGAACCCAACCTTAACAGTGCTCCTAAATCCCGACGATGAACTGATCCTTACTCAACTTAAATTAACCCCTGAAGAATAACCATTTCTACTCTACTCGAAATCTGAAATCTTATACTTGTCTGACTCCTCGACAAAATATACACTTTTATTATACTAAATTCAGTTTGGAATAAATTGAGTTCATATTATAATATTAAAATTATGACGATGATCAACTAATTAAGTGTGAAAAGATTATGAATATCGGAAAAACTTCTTTGAAGAATGCAAAATTCGAATCTGTAAAATAACTGCAGAATAAACAAATTGAATCGATAAAAAAATTGATTTAAATTAAATCGAAATTTAAAATGATAAAATAAGGAAGTTTAATATTTACCATAATTATAACGATAAAGATAATAATTACAATAATAATCAAAATATAGCTTATTTATTATCTTTTTTAAAAGTATATATATATATATATATATATATATATATATATATATATATATATATATATATATATATATATATATATATATAATGGACAGTATTAAGTTTTGCTACATGTGCATGCAAAACGATTGGTTGACTAGTTGATGTTGATCATCTAACAATTGTGGCATTGTTTTCTTATATGCAATAAAGCCTAGTGGTGACTATTATTATTCGTTTTAATCACACTAATGACAACATTATATTTATTTATCCACTGAGTTTTAGTTTAAACAAATAAAGTCAACTTTGATTTCATGGTTACATGTTTTGACCTAAAAGTAATGTAACTTGATCATAAATCGGATTATATCTTTTATTACATCTTGTCCGCAAAGATACTACAATTTAGCCACCATGATTCAACGCCCTATGATCTGAAGACCAAAGCAACAACCGACCGTACGACACTTATCTATTTTATATCTTAATCTTCATGTAAAATAATAAAACAATTTGATAAGAAATGGTAAACATGAATCACCAAGAAGCATTTAACGTATATGATATAAGCGATAAGAAATTGACTGTATCTCTTTTCCATGACTAAAAACAAAAACTGGTTACTTTCAATAGATGCAATAATTGGAATCCTAAACGCAAAAATGCTATGGCTTGTATCAAGTATACCATGACATCATGCATGTTGAAATTGTTGATGAAATTGATAATGGGTGCGATCATACCAACACTTATGTACCAGATCTCATCAGAACTCTACAGTTAAACTTGCTTTGACGATAGTAGTATTAGGATGAGTGATCCCTTGGAAAGTCCTGAAAAAAAAATAAGGCCTTTAAAAAAATTATTAAAATTAATGTTTTAAATAGTAACATGAATGAAGAAAATCTAAAACTTACTATTGAAAAGAAAATCGGTTTTAAGCTGCAATTAGTTAGTAGTGTAAATGTTAATATTAGTTGAGCTTTAAATGATCAAGGTTGAAAAATTATATCTAAAGGGTATGTAGTTGCATACACTTTACTTTCAAGATTTTCAAGGCATGTTGATTGTTTGTACAATTCAATTAAGATTACAACAGTTTAGTAGGAAAACACACAAATGCTTTAAGCAATGAAATGATTTTGTTGTACATCAAAATGACAATATTTCCGAGTACACAAACAAAGAGCTCAGGTCTATGTTGGGCTAAAAACATGATTTGTGGTGCAAATGCTTATATTAATTGATGTTTTTCAGCACAAAACAGACTTACACCACACTCAGAGTAATTCAAAGATTTAACTAATAAAATATAAGTACAAATCCAATATGCTATAGAAAATACTCTCATAATGAGTACAAACCAATAAACAAACACATGGTGTGCATGGAGAGGTTCATTATTAAAATGTACTTATCAAACATCAAAACAAAAGAAAATTTGATATTCAATACGCAAAGAGCTTCTTTCGTGCAATTGTCGACCACAATTGTATACAGACTACACAATACTAGAAACATACAGTCTAAAGTATACAAACTTCATTACACTGATGAGGAATGGAATACATATAAAAAGTTAAATCACAAAATGATACATAGTTGCTTTAAATACTTGAAACAAACAATGAGGCATACAACATGATTGGACAAATGGGAATCGTTGATTCCATTGAGAAGATTACCTCATTGTATTTATGTTAGTTCGTTTTCCGCTCAACTATTTATATTTTAATTGATTCGTTTTTGCTTCCATTTAAACCAATTGTTGTTATTGATTTTAGCCGCTTCAATACCTTTGGGCCGCCGATGAAAATTCTCAGTAAACAATCGACAATTTGGGGCCAAAAATTAATTGGGCCTCAGCCCTTGGACATTCGCCCAGATACCCCCCCCCCCCCCCCATACGTGTCGACTCAGTAGGTAGTTGGTTGGACGAATGGGGTCGTTGATTCCACTTAGACGACTACCTCTTTGTATTTCTGTTAGTTCGTTTTCCGCTCAACTATTTAAATTTTAGTTGATTCGTTTTCAGTTCCATTTAAACCAATTGTTGTTAATGATTTTAACCGCTTCATTACCTTTGGATCGCAGATGAAAACTCCCAATAAACAATCGACATTAATTTGGGGCCCCAAAATTAATTGGGTCTCACCCAGATACCCCCCTACAGGTCGACTCTTAGGTAGTTGATTGTTACAACATTATACCATATTAATTAACTTTTTTTTAAAGACATAAATGTGCCTCTAGTTTCATCTTAGTTTTTTTTCATCCCATTGCTACTTGCTCTTCAATTAAGGTTACAACAGTGTAGTAGGAAAACATACAAATGCTTAACCCCTTTAAGCAATGAAGTGATTTTGTTGTACATCAAAATGAGAATATATCCGAGTACACAGACAAAGAGCTTAGGTCTATGTAGGGCTAAAAACATGATTTGTGGTGCAAATGCTTATATTAATTCATGTTTTTCAGCACAAAGCAGACTCACACCACCGTTAGATTAATTCAAAGATTTAACTAATTAAATATGAGTACAAATCCAATATGTTATAGAAAATACTCTCACATCTAACTACAAACCAATAATCAAACACATGGTGTGCATGGAGAGGTTCACTATTAAAATGTACTTATCAAACATCAAAACAAAAGAAAAATTGATATTCAATATGCAAATAGCTTCTTTCGTATAATTGTCAACCGCAATTGTATAAAGACAACACAATACTAGAAACATACAATCTAAAGTATACAAACTTCATTACATTGATGGGGAATGGAATACATATAAAAAGTTAAATCACAAAATGATACATAGTTGCTTTAAATACTCGAAACAAACAATGAGGCATACAACATGATTGGACAAATGCGGTCGTTGATTCCATTGAGATGATTGTCTCGTTGTATTTGTGTTAGTTTGTTTTCCATTTAACTATTCAAATTTTAGTTGATTCGTTTTCGATTCCATTTAAACCAATTGTTGTTACTGATTTTATCCGCTTCAATACATTTGGGTCGCCAATGAAAACTCCCATTAACAATCGACAATTTAGGGCCCCAAAATTAATTGGGCCTTAGCCCTTGGACATTCGCCCAGATACCCCACCTCCCCCCCCCCCTCCCCCTATACGTGTCGACTCAGCAGGTAGTTGGTTGGACGAATGGGGTCGTTGATTCCACTTGGACGATTACCTCTTTGTATTTATGTTAGTTCGTTTTCCGCACAACTATTTAAATTTTAGTTGATTCGTTTTCGGTTCCATTTAAACCAATTGTTGTTAATGATTTTAGCCGCTTCAATTCCTTTGGATCGCCGATGAAAACTCCGAGTAAACAATCAACATTAGTTTGGGTCCCCAAAATTAATTGGGTCTCAGCCCAGATACCCCCCCCCCCCTCTTACGGGTCAACTCTATAGGTAGTTGATTGTTACACCATTATACCATATTAATTAACTTTTTTTTAAAGACATAAATGTGCCTCTAGTTCCATCTTAGTTTTTTTTTTTTTTTTCATCCCATTGCTACTTGCTCTTCAAAAATGAAATATCATAGATTTCTGCAAATCACCAAATTTCAACGCACACGTTGACTTGGTTCTTCCTCTTTATAAAGAAACATTATGGAGGAAACAAAGAAGAAAGAAATTGAAGTGAAGTGACCATCTACTTTTTCGAATTAAAAAATGGCCATCATTTTCGTACATGAATTGTATTCTATTATTAGGGCAAAGACTTTGGATCCATTGAGAAAATAGGACACTAAAGAAGACACCTCACGTAAATAAAGGCTCTAGCTTGTTTATATATATTTTATAATTAATTATATAAATGTTAAAAAACAACTAAAAAAAACTAAGATCTTACGAAGAACTGGTCCTTATTACATTAGTTCTTTTTCGTTTTTATTTAAATCCAAAAGGTTTGAATGACATAAAATTAATCACTACTTGATATTTAAAAAATTTGAATGACATATATTTTATAAGTTTATGCTTAATAGTTCATAAAGGCACGGTTTAAATATTTGATGAGAAAAAAACTGCCTATTGTGAATTAATAAAGTACTTGTCTTTTGACTTCTGTACCTCTATATCTCTCTCCCCCTCTCTTTGAATAGAACAAAACAGTTGATTTCTCAGGTCTTCTTCTTAATAAATCCAACCTTCATTTCCCCCACAACTTTCAATCCCTTTTCTCCATCTCAGTTTACGAACACAAATTTAGAAGAAAGAAAAAGAGAAATACATAGAGAGAGAGGGAGAGAGAGAGATGGGAAGGGCTCCATGTTGTGACAAGGCAAACGTGAAGAAAGGGCCATGGTCACCTGAAGAAGATAGAAAGCTTAAAGACTACATACAAACCCATGGTACTGGTGGCAACTGGATCGCTCTCCCACAAAAAGCAGGTATTAATTCAATTCGCTAATCTTGGTATTTATAAGCAAGTAGTTTCTAAAACGATACTTTTCTAAGGTCACTGGAATCCACACATGATCACTTTTTGTGTTGTTTAACATGTTAATTTCTTGACTTGGAAACCTACACAGGCCTTAGAAGATGTGGAAAGAGCTGCAGATTGAGATGGTTGAACTATCTGAGACCAAACATTAAACATGGCGAATTTTCTGATGATGAAGATAAAGTTATATGTGCCCTCTATGCTAGCATTGGTAGCAGGTACACTTTCTCTTTCAAGATTCTGTATTAAGGGCGATTTTGTGGTATTTAGCAGGCAAAAATGGAGATTTTGGTCAAGATCTCTCAGATGTGAATATATATGCAGAAATCTAGAAGTTTGAATAACTTAATGTGCAGGTGGTCAATAATGGCAACACAGTTACCAGGAAGAACAGACAATGATATCAAGAACTACTGGAACACAAAGCTGAAGAAGAAGATGATGAACAGCTTAATCACCCTACCCGAACTTAGAAAACCTCTTCAACATCTTCAATCTTTCAGTTCTTCAACAAACTACAGCTACCCATCACAATCGATTTTTCAAAATAGTAATATCAATGTTAATGCTCCATTATCATCATCAATATCATCGTCTCCATCATATTTGTACAGTACAAATACTTCTAGCTACCATGATCAAACCTTATCTATCCCATCTAGCCCTAGAATTAATGCTGATCGTCAACATCCAGTTCTCCAATCACAAGATCATGGATTTCTCGGTTTGGTTTCCACGGAGACTTACCAGCAGGGGGTAAAAGACAGTTCTACCCTTGTCTTCTTTGGAGGTGATCAAGCTAGTTGCAGTTCTAATTCCGATGGGAGCTGCCATTATGAGTATCGTAGTACTGTTGGTGTGTATGATAATCATCGTAACAACTTGAGTGATTCTTACAAGGAATTTGGTGGGCATTATGATAAGGAAAAAGGGTATTATGAGGATTCTTCATTAGACTCCAGTCTTGAGGAGATCAAGCAGCTCATTAGCACCAGTAACATTGACAACAATCTGAACTTTTTTGTTGATGAAACCAAAGTAGAAAAAAGTATGTACTACTAATCATTAATGCACCAACTATGGAAGCTAAACTTTCGTCATCATTGTCATCATCATGATCTTCCTCAACATCATCATCTCAAGTACTAGCTAGGGAAGTATGGGTTTGTGAAAACTTTGTGGGGTTTTTCCCACTTTTATTCCTTTTGTTTTTAATATTATTCTCTTAGGGCAGTAAAAATGGTAAAAATCGTTCCTTTTGTTCAGTTCTTTCTTTTTTAGCAATTCAAAATTTTCAGTTTTAGTCTCAACTACCCATGCATCATGTCAAAACTATATATATAGCCTATTAAACCACATTGTAAAATTTATATATATACGCGAACTAACAAAGTAATATTTGGTATGTTTTTTATTTACCTTTCTTCCATTTGTGATCGATAATTTTGCTAATTTTTTCTCTTATAAATAAATTAAATCGTGAATATTCTCGAGCTTGGTCATTTATATAATTGTATATCTTTTAACTGGGTTGATCTTGAACCTAATCGCAGCCGTCTCGAGAAAAAATTTCTTAATGAATTAAAAATTACTGGCATTACCCAATAACCATATCTCAGTCACATAATAATTAATTTACAAATGATCAAACCAAAAAAACTTTGTGAACTTGGTTTAAATAAGTTGAAGTTCCTTTCCGTTAAAAAAAAAATAATAATAAATAAGTTGACGTTGATCCGGAGCTATTTACAGTTTTCGATCTTCAAACATGGATTGCAATAAAGAGGCCCATCTAGCTTGCCCTTAAACACTGTGATACAAGAAGTTATCAAGCGTATTTGTAGTAATTTATATAACAATTTAATTAGATAATTAATTAATTATATTATTATGATTAAATTAATTCGTTATACATGTGAATTAGCCAACCTTCACTGACTATGATACCCACATAAAAACAAAAATCTTGACTAGAAAAATCCAACTTGGGGAACAAAGATTTAGAAAATTGACATAAAGAAATCCAGCATATAAGCTGCTAGAGATGGAGTCTAAGAACTTCAAGATAATTGTTTGATTAGAGTATAATAAAATAAGGGTGCATAAATCATGGGTATATGAGTTTCTATCATAGAAAATAGATTTTAAAGATGAATGCATTGACCTTTTAAAGAATTTTGTCTGTTTGTGGAATTAAAAAAAGATTAGATGGGTCTGTGCCAGCTATAATTAAAAGTTTATTCTAGAGATGAACCAAAAGGTTCTAAAGCTTTTATGGAAGAAAAATGCCTTTTGGGAATGTCTTTTCTTGTGGAGTGCAAAAATGTCAAAAGGGGTTGCACCTAATAAACCAAATTAGGGTTTGTGTGTGTGCTGTGTTGGAATAATGGATTTCATGTGTCTAAGACCTTTTGTTTATGTTTGTTGAAAACTGAGTATATAAATTCGTATTCAAATTCGTGGTGCTTGCACATGCAAATACCTTAAGACAATGTATTTATATCATACCTCAGGCGATCCTTGTTAGCAAAACAAATCAACTTGCATGATATTATGGAGACATTTGTTATGGGATCGAAGTTGAACCCTCCACTGTTTGAGAAGGGACACATTTCTAACACCTCTACACCTAGACATAAGACCCTTGATTATTATGCTTCTATCTCTTGTTCTTCTAATCTACAAAATAAATAATGGCTATAAAGGTAGAAATAAAGTTAGCAATAAAATAGAGCGAATGAGAGCTCTAGTCATTCATGGAGAAATTATGTAGGTGATAGATGCAGTCTATATAAAACTGACTTTGTTTTGTTGTTTTTCTTGTATGTATGAAAATAAGAATGAAATATTGTATATTATCCATCCATTTTATCATCTCCATAATTATTATACAATCGGACCTTGTTATAGTTGTCAAACATTTGGAATCCATGTGGGAAATTAGTAGAAGATGTAACGCCTCCTTCATATCTCTTATACCAAAGGTTAGAGATCCTACCACTACTAGAAAATTACCGTTTAATGACACACGCCTTGCGTGTCATAAAAGGGTATAGACGACACGCAAATACATGTCATTAAAGCTCCTGTCATAAATGGAAGACAACAAGTATTTGCATGTCGTAACCTCATGACGTGCATTTACACCATGCAATGCGTGTCATAAAGGGGTATAGATGACACACAATGCGTATCATTAAAGCCACTATCATAAATTGTAACGCCACGATATCGGGTTAGACGTTTGGAATATAATAATTATTATTATATATTTAATTACCAACTAAAATCCTTGATTAGGGTAACTTTTCTTCATACGTGTTATGAGCAAATGAATATTTCCCGTATACACATTATGTAGACAAATATTAGGAGTATATAATATTTGTAGAAAACCTTAATATAAAATTTATTGCTAAACGATAAATAAACAATAAAAATAAAATATTATTTAGGAGAAATAATCTTAACGAAAATTGTAGTAGACGTGATGACAATTCCTCGGATATAAAGAACGCCCAAATCTAACTTCGTATGAGAAAATTATGATTTATCTAAGTTTCACGTTCAAACCGATAGGACAAAGTACGTCATAAAAAGTGAACCGGTGATAGGTTGTTTTTTTAGCTAAAGTGATATAAATAAAATCCGAAGTTCTCGTCAATAGAAACGTGTTGATATAAAGAATGCCAAAATCTGAATTCGTATGAGGAAATTGTGTTTTCAAAGTTTCGAGTGCGACAAAGTACTACAGAGTGCGCCACAAAAATTGAAATAAAAATGGGTTGATTGTTAGCCAAAACAATCTAAAGAGAAGTTGTATTACTCTTCAATATGAATTCAACGATATAAATAACGTAGAAACCAGAGCTCGTATGAAGAAGTTATGAATTTCGTAGCGTTATTTTCAGTCTAAGCCCTCTCAAACCGTAAAACGAAAAATAAAGTGAAAAGTATCTGACGATGTCTAAATGAAAGTCCGTATGCGAAAGTAATGGTTTTTAGAAGAAAAAAAATTTGAACTGTCGGATAGGCAACATGTGGAACCACGGATGAGCGACACTTCACATCATCTTACTCCACCCTTCCTCCCTAAGACTTGTAAGCAAATGGCAATACTTTTCCAGCGCCCCCCCAACCCCCTCCCTGAGTTTTATATATATATATATATATATATATATATATATATATATATATATAT
The DNA here is from genome assembly GCF_052849685.1 of Lactuca virosa. NCBI lineage: Eukaryota > Viridiplantae > Streptophyta > Magnoliopsida > Asterales > Asteraceae > Lactuca > Lactuca virosa. The sequence continues at coordinate 265,122,467 of NC_136427.1, forward strand.
ATATATATATATATCGCAAATTTTATCTTGCTCAATCTCTGTCATTTCTCTCCCAAACTTTCTCGATTTCTCGAGGTCCGGTTCTAGTACTTCTTAGGTGTTTGTAGCGAAGTTGTGGAGCGCCAGAGAGAACCAAGAAATAGAGCTTTCAGTTTCGAAGTTCTACCAGCACAATGTATGGTTTTTTGTCAAACAACGTGTAAGTTGAGTTATGCTTACCCTACTTTAAGCATAACTTATATTTTTGTTCGTACACGTTATTATGAACTTATAAATAAGAGTTATCAGTAATATAAGTCGTTATACCGACCGAAATACTTACGGGAACGATGTCAATGCAAGGTCAATGAGATGCTTAATGTGGATTTTCCAAACAGTATATCTTTATATGCCAAATATATTCTACCTCCGATATGATCTTACCTGGTTGTTTCTTATCAGCTACACGTCAGTGTTCTTTTGAGATTATTGATAGAGTTGATAAAAACATTATAATAATTAAACTTTATAAATACAAACTTATAATAAGGCTAGTAATATTCGTGTTTAGGTCGTTTTAAAAAGAAATCTGAAATGTCAGTCAAAGAGCTAGCTTTTCCACGAGTCTTCCACATATATGAGGTGAGTGCATACTTACTTTCATGAACATGATTTTAATACAAGTATTTACTAAAAGTATTAAATATATGTTGAAATTTTATACATGAGTTAATTGCTTATTACCTAAAATATGTGTTAAGCGAATATTTGATGAAATGCATTGTTAGAACCAAATTTGGTTATATACGTGTTAAGTGTATATATGGTATTATTACATGATAATCTTAAGAATAGTATTAATTCAAAAAATTAATACATATTAAGTATCTGATATTTTGTGTTAGATATATACACTGAATTATGACAGTGTCCTCTGAATATGGTTAGTATTAGAAATTTATTTTTAGGGATTATAGTCTTATCGAGTTTTAAAATAAGACGTATAAAAGTTTTTTAGATTTCGTAGTTGGATAAAATTGTAGTCTTATACTGTATTGTTATAGTATAAATAGAAAAACGATTTTAAAAGATGATGATAATCATTATAGTCTTGCCTGAAATAAGACTTATAAAGAATGTTTAGTTCGAGTTAAGTTGGAAGAGTATTAGTTATACCCTGTATTGTATAGATATTACATAGTCAGGACATTCGTGTTGATTACGAATATTGTAATCTTGTTTACTTATAGCCTAAGACCTAAAGAGAATGCTTAGTTCAATTAAGTTTGGATATTGGATAACATTATATTAAGGGTGTGTGTGAGAGGGGAACGGAGAATAGAACTCTGTTTGATGAAATTGATGATTTGGTGGGGGTATGGGTGCATATAAGATTACTATATTAGTATTCCCCCTCCTCTTTTTAGATAGCCAGGAATGGTGTGTTGGTTTCGGAAAGGGTGAGTTTGTATCAGACCATTAGCAGGTACGTCTGAGTCATCTAGCAGAGTATAGATGACCATCTCTGACTTAGCTATCTTGTGGTATTAATGAATCATACTAATCCAAAAGGATTGTGTGTTCATTCGATGTACTCAACCCCGTCATGGTTGCCTTTATTGACTAACGTCTGCTGCCAATGACTCCCTGAAGCAGTATAGTCACCTCGTTGCTTACAGTAATCCATCAGGATAGATCTTATAAGATCATTGTTATAGGATTAATATGTGAGGATCGACGAGATGGGTAACTAAGGGTAAAATGTATTATAGATATTTATACTATGTCGTTAGATAATAGTTGGTTTTGCAGGTTTATTGATTATAGGTTATTATCATAATAACATTGTGGGAGTACAAAACCTTATGTATCTTACTAGGTTTCCCAACCCGACCCACTCCATTTATATGCATCACAAGTAGCAATGTTAAGACTGTTGAAGACTTGAATAGGATGCTGAGTGATTAAAGAGAAGGCTTGGAATAGTGTTCAGAACCATAAGTCTTTACATTGTAGCATATGTTATGTATTGATTATGACATCCTTAGAGTTTTTATATTTTGAAACTACATATTTACTCAAGATATTTTAATAAAATGAAACAATTTCCGCAAAATATTTTATTGTACTGGGATTTTCCACACACAAAGATGCTATGATCTTTGAAAGCGTAAAGAAAAAGTTTTTTTTTTCGGTTCTAGAAAATAGGGGATGTCACAGATGGTATTAGATCATTAGTTTAAGCGAAATACGAATAATGATTATTTCTAGACTTACTTAGAGATTAAGCAACTATGGTGAGAGATGTTTCTAATATATTTTTGGTTTTCTACTACGGCTAATGACTATTTCTATACTTACTTAGAGATTAAGCGATGATGGTGAGAGATGTGTCTAATATATTTTAGGTTGTCTACCTAATTTAAGATTATAAAGACACAAGCACTAGCTAATATTTTAGGGTAAATGCCTTAATTAATATTATGTGCTAATAAAGTTATTTTATAGCATGCATTAGATTTTACACCTGTTTGGGTGTCAAACCAACAAATGAAGGGATATAATAATAACAATTAAACACAATTAGTTGCAACAATATACTAAGAGATAGTATAGAACAAGTAGGGTTGAACCACTGAGATACGAGACTTCTTATTTGGCCATGTTCTCACGCATTACAATATCAGCTGTAACGTCCTAAAAACCCAGAACCAGAATTTATTTTTATATTAAATAAAACATCAACCAAATGTGTTTATCAAAACCATAAGGAAGTCATAGCATAAAAATAATCATCCAAAATACATCAGAGTCAATAAAGCTGAAAATCATGGTGTGTGCAATGCGATCATCACGAGCCCTTCCCCTTCAAACTGGAGGTACCTGAAACATAAACTAAAAATTGTAAGCACAAAGCTTAGTGAGTTCCCTAAAATTCCCCATACCGTATATACAATGGGCCTTGCGTGACACCCATCGTGCCTCGCCCAACATCGTGCCCCGCCCAACATCGTGCCCCGCCCAACATCATGCCTCGCCCAACATCGGCTCCGCCTGACATCAACCCCCACCTAATATACACACAAACACATACAACACATGCGATAGTCACATAGACAACTAGCATACAAATAAAAATAATCCATGGGCCGGCATTGGTGCCTTCGACCCGCCAAACACTGGGAGGAGACTCACCTCAATCTGCTAAAAATCAGATAAATGCTCGGACTGCTGTTCCGGAAAATGCCCAGACTAAATATGATCAAATAATACCGTAATTAATAATAAGGTCATAAACCATAATCGAGAGCCCAAGTCCATAATCCCGAGGGTTAGGGTAAAAGACCATTTTACTCCTCAAGGCTAAACCCATTCAATCAAAGCCCAAACCCTCAAAATGGCCCGAAAAGCATCCTCAGCCCACAACAGGTAGTACGCCCCACATACCTGACGTGTACACCCCGAATACTCAAGTTGACCTCCATCGGGCCTCATACCCGGTACGCGCAACGTACTAAGAAGTACGCTCGGTTGACTGGCTAGAGCCCTAATCCTTAACCAAAAGTCTTAATCCCTTAAGACCTTAACGTCCAAACCTCAAATCTATGTCTAAATAAGGTCTTAATCAATAAAGTTGGACCCTTTACTCCTTTGCATGTATTAATGGGACTCAAAACCCGTTTTATCCTTCTAAGCCCATAATATAAGCACCAATTCTAGCATGATTCATCAAAACCCATCAAGATTACATTTTTATGCACCAACAACCTCAGAAATGCTAATATCTAACATTCTATGCTCTTGGAGTAGCTCATACTCTCAAGGATAGCTTAAGGGACCACAATATGCTAAAAACCCTATACTAAATCTAACACATAGAGTCATCAAGATATAAACTTTATACCTTCACATGCTAGCAAAAATGATAGAAACTTTGGATCTAAGAGCTCTACTCCAACCAATGCTTGAATACCAAGCTCCTTCTTCTTCAAAGTGTACAAAAACACCAAAAGTTAACCACTAAAGCTCAAGAGCACGCAAGAATGAGCTAGGGTATCGTGGGGATCTTTAAAGGGAAGGAGGCTGATGAGGGGAAAGGTCTTGAGTCCATAATGCCACTTAACTAGGGGCCAAGCCCTAAAAAATTAGGGTTTGTGGTCTGAGCAAGTATGCCCAGTGTATTAAACATAAGCCCAACATACTAGCCAACACCCACACATTTCTTTTAATTACCAAGGTACCAACTTTGCATACATTTTTCATAATAAGGGTCAAAATGAGAAATACATGGAATCGGGTGTTACAAGTTTCCCCCAGTTGAATTAGACTCCATCCTCGAAGTCTTCCGCCGCAAATAGCTTTGGGTAGTGCTCCCTCATCTTGTCCTCAGGCTCCCACGTCCACTCTGAACCCTTTTGGTGCTACCACTGTAACTTCACGAGATCCACAACCTTGTTTCGCAGGGTCTTCGTCCTCCTGTCAAGGATCGCAACTTTTCTATCTGTATAATTCAGGTGATCATCTACCTAAATATCCTCCAATAAAACCACTAAAGAATCATCAACCACACATTTCCACAACTGGGAGACATGAAAAGTACTATGGATATGACTGAGCTCCTCTGGAAGATCCAAACGATACACAACCTTGCCCACCCGGGCTATCACCTTGAAAGGACCAATATACCTGGGGCCTAGCTTTCTCTCCTTCCTGAATCGGATGACACCTTTCCAAGGTGACACATTCAGGAGTACCATGTCCTTAACCTGGAAATCTAAGTCTGACCATCATCTATATGCATAACTCTTCTGTCGGCTCTATGTTGTCTAAACTCTGTCGTAAACCTGCTGAATTAGTTCCGTCGTTTTGAGTACCACTTCCGTACTCCCCATAACTCGTTGAACGACGTCACCCCAACATATCGGGGTCGTACACTTCCTCCCATAGATCATATCAAAAGGAGGTCGATATATGTTCTCATGATAACTGTTGTTATACAAAATATCCGCCAAAGGAAGATATGTATCCCAACTCCCGCCAAAATCCAGTTCACATGCTCGTAGTATGTCCTCCAATATCTGGATAGTCCGCTCACTCCGACCATCAGTTTGTTGGTGGATAGCCGTGTTGAAGTGCAGATGAGTAGCTAACTCCTCGTGAAATCTCTTCCAGAACTTGGAAGTAAGCTGAACATCCTTATCAGAAACCATCGAAACCGGCACCATATGTCATGACACAACCTACCGAATGTAGATGCCGGCGAACTTCTGAGCCGAAATGCTCTCTTGGATCGGGAATAAAATGTGCGCTATTGGTCAATCGATCCATGATGAACCATATTGAATCCACGTCGGGCGCTGTCCATGGCAACTTTGTGATAAAATCCATCGTAAGTCAAGCACCTCTCTACATACCAGACCACGTATCACTTAATTCATGGCCACCAATAGTCAATCCAGAGATCTATATACATCTTTGTCGCTCCGGGATGAATAGAGAATCTCGACTTGTGCGCCTCCTCCATCAAAACCTGGTGTGCACCACCCCAATATGGAACCCACACTCTCTGGTGATGGGTCAATAACCCCCGACTCTCATAATCAAAGGAAGCCACATTACCCACTATGCGCTTACTCTTCAAGTGCTCTTCCTTCATAGCCTCAACTTGAGCCTCTCTAATCTGCTCTAACAGTGGGGTAATCATGGTCATCCTCAAACATACATCTCTGATCGGAGCCGTAACCGCCTTGCGGCTGAGAGCATCGACTACCACACTGGCCTTCCCCGGATGATAAAAGAGCTCACAATCATAATCCTTTACCACATCCAACCATCTACGTTGTCTCATATTCAGATTTGGCTGATCCATCATATACCTCAAACTCTTGTGATTTGTGTAAATAGTATGACGGACCCCGTAGAGGTAATGTCACCAAATCTTGAGGGCAAAGACCACAACGTCTAATTCTAAATCATGTGTAGGATAATTCACCTCATGAGGGTTCAGCTGCCTCAAAGCATAAGCGATCACATGACCCCGTTGCATCAAAACTGCACCCAAACCCGTGATTGACACATCACAATATACCACAAAATCCACATCACCCTTAGGCAGGGTTAGAATCGGTGCCTCGCACAATCTTTGCCTCAGAGTCTCAAAAGCTGCCTGCTGCTCAAGCCCCCAACGAAATGTGACAGTATTCTTTGTCAACCGTGTCAAAGAAACTGCTATCTTGGAGAAATCCTAAATGAATCTCCGATAGGAATCCTCTAATCCAAGGAAACTCTGAATCTCGAATGGAGACCTTAGAACTTCCCACCTCATCACCGCCTCAACCTTGGCCGGATCGACCATAATACCATTCTGGTTGACAAGGTGTCCCAAAAACTACACCTTGCGCAACCAAAACTCACACTTAGAGAACTTCACATACAACTTCTCCCTCCTCAAATTCTACAACACCTATCTCAGATGCTGCTCATGCTGCTCTTGAGCCTTGGAATAGACCAAAATGTCATAAATAAACACAATCACAGACTGATCCAGCATAGGTCTGCATACGCGATTCATGAGATCCATGAAAGCGGCTGGAGGATTGGTGAGCCCGAAGGGCATCACCATGAACTCATAATGACCATAAAAAGTCTCGAAGGACGTCTTTTGCATATCCTCCTCTCTGACCTTTATCTGGTGATAACCTGAACGCAAATCAATCTTGGAAAACCAAGAGGCACCCTGAAGCTGGTCAAATAAATCGTCAATCCTCGCGAGCGGATAACAATTCTTCACCGTTAGCTTATTCAGCTCCTGGTAGTCGATACACATTCGATGCGATCCATCATTCTTCTTCACAAAAAAGATCGACGCCCCCATGGTGAACTACTCGGGCGAATAAATCCCTTGTCTAATAGCTCCTTCAGCTACGTAGACAAATCTTGCATCTCTGGGGCTGCTAACTGATAAGGTGCTTTGGCTATCCGAGCCACACCTGGAACCAAGTCAATCTGAAACTCCACCTGCCGACACTCCAGGTAAATCCTCAAGGAACACATCCGGGTACTCCTGGACAATCGGTACATCACCCACGGTCGCCTTACCCTCCTCCCAGGTATTCATCACATAAGCCACAAATCCAAAACAACCTTGTTGAAGATAGCGCCTGGCCCGAGCTGCTAAACAGAGAACCGATCTATGATGAACACCCTCTCCCTGAATAACTAACTCTCCCCCACTTTGGGTCCGAATACGTACCAAATAATGCCCACAATCAATCATTTCCCCATTGGGGCTCAACCAATCCATCCCCACAATGACCTTGCCCTCGCGCAGGGGAATGGGAACCAAATCAATCAGGTACCGCTCACTAAACAACTCCAATCTACATCCCTGATGAACACTCGATACTCACACGTGACGATCATCAACAATCTCAACCTCTAGTGGATAATCTAGCTCTCCCGGAGCATTGACAAATCTCTTGCTGAGCACGAGAGATACAAAGGATAGGGTAGCCCCCGAATCAAACAAAACCATAGTAGAGATACCGTTCACGAGGAACGACCCTAAAAACAAAACAAAAATATAAGCAGGAAAATCAACATTAATAAAGAGATAAGGATAAGATACATACCCATCACAACATCTGGTGCTATACGAGCCTCCTCGGCTGTCAGATGAAATGCCCTGCTCCTCACAATAGGCCCCTCTGCCTTCCCTTCACGACCATCTATGATCCTCAAGGTCACCAGACCGGGCACTGCAACTTGTCCTCCCACTGCTAAATTTAGGAAGTTGGCCTTCTTATGGCGCCTTTGACTGCAATGGAAGCAAATAAGATCAGATACCTAGGTGGTGGTGGTGGCAGTATAATCCCTGCTAAAGTGACCCGTCCTGCCGAACTTGAAGCAGCCAGAACCACCCACCCTACAACTCCCATCGTGCGTCTTGTCGCACTTGCCGTAGCGGCCCCGGACCTGCTGGCCCTTCGATCTCGATTTAAAAACTGTGGGCCTCTTTCTTGAACCCTCAGAACTCTGAACATGATCCAACTTCCTTTTCTTCTCCATCTCAAGGTCAATCTCCCTATTTCTGGCTTACGTCACCATATCATCTAGTGTCCTGCAACTGGATATGATCACAAACTGTCGGATATCGCTCCTCAACATTGTTGGATTAATGTCTAAGTCCATAACTATATTTGGTATGTACTTGACCCGACCCGGCATGGTCCATTTGGGTTGCACTTCACCGGCACAATTTATATGGATAGTCTTTTGAGAATAGTATATTTATGATTTATATTAATATATTATAAGTTCTAATATATTAATATGTAATCATATTATTTAATTAGTATTGATCAAGAATTAATTTAGAATTAATTAAGTGATCAAAAAGAACTAATTAAATATGGACTCTTATATATATGGAATGGGCCAAGTTCATTTAGGTTGGGCTAAGCTTTCATGGATGGTCCATGGAGCTTTTAACCCGTAGATCCTATGTAAATGAAAGGTCATGGATATTAGGGTTTACATGGATGTAACCCTAATCCTCCATAATATATAAAGGGGTCCTTGGCTCACAAAATTGACACAAGTGTGTGAAAATAAGAGTGGACCGATTTTAGTGTGCATACATATTCTCTCAAGTTCTTCCAAGGTGTTTTGGTGATTTGTGATTCCATTTGAGGCTTCCACACTATTGGGGCTAAGCTCTTAAAGCTTGAAGACATCAAGCTACATCAAAAGGTATGTCATCTAACTAGAACTTTGTAGTATAGGTGCTTCATAATATGCTAGTTAGGATGAAACCTTGGAATAGTTAATATTTGCATGTATAATAGAGAAAACATAGATCCAAGGTTTATAGGGTTGCATGTACACCATAGGAGTGTTAGAATGCTCAAAACCCAACAGTAGTATCAGAGCCAGGTTGTTTTCTGTTATATTGATGAAAATGTTTTATTTTCAATTTGGAAAAAAAAAGGAAAAAAAAAACATGACGTTTGTCAAATTTTAAGATAATTACTTGTTTTGTGAAAAACGAATTATTTGTAAAATTTGAATCATTTGTTATATGAGTTGAATTAGGTCAAATTTAGTAAAAGATAAAATGATATGATTATTTTATTAGTTTTAAAAGTTTGATCTAAATGTTTTAAGGAGTTACAAATGTTGTCATAAAATTTTGGAGCTCAAAAGTTTTTTTTAAAGTTGTGATCTTAAGGGTTTTTGAAACTTCCATAAGTTATGGATATGAAAGTTTTTTTTTTTTAAAAAAAAAAAATTTGATTCAAAGTTTTTATGGAGTTACAAAATTTGATGTTAATGTTTTAAAGAATTCCATAACTTGTTCTTAAGTTATGGAACATGGAAAGTTTCATCATAAAACACCATTAATTCCATAAGTTATGGAATCCAAAGGTTTTCAAGAATTACAAAACTTGCCCTCAAGTTTTGGAATTTGAGAAAAGTTTTTTATGAAAAAAAGAATTGAATTCTAAAACTCTTGGGTTCATAACTTAAACAATTAATTAAATGGTTTTAATTTTGAGTTTAATAATTGGAATTATGATGTTTTGTTGAATAGTTCAAATTAACTCTTATGGACGTTATTAATAGTTAATTAAAGCGTTTAATTAAAAGAGTATTATTAATCCATAAATATATGGTTTGAGTTTAATTAAATTAAAAGTCTAGTTTAATTAATAGATTAAATCACCAAGTATTTTAAATGTCTAAAATACACCCTTATACTATTATAATATTAAAAGTTTAATATAATATATGTATAAGAGCAAGTCGTCTTACCATTAGTAGGCATCATTCACGAAGCCGGTCTATAAGGGGGGTATAAGGTTACTGCCTATAAAATGGCAGTTTAATGGTGTCCACTCTCACTCACCGCTTCCTTGACCGGTGGAGGGTCATTAGCCGAACAGGTAGGACAAGGACTATAATTCTCCCTTCATTATAAGTATAATAATAAATACTAAGTAACTAAACACTTATAAATTCCCAATCTTAGTTACTTAGGAAAATGTGAATAAGGTGCTAATCCATGAAATTACACTTTGCACTTTGTTTAAGCTGTTAGTGGAGCGTGTGTGGTTAACCGGCACACTAACCTGGACTTAACAAGGTAGGCAAAGGGTAACTTAATGTTTATCATAGTATCGTTGGAGCGTGTGTGGTTAACCGGCACATCGATTGAGGGGTAAATATTAAGGGTACCAAGTATATTTGCATGGTTACTTCACACCTTGTTTTGTGATCCTTGGCATCCCAGTCACAAAACCTGAAGGGCACACTCGAGATTGAAACATGCCATTGAAAAGTTCAATGAATCTCAAAAGAATCTAGGAGTTTCAAAAACAATTAAAACCTAATAATACATTTTGTTTATCTTGGTGGAAATTGGTGAATCGTCATTCACCTACCTTCAAATATTTTATAGCTTGGATTACGGCATCCCTCTTCCAAGTTATAAAATAGTTTGTTGGGTCCTAGCCTTAATATATCATATTGGGTGTTATATTAAGGACTTAAATCAACTTTACGTGAATTTCTCCCATTGTTGATGTCTGGGTTAGACAACAATGATCTTCCCAAACCAAGTTTTCCTAATGAATATGACTTCCCGAGTTTGGCTCATGGAAGTCATACTTCTCTTCCTCCACCTCCTCCAATTATTCTCCCTAACCCACAAGTTCAAGGTCACTCAAGCCCTAATGGCAAGCAAGGTCTATGTGTGATCACATCTTAGAGATGAAGTCACATATTGACAAGCCGGGAGAGTTGGGTGTCAAAGTCTTGAGAAAGTTGGATGTTCAATCACTTTCTAAGTCACACAGTGAGTTCCTTTGGGACTACTATGAAACAGACTATGACATGAACCTTAATGATCATATCTATTTGCTTGGTGCTGCTGAATCAGCAATGATTTGGAACGATAGTAAAGCAAATTTGATTAGAAGATCAACTTCCCAAAAACTTTATGGACAGTGACAATGGTGACACTGGAAATCCAGAAAAAGCATTATCTTCCCAATGGAAAGGGATTGGCCATAGTCAACCCGGTTGACCAAATGGTAAAGAGAAAGGCTAAGTCTGAGATAGTCCCATTACCAAAGGGTCCATATGTTTATTTTGCCAAAGGAAAGGGAATGGCCATAAGGATGTTAAAGTCAATAAGTTTGACTCTACATCAGGTAGAGCCCATTATCTAACTCTGTTAAGTTCTATTCTGAGATCCTCATTACATGATGTGACTGGGTCACATGTTGATGTTTTAAGAATCAAAGAATAGAGAGAAATCTTAAAGGAAGTATATGTTGATTCTGATCGCGAAGGTGGATTTCGATCGCATCAGAATTTTGAGCAGTTGCTTAAGAAGTTATAATATATTGTTAAGGAATAGATAACAACAATTTTCCATGTGGATTGTAAGGATAAGTTTTTCCGCAAAGTTTTAAAATAAAAGAAAATTGTTTAATTTTGTTTATTTGAAGTATCCTTACAATGGCATTTGTGGAAAATTGTTGCTTATATGATTCCACTGACAGCAATATTGGAAAATGGATTTGATTCTTTCATTTGTGGTAGTGTCTAAATTTACCAAATCAGGAAAGTTCCTCATCGCCCAAGTTTCAATTGGACCGAAACTTGGAATCATGCAAGTTGAATAGTATGATGAATGAGAACTTTCAAGCATTGGAAAATCAAGACTAATTACTTGTTCACATGGATGTGTGAGTCAAGTGAAGGACTAAAAGGATCGAGTACACATTTTTGTGCACTGGTCATGTCCACCACAAAGCCCGTTAAGACTATTTGATTTAGTAAAGTTTAGTAAATATGGTTATACTTACAAGTTTAAGTATAATTCTGAAACATTGGAAAAGTCTCAATGTATGGCAGAACGAATGGGAAGAATCAAATTAGGCAGACAGATAAAAGTTTCTCAAATCTGAAAAGATGGGAGAGTACTTTAGTATCATGTTTGTGATCATCTTAATGATTTAGAAATCATATCACAATTAGTCCTCTAAAGGTCATCTTAGTGCATTCTTATGACTAAGAAGAGGAGTCATGAATTGTTGAAATGGTTAGATCAGGAAGATGAGTCATACTTCGTTCCAAAACAATTCTTAGAGTCATACTCCAAGATTGTAACTTGAGTGACATATCTTAAAGAAAGGTTTAAAACACTTGTCAAATGTAAGAGTAAAAGTGTCCTACTCTTGTAGATTTGAAATTGGTAAGTTGTGATGTTTTGGATAAAACAAAGACCAACTAAGGCCAATTGTGTGAAGTATTTGTCTTGATAAAGAATCCGCACAATCTCTTGAATATTTGGCAAGATAGTCTTATATGTCAAGAGTATGGTGGGAGTCTTAAAGATCCTAAAAAGAATTTCAAGAACTAATCAAGAATAAAACCTGAGGTTCTTCACTAGCACACGACTTGAGGTTTATAACCTATCGTGTTGACATATTCTGTGCCCATTCCAGTTAAAGTTGGCTTTGCATAGGAGTTCTGAAAGTTCTCAGTTGGTTGCATAACAACTTGGAAGCAATGGCAGGCCCTGTACTGCCAGGTGGCAAGAAGTTAAGATTGCATAAGTTCAGTCCATATAAGTTTGGATTTGTCATTATCCTTGTCTTGTGACTATGGTTTTGACGATTCACATGGATAAGAACACATACACCATAAAATCTAAGGGTCATAAGGTTTCTCTCCGATTCATGAAAATGATGGTGAGGAAACACTTCCACGAAGTAGATTTGAAGCAGATGGCAAAAGGTCTAAACAATTGAGACTATGATTACGGCATCCCTTTTCATAGTTCTGAAATTGTTTAGATACACATGCATGCTATCTAAGGAAAGGTGTATGATTTTGATAAAGTTTTATCAAAGCATCTCGTAGCAGAAATCTGAACTTTGGTAAGAAAGTCAATAAAGTATTGATTTCTAGAAGTCCAGCTGATTTCTGAGTACATGTCAAAGCTAGTGGGAGCATAAGTGTTATGCTAATAATCATCATGTTAGTGGGAGCATGATAATTATTGTTAGTGTTGCAAGTTAGCAATGTTAATTATAGAAAACAAAAGTTTCAATTCGTGAGGCTGCAGGGATTGAAAAAGTTGTTTTGCTATAATTAAGGGAGAGGATATACTTCATTTCAGTTCTAAAGGCTTAGATTGAGACCTTAATCATCTTTAGTCAAGAATATATATATATGAATTTCATGTTGGATTGGTTCAACTTAAGGAAATTCTATATATTGCGTTCTCAAAATTCGATTATGATTACGGCATCCCTCTTCATAGTCAAAATTTGAAAACATGGCAAAATAAAAATATTGTAGCAAAAGACTGGTCTAGAATCATGTCTTTATGTGAGACATCATGAATCGTGTACCATTTGCTTTGGGTATAGGATCGATTGCATGTGCTATAATATTTGTCATTTCTAAATTTTTCCAAATGCCCAGAGGCATTAAGAAGGGAAAAGGTCTAGAATTGGATATGATTAAATGATTAAGCAATTGTCGAGGACAATCTGAGGTTTGCCAAAGATTGGTTGCTCAGGGACAGTTGGAAGTATAGTGCTAATTTTGGAAGGACCATATTGACATATTCTGAAAAGAGGCATCTCTTATTCAGAAGTGATAGTCAAAATGAGAATATGGAGTTGTCTCCATAGGTGGAAGTTATTAGTGTAAGATTAGAAAACTTAATGCAAGAAGCATGTCCAAAGCAATGTACTTTGAATATGAGACTTAGTTTCCATGGAGTTGATCTCCATTGGAATACCTTATAATGACTGTTGACAAGTCTTTGTGACTTTGTACATATTCATTACAGGAGGGTCAGTGCATATAAGTTTAAAATCTAAACAGATTTCAATAAATGATAGGAATTTGAAATTCTCACATTTTTCGATAAGGATTTGGGAGTGTGAAATTAGAATCATTGAAATTATGTTCAATTGGTTTATTTAACAAAGTAAGGATCATAGACAAACATAGAGTGCATACTTGGTGTATGGCAAAGTTATTGTTTAAGAAAAACATAGTGTACATGCTTGGAGCATGGGACAACTAGTGTTTTTAATTCAAGTATAAAGTTGATAAAACCGAAACAATGAATAATGAGTAATGAGTATGGTGATAAATAAAAGTGTTTATTTATATTCATAGGGTTTGATACCATATTTGATTCATTTATTCTTGTGTTTCACTTTGCATGTTTTGACTTCCAGAATAACTAAGTCGCTCTTCCTGAATGATTAAGTTATTCAAACCATCCACAGTCGGTCATATGTTGGAAGTAGATATGAATCAAGACTGTCACGGGTTGGTTTGTAGAGGTCCAAGTTGGTGGACAAAGTGGTGCTACAACACTCATGAGTGCTCATAAGTTCTGAGTATTGGATTCAACCCGCGCTCATTTGAATCACTTCATGGATTTTATCACGAGTGATCATGAGACGATAATATCTTAAATTCTTCAAACCTAGAGATATGAGTTGTTACTATGAGTTGGTTATACATTGATTGCACGAAAACGCATTTGGTAACTCGATGTTATAAAACGTGCCTTTGTGTATGATTCAACAAGTAGTAGAACAAGCCATATGAGTCGAAGTTTATCCATTCCTTTTACCTTCGGGATAAAAGCGATATATGTGGGCCCCTCGATGATTTAGCGATGACACATGTGAGTGCTTGGCCAAGCCAGGACTGATTTGATTTGTTCAATCAGTCAGTCATCATAAATCGAAAATTGGGAAACAACAAATGGACAGAGAGAATGATTATAATCCATGTCTCAGTCCATATGATATCTAGAATGGAGGAATATATGATCCCTTATCTAATGGACAAGTCATTGACAAGGTCAGAGTTCGACAACGACTTTAAGAGCTACGATTGCCAGTTAGGTTTTGAAGTCATACTCAATAATAGTTTTAGACTTATCCAAGTGGGAGACTGTTGGATTAATGTCTAAGTCCATAACTATATTTGGTATGTACTTGACCCGACCCGGCATGGTCCATTTGGGTTGCACTTCACCGGCACAATTTATATGGATAGTCTTTTGAGAATAGTATATTTATGATTTATATTAATATATTATAAGTTCTAATATATTAATATGGAATCATATTATTTAATTAGTATTGATCAAGAGTTAATTTAGAATTAATTAAGTGATCAAAAAGAACTAATTAAATTTGGACTCTTATATATATGGAATGGGCCAAGTTCATTTAGGTTGGGCTAAGCTTTCATGGATGGTCCATGGAGCTTTTAACCCGTGGATCCTATGTAAATGAAAGGTCATGGGTATTAGGGTTTACATGGATGTAACCCTAATCCTCCATAATATATAAAGGGTTCCTTGGCTCACAAAATTGACACAAGTGTGTGAAAATAAGAGTGGGTCGATTTTAGTGTGCATACATATTCTCTCAAGTTCTTCCAAGGTGTTTTGGTGATTTGTGATTCCATTTGAGGCTTCCACACTATTGGGGCTAAGCTCTTAAAGCTTGAAGACATCAAGCTACATCAAAAGGTATGTCATCTAACTAGAACTTTGTAGTATAGGTGCTTCATAATATGCTAGTTAGGATGAAACCTTGGAATAGTTAATATTTGCATGTATAATAGAGAAAACATAGATCCAAGGTTTATAGGGTTGCATGTACACCATAGGAGTGTTAGAATGCTCAAAACCCAACAAACATGTCATGATATCTCGCCTTCTTCATCTCCTCGTCCACCACATACTGTAGAACCAATAATGCCCTCTCTCGGAACATAGCAGTGATCTCCGGAACCGTCTCAATAGGTTGGCGGAGGTCCTGAAACTCCCTCACCAACTGTTGGACCTTTATCATCGTTGAAAACTCAGCTAGAAACCTCGTCACGAAATCCTCTCAAGTCATCGACTCAGCCACCTCGCCTCCTAAGTAGTGACCAACCTCCTCCCACCAGTCTCGAACTCTGTCTTTCAGAAGACATGATGCAAGTCTAACCTTTTTCCCTTTGGGACAGCAGCTAGTATGGAAGGCATTTGTGACATCTGCTAACCAACTCCTGCTCACAATCGGGTCCTTCTTCCCGAAGAACTTCGGAGCTCCAAATGTATGAAACTCACGAAAAGTCAAAGTGTGAGCTCCCATCATCGCCACCATATTAGAACAAAAAGCGCCCCAAGCGCTCATCCAGAATCTCCATGATACCCTCCTTGATCGTACCAAAGATCATAGGAGTCTGCTCAAGAATACTACGGATAAACTCTGATGAAATAAACTCCCACATCTGATCGTGCATAATACTGACCCTAGAGCTAGAACCCGAACCATCACTGGCACCAAAACTAGCACTAATGCCCATATCTTCATCAGAACTTCCTCGAGTGACCACCATACTAAAAATAAAGCATGCAAACCATCATAATATACTCGAAGAATCCTACACCCTACAAGCTTCCTGGTATCATAGTGACTTTCCTTGAATCGATTACAGATCCTCTGCTTCCAATAGTACGGGACCATACTACCTTCCTCATCTATCCACACTTTCCTCGAGGATCGTGCCGATTTTCCCCAAGTTACTTCCTTACAATTCAAATAACCTCTCGCAAAACAAAGCTCTTGGCATAGAATCACCTCCTAGGTTTTCCTAGGACTACCACCACATCACTCTCCACCATCAGCTACAGAAGGAACTCCCTCTAACACCTTCTAACTAGTTCACGAACACAATTACATACTACAAACACCAGATAATTTTTCAAATGAGAGGTTTCACACTAAAACGATTGGACTCAGACAAGAGTTGCGCAATAGAGTTAAGCCTAACCTTCTAAAATTATCTAATATCAGTGATATGTAACTTAACGTATTCGCTTACTAGTTAGCTGATGTTAATGGGAACTCCTAAAAGCACAAAGCAAGCAACATAGGAGCATCGAGTAATCGGAGTCAAAGCATAACCTAAACATGACATCTTATCACTGACTGATCCAGTACTAGCATACAAGTATACTAGCTCATACAATAGGCATAAAAATGCATCTCTCCTAGCACTCTATCATGCAATCCTGAGCATATCCTTAGCCCTAATCTAGCATGCGATTCACAAATTCGTAATTTAAAGCATATCACATAGAACATTTATGAGTATTTTGGAAAAACTTACTTGAGCTCGTCCGATTTCATGCACCACACCCCTTTCTGTTATTAGAAAATCTTTTAATTTAAACATTTCGTTTCATGAAAAAATCTATCAAACCCTTAGTTTGAGTTCAGACACATCCGAGAGTGTGCCCGAATCCCTCAAACCAAGGCTCTAATACCAACTTGTAACATACCAAAAACCTTGAACCATAAATTTTGTTTTTATATTAAATAAAACATGAACTTAACGTTTTTAATAAAAAACATAAGGAAATCATAGTATAAAAATAATCATCCACAATAAATCAGAGTCATTAAAGTGGAAAATCATGGTGTGTGCAATGCGATCATCTTGTGCCCTTCCCCTTCGAACTGGAGGCACCTGAAACATAAAAAGAAAATTGTTAGCACAAAGCTTAGTGAGTTCCCCAAACGACTCCATACCAAACATACAATGGGCCTTGCTCGACAACCATTGGGCCCCGACTGAAACAAATCTATCAATATCATGCAAGGGGCCCCACCCATCACACTCATTAGGCCCCGCCTGACATCGAGTCCCGCCTGGTATACATACACACACATACAACACATGCCAGAGTCGCATAGACAGCTAGCATACAAATAAAAATAATCCATGGGCCAAAATTGGTGCCTTCGACCCGCCAAACACTAGGAGGAGACTCACCTCAATCTGCTGAAAATCAGATAAATGCTCGGACTGCTGATCCAAAAAATCTCCGCACTAAATATGATCAAATAATACCCTAATTAATAATTAGGTCATAAACTATAATCGAGAGCCCAAGTCCATAATCCTGAATCTTAGGGTAAAAGACCATTTTACCCCTCAAGGCTAAGCCCATTCAATCAAAGCCCAAATCCTCAAAATGGCCCAAAAAGCATCTGAGGCCCACAACAGGTAGTACTCCCCGCGTACCTGACCTGTACGCCCCGCGTACTTAAGTTGACCTCCATCGGGCCTCATACCCAGAATGTGCAGCGTACTGAGAAGTACGTCTGGTGTACTCGCCAGAGCCCTAATCCTTAACCAAAAGTCTTAATCCCTTAAGACCTTAATGTCCAAACCTCAGATCTATGTCTAAATAAGGTCTTAATCAATAAAGTTGGCAACTTTACTCCTTTACATGTCTTAATGGGACCCAAAACCCGCTTTTATCCATCTAAACCCATAATATGAACACCAACTCTAGCATGATTCATCAAAACCTATCAAGATGACATTTTTATGCACCAACAACCTCATAAATGCTATGATCTAACATTCTAAGCTCCTAGAGTAGCTCATACTCACAAGCATAACTTCAGGGACCACAATATGCTCAAAACAAAGTCCTAGAATAGATCTAACACATATAGTCATCAAGATAGAAACTTTATACCTTTAGATGCTAGCAAAGTTGATGAAGAATTTGGATCTAAGTGATGGGATTTAAGCATAAGAACAATCCTATGTGCTCATACAAACCCTAATGCTTGGATCTAGGTTTCTCTATTGTACATGCAATGAATCCAAGACTTACAAACCCTAGATCTATCAAATAAGAACTGAAATAAGGGTTTAGTAATTACCTTTGATTGTTATATAGCAATAACAATTAATCCTTGCTTTGATTGGCTTCAGAAAGCTTAGTGCCTCAAGTGTTGCACCTCTAATGGAGTCACAAACACCACTAAGCAACTTGGATGAAGAGGGAGGAGAGAGGAGGCACCAAAAACGGCTGGAAACCCTAAAGGATTACGTGTCCACGTTTTTGGGGCTTAAGGGTCCTTTATATACATGTAGGCTATTAGGGTTTACAACTAGGAAACCCTAATCTGGCTGCTTAGACCCTAAGCAGCCCATGGACTCCTTTAACATATCCCTTGGACGATTTCTAATGGGCTTCCCTTAGAATTCGTCCAACCTATATATTATTAGGTGATCCATAGCCCAATCGTAATTATCTTATAATTACAAATCCAGACCCCTAAGTTTAATTAATCTCTTTTAGCCACAAAATTAATTCTTAATTAATTCTTGACTAATATTAATTAAACTATATGATTTCTCCTTTAATATATTATTATTATAATATATTAATAAATCATAATTAAACCTTTCTCTCCTTAATTCATCCTACATATTGCTATGGTGAAGGCAACCCAAAAGGACCATGCTCATAATCGGGTCAAGTACATACCAAAATAGTTATGGACTTAGACACTAATCCAACAGTCTCCCACTTGGATAAGTCTAATAACTATTCTGCGTATGACTTCAGAACCTGATCAGCAATCGTAGCTTCCAAAAGCCGCTGTCAACTCTGATCTTATCAGATACGCGTGACCTTTAGATAAGGGATTATATATTCCTCCATTCTACAAGATATCGTATAGACATGAGACATGGATTGAAATCATTCTCTCAGTCTATGTGTCGTTTCCCGATTTCCGATTTATGACGACTGACTAATTGAACAAATCAAATCAGTCCTGGCCCGGCCGAGCACTTTCCTTTGTCATCACTAAATCATCGAGGGGCCCACAGATATCGCTTTTATCCCACATTGGGTAAAAGGAATGGATAAACTTTGACTCAAATGTTTGCTTGCACCTACTAATCGAATCACACACAACAATAAGTTTTATAACACCAAGTTACTGGTGCGTTTACTTATCATCAATGTGCAACTGATTAGCAAGTAACAACTCACACGTCTTGGTTTCAAGAATATACAATATTATCATCTCACCAATCACTCGTGATAAAACCATGAAGTGATTCAAGTGAGCGTGGGTTTAATCCAACACTTTAATCTTATCAAAGCACTCATGAACTCTGCGGAAAACTTGTGCTATGTCTAAACACTTTAGACAATCTACAAACAGATTCATGACAGTCTTCCTTCATACCTACTTCCAACGTATGACCGACTGTGGAGGTTCGAATAACCTAGTTATTCTGGAAGTCAAAACATGCAAAGTGAAACGCAATAATAATATTAATCCTATATGGTCCCAAAACTTTTTGAGCGTAAATAAAAAACACTTTTATTTAAACACCATATTGATTACTCATTATTCATTGCTTACTGTTTCAGAAAATCAACTTATTACTCGAATTATAACCACAATTGTCCCATGCTCCAAGCATGCACACTTTGGTTTCCTATGGTCCAAATTTTGTGAAATAGATCAATTGAAAAAACTTTTCCAATGAAACTCATTTCACAATCCCTAATCCTTATCATTAGTGTAAGAATACAAGGTTCTTGCCACTATTAGAATATGTTAGATTCTAACATTTTATGCAACGACCCTTTCGTAAAGTCATATAGCACTAAAGTCACCAGGACTTGGCTAATGAAATTACTAATTTCTCTATCATAAATTGTTACAGAACAATTTTATAAATGTGATGTCTCTCACTCAAAGTACATTCCTTTGAACATCCTTTTGCATAAAAGTTTCTAATCTACATAGACTCTTAATTTCCAACTCCCAATTATGGAAACATTTCCATATTTGTCATATGACAACTCATTCTTAATAGAATCTTATCTATTCATAATAATGTCAATATAGTCCATCCAATACTATACTTCCAACTACTCACAAGCGACAAATCCTCAGTGAACCTCAGATCGTCCTTTGATAGTTGTTTAATTATTTTAGTCAAAACCAGTTCTAGTCCCTTTTTCCCTCTTAATGCCCTAGGCATTTGGAAAATTTTAGAATGGTCAAATATTATAGCATATGCAATCGATCCTATACCTGAAGCATATTGGACACGATGCATAATGTCTCACATAAAGACATGATACTTCATCATCCTTCTGCCATAATATTTTATGTGCCCTGTTCCCACAATTCGAACTATGAAGAGGGATGCCGTAATCATAATCGAATTTTGAGAATGTACTATGTATCCTTGACTAAATTTATTAACATTTCTCTATCTAAGATTTAGAATTTTGAAACGAAGTATAATATTCTCTCCCTTAATTATAGCAAAACAACTTTTTCAACCCTTGCAACTTTGCAAAATGAATCTTTGTTTTCTATAATTAATATTGCTAACTTGCAATACTTACCATAATAATCATGCTCCCACTAACATGATGATTATTTTCTTACCAGCATAACACTTATGCTCCCACTAGCTTTGACATGTATTCAGAAAACAATTGAACTTCTAGAAAATAATGCTTATTGAATTCCTTAAGTTCATATTTCTAATACCTAATGCTTTGATAAGCCTTTATCTAAGCTTTTTAAGATCATACACCTTTGCCTTAGATAGCTCACATGTGTGTCTAAACAATTCAGAATTTAGTTACTAAGTCCCAAATGTTCAGATCAATTGCCAAATCTCACAATTCGAACTATGAAAAGGGATGTCGTAATCATAATCGAATTTGAGAATACAATTTTCACAATTGCTACCTTCTTAAAGTCTCTCTTAGTGAAAGCATTTCCTCACAATCATTTTCATGAAGGAGGAAAACCTTATGACACTTAGATTTTATGATGTATGTGTTCCTATCCATGTGAATTTGTCAAAACCAAAGTTTGCGACAAATCCAAACGCATATGGACCGAACGTGCTCAATCTCGATTTCTTGCCTCATGGTAACATGAATGCCCACCATGTCTTCCAAGCAACTCACCCTTTCGTATCAATGTACTTTCCATCGATCAAGGTGCTTTGTCTTTATGCATTCAAATGAGAACTCATAAAACTCACATGCATAATTAACTCAATTGGAATAGCACAGAAAAAGAGTATGTCATCCACGATAGGCTTTAGACCTCAAGTCGTGTGCTAGTGATGATCAACTAGGTTTAACTCTTGATTTGTTCTTGAAACTTTTCAAGACCATTAAGACTCCCACTGACTCCTTGACATATAAGATTCTCTTGTCAAGAGACATTCCTTGACAAAACAAATATTCAAGAGTTAGTGTAGTTTTTATCAAGACTATCACTTGGTTCTGGTTGGTCTTTGTCTTATCCAAGAGATCACAACTTACCAATTTCAAATGTGCAAGAATAAGAAAACTTTTCCAAATTCCACATCTGACGAGTGTTATAAACCTACTTAAGACTTGTCACTCAAGTCACAATCTTGACTCTAAGACTTGATATTGAAACGAAGTATGATTGACTTCTTGATTTAACCATTTCCACAATTCTCGATTCCTCTTCTTAGACATACAAATGCACTAAGACTCACTTAGAGGATCAATTGAGATATGGTTCTTAATCATGACGAATATCTTTATCACTCTTGTGGTGGACTTGATCAACGCACAACCTAGTGTACTCGATCTCCTAGTCCTTCTCTTAACACTTTGTCAAAGAATTAGTCTAATTTCCAAATATGAAGTTTCTTATTCATCACACAACCAAGCTCCATGACTCCAAGTTTTTGTCCAACTGAAACTTGGGCGATGAGAATCTTCCCTTATTTGGCAAATTCTCGACATTTCCACAAATAACCTAATTAAGAATCAAATCCATTATAGAAACAATTAAACATCAATTTTTTTTCATACACACCATTGCAAGGATAAATAAATAAGAAAAAATCAAAATTTATTTTATTGCGGAAAAACTTGTCCTTACAATGTAATTCAACTGAAAAACTATGCTATTACATATTTCTTATCAATCTATCCTAACTCTAGAGAAGCAGCTCAAAAATCTTATCCTCGAGTCCATGCGATCGAAATCCATTTCTTCATGATCAGATTCAGCACGCTTCTGCCTTAAGCTTCCTCTCTTTTCTTCGATCC
Organism: Lactuca virosa; assembly: GCF_052849685.1. Taxonomy (NCBI): domain Eukaryota; kingdom Viridiplantae; phylum Streptophyta; class Magnoliopsida; order Asterales; family Asteraceae; genus Lactuca; species Lactuca virosa. The sequence goes on from NC_136427.1 coordinate 265,145,442, forward strand.
TGCATAAACATCAAAATGTAATCTTATCACATCATGTATTAAAAATCAAAGAATAGGAACTTATAGAGTTAGTTAATAGATTTTAACTGAAGTAGAGCCATACGTCTTGACTCTCCCATCTCTTAGATCTCTCAGGTAAATAGGGCAGCTTCGTCTCCAATGCCCCTTCTCTTGACAGTAGAAGCAGATGGACTCTTTTGGAATGGCACAAGGAACTATCTCAGAATTTACCTTTTCAGGATTTCCAACGTCACCATTTTCAATGTCCATTGAAGTTTGGGAGTTTGATTTGCTAGACAAATTTGCTTGATCAGCACGCCAAATCATTTCTGATTCAGCAGCTATAAGCAAATAGGTCAAATCAATGAGGGTCACGTCATGATCCATCATATAGTACTCTCTAACGAACTCACTATATGATTCAAGAAGTGACTGAAGAACCCAGTCAAAAGCCAACATTTCTGAGATATCGACACCCATCATCCTTAACCTATCAATGTGTGACTTCATCTCTAAGATGTGTGCACACACAGGTTTCCCATCTTCGTGTTTACTTGCCAATAGGGCTTGAGTGAGCTTGAACTTTTCAAGCCTTTGAACTTGTGGGTTAGGGAGAATAATTGGAGGAGGTGGAGGAAGTGAAGCATGACTCTCATTTCCTTGATCGTATCGTGGAACGTCATCTTCATTTGGAAAGCTTGTTCCAACGGACTTGGGAAGACCATTGTAAGATTTAGACATCTACAAAACGGGAGAAAATTTAAGTTAGTTGATAAGAATCCTTGATGTAACACCCAAATGAAACATCAAGGCTAGGATCCAACACAACATTCTACAACCTAGAAGAGGGATGCCGTAATCTAGTTGCAGAATATTTGAAGGTAGGTAAATGACGATTTACCAATTCCCACCATGAAAAACGAAAAAGAAATTTAAGTTTTAAATGAGTTGAAACTCCTAGATCTTTTTAGATTCATTGAACTTTTCAATGGCATGTTTAATCTCGATTATGCCCTTCTATTTGTGACTGGGATGCCGAGGATCACAAACAAGGTGTGAATAACCATACGAATCACGTGGTGCACCCAATTGCTACTATCACCTAATCAATGTGCCGGTTAGCCATACACGCTCCATTGATCTATGATAAACATCGAGCCACCCTTCGCCACCAATGTCAATCCCAAATTAGTGTGCCGGTTAGCCACACACGCTCCACTAACGTTTAACAAGGGTATGAAGTGTAATTCCATGGATTAGCATACAAATTCACATTTTTGCCCTAAAGTAACTAAGATTGGGAATTTGTAAAAGCATTTAGTTACTTTGTACTTCATTATACTTATAATGGAAGGTTTCGTCCTATCCTACCCGTTCGGCTAACGACCCTCCACTAGTCAAGAGTGCGGTGGGTAAGAGTGGATACCCATTCAATCGCCATTTTATAGGCAATTTCCTTAAACACCCCTTATAGACCAGCTTCGTGAATGAGGCCTACTAACGGTAAGACTGACTCTTTACTCATATATATAATATTAGACTTTTAATGTTACATATATATAATATAGAGTGTATTTTACACTTTTAAAATACTAGGTGGTTTTATTAACTTTCTCTTTTAATTAAACTTTTAATTAACTTAACAAAACCATGAGGGTGTAATTTGAACTTCTCAAAATACTAGAGTTTTAGAATTTAAATATTACATAATTAAACTATTAATCAAAATTTTAAATTCCAAAACTTGAGGGCAAGTTTTGAAACATTTCAAAACATTAGGTTTTAGAATTTAAATATTTCAACATTAAACTTTTAATCAAAATTTTAAATTCCAAAACTTGAGGGCAAGTTCTGAAACTTTTCAAAACATTAGGGTTTAACTATTTAAATTTCAAAAACAAAACTTTTAAGTTCAAATTTAAACTATAAAACCTAAAGGGAGTAATTTGAAACTATTCAAACTTACTAGGGATCAAATAACAAATAATATAAATCAAACAATTAATTTAGTAATTATCTATATTTGACCTAATCCAATTTTAGTCACAAGATAATTACCAAATAATTTGAATAATCTATATTTATCATATAAAGAAACTATTATTCAAAAGATTTGAAATTATCTTTTGTTTTGGTAAGGATAATCATTTACATACAATAAAAATTCGGATTTTATCATCAAAAAAACGATTTTGGTATCAATCCTACAGCAAAACAACAAGTAAATCCCGAAATATACTCTGTCAAACTCCCGGACTCGCCGAGTCAGTCCTGAACTCGCCGAGTAGGGCCAACTCGCCGAGTCCAGATACTGACTCGCCGAGTTGAGTCGGGCAGAGGCAAAAAAATTGATTTTCAGCAGAAAAACGACAATTGCATCACATACAATAGAAACCAATCAAGGCTCTGATACCACTGATGAGATTTAAGCATAAGAACAATCCTATGTGCTCATACAAACCCTAATGCTTGGATCTAGGTTTCTCTATTGTACATGCAATGAATCCAAGACTTACAAACCCTAGATCTATCAAATAAGAACTGAAATAAGGGTTTAGTAATTACCTTTGATTGTTATATAGCAATAACAATCAATCCTTGCTTTGATTGGCTTCAGAAAGCTTAGTGCCTCAAGTGTTGCACCTCTAATGGAGTCACAAACACCACTAAGCAACTTGGATGAAGAGGGAGGAGAGAGGAGGCACCAAAAACGGCTGGAAACCCTAAAGGATTACTTGTCCACGTTTTTGGGGCTTAAGGGTCCTTTATATACATGTAGGCTATTAGGGTTTGCAACTAGGAAACCCTAATCTGGCTGCTTAGACCCTAAGCAGCCCATGGACTCCTTTAACATATCCCTTGGAGGATTTCTAATGGGCTTCCCATAGAATTCGTCCAACCTATATATTATTAGGTGATCCATAGCCCAATCGTAATTATCTTATAATTACAAATCTAGTCCCCTAAGTTTAATTAATCTCTTTTAGCCACAAAATTAATTCTTAATTAATTCTTGACTAATATTAATTAAACTATATGATTTCTCCTTTAATATATTATTCTTATAATATATTAATAAATCATAATTAAACCTTTCTCTCCTTAATTCATCCTACATATTGCTATGGTGAAGGCAACCCAAAAGGATCATGCTCATAATCGGGTCAAGTACATACCAAAATAGTTATGGACTTAGACACTAATCCAACACTAAGAGCTCTACTCCAACCAATGCCTGAACACTCATTCTTCTTCAAAGTGTACAAAAACACCAAAAGTTAACCACCAAAGCTCAAGAACACTCAAGAACAAGCTAGTGTTTCGTGGGGATCTTTAGAGGGAATGAGGATGATGAGGGGAAAGGTCTTGAGTCCATAAAGACACTTAAATAGGGGCCAAACACTAAAAAATTAGGGTTTGTGGCATGAGCGAGTACGCCCAACGTACTAGCCAGCACCCACACTTTTCTTTTAAATGCCAAGGAGACCAACTTTGCAAACATTTTTCATAATAAGGGTGAAAATTAGAAATACATTTAATCTGGTGTTACATCAGTTGTTAATAAAAAAAGGGTTTTGTTGATTTCAAATTAAACTTCATAAAAAGATAAATTAAAGACTAAAATTCAGAAATTAAAAGACATTTCCGATTCTGATTCCTATTCATGTGCTATGTTGAAAGATATAATAGGACTAGAATTCATGCTCAATCTAGGTTGATAATTAAGATATTAATATGCTCTAATATCTCAAAGTTAACAAAAATATTTTATTCAAAATATGCTCTTCAAATAAAACTTCATTTGATTGATTCAATTCAAATAAGCTCTTGCATCAAATCACTAAATGACATTAAGTTCTTTTAACCATTACCAACAATTTCCAACATTCCTCATAAGCTCGGGAATATGAACATCTAATATTTGATTACACTAATTGTGATCTATTTGAAACCAATCAAGTGTATGTTACCAACAATAAATCATAAAAACATATACAAATTTCATAATTTGAATAACTAAAATGATAAGAACCCTAATTCCATTGATCAAGTGAAAAGAGTAAAAACCAAACACATAATAAAAATCAAATCAAAGATTACTAGATGATAAACATGAAATCAATTGAAATTACAATCTAAACAACAAGCACATAAGAATCTAGAACCAGAAATTATAGAAAAAGTTAGCCACACATGGCTAAATCAAAATACAAATTCAACAAGTTTTGATCTTCAAACAAACTTAAAAAATATAAATAAAAGTGTTTCCAAAATCCTAAGTAGTGATATGATCTCCCAAAATCGCCTGCTTGAAGTCTATGGTCGAAGTTATGTCAAATGTGCCCCCAAAAGAGAAGATAAATTGCAGGCCGCACAATGGCATGATTTAAGTTACATGGGCCATGTAATGTATTTTCCTAATGAAATATTTGCCAAGTGCAGGCCGTCTAATGTATGCCTTTGTGAAAGCGCGGGCTGTGTAAAAACATGAAAATACCCATTTTTTGATTTTCCAATTTCTTCAATTTAGCTCTGAAAAGTCTGAAACATGGCCGATAGCTTCCCATGAACATCCTAAGCATGCTCCAATCCTCGAATCACCTTGAAACATCCACCAAAATGGTGAAAAGTAGATAGATCCTTGATAATGTCCCAAAAATGCAAAATACATGCAAAGTTACACTAAATGCTATACGATACTATAATTAAACGTGAAGGAATCATGTAAAAAGGTGCACTTTATGCACCTAACAAATCTCCCCAAGCTTGAATTTTTCTTCTCCTCAAGAAAGAATGAGAACCGGAAGAAAGGGACAGTTTCTAGGTGCCAAAAGAGACAACGAAAAAGAAAAGAAAGGAAAAGATAGATCCTACGAGAATTAGGAACGGATGCATGCAATGAAAATAATTTTACATGAAAACATAAATGCAATGAAAAAGAAATAAAATGGGTTAAACTAAAGGATATTAATGTTGGGTTTTAGTATACTACAACATCCTATGGTGCACATACAACCCTAAATACCTTGGATCTATGTTTTCTCTATTATACATGCAAATGGTTTCCAAGGCATTAAACCTATAACTAGCATGCATTTGACATAAACCATATAATATACTAGTTAGGGAAACATACCTTTTATGAGGCTTGAAGTCTTGATGTATTTGGCCTTAAGAGCTTAGCACCAATAGTATGAAATGCCTCAAATGGAATCACAACACACCTAGGACAAAGGTGGCTCTTGAGAGAGAATTCCATGCACCAAAACACCTCCATATTTCTCTAAGAAAAGAAGTGGTGATTTTGGCTATGGAGTAACCTATTTATATGTAGGATTCCAAGGGTCATGGGTATAACCCATAATCCATACCCATGGGTTTTATGATCCATGGTTCATGTGGCCCAACTCTTTATGTATCCATACATAAACTTGGTCCAACATGGATCATAAGCCCAACACATATAAATATAACTAATTATCATAATTAGTCCCCATAGATTTAATTAGTCTCTTTTGATCACTAAATTAATTCCAAATTAATTCTTGATCGATACTAATTAAAAACAATGATTTCATATTAATATATTATAACTTATAATATATTAATAAACCATAAATAACCTTCTCTCAAAAGTCCATCCTAACAAATTGTCCTGATGATATGCAACCCAAATGGACCATGCTACTCTCGGGTCAAGTACATACCAATAATAGTTATGGGCTTAGACATCTAATCCAACAGTCTCCCACTTGGATAAGTCTAAAACTATTATTGCAAGTACGACTTCATAACCCGACTAGCAATCGTAGCTCTTAAAGCCGCTGTCGAACTCTGAACAAATCAATGACGCGTCCATTAGATAAGGGATCATATATTCTTCCATTCTAGATATCATATGGACTGAGACATGGATTATAATCATTCTCTCTGTCCATTTGTTGTTTCCCGATTTTCGATTTATGATGACTGACTGATTGAACAAATCAAATCAGTCCTGAATTGGCCAAGCACTCACATGTGTCATCGCTAAATCATCGAGGGGCCCACATATATCGCTTTTATCCCGAAGGTAAAAGGAATGGATAAACTTCGACTCATATGGCTTGTTCTACTACTTGTTGAATCATACACAAAGGCACGTTTTATAACATCGAGTTACCAAATGCATTTTCGTGCAATCAATGTATAACCAACTCATAGTAACAACTCATATCTCTAGGTTTGAAGAATATAAGATATTATCGTCTCATGATCACTCGTGATAAAATCCATGAAGTGATTCAAATGAGCGCGGGTTGAATCCAATACTCAGAACTTATGAGCACTCATGAGTGTTGTAGCACCACTTTGTCCACCAACTTGGACCTCTACAAACCAACCCGTGACAGTCTTGATTCATATCTACTTCCAACATATGACCGACTGTGGATGGTTTGAATAACTTAATCATTCAGGAAGAGCGACTTAGTTATTCTGGAAGTCAAAACATGCAAAGTGAAACACAAGAATAAATGAATCAAATATGGTATCAAACCCTATGAATATAAATAAACACTTTTATTTATCACCATACTCATTACTCATTATTCATTGTTTCGGTTTTATCAACTTTATACTTGAATTAAAAACACTAGTTGTCCCATGCTCCAAGCATGTACACTATGTTTTTCTTAAACAATATCTTTGCCATACACCAAGTATGCACTCTATGTTTGTCTATGATCCTTACTTTGTTAAATAAACCAATTGAACATAATTTCAATGATTCTAATTTCACACTCCCAAATCCTTATCGAAAAATGTGAGAATTTCAAATTCCTATCATTTATCGAAATCTGTTTAGATTTTAAACTTATATGCACTGACCCTCCTGTAATGAATATGTACAAAGTCACAAAGACTTGTCAACAGTCATTATAAGGTATTCCAATGGAGATCAACTCCATGGAAACTAAGTCTCATATTCAAAGTACATTGCTTTGGACATGCTTCTTGCATTAAGTTTTCTAATCTTACACAGATAACTTCCACCTATGGAGACAACTCCATATTCTCATTTTGACTATCACTTCTGAATAAGAGATGCCTCTTTTCAGAATATGTCAATATGGTCCTTCCAAAATTAGCACTATACTTCCAACTGTCCCTGAGCAACCAATCTTTGGTAAACCTCAGATTGTCCTCGACAATTGCTTAATCATTTAATCATATCCAATTCTAGACCTTTTCCCTTCTTAATGCCTCTGGGCATTTGGAAAAATTTAGAAATGACAAATATTATAGCAGATGCAATCGATCCTATACCCAAAGCAAATGGTACACGATTCATGATGTCTCACATAAAGACATGATTCTAGACCAGTCTTTTGCTACAATATTTTTATTTTGCCATGTTTTCAAATTTTGACTATGAAGAGGGATGCCGTAATCATAATCGAATTTTGAGAACGCAATATATAGAATTTACTTAAGTTGAACCAATCCAACATGAAATTCATATATATATTCTTGACTAAAGATGATTAAGGTCTCAATCTAAGCCTTTAGAACTGAAATGAAGTATATCCTCTCCCTTAATTATAGCAAAACAACTTTTTCAATCCCTGCAGCCTCACGAATTGAAACTTTTGTTTTCTATAATTAACATTGCTAACTTGCAACACTAACAATAATTATCATGCTCCCACTAACATGATGATTATTAGCATAACACTTATGCTCCCACTAGCTTTGACATGTACTCAGAAATCAGCTGGACTTCTAGAAATCAATACTTTATTGACTTTCTTACCAAAGTTCAGATTTCTGCTACGAGATGCTTTGATAAAACTTTATCAAAATCATACACCTTTCCTTAGATAGCATGCATGTGTATCTAAACAATTTCAGAACTATGAAAAGGGATGCTGTAATCATAGTCTCAATTGTTTAGACCTTTTGCCATCTGCTTCAAATCTACTTCGTGGAAGTGTTTCCTCACTATCATTTTCATGAATCGGAGAGAAACCTTATGACCCTTAGATTTTATGGTGTATGTGTTCTTATCCATGTGAATCGTCAAAACCATAGTCACAAGACAAGGATAATGACAAATTCAAACTCATATGGACTGAACTTATGCAATCTTAACTTCTTGCCACCTGGCAGTACAGGGCCTGCCATTGCTTCCAAGTTGTTATGCAACCAATTGAGAACTTTCAGAACTCCTATGCAAAGCCAACTTTAACTGGAATGGGCACAGAATATGTCAACACGATAGGTTATAAACCTCAAGTCGTGTGCTAGTGAAGAACCTCAGGTTTTATTCTTGATTAGTTCTTGAAATTCTTTTTAGGATCTTTAAGACTCCCACCATACTCTTGACATATAAGACTATCTTGCCAAATATTCAAGAGATTGTGCGGATTCTTTATCAAGACAAACACTTCACACAATTGGCCTTAGTTGGTCTTTGTTTTATCCAAAACATCACAACTTACCAATTTCAAATGTACAAGAGTAGGACACTTTTACTCTTACATTTGACAAGTGTTTTAAACCTTTCTTTAAGATATGTCACTCAAGTTACAATCTTGGAGTATGACTCTAAGAATTGTTTTGGAACGAAGTATGACTCATCTTCCTGATCTAACCATTTCAACAATTCATGACTCCTCTTCTTAGTCATAAGAATGCACTAAGATGACCTTTAGAGGACTAATTGTGATATGATTTCTAAATCATTAAGATGATCACAGACATGATACTAAAGTACTCTCCCATCTTTTCAGATTTGAGAAACTTTTATCTTTCTGCCTAATTTGATTCTTCCCATTCGTTCTGCCATACATTGAGACTTTTCCAATGTTTCAGAATTATACTTAAACTTGTAAGTATAACCATATTTACTAAACTTTAGTAAATCAAATAGTCTTAACGGGCTTTGTGGTGGACATGACCACTGCACAAGAATGTGTACTCGATCCCTTTAGTCCTTCTCTTGACTCACACATCCATGTGAACAAGTAATTAGTCTTGATTTTCCAATGCTTGAAAGTTCTCATTCATCATACTATTCAACTTGCATGATTCCAAGTTTCGGTCCAATTGAAACTTGGGCGATGAGGAACTTTCCTGATTTGGTAAATTTAGACACTACCACGAATGAAACAATCAAATCCATTTTCCAATATTGCTGTTCGTGGAATCATATAAGCAACAATTTTCCACAAATGTCATCGTAAGGATACTTCAAATAAATAAAATTAAACAATTTTCTTTTATTTTAAAACTTTGCGGAAAAACTTATCCTTACAATCCACATGGAAAATTGTTGTTATCTATTCCTTAGCAATATATCATAACTTCTTAAGCAACTGCTCAAAATTCTGATGCGATCGAAATCCACCTTCGCGATCAGAATCAGCATATACTTCCTTTAAGATTTCTCTCTATTCTTTGATTCTTAAAACATCAACATGTGACCCAGTCACATCATGTAATGAGGATCTCAGAATAGAACTTAACAGAGTTAGATAATGGGCTCTACCTGATGTAGAGTCAAACTTATTGACTTTAACATCCTTAGGTAAATTTGGCAGCTTTGCAATCAACGCCCCTTCCTTTGGCAAAATAAACATATGGACCCTTTGGTAATGGGACTATCTCAGACTTAGCCTTTCTCTTTACCATTTGGTCAACCGGGTTGACTATGGTCAATCCCTTTCCAATGGGAAGAGAATGCTTTTTCTGGATTTCCAGTGTCACCATTGTCACTGTCCATAAAGTTTTTGGGAAGTTGATCTTCTAATCAAATTTGCTTTACTATCGTTCCAAATCATTGCTGATTCAGCAACACCAAGCAAATAGATATGATCATTAAGGTTCATGTCATAGTCTGTTTCATAGTAGTCCCAAAGGAACTCACTATGTGACTTAGAAAGTGATTGAACATCCAACTTTCTCAAGACTTTGACACCCAACTCTCCCGGCTTGTCAATATGTGACTTCATCTCTAAGATATGATCACACATAGACCTTGCTTGCCATTAGGGCTTGAGTGACCTTGAACTTGTGGGTTAGGGAGAATAATTGGAGGAGGTGGAGGAAGAGAATTATGACTTCCATGAGCCAAACTCGGGAAGTCATGTTCATTAGGAAAGCTTGGTTTGGGAAGATCATTGTTGTCTAAACCCGACATCAACAATGGGAGAAATCCGCGTAAAGTTGATTTAAGTCCTTAATATAACACCCAATATGATATATTAAGGCTAGGACCCAACAAACTATTTTATAACTTGGAAGAGGGATGTCGTAATCCAAGCTATAAAATATTTGAAGGTAGGTGAATGAAGATTCACCAATTTCTACCAAGATAAACGAAATGTATTATTAGGTTTTAATTGGTTTTGAAACTCCTAGATTCTTTTGAGATTCATTGAACTTTTCAATGGCATGTTTCAATCTTGAGTGTGCCCTTCAGGTTTTGTGACTGGGATGCCGAGGATCACAAAACAAGGTGTGAAGTAACCATGCAAATATACTTGGTACCCTTAATATTTACCCCTCAATCGATGTGCCGGTTAACCACACACGCTCCAACGATACTATGATAAACATTAAGTTACCCTTTGCCTACCTTGTTAAGTCCAGATTAGTGTGTCGGTTAACCACACACGCTCCACTAACAGCTTAAACAAAGTGCAAAGTGTAATTTCATGGATTAGCACCTTATTCACATTTTCCTAAGTAACTAAGATTGGGAATTTATAAGTGTTTAGTTACTTAGTATTTATCATTATACTTATAATGAAGGGAGAATTATAGTCCTTGTCCTACCTGTTCGGCTAACGACCCTCCACCGGTCAAGGAAGCGGTGAGTGAGAGTGGACACCCATTAAACTGCCATTTTATAGGCAGTAACCTTATACCCCCCTTATAGACCGGCTTCGTGAATGATGCCTACTAATGGTAAGACGACTTTATCTTATACATATCTATATAATTAAAATTATAATAATAGTATAAGGGTTGAATTTTAAACTTTTAAAATTCTAAGTTCTAGGTTGGAATTAAAGTATACATGGGGGGTAACTTTACAAATTCCAAAACTTGAGGACAAGTTTTGAAACCTTTCAAAACTCTTGGATTTTTCATAACTTATGAGTTTAATTAAGGTTTAATGAAAAAAAAAATTCAAGTTCCATAACTTCAGGACAAGTTATGGAAGACATTAAATCATTTAATGATGACATTAAAAATAGTGACTCTTCTATTTTCATAACCTATGAGACTTAATGACACTTTAAAAAGAAAAACTCTTCACTTTCCATAACTTGAGGACAAATTACGGAGTTCATAAAACCATTAAGATCAAATATTCCAATTAACACAATAATCAAATAATTTTTCTATGATCCAGATTAAACTCATAAGTAAAGATAATTCACATCAACAATTTTCAAGAAATTAGATAATCATATAAACTAATACAAATCTTGAAACTTTGACAATTATCCTTTGAAGACTCTTGGAATTCATAACCTAAAGAGTTAATAAATGAGACATTTCACATCCATAACTTATGGAAGTTTCAAAACTCTTAAGATCATAACTTTAAAAAAAACTTTTGAGTTCCAAAATTTTATGACAAAATTTGTAACTCCTTAAAACCATTTAGATCAAACTTTTAAAACAAATAAAATAATCATATCATTCTATCTTTTAATAAATTGACCTAATTCAACTCTTGTAGTAAGGTGACTCAAATTTTATAAATAATTAGTTTTTCATAAAATCAAGTAATTATCATAAAATTTGACAAACTTCATGTTTTTTTTCTTTTTTTTTCCTTCAACTTGAAAAAAAATACATTTGCATCAAATATAATAGAAAACAACCCATGGCTCTGATACCACTGTTGGGTTTTAGTATACTACAACATCCTATGGTGCACATACAACCCTAAATACCTTGGATCTATGTTTTCTCTATTATACATGCAAATGGTTTCAAAGGCATTAAACCTATAACTAGCATGCATTTGACATAAACCATATAATATACTAGTTAGGGAAACATACCTTTTATGTGGCTTGAAGTCTTGATGTATTTGGCCTTAAGAGCTTAGCACCAATTGTATGAAATGCCTCAAATGGAATCACAACACACCTAGGACAAAGGTGGCTCTTGAGAGAGAATTCCATGCACCAAAACACCTCCATATTTCTCTAAGAAAAGAAGTGGTGATTTTGGCTATGGAGTAACCTATTTATATGTAGGATTCCAAGGGTCATGGGTATAACCCATAATCCATACCCATGGGTTTTATGATCCATGGTTCATGTGGCCCAACTCTTTATGTATCCATACATAAACTTGGTCCAACATGGATCAGAAGCCCAACACATATAAATATAACTAATTATCATAATTAGTCCCCATAGATTTAATTAGTCTCTTTTGATCACTAAATTAATTCCAAATTAATTCTTGATCGATACTAGTTAAAACATATGATTTCATATTAATATATTATAACTTATAATATATTAATAAACCATAAATAACCTTCTCTCAAAAGTCCATCCTAACAAATTGTCCTGATGATATGCAACCCAAATGGACCATGCTACTCTCGGGTCAAGTACATACCAATAATAGTTATGGGCTTAGACATCTAATCCAACAATTAAAGCCTTGTTTTTTATCCTAAAATCTTTCTTGCATTTTCAACAATCGCTAAGGGTGTAAAAGTAAAATACCAATCATCCGATCAAGACATGCATTGGACATGCATGTCTATAAAGCAAGTGTTTTTATGAAGTTTATGGACATTTAGAAGTATACTGGAAGAAATGAGTGTGTGACTTAATGGATTAAGGGTTTAATACATTAAGTGTTTTCTAGACAATTCACATGATGTGGCGACGTGCTTACCACGTTGTGGCGAGTAGATTTTGCACAACTGTTTTGTCAAGACATTTCCATGTCGTGGCAAGGGTATGGCCTCGACGTGGTGATTAGTTGTTGTTGGATAAGGTGTATAAGTCCATAACTATTTCTGGTATGTACTTGACCCGACCCGGCATGGTCCATTTGGGTTGCATGGCACCATGCAATTGGATAAACTAAAATGAGAGAAATAACACTTATGGTTTATTAATATATTATAAGTTCTAATATATTAATAATATTATTTAATTAGTATGATCAAGAATTAATTTAGAATTAATTAAGTGATCAAAAGATAACTAATTAAATATATGGGTAGATTATGTAAATCTTTCATATCTTATATAGTGGGCTAAGAGGCTCCATGGATTATCAAGTTGGGTTCCACCCATAGGATGCTCCATGGATGCTCCATGGAGTTAACCCATGGATCATGAAATGAAGAGTCATGTTACATTAGGGTTTACCTAATGCAACACACTATATAAACAAAGGTGTTCTCCCCAAAATTGGTGACACTAAGAAACAAGAGGGCTAGAGCCGATTTTTCAAGTGTAAGATTCTCTCAAAGTTTACTCCTTTGCATTTGGTGTTGTGTGAAGCATTTGAGGCATCACACTTGGGGTGCTAGGCTCACAAGGTTTCAAGGATCATAATCAACAACGAGGTAAGTTATTCTATCTTTCATTCAAGTTAAAAATGTTCCCCATGTATGCTAGATAGGAATATAACCTTGGAATTCAACTTTGCATGATTATTAGACAAACATAGATCCAAGGTTATTAGGGTTGCATGTACACTTAGGAAGTGTTAGAATGCTCAAAACCCGTCAGTGGTATCAGAGCCAGGTTCGTTTGTTGTTTTTTTTTTTTGTGTGTGCAAACAGCTTGAAAAAAAAATCGTTTTTCTGTTTTCTGCTCGTATGAAAGTTTGCACATTTGTTGCTGGAAATGGACTAGAAACATTACCCTAAACTGTTTTGATGTTTTAAAGCTTGTTTTAGATGGTGTAATGTTTATGCTAATCCATTTACAATGGCAATTATTAAAATTACAAGTTTTTTTAAGTGTAATTTTTGATTCTTGAAAGTGTTCATATTCATGTTCTTGAACTTATGAAGATTAGATGATCATAGGAATTGTTTGTAACCTTCATGGTAGTTTAATTCATGATCATAATGTGTTTTAATGGAGTCCATAACTTGTCCTCAAGTTATGGAAAACCAAAAGTCTCACTTTTATTAAAGCCATTAAAAGAACACAAGAGTTATAAAAATGAAGAGTCTTCATTTTTATTACTCAATTAATTCATAAGTTATAAGAAATGAAAAGTTTTGGAAGTTTACAAAACTTGCCCTCAAGTTTTGGAACATGTAAAGCCTTGATTAAAACTTTAGTTCCAACCCTTAGAATTTTAAAAGTTAAAATTCAACCCTTATACTTTATAATATTATAAGTTACTAATATATATATGTATAACGTCAAGTCGTCTTACCGCTAGTACGCCTCATTCACGAAGCCGGTCTATAAGGGGGATATAAGGTTGTTGCCTATAAAATGGTAACTTAATGGGTGTGCACTCTCACCCACCGCTTCCTTGATCGGTGGAGGGTCGTTAGCCGAACGGGTAAGACAAGGACTTATAAATTCTCATTAAAAGTATGATGAATATTATAAAGTAACTAAATGCTTTTATTAAATTCCCAATCTTAGTTACTTTAGGAAAATGTGAATAAGGTGCTAATCCATGAAATTACACTTTACACTTTATTTAAGTCGTTGGTGGAGCGTGTGTGGTTAACCGGCACACTAACTTGGACTTAACAAGGTAGGTAAAGGGTGACTTAAGGTTTACCATAGCATCGGTGGAGCGTGTGTGGTTTACCGGCACATCGATTGAGTGATAAACCTTGAGGGTACCAAGTGATTTGCATGGTTACTTCACACCTCGTTTTGTGATCCTCGGTATCCCAGTCACAAAACTTGGAGGGCACACTCGAGATTGAAACATGCCTTTGAAAAGTTCATTGAATCTCAAAAGAATCTAGGAATTTCTAAGAACCAATTAAAAACCTAATATCTATATTTCGTTTTTCATGGTGGAAATTGGTGAATCGTCATTCACCTACCTTTCAAATATGTTATAGCTTGGATTACGGCATACCTCTTCTAAGTTATAATATATTGTGATTGGATCCTAGCCTTAATATTACATTTGGGTGTTTTATTAAGGACTCTCTTAATATCTAAACTAATCTTGTTCTCTTCTTTCAGATGTCTTCAAATAATGCTGCTTCTGGCTCTAATCCTAATGGCTCCTTTACCCTTATGAACTTGTGTGGGAAAGTCACTTTTGATGGATCCAACTTCAATGAATGGATCAGAAACATCAGGATGATTACCCGCTACGAGGACAAAGAATATGTCCTTGACAAGGAGCTTAAGGAGATTGATGAGACCACTGCAACTCCCCAGGAGATCGCTGACTTCCGGGCACATGAAAGGGATGCTACAAAAGTGGCATGCATCATGTTGGCCACCATGACAGCGGAACTCCAAAAGTCCTATGAGGACTTCTACCCTTTTGAAATGCACCAAGATCTGATGGAAAGATACCATCAAAGTGCACGACAAGAGAGGTATGAAATCATATGCTCTATCATAACAACCACGATGAAGGACGGGGAATCCGTCACGAGCCACATGCAGAAAATGCAAAGGTATGTGGATCGGTTGCTGAAGCTTAATGTGAACTTCCCTGAGGAGCTTGCAATAGATATCATTTTGCACTCCTTACCATCGTGCTATGATCAATTCCGCATGACATATCACATGAATAAGGAAGAGGTCACACTCAGCCAACTTCAGGGACTCCTCAAGACCGCAGAAACAGGTCTTAAGGGTAAGTCGGTTGTTAACACTCCTACTCCAAACTCTGCCCCGGTTTTGGCAATCGGGAAAGGTAGAGGGAAGAAGAGGAAGAGCTCTTCGAAGGGTACCAAGGCTAGGACCCTTGATGGATCTTCTTCAAGTGGAACCAAGAAAGGTTTTGTCACTCCTTCTTCTGACCCTAAAGAGGCTGAATGCTTCTATTGCCATGAAAAGTCACATTGGAAGCGGAACTGCCCAAAGTACCAGCAAGATGTGAAGGATGGGAAAGTTAAACCCAACCATGCAGGTATTTACACTATCTTATCTAATAACTCACCCCATTCTAACTCTTGGGTCCTTGATACCGGTTGTGGTATTCATATCTGTTCTGATTTGCAGGGACTAAGAAGAAGTGAGAATGTGGAGCATGGAAGAATAAACTTAATCATGGGGAATAGGAAAGCTTTACCTGTCACCAAGATTGGAGTTTATACTTTATCGCTAAGTAGTGGGTTTAGTTTAGATTTGAATAAATGTTGTTATTCGCCAGAAATGGCAAGAAATATTATTTCCTTTCATGCATTGTATAAACAAGGTTTCACCTTTTCATTTTATAATGAAGTTGGTTCGATTAATGCTTTCTTTAATAATGTTCTTTATTTTAAAGCATTACCTTGTGATGGTGTGTATGAAACTGTATCTGTGGTTGATAACTTAGGAAATAATGTATTGTGTATTGATTCTGTTAATGATAATAACTTGGATAAAGCATCATTATGGCATTGTCGTCTTGGACATATAAGCAAGAAACGCATAGGCCAACTCCAAAAGGATGGAGTATTGGAGTCATTTGACCTAAAGTCAGATGATAGTTGCGAATCATGCTTACTTGGAAAAATGACAAAGTCACCCTTCACAGGCTCTTATAAGAGGGGTGAAGGTTTGTTGGATCTTATACACACGGATGTGTGTGGGCGCTTCAAACATGCCACAAGGGATGCTAATCGTTATTATTTGACTTTTACTGATGATTACAGTAGATATGGATATGTCTACTTAATCAAGCATAAGTCAGAGACTTTTGAGAGGTTTAAAGAGTTTAAACAGGAAGTCGAGAATCAATTGGGCAGGAACATTAAGATGCTTCGATCCGATCGAGGTGGTGAGTATCTTAGTTCAGAGTTCCTCGACTATCTTAGGGAATGTGGGATTGTCTCACAATTGACACCTCCCAGGACACCGCAGTTGAATGGTGTAGCTGAGAGGCGTAATCGAACCTTGTTGGATATGGTTTGTTCCATGATGAGTCGAGCTTCGCTACCAATCTCATTTTGGGGGTATGCCTTAGAGACTGCCGCCCATATCCTTAATCTAGTTCCCACAAAGAAAGTTGCCAAAACTCCTCATGAGATGTGGACTGGTAAAGTACCCAAACTAGACCACATTAAGATTTGGGGTTGCGAGGCTTTCGTGAGACGCGAGACTCATGATAAGCTCGAACCTCGAAGTGAGAGGTGTATTTTCATCGGCTACCCACAGAAATCCTTTGGTTACCTCTTCTACAGACCTAGTGAGAATGTGGTCTTTGTAGCTAGGAGGGCTTTCTTTCGAGAGAGAGAGTTCATAAGCCAAGGAGACAGTGGGAGGCAAGTTGACCTTGAAGAAATTCAAGAGTCAAGTGGTGAAGGAACTTCAAACCCTAGCACTCAACTTGAGGAGGAAACTTATGTTGAGCCAATTGACAAGTCTGTACCTCTGAGGCGTTCCACAAGGGTTAGGAATGCACCTGAGCATTACTATGGATTCCATATTACTGCGGAAGGTGATACACTTATCAGTGATGAGACACTGATAGGTCTGGATGAACCTAACAGTTACGCGGAAGCCATGGCAGGCCCTGAGTCAGCCAAGTGGAAAGAGGCAATGGACAGCGAGATACAGTCCATGTATGACAATCAAGTTTGGAACTTGGTTGAGAATGTACCAGGTCGTAAGACTGTAGGGTGCTAATGGATCTTCAAGAAGAAGACCGACATGGATGGTAATGTACACACTTATAAGGCACGACTGGTTGCAAAGGGTTTCTCACAAACTCCGGGAGTTGATTATGATGAGACCTTTTCTCTAGTGGCCAAGATTAAGTCTATTAGGGTTCTGTTAGCCATAGCCGCATTTCATGACTATGAAATATGGCAAATGGATGTCAAAACCGCTTTCCTTAATGGAAAGTTGGCTGAGGATGTTTACATGAGTCAGCCAGAGGGTTTTGTCAACACAGAGTACCCTAATAGAGTGTGTAAGCTTGAGAAATCCATTTATGGGTTAAAGCAAGCACCTCGCAGATGGAATCTTTGCTTTGATGAGAAAGTCAAGGAATTTGGCTTTTCTAGGAGTGAAGATGAATCTTGTGTATATGTCAAGGCTAGTGGGAGTATAGTTAGCTTTTTGGTATTGTATGTGGATGACATACTACTCATAGGAAATGACATCCCAACTCTGCAGGAAGTTAAGTCCTGGCTTGGGAAGTGTTTCTCTATGAAGGACCTAGGAGAAGCTGCCTATATTCTAGGGATAAGGATCTTGAGAGACCGGAGTAAAAGACTAATTGGACTTAGTCAGAGTACTTACTTGGATAAGGTGTTGAAGAGATTCGGCATGCAGGACTCTAAGAAAGGAGAGTTACCCATCCAGAGTAACGCCAGATTGAGTAAGACACAAAGCCCTAGTACTGAGGCTGAGATAGCAGAAATGAGTCGAATACCTTATGCTTCGGCTGTAGGATCGATCATGTATGCTAAGATGTGTACTCGACCTGATGTAGCCTTTGCTTTGAGCATGGTTAGCAGGTATCAGGGGAACCCTGGCAAGGCACACTGGACTGCGGTAAAGAATATCCTCAAGTACCTACGGAGGACTAAGGACTGGGTCCTTACCCTCGGTGGGAGTGAAGACTTGAGAGTTGTAGGGTATAGTGATGCTAGCTTTCAGACTGATAGGGATAATTTCCGCTCTCAGTCAGGCTGGGTCTTTACCTTAAATGGAGGAGCAATTTCTTGGATGAGTTCCAAGCAAGAGACAGTGGCTGATTCAACTTGCGAATCAGAGTACATAGCAGCTAGCGAGGCAACAAAGGAGGCGATATGGCTGAAGAACTTCATTGGAGACCTTGGAGTTGTACCAGCTATTAAAGAGCCAATGGAAATTTTCTGTGATAGTGAAAGTGTAGTTGCCTTAGCCAAGGAACCAAGGGATCACGGGAGATCCAGACACATCGACAGAAAATACCATTTCATCAGACATCGAATAGAAGAAGGACTCCTCGTGGCAAAGAGGGTATCATCAGATGAGAATCCATCAGATCCCCTCACGAAGGGACTGACTCGGGTTAAGCATCTCCAGCATGCTCGGAGCATAGGGCTGAAGGATGATATTAGATTTAGTAGTTAGATAACCTTGAAATTTGTAAAGTGTAATTGACATTAGATGATGAATAAAAGGTGTTTTATTTATGAGTAAAGTGTTGCTATCTCTTGTCGATCGTTTACTATATTTCTTTTGCATGTTTTGACTTCCAGAATAATTATGTTTGGTATATCATATTATTCGAACCTCCACAGTCGGTCATATGTCGGAAGTAGGTATGAATCAAGACTGTCATGATTGGTTGCAGAGGTCTAAGTTGTTGGACATGGCTACAACACTCATGAGTGCTCATAAGTTCTGAGCATTGGACTCAACCCACGCTCACTGGAATCACTTCATGGAATTTATCTCGAGTGATCGTGAGACGGTAATATCATATAAGTCTTCAAACCTAGAGATATGATTTGTTACTTATGAGTTGGTTATGCATTGATTGTACGTTAACGTATTGGTAACTCGATGTTATAAAACGTGCTTTTGTGTATAATTCAATGAGTGGTAGAACAAACATATGAGTCGAAGTTTATCTGTTCCTTCTTGGATTAGAAGCTGATATCTGGGCCCCTTGATGATTTTGTTTTGACCTATGTACCGGGCCCGGTCAGAACTAAGTTGATGTGTTCAATTAAGTTCTTTGTCAAACAAATCGGAAATCGGGAAACAAACTGCTGGACAATAAGTAAGACATTGTTCCATGTATTTGTCCGGCTGATATCTAGAACAGAGGATTATATGATCACTTATCTTAAATGGCGTATCATCATCTTCTCAGTTCCGAGAGACCTTGAAAGAGCTACGATTGCCGATCGGTTCCTGAAGTATTGCAGTTATAGTTATTAGAATTATCCAAGTGGGAGACTGTTGGATAAGGTGTATAAGTCCATAACTATTTCTGGTATGTACTTGACCCGACCCGGCATGGTCCATTTGGGTTGCATGGCACCATGCAATTGGATAAACTAAAATGAGAGAAATAACACTTATGGTTTATTAATATATTATAAGTTCTAATATATTAATAATATTATTTAATTAGTTTGATCAAGAATTAATTTAGAATTAATTAAGTGATCAAAAGATAACTAATTAAATATATGGGTAGATTATGTAAATCTTCCATATCTTATATAGTGGGCTAAGAGGCTCCATGGATTATCAAGTTGGGTTCCACCCATAGGATGCTCCATGGATGCTCCATGGAGTTAACCCATGGATCATGAAATGAAGAGTCATGTTACATTAGGGTTTACCTAATGCAACACACTATATAAACAAAGGTGTTCTCCCCAAAATTGGCGACACTAAGAAACAAGAGGGCTAGAGCCGATTTTGCAAGTGTAAGATTCTCTCAAAGTTTACTCCTTTGCATTTGGTGTTGTGTGAAGCATTTGAGGCATCACACTTGGGGTGCTAGGCTCACAAGGTTTCAAGGATCATAATCAACAACAAGGTAAGTTATTCTATCTTTCATTCAAGTTAAAAATGTTCCCCATGTATGCTAGATAGGAATATAACCTTGGAATTCAACTTTTCATGATTATTAGACAAACATAGATCCAAGGTTATTAGGGTTGCATGTACACTTAGGAAGTGTTAGAATGCTCAAAACCCATCAGTTGTGTCGGCTTTTCTGTTGCTGAGTGTTGTTGTTGAGCCTCTGCTGGTTTGCTTAGGTTAATTTTCTTAATATACTTTGTACTATAGTATGTATCCTTGTGTGTAGGATGTTGGTATGCTATAGCGATCTGTTAGACTGGTAGATATGTTATTATTACACGTGCTTTGCTGGTTATTGTTTATCTATTTGCATATGTCGACATAGTGTGGTTGGTTGGGTTGAGGCAGTCCTGCTTTGTGCTATAGGATAAGATACTCCAGCGGTCTAGGTGTATTGTAGGCCTTGTGAGGCAGTCCATTCTGACTGTAGGCCCAAGGGAGTGGTCCAACTATACTGTAGGCCTTACGAGGCGGCCGAGTTAGGCTATATGCTTGGGTGAGCGGTACACGTATCTTGTAGGCCTTGCGAGGCAGTTCAGGCACACTGAAGGCTCATGTGTGCATGAATTGTATGTGTATTGTTATATGAGGTATTTTGGGGAACCCACTAACATTTGGCTTATAGTTGTGGATTAATTTTTTTTTAGGTTCTTATCGGATGGTGAAGGGGGGACTGTACACACCAACATTATCCGATTTATGAATCAAGATTCCACAATGTTTTCCTGATAAATCAGATTTCAAATTATGCTTTATGAGGAAATGGTTTTAAAGTGGATTCATTTATAAAAATGGTTGTTTATTCTATTTGAAAATTTTAACAAAAATTACTCTGGAATTTGGGACATTACAAGTTGGTATTAGAGCTATGGTTTGAGGGATTTGGATGAATACTCGTGTGATTCCAAACTCAAACTAATGATTTGATAAATTTTTATAATTTTTTTGAAAAATAAAGAGCTTAAAAGAAGAAAGGAAGATGTGTTGTGTACAGTCAGCCGGAGCTAAAAGAAAGGGTCTTCCAAAAAATCCATACTTGTTAAATATTTGCTGATATTAGAATTGTAAGAAATTCATGCTAGTGGATATGCTAAGGATGTTTCAGGAATTGCATGTTAGAGTTTCCTGATATTTAAGATGCCTTATAGGCAGATATTGTCTAGTAGATTGATTGTTTAACTGTTGATTTCTTTGTGCTATTTGAAACCTATGTGGATATTAGTTAACTATTATGCGAGTACTTTAGGATTGCATGTACCTATGATTAGATAGTCTTATATTGTCTGGTTGATCCTATTGCACAACTCTTGTCTGAGTCCAAATGTTGTAGTGTTGGATCTATTAGTCGAAGGACTGCCTAATTCTAGTTACATGTGGTTAATATTCGTATGATAGTTGGTTGATATTGATAGAATTTTCTTTCAAGCGGGTTAGTAGGGTGGGGTGGAATTCCTAGTAATCTAGGAAACACTCTATAATATGCTAGTTCGGGTATATGATTGAGTAGAATCCTATAATAAGAATCTAGGAAGTGAAGTTTGTGGATCTTTTTAGTGTATATATGTGTGTAGTAGCCTAGAACTTTGGGATGATTCTTGAAACAAATACGGATACGTGTGGAAGGTAGTATGGGCCCATACTATTGGAAGCACAAGATCTGTACGAGGATCAGGAAAAGTTGCATGGCTACTAGGGAGCTGGTTATTGATTGATAATGTAGTATAACACTAGGGCTAGGTGTAGCATGTTTACATCTCTATTGGTCTTCTGGTTATGGTTGATCTAGATGAGGATGAATCTAGTGCTTGTTCAGGCCTAAGCGACCAAGGCAGTTTGGGACTGACTGGTGCAGACCATATGAGTTATATGATCATAAAGTGTAAAAGACCTTGTTCGAAGTAGTGACAACTTGAGTCGCGAGGCTCAAGTAGGAAGCGATGGTGGTGGTCGTCTCGAGGTTTGGAACCGAGCATGGGTGGTCGACAAAGGTTTGCGATGTCTTTTTCTATGACAGAATTATATTGTTCTAGCCACTTGTATTCGACAGAGAAGAGATCGGAGGTGTGTTAATCGATAGAAGGGAAAAATGAATGGTGTTTTCCGCGTGGGTTTCTACCACAAGGGGTAAGGTATGATACACAGTACATCATTCCCTTTTTCTGCATAAGGACATTCGAGATTGATTATTCTTCGGTTCAGTGGCCAATATGGAGATCATGTTGCATGTTGAGATTTCAACCCGGTTATGAGGAGATCGGGTGTCTCTGTTGCAGATCGAAAAATTGATTCCAAAGGCTGGACTAGAAATCCAGAGGAGGAAGAAGAATTGAGTACGTGCACATGCACCATCGACATATAAGAGAATTCTACTGTTATGTTTGGTTTTCTAAAGCTATCGTTAGAGTATATGTAAAGGATTCTGGTAGTTTCAGAGGATGAGGTTGTGGATCAATTCTTCAAATGCAAGTTTTGATAACGTGAAGCTCGGTTTGTAAGGTGCCTCGTCAATCAAATGGTATTCTTGTCGTTTTCGCTAAAATTGAGGCAACAATGTTGTGGAAGGTCTCGAGGTCTCCATTTGAGATCTAAGTTTCCTTGAGTTTTGGCCGATTACTATTCGAAGGATCATATTGTGTTGTGTTATGTTTTCCTGAGAGTCAAGGTTGGTAGGTAACTGGTAGAGTCGGTCTGAGGCTTTAACATTGTAGACATCAGTGGGTGATGGTTCGAACCCAAAGTGGGGGAGAACTAGGTGTTTTTCTTAAGGACCATTGGTCGGTTCAATTTTTTGGTTTCTGTACTGAGAGACAAAGAATCTATGATTCAAGTGTGCGGGATTTTTGGATTCAGGGTTATTGTTACATGAGAGAAGGAAGGTAGGCTACCATTGAAGGGTCCATGATTAGGAAGTTTTCCTGTTGTGTTTTTCAAGTATCCATCGGAGTCCTCCATAGTCGCAGAGAATTTAAGTAATTATCAGATTGTGAGTGCAGAGAAAGTTGTAGTTAGGATTATGTCTCCAAGAACGCATATGTAGTTCTCTCAGTAGGAAGATGATGGGTAAGGAACTTGCCGTGGTCAGTAGTTCCTTTCGGAAGCGTCAGAGGTCTTGATAGAAGAGCATTTGAGCCGCTCAGGTTAGGTATCAGATATATAGATCATTGCTAGCTCGCAGTATGGGCTAGTTACCCTTGGTTAAGATGGGAAATTGTTGATCTGTTGATCGAATTCAGAGTTTGATAAGAGCATTTTTACATGGGCTTTGTTAACTAAGTGTGTGATTATCGGGTTTAGTTTTCGATATATTTCTGATGGTTGGTTACTTTGTTCCCCATAAACAACTGAGGTTATTCGAAGGCTTCTGGATGTATCAGTTGAAGGTGCATTTGAGGCACCAATCCAACATCAAATTCTGTAATATGTAGATCTTGGTCTCTATGTATGTAAACTCTCGACTGTTTGGTTGTGGAATTATTGTTCCTAGTTGTAACACCCGCAGATTCGGGCTAATCTATTTCAAGATCATAAGCGTTAAAAATGACCTTTTAATAAAAGATTATTTAGGATAAATAGCCTTAACTAATACATAATATATGTGACAAGGATTTCGTACATATAAAGAACGCTGAAAACCGACTTTGTATGAAGAAGTTATGATTCTTTGAAGTTTCGCGATTAAACTGGCACGACTCTATGTATTATAAAAAGTGAATTTTCGATAAACTACTTTTTAGCCTAAGTGATCTAAACAAAACTCGTAGTAGTCATTAAACCAAGAGTGTGCATATAGATAACATCCAAATTTGACTCCATAAGAGGAAGTTATGATTTTTCGAAGTTTCAGCGTGGCAGTGGAGGCATAGAATTTGAAATTCTAATTGGTTGATTGTTAGCCGAAACAATCTAAATGAGAGTTGAAGATCTCGCTAATAGGAGTTTGTCGATATAGAGACCATCGAGAATAGAGTCTGTATATAGGAGTTATGTTTTCTACAACGATTTCTAAACAACACAAGCTTATCAAAAATATAAATTTTTGATAGATTAAGAACTTGTAACAACCCGATATTTCAAGTCAATGTAATAGTCTAGGTCAACCATTGTAACTAGTTGTAAAGTAATAAAGAGAAATTATTTGAATACTATGTGCATTTAAGTATTTATAAAGATGTAATAAATTAAGATAAAAATGATCGTCAAAAATAAAATGTTAGATAAACTCGATATCTATGAAGAAAATTTTAGTGGTCGTGACAAGGATTCCGAAGATATAAAGAACACTGAAATCCGAGTTATAACGACGAAGTTATGACCAATCGAAGATTCGCGACAGAATCGACACGACATTGTGTGACGTAAAAAGTGAATTTACGATAAGATACATTTTAGCCTTAACAATCTAAATAAAAGTTGTAGCATACGTTAAACCGAGAGCGTGCATAAAAAGAACATCCAAATCTGACTTCGTATGAGGAAGTTATGATTTTTCTAAGAATCGGCACAACAGTGTACAACCCGAAATTTGAATTATAGATCGAACGATTTTTAGCCGACACAACCTAAACGAGAATCGAAGGTCTCGTCAATAGTAGCTCAACGGTAAAAATTCAGACAAAAACGGATGTCGGATGAAGAAGTTATGAATTTTTAACAGACTTTTCCTGTCCCGACCTGTTAAAAATATATTATTAAAAATAATTTCAAAATTAGCCGACGGAGTCTAAACGAAAGTCGTAGAGTACGGTCTCACCTACGCGTGGATATAAAGAACATTGAAAATGGATCTCGTATGCGAGAGTTATGAATTTTTGAAGTTCGGGGCACAAAATCTGAAGTCCTTCACATATGCTAGGACCGGAATCAGCCACGTCGCCCTACACCTTCGCATCTCTGACGCTTGTTCCTAGCTGTGAAACGTACGAAGCGATCCGCCTCCGAGATCCGCCGCGTGTCCCTGGCTGCGAGACCTCGGACCCTTATATAAGGGGTGCGAATCTTCCCGGTTTTGGTTGCTACTTTACACACTTTTTCACACTGTACACCTTCTCAAGCCATTGTACAACCCCCTGAAGCCTCGGGAACCTCCCTAACACCCGAAGAAAGCCCCAAAGCACCCAAAGTCCCCGAGAAAAGAATCTTTTCGGTTTGAAACTCGGCCCTCGCAAAGCCCAGTTTTCAACAATAACTCCCGGTTTCGTCAAGGAAAATCATTTCTAGAAGCGAAGTGTTGTCCAAATCACCACCTTTGTGAGTTCATACCCCTATATTTTTACAAGTCTTTTCAATATTTTAAGGGGGGGGGGGACTACATCTATAACACAAGAAAGTTTACTTTAATATCCAAATGTTTTCAATATTATATTCATTTAAGTTTAAAATCAATTTAAACTTATCGAATTATTAACAATACAAAGGTTTACTTTTCAATAAAACACAAACATATAAACTATAATAGGTATAGTTTATGGAATTTACATGTTAATATTCAAAGTCAGATTACAATACGGAAAACAAACATATAAACTATAATAGGTATAGTTTATGGATCATATATACTACTTTACATATTCAGAATAACTTATGGATAACAAACATATAAACTATATTGAATGTAGTTTATGAGATATACTTACAGTTTATCCATTACAAAGTAACTTTTCATTATTTGACACATAATCATCGATATAGCATTTGTGAGACACACTTCACGTACTTATCTAAGAACCAACCAAGTCTTGAAATTATAACCAGAGTCTCCTGGAAGGAGAGCGTGACACTTGTGTATAGATCTATACGGGACTGAAAATCCCGCACCTGAGCTGCTTGCAACAGCTAGGCCGGCAAGCCTGAGGTGACAAATGTCGTACCGATTGCGACGCCTGAAGAATGTCGTGTTTAGGCCATCTTAGGTCATCAAGCATGGTTATGATAACTCACAATTTGGTATTGAACAATACGATTAGTGTATGAATAAGTAAGCAACTTCACATAGTTTTATTTAATAATAAAACTATAATACAATATTTTACAAGTACAACTGGTAAAATCAGATATTTACAATTACACCATTTTCATACAACCACAAGTACAGAACATTATTCCAGTATAGAGAAAACATACTTTTCATGGTTTTATGTGAACTAAAACTACATTTTACTATCTCAGAATACAAAAACATTTATATGATTTGAGTACAACATATTACAATAGAAAATATAGAATTTTATGGGAAAAACATACTTAGAATTACAAGGAACAAATATCAGATTTCATTTACAAACATGCTTATGAACTCACCAACTTAATTGTTGACACCCTTTTCAAAACTACTTGTATTCTCATGAAATCGGTAAACAGGTACATCCACGAGTTTTTGAGAAGACGGAGCATTATAGACTCATGTCTTTTAACTTTTGTTATACATTTTGGTGTCAATATACAATGATTTGAACACATATATAAAAACTTATACTTTATCAATGCATGGTTGTTGTACTTTGATTACTATTATACAATTGTTGTGATATTGTACATGAAGTCATCCGCCCCCGAACATTTCCTCCGTTCCGGTTTGGGGGTGTGCATAACTAGTTGTTGAGGTCTAAAGGAAAGTTGTAGATCTCGTCGAGAGCTTTCCGGGAATATAAAGAACGTAAAAAACATAGCTCATATGAAGAAGTTAGGCCATTTTGAAAATCTATAAAATCGTGTGCATGAAGTTCGCTATGCATGCTGATGGCGTGGTACCACGAGAGGGTGCCATGTGGCATGGTCGGCCGCCCACTCCTCCAAGGGTCAAGTTGACTTGGATCTACAAGATTTATATACATGGCGCCAAAAGAAGGCGAAATGTGCCGAAGTTCTAGAAGAAAGGACACAGAGCAATCAGGTAGTGACACGTGACACCAGGCAAATGAGGACACACCGGCACTGTGTGCGGCATACACAATATGGGGTGCGACACGCCTCCTTCTTTTTCCTATTTATACTTGCAAAAACATGCTCATTTTCCCTTACAACTCATCCATAACATCTTAGGATATCTTCATTTCTTGAGTTCGATTTTCTTAGGATAATTAGAGTATTTTAGCTAAATTTTGGGGTGACTAGGAGTCCAACAAATAGAAGAGTTCGGGTCAAGATTCTGTCCACACGTTTTCCCATTTTTTGTTTAAAAAGCTCTGTAAGTTAAGTTGCACTCGATTGTTTTTAGTGTAGCTTATATTTATAGTCATAAGTCGTTATTATGAACCTATAAATAAGATTTATCAGTAATTCCAAGTCATTATACTGATTGATCTACTTATGGGAGAGGTGTCTAGAATGGTACGTTGACTTGGTTGTTGGATTTAAGAAAAGGTATTATGCCGAAATGATCCTGCCTCCCAGCTGACCTACCTGGCCGATCCTTACTTGATAGATCTCGATGTAGATATTTGGATTAATGAGGAATCTAGACTATAACTATTATAGTCACCAAGATTACAAAACTAGACTAAGGCTTAGTACTTTATGCGTCAAGGTCTTTTCAAAGTACGAAGCGTAGCGCTGCTAAAATTGTTAGTCACCCATTTTTACCATGTGAGTGTATATTTACTTTCATCTTACACATAGCTATGGAGTATCTATATAATTAAGTCCTATATGTGACTTTTATCTATAACCAAAATGTTATGTTATATGTAATATTATAAGATGATTTTTATATGATTTACCATATATGTATTTTCTTACCTATAATGTATTGGGTAGAAATAGGTAATGAGGGTTGAATAGAATAGAGAGGGAGATAGGTGATGAAAGATGAAAAAAATAGGCATTGACTTACTAGTACATCAGTACTAAGGGATGTAGTCATCTACTAGAGTATAGATGACAAACACAGACTACTCTAGACAGCCTAGTGGTACGCTATCAGGGTCGCAACTTGTATGTACTCTAAAACCTATTGAAATATATAGTGGGAGAAATCCCTAAAATGATACTGTCAATAAAGAAGATGATCCCTACGATAAATCCTTAGGAATAAATATAGAAGAAAACCTACTGACAAGTATCACGGAGGAATCCCTGAACTAGTACTATAAGCATAGATAATCCTTAGGGTAAATTCGTAAGAATAAAGAAGATAATGGGGATGGGAAATTGGGTTAATTGTTTGATAATTAAACATATTAACTATATTATCATGGTTTGAAAACCCTATGTACTCACTAGGTTTCCCAACCTGACCCACTTAGTTTATTGTACCACAGGTAGCGATATAAAAGATACAGTTTGTTGAGAGAGTCGACGAGTATTAGGCTAGTAGTTTACTTATTGCAAGGTCTGTAACATTTCGTTATGCTTATGTTTTTGTATTGACGATGACATCCCGAAGTTTTTAATAAAACACATTACTTAGAAAATAATTTGATAATATCATAACCAAGTTTTGGGATAAATTCCGCATAAATAATATTTTCAAAACTATACTATTTATTAAATAAGCATAATTAAATCGATCTTTTTTGGCCGAGAAAATAGGGATGTCACACTATTAGGCTTAAGTTGGCACCTGTCCTTAGTTATTGGGAGTTCGGATGTTGGAGCAAAGTTGTTTAGTTTTCAGGCATGTCTATGGCCTACGCAAAGTCCAGTTTTGGCTGGTCGCATCAGCTGGGATGGTTTTGGGATTGATTCGACCATGGTGTTGGCAACATATCTAGGTGATTTTTGGAATTCTTCTCCGAATTTGGAAGTTCTATTGCACATTGGCGGATCTGTTCAGCTTCATTTAAGGTGTGGGATCTTGTTTTGGTTATTAGGAGAATGTTTCTGTTAGCGGTTGAGGTTCTTCATTTTGTTCGATCTGTTGGTACTTCACCCTTTGGGTAAGGTTATGTTAAATAAGGAACACAGTTGGGCTGATGAGCATTGTGCTTTCCCCTCGGAAGTGTGAAATGTTGGTAGTCTAACAAATAAAGTCGTGTGGGGTGTGGGAGGATTGAGTGTGATAGCCTGAGCACACTCGTTCTTGCCTTATGGAATGGTTCATATTTGATGTATTGATTTTGGTTTGTTGCAAGCATTGAACTGTTTATTTTATTTCCTAGTTATATGTAAGCATGTTTTCTACGATGATGTGTCAGTCACATTTTAGACTATGGAAGGGTTGCGTGTTGCAGAATTGTATGGCTCATGTGGTTTTGGTAAGTGTTGAGTGGGATGTTGATTGGGTTCTTTCAGGGCGGTGGGATGATGGCAGTGTGCCTATAGGCCCATTGGGTGCTGGTTGAGAGTCTTCATATTTGTGGTTGGGGGATGGCAAGAACGGTGAGGAATCATGAGCTTCTCATTCCAATGGTTGGATGGTGTCATGGCGTATCGTGAACCGTCATGGATTTTACTTATGTGAGTTGGACCTAACAGTTGTGTGTGAGTTGGACCTGACAGTTGTGTAGTGGAGACCCATGTGTTGCTTCGTTAATTTTTTGGCATAGTCGGGTGTTTGAGCAGGATGGTGTTGTTATGGTGGCTCAGTAGTCGATAGGTTTGGGTCAGGCCTTAGTAGGAGGTGGACTTATGCGAAACGTCATGGTGGTACAATAACAGATCCTTGTTGAGCTTCTCCTTAGTGGATCATTGTTCAATTTTGAGAATGGGTTTGAGCAAGTGAAGTTACCAGCAATGGAGTATGTCGTAGGACTCTCAGATGATTTGTCAGAAAGTAGTAAACTTGAATGTATGGGGATGTGGATGGACACAGTATTTTAGGTTGGCCACCATTACGCTCGTAGGGGCGGTGGGATATTAATGACTTGTCAAGAAGTCAAATGTGTATTCGAGGTCTTTTGGGCATAATTTCCAAATTTGGACTGGTTGAAATTCATGATTAGGTTGTTATGAGTGTTTGTTCTGCATGGTTTGGGTGGTGTTCCTAATTAGGGACTAGGGGTAGGTACGAAAAATGGATAATTATCAGTTATTAGTTATGACCTTTTTTAGGATGACAGATCCTCGAGTTTGTGATATGTGTCGATAAAGTTGGTTGGTCTTCACAGTTTCGGGAGTCTTCCCAGTTTTAGTGGTTTTAGTGTTGCAGTTAAATGTTTTCAAGTGAATTGGTTTATTGCGGTTAGCATTAGTTGGGTTCCGAATAGTCTCTCAAGTATTCAATTTGGATGCATTGACTTTTATGAAGTGGTTGGAGGGAGCATATGGATTGTGTTAGTATACTTTCCAGAAGTTCTAACCGAGTCTGGTTTCAAGGACGAAATCCAGTTTAAGTGGGGGAGAATTGTAACACTTAGTTTTAGAATACTTTTAATTTTGGGATAGTAAGCCAAAATTTGATTGAGTAGAGGTCTTAAGCTTCAATGGAATAAAGTTCATTCCTCATTGGATGTTAAATATTATGGGTCAAGTGATTTAAGCTCTTAAATTGTGTTTTAGAACTAAAGGGTAGAATGGGAAATCAATATTTAGACTATTCTCTTAAATTCAGTATTCAATACGTCAAATGTAAGTAGAAAGAATTATGGAGCTTGTCAATACCTTCTCATGCATATAAAGATCACTAAAAACGAAGTTGAATCGAAGAAGTTATGACTGATTGAAGTTGGAATGGAATTGGGTGAAAACCCGTCGCCACGAGGTGACAACCAGGTTGCAACGAGGTGGCCTTTGTGAAACCCAAGCCCATTAATTTTTTGGGTTTTCTATGTATTTAAAGGGTGGTTCCATCTTTTTATGGTATTTTCTATCCTCCACCATATCTAAAGCCTCTTGAGAGAAACTCTAGCCTGCCTTTCACCATGTTGAGCCTCCATTCTCGTCTTTCATCAATTTATGAGCTTTTGGTGTTGCTTTTAGTGCCTTGAACAAGAAGAAGGTGTTCTTGGTTCATAGATCGAACAAGCAAGTTCCCCCACCACCTTGGAGATCATATTTTGGACCATTGTAAATCCTCAAGTTCCAACCTTTATTTGTCATGCTTCTAGATTTAGGATTTTATGCTTTTTTTCTTCATGTCTGGGATAGTTTGAGTGATTGGATTCCATAAAGTTGGTGTGCTAGATTTTAAGTTTGGTTGAGTTTTGGTTCCATGCATAAGTTTTTGACCTCATTTTTACGATTTTGAGCTAACCAAGTTCAAAACATGCATTAGATCTGCATTTCCATAAAGCAAGGGTTTTATGAAGCTTGTGGACGTTTGGAAGTATTCTAGAAGAGATGAGTGTATGGCTTAATGGATTAAGGGTTTAATCCATTAAGTGGTTTTGGGACAGTTCCCACGACGTGGCGACGTGCTTACCATGTCGTAGTGAGGGGATTCTTTGCGACTGTTTTGTTAAGGGATTTCCACGTCGTGGTAGGGGCATGGCCACGACGTGTGATCAGTTTTGTTGACATTGGCCATTGACCGTTGACGTTTTGACGAGTTTGACTTTTTGATAACTATGATAGAATTGAGTGTTAGCTAAGGTCTAGTATCAGTTTGGTTTTAGGTAGCTTGTGTGAGCTTTTTTGTTGCTGGGTGTTACTGTTAAGCTTCTAATGGTTACCTTAGGTGAGTTTTCTCACTATAATTTGTACTGCAGAATGTATTCTTGTGTGCAGAATGTTGGTATGTTGTAGTGATATGTTAGATTGGTAGATATGTTATGATTACCTATGCTTTGCTGGTTATTTTTTATCTGTTTGCATATGTCGACATATTATGGTTGGTTAGGTTGATCCGGTCCTGCTTTGTGTTGTACGTCAAGATACCCGGCCAGTCCAGGTGTACTCTAGGCCTTGCGAGACGGTCCAGTCAGACTCTACGCCTAGAGGAGCGGTCCAACTATATTATAGGCCTTGCGAGGCGGTCCAGTTAGACTGTAGACTCGGGAGAGCGGTTCAAGCATCCTGTAGGCCTTGCGAGGCGGTACAGGCAGACTGAAGGCTTATGTGTTCATGCATTGTAAGTGTATTTTTGTATGTGGTATTTTGGGGGACTCACTAAGCTTTGACTTACAATTATGGATTATATGTTTTTCAGGTTCTTATCGGATGACGAAGGCGAGATTGTACACACGCATATCAATCGTTTTATGAATTGAGATTCCATAATTTTTCCTTATAAATCTGATTTCGAATCATGATTTATGAACAAATGGTTTTAACTTGGATGCATTTACAAAAATGGTTGTTTATGCTACTTGAAAATTTAAAAATATTACTCTGGAATTTGGGACGTTATAAGGTTATTATCATACTAATAGTGTGGGATTGAAAAACCTGCATACCGCACCATCACTGATACTGACTTTCCTGCAATGAATCCGAACGATGTCCTTACCATTGCTGCTTATCTCCGGAGTCTTCAAAGAGATGACATAAGCATGGGTGCTTACCATGCAACCTTAGACTTTCTCAAGGATTATGTCGCGAAATTTTGTCAATGTGACTATGAGTTGGCTCACTTGTTCGGAACTGAAGACTTTGTTGCCAAGATCGAATATGTGCTTCTGGAAGCTGAACTACTAGCTGAAGGTCCTATTGATGATCCGGTTCTAGGGTTTGTATACAAGAAAAAGAAGACAAACAAAAAGGACTTTTTCTGAGTCCTTGACAAACACCTAGTTCCAACAAAAGCCCTCAAGACGTTCATCATTCGTGCATCCGGATCCGAAGCTCCTGAACAGGTCAAGGCAAAGTTTGTAAGTCAATTACAATGGTATGTTGAGGTCAGAGATTGGCTGTTCAGAGCTTATACATTCATCAAGGAAGAAGCAAACTAATCTAACTTGATTGCTAAGTTCACTTAGGGGGAGATTGTTGGAACCTGAAAGTGAACCTCTAGCAATCCCAATCCGAAGTCAATCAGAGTTCCGAAATGGATTAGTTGGTTTCCGGAATTGAAGTTGTGCTCCAGAACAGCTTTTGTATTCGGACTTGAAGATATGCTCCCGATGAGAAGATCAGTAAAGGCATTCCGGAATGGACTAATTGTCCCGAATGTTAGTCTATCCGAATCAATGTTTTGTCTTTGTGCATTTATTATATTTGTCATTTAGCTTGATTTAACTTGTCATAGGACTTAGTCTCTTTTGTCAAACACGGATATTCAGAGTGTCAGATGTAACTCTTTTATCCAGTCCTATGTATATAATCAGTTAGTACCATGTACCTTGTTCTCCTATTTATAGGAGCTTTTAATGTTAAATCAAATGATGGATCATTCACTCAAATATAACAATATTCTAGTTACTTCATCTTTCAAGTTATTCTCTCAAACATTCTTCTTGTTCTTCATTTATTATCTTTACTTTGATCATTATCTTCTCTCTTCATTTATGTCTTGAACACTTTGTTGAATGCATTAACTCAGACTTGACTGGTCTTACTAGACCTGACTGGAATACCGTTTAGTAAGCATACATTGATCTTAAGCATTCATTCAAGGTTTGAGTTTTCAAACCTTGTCCCTGCGCATTGGATCATCCATGTTCTCACAGCTCCTCATGCTGCTCTCTGGACCTCGAGTACACCAAAATGTCATCGATGAACACGATCACCTACCTGTCCAACATGGGCCTACACACCCGGTTCATGAGATCCATGAACGATGCCAGTGCATTGGTGAGCCCGAAAGGCATCACCACAAACTCGTAGAGCCCATAACGAGTCCTAAAGGCCGTCTTTTGGATATCCTCCTCGCAAACTCTCATCTGATGATACCCAGATCTCAAATCAATCTTGGAAAATCAAGATGCCCCCTGCAACTGATCAAATAAATCGTCGATCCTCTGTAGCAGATGTCGGTTCTTGAACGTCAGCTTGTTCAACTCCCGGTAGTCGATGCACATCCGGTGTGAACCATCCTTTTTCTTGACAAAAAGGATCGGCGCTCCCCACGGTGAGCTACTCGGTCTGATAAATCCCTTCCCTAGCAGCTCCTGAAGCTGCGAGCATAACTCCTGCATCTCAGGCGGCGCAAGGCGATAAGGTGCCTTAGCAATAGGCGTCGCACCCATCAAATCGATCCGGAACTCCACCTGCCTCTCGGGAGGCATACCCGGTAACTCCTCGGGAAAAACATCCGGGAACTCGCACACTATCGGAACCTCGGAGATAGAAATCGGCCTCTCGGTGGCAACCCTCGTATCCATCACATATGCTAAAAAGCCCATACATCCCTGCTGTAAACTCTGCCTCGCCCTGGCGGCAGAACAGAAAGCTGACCCAGATCTGTTCCCCTCGCCATACACAGTAAGTACTCCCCCACTAGGGTCTCGTATGGTCACCATCTGATGCTCGTAGTCAATCACAGCTCCAAACCGGCTCAACCAATTCATGCCCATAATGACACAGACATCACCCATCGCTATCGGTACTAGATCTATCGGGAACTCAACACCAAAAATCTCTAATACACACCCCCAGAATATATCAGTGGAAAAAACCGCATGCTTTCCGGCTATAGAAACCCACAGAGGTCGACTCAACGCCTCACGTCTGACACTAATGTGACGACTAAAAGACAAAGACACGAAGGATCGACTCGCACCCGAGTCAAATAACACCAAACCAGGCACAGAACTCACAAGAAAAGTACCTATATACAACACAATATAAGCATAAACAATTCTCAAAATAACAGGAATAAGGAAATACGTACCAGCCACGACATCAGGTGCTACGCGGACCTCCTCCGCTGTCAGCTGAAAAGCTCTCCCACGAGCTCTCGGGGTCTCGGCCTTCACCGGCCGACTATCAGTAGCACGTAAAGAAGCGGGAGCAGAACCCTAAGCTGATCCATGAGTGAGCTGAGGGCACTCGGCCTTCCAATGGATGGTCTGGTTGCAGTGAAAGCAAACTGCAAATCCCTTGGGACAGTCCTTCGCCATATGTCCCTCTTTGCCACACTTGTAGAAAATCCTTACCCGACATGATCCCTCATGACTCTTGTCGCACTTGCCACAAGTGCAGCTCTTCTGGCCCCCAACTCTCGTATCAGCGAGCTTAGCCCGCTTCGCCTCCGGCTACGACTGCACTGGTCTCTGGTCCCTCCCCTGAGACTTTCCCTCCTCTCTAGCCTGTAGCTCTAGCTCAATCTCCCTCCTCCTGGCATTGGTCTGAAGCTCAGCAAATGTCTGATATGACGAGTTCGCCACAAACTCTCGTATATCCCTCCTCAATATGCTCAAATACCGGCCCACACATGCTTGCTCAGTAGACACGTGCTCAGGGAAAAACCGCGCCCTCTCATGAAACATTCTCAAAATATCTGTCACGGTTTCTGTCTTCTGCTTAAGAGACAAAAACTCCTGGGCTAACCGTTCCCTCTCCACCTGGGGAACATACTCCTCTCGGAACAATCATGTAAACCTCTCCCATGTCACTGCAGCATGATCTGCACGAGTAAAACTAGAAGTCACGAACTTCCACCAGTCCTTCTCTCCCAAGCAAAGCTGGTTCAGCTCAAACTGAACTCTCAGGTGCGCTGGGTATGAACACGTATAGAAACACCCCTCAATGTCGGAGATCCATCTCATGGCAGTAATCAGATCCTGTGTCCCATCAAACTCTGGTGGCTTCGTGTTGCTTAACTCCCGGAACAACATCGAGTCACCTCCCTGTGGTCTAGCGGCAGCCAAGGCTGTGGTGGTTGCAGCAGCAACAGCCTCAGTAACAACAGCGTATCGCTTATCGAATGTCTCAATCAACGTGGTCTTAATAGACCCAAACATCTCTAGTATAGCCTCCATGATAGTTGCGGTCACCTCCTCATGTATGATCCTGCAGATCTCCTCGTCACTGGTCCCACTGCTCCCGGGGTTGTGGCGAGTAACCACCATAATGTCTCTGAAACACAACACGAAAATCATCAGAGACTAGCTCAAGCAGACACACTCGATTACCCGACCCTACATGCTCCTTAGCATCCTAAGGATTCTTACTTAGGTCACATACGGACCCGGTGCTTTCAGTAGTACGGTCCCAATACTACCTTCAACACCAACCCGTAGTCGTCCCAAGTCCTCCTCCTAGGATCCTAATTCACAATACTCTATCCCTCACTGATCTCAAACTACTTTATCGGTAGATTCCTCAATACTCTTCTAGGTATCTCTCCCAGATTACTCAAAGCTCTCCCTAAAGATTCTTGCTATGTTTCTCCCTACTCAGTACACACACAGAGCAATTAGCATATAAGATCAATAATAGCATACCCTAGGCTAAGGCATCATGAATCAGGCAACTCTAGTTTTAATTTCTGAAATACCTAGCCTATCCCCTAGCATGCAACTCTAATATCTCATAAGTATCTCATAATATAACAAGTGATGGTATTTTGGGAAATCACCGTTCGGGCTCTAGCTGATTATACACACTGCTCCGTCTCGTTTTATCTTTAAAACTCTTACTCATTTTTAGAAAAATCATTTCTTTTTAGAAAAATCGTCTCAAACCCTCAGTTTGAGTCCAGACATACCCGAGGGTACGTCTGAATCCCACAAACCAAGGCTCAGATACCAACTTGTAACACCGTAAATTTTCAAACAAAGTTTTGACTTTCAAAACCATATAATTCTCAATATCACATTTCAAAAACCACAATTGTCAAATTATCAAAAACACATATTCATAAATTGTTTGATAAAATCCAGGATCCTCAAAAAACATAAACTCCATCTCGTGTGTACAATCAAGCCGAAACCTTCCCGCGATCCTGAGAAGTACCTGAAACACATATCACATAACACAGTAAGCACAATGCTTAGTAAGTTTCCACAAAATACCACACATATCACATTAGCCTCTCATGGTTATATCTCGATAAAGACCCTTCGGTCAATGTGTCTCAGTGGAGACCCTCCAGTCCTACAACTCGGGTTGGACCCTCCGGTCCAAACTCAATAAAGCTCGGGATAATAGACAGCATAAATCACAAAGACATAATGCATGTTATCACATAACTCAAAATAAGCATACAAGACCCTCCGGTCACACAATGTTACCACTCAGGTATTTATAGTGAGAAGACTCACTTCGTAAGTAAGCAAGTAAGCCTCGTACCCCTCGAACAGTCTAATCTCCGCCTATATGCCATATTCATCTCTAGTTAACACTTATAACCACAACTCTAAATAAATTAAGCTAACCCCTCACCTCTGCCACAACCACCACCTCCACAACCAACAACTTCCACCACCCACCGCCTCCATATTCATATATGAATAATCAGTTCTGTTATACTTATTCATATATGAATATATATATTCGTATATAAATATATTTATATATATATATATATATATATATATATATATATATATATATATATATATACTTCTGTTTTATTTTATATTTTAAAATTAATTATATAAAATGATTGGATGTATTATACAATAATATAATATTTGATTGTTTACATATGATTTTCTCTCTCTCTCTCTCTCTCTATATATATATATATATATATATATATATATAGAGATAAAATCATATGTAAACAATCAAATATTATATTATTGTATAACACATCCAATCATTTTATATAATTAATTTTAAAATATAAAATAAAACAGAAGGGTATATATATATATATATATATATATATATATATATATATATATATATATGGTGAGGTTCAATAGAGAACCATAATTAACCAAGGAACCAATCTATTTTTCAACTTTTAGAACTTATTTTTTATCAAAAAAAAACTAAAAACACAGAAATTCATAACTTTTTATCATTTTTCCAATGATATCAAACTCGAAAAAAAAATTCGTTAAATTCATAATGTGAATCTTTAAAAATTTACAATGTGAATCTAAATTCACATGGTGAATCCGAAAAGTATTTTTCACATTCACAATGTTAACTTATGAATTTACATATTTTTAGATATTTTTTTCGATAAAGAATAAAGTCTAGAACTTAAAAAAAAGATTTGGTTCTTTGAGGGACCAATAATTATGGTTCTCTATTGAATTTTTCCATATATATATATGATATTTTGACCATAAATTAAATATCAACATTAATTTTAGATTCCTGTTATCATGGAAATAATTTTAAATTTTCATACTTTAAAACCCTAATCTATATCTTTGTAGTTGTCGTATTACACGCCTGAAGCCATAATCTTCTTCTCCCTATCTCTCGCCATCGATTGGAAATGGATGGAGACTATCTTCAATGTTTACCTCTCCACCGTCCGACCACAATCGCCGCCCAATACCGTCGCCGATACTACCTGCTTCTTCCATAATAAAATCCACAAAAGTTTTTTTATTTGAATCTTCTTCGCAAGGTCGGTTACTCGATTTTAGTAAGTTTTCTTAATTATTTTCAAATTAATTGAAAAGAATTCGATTTTATTTAGAGTTATTTTACGTGTATCTTCGTTGAGTTATTTATTTTAGTTTTCGGATTCCAATTTAATTTGTGCGTAATGTTGACTTGTGACAGATTGTAGTTTTCTCCAACTTTAGATATTATAAATTCAATTAAATTAATTTCGGTATTGTGTTGATTCATAGAAGAAGAATAAGTACAAACACGATGATGGATTTAATTTTCTTATTTCATACCTTCATTCAAGACTCCACACATTCAGTGCAATATGGTCCGTCAATTTCTTTCAAGAATGGCAACATTTTCTTCTTAAAATGAAGGGAAAATCCTAGAAAAACCCAACCTATTATCCACCAATGCTAAAAAAAAACCATTATATTATTTTTGTGTACGATAAAACCATTTTATTTGTCGATCATGCATAAACTAATGTTTTGTAACCGGGAATCCTTTGATAGACGGTTACGTAACATTTTTGACATCAGAAAAACCAAACCTATTATCCTCTAACGCTCGAAAAAACCATTATGTTACTTTTTGTACAAAAAAACCATTTTATTTTCTGATTATGTACAATAAAACCCTTTTATGTTATGATTTTGTACAATAAAACATTTATACCCCCTTTATGTCCCATATGTGGTATGCTAGTATGAATTTGGTTAAATAAATGATTAATTACCCATTTTTTGTTCACTTGTTGCATTTCATGAATATGTGAACGGAAGTTCATGAAAACTCACATGCTTAATTTGATGAATTGTAGAATTGTGCGGGTTAATGCGTAGTGAGTTTGGGATAGTAAATAATATTTTTCCAAAAACCTTTTATGGATACGTTAGGGTGCATATTTTTTTGACAAGAGGACTTACAGAGAAGAGCTTAAGCCATTGTGTTGTAAGTCACCTAGTCTATCTAGAAGATCCCAAAACACATGGTACATATTCACTGTTTCCATAATGCTCGTAGAGTGTAGTTGTGTGGGTCTATGGTGGCCGACTAGTACAAACATCAATGTTCGGAAGCTTGTTACGTAGAGAAGCTAAGACACAGATATAATCAAAATATATAACACATATACCGTTATCCCGTAAGATGTGGTATTGCAACACCCAAGATTGGGCCCTTGAATCAACAAAAGCATATGAGGTAGCCTCTACTACCGAGTACAAACCCAAACCACTACACCAACAAACCTAGCATATAAATGTTTTATTGTACAAAATCATAAAATAAAAGGGTTTTATTGTACATAATCGAAAAACAAAATGGTTTTTTTGTACAGAAAATAACATAATGGTTTTTTCGAGCATTAGAGGATAATAGGTTGAGTTTTTCTGATGTCAAAAATGTTATGTAACCGGCTATCAAAGGTTTTCCGGTTACGAAACATTAGTTTAGGCATGATCGACAAATAAAATGGTTTAATCGTACACAAAAATAATATAATGGTTTTTTCGAGCATTGATGGATAATATGTTGGGTTTTTCTAGGATTTTCCCTAAAATGAAAGCATTTTCTTTGATGTAATATAATACTCCAGCATATTTTTGCAAGAATGACGGTTTGTAATATTGTTTGTTACTTCAAAAATATTAATATAATATTTATATTTTCTGTCAAAAATATGTAATTTTATTTGTTTTTTATTAATTTTCTGGAATGTCAGTACAATATGTATATTCGGTAAAAAATGTATTGTTCAAAACAATTTTTTTCATTCTTTCCATAATGAAATACGATAACGGAACGAGAATGCCAAATTTGTAATCTTATTTTTTTTTTCATTCTGTCGGGAATGAAAAAAATCTGGAAACTGTTTATTTCTTAAAATTTTTAAATTAGTATTATTAATTATCCCTTAAAATCATGAAATTTTCATATAAAATTTCATATTAATCGATCAAAATACCATTAAAATGAACTTTATATTATTATATGGTGTATGTTATCCATTGTAATAACATACACTTTATGATCATAACATTTCATCTAATGGTTAGAATTTCATTATATATTTACACTCCATTTGTCAATTATATATATATATATATATATATATATATATATATATATATATATATATTCCGGCGGATACCCACAAAGTAGCGGTTCCGAAAAAATAAGAGTTGGAACCGGAACCGCTTAAGGCGTTTCCATAAGTTTAGGAACCAAAACCAGAAACGTGTAAGGTGGTTCCAGTTCTAAAACTGACGGTTCTGAGATGATTTCGGGACCTAATTCCGATGCTCATCCCTAATATATAAATGTATTGTAATGAAGGGAAACATCAAGTCTTTTATTTCTAATGTCCATGATTTTATTTCTACAGTTTCTTATAACGGTGGTGGTGGAAGTTTAATTGGAAAATGGTTTTGAGCCAAAAAGATTCCATCAATAATAAATATATAATATATTTTTTGTTTATACGATTAAATATAATAACTAAAACATACTTATAAACGTGTTTAAATATAATAACTAAAACATACTTATAAACGTGTAATACTATAAAATTAATTGAAGGTTATTAGTATCTATAAATAATGAAATATAGGTTTTACATAACTACAATACAAACAACAAAAGGTTCAACCTTCTAAATGTATTAAAATAGTAACAAATGAAAATTAAAAAGTTTTATTAGCATTGTCAAATATTCATTTTCTCATTTATAAATATTGGAATATTAATATATGGGATAATCACATATAAACACAAAAATAACCACCATCAATGCTATATTTTGTTAAAATAACTAATTTTTCACTCATTTAGCAAACCACCTAGACGTGAATTAGGAACATTTCGACACATTTTCAGTCAAGTT
The DNA here is from genome assembly GCF_052849685.1 of Lactuca virosa. Lineage (NCBI taxonomy): Eukaryota > Viridiplantae > Streptophyta > Magnoliopsida > Asterales > Asteraceae > Lactuca > Lactuca virosa. The sequence goes on from NC_136427.1 coordinate 265,187,331, forward strand.
ACGGGTGACAATCGCGACGTGTGCGATTTGGCAAATTGATGGGTCGGAAAGATTAACCCGGACATGTCTCATATAAATATGTGTATCGTTTTGTTCAACCCTAAATCTAAAGTCAAATCCGGACACAACCTACATAGCCCGTTTAACTATATGGGTTCGTGGGTTAGAATTGAGTTCATAGATGCCATCACGGTATTCAAGTAAAGGTTTCAATATGTTTGAAGTCATAAAAATGCATGTAACATTATATTGGTTGTCAATATTTTCTAGATAAGAATGAAGATCATTAGAATTTGGAGTCATGTGATAGGATTACCTAAAAGTTGGTGCTAGGAGAAATTTATTGAAATATAAAAATAGTTGGGTAAGATGATCAAGTAAAATGCTAGTTAGTCGGTATGCTATAAAAAACAATTACAATACATAGAGTTGGCAATGGGTCAACTTAGGTTAGATTCGTGTTCAACCCACTTATTAATTGGGTTGAATATTTCAATTTAACCCAATATGTTTATTTAAATGGGTTGATATTTTCATCCCAACTTAACCTTTCAGATAAATGGATTGTTGATGGGTTTATCTATTTCTGTTGTTTCCAACTCAACACACACACACACACACACACACACACATATATATATATATATATATATATATATATATATATAGAGAGAGAGAGAGAGAGAGAGCTAGGTTCAGGTATTTAAACTAATTATTATACATCTATCGTATGCTATGAGAATTATAAAGAAAATATGTTGTTTGATAATAAAAATACGTTCAATCTTACATAACTATTGTCATTAACACACATTCTCACTAATTAAATCGTCTATAAGGTTATTATACACTTATTATTATTATTCTCATTTCTGTCAGAATGTTTTATTGGGTCGTATTCTGTCAGAATGAAAATGAGTGAAAAACAATATATGAGAACAAAAAAAAATAATAATAATTAACGAGAATGCATGAAATTGACGATATTCTTGTAAGGTTGAACGTATTCGCATTGCTAAACAACTTATTCTCTTAGTAATTATCATAGCATACGATAGATGTACAATAATTAGTTTGAATAGAATAACATACGCCTATATATATATATATATATATATATATATATATATATATATATATATATATATATATATATATATATATATATATATATATATATATATATATATATATATATATATATATATATATCCCTATCCTAATAAAACAGTACATTTGTGGCCAGGTGGATTCTTCTAAGCTCCTCCCCGCATTTGTTTCCCGCTCAATTTTTTCTAAGTGAAATTCCTAATATACCCCTTCCTCCTTCGAACACGATTTACAAGGATAACCAGGAAATGATACGGATTGGAAGAGATACGCTATTAATACTTTCCAACTTCAACCCGATATCTCAACTCCAAAATTACCGAGATTTCATTTTAATCAGCAAGATCTGCATAACTAATAAAGGTAATCTTGCGAAATCCGGCATGAAATTCGGCCTATTTTTTCTATCAATTAAACTCAATCCCATGAAATCAGGAATTCCAACCTAATATCCAAAAATAACGATTGAAATCTTATTCAAATTTACCTGGTATGATGGTATACACAACGCGTATCAAGGATTTTAAAAATATATGTGTAATCGCATAGTATATTGGATTACAATTTCATCTACAAGGAACTTGCACCCCCAGAAATTCTTCATCGTACTCCTCTACAATCCACCATTTTTCCACACCAATCAGAAGCAGGTAACCCTTTATTTCTTTGATTTAATTATGAACTATAAGAGGTAAATCTGATTCAGGTAGGCATGGTCGCTTTTTGTATGCGATAGTAATCTAGGGTTTGCAATATGGCCATTTATTTTCGATTTTTAGGTAATTGTCCGACAAAATGTGCAATCAGATGATTCATTTTGATTTTTTCTTCTCCTACATTAAAAATTTAAGGTACTATCTTTCTCCCCTCATACTGTAGTTATAGGGTCTCCATTGTTATCTTTGTTGACTTTTCTTTGTTGTGAAATGCTTTTTCCAAGAGACGTTTTGATTTTTTGGCGCCGAATCTCTGTCCCACTAGGATCATTTAGTTTTAAATTTCTTTTTTATCTTTCTTTATTCTAAAGCTTTCATGGTTGTGAGGGATTTACCACTAATGTTGAATCGTTTATTGAACCTGCAAGTTGTGATAATTCACATAGGGTCAACATTGTGGTTATCATTAAGTTACATAATATACTCACAAACTTTAAGGATATGAAGAAATATAAGAAGAAATCAACAAGAATGAGTATAAATGGTAATGGTTTCTTATTACTGTCTATGCATACGAGAGATACATAGAGAAAACAAAAATAGCTAAAACTCAAAATTGGACTGAAAACAATTGTTGCACGTTTTAATCATCTAAAATAACCAAAAGTCAAAATACTCTAAAGTATCTACTTGTATGACCTTATACTTATCTCTTAATTAGAAACTAACCTTTAGAAAATAATGTAACCAAAAATCCCTACATTTGGACTATTCATATGAGTATTATGTATTTCTGGGAAATTTAATTAAAGCATCTCAAAATCACTAGGTTTAATATATTTTCAATGATTATGTGAATTAGCTAATCACCCACTCAAAGTTTTGTATTGGTTTCCTTATATTCTAAGTGTTTATTTCTTCCTATCTTTTTTACAATCCTGTTTTTTTATATATCAAACATAGATATACAAAAAGCAACCTGTAAGCTCATCTCATGGCCGATAGGCATTTGGTCAAGGTGACAAAGCTCGGATGACATCTCATGAAGCAGAGGGTATTATAATTCTTGCAAATGACCTTTAATTTGGTTTACTTTTTCAGCTCATTAGAGAAAGAGTAAGTTTTTCTACCCGTGAGGAAAAAATATTCAGATTCTTGGAAGAATTCATTATTAAAACGTAGATGATAGATATGTATTACGAATGAATTAAAAATTTCACTTTTTGTAAGATCATTATATGTTTTGGAAATTGAAAATTTCCAATTGATTCAATCAATTCGTCGTTTCTAAACTTTCATTTTAATTTCGATTATAGCAACATACATGGTTTACATGACAACTCTATCTCCACTTTCTACTGACTCACTTGTGATTGTGATTAGAATTAAGAATTTTGTTATAGAGCGAAATAGTTCTCGTGGAACTCAAAGGAGGAAAACTCATGACCCATTAATCAGCAAAAGATTAATGGAAAAAATTTTATATATCATCTATGTTAATAATGTATTTATTTTATAAAAAGATTGGAGGATGGTTGTGTATTTGAGGAACCATAGAAGCGCGATTGATCAAGAAGGTTTATCCCCACCTCATGACACACCAAAGGCTACTACAGATCTGAAGAATCTCATTAAATCTCTTGATTAGGCTTTACCAGATGTCATTCCAAGCTTTCTTTGGGTGGCAAGGTGGCCTTCCAATATGCTTCAAGTTGTGCAAATGGTAATTATGGTAATTCAACATAAATGCCTAATCAGGTATAAATAGACATACATGTTTGACTATATAGTATTACTATTGCTGTTATTTTTTTTCCTTCACCATGTAAACATTGTTCATCACAAAAACAGTTACCTTATTACCTTATTATTCCTACTAATTCTTTAATTATCGCCTGTTTCTAATTAGAGTTTTCATTGTAGACACCCACAAAATAATATTATAATTTATTTTGGGTATTTTTTTAATTATATATCTATTTATTTAAAGAAAAATGTACTTACCATTGATAGTGGTCTTTCACCATAAACCTCGATTGATGACAACATGCTCAATACATGTGTTGCATAAGCATACATTCATTCCACTTTATGCACTCTTTTTATCTCAAAAGACCAACATTTTTGTATGATTATCTTTAAAGCAGTGCTACAAATATGAGTTATATACTTACTTTTTTAAAATAATTTCAATTTAAACTATAATAACAATCTAACTTTTTTTTATCAATTAATAGCCAAATATTTATTACCTGAGAGTTTTTATGCATAAGAGATGGAGGCTCAGACTACGAAGGAAAAGGACTTCAAGTATCAGACAAAACAAATAATGGGGCAGAAAGGAAAGTAAACAACACTGGATCAGTTGTCTGAAAACCAAAAATTTTGTTTTAATTTGCAAGATAAGGCTAAAATAACAATGTACTTTCTAATTACATTGTTATATGTGTGTTACTGTGTGTGAGTATGTGTTTGTGACTCTGTATATTTTACTCTTTGTGTGTGAATTTGCATTTTGTTTATTGTAATTACATTGGAGCTTATTATGCTTATAGCATTCTCTGTATTTTTTTTGCTCATCATATTAGCCTAAAGCCAAGTCAGAAATCGAGTTCATTTGTTTTGGTTGTGTGGAAGACCCATCCAAGGCTCTTATTTGCATATTGAGATTACATATCTTAAGGGATATATCTGGAAATCACCATTTTTGGTAAACATGTATTGCAGGCTTGCAGCTATAAACCCACCATTGATTAATGATTATGCTTTTGAAGAATCAATATTATTTTGTTACCCGTGGTTTGCACGGGTATTAACCTAGTGTATATATATATATATATATATATATATATATATATATATATATATATATATATATATATATATATATATATATATATATAGAGAGAGAGAGAGAGAGAGAGAGAGAGAGAGGTAACTTCAATTGAGAAAAAATAAAAGGTTGAGAATGGGGAATCATTTTCAGCCAATCATTTTTATATATGTAAAACACATTTAGATTAAGTCATTAAAACACGATGTTTTTCTGAATCGTTCATTCATTCTTCATCAACACCATCTGTTATTCATTAATCTGGATCGTTCCTCTGTTCTTCATCAACATCATATCTTCTCCATCAACATCATCTGTTCTTCATCAACGTCATCTGTTCTTCATCAAAAAAACATCAACGTCACCTGTTCATCATCAAAAAAACATCGACACTTCATAAAACATCAATTTTTCATCAAAAATCTTCGTTATTTCATCAAAATGTTGTGATTCATCATCAAAAACATTTATTCGTACTATTAAGTGTAAGTCGTGATTCAATCTTGTCCAGTTTCGTTGATGTCAAGCAAAATCGATAAACATAATCCATATTTATCGATGTCACATCATTTTGCGATCACCAGTCATCGAAACTTCATCAATCGAACCTTCACCAATATCAAAAAACAGATAGCAATCGAAAGTGCATCAACATAACCATATATTTGAAGATTTTTTTTTTTAAATCGCTTTTCAGGCTTAAAAAACTTCATTTTTCATAAAAAATTTCACAATTTTTGATCTAAACCTACTGATTATTGATCAATTTTGATAGGATTTGATTTGTGTTGTAATTATTAGCTTCAATTGTTAATTTTTTACCATAATTATATAAGTTAATTTATTTGCACGCCAACTGTTCGATGAATGCATAAACTAAATATATCACGTAATATTCACAAGTGAATATGCCTTTACACGAGAATCAATGTATGTCTTTTAAAAATATAGAGCAACTATGTAATTCATATGTGAATAGCATATAAAAATTATTTTCACATGCGAATACATGTAATATTCACAAATGAATACAGGTAATATTCATAAATGATAATGTATTTTTTTCGAAAAAAAAACATTGTTTAGAGGTCCTAAGCAAGTTTGTAATTCATATGTGAATAACATATAAGAATTATATCCACATGTGAACATATGTAATATTCACAAATGAATATATATGTAATAATCAAATGTGAATATATATGTATTATTCACAAATGAATAAAACTGTCAATAAAACCGAGGACTACAAAATATATAAAATTAAAGATAAAAAAAATATTTGATAAGAATATATATTTATTCACATACAACTAATCATTTTAGGCTAATAAAATAATTATATAAGCATATATATTTTTATTAATGTTATATTCATTTGTGAATAAATAATAACTTTTTTTCGGAAAATTATAAAAATAGAAAAACGTCATTTTGAGACCCTAAACAGTCCCGAATGGCCGAAAAACACCGTACGTCACGGCGAAGCAGTGAGTTTTGTAAATCGCACCATTTTACATCAAATATGCGAATTTCGTCCAATTCCGAGACTAAACTTCATTGCGGCAAATTTTTTTGATGATGTCACTAAATTTACAATCCTACTAGTGATGACATCATCATGACATGCTATTTATTCATATATGAATAAAGTTTAGAAATTATTACGACATATTTACTGATAATGTTACTAACTTCAATCCCACTAGTAAAAACATCATTGTAATCTGTTATTTTTATTTATGTGAATAAACTATACATGTTGATTTATTTATTTTGTGAATACAACCTTTATATATAAAAATAAATAATACACTATAAGAATTGGTTTGTGAATAGTTTTTTTGTATATTGTAACAATATTATTTTACATGTAAAATCAACATTATACTAAGACAAACAACATTGTATTGGTTAATGAATATCATTTGCATTTGAATTTAACACGATCAAAATGAAGAATATACTAAATTGTATAACATTTACACGTGAATATAAAAACATATTGTCTTCGTCAATGATATATTCTCAATTACGTCAACCAATCGTCAACCACCGGGATATGAACCAACAATTGATTGAAATGTTATTCTTTTATTGAGTTATAACGATACCTGAAAAACATGTGAATACACATAAAAAATGTTAAAAATATACTTTTAGTTCATAATGATAGCGATTTATCACATTCTAATTATCACATGGTATATTCACACATGAATGTATAATCATATGTGAATATTATATGATATATGTTGTTTATATTGTATATTTACATGTGATATTACATGGTATATTCACAAATGAATATTACATAGTATATTCACATATGAATATTATATGGTAGATTCACATGTGAATATTATATGGTATATTTACTTGTGAATATTACACATTCTAGTCACATCTAAATATTGCATGGTATATTCATTCATGAATATTACACAGTAATTCACATATGAATAATATATAGTATATACACTTGTGAATATGATACAGTATATTCATATTTAAATATTAAACGATGCATTCACTTGTGAATATTACATAGTATTTTCACTTGTAAGTATTAGACGATATATTCACTTATGAATATTAGATGATATATTCATATGTGAATATTACACAGTTTATTCACATATGAATATTACACAGGATATTAACATATGAATATCACAAGGTATATTCAAAAATATATATAACTTTTATATGTTATTCACATATGAATAACATATAAAATTGTATATTTGTTTTGTGTTTTAATAATCATATGCTGATTAAGGTGCGAAAACATATTCATATGTGAATATAACGTGGTAATTTAGTTTATGCATTTCATCAAACAGTTGGAGTGCATACAAGTAAGCTTTTTTAAAAATGCTAAAAACATGATACTTTGACTATTTAAAACTTACAAAATAGTAGATTGATAGAGAATTATATGAAATTTTAAAAAAAAATGATTTGATGTTTTTCTAACCTTACTTTCGAAGTGATGATCGATGTTGAATGAATGATATGAAGTGAAACTATTGTTGATTATCGATGATGTTGATCTAATGACACTGGGAGTATAATTAATCGTAGATGTTGAAGATATGCTCGTATTCAAGCATAATTGAAGGTTGGATTGAAAGAACCAAAAACGAATTTTTTTTGTCTACTGTTGAATGATGTTGATGAACGTGTTTTTGACGAAGATAGATGATTGATTAACACTGGATGATGTTGATCGATGATTTAATTAACGAAATCTGGATGATCGTTGAAGGTTGGAGAAGAAATTTAGATGATGAACGATCGAGTAGTAATGAATTTGAATTGTTATCAAATTATCCACAGTTACGTATCTGTGATTGAAGGATATCATATCATATTTACAAGTTTGCCACCGTCTATTTTATGTTAAGATGCTAATTAAATGATTGGCTGAGAATGATTCCCTCATTCTCAACCTTTTTTTTCTCAATTGAACCCTCATATATATATATATATATATATATATATATATATATATATATATATATATATATATATATATATATATTAAAGCACGAAAGCCTTAGGAATAGTAAACCTTATCCCTTTCAAAATTTTGTCGCAAATGTTTTCATTATTAACACATTTAGTCCTTAGAAATTTTAAACTTACACAATTTAGATTTTTGCCACAATATTTTCAATATTAGTATATTTAGTCCCTAAAAAATTATAATTGATAGAAAAGGTCCTTATATCTTTTTTTTACAAAAGTAGTCCCTGTTTCTAACATTTTTCCATGTTTGCAGGTTTGGCCCCTGTGTAGAAAATAAATTGCAAAAATTTCCCTCGTAATTTACAGAAAAGGTCATTGTGCCTTTTTACAAAGACGACCCATGTGTTTGAAAAAATTACAAAAATAGTCTGTAAAGTTTTGCCACAAAATTTTCAACACTTTGCTACATTTGGTCCCTCCTCAACTTTTTCAAAGTTTTACATTAAAAGTTTCAAAATTTTGCCACTGTTGGTACCTCCTCAACTTTTTACCACATTAGTTTGTGTTGTTGTCACTTTTGGTGTAACACTCCAAAAATCACAATAAATTTAAAAGTTTCAAAATCAACCACTCATCAACATTGTTTACAAAATATTCATTGTTTCAAAAGCGTTATTTCAAATCAGGGTTTTCCCCAAGACCCAGATACATAAAACAGGAAGTTGTGTACAGTCATGCCTTCGCCTACCTACGATCATCGGAAGTACCTGAAACCATAAACTAAAACTGTAAGTTAAATCTTAGTGAGTTCCCACAAAGTACCACCACACAAACATATGATCAAACTAGATAACGGGTCTACAACCTCCTGATTGGATTACCCCTGACCCATAACCTTTCAGTTGGAATACCCCGACCCATAACCTTTCGGTTGGCTTGCCCAATACATAACAGGTCCACAACCTCCTGGTTGGATTATCCCCAGCTTACAACCTTCTGATTGGAATGCCCTGCCCTACAACCTTCTAGTTGGAATGCCCTGGTCTGTTGAGTTACAGCACAAAGCAGTACAGTCTCAACCCCACCATACCATGTCGACATATACATAAAAAAATAACATTTATCCAACAACAGATAATCATATAACTAGTTAACAGACTATCATACAGATTTACAGATCACTACTGTATAGTAACATCCTATACACTAGGATACATAACTAAAGGGGCCGTCATTAGTGCCTTCGACCCACAAGAACAGAGAGGAACTCACCTCACAGTCTGAACGACAACTGATAAGGTCTCGGCTCTGAATCTCAGCTTTATCTGTCACCTATCCATAAAAAGTGACCAATTCTCAAACACAATAAAAAATATCCAAAATACCCTTAGGTCAAACTTAGTCAAAATCCTGGTCAAAGTCAACAACCCTTAATGCCAAATATTCATCCTCACGTCGTGACCAGACCTTAGTCACATCGTGATAGTCCACTCGGTCCGATTCCAACTTGACTCGACCCAACTTAGCCAACTCAGTCAAACAAAACACCTGAGCTAACATCACGACGTAGGCACCGACTCGCATGTCGTGAGCTCCAAGGATCTTAAAAAAAACGGGGATTATTTAAATCTAGCATCGTGAGATCTTGTGTCTCACGTCGTGAGCATCGTCTGAAGCTAAAAGCCACCATTTTAAGTCCTTATTTCATTAATTCCTCGAATCCATCTCATCCAGAAGTTAAAGGGGACTCCTAAATTCCATAAAAATGTTTCCTTTATGACCATGCTTGCACCATGCATAATCCAACCCATTCTAGGTCAAAAGTGAAGAAATATGCTTCAAACTCTCATGCGTGCCTCATATACCTCACCAACTTCCAGGTCTGAACAATATGATGATCAAGGAACTCTTATAATCCATAAAGTTGCCAACTTTATGGATTTACTTCACTCAAGCATGCTAAACATGAAGAAAAGTGGACAAAATCCTAGATCTACCCATGAAATCTATTAAAGTTTGGATTTTTGATACTTACAAAGGTCCAATAGAAAGAAGAGGTGATGATAATATTGCTACTTTGTCCATTCCACCACTAGATTACTCATTTCCTCTTCTTCTCTCCTTCTCCAAGCTAGAAATGGCACCAAAATGGTTAAGAACTTCAAGGATGGTAAATCTTAGGGTTCTCTGGGGCTTAGAGTGTGAGTGAGGCAGAGGGTGAACAACCATAACCCCCTATTTACTTTAAATACTGAAAATTAGGGGTTTTAGTCCTCAGAATGCTCTCACGTCGTTAGAATTGGATTGCTCACGTCGTGAGCCTCAAAATAATGTGTGGTCCAAATTAATCCTCACGACATGACAAGTATTCCTCACATCATGAGAAGGGCCAAAATTGAAAACTTTTTACTCAATAATAATAATAATCATGTGCACCTCGCCCGAGTGTTACAATTCTCCTCCACTTGAATCACACTTCGTCCTTATAGTCCGCTACTATGAACAACTCCGGGTAATGCTCCCACATCTCTGACTCGGGCTCCCATGTCCATTCGGAACCCTTCCGATGCTGCCACTAAACCTTTACCAAATGTATCTGCTTGTTGCGTAAGACCTTCATCTTTCTCTCCACCACCGCTACCAGCCTCTCAATATAAATCAGGCACTCATCGACCTGAATATCATCCAAAGGGACCACTGTCTCGTCATCAAACACACACTTTCGTAACTGCAAAAAACATGCAAAGTGTTGTGGATCTAGCTGAGCTCACTCGGCTAATCCAACTGGTAGGCCACCCTACCTACCCTGGCGATCACACAGAATGGTCCAATATACCAAGGACCCAGCTTCCCCCTCTTGCTAAAGAGTATCACACCCTTCAAGGGTGAGAATTTCAGTAGCACCATATCGCCGACCTAGAACTCTAACTCCGATCGACGTTGATCGGCATAATCTTCGGCCGACTCTAAGCTGTCCGCAATCTCTGCTTGATCTGTTAGATGAGCTCTGTGGTCTGGAAGACTACCTCAGTCCTCCTCATGACATTGCGACCCACATCCTCCCAATAAACTAGGGTACGGACCATGCTGAAGCTCGAAGGGTGGTGCACAAACTACGGTGCACCAAAGTTGTTGTAGGAAAACTTTGCAAGAGGTAGGTAGGAATCCCAACTCCCACCAAAATATATGACACAAGCCCGCAACATATCCTCAAGTGTCTCGATGTTCCGCTCACTATGGTCGTCGGTCTGCGAATGATAAGCAGTGCTAAAATGTAGACTCGTACCCAGTTCCTCATGGAATTTCTGCCAGAATCGGGAAGTGAACCGAACATCTCGGTCTAATACAATAGAAACTGGAACCCTATAACGAGCAACAATCTCCCAAACATACTGATGAGTTTTTGAGCATTCTAACACTCCTATGGTGTACATGCAACCCTAGAAACCTTGGATCTATGTTTGACTAAGATACATGCAAATAATTATTTTTCCAAGGTTCTTATCCTTACTAGCATGGCATGGGGTACTTGAATCAAATAAAACTAGTAGAATTACTTACCTTGTAGTAGTAGTTGATTGCTTGGAGTTTGAGAGCCTAGCACCAATAATGTGGATGCCTCAAATGGAAGTCACAAATCACCACAAACTTGGAAACTTGAGAGAATAGTCACAAACTTCTTGAAATCGGCCCTCTTAGTTTTCACACATCAACTAGTGTTATTTCAAGAACCAAAGCCTCCTTTATATAGTGTGGTGGATTAGGGTTACATCCATGTAAACCCTAATACCCATGTCTTTTCATTTGCATGAGATCCATGGGTTAAAGCTCCATGGAGTATCCATGAACTTTCCATGCAAGCCTAGCCCATTCCAAATAAGCATTAGCCCACACTATATAAATACAAGAGCCCATATTTAATTAGTCATACTTTTGATCTCTAAATTAATTCTAAATTAATTATAGATCAACACTAATTAAATAATATGATTTTATATTAATATATTAGAACTTATAATATATTAATAAATCATAACTTATACTATTCTCAAAAGATTATCCGTAAATTGTTTGGGTGAAGTGCAACCCAAATGGACCATGCCGGGTCGGGTCAAGTACATACCAAATATAGTTATGGACTTAGACACTATATCCAATAGTCTCCCACTTGGATAAGTCTAATAACTATAGTTGCAAGTATGACTTTAGGAACCGATCAACAATCGTAGCTCTTTAAACTCTGTTGAACTATGAAGCACCATTTTAGATAAGTGATCATACAATCCTCTGTTTTAGATATCAGCCGGACAAATACATGGAACAAGGTCTTGCTTATTGTCCAGCATTTGTTTCCCGATTTCCGATTTGTTTGACATAGAACTTAACTGAACACATCAATTTAGTTCTGACCGGGCCCGGTACATAGGTCAAAACAAAATCATCGAGGGGCCCAGATATCGCTTCTAATCCAAGAAGGAACAGATAAACTTCGACTCATATGTTTGCTCTACTACTTGTTGAATTACACACAAAGGTACGTTTTATAACATCGAGTTACGAATGCGTTTTCGTACAATCAATGCATAATCAACTCATAGGTAACAAATCATATGTCTAGGTTTGAAGACTTATATGATATTACCGTCTCACGATCACTCGAGATAAATTCCATGAAGTGATGCCAGTGAGCGTGGGTTGAATCCAATACTCAGAACTTATGAGCACTCATGAGTGTTGTAGCCCCGCTTTGTCTAACATCTTAGACCTCTACAAGCCAACCCATGACAGTCTTGATTCATATCTACTTCCAACATATGACCGACTGTGGAGAGTTTGAATAATATGATATAAACCATAACATAATTATTCTGGAAGTCAAAACATGCAAAAAGAAATAATAGTAAACGATTGACAAGAGATAGCAACACTTTACTCATAAATAACAGCTTTTATTTATCATCAAATGCCAATTACATTTTACAAATTTCAAGATTATCTAACTACTAAAACTAATATCATCCTTCAACCCTATGCTCCAAGCATGCTGGAGATGCTTAGCCCGAGTCAGTCCCTTCGTGACGGGATCTGCTGGGTTCTCATCCGATGATACCCTCTTTGCCACGAGGATTCCTTCTTCTATTCGATGTCTGATGAAGTGATATTTTCTGTCAATGTGTCTGGATCTCCCATGATCTCTTGGTTCCTTGGCTAAGGTAACCGCACTATTGCTGTCACAGAAAATCTCCATTGGCTCCTTTATAGCTGGTACAACTCCAAGGTCTCCGATGAAGTTCTTTAGCCATATAGCCTCCTTTGCTGCCTCGCTTGCTGCTATATACTCTGATTCACAAGTGGAATCAACCACTGTCTCCTGCTTGGAACTTTTCCAAGTAATTGCCCCTCCGTTTAGAGTAAAGACCCAACCCGACTGAGAGCGAAAATTATCCCTGTCAGTCTGAAAGCTAGCATCACTGTACCCTACAACTCTCAAGTCCTCACTGCCACCGAGGGTAAGGACCCAGTCCTTAGTCCTTCGTAGGTACTTGAGGATATTCTTTACCGCAGTCCAGTGTGCCTTGCTAGGGTTCCCCTGATACCTGCTAACCATGCTCAAACCAAAGGCTACATCAGGTCGAGTACACGTCATAGCATACATGATCGATCCTACAGCTGAAGCATAAGGTATTCGACTCATTTCTGCTATCTCAGCCTCAGAACTAGGGCTTTGTGTCTTACTCAATCTGGCGTTACTCTGGATGGGTAACTCTCCTTTCTTGGAATTATGCATGTTGAACCTTTTCAACACTTTGTCCACATAGGTGCTTTGACTAAGTCCAATTAGTCTTTTACTCCTATTTCTCAAAATCCTTATCCCTAGGATATATGCAGCTTCTCCAAGGTCCTTCATAGCGAAACACTTCCCAAGCCAGGACTTTACTTCGTGCAGGGTTGGGATGTCATTTCCTATGAGTAGTATGTCATCCACATACAGTACCAAGAAGCTTACTATACTCCCACTAGCCTTGATATAGACACAAGATTCATCTTCACTTCTTGAAAAGCCAAATTCTTTGACTTTCTCATCAAAGCAAAGATTCCATCTGCGAGGTGCCTGTTTCAATCCATAAATGGATTTCTCGAGCTTACACACTCTACTGGGGTACTCTGTACTGACAAAACCCTCTGGCTGAACCATGTAAACATCTTCAGCCAACTTTCCATTAAGGAAAGCGGTTTTGACATCCATTTGCCATATTTCATAATCATGAAATGCAGCAATGGCTAACAGAACCCTAATAAACTTAATCTTGGCCACTGGTGAAAAGGTCTCATCATAATCAACTCCCGGAGTTTGAGAATAACCCTTTGCAACCAGTCGTGCCTTATAAGTGTGTACATTACCATCCATGTCGGTCTTCTTCTTGAAGATCCATTTGCACCCAACTATCTTACGATCAGGTACATTGTCAACCAAGTTCCAAACTTGATTGTCATACATGGACTGTATCTCGCTATCCATAGCCTCTTTCCATTTAGCAGCCTCAGGGCCTGCCATGGCTTCCGTGTAGCTGTTAGGCTCATCCAGATTTACCAGTGTGTTATCACTGATAAGTGTCTCATCTTCTGCAGTAATATGAAAACCATAATAATGCTCAGGTGCATTCCAAACTCTGGTGGAACGCCTCAGAGGTATAGATTCTTCAGTCGGCTCAACAGGAGTTTCCTCCTCAGGTTGAGGGCTAGGGTTTGAGGTTCCTTCACCACTTGACTCTTGAATTTCCTCAAGGTCAATTTGCCTCCCACTGTCTCCTTGGCTCATGAATTCTCTCTCTCGAAAGAATCCTCTTCTTGCTACAAAGACCACATTATCACTAGGTCTGTAGAAAATGTAGCCAAAGGATTTCTGTGGATAGCCGATGAAAATACACCTTTCGCTTCGGGGTTCGAGCTTATCGTGAGTCTCGCGTCTCACGAAAGCCTCGCAACCCCAAATCTTGATGTGGTCTAGATTGGGAACTTTTCCAGTCCACATCTCGTGAGGTGTTTTGGA
Organism: Lactuca virosa; assembly: GCF_052849685.1. Lineage (NCBI taxonomy): Eukaryota > Viridiplantae > Streptophyta > Magnoliopsida > Asterales > Asteraceae > Lactuca > Lactuca virosa. The sequence goes on from NC_136427.1 coordinate 265,202,455, forward strand.
AACCTTCTTTGTAGGGACTAGATTAAGGATATGGGCGGCAGTCTCTAAGGCATACCCCCAAAATGAGATTGGTAGCGAAGCTCGACTCATCATGGAACGAACCATGTCCAACAAGGTCCGATTACGCCTCTCAGCTACACCATTCAACTGTGGTGTCCTAGGAGGTGTCAATTGTGAGACAATCCCACATTCCTTAAGATAGTCAAGGAACTCAATACTAAGATACTCACCACCACGATCGGATCGAAGCATCTTAATGTTCCTGCCCAACTAATTCTCCACTTCTTGCTTAAACTCTTTGAATTTCTCAAAGGTTTCTGACTTATGCTTGATTAAGTAGACATATCCATATCTACTAAAATCATCAGTAAAAGTCACATAGAACCGATTAGCATCTCTTGTGGCGGTTCTGAAGGGTCCACACACATCCGTGTGTATGAGGTCCAACAAACCTTCACCCCTAGCACAAGTGCCAGTAAAAGGTGACTTTGTCATTTTACCAAGCAAACAAGATTCACAACTATCATCTGACTTTAGGTCAAATGACTCCAAGACTCCATCCTTTTGGAGTTGGCCTATGCGTTTCTTGTTTACATGTCCAAGACGACAATGCCATAAGGATGCTTTATCTAAGCTAGTGGAAGAGTTAATACACAATGCATTATTTCCTAGACTATCTACAACAGATATAGTTTCATACACGCCATCACAAGGTAATGCTTTAAAATAAAGAACATTATTAAAGAAAGCATCAATACTACCATTATTATTATCAAAATAAAAGGTAAAACCTTGTTTATACAATGCATGAAAGGAAATAACATTTCTTGCCATTTCTGGCGAATAATAACATTTATTCAAATCTAATGTAAACCCACTATTTAGCACTAAGGAATAAACTCCTATCTTGGTGACAGGTGAAGCTTTCCTGTTTCCCATGATCAAGTTTATCTTTCCCTGCTCCACATTCTCACTTCTTTTTAGTCCCTGCAAATCACAACATATGTGAATACCACAACCTGTATCAAGGACCCAAGACTTAGAATGAGGTGAGTTATTAGACAATATAGTGTATATACCTGCATGGTTGGGTTTTACTTTCCCATCCTTCAAATCTTGCTGGTACTTTGGGCAGTTTCGCTTCCAGTGCGACTTTTCATGGCAATAGAAGCATTCAGCCTCATTAGGGTTAGCAGAAGGAGTGACAAAACGTTTCTTGGTTTTGCTTGAAGAGGAGCCTTCAAGGGTCTTACCCTTGGTACCCTTATAAGGGTTCTTTCTCTTCTTCCCTTTGTCATGCCCGATTGCCAAGACATTGGCCGCAGTTGGAGTAGGAGTAGGAGTAGTAACAACCGACTTACCCTTTAGACCACTTTCGGCAGTCTTCAAGAGTCCTTGAAGTTTTCTGAGGGTGACTTCTTCCTTGTTCATGTGATATGTCATGCGGAATTGATCATAACACGATGGCAAGGAGTGCAAAATGATGTCTATTGCTAACTCCTCAAGGAAGTTCACATTCAGCTTCAGTAAACGGTCCACATACCTTTGCATTTTCTGCATGTGGCCCGTGATGGGTTCACCATCCTTCATTCGGGTTGTTATCATGGAGGAGATTATTTCATATCGCTCTTGACGAGCACTTTGATGGTAGCGGTCCATCAAGTCCTGGTGCATCTCAAAAGGATAATAGTCCTCATAGGACTTTTGGAGCTCGGCTGTCATGGTGGCCATCATGATGCATGCCACTTTTGTAGCATCTCTTTCATGTACCTCATATTCAGCAAGCTCTTCAGGAGTAGCAGTTGGCTCGGGTACCTTCAGCTCCTTGTCGAGAACATATTATTTGTTCTCATACCGAGTGACCATCCTGATGTTTCTGATCCAATCTGTAAAGTTGGACCCATCAAAGATGACTCTCCCACAAAGATTCATGAGAGAGAAGGAGCTAGTAGGGTTTGAGCCAGAAGCATTGTTATTGGAAAACATCTGAAAAGAAGAGGGAATAGATTAGATTAGATATAGAGATAGTCCTTAACAAAACACCCAAATGTAATATTAAGGCTAGGACCCAACACAATATTTTATAACTTAGAAGAGGGATGCCGTAATCTAAGCTATAAGATATTTGAAGGTAGGTGAATGACGATTCACCAATTTCCACCATGAAAAACGAAATATTTAATTAGGTTTTAATTGGTTTAGAAACTCCTAGATTCTTTGAGATTCATTGAACTTTCTTCAATGGCATGTTTCAATCTCGAGTGTGCCCTTCAAGTTTTGTGACTGGGATGCCGAGGATCACAAAACAAGGTGTGAAGTAACCATGCAAATTACTTGGTACCCTTAATGTATTACCCCTCAATCGATGTGCCGGTTAACCACACACGCTCCATCGATACTATGATAAACATTAAGTCACCCTTTACCTACCTTGTTAAGTTCAAGTTAGTGTGCCGGTTAACCACACACGCTCCACTAACGACTTAAACAAAGTGTAAAGTGTAATTTCATGGATTAGCACCTTATTCACATTTTCCTAAAATAACTAAGATTGGGAATTCAATAAAGTTTAGTTACTTTAGTATTATCATTATACTTTTAATGAGAATTTATAAGTCCTTGTTCTACCCGTTCGGCTAACGACCCTCCACCGATCAAGGAAGCGGTGGGTGAGAGTGGACACCCATTAAGTTGCCATTTTATAGGCAACAACCTTATACCCCCCTTATAGACCGGCTTCGTGAATGAGGCGTACTAGCGGTAAGACGACTTGATCTTATACATATATAAATATTATTAAACTTATAATATTATAAAGTATAAGGGTTGAATTTTAACTTTTAAAATTCTAGGGGTTGGAACTAAAGTTTTTAATATGACTTTACATGTTCCAAAACTTAAGGGCAAGTTTTGTAAACTTTCAAAACTTTTCATTTCTCATAACTTATGAGTTAATGGTTATTAAAAATGAAGACTCTTCATTTTTTGTAACCTATGTGTTCTTTTAATGGTTATTTATAAATGTGACTTTTGGTTATCCATAACTTAAGAACTAGTTATGGACTCCATTAAAACACATAAAGATCAAGAATTAATCTAATCAATTATTAGCACATAATTTCTATGATCTTCTAAACTCATATGTTTATGAATGTTCATATAAAAAATTTCAAGAATCGTAAGTACATATACAAAACTTGAAATTTTGATACGAGCTTTTGAACAAAACTTCGATTTTCAAGTTTTTTTTTTTTTTTTTTTTTTTTTGCATCAATTATCAAATAAACAAACCAGGCTCTGATACCACTGATGAGTTTTTGAGCATTCTAACACTCCTATGGTGTACATGCAACCCTAGAAACCTTGGATCTATGTTTGACTAAGATACATGCAAATAATTATTTTTCCAAGGTTCTTATCTTAACTAGCATGGCATGGGGTACTTGAATCAAATAAAACTAGTAGAATTACTTACCTTGTAGTAGTAGTTGATTGCTTGGAGTTTGAGAGCCTAGCACCAATAATGTGAATGCCTCAAATGGAAGTCACAAATCACCACAAACTTGGAAACTTGAGGGAATAGTCACAAACTTCTTGAAATCGGCCCTCTTAGTTTTCACACATCAACTAGTGTTATTTCAAGAACCAAAGCCTCCTTTATATAGTGTGGTGGATTAGGGTTACATCCATGTAAACCCTAATACCCATGTCTTTTCATTTGCATGAGATCCATGGGTTAAAGCTCCATGGAGTATCCATGGACTTTCCATGCAAGCCTAGCCTATTCCAAATAAGCATTAGCCCACACTATATAAATACAAGAGCCCATATTTAATTAGTCATACTTTTGATCTCTAAATTAATTCTAAATTAATTATATATCAACACTAATTAAATAATATGATTTTATATTAATATATTAGAACTTATAATATATTAATAAATCATAACTTATACTATTCTCAAAAGATTATCCGTAAATTGTTCGGGTGAAGTGCAACCCAAATGGACCATGCCGGGTCGGGTCAAGTACATACCAAATATAGTTATGGACTTAGACACTATATCCAACACATACACATCGACCAACTTTTCGGCCAAGGAGCTCTCCCGGATGGCCAAAAAGTGGGAAATCTTGGTCAGTCGATCCCCGATGTCCCAGATAGCATCAAAATCCTTGGTAGTCTTTGGTGGCTTGGTGATAAAATCCATGGTGATATGTTCCCACTTCCACATGGGAACTTCCAAAGGCTGCAGTTTGCCATGCGGCCTCTGATGCTCGGCCTTGACCATCCTACATGTCAAGCACCTCTCAACGTACTAGGCTATCTCCCTATTTATACACGACCACCAGTAACTTAGTCTCAAATCCCGATACATGTTGGTGGCTCCCGGGTGTATCAAAAAGCGAGACTTATGTGCATCCTCCAAAACTATCTGCCTTATCCCACCAGAAACCAGAACCCAAAACTGACCACACGGGGTCAACAATCCCCGACTATCAGTGACAAATCTATCGATCTCGCCCATGATCATCTCCTGTTTCTAGTTCTCTTTCTTGACTCCTTCTTCCTGTGCCCAAGATCAAACCCAAAAGTGGAGAATCAATGGATATCCGCATACACATATCTCCAGCTGAAGATGCTGTCAATTTACAGCTCAAAGCATCCGCGGCCACATTCGCTTTACCCGGATGGTAAAGGAACTCACAGTCATAATCCTTGACCACATCAAGCCAACTGCGCTGCCTCATGTTCAGGTTCGGCTAGTCCATAAGATATCACAAACTCTTGTGATTCGTGTAAATGGTACAATGGACCCCATATAGATAATGTCTCCAAATCTTGAGGGCAAACACCACTCTCCCCAACTCTAGATCATGAGTAAGATATCGTGCCTCATGCGGCTTAAGCTGCCAAGAAGCATACGCAATCAATCGTCCCCTCTGCATAAGAACCCCCCCTCCCAACCAATGATGGATGCATCACAAAATACCACAAAATTCTCGACACCCTTTGAAAGGGTCAACAACGGGGCCTCACGTAACCTCTGTTGCAGTGTCTCAAATGTCGTCTGTTGCTCATGGCCCCATCGGAAATCCACTCGCTTACTCGTCAGACGAGTGAGGGGTACATCAATCTTGGAGAAATCCTTGATAAATCTCCAGTAATATCTCGTTAAACCCAAGAAAATCCTGATCTCTAAGGGAGACTTTGACCTCTCACTGCATCACGGCCTCAATCTTGGTCGGATTACCCAAAATCCTGTTTTGGTTAATGAGATGCCCCAGGAACTGGACCTCTCATAACCAAAACTCACACCTCGAGAACTTGGCATACAGCCGTTCTCGCCTCAACACTCACACCTCGGCTTGCATACCCGATTCATAAAGTCCATAAACACCGCAGGAGCATTGGTGTGCCCAAATGGAATCACCACGAACTCATATTGCCTATAATGAGTCTGTAATGTTGTCTTTGATGGGTTTTGAGCATTCTAACACTTCCTAAGTGTACATGCAACCCTAATAACCTTGGATCTATGTTTGTCTAATTATCATGCAAAGTTGAATTCCAAGGTTATATTCCTATCTAGCATACATGGGGAACAAATTTTAACTTGCATGAAAGATAGAATAACTTACCTTGTTGTTGCTTATGATCCTTGAAACCTTGTGAGCCTAGCACCCCAAGTGTGATGCCTCAAATGCTTCACACAACACCAAATGTTTTTGGAATGACTTTAGAGAGAATACACACTTCTAAAATCGGCCTAGCCCTCTTGTTTCTTAGTGTCCCCGATTTTGGTGGAGAACATGTTGCTTATATAGTGTGTCACATCTAAGGTTACACCATGTAAACCCTAATGTGGCATGACTCTTCATTTCCATGACCTATGGGTTTGTAACTCCCATGGAGCCTCCATGGAGCATCCTATGGGTGGAACCCAACTTGATAATCCATGGAGCCTCTTAGCCCACTATATAAGATATGGAAGATTTACATAATCTACCCATATATTTAATTAGTTATCTTTTGATCACTTAATTAATTCTAAATTAATTCTTGATCAAACTAATTAAATAATATTATTAATATATTAGAACTTATAATATATTAATAAACCATAAGTGTTATTTCTCTCATTTTAGTTTATCCAATTGCATGGTGCCATGCAACCGAAATGGACCATGCCGGGTCGGGTCAAGTACATACCAGAAATAGTTATGGACTTATACACCTTATCCAACAGTCTCCCACTTGGATAAGTCTAATAACTATAACTGCAATACTTCAGGAACCGATCGGCAATCGTAGCTCTTTCAAGGTCTCTCGGAACTGAGAAGATGATGATACGCCATTTAAGATAAGTGATCATATAATCCTCTGTTCTAGATATCAGCCAGAAAAATACATGGAACAATGTCTTACTTATTGTCCAGCAGTTTGTTTCCCGATTTCCGATTTGTTTGACAAAGAACTTAATTGAACACATCAACTTAGTTCTGACCGGGCCCGGTACATAGGTCAAAACAAAATCATCGAGGGGCCCAGATATCAGCTTCTAATCCAAGAAGGAACAGATAAACTTCGACTCATATGTTTGTTCTACCACTCATTGAATTATACACAAAAGCACGTTTTATAACATCGAGTTACCAATGCGTTAACGTACAATCAATGCATAACCAACTCATAAGTAACAAATCATATCTCTAGGTTTGAAGACTTATATGATATTACCGTCTCACGATCACTCGAGATAAATTCCATGAAGTGATTCCAGTGAGCGTGGGTTGAGTCCAATGCTCAGAACTTATGAGCACTCATGAGTGTTGTGGCCATGTCCAACAACTTAGACCTCTGCAACCAATCATGACAGTCTTGATTCATACCTACTTCCGACATATGACCGACTGTGGAGGTTCGAATAATATGATATACCAAACATAATTATTCTGGAAGTCAAAACATGCAAAAGAAATATAGTAAACGATCGACAAGAGATAGCAACACTTTACTCATAAATAAAACACCTTTTATTCATCATCTAATGTCAATTACACTTTACAAATTTCAAGGTTATCTAACTACTAAATCTAATATCATCCTTCAGCCCTATGCTCCGAGCATGCTGGAGATGCCTAACCCGAGTCAGTCCCTTCGTGAGGGGATCTGCTGGATTCTCCTCCGATGATACCCTCTTTGCCACGAGGAGTCCTTCTTCTATTCGATGTCTGATGAAATGGTATTTTCTGTCGATGTGTCTGGATCTCCCGTGATCCCTTGGTTCCTTGGCTAAGGCAACTGCACTTTCACTATCACAGAAAATTTCCATTGGCTCTTTAATAGCTGGTACAACTCCAAGGTCTCCAATGAAGTTCTTCATCCATATCGCCTCCTTTGCTGCCTCGCTAGCTGCTATATACTCTGATTCGCAAGTTGAACCAGCCACTGTCTCTTGCTTGGAACTCTTCCAAGAAATTGCTCCTCCATTTAAGGTAAAGACCCAGCCTGACAGAGAGCGGAAATTATCCCTATCAGTCTGAAAGCTAGCATCACTATACCCTACAACTCTCAAGTCTTCACTCCCACCGAGGGTAAGGACCCAGTCCTTAGTCCTCCGTAGGTACTTGAGGATATTCTTTACCGCAGTCCAGTGTGCCTTGCCAGGGTTCCCCTGATACCTGCTAACCATGCTCAAAGAAAAGGCTACATCAGGTCGAGTACACGTCATAGCATACATGATCGATCCTACAGCTGAAGCATAAGGTATTCGACTCATTTCTGCTATCTCAGCCTCAGTACTAGGGCTTTGTGTCTTACTCAATCTGGCGTTACTCTGGATGGGTAACTCTCCTTTCTTAGAGTCCTGCATGCCGAATCTCTTCAACACCTTATCCAAGTAAGTACTCTGACTAAGTCCAATTAGTCTTTTACTCCGGTCTCTCAAGATCCTTATCCCTAGAATATAGGCAGCTTCTCCTAGGTCCTTCATAGAGAAACACTTCCCAAGCCAGGACTTAACTTCCTGCAGAGTTGGGATGTCATTTCCTATGAGTAGTATGTCATCCACATACAATACCAAAAAGCTAACTATACTCCCACTAGCCTTGACATATACACAAGATTCATCTTCACTCCTAGAAAAGCCAAATTCCTTGACTTTCTCATCAAAGCAAAGATTCCATCTGCGAGGTGCTTGCTTTAACCCATAAATGGATTTCTCAAGCTTACACACTCTATTAGGGTACTCTGTGTTGACAAAACCCTCTGGCTGACTCATGTAAACATCCTCAGCCAACTTTCCATTAACGAAAGCGGTTTTGACATCCATTTGCCATATTTCATAGTCATGAAATGCGGCTATGGCTAACAGAACCCTAATAGACTTAATCTTGGCCACTAGAGAAAAGGTCTCATCATAATCAACTCCCGGAGTTTGTGAGAAACCCTTTGCAACCAGTCGTGCCTTATAAGTGTGTACATTACCATCCATGTCGGTCTTCTTCTTGAAGATCTATTAGCACCCTACAGTCTTACGACCTGGTACATTCTCAACCAAGTTCCAAACTTGATTGTCATACATGGACTGTATCTCGCTGTCCATTGCCTCTTTCCACTTGGCTGACTCAGGGCCTGCCATGGGTTCCGCGTAACTGTTAGGTTCATCCAGACCTATCAGTGTCTCATCACTGATAAGTGTATCACCTTCCGCAGTAATATGGAATCCATAGTAATGCTCAGGTGCATTCCTAACCCTTGTGGAACGCCTCAGAGGTCCAAACTTGTCAATTGGCTCAACAGAAGTTTCCTCCTCAAGTTGAGTGCTAGGGTTTGAAGTTCCTTCACCACTTGACTCTTGAATTTCTTCAAGGTCAACTTGCCTCCCACTGTCTCCTTGGCTTATGAACTCTCTCTCTCGAAAGAAAGCCCTCCTAGCTACAAAGACCACATTCTCACTAAGTCTGTAGAAGAGGTAACCAAAGGATTTCTGTGGGTAGCCGATGAAAATACACCTCTCACTTCGAGGTTCGAGCTTATCATGAGTCTCGCGTCTCACGAAAGCCTCGCAACCCCAAATCTTAATGTGGTCTAGTTTGGGTACTTTACCAGTCCACATCTCATGAGGAGTTTTGGCAACTTTCTTTGTGGGAACTAGATTAAGGATATGGGCGGCAGTCTCTAAGGCATACCCCCAAAATGAGATTGGTAGCGAAGCTCGACTCATCATGGCACGAACCATATCCAACAAGGTTCGATTACGCCTCTCAGCTACACCATTCAACTGCGGTGTCCTGGGAGGTGTCAATTGTGAGACAATCCCACATTCCCTAAGATAGTCGAGGAACTCTGAACTAAGATACTCACCACCTCGATCGGATCGAAGCATCTTAATGTTCCTGCCCAATTGATTCTCGACTTCCTGTTTAAACTCTTTAAACCTCTCAAAAGTCTCTGACTTATGCTTGATTAAGTAGACATATCCATATCTACTGTAATCATCAGTAAAAGTCAAATAATAACGATTAGCATCCCTTGTGGCATGTTTGAAGGGCCCACACACATCAGTGTGTATAAGATCCAACAAACCTTCACCCCTCTCATAAGAGCCTGTGAAGGGTGACTTTGTCATTTTTCCAAGTAAGCATGATTCGCAACTATCATCTGACTTTAGGTCAAATGACTCCAATACTCCATCCTTTTGGAGTTGGCCTATGCGTTTCTTGCTTATATGTCCAAGACGACAATGCCATAATGATGCTTTATCCAAGTTATTATCATTAACAGAATCAATACACAATACATTATTTCCTAAGTTATCAACCACAGATACAGTTTCATACACACCATCACAAGGTAATGCTTTAAAATAAAGAACATTATTAAAGAAAGCATTAATCGAACCAACTTCATTATAAAATGAAAAGGTGAAACCTTGTTTATACAATGCATGAAAGGAAATAATATTTCTTGCCATTTCTGGTGAATAACAACATTTATTCAAATCTAAACTAAACTCACTACTTAGCGATAAAGTATAAACTCCAATCTTGGTGACAGGTAAAGCTTTCCTATTCCCCATGATTAAGTTTATTCTTCCATGCTCCACATTCTCACTTCTTCTTAGTCCCTACAAATCAGAACAGATATGAATACCACAACCGGTATCAAGGACCCAAGAGTTAGAATGGGGTGAGTTATTAGATAAGATAGTGTAAATACCTGCATGGTTGGGTTTAACTTTCCCATCCTTCACATCTTGCTGGTACTTTGGGCAGTTCCGCTTCCAATGTGACTTTTCATGGCAATAGAAGCATTCAGCCTCTTTAGGGTCAGAAGAAGGAGTGACAAAACCTTTCTTGGTTCCACTTGAAGAAGAGCCATCAAGGGTCCTAGCCTTGGTACCCTTCGAAGAGCTCTTCCTCTTCTTCCCTCTACCTTTCCCGATTGCCAAAATCGGGGCGGAGTTTGGAGTAGGAGTGATAACAACCGACTTACCCTTAAGACCTGTTTCTGCGGTCTTGAGGAGTCCCTGAAGTTTGCTGAGTGTGACCTCTTCCTTATTCATGTGATATGTCATGCGGAATTGATCATAGCACGATGGTAAGGAGTGCAAAATGATATCTATTGCAAGCTCCTCAGGGAAGTTCACATTAAGCTTCAGCAACCGATCCACATACCTTTGCATTTTCTGCATGTGGCTCGTGACGGATTCCCCGTCCTTCATCATGGTTGTTATGATAGAGCATATGATTTCATACCTCTCTTGTCGTGCACTTTGATGGTATCTTTCCATCAGATCTTGGTGCATTTCAAAAAGGTAGAAGTCCTCATAGGACTTTTGGAGTTCCGCTGCCATGGTGGCCAACATGATGCATGCCACTTTTGTAGCATCCCTTTAATGTGCCCGGAAGTCAACGATCTCCTGGGGAGTTGCAGTGGTCTCATCAATCTCCTTAAGCTCCTTGTCAAGGACATATTCTTTGTCCTCGTAGCAGGTAATCATCCTGATGTTTCTGATCCATTCATTGAAGTTGGATCCATCAAAAGTGACTTTCCCACACAAGTTCATAAGGGTAAAGGAGCCATTAGGATTAGAGCCAGAAGCAACATTATTTGAAGACATCTTAAAGAAGAGAACAAGATTAGTTTAGATATTAAGAGAGTCCTTAATAAAACACCCAAATGTAATATTAAGGCTAGGATCCAATCACAATATATTATAACTTAGAAGAGGTACGCCGTAATCCAAGCTATAACATATTTGAAAGGTAGGTGAATGACGATTCACCAATTTCCACCATGAAAAACGAAATATAGATATTAGGTTTTTAATTGGTTCTTAGAAATTCCTAGATTCTTTTGAGATTCAATGAACTTTTAAAAGGCATGTTTCAATCTCGAGTGTGCCCTCCAAGTTTTGTGACTGGGATACCGAGGATCACAAAACGAGGTGTGAAGTAACCATGCAAATCACTTGGTACACTCAATGTTTATTACTCAATCGATGTGCCGGTTAACCACACGAGCTCCACCGACCTATAATAAACTTTAAGTCACCCTTTACCTACCTTGTTAAGTCCAAGTTAGTGTGCCGGTTAACCACACGAGCTCCACTAACGACTTAAACAAAGTGTAAAGTGTAATTTCATGGATTAGCACCTTATTCACATTTTCCTAAAGTAACTAAGATTGGGAATTTAATAAAAGCATTTAGTTACTTTATAATATTCATCATACTTTTAATGAGAATTTATAAGTCCTTGTCCTACCCGTTCGGCTAACGACCCTCCACCGATCAAGGAAGCGGTGGGTGAGAGTGAACACCCATTAAGTTGCCATTTTATAGGCAACAACCTTATACCCCCTTATAGACCGGCTTCGTGAATGAGGCGTACTAGCGGTAAGACGACTTGACGTTATACATATATATATTAGTAACTTATAATATTATAAAGTATAAGGGTTGAATTTTAACTTTTTAAAATTCTAAGGGTTGGAACTAAAGTTTTAATCAAGACTTTACATGTTCCAAAACTTGAGGGCAAGTTTTGTAAACTTCCAAAACTTTTCATTTCTTATAACTTATGAATTAATTGAGTAATAAAAATGAAGACTCTTCATTTTTATAACTCTTGTGTTCTTTTAATGGCTTTAATAAAAGTGAGACTTTTGGTTTTCCATAACTTGAGGACAAGTTATGGACTCCATTAAAACACATTATGATCATGAATTAAACTACCATGAAGGTTACAAACAATTCCTATGATCATCTAATCTTCATAAGTTCAAGAACATGAATATGAACACTTTCAAGAATCAAAAATTACACTTAAAAAAAAAACTTGTAATTTTAATAATTGGCATTGTAAATGGATTAGCATAAACATTACACCATCTAAAACAAGCTTTAAAACATCAAAACAGTTTAGGGTAATGTTTCTAGTCCATTTCCAGCAACAAATGTGCAAACTTTCATACGAGCAGAAAACAAAAAAACGATTTTTTTTTTCAAGCTGTTTGCACACAAAAAAAAAACAACAACAAACGAACCTGGCTCTGATACCACTGATGGGTTTTGAGCATTCTAACACTTCCTAAGTGTACATGCAACTCTAATAACCTTGGATCTATGTTTGTCTAATAATCATGCAAAGTTGAATTCCAAGGTTATATTCCTATCTAGCATACATGGGGAACATTTTTAACTTGAATGAAAGATAGAATAACTTACCTTGTTGTTGATTATGATCCTTGAAACCTTGTGAGCCTAGCACCCCAAGTGTGATGCCTCAAATGCTTCACACAACACCAAATGCAAAGGAGTAAACTTTGAGAGAATCTTACACTTGCAAAATCGGCTCTAGCCCTCTTGTTTCTTAGTGTCGCCAATTTTGGGGAGAACACCTTTGTTTATATAGTGTGTTGCATTAGGTAAACCCTAATGTAACATGACTCTTCATTTCATGATGCATGGGTTAACTCCATGGAGCATCCTATGGGTGGAACCCAACTTGATAATCCATGGAGCCTCTTAGCCCACTATATAAGATATGGAAGATTTACATAATCTACCCATATATTTAATTAGTTATCTTTTGATCACTTAATTAATTCTAAATTAATTCTTGATCAAACTAATTAAATAATATTATTAATATATTAGAACTTATAATATATTAATAAACCATAAGTGTTATTTCTCTCATTTTAGTTTATCCAATTGCATGGTGCCATGCAACCCAAATAGACCATGTCGGGTCGGGTCAAGTACATACCAGAAATAGTTATGGACTTATACACCTTATCCAACAACAACTAATCACCATGTCGAGGCCATACCCTTGCCACGACATGGAAATCCCTTGACAAAACAATCGTGCAAAATCTACTCGCCACAACGTGGTAAGCAGGTCGCCACATCATGTGAATTGTCTAGAAAACACTTAATGTATTAAACCCTTAATCCATTAAGCCACACACTCATTTCTTCCAGTATACTTCTAAATGTCCATAAACTTCATAAAAACACTTGCTTTATAGACATGCATGTCCAATGCATGTCTTGATCGGATGATTGGTATTTTACTTTTACACCCTTAGCGATTGTTGAAAATGCAAGAAAGATTTTAGGATAAAAAACAAGGCTTTAATTGTTGGATTAGATGTCTAAGCCCATAACTATTATTGATATGTACTTGACCCGAGAGTAGCATGGTCCATTTGGGTTGCATATCATCAGGACAATTTGTTAGGATGGACTTTTGAGAGAAGGTTATTTATGGTTTATTAATATATTATAAGTTATAATATATTAATATGAAATCATATGTTTTAATTAGTATCGATAAAGAATTAATTTGGAATTAATTTAGTGATCAAAAGAGACTAATTAAATCTATGGGGACTAATTATGATAATTAGTTATATTTATATGTGTTGGGCTTATGATCCATGTTGGACCAAGTTTATGTATGGATACATAAAGAGTTGGGCCACATGAACCATGGATCATAAAACCCATGAGTATGGATTATGGGTTATACATATGACCCTTGGAATCCTACATATAAATAGGTTACTCCATAGCCAAAATCACCACTTCTTTTCTTAGAGAAATATGGAGGTGTTTTGGTGCATGGAATTCTCTCTCAAGAGCCACCTTTGTCCTAGGTGGGAATTCAATAAAGTTTAGTTACTTTAGTATTATCATTATACTTTTAATGAGAATTTATAAGTCCTTGTTCTACCCGTTCGGCTAACGACCCTCCACCGATCAAGGAAGCGGTGGGTGAGAGTGGACACCCATTAAGTTGCCATTTTATAGGCAACAACCTTATACCCCCCTTATAGACCGGCTTCGTGAATGAGGCGTACTAGCGGTAAGACGACTTGATCTTATACATATATAAATATTATTAAACTTATAATATTATAAAGTATAAGGGTTGAATTTTAACTTTTAAAATTCTAGGGGTTTTGGAACTAAAGTTTTTAATATGACTTTACATGTTCCAAAACTTAAGGGCAAGTTTTGTAAACTTTCAAAACTTTTCATTTCTCATAACTTATGAGTTAATGGTTATTAAAAATGAAGACTCTTCATTTTTTGTAACCTATGTGTTCTTTTAATGGTTATTTATAAATGTGACTTTTGGTTATCCATAACTTAAGAACTAGTTATGGACTCCATTAAAACACATAAAGATCAAGAATTAATCTAATCAATTATTAGCACATAATTTCTATGATCTTCTAAACTCATATGTTTATGAATGTTCATATAAAAAATTTCAAGAATCGTAAGTACATATACAAAACTTGAAATTTTGATACGAGCTTTTGAACAAAACTTCGATTTTCAAGTTTTTTTTTTTTTTTTTTTTTTTGCATCAATTATCAAATAAACAAACCAGGCTCTGATACCACTGATGAGTTTTTGAGCATTATAACACTCCTATGGTGTACATGCAACCCTAGAAACCTTGGATCTATGTTTGACTAAGATACATGCAAATAATTATTTTTCCAAGGTTCTTATCCTAACTAGCATGGCATGGGGTACTTGAATCAAATAAAACTAGTAGAATTACTTACCTTGTAGTAGTAGTTGATTGCTTGGAGTTTGAGAGCCTAGCACCAATAATGTGAATGCCTCAAATGGAAGTCACAAATCACCACAAACTTGGAAACTTGAGAGAATAGTCACAAACTTCTTGAAATCGGCCCTCTTAGTTTTCACACATCAACTAGTGTTATTTCAAGAACCAAAGCCTCCTTTATATAGTGTGGTGGATTAGGGTTACATCCATGTAAACCCTAATACCCATGTCTTTTCATTTGCATGAGATCCATGGGTTAAAGCTCCATGGAGTATCCATGGACTTTCCATGCAAGCCTAGCCCATTCCAAATAAGCATTAGCCCACACTATATAAATACAAGAGCCCATATTTAATTAGTCATACTTTTGATCTCTAAATTAATTCTAAATTAATTATAGATCAACACTAATTAAATAATATGATTTTATATTAATATATTAGAACTTATAATATATTAATAAATCATAACTTATACTATTCTCAAAAGATTATCCGTAAATTGTTCGGGTGAAGTACAACCCAAATGGACCATGCCGGGTCGGGTCAAGTACATACCAAATATAGTTATGGACTTAGACACTATATCCAACACATACACATCGACCAACTTTTCGGCCAAGGAGCTCTCCCGGATGGCCAAAAAGTGGGAAATCTTGGTCAGTCGATCCCCGATGTCCCAGATAGCATCAAAATCCTTGGTAGTCTTTGGTGGCTTGGTGATAAAATCCATGGTGATATGTTCCCACTTCCACATGGGAACTTCCAAAGGCTGCAGTTTGCCATGCGGCCTCTGATGCTCGGCCTTGACCATCCTACATGTCAAGCACCTCTCAACGTACTAGGCTATCTCCCTATTTATACACGACCACCAGTAACTTAGTCTCAAATCCCGATACATGTTGGTGGCTCCCGGGTGTATCAAAAAGCGAGACTTATGTGCATCCTCCAAAACTATCTGCCTTATCCCACCAGAAACCAGAACCCAAAACTGACCACACGGGGTCAACAATCCCCGACTATCAGTGACAAATCTATCGATCTCGCCCATGATCATCTCCTGTTTCTAGTTCTCTTTCTTGACTCCTTCTTCCTGTGCCCAAGATCAAACCCAAAAGTGGAGAATCAATGGATATCCGCATACACATATCTCCAGCTGAAGATGCTGTCAATTTACAGCTCAAAGCATCCGCGGCCACATTCGCTTTACCCGGATGGTAAAGGAACTCACAGTCATAATCCTTGACCACGTCAAGCCAACTGCGCTGCCTCATGTTCAGGTTCGGCTAGTCCATAAGATATCACAAACTCTTGTGATTCGTGTAAATGGTACAATGGACCCCATATAGATAATGTCTCCAAATCTTGAGGGCAAACACCACTCTCCCCAACTCTAGATCATGAGTAAGATATCGTGCCTCATGCGGCTTAAGCTGCCAAGAAGCATACATAATCAATCGTCCCCTCTGCATAAGAACCCCCCCTCCCAACCAATGATGGATGCATCACAAAATACCAAAAAATTCTCGACACCCTTTGAAAGGGTCAACACCGGGGCCTCACGTAACCTCTGTTGCAGTGTCTCAAATGTCGTCTGTTGCTCATGGCCCCATCGGAAATCCACTCGCTTACTCGTCAGACGAGTGAGGGGTACATCAATCTTGGAGAAATCCTGGATAAATCTCCAGTAATATCTCGTTAAACCCAAGAAAATCCTGATCTCTAAGGGAGACTTTGACCTCTCACTGCATCACGGCCTCAATCTTGGTCGGATTACCCAAAATCCTGTTTTGGTTAATGAGATGCCCCAGGAACTGGACCTCTCATAACCAAAACTCACACCTCGAGAACTTGGCATACAGCCGTTCTCGCCTCAACACTCACACCTCGGCTTGCATACCCGATTCATCAAGTCCATAAACACCGCAGGAGCATTGGTGTGCCCAAATGGAATCACCACGAACTCATATTGCCTATAATGAGTCTGTAATGTTGTCTTTGATGGGTTTTGAGCATTCTAACACTTCCTAAGTGTACATGCAACCCTAATAACCTTGGATCTATGTTTGTCTAATTATCATGCAAAGTTGAATTCCAAGGTTATATTCCTATCTAGCATACATGGGGAACAAATTTTAACTTGCATGAAAGATAGAATAACTTACCTTGTTGTTGCTTATGATCCTTGAAACCTTGTGAGCCTAGCACCCCAAGTGTGATGCCTCAAATGCTTCACACAACACCAAATGTTTTTGGAATGACTTTAGAGAGAATACACACTTCTAAAATCGGCCTAGCCCTCTTGTTTCTTAGTGTCCCCGATTTTGGTGGAGAACATGTTGCTTATATAGTGTGTCACATCTAAGGTTACACCATGTAAACCCTAATGTGGCATGACTCTTCATTTCCATGACCCATGGGTTTGTAACTCCCATGGAGCCTCCATGGAGCATCCTATGGGTGGAACCCAACTTGATAATCCATGGAGCCTCTTAGCCCACTATATAAGATATGGAAGATTTACATAATCTACCCATATATTTAATTAGTTATCTTTTGATCACTTAATTAATTCTAAATTAATTCTTGATCAAACTAATTAAATAATATTATTAATATATTAGAACTTATAATATATTAATAAACCATAAGTGTTATTTCTCTCATTTTAGTTTATCCAATTGCATGGTGCCATGCAACCGAAATGGACCATGCCGGGTCGGGTCAAGTACATACCAGAAATAGTTATGGACTTATACACCTTATCCAACAGTCTTCTCCACATCCTCCTCTCTCACCCTCACCTGATGATACCCCGAATTCAGATCGAACTTGGAGAACCAAGATGCACCCTGAAACTGATCAAAGAGGTCATCAATCCGTGAAAGGGGATAACGGTTCTTCACCGTCAACTTATTCAACTCCCAATAATCAATGCACATCCGGTGTGAACCATTCTTCTTCTTGACAAACAATATCGATGCTCCTTACGACGAACTCCTCGATCTGAAGAACTGCTTGCCTAGCAGCTCCTGAAGCTAAGAGGATAATTCCTGCATCTCGGGCGGTGCCAAACGGTATGGCGCCTTGGCAATCGGAGCCGCACCTAACACTATGTCAATCCTGAACTCAACCTGCCTCTCAGGAGACACACCGAGTAACTCCTCCGGAAACACATCAACAAAATCCCTAACAACTGGTACATCTGAAACTGAAACTTACTCCCCAACCCGAGTATTAACCACATAGGCAATATAACCATACACCCATGCTAAATATACTGTCGAGCCCTGGCCGCCAAACAAAACCCTTATCCAAACCTAGTACCCTCTCCATAGATGACCGGTTCTCCCCCACTTACGGTTCGAACTACTACTCGTTGACCCTCACATTTAATCATAGCACCAAACATGCTCAACCAATCCATCCCTACTATCACGCATACATCCCCCATGGGGATAGGAATCAAATCAATCGGATAAGGCACCCTATAGATCTCCAATGTGATGTTGGGTTTTATATACTACAACATCCTATGGTACACATACAACCCCAATTGCTTTGGATCTATTTTTTCTCTAATTATACATGCAATATTGTTTCCAAAGCATGAAGCCTACAACTAGCATACAATTGACATAAACAACATAGAATTGAGTTATAGAATTACCTCTTTGTTGTAACTTGTATTTTTGGCCTTTAAGAACTTAGCACCTCAAATGTGATACCTCAAATGGTTCACAAACACCATGAAGAAATAGAGGACTTTTGAGAGAGAATATGGAGCACTAAAATTCGGCTATGCTTCTCCAAGAATAGATGTTCAACCAATTTTAGGCCAAAGGGGTGTCATATATATAGTGTAGGAATCCAAGAGTCATGGGTAAACCCTAATCCATACACTTGGGTTATGATCCATATTTCATGTGGGCTAACTCTCCATGGATACTTACATAAAACTTAGCCCAACATGGATCAATAGCCCAAACACTATATGTATCATTGATTTACATAATCAGTCCCTGTTAATTTAATTAGTCTCTTTTGATCACTAAATTAATTCCAAATTAATTCTTGATCAATACTAATTAAATAACATGATTTCATATTAATATATTAGAACTTATAATATATTAATAAATCATAAATAACCTGTTCTCAAAAGTCCATCCTATCAAATTGCTCTGGTGAAGGCAACCCAAATGGACCATGCTACTCTCGGGTCAAGTACATACCAATTATAGTTATGGGCTTAGACACCTAATCCAATAGTCTCCCACTTGGATAAGTCTAATAACTATTATTGCAAGTACGACTTAAACACCGACTAGCAATCGTAGCTCTTAAAAGCCGCTGTCGAACTTTGACCTAGTCAATGACGCGTCCATTAGATAAGGGATCATATATTCCTCCATTCTACAAGATATCATATGGACTAAGACATGGATCATAATCATTCTCTCTGTCCATCTGTTGTTTCCCAATTTCTGATTTATGACGACTGACTAATTGAACAAATCAAATCAATCCAGGCTTGGCCAAGCGCTTCGGGTGTCATCACCAAATCATTAAGGGGCCCACATATATAGCATTTATCCACATGGGGTAAAAGGAACGGATAAACCTCGACTCAAATTCTTTCTTGTACTTACTCATCAAATCACACACAACAATATGTTTTATAACACCAAGTTACTAGTGCGTTTACATATGTCAATGTGTGACCGACTTGTAAACTATAACTCACACGTCTTGGTTTCAAGAATATAAGATATTATCATCTCACAATCACTCGTGATAGAATCCATGAAGTGATTCAGATGAGCGTGGGTTTAATCCAATACTCAAATCTTATTACAGGAGTACTCATGAATACTGCAGCAAACTTGTGCTATGTAAACGCCTTTAGACAATCTACAAACCCATTCATGACAGTCTAGCTTCAATACCTACTTCTAAAGTATGATCGACTGTGGATGGTTTGAATAACCTAGTTATTCGGGAAGTCAAAATATGCAAAGTGAAACACAAGAATAATCGAATCCAATATGGTCTCAGAACTTATGAATATAAATAAAACACCTTTTATTTAATTACCATATTGATTACACATTATTCATTGTATATTGTTTCGATTAAACAACTTAATACTTGAATTAAAACAATAGTTATCCCATGCTCCAAACATGCACACTATGTTTTCCTATGGTCCTTTCTTTGTGAAATAGATCAATTGAGCACATCTTCAATGAAACTCATTTCACAATTCCAAATCTTTATTCCTTAGTGTAAGAATACCTAATTCTTGCTAATATAAGACTGTGTTGGGTTCTAACCTTTATGCAATGATCCTTTTGTAAAATCAATGCACCAAAGTCACAGAGACTTAGACAATGAAATTACAAAGTATTCCACTGGAGATTGATAATAAAACAATTCCATGGAAGCGAAGTCTCAAATTCAAGGTACATTCCTTTGAACATCCTTCTTTCATAAAAGTTTCTATCCTACATATAGATTCTTAATATCCAACTCCCATTATGGAAACATTTCCATATTTTCCATATGACAATACATTCTTAATAAAATCCTATCTATTCATAATCATGTCAATATGGTCCATCCATTACTATACTTTCAACTGCCCACAAGCGACCAATCTTAGGCGAACCTCGGATTGTTCTTAGCAATTGTTTAACAACTTTAGTCATATATACAGTTTTGTTCCATTTTCCCTCTTAATGCCCTAGGCATTTGGAAAATTCATAACACATAAATATTATAGCATATGCAATCGATCCTATACCCGAAGCATATGGAATACCATACATAATGTCTCACATAAAGACGTGATACTTGAAAGAACCCCTTTCTATACTTTCATATTTCTGAAAGACCCAAACTTTCATACTTGACAATATAGTTACTCCATAACATGCTACATGCATATTCATAAAATAATATTTTTACATTGATAAAGTCATTACAAAAGATTGGATACAAACCGACTATGTTTTAAGATTTTACATGACTACCCAGGATATTGTAAATCTATACAAACCTAAACCAAAATACAAAAAAAATAATATTACAACTATTCTAAGTCTTCCAACTATATTAGGTGCTTATTGCCTGCATTATGTTAAAACATTGGGAGGGGTAAGCGATAACGCTTAGTGAGTTCAATAATAGATACAATATAACGTTATGCCATATATATACCAATATGGCAGAAGCAAATAGGAGCAAGGAACAACAAAGGCATAATGTGATAAGCTTTCCCTAACAATCATTGATTTGATTCAAAGATATACAATCATCGAGACATAACAATTTCCATACTTGATATACATCAATAACGCTTTGGCCCAAATGGCACAGAAGACATATAACTTCGGATTAACCTTTTGGTAGATTTCAGGTTTTCACGCCCTGTCTAACCATCTGCCAATGCCATAGAATAGAGTCATTCACTTACTGGGGGACATGCTCTACATAGCCAGAGGCTACATACCAGTACCACTGTGAATCTGAGTTCTTAAACTGATCACATGGTCAAAGGTATAGCTTTGCTATCATAAATAGCATAAATAAAAATAACACGGGGAAAATACTCAGGAATATCATTCTACCGAAGCCAAAGTGATGCCTATGTCATACACTTCATGGTCAACGGTTCATACCAATACCCAAGTGATGCCTATGTCATACACTTCAAGTCAGAGGTACAGCCTTGCTATAAAAATAGCGGATACAACAACTCAAGATGATAACATGGAAAAGTACATACCACATATAACACATAACATACAATTGTTCCTATGTATTAAACTCACCGTGAATTAACCGGGGGTCAAAATAATAATTTGGGCAGCACTTCGGCTCTAAATATGACTTTCGTCGTTGAAAACCGAGCTCTGCGAAGGTAGAGCTTCGAAACCGAAAATATAAATTTTTCGGGCTTCTCGGGAATCTCGGGGCGCGTTTCGGGATTTGGAATTAATCCCGGGGCTTCGGGGAAAGCCAAAATACCAAAAATATTGAGAAAGGGTGAAAAATTGGCAATTTCTCCATTTTCCTCGGCAAGGCTCGCATGCCTTGTATTTATAGGGCAAGGGTCGGCCGATCAGAAGGGAGGAGTCAGCAGCAGCGACACGCGGGTACTGTTCATGCGAGGATGAGTCATGGATCGGACACGGGGATTGAGCCGCTGCTCGGACGAATCAGAAGGCGACGCGTCAGCAGATGGGTCTTCGGCTCGGACACGTGGCGCGATGACTCACCGAAATCAGCCTTATCCTTGCGAGATTTCTCGAAAATTGTGCCCCGACCTTCTAAAATCCGTAACTTTTGCATACGGGCTCCGTTTTTGACGTTCTTTATATGCACGCGTAGAGAAAGTTATGTTTTACAACTTTTGTTTAGACTTCGTTGGAAAATTTTGAATTTATTTTTATATTATTATTTTTAACAGACCGGGACTGGTAAATCCGTTAAAAATTCATAACTTCTTCATCCGACGTCCGTTTTCGTCAGACTTTTTATCGTTGTACTGCTAATGACGAGACCTTCGATTCTCGTTTAGGTTGTGTCGGCTAAAAATCACTCGATCTAAAATTCGAGTTTTTAGCTGTCTACTGCTAAGCTGAAACTTGTAAAAATCATAACTTCCTCATACGAAGTCAGATTTTGGCGTTCTTTTTATCAAAATTCTCGGTTTAACGAATACTACGACTTTCATTTAGATCACTAAGGCTAAAAAGTAGTTTATCAAAAACTCACTTTTTACGTCATTCGGCACCGTGCCGGTTTTATCGCGCATCTTCGATTGGTCATAACTTCTTCGTTATAACTCGGATTTCGACGAGGTTTTCGCCTACGTGTTTCTAACGAGATTATCTACAACTTTCAATAATAAAATTTTACTTATTTAAAATTTTATATTTTCGCTAAATTTCACTATTTGACATTTGATTGGAATCTCATAAGACTTCCAATACTTTATGAGTGATTCTAAACATAGTTTTACTTCATTTCTAGTAAAAACTATCTGTTAGAACTCAACACTCAATTTCACATAATATTTCATAATATTTTTAACTTTTTGGATTACATAACACGATTTCAAAACGTGTATGTTACAAATACCTCCTCCTTTTGAGGATTTCGTCCCCGAAATCACAACGATTTGGACAAATGAGGATATTTCGCTCTTATCTCATTCTTATTTTCCCTAAGTATAAATTTATTATCCCGTTTCACCTTGGATAATGGAATCGTTTCATCATACATGCTCAAGCATTTACGTAGATATCTTACATGAAATACATCATGAATACCTGCCAAATCTTCAGGCAATTTCCAAGCGATATGCTTTTTGACTAATTCTCTATATAATTTTGAAAAGTCCAACAAATCTAGGACTCAATCTCCTTTTCTTCTAAAATTTCATAATACCTTTCCACGGGGTTACCTTCAGTATCACCCACTTGGAATTCTATGGATCGTCTCCTCCATTTCTACACAGGTCTTTTGTCGATCTTGGGCTACTTTCATTCTTTCTCGTATAATTTGAATCTTATCAGTGGTGTCTTGAATCATTTCAGGACCACCAAGGATTTTCTGTCCTACATTATGCCAACATAATGGTGTTCACATTTACTACCGAACTCTAAGACACATGCACGAAGCATATCTTCTACTGTTTGGATTGTTCTCTCCGTCTAACCATCGGTCTAGGGATGATAATCTGTGTTGGGAGCAACTCGAGATCCCAATTCACTTTTTATACTAGCCCAAAAGTGAGAAGTGAAGCGAGTATCACGATCGGAAATAATCTTTAGTGGCACACCATGTCTCGCAATGATTTCGTCTAAGTAAACTTACGCGTATTTCTCCAATGGAGCCGTTTCACGTGTGGCGAGAATATATGCACTCTTCATCAGCCGGTCGAAAATTATCCAAATGCTATCATTCATAGTTTTCTTCTCCTCTTTCAAGGTATTAACTGTATAAGCCGGATAAGTAGAATATCCCTTCGATATAAATTTATGAGTTTTTAAGAAAGAAATTTATTATTTTCACCGTAGACATAAATAGAATCCCTCCTTTCGATAGGGGTGCATATCATCTCTTCGTAGCACAAGAGATCTGCGTAGTTCTTTGACAATCGATTCATGTCGAGAATAATATCAAAGATAGGAATTAGGTTAGCAGGAAGATTATAACTTTCAATTCCTATAACATTATCTCTATAGACTTTATCAGCAAGTAATAATATATTTCCTATGTTATCTATGTGAAATGATTGGACAATTGCGTAACAAGCAATTTGAAAAGAATGTGCGAATTTATAAGGCACGAAAGAATCTGAGGCATCATAATCAAATAAGATGTGAGCAGATCTAAAGTTTACGAGAAAATTACTAGTCACAACTTTCGAGTCCTAACTTATTTCCTCCGTGGTAATCTAAAATATACGATTTTTAACTTTTGGTTTGCCAAACAATTGTCAAACTCTTCAAACTTCTTAATTACTAGCGGTGCTCAAACTTGCACCCGCTCATCACTCTCTATTGGGCTTTCGATCCTAATCTTTGAGTTAAAACTCAATTCTCATTGCAGACTCCTGCTCCTTCTTGGTTTATAGACTAAACCCAAGATAAGGTCTTTACTTTTGCTATAACAACAACTCGAATGGTCTTATTCTAATGACCTTTGATTTTATAACGCACAAGACACATAACGAACCAAACTCTTGTATTAGAATCAGATCGAATGAATCAAGCTGATGGAATAAAGAAAATGAAAAAAAAAAGAGTTTGATCAACACGTGGATGCTTTGGAACAGAAAGAATAGCACCACGTATCTCTAATTCGTGCTTTCGGACATACACATCTTTTAGCTTTTGGCACCTCCTCCTTTTGAGTTGGAGTACTCTTTGATTGTTGAACGGAAAACTTGACTCCCCGCCATTTGACTAGTAAGAGTAGGGCGGAAACATTTCTTGTGGCCAGTAACACCACATAGCAAGTCACATCTCTGGCTAATGATTGCTCAATTCTTTAATGAAGATTGTTATATTTCTATCGACTACCTCGACCATTTACTTCTTCAGTATTCCTACTGAAGTGTTGTCACTATATAAGACATGGTTCTCTGAACCAATCAACTCCTTTCGTTGATTTATACTAATCAGACTCGATTCTTTATGACATTAAGATTTGAACGATAATTATCTTCTTAGTCATTACCGAAATGAAGGTAACGACACACATGAATAAAACTGAATCATTTACTAGCTTCTTGATAACCTTGTGACTTTGCCTGATCCAAGCGTGAGTCCTGTGCTTCCAGTAGTATAGGCCTCTACTACTATTCACACCTACTCGTACTCGTCCCAAGTATTGTCTCGCAGTTCCCAAGTCACCATTCAAAAGTTTTCACAAAGCAAATTTTCACACCTAAGTGCGTTCAAACAAGTACATACAACAATTTCTCCTAGACTCAACTAGGGTTTTCGCGTTTCTATCAAACATATATTGGATTACCTATACTCGCCTTCCAGGATTCTTCTCATGCATATACTCGATCTAGAATATTCTAATATTTTTCCATAGGTCGATAGAAATTTTACTTCCATTTCTTCATATAAATTCTTTCTCGGGTAGTGTCTACTCTGCATGACATACTACACCCAAATTTTCCTCTAGTAGTGTAATGACAAATAGTTTCCAACTACTTACATCATCTTCTAACTCATGCAAATCATCATACATATTTGTTGGTTTCATTATCCTTTCATGACATCGTCATTCTTGTATCTCAGTAAGTTTTCTTCTCATGGTTGTATCTTTTAAGTCTACTTCATAGGAGTCTATCCTAAGAAGTCTGCATTATAGCTGCATCTCAGCAAGCTCTACTAGCTTCAACTTGGTTCTCTGTCATTCTTAACTACAACATTTCTTCTCATAGAATAATATGAGTGTATAACTTCTTCAACTAAGTACTCTACCTTACTCTAGCAAGTAAGCCACTCAGCCTTTTCACAACCGAATAACCTATTTCACTATCCCAATCTTGTATGTTAAAGTTAGCTTAACACACAATGGAACTTCCATAAGGATGTGATAGAAGTCAATCATCACTCAGTATTATTAAATACTAAGTCTGAGTATCCTGTATAGGGTTACTACTCGAACTACATACTTCATCACAAAGTCTTGGCCTAATAAGTCTAAAAACTTCATTAGCCTTTTCCTTGATCTTCATTTAATTCTTCTAAATCTTCTACTACATTAATTTCAATACTTTTGAAGTATTTATCACCACCCTCGGTTCTTCCGACTCTATAAACTATCACTGTTTTAATCTGGACAGCGGTTGAACAACTTCATCGGTTATGCCAAAACATTTATCTCATCCAAATGTATTTCAAACGCACATCTTTCTTCCAAAGATGTTATTATATTATCTTACATATTTTAAATGCATAATACCACTTTATAGGTATTAATACACTATTTACGATAACATTCCATATTTATTATTTCACGATATCCTTCGATCGTTTATCAATAAACTTATCAATATCAGTTATCATAAGTATCTTTATTACTTCGAAACATTTCATGTAAATTCTATTACGAAAATTCTTAGAATTCTAAACATAAAATTTTCTAAACCAAGGTCGGCAACAGACCTTAAACTTTCTCAAATAATAGCAATATAGGTATGAAACCTAAAGCATGCTATATTTACTTATCCTTTAGTACATATTAGAATATAAGGCATATCTCCTCTTAATATTCTAGTGCTTACCCCATTAGGTATTCAACCTAAAATATATCAGATACATATTGTATCATCTTCACTTAAAAATTCATATTTAAATCTAGAAATTCTCAAAATTCCTAGTTCACATAAACTAATTCTCTAAAATTTTTGAAGTACTTTAATATCTTACAATACTAGCGTTTATCACTACCCAATACCCCACTTAAGTGTTTCCTATGGTTTGTATCCATATATTTACAATGATTCCAGTTCATATATTGAACTTCCAATAGTTTAAGTCTAAATACCAATCCATGGGATTTAGTTCACTTAAACCACTGCACTGATACCATGATTGAAAGAACCCCTTTCTATACTTTCATATTTCTGAAAGACCCAAACTTTCATACTTGACAATATAGCTACTCCATAACATGCTACATGCATATTCATAAAATAATATTTTTACATTGATAAAGTCATTACAAAAGATTGGATACAAACCGACTATGTTTTAAGATTTTACATGACTACCCAGGATATTGTAAATCTATACAAACCTAAACCAAAATACAAAAAAAATAATATTACAACTATTCTAAGTCTTCCAACTATACTGGGTGCTTATTGCCTGCATTATGTTAAAACATTGGGAGGGGTAAGCGATAACGCTTAGTGAGTTCAATAATAGATACAATATAACGTTATGCCATATATATACCAATATGGCAGAAGCAAATAGGAGCAAGGAACAACAAAGGCATAATGTGATAAGCTTTCCCTAACAATCACTGATTTGATTCAAAGATATACAATCATCGAGACATAACAATTTCCATAATTGATATACATCAATAACGCTTTGGCCCAAATGGCACAGAAGACATATAACTTCGGATTAACCTTTTGGTAGATTTCAGGTTTTCACGCCCTGTCTAACCATCTGCCAATGCCATAGAATAGAGTCATTCACTTACTGGGGGACATGCTCTACATGGCCAGAGGCTACATACCAGTACCATTGTGAATCTGAGTTCTTAAACTGATCACATGGTCAAAGGTATAGCTTTGCTATCATAAATAGCAGAAATAAAAATAACACGGGGAAAATACTCAGGAATATCATTCTAACCGAAGCCAAAGTGATGCCTATGTCATACACTTCATGGTCAACAGTTCATACCAATACCCAAGTGATGCCTATGTCATACACTTCAAGTCAGAGGTACAGCCTTGCTATAAAAATAGCGGATACAACAACTCGAGATGATAACATGGAAAAATACATACCACATATAACACATAACATACAATTGTTCCTATGTATTAAACTCACCGTGAATTAACCGGGGGTCAAAATAATAATTTGGGCAGCACTTCGGCTCTAAATATGACTTTCGTCGTTGAAAACCGGGAGTTTTCTTGAAAACCGGGCTCTGCGAAGGTAGAGCTTCGAAACCGAAAAGATAAATTTTTCGGGCTTCTCGGGAATCTCGGGGCGCATTTCGGGCTTTGGAATTAATCCCGGGGCTTCGGGGAAAGCCAAAATACCAAAAATATTGAGAAATGGTGAAAAATTGGCAATTTCTCCATTTTCCTCGGCAAGGCTCGCATGCCTTGTATTTATAGGGCGAGGGTCGGCCGATCAGAAGGGAGGAGTCAGCAGCAGCGACACGCGGCAGCAGCAGAGCGAAGCAGGTGGCAGGCTGCGAGGCCTCGCTTCGGACGGGTGTGCGAGGCGCGTCGGAAGGCTACTGGTCGCGAAGTTGGTCGAATCCGGAAGCGACACGGATTGAGCCGCTGCTCGAACGAATCAGAAGGCGACGCGTCAGCAGCTGGGACTTCGGCTCGGACACGTGGCGCGATGACTCACCGAAATCAGCCTTATCCTTGCGAGATTTCTCGAAAATTGTGCCCCGACCTTCTAAAATCCGTAACTTTTGCATACGGGCTCCGTTTTTGACGTTCTTTATATGCACGCGTAGAGAAAATTATATTTTACAACTTTTGTTTAGACTTCGTTGGAAAATTTTGAATTTATTTTTATATTATTATTTTTAACAGACCGGGACTGGTAAATCCGTTAAAAATTCATAACTTCTTCATCCGACGTCCGTTTTCGTCAGACTTTTTATCGTTGTACTGCTAATGACGAGACCTTCGATTCTCGTTTAGGTTGTGTCGGCTAAAAATCACTCGATCTAAAATTCGAGTTTTTAGTTGTCTACTACTAAGCTGAAACTTGTAAAAATCATAACTTCCTCATACGAAGTCAGATTTTGGCGTTCTTTTTATCAAAATTCTCGGTTTAACGAATACTACGACTTTCATTTAGATCACTAAGGCTAAAAAGTAGTTTATCAAAAACTCACTTTTTACGTCATTCGGCACCGTGCCGGTTTTATCGCGCATCTTCGATTGGTCATAACTTCTTCGTTATAACTCGGATTTCGACGAGGTTTTCGCCTACGTGTTTCTAACGAGATTATCTACAACTTTCAATAATAAAATTTTACTTATTTAAAATTTTATATTTTCGCTAAATTTCACTATTTGACATTTGATTGGAATCGCATAAGACTTCCAATACTTTATGAGTGATTCTAAACATAGTTTTACTTCATTTCTAGTAAAAACTATCTGTTAGAACTCAACACTCAATTTCACATAATATTTCATAATATTTTTAACTTTTTGGATTACATAACACGATTTTCAAAACGTGTATGTTACAATACTTTACCAGTCTCTTGCTATAACATTTCCATATATAGAATTTCCTTGATGTTGAACCATTCCAACATAACATTCATATATATCCTTGACTAAATTTGATTAAAATCTCAATGTAAGCTTTTATAATTGAAATGAAGTATGAATTCCTCTCCCTTAATATAGCAAAACAACTTTTTCAAACTCTGCAACTTTGCGAATTGAAACTTTTGTTTTCTATAATTAACATTGCTAACTCGCAACACTTACCATAATAATTATGCTCCCACTAGCATAATAATTATTATCTTACTAGCATAACACTTATGCTCCCACTAGCTTTGTCATGTACCCATAAATCAGTTGGACTTCTAGAAATCAATACTTATTGACTTCCTTACAAAAGTTCAGATTTCTGATACGAGATGCTTCGATAAGACTTTATCTAGGCTTCTCAAACTCATAAACTTTTCCTTATATAGTTCACATTTGTGTCTAAACAATTTTAGAACTTACAACAATAAGTCTGAAATGTTTAGACCTTTTTCTATTTCTCACAATTCGAACTATGAAGAGGGATGTCGTAATCATAATCGAATTTCAGAATGAAAATATCACAAATTCTATCTTCTTAAAATCTACTTAGTGAAAGTGTTTCCTCACAATCATTTTCATGAATTGGAGAGAAACCTTATGACACTTTAATTTTTATGGTGTATGTGTTCCTATCCATGTGAATTTGTCAAAACCATAATCACAAGACAAGGTTAGTGACAAATCCAAACTCATATGGATTGAACTTGTTCAATCTTAATTTCTTGCCACTTGGCAGCACGAGGGCCTACCATTGCTTCCAAGTTGTTATACATACAATTGAGCGCTCATAGAACTCACATGCATAGTCAACTTTAACTGGAATGGGCATAGAAACAAGAATATGTCAACACGATAGGTTACAAACCTCAAGTCGTGTGCTAGTGATTAACAATAGGACTCTTGATTAGTTCTTGAAGCTATTCAAGATCCTTAAGACTCCCATTGACCTCTTGACATATAAGATTCACTTTGTCAAGGAACATTACTTAACAAAAAAAAATTCAAGAGTTAGTGCGGTTTCTTATCACGACAAACACTTCACACAATTGGTCTTAGTTGGTCTTTGTCTTATCCAACACATCACAACTTACCAATTTGAAATGCACATGAGTAAGAAACATTTTACTCTACATTTAATGAGTGTTATAAACCTTTCTTAAGATTATGTCACTCAAGGCTCGATCTTGGAGTACGACTCTAAGACTTGATTTTGGAACTAAGTATGATTTATCTTCTTGATTTAACCATTTCAACAATTCACGATTCCTCTTCTTAGCCATACAAATGTACTAAGATGTCCTTAGAGGATCAATTGTGATATGGTTCCATAATGACTAAGATGATCGTAAAACACGATACTCAAGTACTCTCCCTTCTTTTCAGATCGAAGAAACTTTTATCTTTCTCCCTAATTTGATTCTTCTTATCCGTTCTGCTATACATTGAAACTTTTTCAATGATTCAGAATTACACTTAATCTTGTAAGTATAACCATATTTACTAAAATTTTAGTAAATCATGACGAATAGTCTTATCGTTCTTTGTGGTGGACCTGACCAGCGCACAACCAAGTATACCCAATCCCCTAGTCCTTCACTTGACTCACATATATGTTGGATTTGGTGTCTAAGCCCATAACTATAACTGGGATGTACTTGACCCGATTGTAGCATGGTCCTTTTTGGGTTGCCTTCACCAGTGCAATTTGATAGGATGAATTTTGAGAATAAGGTTATTTATGATTTATTAATATGTTACAAGTATAATATATTAATATGAAATCATATTATTTAATTAGTATTGATCAAGAATTAATTTGGAATTAATTTAGTGATCAAAAGAGACTAATTAAATATATGGGGAATGATTGTGTAAATCAATGATTCTAATAGTGTGGGCTAATGATCCATGGTTATTTAGGATGGGCTAAACCAATGAGATAATCCATGGATAGTCCATGGAGGTTAACCCATGGAGCCTAAGTATATGAAAGGTCGTTAGGGTTTACAAAGTGTAACCCTAGCATTTTTCACAATATAAATAGAGTCCCCTAGAGCCAAAATCGGTTGCCCCATCATTCCAAGAGATTGATACACGATTTTGAGCTTGCTAACCTATTCTCTCAAGCCTCCTCTTCCATTTGGTGTTTGTAAAACAATAGAGGCATCACACTTGAGGTGCTCAAGCTTTCAAAGGTCAAGAACTATAAGTCCTTCTAAAAGGTATGTCATCTAACTAGATGTTGTATTCAAATTTTCAATTGTATGCTAGTTAGGACAATGCTTTGGAAAATTGAAAATATGCATGTATAATTAGAGAAAACATAGATCCAAAGCATTTAGGGTTGCATGTGCACCATAGGAGTGTTATAGTGCTTAAAACCCAACAGTGGTATCAGAGCCTAGGATTGTTTTCTATTATATTTGATGCTTACTAGTTTTTTAAAGCTGAAAAAGTCGAATTTCTGGCCTCTGACGGCTGAACTCGCCGAGTCCATGAATTGACTCGACGAGTCCACTCAGTAAAAGAGCAACTCGACGAGTCCAGTTCATGCACTCGTCGAGTAGCAGGCTCTGGTTGCAGAATTTCGAGTTTCTTGGCCTGGTTTGGATTGGGAACACTACTACAAACTGTTTTGGATCATTGGAAATGTTTTTTATGATATGGTAGTGCTTGTACTCATCCAACCACAAGATAATTGTCAAAGTTTTAAAATAATTATTGTTTTTATATGATAAACAAAATTGCTTTCAAATTTTTGACTTGAAATTATCTTGATTATGAGTTTAGTTAGATTATGAATTATGTGATAATTTTAGTTGTTAGAAAATTAATCTAAATGAATTTTAATGACCTCCATAACTTATCCTCAAGTTATGGAAAATGAAAAGTCTCATACATTAAAATGATATTAAACTCATATGTTATGAAAATGAAAGGACAATTGTCAAATATTAAGATAATATGTTAATTATTTGTATTATTTGATATGAATTGCCTTGCTACATGAGTTAGATTAGATCAATAGAATATTATATGATAATTTTTCCTTGTTAGAATTGATCTAAATATTCTTTAATGAGTTCCATAACTTGTCCTTAAGTTATGGAACATGAAAAGTCTTTTCATAAATGTTTTTAATGAACTCCATAACTTGTCCTCAAGTTATGGATTATCAAGAGTTTTTTCATAAAACACACATTAAACTCATAAGTTATGGATATGAAGAGTTTTGAAAAGTTTCAAAACTTGTCCTCAAGTTTTGGAATTTGTAAAGTCTGACTTTTGAAACATTTAAATTCCAAATCTTAAAATTTTAAAAGTTTAAAATTCAACCCTTATACTTTATAATATTAAAAGTTAATACTTATATATATGTAAAAGACAAGTCAGTCTTACCGTTAGTAGGTCTCATTCACGAATCCGGTCTATAAGGGGGTATAAGGTTACTGCCTATAAAATGGCAGTTTAATGGGTGTCCACTCTCACCCACCGCTTCCTTGACTAGTGGAGGGTCGTTAGCCGAACGGGTAGGATATGACATTAATTCTCCCTCATTAAAAGTATAATGATAAAAATAAATAAAGTAACTAAACTTTTATTCAATTCCCAATCCTAGTTACTTTAGGAAAATGTGAAAATGGTGCTAATCCATGAAATTGCACTTTGCACCCTGTTAAGTCGTTAGTGGAGCGTGTCTGGTTAACCGCCACACTAATCTGGGACTGACAGTGTGTGGCAAAAGGTAGCTTAATGTTAATCATATATCAATGGAGCGTGTGTGGTTAACCGGCACATTGAATAGGTGATTGGTAACATTGGGTGTACCAAGCTAATTTGCATGGTTATTCACACCTTGTTTGTGATCATCGGCATCCCAGTCACAAACTTGAAGGGCACAATCGAGATTTAAAATGCAATTGAAATGTTCAATTAATCTCAAAGATCTAGGAATTTCAAAACAATTAAAACTTAATAATTTATTTCGTTTTTCATGGTGGAAATTGGTAAATCGTCATTTACCTACCTTCAAATATTTTACAATTGGATTACGGCATCCCTCTTCGCAATTGTAAAATATTGTGTTGGGTCATAGCCTTAATTTTTCGTTTTTGGGTGTTATATTACGGGATTAAATCAACTAACTTGAATTTCTCTCTTATAGATGTCTAGGTCAGACAACTATGGTCTTCCCGAATCTGTTGGAAAAAGCTTTCCACATGAAGATGATATTCCACAATATCATACTTCACTTCCTCCACCTCCTCCAATAATTCTCCCTGACCCACATGTTCGAAGACTTGGAAAGTTCAAGATCACTCAAGCCCTATTGGCTAGCAAACACCAAGATGGAAGGTCTATGTGTGCACATGTTTTGGAGATGAAGTCACAAATTGACAGGCTGGGAATGTTAGGAGTCGTTGTGTCGAGGAAGTTGGCTGTTGACTTGGTTCTTCAGTCACTTCCCTAGTCGTATAGTCAGTTTGTTAAAGACTACTATATGACAGACCGCGACATGTCCCTTATCGATCTTACATATTTTCTAATTTTTGCTGAATCAGTAATGATTTGGTGCACTGGTAATGCAAATTTGATTGGAAGATCTACTTCCCAAACTTCCATGGACATTGACAATGGAAACATTGGAAGTCCATAAAATATTTCTCTTTCCGAGAGAAAGGTAAAGGCTAAGTCTGAGATTGTCCCGTGTACCATTCCCAAAGAGTCCATTTGTTTCTATTGTTAAAGAGAAGGGGCATTGGTTGCGAAGCTGCCCTAACTACCTAAGAGATCTAAGAGCTGGTAAATTCAAAAAGGTTTGACTCTGCTTCAGGTAAGTTCAATATCTAACTCTGTTAAGTTCCTACTTATATATTCTTATTACATGATGTAAAGTTACATTTTGATGTTTTGCAGAATCAAAGAGAAATAAGGAAGCTTAATGGAAATAGTAAGGCTGAATCTGATCGCGAAGAGATGGATTTCGATCGCATGGTTCGATGATCGGATTTTTGAGCTGCTTAAGAGTTATGATAGATTGCTTAGAAATTTGTAATAACATAGTTTTTATATGTAATTGCATTGTAAGGAAAAGTTTTTCCGCATTTTATAAATAATTTTTTTTTTGATTTTATCTTATCTTATATCTCCTTACAATGGCATTTGTGGAAAATTGATGTTTGTATTTTTAACAATATGGATTTTATTCTTTTGTTTGTGGTAATGTCTAAATTTACCAAATAAGGAAATATTCTCATCACCCAAGTTTCAATTGGACAGAAACTTGGGATCATGCAACTTGTATTGTATGATGAATGAGAACCTGCATCTTTGGGAAATTAGGACTAATTCCTTGTTCACATGTAAATGTGAGTTAAGTGAAGGATTAGGGGATCGGGTACACTTGGATGTGCGCTGGTCTAGTCCACCACAAAGAACGATAAGACTATTCATTATGGTTTATTAAAGTTAGTAAATATGGTTATGCTTACAAGATTAAGTATAATTCTGAGTCATTGAAAAGTCTCAATGTATAGCAGAATGAATAAGAAGAATCAAAGTTGGTAGAAAGATAAAAGTTTCTCCAATCTGAAAAGATGGGAGAGTAATTGAGTATCGTGTTTTATGATCATCTTAATGATTATAAAAACCATATCACAATTTGATCCTCTAAGGACACCATAGTGCATTTGTTTGGCTAAGAAGAGGAATCGGGAATTGTTGAAATGGTTAAATCAATTAAGATGATTCATACTTCGTTCCAAAATCAAATCGTAGAGTCATACTCCAAGATTGTATATTGAGTGACATATCAACGAATGTAGAGTAAAATGTTTTCTACTCTTGTACATTTGAAATTGGTAAGTTGTGATGTTTTGGATAAAACAAAGACCAACTAAGACCAATTGTGTGAAGTGTTTGTCGTGATAAGAAACCGCACTAACTCTTGAATATTTGTTTGTCAAGTAATGTTTCTTGACAAAGAGAATCTTATATGTCAAGAGGTTAGTAGGAGTCTTAAAGGTCTTGAAAAGTTTCAAGAACTAATCAAGAGTAAACTTATTGTTAATCACTAGCACACGACTTGAGGTTTGTAACCTATCGTGTTGACATATTCTTCTTTATGTGCCCATTCCAGTTAAAGTTGACTATGCATGTCAGTTCTATGAGTACTCAATTGTTTGCATAACAACCTGGAAGCAATGGCAGGCCCTTGTGCTGCCAGGTGGCAAGAAATTAAGATTGAACAAATTCAGTCCATATGAGTTTGGATTTGTCACTAACCTTGTCTTAAGATTATGGTTATGACAAATTCACATGGATAGGAACACATACACCTTAAAAATCTAAGTGTCATAAGGTTTCTCTCCAATTCATTAAAATGATTGCGAGGAAGCGCTTTCGCTAAGTAGATTTTAAAGAGTTAGCAATTGTGATATTTGCATTCTCAAATTCGATTATGACTACGACATCCCTCTTCATAGTTCGAATTGTGAGAAATGGCAAAAGGTCTAAACATTTGAGACTTATTGTTGTAAGTTCTAAAATTGTTTAGACACACATATGAGCTTTCTAATTAAGGTGTGTCAGAAATCTGAACTTTGGTAAGAAAATAAATAAAGTATTGATTTCTAGAAGTCCAGCTGATTTCTGGATTTATGTCACAACTAGTGGGAGCATAAATGTTATGTAAGTAACAAAATAATTGTTATGCTAGTGGGAGCATAATTATTATGGTAAGTGTTGCAAGTTAGCAATGTTAAATATAGAAAACAAAGTTTTCAATTCGCAAAGTTGCAAGGTTGAAAAGTTGTTTTGCTATAATTAAGGGAGAGGAACTTATACTTCATTTCAATTCTAAAAGTTTAGATTGAGAATTTAATCAAATTTAGTCAAGGATATACATGAATACCATGTTGAAATGCTTCAACATTGGAAATTCTATATATCGAAATATTGTAGCAAAAGACTGGTCAAGTATCATGTCTTTATGTAAGACATTATGAATCGTATCTCATATGCTTTAGGTATAGGATCGATTGCATATGCTATAATATTCATGTGTTCTATTTTTCCAAATGCCTAGGGCATTAAGAGGGAAAAATGACTAGAACTGGATATGACTAAAGTTATTAAACAACTAAGAACAATCCAAGGTTCGCCAAAGATTGGTTGGTTATGGATAGTTGGAAGTATAGTAATGGATGGACCATATTGACATTATTTAGACAAGATTCTATTAACAATGAGTTGTCATATGGAAATTATGGAAAAGTTTCCATAATGGGAGTTGGATATCAAGAATATATGAGTAAGTTAGAAACTTTTATGCAAAGAAGGATGTTCAAAAGAATGTACTTTGAATTTGAGACTTCATCTCCATGGAATTGTCTTGTAACAATCTCCAAAGGAATACTTTGTAATACCGTTGGTCAACTCTCTGTGACTTTTGGTACCTAGAAATTACAAAATGAATCTTTGCATAATAGTTTAGAACTAACACATTCTAATAGTGGCAAGAATTTGGTATTCTTACACTTAAAGATTTGGAATTGTGAAATGAGTTTAATTGGAAATCAAATTGATTTATTTCACAAAGTAAAGACCATAGGTAAACATAGTGTGCATGCTTGGAGCATGGGATAACTATTGTTTTAATTCAAGTATTAAGTTGATCAATCGAAACATTATACAATGAATAATGAGTAATTTATATGGTGATTAAATAAAAGGTGTTTTATTTACGCTCAAAAGTTTTGAGGCCATATAGGACTAGTATTATTCTTGTGTTTCACTTTGCATGTTTTGACTTCCAGAATAATAAGATTTATTCAAACTATCCACAGTCGATCATACGTTGGAAGTAAGTATGAAAGAAGACTGTCATGAGTTGGCTTGTAGATTGTCTAAGGAGTTAGACATAGCAAAAGTTTGCTACACCATTCATGAGTGCTCCTGAAATAAGATTTGAGTATTGGATTCAACCCGCGTGCACTTGAATCACTTCATGGAATTTATCACGAGTGATCGTGAGACGATAATATCATATAGTCTTCAAACTAAGATATATGAGTTGTTGACTACGAGTTGGTTGTGCATTGATGATACGAAAACGCATCAATAACTTGATGTTATAAAGCGTATCAGTGTGCATGATTTAATGAGTAGTTAGTACAAACATATAATGTCGAAGTTTGTCTATTCCTTTTATCTTAAGAGTATTAAAAGCGAAATCTAGGGCCCCTCGATGATTCTGTATTGATTATGTGTCGGGCATGGTCAGAACTAAATTGATGTGTTCAGTTAAGTTCTATGTCAAACAAATCGGTAATCGGGAAACAAACTGTTGGACAATAAGTATGACATTGTTTCATGTATTTGTCCAGCTGATATCTTGAGAACAGAGGATTATATGATCCCTTATCTAAAGAACGAGTCACTGTCTAGGTCAGAGTTCAACAGCGGCTTTTGAAATTTTACGATTGCTAAGTCGGAATCTAGAGTTACATTGGCAGTTATAGTTATTAAACTATTCCAAGTGGGACACTGTTGGATTTGATGTCTAAGCCCATAACTATAACTGGGATGTACTTGACCTAATTGTAGCATGATCCTTTTTGGGTTGCCTTCACCAGT
Source organism: Lactuca virosa (assembly GCF_052849685.1). Taxonomy (NCBI): domain Eukaryota; kingdom Viridiplantae; phylum Streptophyta; class Magnoliopsida; order Asterales; family Asteraceae; genus Lactuca; species Lactuca virosa. The sequence continues at coordinate 265,240,781 of NC_136427.1, forward strand.
GCAATTTGATAGGATGGATTTTGAGAATAAGGTTATTTATGATTTATTAATATATCACAAGTATAATATATTAATGTGAAATCATATTATTTAATTAGTATTGATCAAGAATTAATTTGAAATTAATTTAGTGATCAAAAGAGACTAATTAAATATATGGTGATTGATTGTATAAATCAATGATTCTAATAGTGTGGGCTAATGATCCATGGTTATTTAGGATGGGCTAAACCAATGAGATAATCCATGGATAGTCCATGGAGGTTAACCCATGGAGCCTAGGTATATGAAAGGTCATTAGGGTTTAAAAAGTGTAACCCTAGCATTTGTCACACTATAAATAGAGTCCCCTAGAGCCAAAAATCGGTTGCCCCATCATTCCAAGAGAGTGATACACGATTTTGAGCTTGCTAACCTATTCTCTCAAGCCTCCTCTTGCATTTGGTGTTTGTGAACCAATAGAGGCATCACACTTGAGGTGCTCAAGCTTTCAAAGGTCAGGAACTACAAGTCCTTCTAAAAGGTATGTCATCTAACTAGATGTTTTATTCAATTGTTTAATTGTATGCTAGTTAGGACAATGCTTTGGAAAATTGAAAATATGCATGTATAATTAGAGAAAACATAGATCCAAAGTATTTAGGGTTGCATCTGCACCATAGGAGTGTTATAGTGCTTAAAACGCAACAATATACATGTGAACAAGGAATTAGTCTTAATTTCCCAAATATGAAGATTCTCATTCATCACACAATACAAGTTGTTCTCATTTATCACACAATACAAGTTGCATGATTCCAAGTTTATATCCAACTGAAACTTGGGTGATGAGAATCTTTCCGTATTTGGTAAATCTTGACACTACCACAAACGAAAGAATCAAATCCACTTTCCAATATTGCTATCAATGGAAACATATAAACAAAAATTTTCACAAATGCCATTGCAAAGAAACTTAAAATAAGACAAAAATCAAAAAATTTTCTTTATTTATAAAAGTGCGGAAAACTTGTCCTTACAATGCAAATACAAATGAAAAGTATGTTGTTATCTATTCCTAAACAATCTATCATAACTATTAAGCAGCAGCTGAAAATTCTAATCATCGAACCATGAGATCGAAATCCATCTCTTCACGATCAGAATCAACTTACTCTTCCTTTAAGCTTCCTTTCTTTTCTTCGATCCTACAAAACATCAAAATGTAATTACATTACATCATGTATTAATAATATCCAAATAGGAACTTAATAGAGTTAGATAGTGGGCTTACCTGAAGTAGAGTCAAACATTTTGACTTTACCATCCTTGCGATCTTTCAGGTAAATATGGTAGCTTCGCAACCAATGCCCCTTCTCTTGGCAATAGAAACATATGGACTCTTTGGAATGGTACACGGGACTATCTCAGACTTAGCTTTCTCTTTACCATTTGGTCAAATGACTTGACCATGTCCGATCCCTTTCCATTGGAAAGAGAAAGCTTTTCTGGACTTCCAATGTTACCATTGTCAATGTCCATGGAAGTTTGGTGAGTAGATATTCCAATCAAATTTGCTTTACCATTGCGCCAAATCATTGCTCATTCAGCCGCAATTAGCAAATAGGTAAGATCGATAAGGGTCATGTCGTGGTCTGTCATATAGTAATCCTTAATGAACTCACTATATGAATCAGGAAGTGATTGAAGAACCCAGTTAACAACCAACTTCCTCGATACAACGACACCCAACATTCCCATCCTATCAATGTGTGACTTCATCTCCAAGACATGTGCACACATAAACCTTCCATCTTGGTGTTTGCTAGCCAATAGGGCTTGAGTGACCTTGAACTTGTGGGTTAGGGAGAATTATTGGAGGAGGTGGAGGAAGAGAAGTTCCACTACAGCACGAAGAAGGGATTAATCTTTCACCTCGATCGTCTTGTGGAATATCATCTTTATAAGGAAATTTATATTCAAAAGATTCGGGAAGACCATAGTTGTCAGAACTAGACATCTACAAGGGAGAAATTCAATTCGGTTGATTTATGTCCTTAATATAACACCCAAATGAAATATTAAGGCTAGGACCCAACACAATATTTTACAATTCGGAAGAGGGATGTCGTAATCCAATTGCAAAATATTGGAAGGTAGGTAAATGACGATTTATCAATTTCCACCATGAAAAACGAAATTGATTATTAAGTTTTAAATGAATTGAAATTCCTAGATTCTTTTGAGATTTATTGAACTTTTCAATGGCATGTTTAATCTCGATTATGCCCTTCAAGTTTGTGACTGGGATACCGAGGATCACAAACACGGTGTGAATAATCATGCAAATTAGCTTGGTACTCTCGATGTCATTTATCACCTAATCAATGTGCCGGTTAACCACACACGCTCCATTGATCTATGAAAAACATCGAGCTACCCTTTGCCACCCTTGTTAGTCCAAGTTAGTGTGCCGGTTAACTATACACGCTCCACTAACGACCTGGCAAGGTGCAAAGTGCAATATCATGGGTTAGCATCAAATTCACATTTTTCCTAAAGTAACTAAGATTGGTAATTTATAAAATATTTAGTTACTTTATAATTCATTATACTTTTAATGAGGGTTTAGTGTCCTATCATACCCGTTTGGCTAACGACCCTCCACCAGTCAAGGAAGCGGTGGATGAGAGTGGACACCCATTAAACCACAATTTTATAGGTAGTCTCCTTATACCCCCCTTATAGACCGGCTTCGTGAATGAGGCCTACTAACGGTAGGACTGACCCTTTACTTATACATATATAATATATTAAACTTTTAATTTTATATAGTATAAGAGTGTATTTTAAACTTTTAAAATACTAGATGGTTTAATTCATTAATAAATTATACTTCTTAATTTAATTAAACTTAAACCATGTCATTATGAAATTATTAATTCTCTTTTAATTAAACACTTTTATTAATTTAATAAAGTCCATAAGGTGTAATTGAACTATTCAAAGCATCTAGGTTATTAAAAAATTCAAAATTAAAACTATTTAATTAATTGTTAAGTTATGAACCCTAGAGTTGCATCTTTTGAAACCTTTCAATTACAAGAGTTAATATTTTCAAAATTTGAGACTTCTCGAATACCAAAACTTGAGGACAAGTTTTGTAACTCTTTAAAACCTTTTGGTTTTCCATAACTTATGAGTTAATGTGATTTTTTTTATGAAAAAACTTTTCATGTTCCATAACCTGAGGACAAGTTATTGAGAACTTTAAAAAACATTTAAGATCAATTTTACCAAGCACAGTTATCATGTAATTTTTCATGATCTAAATTAAGTCATATAGCAAGGCAATTCATATCAAATAATACAAATAGTTATCTTATTATCTTAAAATTTGACAATTGTCGTTTCATTGGACGAGGATCATCATTACCAAATCAGAAAATACATATTTTATAATTACAAAACATTTTGTGGTAATGATCCTAAACCAATTCTGGCCAAAAACTCGAAATTCTGCAACCAGAGGCATAAACTCGTCGAGTGCATGATCATGACTCGTCGAGTTGCCCTTTTACTGAGTGGACTCGTCGAGTCAGCCAGTGGACTCGGCGACTTCATCAGTCAGAGGCGAGAAAATCGATTTTTTTCAACTTTGAAAAATAACAAGCATCAAATATAATAGAAAATAATCATAGGCTCTGATACCACTATTGGGTTTTGTATACTACAACATCATATGGAGCACATACAATCCTAATTGCTTTGTATCTATGTTTTCTCTAATTATACATGCAATATTGTTTCCAAAGCATGAAGCCTACAACTAGCATACAATTGACATAAACAACATAGAATTGAGTTATAGAATTACCTCTTTGTTGTAGCTTGTAGTGTTGGCCTTTAAGAACTTAGCACCTCAAATGTGATGCCTCAAATGGTTCACAAACACCATGAACAAATATAGGACTTTTAAGAGAGAATATGGAGCACTAAAATTCGGCTATGCTTCTCCAAGAATACATGTTCAACCAATTTTAGGCCAAAGGGGTGTCATATATATAGTGTAGGAATCCAAGAGTCATGGGTAAACCCTAATCCATACACTTGGGTTATGATCCATATTTCATGTGGGCTAACTCTTCATGGATACTTACATAAAACTTAGCCCAACATGGATCAATAGCCCAAACATTATATGTATCATTGATTTACATAATCAGTCCCCGTTAATTTAATTAGTCTCTTTTGATCACTAAATTAATTCCAAATTAAAACTTGATCAATACTAATTAAATAACATGATTTCATATTAATATATTAGAACTTATAATATATTAATAAATCATAAATAACCTCTTCTCAAAAGTCTATCCTATCAAATTGCTCTGGTGAAGGCAACCCAAATGGACCATGCTACTCCCGGGTCAAGTACATACCAATTATAGTTATGGGCTTAGACACCTAATCCAACAGTTGCAACCTTGATACACTCTTGATGAAGAATCCCATGTTCGTTGGCGATAGAAACCGCAACGGACACTCCAACTCGCTAAGGTTCAGATCAAATTCCCTATTAAAAGACCAAGACACAAAGGACCGACTCGTGCCCGAGTCGAATAACACAAGGAAAGGAAAACAATTCACTAAGAATGTACCAGTAAAGACGTCTGGCGTTGCCCTGGCCTCCTCTGCTGTGAGTTGAAAAGCGCGACCTCGAGCCCTCGGGGGCTCCATCCTGCTTTGGCTCCCATCGGTGATCCTCAGAGTAGCCGACGTTGGAGCCTGCGCAGGTCTAGGAGTAAGAAATGGGCATTTGGCCTTCATATGGCCCACCTAGTCACAGTGATAGCAAATCATGGTGCTCGGTACTGGAGCTTGCTGACGGCAATCCTTGGTGTAGTGCCCCTCCTTGCCATATTTGTGGCAACCATGTGAAGATCGACAAACACCCTCAGGAACCTTGCTGCACTTACCACAAGTGCGGCCCTTTTGCCCTCCAGTCCTCGAATCAGCGGGCTTGAACCGCTTCGTCACAGGTTGTTTCTTAATTGGAGCCTTCCCCCGCTCTCTCACTTGGAGCTCCATCTCAATCTCCCACCTCCTCGCGGCCTCCTGTAGCTCCACAAGTGTACCATAGCATTGTATGGATACAAACTAGAGTATATCCATCTTGAGCATGCTCAAATATTGGGTCATTTAAGCTTGCTCAGAAGCAGCAAACTCAGGAAAAAACCTAGCTCTCTCTGTAAACATCTTGGTGATCTCAGTCACTAACTCAGTCCCTTGTCTTAGATCCAAATACTCCTGATTCAGCCTCTCCCGCTCCACTAGTGGAACATATCTCGAGCGGAACATCTCAAAGAACCGCTCCCAAGACACGGCAACGCTCTGATCCGTAGTGTATGAGCTAGTCACCAACCTCCACCAGTTCATCGCTCCAGACCGAAGAGGTTCAGAGCGCACTTAACCTTCTGGTCAGCTGGGTAGGAGCAAGTAAAGAAACATCTCTAAACATCTAACAACCACCTCATAGCAATAATCGAATCCTGAACCCCATCAAACATTGGGAGTATCATATTTTTGAAGTCCCGATACTGGAAGGCTCTCCCCGCGTCAATCCCCGCAGCAGCGATGGTCGCGGTAGCTGCAACAGCAGCAGCCTCAGAAAGTGCAGTGTATCGGTCATCAAAGAACTCCATCATGGCGGTCTTGATAGACCCAAACAACTATAGTATCTGCCCCCGGACAATAGAAACAACCTCAACATGAATCATCTCCCTAACCTGGTCCTCAGTCAGCCCTGGCCTATCCTGGCCACTCGATCCAACTCCTTACTGAAATCTCCTCGTAACCACCATACTAAAAATAAACCAGAAAATATCAGATGAGGCTCATTTCATACCACATGATCTATTCCATACAACAAAACCCTAAGGGTTGTGACTTCCCTGCTACGTGTACGGGTCCTATGCTTACAGTAGTACGGAGCCATACTACCTTCCGCACCTACCCATATTTGTCTCAGAAGATCATCACAACAGCCCTAACAACACATACTAGAATACGCATATATCCTATTCTCACTTCCTAGAGAAAGGCTGGACATTCCTCAACTGGCCGGATGACCCCACATAACTCATCCATGAAACTTCCACCAACCCTGCAACACTCGTGTATGCTAATCATACATAACACTGGATCCTATAGACAGTCGAATACCTGATTCTACCCTAAGCCCTTCATCAAACAAGAATAGGAAAGAAGGCTAAACCAAACATTATCAGGCTATAGAATCTTAGTTATGTACAACTATGATGCATACACTAAGCCACTACAGTAATGATGTCAACTCCATACAAGAAAGAAACCCTAGGCTTTCAGGCATCAATTATCAGACAATTCTATCATGCATTCCTGAAGATCCCTAGCCTGTCACTACCATGTTGTTCTATCATAAACATAATAGCAAATAACAGTGTGGGTAATTTGGGGTATATTTTATTGCTCCATCTGTTCGTACACATCGCATCTTCCTTGTTTACATTTGAAAACAATTTTTGAAAATTAGTTAAAAAAAACTTTTGTAGTTCCCTAGTTTGAGTCTGGATTCACACTAATGCTCATCCAATTCTCTCAGACCAAGGCTTTGATACCACCTTGTAACACTCCAAAAATAACAATAAATTTAAAACTTTTAAAATCAACCATTCATCAACATTGCTTACAAAGTAGTCATTGTTTCAAAAGCGTTATTTTAAATCAATGTTTTCCCCAAGACCTAGATACATAAAACAGGAAGTTATGTACGATCACGCCTTCTCCTTCCCACGATGCTCAGAAGTACTTGAAACCATAAACTAAAACTGTAAGCCAAATCTTATTGAGTTCCCCCAAAGTACCACCATACAAACATATAATCAAACAGATAATAGGTCCACAACCTCCGGTTGGATTACCCCTGGCCCATAACCTTTCGGTTGGAATGCCCCGGCCCACAACCTTTCGGTTGACTTGACCAATATATAACGGGTCCACAACCTCCTATTTGGATTACCCCCGGCCCACAACCTTCCGGTTGGAATGCCCTGGCCCACAACCTTTCGGTTGGAATTCCCCGGTCTGTTGACTTACAGAACAAAGCAGTACAGTCTCAACCCCACCATACCATGTCGACATATACATAACAAATAACATTTATCCAACATCAGATAATCATATAACCAGTTAACAGACTAGCAGAAAGATTTATAGATCACTACTGTATAGCAACATCCTATATACCAGGATACATAACTAAAGGGGCCGTCACAGGTGCCTTCGACCCAAAAGAACAGTGAGGAACTCACCTCACAGCCTGAACGATAGCTTATAATGTCTCGGCTCCAAATCTTAGCACTATCCATCACCTATCCATCAAAAGCGATCAATTCTCAAACACAATCCAAAAATACCCAAAATACCCTTAGGTAAATCTTAGTCAAAATCTTGGTCAAAGTCAACAGCCCTTAATGCCAAATATCCATCCTCACGTCGTGACTAGACCTTGGTCACTTCGTGATAGTCCACTCCATCCGATTCCAACTCGACTCGACCCCACCTAGCTAACTCAGTCATAGAAATCACCTGAGATGACATCACGACATGGGCACCAACTCTCACATAGTGAGCTCCAAGGATCTTAACAAAAAACAGGGGTTATTCGAATCTCACGTCGTGAGCATCGTCTGAAGCTAAAAGTCACCATTTTAAGTCTTTTTTCTATTAAGTCCTCGAATCCATCTTATCCAGAAGTTAAAGGGGACTCCTAAAGTCCCTAAAAATGTTTCCTTTATAGCCATGATTGCACCATGGATGATCCAACCCATTCTAGGTCAAAAGTGTAGAAATATGCTTCAAACTCTCATGCGTGCCTCTTATACCTCACCAACTTCCAAGTCTGAACAATATGATGATCAAGGAATTCTTAGAATCCATAAATGTACCAACTTTATGGATTTACTTCACTGAAGAATGCTAAACATGAAGAAAAGTGGACAAAATCCTAGATCTACCCATGAAATGTAATAAAGTTTGGATCTTTGATACTTACAAAGGTCCAACAGTAAGAAGATGTGATGATAATGTTGCTACTTTGTCCACTCCACTACTAGATTACTCCTTTACTCTTCTTCTCTCCTTCTTCAAGATAGAAATGACACCAAAATGGTTAAGAACTTCAAGGATGATTAATCTCAGGGTTCTTTGGGGCTTAGAATGTGAGGGAGGCAGAGGGTGAACAACCATAGGCCCATCTTTCCTTTAAATACCGAAAATTAGAGTTTTGGTCCTCAGAATGCTCGCACGTCGTGAGCATTAGATTGCTCACGTCGTAAGCCTCAAAATAATGTGCAGGTCTAAATTACTCCTCACGATGTGACATGCATTCCTCACGTTGTGAGAAGGGCCAAAATTGAAAACTTTTAACTCAATAATAATAGTAATGTGCACCTGACCCAACTGTTACATTTGGTACCCTAACTTCGATATTCTCTACTGATAGCCATAAAGGTTTCAAGAATTTGCTACTTTTGGTCCCTGATATTTACCAAATGTGACACCTCAAGTTTTTGCCACATTAGTTTGTGGAATTGGCACTTTTGGTCCCCCACCTTCAATATTCAACTATACGACCCTACTTTCATCAAAACATTACACACACATAAAATAGAAACAACAAACGAGAAAACAAAACCAAAGAAACACCAAAATATGTAAGCATGAAAAAGATCGGATCGTCGCGAAGTGCGGATCACCTTCTGGTATATATTAAAGCATAAAGGTCTTAGAAATAGTATATTTTTCTAATATTCTAAGTTTTTCTACAATAAGTTTCAACACTTTGCCATTTTTGGTCCCTCTTAAACTTTTTCAAAGTTTTGCCACAGACTTTTCAACACTTTAGCACTTTTGGTCCCTCCTCAACTTTTTACCACATTAGTTTGTGGACTTGACACTTTTGGTCCCTCGACTTCGATATTCTCTACTGTTAGCCATAGAGGATTCATGAGTTTCCTACTTTTGGTCCAATGCATTTACCAAATGTGACACCTCAAGATTTTGCCCCATTAGTTTATGGAGTTGCGGATTTTGGTCCCCCCCTCACCTTCGATATTATACTATACGACCTTATTTTCATCAAAAAACAACACATATTTAATTACCAATGATAGCAATAGATATCAAATAAAGTATTTGTAGCACTATGTAAGAACATTGTTATTATAGGTAAAAACAAATCTTTCAAAGTACGATTCCCTAATTGGAAAAAATGTTTAAAAAAATACCGACCCGGGGCGAAGCCCAAGTTTTTTTTACTAGTTATATTAAGGAATTAAAATTAGATTAACTCATCAAAAAAATAAACTAACTGAATATTACACCACTTAAATTAATTCCAAACTTAAATAAAAATTTCAAAGTATGACAAAGCACAATCCCAATTCACAAATACAAATAAAGTGTTTAAATAACATAAAAATGTTAATTTTGAAGTGATTTTGGAGAGTGGCTAGTGTTGGTGATGCCAAAAAAATGATAGGAATTAGGATTGAATTTTTTTAAAACATAAATAATAAAACAACATTATAATTTATAAATTGATACTTCAATTAATACTTAATAATATTTAAATAATGATTATATATATATATATATATATATATATATATATATATATATATATATATATAAAAGTTAAATCGATTACTCGTTGAAAAAAACTTGATAATTTTACCTAACCTAACCTATGTACTTAAATAGGTTAGACGGTTTGACCCATTTAACTTAAATGTGTTAAGAATCTCAACCCAACATGCTAATTTTGAGTCGGGTTCGAGTTGGATTGACGGGTTGGATCGATTTTTGCCACCTTTACGCACACAATAGCAGTAAGGTGTTTTAGATTTGGATTCTTATTTTTTAGCGTGTGGATTTCTTAGTTTTAATGTTTTTGTTATTTTATGCTTTTAAGATAAATCGTGTGATGATCTAATTAGTTGAATGTCTTTGTAATAGGTTGTAAGGTTAGATATGAATATGTTATGGTAAGAAAATGAAAATTATTTATGTTCATAAATAACCTATGTTCATCTCTAAACATGTTAGGGTATCAACATGAATATGACCTATGTTTATAAATAAACATGTGTTATTTTAATGTGGTTTTATGATTGGGTTGTATAACTAGGTTTTATGTTGAACTTACCTATATATATATATATATATATATATATATATATATATATATATATATATATATATATATATATATATATATAATTTTTAGAACGGCAGATATATTATTAAAACAAAACTAAAAAGAAGCTAGCACACCAACCAAAACGAAAGTTACATAAGAACAAGCATAGGATTTTGTAGCCAACCCGACCAACTAAACTGAGACTTATGTCTACATTGAAACCAGTGGAAAGAATTTAAAACAATGCTATCAAAAACCATAGACATCTTTGGCACAACCTTACCAAAAAGAGACTTGTTCCAAAAATTCCAAATGTGCCACCAAGAAACAACAAAGACCGCCTCCAAAAATAGCCTTTGAAAAGAAGAAATGTGCAACGCCGACAACCATAATAACCCATCTTAAAAAAAACAACAAAGGTATGTCAATCTCCCACCAACGAAGAATTCTCTCTTGAATTTCCAAAGAAAACGTGCAAGAGAATAATAAATGGTTCACTTAATCAATAGCGATGTCACATATAGGGTAGTGCAACGAAGGTATCTCCATCCCTCTTCTAGAAAGAAATAAACGAGAAGGTAAAAGATTTCTAGGAATATGAAGCCATCTGGTCACCCTAGGACACAAAAGAAACCTAGTAGCATCAATATGGGCCCTAGCTGAAGCAACAGAAAAATTACCTGTTCCAAATAAGCTCCAAAACCATTTATCTAGGAAAGGAGACAAATAAACCATCTCCATAAGTGCAAGAAACATGTTGCCCTGCTCCATCTCACCCCCCCCCTTTCTCGATAAACGAGGAAAACAACATCCTACTCGATTTCTCTGCAACCGACACTTGCTTATTTGATTCTAGAAAAAATAATCTAGGAAACCTTGTCATTAAAGGGGCTTTATCTAACCAGGTATCCTTCCAGAACATCGTCGACTCACCATTGCCTACCATCCTCTTACAATAATATAATAAATTAACATCTTTAGACTTGAGTTGATGTATAGAAGCCATAATATCTATCCAAATCGATCTATAAGAAGGAGTGGAAATATTCAAGTTACTATCGTAGCGATGAATAACTTTAATTACCCAACCCCATAAAGAATCCGGTTCTTTCAAAAACCTCCACACCCATTTAAAAAGGAAAGCTCTATTGACAGCAAAGAAATTGTTAACCCCAAGACCCCCATTCTCTTTGGAAGCCAAGACCGTATCCCAACTAACCGAAGACAGTTTCTTATCACCCTCATCAGCACCAAGGAAAAATTCCTTCTCGAAAACTCTAACTTAGCCAAAATACCAACAGGAGCCTTAAAAAGAGAAAAGTAGTAGGAGGGAACCGAGCCCAAAACTGACTTCAAAAGAGGCCACCCAAATCAGTAGTTCAAAGATGCCCTATCTTCAATCATATTCATTTGAAACTTTCAAACTTTTCAACTTCATTTATTTAATTATCTTTAATCATATTTATTTGAAACTTCCAAAATTTTCAACTTCTTCTACTTATTTGAATTATTAATTGCAAAGTTTTACCTATATAAGAAGATTATCTTACATGATTGGTTACTTACACTTCATTTTCTTCTCTTTATGTTTTTGTTATACATAGTGCATAGAAATAGAAAAGAATGTTGTAGTTGTTTGATATCCAAAAAAAATACAAAATTTTAAAGACATTTGTGTTGGTTTGAGGTTTTTTGGTTATGTTCCAAACCATGTTACGAATGCTTAACTTTTTAATTGGAACATTTTAGAATGTACATTGTATGTAGATAAATCATTGACATTGTTGCAAAGTTCCATTTCGATCATCATATATGTTAAGCTGAATATTCAAGCATATATATAATTCATTCTATATTTGTTGTGATGTTGTTAATTATATATTTTTATTTCTATGTATGTAACCATGCCTTTATGATAGAAAGTAGAAACTCAAAATTTCTTTTATCATTTTATCATTAGCGTATGTGTCATTATTGCTGAAATTTGGATGACTAATCTCAAAATATCGCATTTACTGAGTTTTTTAAATAAGTGTAATAGTTGATTGATATATGAAGTGATTCCCCTTTTATCTAAAAGATAGATGCATTTCAACTACATTAGTGAGATTTCTTATTGGTTTGTAAACATCCGAAATGTTTTTAACAACAATGTGGACCCAAATATTATTGATACGACTGACTGCGAGTCATTTTAAGTTAATTTGTTGAATAAGCCTAATAAAAATATGTCATGTACATTCAAAATTACATTATCATCTTTTGACAAACATAATTTTATAATAGTTGTACGTGCATTTATACTAATAGGGGAAAACGTGAATTTGAAAGATGTCAACTTGTATAAATTAACTAGTTAATTTGTTAATAGCAATTTGAGTGATTTTCTTTATATATATATATATATATATATATATATATATATATATATATATATATATATATATATATATATATATATATATATATATATATATATACATATATAGACAAAATTGCAAAATTGGTCCCTGCGGTTATCCAAAAAGTGTGGATAAGGTCCAAAATGTTTTCAAGTTGCATGGTTGGTCCAAAACGTAAAACTTCTTGTGGTCTTGGTCCATGTACTTAACTCCCGTCTATTTCTTTCCATTTAGTGCAACATGTGCCCTCCATGTGAGGGTAATTTTGTTTTTCACCTGTATTCCACATTACTGCCATTTGAGAGTAATACAATCTATTTGTGTATATCATCCGTAATTATCAGTTGGCTACTCGTATTCCTTCACCCACTTTGGACGACTTAAAAATCAAAAAACCCTAATCACAAACCCTTTTTCTGATCGAGCTTCAATTTGTTGTTGATATTATACAAATGGTTCTCACAATGTGGTCCATCAAAGTACACAGTGAAGAAATTGATCCCAACTAAATTTATGGTAAGATGCTTTGTATTTGATAATGTTCTTAAACTTTCGAAATCTAAAAATCTTTTTTTTTTGAAGCTGGACATCCCACCATGTTTAGTATTGAACTTCATCATGGTGGGAAGTTCAAAAAGTTTCCAGGCATCAGGTATATTGAAGGGCTTGTCGCATACATTGACATGGTCCATATAGAAGAATTCTAAGTACATGAACTGGACTCCATCATGTTAGATTTAGGGTATGTTGTTCCACCTATCGTCTACTACCATTTCTGTTTGCCCAATGTTGGTTTGGATTTTGGACTAAGAGCTCTAGGTAATGATGATAATGTGTGTAACCTATCAAAATGTGTGAGTGAGAACAAACTGGTAAAAGTTTACACAGAGCATGGACAAAAAATGTTGGTTACCTATGTCATGTCCTCCAAATGGTCCTAGAAGGGTTATAATAGAGGAGATAGAAGATGAGGAACCATCTCAGCCTATATCCCCTACTCTTGGTCCTCAATTAGTGGAATCTGAAGTTTGTAAGGGTGTAGTAAGTTTGACCTTGGCAAGGTATGGTTCTTTTACACCTAAGTTGAGTAGGTGTATAGGTTGGAAACCTACCTACGGTAGCTCATTGTGTAGTAAAAAGCTTTGGTTGGATTGGGTGGACAAAGGAGGAGTGGGTGTTGTTGAAGGTGATCAAGTTGACTCTGTGACTACTAATGTTGATGTAGAAATGGTTGAAAACTCAGTGAATGAGGGTGTAGAGGAAGGGCATACTATTGCAAATGAGGGTGTAGATGAGGGGTATACTGTTGTGAATGAGTAACATCAATCAAATGAAGTCCCATTTGAAAACAACTATAGTGTAGAAGAATATTAATGATCATAATATTTTCCGTTCATACTTTTTTTTGAATCATATTATTTTTGGTTCATAAAATTTTGAAGCAAATTATTTTGAATTGTAGTATTTTGAATCAAATCATTTTTGAATCATATGATATTTGATCAATAACATATTTAATTAAATATAGTTTTATTTCAATAACAAATTAAGGATCATAAACAGTTTGAATCAAAAGTTTTTTTGAGTCATAAATATTTGCAATGATCACATTTTGGATCATATTATGTTCAATATTTTTTTTTGAAAAATTAATATTTCTTAAAATTAAAAGAAAATACTTCAAAAACTTATTTTTGATTTTTTTTAAAAAAAGTCACTAGTATACTGAATAGAAGTATCCCTTAAATTTCTATGATTTTTGGAGAATTTCTTTTTCTGGGTTTTTTTATAAAATATGAAATAAAAAAAATATTTTTTTTCTAGTTTTCATGATTGTGTTCATTTTGTAGAGAATTGAATTTAATTACTTTGGTTTTTCAAATTTTGTTTTTTCAAAGAAAAAAAAAGTTATGGCCAAAAAACGAAGTGGATGGAGAGAAAAAAACACACTAAATGAGGGTTTGACATGTGGAAGCGTTTTTTTATCTTTTTTTTTTCATGTTTCCTTTTACCCATTTAACCTCCAAAAAATTAATCTATTCCGAAATATGTCAAAATCTCGCACATAATTACAAAAAACGTCATACAATCTCATTAGATATTGATGAAAAATAAAATTAAATCTCCATATTTTATTTTTTCAAACATGCAACAAAGATTTGACTTCGTAGTCCATACTTGTTTTTGAGTCCTCACCCGATCCACTTTATATATATATATATATATATATATATATATATATATATATATATATATATATATATATATATATATATATATATAGATAGATTCATGTGAGACCATCAAATTTTATGAGATATACGGACGCAATCCTAGCCATTTATTTTGAAGATAAAAAAAATATTTTTAAAATACAAAATATTTTGGTGTTGTCCATTTTCACATTTGATGTTATAACAACAAAAGTATGTCTAGAATGATGAGACGGACATTTTGGATATGATAACATGTCACCCACACTCAATAGTCTTATTAACATATGATTGTACATTTAGATTATATCCAAAATTTACAAAAAGTTCATTTATGATAACTAATTTTTAGCATATATATTTATTCATGCACAACGCATGGGCGCACACATTTTATATATATATATATATATATATATATATATATATATATATATATATATATATATATATATATATATATATATATATATATATATATATATAGGGTGAAGTTCAATAGAGAACCATAATTAACCAAGGAACCAAGGAACCAATCGTGAGCGTTGGAAATCATAACGATCAACGGCCAAGGAAATAGATGTACACTTTTACATTGGACGCACACACACTGGATTATACCAAAAAATCCACCCTTTACAAAAAAACCCACCACTTTTTTTCGTTAAAATTTTTTTTAGGCCATGTTTTTTATCGAAAAAAAAACCGAATATACCGTTGTTCACGATTTTTCGTTCTCTTTCCATAGAGATCCATGATGATATATAAAAAACGAACTTTTTTTTTCGAAAAAAACTCACTTCATTTTCTTTGATGAAAAAATTTAAGGTCTATTTGTTATAGAAAAAAAATTAATAAATATATCAAAATTCATATTTTTTGTACTTTTTAAACATAGATTCATATTCATGTTAAAAAAAAAACTTTATTTCAGTTTAGATTCACATTGTGAACCTGCTCAGATTCATATTGTAAACCTATTCAGATTCACATTATGAACCTCCTTAGATTCACAGTGTGCATAATAAGAAGTCAGATTCACAGTGTGAACCTGAACTGATCGGAGCTTTTTCACATTGTGAATGTTAAAATTTAAAATATTTACAGTTTAGATTTACAGTGTGAATCTACACTGATCGAAGTTTTTTTTTTTGAACCTTCTCAGATTCACAGTTTGTATAATAGTAATTCAGATTCACAATGTGAATCTGAACTGTTCGAGATTTTTCATATTGTGAATGTTAAAAATTGAAATATTTACAGTTTAGATTCACAGTGTGAATCTGTACTGTTCGAGTTTTTTTTTTTTTTTTTTTTTTTTTTTTTAGTCGGTGTTGATGTTTATTAATAGAGTACAAAAAATTAATATTTTTGGTATAATTAGTTTTTTTTTGATAAAAATAAACTTAAATATTGAAAAAACTAAGAAAATTAAGTGGATTTTTTTTGAAAAAAAAAATTCGTTTTTTATATATCATCATGGTATATTCGGTTTTTTTTTTTCGATAAACAACTTGGCCTAAAAAAAATTTTAAATGAAAAAAAGGAAGTGAGTCTTTGTTATAATCCGGTACATGTGCGTCCATTATAAAAATTTACAACCCTTCATTTTGCCGTTGATCGCTTTAAATTCTGATGCTTTGGATTGGTTCCTTGGTTCCTTGATTAATAATGGTTCTCTATTGAACTTTTCTATATATATATATATATATATATATATATATATATATATATATATATATATATATATATATATATATATTATCTCTAATAAATATTTTGGCCACTTATCACACTCATTCAATTTACCAAATTTCATTTAATGATTATTTTGAATTAAATTTTTTTCCATATGTCATTTTAAGAGTTTTTCTATTTATTAAATTTCAAATAATATTTTAATGTAATAATTGCAATAAATATAGTAATAAATTGGTATGAATTTCATTAACTAACTTATTTTTTAATTTTAAAATTCCCAAAATAAAGTTCCTTAGTTTCTTTTATTTATTTAAAATTTAAAAGATAAAAAATATTTTTATTATAATAATTCATTATTTTTTTTTATTTTCTTATAAATTTAAATATCTCAAATATTTTGATCTTTATATTTAAATTTGTTTTTAAATTAACCAATGTAATAAATAGGTTTCACAAGTAGTATATATATATATATATATATATATATATATATATATATATATATATATATATATATATATATATATATAGAGAGAGAGAGAGAGAGAGAGAGAGAGAGAGAGAGAGAGAGAGAGAGAGAGAGAGAGAGAGAGAGAGAGAGAGAGAGAGAGAGAGAGAGAGAGAGAGAGAGTGTGTGATTGCTAATTTGAATATTGTCAAGGCTAAGTGACTTTATATTGTTGTTTTGTAGTCTACTTTTGGGATTCTATGACCCCATCCAATTTGTAGTGCAAAATTTGCAGTTTAGCAGCCCTGTATGTGGCTACACTGAATAAGACCTCCACTCTTTGTAACTCATCATCACACAACAGTTCTTCCACAATGTGCTTTTTTGGTTATGTAAATTTTTTTACATTGACTATGACAATATATAAAGAAGTGACGAAACGAATGTGTCGTACATGCTTGTTGAAAGGTGAAAATTGGTTCCACTCTTACTTTCCATTTCTTACATAGATAGATGATGACAATACACACGACTTGCACCTGATATTTGGGCAACACCGAAACAAATAACATATCTCATATTATTCATATGAAAATTAAGTATAATAAACAATTAGTTATATATATTTTAATTATATCGAAAAATTCAATCGGAACAAGTGCCTTCTTTGTCTATATTCCGGTTCACAAAAACGAACACGAACGCAAGCTTTTTTATGTTTGTCTGATTAAATTAACCAAAAAACAAACACAAACATATAAATGACCGAAGTTTTCATGTTCATGTTCATCCGTCTAACAAATTATTTTGTTGGTAGTTCATTCAAATAAAACACCGTTAATTTTGAAAGCCTTGCATGAAAATAAGAAATGGAAACCTAAATATTACTTTTATTAAAATCATAAATACTACGATAAGAAAATAATTGTTATAAAATTAATCAAAACAAAAAATTGTAATTAATATTTCACTAATCCGCCATTGAACTGATACTAATCTATCACTAACTCGTCGCTATCATTTGCTAAATGTAGGTAAAAAAAATGGGCCACCTAAACGACATGGGCCTTGTGCTCACACCCGATATAGAGTATAGACACAAGATCGGCATTGATACTTGA
The DNA here is from genome assembly GCF_052849685.1 of Lactuca virosa. Classification (NCBI taxonomy): domain Eukaryota; kingdom Viridiplantae; phylum Streptophyta; class Magnoliopsida; order Asterales; family Asteraceae; genus Lactuca; species Lactuca virosa. The sequence continues at coordinate 265,258,888 of NC_136427.1, forward strand.
TCATCAACACTTTTGATATATTGATCATCATTTGCAATGTCATTTCGTATATTTACCAAAATCTAGAAATTATACAGCTTAAAATACACTCAAAAACTACATTTTCACTCTCACTAGTTTAATAATACTATTATATATACACAAATACATGTAATATAATAACTTAACATAAATGAACGTAAACGAACGTTCACTAAACATAAATGAATAAATGATATTGTGTATGTTCTTTTAATTGAATGAATGAAAAAATCTTATTTACTTTCGTTTATTTATTATACAAACGAACATCAATCAATATTTCTAATAAATGATTCTTATACAGTTTGCCGAATTTTGGTTTTGTTTGGTTTAAAGGATGTAAACCAATGTTTACGTTAAAACACTTGTTGAATAGCCAACTTTGCTGGACCAGCTTGTCACAACCACAACTGTGACCGTACAAAGTCGATGTGACATTTCAACACACTCGGAAGGCAATGTCAAAATCTGTTCATCTAATTAATTTCCATTGTTCAAAGCATGATCAAAAGTTGAAATCTATGTTTTTAGTTTCCTAATGGAAAGTAGAGAACCTGCAATTGAGAGTTTAAGTTGTCTTCACGTATTGTTTTTAATTATATCTAATATTATAAATAACTAATGTTATATATATATATATATATATATATATATATATATATATATATATATATATATATATATAATATTCTAGTTTTCATAAAAATTAAATATGTGTAATATTCTAATATTCTAAAACAATAATTTTAACATATTTTACATTGTAATATTCTAAAAAACTAATGTTAGAATATATTGCATATTCTACTTTTACGAACAATAGAATATTAGAATATTTCAATAAAAAAATTTGTTCTCGCGGTCTCACAAAATTATGTCCGTCTCAAATGAACTCTTATATATATATATATATATATATATATATATATATATATATATATATATATATATATATATATATATATATATATTATAAAGAATATTAGTCATATCTTCAATTTTAAGATGTATAAGATAGAAAGTTTTTTGGACAAATCAATTATGCTTAACAAAATCATTAATACTTGTCAAAAATTTTAAAGACTTGAATTAAGGGGAGTTATTAAAAAATTAATTCGAAACAAAATGACAATTTTAATATATTAAAATTCATCTATATAAATTAATATATATTTCTTAAACTAGACACCGATAATAATTAATTTAGAATATAATTAATTTTCATCTAATAAATATTTATCCGTAAGAAAACTTTTCGCCAAAAGAGATATTTATCATACTGTTTTATGCGGGCACACATCTACTATATATATGACAAAATTTCATATATATATATATATATATATATATATATATATATATATATATATATATATATATATATATATATATACAACGTTATTAAGCAGCTAAATATCATATTTGCCCAACCTAAATTTTAAATATCAAATTTACCATGGTTAATGTTTTAAAATATCAAATCTACCCAAATTTAATATTTAATAATTTTTATTATTTAATATTTTTTTTATAATTTTAAATCATTAAAACTAAAAAAAAACTAAATGGAGCATAATACCCTTCTTTATAAATTGCAGCAATCTTTCACATGAGGTTTTATTTGTTTTGGTCGTCTTCCTCAAGCATCCTCTGTTCTGCACTTCTAATTTTCATTTATATTGTAGGTAATGTAATGTACAGTGGTGTTGATTTCAAGTTGTGATGTATAAATTTCATTATAGGTTTCGCCATTACCATCACCATTAGGTGTTCCAATTTCATCTATATCATTGTCTCCATCTATCACATCACCTTCCACGCCACTAGTTTCAGCCACATTACCATCTCCAATACTTCCACCATCATCTCTTTTCCCAATTACAACAAAAACACCATCTTTATTACCAGAAATCAAACCTGCTCTAGCTCTTTTCCTAAAAGCTTTACATTTTACAAGTCAAACATCCCATACTTTTTATTCGTAATTGCAGGACAAAAAAGATTATAACCTTTTGTCCCATTGACAGCAGTTGTAGTCCTTTGCACACCATGTTCCACCTTTTTGAATAGGACAATAAATATGTTTGACTTTTGAAAGCTGAATTCTTTTTTATTGTTGACATCACTTATGCAGAATACTTGATAAAACAATTTCAAGCTTGGAGACGGAACTAGCAGCTGTGAGAGCAATTCAAGATTCTATACTTATGGGATCCCCTATATCTGATGATTTGATGTTACCTAAGCTCATCAAACATTCAATACAATTGTAGTTCAAAATTCTCAGTATAACTACATTAACTTTAAAAATCAAGTTACTAGGGGTTTATGATCAATCAGCACAAAGATAAATCTCAACAAATTCACGTGAAAATATCCGTCAACACATTAACGAAGACGGAGATGGAAAATGTAACATCTCAATTTCCAGGTTTTTTACATTTTCACCCTTGGTGTGAGAATTGTTTGCAAATTGGTCCTAAATGGCACTTTAATGAATATTTTTAAAAATGAAAATTTTTACTTTGATTTTTGGGATGTTACAAGTTGGTATCAGAGCTCTGGTTTGAGAGAATTGGATGAGCATTCGTGCGAATCCAGAATCAGACTAAGGATCTATAAAAGTTTTCAAAATGATTTTCAAAAGTAACCAAAGAAGGATGAGATGTGTACGATCAGTCAGAGCAAGAAAAGTATACCCCAAGTTACACACACTGTTATTTGTTATTGATGATTATGATATAACTGCATGCTATTGGTAGGCTAAGGATATTTAGGAATTGCAAGATAGAATTGCCTGATATATGATGCCTGATAGCCTAGGAGGAATTCTTATGAGCTAGATGGAATTAACATCATTATTGTAGTTATGTAGTGTGTGCATCATAGTTGTACATAACTAAGGTTCTATAGCCTGAGAATGTTTGGTTTATCCTTAATTCAAGTTCCTTGGTTGGTTGTGGGCTTAGAGTAGAATCAAGCATTCAACTTTCTATAGGATCCAACATTATGTATGATTATCATGCACGAGCGGTGCAGGGTTGGTGGAAGTTTTATGAGTGAGTATGTGTGTGAGCAGCCGGCCAGATGAGGAATAATTAGCCACTCTTGAGAGAGTGAGGATAGAAGGTATGTGTATCCTAATTATTGTATTTGTTTTCAGGAGGTTGTGATGATCCTTGAGACAAATATGGTTAGGTGTGGAAGGTAGTATGGGCCCGTACTACTGAAAGCACAGGAGCCATACGCGTAGCAAGGAAGTCACAAAACCCGAGGGTTTGGTCTCATCATGTGATTGTAGCAATGTGTATTGTGGCCTTTCTGATATGTCTTGGTTTATTTTCAAAATGATGGAGACAAGGGGATCAGGATTTGGATTTGGTGGCTAGGGTTGGCCAAGATTGACTGATGATCAGTTACGGGAGATCATCGCCACTGAGGTGGCTGCTGCTGTACGGGGTTCTATGCCAGAGATGTTTGGGTCTATTAAGACTGTTATGATTGAGCTATTTGGTGATCGTTATGATGCTCTTTCCGAGGGTGTCATTACTACGGCTACCATAGCTATTGCTGTTGCGGGGATTCGAGGGGAGAAATCATTCCAGTACCGAGACTTTGACAATATGAACCTTCGGAGTTTGATGTGGTCAAGGACCTGTTTGTGGCGATGAGGTGATTGTTTGATGTGGAGGTTTGTTTCTTCACATGTTCGTGCCCGAATGACCAGAAGTTCAAGTGCGCCCTAAACCTTCTTCGGTCAGGGGCGAAGGATTGGTGGAGAATGGTGACTGGTTCGTACACCATTGAGTAGAGGGTTGTTGTTTCTTGGTAACAATTCTCCGAGATATTCCATACGAGATATGTTCCCCTGGTGAAGAATAAGAGATTGGATAAGGAGTACCTGGATCTGAGACAAACGACTGAGACAGTGATGGAGATCACCAAGATGTTCACGGAGAGGGCTCTTTTCTGCCCTGAGTTTGCTGCTTCCGAGCAGGCTCGGATGACCTGGTACTTGAGCATGCTCAAGATGGATATCCGACAGTTCGTGTCCACCCAGCATTATGGTACCCTCTCCTAACTTCACGATGTCTTGAGGAGGCAAGAGATCGAGATGGAGCTTCAGACGAGGGAGCAGCGGCAGGCTCACGTTAAGTCACAGCCGGCAGCGAAGCGGTTCAAGCCCGCTAATTCCCATTTTGGGGGACAGAGGGGTCGCACTTGTGGAAAGTGAGGCAAGGTTCATGAGGGTGCTTTCCGTTCTTCTTCTGGGTGCCACAATTTTGGCAAGATGGGGCATTATACGGAGGATTATAGGCAGCAGGAACTAGTACCGAGCACCAGGATTTGTTACCACTACGAGCAGGTTGGCCATGTGAAGGCCAACTGTCCTTTGCTCGCTGTGAGACCAGCGCAGAATCCAATACCGGCTACTTTGAGGATCACGGATGGACACCAGGGCAGGACGAAGCCCCAGAGGGCTCAGGGTTGTGATTTCCAACTCACAGCGAAGGAGGCTAGGGCGGCACTAGACGTCGTTATTGGTATGTTTCTATTTATTATTCTGTCGAGATAATTATTTGTATGTTTGTGATTGTAATTCTGTTAGATACCTTACTAGTGAAATCCTTGCCTGCTCTTTTACTATTTGACTCGGGTGCGAGTCAATCTTTTGTATCTCAGTATTTTAGTAAGGATTTTGATATGACTCTTGGAGAGTTGGAGTGTCCGTTGCGGGTCTCTATCGCCAACGAACGCAAGATTTATGCATCGATCATTTATCAGTGTTGTACTTTGTAGATCTTCGAGGTGTCTTACCCGATCGATCTGATCCATATCCCCATGGGGGACATATGTGTGATAGTAGGTATGGACTGGTTGAGCAGGTTTGGTGTGTTGATCGACTATGAGGGTCAACGGGTGTTAGTCTGAACCCCAATTGGGGGAGAATTTATGGAGAGGGTACAAAGATTGGATAAGCCTTTTGTTCGACTTCCGGGGCTCGACGATATCTGTAGCACGAGTGTATGGGTTATCTTGCGCATGTTGTTGACACCCGAGTTGGAAGGAGGTTTTGGTTTCGTATGTGCCTGTTGTTAGAGAGTTTTTTGATGTGTTCCCGTCGGAGTTACCCGGTCTGCCTCCTGAGAGGCAACTTAAGTTTAGGATCGATTTGGTCCTTGGTGCGACCCAAATTGCTCAGGCGCCATAACGATTGGCACCACCGAAGATGTAGGAGTTGTCCTCTCAACTTCAGGAGCTGTTGGGAAAGCAGTTTATTAGGCCAAGAAGTTCGCCGTAGGGAGCATTGATTGTGTTTGTCAAGATAAAGGGTGGTTCACACCAGATATGCATTGATTATCGCGAATTGAACAAGTTGACGGTGAGGAACCGTTACCCACTTTCACAGATTGATGACCTCTTTGATCAGTTGCAGGGTGTATATTGGTTCCCCAAAATCGATTTGAGGTCGGGGTATCATCAGATGAGGGTTAGAGAGGAGGACGTTAAGAAGAGCACATTTCGTACTCGTTATGGTCATTACGAGCTCGTGGAGATGTCGTTTGGGCTCACCATTGCGTCTGCGACATTTATGGACTTGATGAATCGGGTGTTCATGCTGATGCTTTATCGATCAGTCATTGTTTTCATTAATGATATCCTGGTCTATTCCAAGACCATGGAGCAGCATGAGGAGCACCTTCGAGGGCTTCTGGGAGTTTTGAGACGGGAAAGGTCGTTGATATTGCCATATTTATACACATTTTTAGGCAATATTTTAATACATTTTAACTAATATTTTGGTTAATTGCAAAGATATGTGATACTTATTGAATCAATTTACATTTTACAACCAATAAAGACACTCCTGAAGAATAAGGACCAGAAGTGACAAGCATTGGAACTTTATAGGATTGGAGATTAAAAGAAGAAGATTTCAGTTGAAAAACCAAACTCATGACGTGAGACATCAATCTCATGACGTGACGAGGAAATTATAGAAGATTAGTACGCAAAAGTCAGACTCCTTGCATGGTACATATATCTACCCTCGCTCATGACGTGAGGTTTCAATTCTCACGACGTGAACCACATATTTTCAAAAATTATAAATACTCATTTGCATTATCAATTGAGAAGACTTTTGCAAGAGAGGATATTCTGATATACTCGAGATTTGAGGTCAGAAGAGTGCAAAAACTATTCTTGTGGAGGAAGGATAGTTGGAATATTGAGGAATTAAAGATCAAATCATTACATTCGGTTTACATACTTGAATCATGTCCATTTTATCTGAATTTGTGTGTTTAATTTCAGTTATGAGTAGCTAAATTAGTTTAACTTTGTTTAGCTAGATGAAACCTTGAATCTATGGTTTAGTTTACTATTTATTGGATTTTATAAAGTTGGATTTATGCTTGTGTTTAAATATCATTACCTAGCATGTTAAAGTTTGTAACTTTGTTCCTTAAATTCAGGTTTAGTGTAGCTTAGTGACCATTAAATTTCATGAACTTGTTTACCTAGTAGTTTATTGACTATTAAATTTCTAGAGTTAGGAGTGACCACATCTAGATCAAGTAATAAAAGTAATAAGCATAGCTGTGCTAGATAACATAATTATGACCCTAATTGTGTTTGCTTAAAATTGCCTTAGATAATTTTACATAACTCAATTACAATTAATAACTAATTATGTGTTTGCTTGTGTATGACCATACATAGTAATACATGAATTGGTGAAAATATTAGTTTATTGGACCAAAATAGTTAATTACATAATAATTGGTAACCAATTTTATTAATCAATAAATAGTATCTAACCATAGGAAAAAGATGGATTCGAAACTAAACGAAAATGTTTTTAATGTATATTGATTAAAACCGTTTTAGTTGAGCGTTTAAGTTTTTCTGAACTTGAAAAATCAGATAAAAAACTCCTTTTTTAATTATTGCTTGCTTTTAGATTAATCTTATAGTAGTTACTTTAGTATACTAAATCCGTTCCATGAGTTCGATACCCGACTGTCCGTGCTATACTATTCATGATTAGGTCAACTGCCTTAGATGTAATAGTTAGTTAAATAGTTGGTTAAAACTAGCAGGTATAATATTACGCTTCAAGGTTTTGGCGCCGTTGCCAAGGAACGACTATTTTAGTTTTTAATTTAAGTGCTTTAGGTTAATCGATCCTTTTTGTGGGGTAAAACCTGCAAAAAGTTACTTTTTAGCATTAGTTAATTTTTTTTGAAATACTGAACTCACGACGTGAGCTCTGATATTTCAGGTTTTATTTCGTTTTTGCTTTCTGTTTTAGTTTATCTGTTATACCACGAGGTGGCACTTATTACCACGTCGTTGTAATCGTTCAGTAGGATTTTTTTTAATTAGTTTTAGTTCGTTTTTATGTTTTTCTTTTTGTTTTTGTTTCAGTAGTATTTGATCGGCGGATCAAACACGCCATTGACACCACCACTTGAAGATCCAGAGTCAACTTTTTCATAAAAAGAAGGACAAGAACGTAGGAGGATCAAGCAACATTCCGAAAAACGAAAGCACATTCGAAAGCTTTTAGAGGACTCCTAACAAAAAGGAAGCTGGTTAGGACCCCGAAACTGAAGTAGAAAAAAGTAGTAAACCCGAAAGCGAGCCTAAGAACAAGGTGATGGACATAGCTGACATGACGATGGAGGCATACAAGAAAAGAATAAGTGAGGAAACCGCTCCAGGACTTGTGCAACCCGTAATTCCCGCTACTGTTGTCTTCAAGCTTAAGGGACACATCCTTTATGTGCTAAAGGATATTCCATTTTCCGTAAAAGATCATGAAGATGCATACAAGCACCTTAATGAAGTTAATAACATTGTTTCCAGTTACCTTCAAGGGAGTAGAAAAAGATTGATTGAAGGCACTTCCCCCAGGAACAATCACCACTTGGGCACAGATGCGTGAAGATTTTCTCCAACAATTTTGCCCACCATCCTAGGTTGCTAAGCTTAAGAAATCCATAGCTAATTATTAAGAAACAAGTGGGAGAATCTTTGTAGGAGGCATGGGAGCGATATAATGGGTTAATAAGGAATTGTCCCCAAAATGATCTAAACGAGCAACAAGAAGTCTCGATCTTCTACGATGTGGTGAACGTAACTACAAGGCAACTCCTTGATTCTCAAGGGAATTTAACAAAGAAGAATCCCGCTGAAATTAAGGAACTAATCGAAGAATTTTCAAAGCATTCACAGGAGTACCACAACCCTCGTAATGATGGAGATAGGGGAATCAGAAATGGTGCTTCGGAAGACATGGCAACTGTTTTGGCAATGTTAAGCAACATGGATCGAAGAATGACAAAGATGAACCAATCCATACACGCAATACATGTGGGTTGTGAAAATTCCAATGGGCCGCATCTGACAAAAGATTGCCCTTTAAACGAAAACGGGAATAGGAAAACTCAAGTTTAGTACTCTAGTGGAGACCGTTATGATGAAGATTAGAGAAAGTCGAAGAAAGAATGGTTGCCGTATGAGGAATACAAGATGAAAAAAGAAGATAAATATAGGCAAACCGACCGGGGCTTTTACCAAAAGGGACAACCACAACCCGAGAAAAAAGTGGACTTAGAGTTAATGCTTCATAGATTCATGGAAACTTCTAAAAAACGTCACGAAGTAGCTGATTCTAGCATGAGAAATCATCAAGCATCCATTTAAAATATTGAAGCTCAACTCAGGCAATTAACTACATTAGTTAACGAGCGGTTACCTCCTAAAAATCCCAATAATAAACCACAACCACATGTAGGAGACGGGTTTGCTATACAATCGGGACTTCGCTTTAGCACCCATTGTTGATTGGTCTTGGATTGGTGTGTTGGAATGGTGGGGAAATTGGAGAATGCAATATGTTGGAGACGGGTTCACTTTTCAATGCAATGGGTTGCAAAATCTATTTCCGATTCAATATCCGGTTTATAAAGAATTGTCCATAGTGTTCTTTGCTACAATTAATTTTGAAGAACGGACGACTGATCCAACATTAAACCGGGATCTTACTTTAGATTGAGAGGTATTTATCGAGAGTGTAGCCTACGTGAGTTTGCTTGGCATATGGGATTGTATGCAGAATCTGAAACAAAATCACCACATCTCATCTTATTTTTATAGGGTTGTGTTTGAGACTTCACTACAGGGTTGCTTGATCTGCAGTTTTGCAGATCCATTGCAAGTCATGAATATAGTTCTTGGAATTCTTGTGAAGGGCATATTCGTTCACCCATCCTTAGATTCTTGCATCGATTAATCACCTTTACCATCAACCACAAGCATCACGGTGACAATGTGCCATCCTAAAATCTTTTCTATCTTTGGAGCATTATCACGTCGGGAGTCTTTTGTGATCTTCCTTACATGTTAGTGAGATTATTGGGAACTAAGGCGGTAAATTCTCGGGCTGGTAGTCCAATCACGGGTGGTCATTTGGTTACACAACTCGCACGTTTGTATGGGATTTTGAGTCCAAATTTTGTTCGGAATTTGACGCATTTCAAGGACTCTGATTTGATGACTCAATTTTTGGGTCTTATGCGGGTTCTGGTAAATGTAGGCGGGGGATATGAAATACCCCCGGAAGAGGAAGAAGAAACACTGGAGCATCCCGAGGAGTAGCCAAGACCGGGAGGAAGGAAGAATGTGAGAGCACGAGGTGCAAGGGGAGAACATCAACAACCACCTCAACAATTTGAGGGTGGGGTACTAACCGACCCGTTTCAAAGTCGGGTAGGTACTTCTTTGGATAATCTTCGTGGTGGTGTTAATTATCATAACGAAGCCATGGATGTCTTATTTTCTTGTTTTCACATCGAGAGACCACCCACCATGCCTCCTCATTATCCTTATATTCCAACTTCGGAGGAACTTTGGTCGCAACAGGGAGATGGTGCAGGGACCAGTGGAGTGAGAGATGATGGAGATGATTATTGATATTTATCCTTTTTACTTTTAGTCATTTTATTTTCTTAGATATTTCGGTGTGTTTTATTTTGTGAGTTTTTATTTTTATTTTTGGTATGTTTTAAAACTTGTAACCAAATTGTGTGATGGTTATTTTCTACTTTCCACTAAATGTTTGTTTTGGTCACAGAATTATTAGAGTATCAATATAAGAAAGAAAAAAAGAGACAAGAGAAAGCGAGCTAGAGAAGTCGTGTGTTTTAGAGAAAAGAATCGAAACACATAATTTTTTATTAGTGTAGGGTGAATTTCGTGTGCGAAGAGAGATTAGAGAAAAGAGAGGGTTCTAGAAAAATAAGGGTCTTAGAAGAGTCTTAATCCATTAAGAGATCAATTGAAACTTATTTGAAAAGAAGAATTGTTGCAAATCTACAATCTGTGAAGACCCAATTTTCATGACATGTGCCTTTACTCCTCACATTGTGAGCTCGATGGCATCACCTTTTCAAGATCAGTTTATACCATACTCACGTAGTGAGCTTCACTACTTATGTTTTGAGTGGTTAAATATGGAATTCTACTCTACTCTTTCAACTTTACAATGTGGCATATGTTTTCCCACGTTAAGATGATATACATTGAAGATTTTATGCACCACACCTTTTGAAGATGCAAGTTTCTGGTTCACATTTTTTTTCCGGCACATTCACGAGTACCATCAAAGTCCAAGTTCCAGTTAAAAATTCAAGTTGTTCAAACTTTCCACACACGTTCAAGAAATTGATCTCCCCACTACTACCCCAGGAGAGGTTGTTCCTTTTTCTCCCTTTTTACCGCTTAAACAGTTTTGTGCATACAAAGAGGGCATTGTATGAAATAAGTGTGGGGTAGGGGGTCGAAAAAGGAAAATAAGTTTAAATTGGAAAATTAAAAATTTTGCTAAATTAGGAAAATTTGAAAATTTAAAAAAAAAACTTGAAAAAATGGTTTAACTTAAAATCTAGTGATAATTAAAAAATTAAGTTGCTAGTGTTGCGTGGGATGATACAATGTGAGCTCAAATGTTTAATTAAGCCAACATATGTTATAGTATATTTGTGGCTTCTCAGTCCTAGTGAAAAGTCATGAGTATGAAAGGTTTGAATGACATAAAAAGTTTTGTAGCGTGTACCTAAAATCTATTAAAGAGAGTTTATGTAGTCATTGCACTTAGACTAATACCTCTAACCAATAAAGGTTGAAGTTAAGCTCCCTTGCTTAAGCATGTAGGATTTGAGTGAAAAAGTGATTTATATAAACAAAAAAAGAAAATTTGAAGAAAAAAAAAGTTTTAAGAATTTTGGAGTTAGCAAAGTATGAAGATCAAAAGATCAAAATTCTGATGAATCAAAAGTTGAAGATACCAAAAATCAAACAAAGAGGTGGTAAATTAAAAGAAATAAAAGAGAAAATATCAAAGAAGAGATGAACTCAAAGAGCTCCATTGCGGTATCAAAGTTGTAATTCTTTCTAGATATTATGTATGCTTGGGTAGCTTAACCAAAAATACCTTGAGGTTAAGAAAGATTTCTAAGGATGGATTTGGAGGGTAGCAAAAATGAGTGTCGTATAAACTAAGAGGTAAAGGTTCATAAGGATTGTGAGTATTTAGGATTAGGAAGTTTTTCGGAACCTTAGACACAAATATGCGCATTGAGGTATTGGTATAATGGTTGAGTTCAAAATGGATTATCTTATGTGATATTGGTGATGCAAGTTTAACTTAAATTTTTAGTTTTGCTTGAGGGCAAGCAAAGGATATGTGTGGGGTATTTTGATATTGCCATATTTATACACATTTTAGGCAATAGTTTAATACATTTTAACTAATATTTTGGTTAATTGCAAAGATATGTGATACTTATTGAATTTATTTACATTTTGCAGCCAATAAAGACACTCTTGAAGAATAAGGACCAGAAGTGACAAGCATTGGAACTTTGGAGGACTGGAGATTAAAAGAAGAAGATTTCACCTGAAAAACCAAACTCACGACGTGAGACATCAATCTCACGACATTATGAGGAAATTCTAGAAGATTAATACGTGGAAGTCAGACTCCTTGCGCCATATGGATATCTACCGAGCTCATGACGTGAGGTTTCAATTCTCAAGACATGAGCCACTTGTGTTTTATTATCATTACCTAGCATGTTAAAGTTTGTAACTTTGTTGCTTAAATTCAAGTTTATTGTAGCTTTGTGACCATTAAATTACATAATAATTGGTAACCAACTTTAACATGCAAGGATCTTTTAACAAGCTTAACAAGATAAATAACCAAATCTATATAATCCAAGCCACTCAATCAAACCATATTCATAAGATCATCTAGTCTAAACAGAAGTATGAAGTTTTTAGCTCATAACTACAGCAAATAAATCACTAAAATCGAAATATAATGGTTCAAACATGATTCACACAAAAGATTAAGAGAAAAGTAATGTTGTTTGCCTTTGATCTCTTCAAAATTGCCTTCTAGTTGAATTCTGGTTCCCACAGCCTCTTGGTAATGTCTCTGGTCTCCAAAAGTCACCAAAAGCCTCCAACATAAGTTAGGGTTCGAATGAAAGCGATCCTTATATAGATTCGAAAAATCAGCTCCAACTCGTCAAGTTTTATGACCCAACTCGACGAGTTTTTTTTAAACACGCGTGTCCGGCAAGTTACGAATTCGCTGGGAAACTTCTTGGGAACTAGTTGAGTTGAAACAAACTCGACGAGTTTTTCTTCATTCTTGCATTCTTTCTTCAATCTCCAAATTCCAAGCTTCCAATTGCTCAATCCGCTTCCTTTTTCATCCAAGCATTTCTTTAAGGCTGAAAATGTAATTTTAAACTAATTAAGCACCTTTTGTTCATAAATTTAGACAAAAACATCAAAAATATATTAAGATATTGCATGAATTATAGGACTAAATATGCACATATCAGGAGGTCCAATTCTTAGTACATCTCGTTAACCAGAACAAGATTTTGGTCGACCCGGACAAGAATGAGGTCGTGATGCAGTAGGAGGTTTTAAAGTCTCCCTCGGAGGTCAGGAGTTTCTTGGGATGAGTAGGGTATTATTGGATATTTATTCAGGACTTCTCCAAGATTGTTGTACCCCTCACTCGTATGACGAAGAAGGGCGTGGATTTCCGTTGGGGGCCGGGGAAACAGGCAGCGTTCGAGACAATGAGACAGAAGTTATGTGAGGCCCCAGTGTTGACCCTCACTAAGGGTGTTGAGGATTTTGTAGTATATTGTGATGCATCCATCACAAGTTTGGGAGCGGTGCTTATGCAGCACAGGAGAGTTATTGTGTATGCTTCTAGGCAGCTAAATCCGCATGACGTTTAGTATCCGACACATGATTTGGAGTTGGGAGCGGTGGTGTTTGCTCTCAAGCTTTGGCGACATTGTCTGTATGGGGTCCGGTGTACCATTTACACAGATCACAAGAGTTTGAGATATCTCATGGATCAACCGAATATCAACATGAGACAGCATAAGTGGCTCGATGTGGTCAAGGATTATGACTGTAAAATTTTGTACCACCCGAGGAAAGCGAATGTTGTCGTTGATGCTTTGAGCCGCAAGTCGGCTAGTTCTGCTATTGGGATCCTATGTATAAGGATTTCGATTGATTCGTCATTTTAGGATTTTATTAGGGAGGCTCAGGCTGAGGGAGTCAAGAAAGAAAACTGGAAGTAGGAGCGAATTAGGGGCGAGATTGACATGAAACGTCCAAAAAATAAGACCCAAAAATTTCACTTTTAATTTGTAAAAATAGTAATCCAAAACATTGTCATACAACCCAAAATAACCAAAGTATGACGCTACATCATAACATATCAGAGTAAATCTCAAAATGCCGAAAAAGGTGGTGTGTGCCCTGCAATCATTCCAGGATCTTCCCTTTCGATCCTGAAGTACCTGAAACATAAACTAAAAACCGTAAGCCTAAAGCTTAGTCAGTTCCCCAAAATACCACATACCATACATAAATAAACACATATTGGGCCCCCTCCCCACATCGGGCCTCGCCCAACATCGAGTCCCAATCGGATTACAAATCTGTCATTCATTAGGCCCTGCCTGACATCGGGCCCCACCCGGTACACATAATAAACATATAATTATTGTAATACATACGATAGTAAAAAAACAATAACATACAATACAGTCATCAGGCCTCACTCGACATCGAGCCTCGCTCGGTATACCTGCACATAACACATGCAAGAGTCACACATACATCTAGCATCCTATCATAATAATCATGGGCCGACATTGGTGCCTTCGACCCGCTAAACACAGTGAGGAAACTCACCTCAGACTGCTGAATCTCATAGATAAATCTCTGACTGCTGGCCCGCTAAAATCCCCGCGCTATAATCACAAAATAACATCTAATTAATAATTGTATCCCGACTCGCACTAAGAGTCCAAACTAGGTTAAAATAACTTTTTACCCTTTCCCTAACTTGGCCCAAGGCCAAGGCCCAAACCAACTGTCGAAGAGGCTCAATATCCAAAATAATAACCCAAAGCCCAAATGTGGCCCAATTTTCCAAATTGGGCCCAAATCCCTTCATGGGCCTTCAACCAAAAGAGTCCAATAAAATAGCATCAACCCAAAAATAGAATTATGATGGCCCAACAAGGCCCAAGACTACTAAGGTCCAACATGGGCCCAATACCGAGAAGCCCACAATTCTGAAGCCCACTGCCGAGTATGCAGGGCATACTCATCTAGTAAGCTTAGCGTACTCGCTTTAGGGCTTGTATGCGCATCGTACTAGCTTGTACGCCTAGTGTACTCCCCAACATGGCCAACTTCCATCATTAAGCTCTTAATCGGTTAAGACTTCAACCCAACACTCAAATCTGACTTCCTTAAGGTGGTTTATCACATAAAGTTGGAAACTTTACGTGCATGCATATCTTAATGGGGTTATGTAGCTCAAAAGAACTTAACAAAGGGTCTTAACACATGCATGAGTCCATAAGCACCTCAAAGCTTGCATTTTTATGGACAAAGGGTCCAAAAGAACCCTAGATCTACCATCAATCACTTCTGGAGTGAATAAAGAGGCTCAACAATCATTCCAAGTACTCAAAAAGCACAAAATGGAACCAAAACTAGTTCTAGCATCATAGATTAGCAAGATGGGAGCTTTTTACCTCACAAGGATAGGAAATGATGAACTAATCCCAGATCTTCAAGCTCCAAGAACAACTCCAAATGGTTCACTTCTTCTTCTCCTTCACAAAGCACCAACAATCACACTTTATGGCTCAAAACTCTCAAGAAATCACTAGGGTTTTGATTTCTGGACAAGAGGGGATGGAGGCTGTCTAAACATGACCAAATGAGGCAATCATAAGGCTAAATAGGGTGCAATACCCTAAAAATTAGCGTTTCATTAACCACACGTATGCCATGCATACACAATGTACGCCCATCGTACGTGGACCAAAGGTATGATCACTACGGGCTAGTACACTAAGCGTACCACCCTGTACGCCCTGCATACCAGCTTAAAGGCCAAAAAGAAAAGGAATTCACACTTAGGGTTAAGAAGAGACATACCCGAAAATGAATTTTACAATTCTCCCTTATTTGAATCAGACTTCTTCCTCGAAGTCTGCTGCTCCAAATAATTCCGAGTAGTGCTCCCTCATCTCATCTCCCGGCTCCCACGTCCATTAAAAACCCTTGCGATGTTGCTACTAGACCTTCATTAACTCAACAACCTTGTTCCTCAAGGTTTTCGTCTTCCGGTGAAGAATCGCGACCGGTCTCTCAATATAATTTAGGCGGTCATCCACATGAATATCCTTCAACGGTACAATTATGGAATCATCCAATAAACACTTCCGCAGCTGAGAGACATGGAACGTGCTATGAATCTGACTAAGCTCACCTGGAAGATCCAAGCGATATGCTACCCGGCCCACCCAGGCCAAAAACCTAAAAGGACCGATATACGTGGGGTCCATCTTGCTCCTCTTCCTGAATTGGATGAAACCTTTCCAAGGTGATACCTTCAGGAGAACCATATCCCCCACCTGGAACTCTAGATCTGATCGACGTCTGTCGGCATAACTTTTCTCTCGAATCTGAGCTGTCTGGAGCCTACTCTGAACCTGCTGTATCAACTCAGTGGTCTTGAGTACCACTTCAGTACTCCCGATAACCCGCTTACCGACCTCACCCCAACATATCGGGGTCCTACATTTCCTCCCGTAGAGCATCTCAAAAGGAGGTCGATCAATGTTGGCGTGATAACTGTTTTTATATGAAAATTCTGCTAACGGAAGATACATATCCCAACTCCCACCAAAGTCCATAGCACACGCTCGAAGCATATCCTCTAATATCTAAGTTGTCCGCTCGCTCTAACCATCGGTCTGAGGATAGAATGTTGTGCTGAAATGGAGACGAGTACTCAAATCATCATGAAACCTCTTCCAAAACCTGGAAGTAAACCAGACATCTCTGTCTCAAACCACCAAAACCGACACCCCATGACGTGCCACAACCTCCCTGATATAAACTTCAGCTAATGTCTCTATAGAAATACTATCCTGAATTAGAATAAAATGCACGCTCTTGGTCAAACGATCCACGATGACCCAAATCGAATCCACCCCGCGCGTAGTACGATGTAGCTTTATGATGAAATCCATGGTAACATCCACCCATTTCCATATTGGAATTTCCAATGGCTACATCTTGTCGTGAGGTCACTGATGCTCAACCTTGACTTCCCTGCAAGTCAAGCACCACTCCACATACCAACCCACATCCCGCTTCATGCAGGGCCACCAATAATCAGGACGAAGATCCATATACATCTTCGTTGCCCCGGGATGAATGGAGAAACCTAGACTTGTACGCCTCCTCCATCAGATTCTGACACACACTGCCCCAATACGGAACCCAAACCCACCGATGAAGAGTCTGTTGGATTAGGTGTCTAAGTTCATAACTATTTCTGGAATGTACTTGACCCGACTAGCACGGTCCATTTGGGTTGCATGACATCATGCATTTGGATAGACTAAACTGAGAGAAATAACACTTAAGGTTTATCAATATATTATAAGTTCTAATATATTAATAGTATTATTTAATTAGTATTGATCAAGAATTAATTTGGAATTAATTAAGTGATCAAAAGAAGACTAATTAAATATATGGGTTGATTGTGTAAATCATCCATACTTGTATAGTGGGCTTATGCTCCATGGATTATCAAGTTGGGATAAAACCCATAGGATGCTCCATGGTGGTTATAGAACCCACAGGTCATGGAAAGAAAAGTCATGACAATTAGGGTTTACATGGTGTAACCCTAATTGTAACACACTATATAAGCTACATGTTATTTACCAAAATCGGCCACTAAGCATACAAGTGAGGGCTAGCCAATTTCAAGAAGTGTTCCATTTCTCTCTAAGTTATTCCAAGTGCATTTGGTGTTGTGTGAGACATTTGAGGCATCACACTAGAGGTGCTAGGCTCACAAGGTTTTCAAGGAATCCAAACTACTACAAGGTATGTTTTCTAGCTAACTTTTATGTTCAAAAGTTCCCCATGTATGCTAGACAGGATTATGAACCTTGGAAAAATAATTTTGCATGTATCATAGATAAAATATAGATCCAAGGTTTCTAGGGTTGCATGTACACCTTAGGAGTGTTAGAATGCTCAAAACCCTACAGTGGTATCAGAGCCTAGGCTTGTTTGTTTGATACTTGATGCAAAATAGTGAAAAAAAACTCAGTTTTTATGCACTCTGCAGCATAAACTCGCCGAGTCCATGGGGGGACTCGACGAGTCCATGAGTAAACTCATCCTACTCGTCGAGTAGGTTCTTGCACTCGACGAGTAGGAGCCACAAAATGCAGTTTTTTTGAGTTTTGCTGCTGGAAATGGACTAGAAACATTACCCTAAACTGTTTTGGTGTTATAAAACTTGTTTTAGACGGTGTAATGGTTATGCTAATCCATTTTCAATAGCTATTATCAAAATTTCAAGTTTTATATGGTTAATTTTATGATTCTTGAAATTGTTGATATGCATGTTCATGAACTTATGAGTTTACAAGATCATAGGAATTATTTGTAACTTGCTTGTTAGTTTAATTCTTGATCATTATGTGTTTTAATGGAATCCATAATTTGTCCTCAAGTTATGGATTACCAAAAGTCACACTTTTAAAGTCCATTATTAAACACATAGGTTACATAAAATGAAAAGTCACTCATTTTATTAAACCATTAACTCATAAGTTATGAAAGATGAAAATTTTTGAAAGTTACAAAACTTGCCCTCAAGTTTTGGAACATGTAAAGTCATTCTAAAAAACTTTAGTTCCAACCCCTAGAATTTTAAAAGTTAAAATTCAACTCTTATACTTTATAATATTATAAGTTTAATAATATATATATATATATATATATATATATATATATATATATATATATATATATATATATATATATATATATATATATATATATATATATATATATATATATATGTATAAGAACAAGTCGTCTTACCGTTAGTAGGCCTCATTCACGAAGCCGGCCTATAAGGGGGTATAAGGTTGTTGCCTATAAAATGACAGCTTAATGGGTGTCCACTCTCACCCACCGCTTCCTTGACTGGTGGAGGGTCCTTAGCCGAACGGGTAGGACAAGGACTTATAAATTCTCATTAAAAGTATGATGCATATAAAGTAACTAAATGTTTTTATAAATTCCCAATCTTAGTTACTTTAGGAAAATGTGAATAAGGTGCTAACCCATGAAATTACACTTTGCACTTTGATTAAGTCGTTAGTGGAGCGCGTGTAGTTAACTGGCACACTAACCTGGACTTAACAAGGTAGGCAAAGGGTAACTTAATATTTATCATAGTATCGGTGGAGCGCGTGTGGATAACCGGCACATCGATTGAGGGGTAAATATTAAGGGTACTCAGTAATTTGCATGGTTACTTCACACCTTGTTTTGTGATCCTCGGTATCCCAGTCACAAAACCTGAAGGGCACACTCGAGATTGAAACATGCCATTGAAAAGTTCAATGAATCTCAAAGAATCTAGGAGTTTCAAAAACCAATTAAAACCTAATAATTTATTTCGTTTTTCATGGTGGAAATTGGTGAATCGTCATTCACATACCTTCAAATATTTTATAGCTTAGATTAAGGCATCCCTCTTCTAAGTTATAAAATATTGTGTTGGGTCCTAGCCTTAATATTACATTTGGGTGTTGTTGATATATGATCCATTAACATGGCCTAGACAACTCTGGCGCGCCAGCCTCGCCTGGCGCTCCCTTGCCAGCCTCGTTGGGGACTCTCCTGCTGGTTTATATGACTAAGTCCAGTCCAATGTCATTGGCCGCATACCAATAACATCGGACTGGAGGGACTTGTTGATATATGATCCATTAGCATGGCCTAGACCGCTCTAGCGTTCCAGCCCTGCCTGGTGCGCTCCCGCCGGCCCAGCCTGGCGCTCCCTGGACTGGCTCTCCCTTGCCAACCTTGCTGGGGACTCCCTTGCCAGCCTCGCTGGGGACTCTCCTGCCGGCCCGGCCTGGCGCTCCCTTACCAGCCTTTCCTGGTGCATGCCCGCCAGCCTTGCCTGGTGCGCGCTCGCCAGCCCCGCCGGCGCCTCCGGGCGGCCTCGCCCAGCTCCTTGCTAGTTGGGCCGGAATTGGGCTGGCCCAAGTCCTGACCTAATTCCCCTTGACCTAATTGTCCCCTATATAATGAATAGTATCTCCTCCATGGAGAGGGATCTTCCCCTTGGCTCAGCTTCCACACTATACTCCGGCCGGGTGGCTCAGCCGCCACCCGCCGTCGTCAGCCACCATACACCACCACCAGCACCAAGATGGTGCTCTCTAGCTAAAGAGAGTCGTCTCAGATCTACCTGATGATCTAACCTGACCGTCGGAGCACGCTCCCGGGGCACAGTCCTTGGAGCGGCTCTAACGGCCTTGTCTATTGTGACCTCGCAGATCTGTCTCCGGTGCAGAAGCACATCCTCAGAGCACGTGGTCGGGGCCGAAGTCGCATCATTTGGCGCCATCCCGGACTCGAACGAGCAGCCATCATCTCGTTCTTGCCTAGATCTACTCAGATCTGTCGTTTCAGCTCAGGTTTTCCTCAGATCTGTTCATTTCTAGCACCATTTGTTTAGATCCGTTGGCTCTTGCCAAGATTTGTTCAGATCTGATTAGCCACCCCTCAGATCTCTCGATCTGATGTGTTCTATCGATATGATCTCCTGATCTACTTAGTGTCTTTCCTCAGATGTATGGATTTGTTTCGTTTTTAAGACCAAATCTTTTGGATCTGCTTTAGTTATTTTTCATTCAAACATTTTTTCAAGTTTACAAAGACATTTCAGATCAATTTCGTCTTTCTTTTCAATAACCCATTCAGCAAGTTGGGGAGAAAAGAAATTTGACAAGTATTTATCCTCCTATCAAGTTTATATTACTAGAAATTCATTTTTCAGTTAAGATTTTTTGTGTACAACACCACTCACTGCAACATTTGTTTGTAAACAAAGCTATAATACTCGTACATGATGAACCAATGAATCGAGTAATGAATTAATCAGAGTATGAATTCAAGTAAGATTATGAGATTTGAACACACGATGTAAATATGATCTTGTTATGCTCTATTATGCTTTCGAATTCTTTACAGAGAATAGTAGACAAGTTTATAAAAGTTCTTTTTTTAACTCTAGTAAATAACCCTATATATAGGGAACTGAAAGCGTACAAAAAATATACTAAGGCATTGACTCTAAAGCTTCGAATAAAAGCGCCCTAGTAAAATACATTACAAAATATTCGAAGAGTCCAAAACATACTTCGACTAATTACAATAATTCGACCCTTACAATCTCCCCCTTTGTAATCATAGTCGAAGTCTGTAACATACACGTTTTGAGATCGTGTTTTATATAAATAATATTATGAAATATTATGTGATATTGAGTATTGAGTTCTAACAGATAGTTTTTACTAGAAATAAGGTAAAACTATGTTTAGAATCACTCATAAATTATTGGAAGTCTTATGAGATTCCAATTAAAAGCTAAATAGTGAAATTTAGCGAAAATATAAAACTTGAAATAAGTAAAATTTTATTGTTGAAAGTTGTATATAATCTCGTTAGAAACATATAGGCAAAAACCGCATCGAAATCCGAGTTATAACGAAGAAGTTATGACCAATCGAAGATCCGCGATAAAACCGGCACGGTGCCGAATGACGTAAAAAGTGAGTTTTTGATAAACTACTTTTTAGCCTTAGTGATCTAAATGAAAGTCGTAGTATTCGTTAAACCGAGAAGTTCGATAAAAAGAACGCCAAAATCTGACTTCGTATGAGGAAGTTATGATTTTTCAAGTTTCAGCTTAGCAGTAGACAACTAAAAACTCGAATTTTAGATCGAGTGATTTTTAGCCGACACAACCTAAACGAGAATCGAAGGTCTCGTCATTAGTAGTACAACGGTAAAAAGTCTGACGAAAACGGACGTCGGATGAAGAAGTTTGAATTTTTAACGGATTTACCAGTCCCGGTCTGTTAAAAATAATAATATAAAAATAAAGTCAAAATTTTCCGACAAAGTCTAAACAAAAGTTGTAGAGCATAATTTTCTCTACGCGTGCATATAAAGAACGCCAAAAACGGAGCTCGTATGAGAAAGTTATGGATTTTACAAGATTTGACACAATTTTCGAGAAAAATCGCATGAATAGTGATTGCCACGTCACCCTCGCTCGGAGTTGGCCACGTATCCGAAGCTGCTGCGTGGCATGTCCGAGAAGCGACGCGTTTCGCACCGGTGTCCGAAGAAGCACGTGATCCTCGCATGTCGCACGTGATCCTCGCATGCCATACGTGATCCGAACCTCGTGTTGGCTCCTGATTCGACCAAGGCTCCTGACCCGATCCGAAGCTGTAGACGCGTCATCCGACCAATGCGAAGCGAGCACCTGTCTGTCCGAGCCTCGCCCTGCTGCCACCTGGTTCGAGCCTCGCAGCCAGCTGCCCTCATCCCCTCGCTTCGGATCCGAGGCTCGCACCTATATAAGGGGTGCGAGACCTCCCGGTTAAGAGTTTGAATTTTGGTCTTTTTCACCCCTTTTCAACATTTTCTTACATTCCGACTTCCCTCGAAGCCCCGGTACTTATTCCAAAGCCCGAAGCGCACCCCGAGATTCCCGAGAAGCCCAAAAAATTTATCTTTTCGGTTTTGAAGCTCTACCTTCGCAGAGCCCGGTTTTCAAGAAAACTCTCGATTTTCAGCGAAGAAAGTCATATTTAGAGCTGAAGTGCTGCCCGAATTACTATTTTGACCCCCGGTTATTTCACGGTGAGTTTAATATATAGGAACAATTGTATGTTATGTGTTATATGTGCTATGTACTTTTCCATGTTATGATCTCGAGTTGTTGTATCTGCTATTTTATAGCAAGGCTGTACCTCTAACTTGAAGTGTATGACATAAGCATCACTTGGGTATTGGTACGAACCGTTGACCATGAAGTGTATGACATAGGCATCACTTTGGCTTCGGTAGTATGCTAAGATAAGGCTGAAAGCCTAAATATTCTAGCAAAAATAATATTTCTGAGTATTTACTGTGCCATTTGTGCTGAAACTTTATTGATTTTATATCAAGTATGGAATTTGTTATGTCTCATTGATTAATATGGAAAGCTTTTCGCATTATGCCTTTGTTGTTCCTTGTTCCTTTTTGCTTCTGGCATATTACAGTATATATATGGCATAACGTTATATTGTATCTATTATTGAACTCACTAAGCGTCACCGCTTACCCCTCTCAATGTTTAACTAATTTGCAGGAGATAAGCACCCAGTATAGTGATATACTGGTAGAAGATTTTTGAATAGTTTGAAACTACTGTTTTGATAGAAGATTTTCGAATAGTTTGAAACTATTGTATTTTTCACTCCCATATGTATAAAACTATAGTATCCTGGGGAGTTATGTAATATATAACACTATGAAATAGTGGGTTTGTATCCAGTAGTTTGTAACCGTTTTATCAATATAAAATATTGTTTTATGAATATGCATATAGCATGTTTCGGAATAACAATTGTCAAATATGAAAATTTGGGTCTTTCATAAATATGAAAGTATATAAAGGGGTTCTTTCAAAGTCTTCAATTTGTAAGAAGTGTGATGGAATACAGTAATACTCTTCGAATCTCCGTGTACCAGGAGATAATCTTCTTCAGCTCTTTCTTGTCGCCTTCATTGTTCTTCTTGCAATGATTCATACGAACAATCAAGTTCGTATATTGAGATGTTGAATATCTCTCGACTTCACTTGCTTGGAATAAGAACCGTTTAGACTTTCCAGCTTTGTCTTTTCCTGCGAAGACAATTCCAAAAGGCTTCAGACAAATTTCACCATCAACATACTTCTTCAATTCAGCCTGAGTCTTCGTAGGAGCCATCGGAGCTTTAATTTCCATTCCTTTAGCAGTAGCTAATTCAACATCTGTTAGTGCCAAGCACTCATAATAGTTTTCGATAAAAATCTTGATATGAGCTACTCCAAGCTTGAATTCATCTGGTTCTGTGTTTTGAAGGTATGAGAATGATTTGTCTTTCAAAAGTAATGCAACTTGTATAAGATCATACAAGTTCATTAATGGAAAATCTGCAACAGTGAATTCGCAAATATTTCCATTTGCCCTGGCAACCACATACTTAACATTTTGGACTGTGTTTTCGAAAACCACATCCTTTTTCATACTTATGACCTTCTTGATTTTTATTGAAGACCAAACTTCCTCAAGGGCTTTTCCAAGAACAGCATGAAAATGAATTTTCATGTGTGTACCTTCATTTTTATTTTTAAAATTCCCTTCTGCTTTGAACTGAGGCATGATAAACATCATTCGTTTATGGGAAAATCCAGCTGGCCTGCATCAGTATTTGTGACCAAATAACTCTGCTTTGGTTTCTTCTCAAATGAATACATTTGATTGAATGCAACCTTGGCCTCGATTGTTTCGTAGTGATAGTGTTTAGTTGGATCCCCTTTATCCATTCCTTTCGGATCATTTGCTCGCTGAGCCATAATGCTTTGAACTATTCTGAGCTTTTCGATTTTAGCATCAACTTCAGCCTTCTTTTCTTCTTTTGATTTTCCCACAACAATCGATTTCCCTTTATCTTTCAATGCTTGATTGTCAGTTGTCTCTTTTGGTTTTGAACCACTCCCACTAGTCTCCGAAGATTTACCAATCACAATTCCTTTCGAAATTGGTCTTGCAATTGGCATTGTTGTTACGACTGTTGAAGTCACCTGTTCAGCAGAAACAATTATTGGTTTTGTTGTAGGGATTTTCGAAGAAAAGACTTTTCCCATAACTTTCGCATCTTCTCCACTAGTCTTCGACTCACTAGTTTTTCTTTCTCCCCCTTGCACCCCTATGAAAACAGGTGGGGCATTTGTGGTTGGAAGAAGACTTGATATGCGAAAGAGAGGAGCAAGTTGCTTGTTGAGAATGGCTTCGAATTGGATAAACTTCTGAGATAAAAATTCAGGAGTAATCAATGGAGAAGAAACCGGCCTATCAGAAATCTCTTTTAACTCCTTAAGCAACTTAAGCACTTCTTCAAAGCTTGCACTTTCGGATGTTGAAACTTGAGTAATTTGAGGACTCAAATTTTCATACAACTTAACAAATCGAGTGACTGCGTCACAAATGATATCAACCTTTTGATGCAATGATGCATAGTCATGTTGAACAGTTGCTATTTCTCTTTTCATATCTTCACGAAGTTCGTGAATTTGCAAGTTGACATCCTCTCGAACTTTCTTCACATCTTGAATAAAAAGAACATGTCGTTCCTTTGCAACATTCTTCAATTCTTTCAGATTACCAGCAAACTTCGAACTCTGAAAATTGATCCGAATTTCATTGTTTTGATCATTATGATCAATCTTCTCCAAGACTCGAGATTCAGAATCTTTAAGCATCCCCGATACTTTACTTATGATTCTGGATTCAAACACCTTCAGCAATAAATCAACTTCAACACTTGAAACAGACGAACCAACCCCGAGATCTGCTTGAGATTGAATGACAGAATTCAACTTTTGATTTAAAATCTTAAACTGCTTCATGGTCATCAGCATGTGATCTGGAAATTTCTCTTCTTCTTCATGAAACTCCAAGTCTTCAAACATACCGCCAAACCCCTCATTATCAGTCTCTGTCTCCATACAAACAGTTTCTTGAATAGGTGAAGTTGTTTTGGGTGGCTCAGTAGATTGAGAAGAAAAAATAGACGTAAAGGGTTGATCACGAATGTGTTCGATTGTTGGGGAATCAGTTGTTGAAGTAAGAGGAGTAGCAGATAATGGTAAAGAAACAGTACTTGCAAAAGGAGCAGAAGTAGATGGATCTGTAGCTTCATTTTTCGAACCTCCTTCACCCATATTGACATTTGCATCCGTATCAGATACGTGTGCAGGGATGCCTGAAGTTCGAACCTCCTCAGGAACTGATTTGGCAATCAAATCTTCGGGTGGTATGACAACTGTCTTCTCAGGAGTGAAACTTTCGGTGATAAGAGTAAACTCTGGAGTTTCAGGAATTCTTTCACTATCATCATCTGTTGACTCAGTAGAGATTACAAGTTTTCGAGTCTTCTTCTTCTTTTTCTTTGACAAATGCTTTGCCATGTCTTTAGCCCTTCGTTTCTTGGACACCGGTGAAACAGGTGCGGGCACTTCTCTAATTAGAATCCCTTGATGAGTTATTTGAGGTTTTCGAACCACTTTGTGCGTTGGAGACTTGCTTTTGTGAGTGGACTTCATTTTAATTCTTCGAAACATGCCAGTCTTCGAAGGAAGGACTACATGTTCTCGTGTTTCTTCAATAATGGGCTCAATTACTGGAGTCTCAGCAATAGTCACTTCAACTGTTTCAGGCTTCTTCTTTGGAGATTTCGAAGATATGGACTCAATTTCATGCTTTCTCGACTTCTTGGTTTTCTTATCATCTCCTCCCAGTAAAACACCAGTTTTAATTGAAGAATCAATTATCGTCAAATAGGCTACCAATACAGGATTCGAAGAATCAACTCTTTTAAGCATCGCATCTGGAATACGAACAACTGTAGGAAAAACATCAGCATTATCTGTAACCTCATTCGGATAGTGGTAAGATTGAAAAACTGCTTTGTCTTCATCAGTGGGTACCAAAATCCCTTCCTTATTGTAAAAGTGTTGCAGAATCCAACTCCAGTATCTTGCACATGAGATACCATGAATAACATTCGTGTGTTCTACACCCTTTTGGAATTCCTTCCACAACTGTGTAGAATAATCTACTTGAAGATCATAGTAGATTCCAGCAACCATGGCATAAACCTCAATTCTTCCTTTATCAAGGCCAGCTGATCTCCCAGTCAAACAGCGTAGAAAAATACCAAATAAGAAATTCCAGATTCGTGGAAGACCAGATTTCTTAAAATCACTAATCTTGGACAATGGTGGCTGATATCCCATCTCATTAAAGATGTGAACGATTTGTGGAAAAGTAAATGAAACATATAGAGGCAAATTCGGAATATCAAGAATTTGGCAAAATAGTTTCTTGGTTAGCCTGGCCTTTTTGTCGTTCACCAGATGAAAAGTAATCGTATCAGTTGCTTTGTTATATGCCGCAGTTGATCCTGCTTGAGAAAGCCAGGACAATGGAACAGAGAAAGAGTTGAACATCGCCTTGGCCAAAACCGAGTTCTTCAAAGCAACTATGAGCATCTTTAATTCTTCCGGGTACTGAGAAACGTCACCCTCCAAGTAGTAGTTTGTTGCTTGAATCTTCATTATTGGTAATGAAGAGGCATCTTCAGTGGTATGAGAATCAACATGAGCAGAAGTCGCCATTAGGGTTTGAAGATGATGATGAACAGAGAATTTTCGGAAATTTGCTTTTTGATCGCGTAAAGTGACAATGAACCCCTGGAATTCCCTTTTATATGTAACCCTTAAATTTGAATTTGAAGCGGGATATGTATTTAATGATATCCGACGTGGCACCTTGAAAACCGGACCATTACTGCGTAAAAGTAGCCATGCGTCAAAAAGTAGCTGTCACATCGCCTTGAGAAACGGACAGAATACCATACGTCATTTATAAACAGCCTGTCTTGTAATCCCCAAGAAAATTGTAACCGTCAGAACCCTTCGAATGGAAGCAAGGCTCTTTCACTTTTGGGATGAAAAGCGAAGTCATACGCCATAAGTTCGAAATCATCACCCTGAGTTGGTATTACTCAGAACCTCAAGGATTTCGTGAGTGCTGTGTTCCAAAGAATAGAGACGAGAAACAAATATAATAAAAATATGGGATATTGTGATGTCAAACCATTGACACAAAAGCAGATGAAATCCCGGACAAAGATTACTTCATTAATCATTAAGAGAAATGATCAATAGCTTGTGTGGGTTCCCGTGAATTACAATCGAATACTTGTTGATAAGTATCAAATGGCTTCTTTTATAATGCTTCGAGGATGGTTTAAAATTTCGTTACATGTCATCCTAAACATAAGGTGAGAAATTGTAACAGAAATTACTTGTTTGACTAGTGTAGTCAGTGACAAGTTGGCTTTGAAAAATTTTGAAATGACTAGGACATTCGAATGAAACTCACACGGAAATCATATTCAAGAAAAAATTTATATGCTGGTTCTTGTTGGGTAACAAACATCGTGGGTTTCGAATGTTTGATCAAGACCACTCATTCGAAATGAATATGATTTGGAGTTTCGAACTTTGGAAAAGAAACAAAAGTTTCGTGAAAATCTGGAACTTAGTTCCCCGTCAATTCCTTAAAAGTTAATGAAAATTGGGTTTCACTTTCATCACGGTCTCATGATGTCAGATCATAAACACAGAGTTTTGATATATCTAAGTCTCGATGGGTTTGATCAGAGACCTCTCGGACATATGTCTTCGTGTGTGATCGTGAAAGAATTTTATGGATGAAAAAGATTGATGTAAGACACGAAAAGTACCTCTGTTGTGTTTGGACCAAACAGTAAACTCTTAACTCATTTTGAGAAGAGTAAGGTAGCTCAAAGACTAATGTGAATATAAGCCTGATTGGGAAGAAATCTTCGTATGAATAATTTCATTAAGGCTTTCTTACACACACATTGAGTCATGGAGGCTTTGGTCAACATACATCAGCATGCTTCTAGGGACATCCTAACTAGTTCGAATGATGAAAAATTTATCGATTCATACGAAAAATGTACCGTACCCGAGTACTGCAAGCATAATCTCCGCTGTATCTTCATGAGAATCTGCAACAAAATACTAAAAAGAAATAGGAATCAAAATATTTTTGATGTTTTGATTTTTCGAAAATAAAGACAGAACAAACGAAAATCTTTTTGAATTTTTAAATTTTTCGAAAATTAAATGACAAAATAAACGAAAATCTTTTTGGATTTTGGAATTTTCTGAAAATTAAATGACAAAACAAACGAAAATCTTTTTGGATTTTGGAATTTTCTGAAAATTAAATGACAAAACAAACGAAAATCTTTTTGGATTTTTGAATTTTCGAAAATTGAAATAGTACTTGATGCAAATATGCAAAATTTTATCATCCCCTTATAAGTAACAAATGTACGAATTCGAAGAGGTCGAAGCGTTGACTATGAACAGTAACAGCTGAATCAACCCTTAAAATAAGTAACAAATGTGCGAATTCGAAGGGGTCGAACCGTTGACTATGAATAGTAACCTCTGAATCAACCCTTAAAATAAGTAACAAATGTGCGAATTCGAAGGGGTCGAAGCGTTGACTATGAACAGTAACCTCTGAATGCTGAATGAGTTTGCATTATCTTTTAGTCAGTGCCTCTGAATCATTCCTTATCATGCATCATTCTTCTTTTTCGCATGGAACATAATTTCTATCGATCATTCCAAGTCCTTCTATAATCTTCACAAGGGATTTTTCATCCAAAGCTTTCGTGAAAATGTCAGCTAACTGATCAGTTGTTTTCACGAAATGTACTTCAATATTTCCATCTTCCACGTGATCTTTGATGAAATGATAACGAAGAGCTATATGTTTAGTCTTTGAATGCTGCACAGGGTTATGACAAATTCTTATCGCACTTTGAGAATCACAATATAATGGAATCTTTTTCATATTAATTGCATAATCACACAATTGACTTTGGATCCATATTATTTGTGAAGTGCAAGCAGCAGCAGCCACATATTCTGCTTCAGCTGTTGAAACTGATACGCATGTTTGCTTTTTCGACGGCCAGCTCACCAATTTGCCATCAATAAATTAACATCCACCACTTGTGCTTTTCGATCAAGATTACCACCACCCAGGTCTGCATCCGAATATGCTTGTACAAAGAACCCAGTGTTCGAAGGATACCACAATCCTAACGAAATTGTTCCTTTAAGATAACGAAAGATATTCTTCACAACAGTGAGATGTGGTTCTCATGGATTAGACTGATAGCTAGCACAATTACACACAGAAAACATGATATCAGGTCTACTAGCTGTAAGATAAAGTAATGAACCAATCATGCTCCTATATAAAGTTATGTCAACAGCAGGTTTATCTAACGAAGATGTAAGCTTTATGCCCGTTGCCATTGGAACTCGTAACTTCGTGCTATTCGTCAATCCAAACTTTTCCAACAGATTCTTCGTATATTTTTCTTGATTAATAAAAATTCCTTTTCTGTTTTGATGAATATTCAAACCAAGAAAATTATTGATTTTTCCCATCATGCTCATTTCGAACTTACTTTTCATCAAATTTCGAATTCTCTAGACAAAGCAGGGTCAGTCGAGCCAAAAATAATATCATCAACATAAATTTGAACAAGCATTAGATGATTCCCCACTTTCTTTCGAAATAATGTGGGATCAACTGATCCTTGTTTAAATTTAGATTGTTTCAAAAATGAGGTAAGAGTTGCATACCATGCTCGTGGTGCTTGTTTCAAACCATAAACCGCCTTATCTAAAATATAAACATGATTTGGAAATTCTTCGTTAATAAAACCTGGGGGTTGTTCCACGTAAATAGTTTCTTCAAGCTCTCCATTTAGAAATGCACATTTCACGTCCATTTGATAAACATCAAAATCTTTGTGAGCTGCATAAGCCAGAAATATACGAACCGCCACGAGTCTTGCGACAGGGGCAAAAGTTTCTTCATAGTCGATTCCTTCTTGTTGTGAATATCCTTTAACAACAAGTCTGGCTTTGTTTCGAACAATATTTCCATCTTTGTCGGTTTTATTTTTGAAAATCCATTTTAACCCGACAATCGAAACATTTTCAGGTTTAGGAATTAACCTCCAAACCTTGTTTCGTTCAAATTCAGACAATTCAGATTGCATTGCAACAACCCAATCTGAGTGTTCCATTGCAATCTTAACTGTTTTTGGTTCAATCTTAGAAATGAAAACATTGAACATGCAAAATTCTTGATGAGTATTCAATACCTCATTCTTTGCACGAATTTGAGCTCTTGTTAAAACTCCCTCTTGTGGTTCCCAATTGCTTGATCCTTCGGATGATCTTTTGTCCACTTTTCCATTGGCGGATATGCTGGATCAAATTCCAAAGGTGCATCTTCGTATATATCATCGTTTTCTGAGCCTACAATCGAACAAGCATCATCAAAATCATTATTATCTTCAATATTTTCTGAATGCTCCCCGTCAACATTATGCTCCCCCTCAACATCATCATTCATCCTTTCTTTTTCCCCCTCGAAAGAATGCTGTTCGTCATCTAATGTATTCGAATCCAAGTGCTCCCCCTCCACTGGATTGTTTTGCATACTTTCGCCATTTTCTGGAGAATTTGATGTTGAAGCATCATTAAGCTTTGTTAGTTCAGAGATATGATTATCACTTGCATTGATTTCAGCATCAACAGCATGATCTGAAATTCCAAAAATTAAATCATAATCAATATCTAATTTTTGTGAGGATTCAGATTCATCTTGTATGTTTTTCAGAATTGGATGATTTTCAAACTGAGTTGTTGTTTGTTTAATGTAGTAATCATCAAATGTAAGATTAAAAGTTTCTTCAACTTTTCATGTTCTTTTATTCAACACACGATATGCAACTGAATTATGCGAATATCCCAAGAAAATCCCTTCATCTGCTTTTGCTTGAAATTTCGTAAGATTATCCTTGAGATTCATAATGAAGCACCTGCATCCGAAAACATGGAAAAATTTGACATTAGGTTTTCGATTGTTGAGAATTTCATATGGAGTAATGTTGAAACGATGATGAATGAACGATCTGTTTTGAGTGAAACATGCGGTTGATACTGCTTCATCCCAAAGATATTGTGGAAGATTCGCATATGCCAACATATTCCTTGCCGCTTCGCATAGAGACCTATTTCTTCGTTCAACAACACCGTTTTGTTGTGGTGTGTATGGAGATGAAAAATTATGCGAAATCCCTTTGTCCACCAAAAATGAATCAAGAACATTGTTCTTAAATTCAGTTCCATGATCACTCTTAATTTTTCGAACAATCTTCTTCAATGTTGTTTCCATCTTTTTGATAAAGTCAATCATGATTTGTGCAACTTCAGATTTAAGCCTGAGAAAATAAACCCACGTAAATCTGGAAAAATCATCAACAATCACTAAAATGTACCGTTTCTTGTTGAGAGTTGAAACAGTCGAAGGACCACACAAATCAATATGTAAGAGCTCTAGAGGTGCAACTATTTTCGAATCAATCGTAATTGGATGACCTTGTTTATGTTGCTTGCCAACTTCACAAGCTGCACATAAAGAATCATTGTCAAATTTAAGTACAGGTAAACCTCTTACCAGATCTTGTACCACAAGTTTATTGATGTTTCGAAAATTGAGATGAGAAAGTCTTCGATGCCAAAGCCAACTTAAGTCTGATGTTGCCTTCGAAAGAAGACATATAGCAGGTTTCCCTACTATCGGATTGATGTCCAAAGTGAAAATGTCACCTTTCCTTTTGGATTTCAGTAACACCTCTTTTGTTGTGACATTCGAAATAATACTTCCTTCTTCGTTAAAAAGAACTTGATTGTCAGTGCCCACAACAAGTTGAGAAACACTTATCAAGTTATGTTGAAGACCTTCAACATATGCCACCCGATTCACTGTGAATTGACCATTCGTGATCTTCCCATATCCTTTGACTTGACATTTTTGATTGTTCCCAAACTTCACTACTCCAGCATTTTTGAGACTTCGAAAATCACGTAAATTCTCCTTCTTCCCAGTCATGTGATGAGAGCAACCACTATCGATGTACCACTTGTTATCATATTGCTCATCACATAGTACCTACATTCAATGGAAAAATTTAGGTACCCATGGCTTTTTGGGTCCTTGAAAATTAGATTTCAATTTCGAATGTAATGAAGAACTTTTAACCCAATCACAAACTTTTGTTTTGAGACTATCAATTAAGTTTACTTCTTCATTTAAAGGAACCGAAACATAAGTTTTTGATGGTTTCGAATGTTCACTGACATTACCCTTTGAATTCTGAGTTTGTGAATGAACATTCTTTGCTTTTATAACTGGTTTCCATGCTTTGACTGATATGTTCGAATCCTTAGACGATGAACTGCCATTTGATGAATTATTCATATACTTTTCATATGCTTCGTGAATTTGCTCCTTTGAAAATGTATTTGACTGATACATCTTTCCTTTTCCTTCAAGCCAATGATCAATGTTCTTCCTTGACGTTATTCCTTTTTCTCGTGAAGTTTTCATAGTTTCTTTCTTCGTTTGATTTGGAAAATTTGGCTTTATAGGAACAAAATCAACTTTTGTTTTTGTTATAAAAGATTTAGCATATGATGTATCAACTGTTGATTTAAAATGTTGACGTTGAAAGAATTTTTGATTTGGTTTTGAGTTATTTGAAAATTTTCTTGGAATATTAGTTTCTGAAACTTTCGAAAACCTTGGTTGTTTATTCACTTCAGACTTTGAATGATTTGATTGAGATGAATGTTGAGGTTTTGTTGAAAAAGATGAATTTTTAGCTTTGAAAACATTTTTGGGTGATTGTGATTCAGACATCTTTTGAGACTCAACATTTTGCCAAAATATTTTCTTTCTTGCTTGTCTTTTTGAAATGTTGTTTTCCTTCGAAAATTTGTCAGTTTGATCTTTGAATTCCTTGGAGTTTAATTTGATAAATTTTTCACATTCCTTTTCAACTTGTTTTGAATTCTCTTTTTCAATTTCTGATTTTTCAACCCATTTTCTTTATGGTTTTTGACGTTGGAAAACATAC
Organism: Lactuca virosa; assembly: GCF_052849685.1. Taxonomy (NCBI): domain Eukaryota; kingdom Viridiplantae; phylum Streptophyta; class Magnoliopsida; order Asterales; family Asteraceae; genus Lactuca; species Lactuca virosa. The sequence goes on from NC_136427.1 coordinate 265,292,320, forward strand.
GAATTCTTTGTTAAGTTGTTTTCAACATGCGAAAAAACCTTCATCAGTTGTTTTTGAATTATCCTCTTCAACTAACTTCTTTAATTCTGGTTTGATTTTCTCAACATTTCCAGTAGTTACGAAAACTTGATTTGGAAAAATGACATTATCTGTACATTTGAAATTTGGATAAACCACTGAATTCGTTTCTAGATAGTGTTCACCTTTTTCATTCATCACTTTTTCGAACTTTTGTGTATCACCGTACACCTGATCAACCACAATTCGAGGACTTTCTTCTTCCTTTGAAGATTTCTTTTCCTTCGAAATGTTCACTTCATCTTCATCATCACTATCATCAGTTTGGCTGTCTTTGAGATCCACGAAGTTCATATCATAAACTTTCAAAGTTGAGGGTATATCAGTTTCATTTTCAACCATCAAATCCTTAACTTTTTCTTTTCCTTTAGATGTTGAAGCAACATTAACAACAGACAACTGAGAACAATCAACATCTTCAAGTTCACTAATTTCACTAATATTGTCAGAATTATCTTTAATATCAGCAAAATTAGATTGAGAATCAGTTGTTGAATTCTCAGTCTTTTTCAAAATTTGAATTTGTTCAGATTTAGTCAAAGTATCATTCACTATGTTAACTAATTCATTCGCATCAAGACATTCATCAATTTTGACAATTCCATATTTATATCTATCATCAGGGACTCTGTCAAAATCAGCTATTATTTGTTCACAATCATACGAAATATTATCTACCTTGGCTCTTTCGAATGCCAGGAAAGGTAGTAATTTTCTATGTTGCTCTTTACTTATATCACATGAATGATGTAAATCAGTTAATTTGCTATAAAGTCGTTTAGCAGAATTACAATAGATGTTTCTTTGTGCTAGCAAAAGTTTAACATCACTCGATAACCTATCCCTATCACACATTATATTTGTCATTTGTAATTCCAAACATTCAATTTTGCTTATTTTCATGTCTAATCTCTTTTTGACCTCTAACAACTCCATTGACAACTTGTTGGCCTCATTGCTAGCAGACACAACAATTGAATCAAAATAAGTAACTGTCTCATCAAAAGAAATTAGTTCAGAGTCATAAGCATGTGTAGGAATATTAAAAGATTCGAGAATTTTAGGTACCTTTGTTATCATTGGAGATTTGTCAGCTGCTTTGGATACGAAGCATCGTCCCCTCACTTCGAATTCCTCATCATCTGAGTCCTCCTCCATTTTCGCATGCAACGCTCCATGCGTTGGATTCCTCATTTCCTCATCGTCTGACCCGGATGACCAGATTTGATAAGTTCCATCTTCATCCTCATGCTCACCCTTTGCAACCAATGACAAATTCTTTGCTTTAGCACGAACCACCTCAAGCTTCTCTGCATAGTATGCCTCATCTTTGACTTTATTCTTCCTCTCATCCTTCTTTCGAAGCATACAGTCATTTGCAAGATGATTCGCACCGTTGCAATAATGACAATCTATTCCTGCATCACCTTTCAGCTTCTTCTCACCCTTTCCATCAGCTACCTTCGAATCTTGCTTCTCAACTTTCTTTTTCTCCTCAACAACATTTTTACTCACAAAATTTCCTTTCACCTCAGCAAGCTTAGTCTTCGAATTACACGGCTTTTTGAAAAATTTCTTGACACGATTATTTGAGTAAAAGGCTATTGCTTCATCATCCGAATTCATGATGAATCCTTCTTCTTCCTCAGAATCACCATTTTCAGCTTCTTTCTCAGAAATCTTTGATACAAGAGCTAATGGACCTCCCAAATTCAACTTCGATTCCTCAGCAATTTCATTTACCTCAATTTCGTGTGTTTTCAATTGATTGTACAAATCATTGAGAGTTGATGTATCAAAACTTTGCTGATTCTTCACCATCATACTCACACTTCTCCATTCTTTTCGAAGCCCCATTACAAAGATGAGATTGAATTCCATTGATGTCCTGGTAATTCCATAGCGATTGCACCGATAGATTAACTCGTTCAGACGGTCATAGTAAACTTCAATTGTTTCTCCTTCTTTTTGTTTGAAATCTTTCAACTCAACCAAACATTGTTTAACTGAATTGATTTTTGTCTTCTCACTTCCTTGAAATTTATCTTTCAGATTGTTCCAGACTTCCTTTGCAGTTGTACAACTCCTAACGTAATTTTACACAACTGGAGGTAATGCACCTCGCAGTTCCCTCATACACCTCTTCTCCAGTTTCTTCAGATGATCAGTTTGATTATCAACTCCAGAATTTGTAGAAGATGATCCAATTGGTTGAACATTCACTGGAACATTGACATTTACAGTGATACATGACCATAATTCTTCATCCAGACCATTCAGATAATCCTGCATACGATCAGCCCACTGATCATAGTATTCAGGGATTAGCATTGGAATTTTGGTTGATGAACCTAGCAGATGAGAAAACGAGGTCATCGAATTGAGATTGAAACTCGCCATTGTTGTACGGAAGAAGATTTTGAAAAGTTTGAAAAGATTTGAGAATTTGAAAACAAACTAGATGAATCAAATCGAATTGATGAGAATAACACTCGATTCAACAATTCAAATGCAGAATCGAATCACAGACTAAGATCTAGACAATTTTTCACTTTCAAAAAGTGCGGAAACTTTTGAATCAAAAAGTTGATTCAAAAACTTTTTGAACAGCGTGAAAATCAGATCAGAGATATGATTCCTGCTCTGATACCAATTGATGAACCAATGAATCGAGTAATGAATTAATCAGAGTATGAATTCAAGTAAGAATATGAGATTTGAACACACGATGTAAATATGATCTTGTTATGCTCTATTATGCTTTCGAATTCTTTACAGAGAATAGTAGACAAGTTTGTAAAAGTTCTTTTTTTTAACTCTAGTAAATAACCCTATTTATAGGGAACTGAAAGCATACAAAAAATATACTAAGGCATTGACTCTAAAGCTTCGAATAAAAGCGCCCTAGTAAAATACATTACAAAATATTCGAAGAGTCCAAAACATACTTCGACTAATTACAATAATTCGACCCTTACAGTACATTTCCCAAAGCCTTCAAAAAAAATCGAGCTCTTAACTTACCTTTGTTCATATTTTTGGTGTTTTCTCTTTAAAAGTTTGAAGAAGAAAAACGAAATTTTTTCAGATCTATTTCTTGATTCACATTTTGATGGCTTGTTGACCAAGTTGAAGAGAAAAGAAAGTTTTATGAGAAGAAACCCTCATCAGATCCCGTTTTTTTGTTTTTATCTTGAGGTTTTTTCAGCAAGTTTGAGAAGAAAAGAAATTTTTGTTGCTTATTTGGTGTTTTCTTTAGAAGTTTGAAAAAAAAGAGGTTTTTCTGGGTCTCTATCCCACCTTTAGTTCATATATTTTCAGAAAGTTACATTTAGTTTATGATTTTCCATTTACAACTTTATTCAAGTTAATGTTATAAAGAAGTCACATTTAGTTTATGATTCTTCGCAAACTCCTTTGAAGTTGTCTATTTAGAGTTTTTCTTTCAAACTTAGAGAAAGAAAACGAAATTTTTTCAGATTTGTTTCTTATTCATATTTGATGGTTTGTTGAGCAAGCTGAAAAGAAAAAAAAAGTTTATGAGAAGCCCTAATAGATCCGTTTTTGTTTATATTTTAGGGTTTTTTCAGCAAGTTTGAGAAGAAAATATTTTTTTTGTTGTTTATTTAGTGTTTCTTTAGAAGTTTGAAAAAAGAAAACAAGTTTTTATAGATTTTACCCTATTTCAGATTATTTTGATGGTTTAGTGAGCAAGAAGAGGAGAAATATATCTCCATAAGCTTTTATCTTAATTTCAGTTTATGTTAATAAAAAATATTCTAATTTACAATTTTCTATGAACAAAACCCTCTCAAATCTGTTTAGTCTATATTTTGGGGTTTGTTCAAAAGTTTGAGGGGACAAGAAGCTTTTTACCCTTTAACCATCGATTTTTGTTGAGATTTTCTATTCAGAACTTCAACATCTGAAACACTGGTGTCTAACCATGGTTGGGATGTTTGTACATTTACTAAGTTGTTTATTCGGTGTCTTCTTCAAAAATTTTGAGAACAAAAAATGAAAAGAAGAGTTTTTCATGGGTTTTTATCCCACTTCAGTCCATATATTTTCAAAAAATCACATATAATTTATGATCTTCTATAGAAAAAATTACTCAAGTTGTTAAAAGGCTTGAAGAAATAAATAAGTTATTTATAAACTTTCATCTTCTCAAAATTTCATAAAACCCATTTTCCATCTAAGTATGAGTTATGGGTACAAGTGTGTTCAAGTTGTAAACACAGCTGTGGCACTTGTACATTTTAAAAACCTATCAGACCATATTTTTCCTCGAAAATTATATTTACCCTCAGTTTAAATACAGTTATCCTATCAATAAAAAATGAGGTGTAGAGATGAACTGATACAAGAAAGTAACCAGTAAAAAAGAAAGGGAAATACATCAACACAAAAAAAACCCAAATACAACAGCTGTATTGCTTGTTGTCCTTTCATGGCCGACCAAAAAAAATAAGTTATTTATAGACTGTACAAATGAGCTGTCAGGCCTAATCCTACAAACGACACAAGATAAAAAAAAGAGGGGGTACGGGTGTACATTCCACACCACAAAATTCAAGGAAGGAAAAAAGCGGGCCCCACCAGGTTCGCACCCCTCTGGTTACCACGGTGCCTCTTCCCGTCTCTATTGACGACAACAGTTCAGGACCAACTTCATCGGTGGTCGAAACCCGGGAATTACCAGTCGCCAACGAGACCACCGCTGCTCCGCCACCAGGCGTTTCTTGCTCCAGTGAGTAGAACCTGATCACTACTGTTGACCACCTCCGGCATCCCCATTCTCGAAAGTGACCTTCATCCCTTCCAATTAGATCAACCGACAACAACTATAGAAACCTCACCAGCGCTCGAAATTCGAGCACCTCCGATCGTTCCCAGCTAACCAGACCACCGAAACTCATAGCCGGTCACCCATTCTCCAGCCGACTACCCAACGATACCCAAACATCTTTGAGACACCACGTGCCGCCTCAAACCGACAAGCGCAATCCAGAGCTTACAGACCTTCAATCACCCTCCCCTGTATTCAATTAAGAACCGCTCACCGGAGCTAGGGAACCACCAAGTTGACTGCATCCATTGGACCATCTGCCGACCTTCTCCAGCTTCTCCGCCCAACAACAGATTATAAAGGTGACACCGTCATTGTCACCATTGAATCGCTTACAGTCACCGGCTTCCATTTATTACTCCTTCGCCACCTGTCTACCACTTGCCCCTATTTCTTAATCGCCTTCGGAAACCAAAGCAAAAGCACCACCGGTCAACCAACACAACCCCCGACCTTCGATCGCACAGTAGCCCTAGCGCAATCGAAGTAACCATTATTTGCAGTTAGTTGACGCCACCACTCCGATGAGGCGGTCCTGACAGCAACCGTCGCTTCACTGTAGCGACCTCCGATCTCCCTTACACTCAGCGTCCCTGAAAAATTCGATTCTCTTATCCAACCTCCCTCTATGGATGACGAACTCGAAGGGAACCCATAAAAGAGGAAGGAAAAAAGAAGCGGGAGATCCATCTCCGCCAGTAACAATCGTCAACCTTCTACCTTCTCAGTTAGCCGCAGTCTACCAGAGCCAAAAGATCCTCAATCAATCACAACCTCTAATCGATCGACTGCCTTCGATCGTGATCTCCATGAGCTTCCATGGTGTGTTACTTCTTGAGCGTGAAAGCGAGGAGGCGGCTGTCATCCTTTTCAAACCTGATGAAAAACAAGGTGGGTCGTGTATATCCTACTTACCAAATCAGCCCACCACCAAAAAAAAAGAGAAGGATATGAATTTGGGCTGATTATTTGCGGGCTCTAACAGAAAATAATAGCAATTTTGGGTTGTAGCAATTTGGGCTTCATATAAATTGGTATTTAATGGGCTACCTCCACAATACAAAGATGACCCAATTTCGCAAGACAAAAATCAACAATTTAATGCTCACGCACCGCAAGCACCGCCCAACAGAATATGTTTTGGAATATGCGTTGCGGTCCAGACTACTCAACGTTTTCAAAAAAAGGGGGAGGGAGAAGAGAAGTATGCTTTCATTACTCTACGAAGCATTTCAGAAGATGATCATAATTGAAAAGCTTAACCCGAGCTCTGACATCAAACACGCTTGCCAATTCTTGATGCAAGGTCTACCTATCTCTCATTTCTTAAATAATTTATACATATTATTTAGTAAATCCAGAATATTTACTAAAACTCTATTATGACAATTGTGACATGCATTTACCTTCAGAGAGTCAAGGTATTTATACAAAAAAAAAAATCTACTATGCATAGAAGAAAAACTTTTTGCTACAACATTTTATTTTCACATGAAAAGATGCCATGTTTTCATAACTGAATTGGCAAACAGTTTTTGATTTAATCAAACCATTTTTTCGTTGTTGGTTTGTAACTACTAATCGCAGGCCACACAAACATTTTATTTCACATAAACAAGAAGTTTGCCTTACAAGCTTACAAAGTCACATGTTGTAAACAACTCCTAAAACTACATGCTTACATGTTTTAATTGCCATTACCATGCATTATGGAATTAGATAACTTATTATTATTGTTTACAATGGCATGTACAAACGAATGAGGCTCGAACGTGCAAACACAAGCCAATGTCATATATTCGTTCGTTCTCACTCATCATATTTTCAAAAAAGGGGGAGTAGAGGGGATAGCACGACACTATAGAAGTGTTATTCCAAGCATGGAGTTGAATTACATAACAAGTGGACATGGTATATGGTCAGGCATTCCCAGGAAGACATTAGTGTTATGGATGAAAGAGCAGTCGTAAAGCCTACTCCTAGGTGGCTGCGCTTTCGGGATCCCAACAATCATGCCGATTAGCCTTTGGTAGTCTCTTTTCCTAGCCATCGGTAACCGAGCTACATGGCTATTAACAGTCGTGTCGACCAACTTCAGTCAGTCTCGCTACTCAGCTTTCACTATTCACGTTGATCGGCCCTCGTAGTCTCATTGCTCAGCTCCCAGCAGCTGCACTACTTGGATCTCGGCAGTAGCAGAACTCGGCCCTCAGCAGCCATGCGACCCAGCTTAGTAGCCGCAAATCCCAGTCATCACCAGTTACGTTGTCTGACTCCCAGCAATCGCGCCAGCCGCGCTACCCTACTTTTGTCAGCACTTGTGTCACTTAGCCCTTCCCACTTCCCAGCAGCTATGTTGCCCAGCTTCCAACAACTATGTATCCATTATTCCCTTCCTTCGCCTCCTTTGAAAAAGGGGGGGGGGGGAGAAGGGTTAGTACAACACTATGCAGAAGTAATTTTCATCCCAAAAGGGCAGAGTTAAAGTATACGAAGAGCTAATACTTCATGATAGTGCATCCCCGAGGCGACGTTGGTATTCCGGATTGAAGGAGCAGCCTCGTAGTTCAACGCTCGTGAGACCTGCGCCCAGCTCTCAATAGTCATGCTGCTCATCCATCACTAGCATCTCGCCTCCCAACCCTCAGTGGCCCTGTTTCTCAACTCTCGACAACATTCCCACTACACACCTCTTGACATCAGCTCCACTGTCCAGCTCTCAGTTGCCTTACAACGTAGCTCTCGATAAGTAGCCTCACTGCATGGCTCTCGACAAAATCATTAGAAGATGGGGTACTAATCATCACCACAGCTAATAGTGTTGCAGAGCATCAGGTACCATCACACTCTAGCCCAGATTGATCACCTGGGCCAAATATATAGATTGCCAGCTATTGCGCCCAATCATGTAGGGTTCAACATCCTTGCCTTGAGTCGTCTGGCTTCTCGGCCTTATGCGAAAGTGATTTTTATTCTGAAGAGGCAGAGTTGAGATGCATGAGGAGCTGATGTTATGCATGATAGTGCGCTTCTGAGGTGACGTTAATATTCTGGATTGAAATAGCAGCCTCGTGTTTCAACCCTCATTAGTCACATCGCCCAACTCTTAGTGGTCATGTTGTTCATCTATCGCTAGCAGCTCGATGCTCAGTTCCCAGCAGCCTATTAACCAACTCTCGATGGTAGCCTCACTACGCACCGCTTGACAACAGCTACATTATACAACACTAAGTAGCATCGCCGCATAGCCCTCAACAGACAGACAAGACAGCGAGGCACCAATCACCACTACAACTAATGACGCAGCAAAGCATCATGCGCCATTACACTTCAACCCGGACTAGACACAAAAGATTGCACGTTGTTGCGCCCAATCGTGCAAGGTTCAACATCCTTGCCTTGGGTCGCCTGGCTTCTCAGCCATACTCCATTGTAGCGGCAAGCTCCGCATGCGAGGTTCAGTACCCTTGCCTCGAGTCGCCTGGCTTCTCAGCCAGACTCCATTGTTGCGGCAAGCTCCACATGCGAGGTTCAATACCCTTTCCTCGAGTCGCCTGGCTTCTCAGACAGACTCCATTGTAGCGGCAAGCTCCGCATGCGAGGTTCAGTACCCTTGCCTCGAGTCGCCTGGCTTCTCAGCCAGACTCCATTGTAGCGGCAAGCTCCGCATTCGAGGTTCAGTACCCTTGCCTCGAGTCGCCTGGCTTCTCAGCCAGACTCCATTGTAGCGGCAAGCTCCGCATGCGAGGTTCAGTACCCTTTCCTCGAGTCACCTGGTTTCTCAGCCAGACTCCATTATAGCGGCAAGCTCCGCATGCGAGGTTCAATATCCATCCCTTGAGTCGCCTGGCTTCTCAGCCCGACTCCATTCCAGCAGCATGCTCCGCAAACAAGGCTCATAGGCTCGCAACCTTTGCCTATATGATTCCACGCGATGCTCTCCCGCGTGATGTATCTACGATCGTTGGCAGCTAGGCCCGACCCATTCCACGCGATGCTCTCATGCGTGATGTATCTACGATCGTTGGTAGATAAGCCCAATCTATTCCATACGATGCTCTCCCGCGTGACATCTCCATGATCGCTGACTCCTAGGCTTAAGCTATTCTTCTAAGCCGCACAACATAAGTCTCGCGTTGTCCCGCGCTATAAGTCGTGCATCACAAGCTTATCCAACGCCTAACATCGCGCCCTCGGTGTTTCCTCTCTCATAGCTATCATGGCTCTCTTGTGCAAAGACGATCAATGAAGCGTTATCCACATCACATCTTGCTATAATGAGGTTACTCTCAAGCAAGAAGGTTATTAAGACAACGACTCTATTACCTACAACCCCTCAGCATCTCGGTTAACCTGGCTCTCGGAAATGGTCTCGTTGCGCAACCCCAACCTATAGCCTCACCTCGTATCCCTCAACATCTTTTCTTCCTAGTTCTTGGCAACAGTCTCGCTGCGCAACCCAAACCTATATCCTCACCTCGTATCCCACAGCATCTCTGCTACTTGGCTCTCGACCATAGTCTTGCTCATTGACCCATGCTACAAACCTAATCGCCCACCTCTTGGAATCTCTGCCACTTATGCTACGGTTAGCAACCTCACGGCTTATCGTTTTGACAACATCCATCTCGGGCAAGAGTTTTGCTACCTTTTATTATGCCAACAACGTCGTCGTGTATTGATACAGAAACCTTGCGTTATTCATCATAGTCTGATCCGACTACCAACGCTACCCACATCAGACTGGGGGGAATCCAGTTAGGCATAGTGTACTTTGGAAGCACCTTCAGGACGATTACTGTTTCTCATGCAAAGAAGACTATGTAGATGGTTATCGGTGACATTCTGTTTGTACGTAGCCACAACAACGGTCGCGTCAGATAACAATTTAGGAACTGAAGGGCAAGCTTGCGCTTCTCAGCTACCTTGGCCCGACGCCCTATCGACATTATTGTCACATAGCAGCCCCACTCCGCATAGCATTATCAGTAGCCTCGCTTTACATGATCGCATTAACAGCTACGTTGCATCATATCGACCAGATTCTACTCCTAACAAGGAAAGGTCATTCAGCCAACCCATGCCCAACTCATTGCGCATCACCACGATTCTCATAGGAAAGGTTCGGTCGTTTCTTTTCATTCTTTGACATATTAGTGCTTTGTCTAGTCCAATCTGATCGGACTACGGGGACTTGATGACACATGGTTTATACGACCGAGTCCAGTCCAATGTCATTGGCCGCATACCAATAACATCGGACTGGGGGGACTTGTTGATATATGGTCCATTAGCATGGCCTAGACAACTCTGGCGCGCTAGCCTCGCCTGACACTCCCTTGCCAGCCTCGCCTGACACTCCCTTGCTAGCCTCGCTGGGGACTCTCCTGCTGGTTTATATGACTAAATCCAGTCCAATGCCATTGGCCGCACACCAATAACTTCGGACTGGGGGGACTTGTTGATATATGGTCCATTAGTATGGCCTAGACCGCTCTAGCGTGCCAGCCCTGCCTGGTGCGCTCCCGTCAGCCCAGCCTGGCGCTCCATGGCCTGGCTCTCCCTTTCCAGCCTTGCTGGGGACTCCCTTGCCAGTCTCGCTGGGGATTCTCCTGCCGGCCTGGCCTGGCGCTCCCTTACCAGCCTTTCCTGGTGCGCGCCCGCCAGCCTTGCCTAGTGCGCGCTTCCCAGCCCCGCCCGGAGCCTCCGGGCGGCCTCGCCCAGCTCCTTGCTAGCTGGGCCGGAATTAGGCTGGCCCAAGGCCTGACCTAATTCCCCTTGACCTATTTGTCCCCTATATAATGAATAATATCTCCTCCATGGAGAGGGATCTTCCCCTTGGCTCAGCTACCACACTATACTTCGGCCGGGTGGCTCAGCCGCCACCCGCCGTCGTCAGCCACCGTACACCACCACCAACACCAAGATGGTGCTCTCTAGCTAAAGAGAGCCGTCTCAGATCTACCAGATGATCTAACTTGACCGTCGGAGCCAGCTCCCGGGGCACAGTCCCTGGGGTGGCTCTAACGGCCTTGTCTGTTGTGACCTCGCAGATCTGTCTCCGGCGTAGAAGCATATCCTCAGAGCAGGTGGTCGAGGCCGAAGTCGCATCAAGTGTTTTATTAAGGACTATCTTTATATCTAATCTAAACTTGTCTTTCTTCTTTTTTCAGATGTCTTCCAACAATGCTGCTTCTGGCTCAAACCCTACAGGCTCCTTCCCTCTCATGAACCTTTGTGGGAGAGTCATCTTTGATGGATCCAACTTTATGGATTGGATCAGGAACATCAGAATGGTCACTCGCTATGAGGACAAGGAATATGTCCTTGACAAGGAGCTTAAAGAACTCGAGCCGACTGCTACTCCTGAGGAGGTCGCTGAATATCAGGCCCATGAAAGGGATCCTACAAAAGTGGCATGCATCATGTTGGCCTCTATGACAGCCGAGCTCCAAAAGTCCTATGAGGACTACTATCCTTTTGAGATGCACCGGGATTTGATGGACCGCTACCATCAGAGTGCTCGTCAAGAGCGATATGAGATCATCTCCTCCATGATAACAACCAGGATGAAGGATGGTGAACCCATCACGGGCCACATGCAGAAAATGCAAAGGTATGTGGACAGTTTGCTAAAACTGAATGTGAACTTCCCAAAGGAGTTGGCAATAGATATCATTTTGCACTCCCTACCTTCATATTATAATCAATTCTGCATGACATACCACATGAACAAGCAGGAGGTTACACTCAGCAAACTTCAAGGACTTCTGAAGACCGCAGAAAGTGGTCTTAAAGGTAAGTCGGTTGTTACTAATCCTGCTCCTACCACGACCCCTGTCTTGGCAATCGGGCAAGGCAAAGGAAAGAAGATGAAGAGCCCTTCGAAGGGTACCAAGGGAAAGTCCCTTGATGGCTCCTCTTCAAGTGGAACCAAGAAAGGTTTCATCACTCCTTCTGCTAACCCTAAAGAGGCAGAATGCTTCTATTGTCATGAAAAGTCGCACTGGAAGCGAAACTGCCCAAAGTACCAGCAAGATGTGAAGGATGGGAAAGTTAAACCCAACCATGCAGGTATTTACACTATATTGTGTAATAACTCACCCTATTCTAATTCTTGGGTCCTTGATACAGGTTGTGGTATTCACATATGTTGTGATTTGTAGGGACTAAGAAGAAGTGAGAATGTGGAGCATGGGAAGATAAACTTGATCATGGGAAATAGGAAAGTTACACATGTCACCAAGATTGGAGTTTATTCTTTATTTCTAAGTAGTGGGTTAACATTAGATTTGAATAAATGTTGTTATTCGCCTGAAATGACAAGAAATATTATTTCCTTTAATGCTTTGTACAAACAAGGTTTTACCTTTTCATTTGATAATGATAGTGGTGGTATTTATGCTTTCTTTAATAATGTTTTTTTTATTTTAAAGCATTACCTTGTGATGGTGTGTATGAAGTTGTGTCGGTTGTAGACAATCTGGGAAATAATGTGTTGTGTATTGATTCTTCTAATAATAACTTGGATAAAGCATCATTATGGCATTTTCGTCTTGGATATGTAAGCAAGAAATGCATAGGCCAACTCCAAAAGGATGGAGTCTTGGAGTCATTTGACCTAAAATCAGATGATACTTGTGAATCTTGTTTGCTTGGGAAAATGACAAAGTCATCCTTCAGTGGTACATGTGCTAGGGGTGAAGGTTTGTTGGATCTTGTACACACTGATGTGTGTGGACCCTTCAAAACTGCCACAAGGGATGCTAATCGTTATTATGTGACTTTTACTGATGATTATAGTAGATATGGTTATGTTTACTTAATCAAGCATAAGTCAGAGACTTTTGAAAGGTATAAAGAGTTTAAACATGAAGTAGAGAATCAATTGGGCAGGAATATTAAGATGCTTCGATCCGATCGAGGTGGTAAGTATCTTAGTACAGAGTTCCTTGACCATCTTAAGGAATGTGGGGTTATCTCACAATTGACACCTCCCAGGACACCACAGTTGAATGGTGTGGCTGAGAGGCACAATCGAACCTTGTTGGATATGGTTCGTTCCATGATGAGTCGAGCTTCGCTACCAATCTTATTATGGGGGTATGCCTTAGAGAATGCCGCCAATATCCTTAATCTAGTCCCTACAAAGAAGGTTGCCAAAACACCTCATGAGATGTGGACCGGAAACGTTCCAAATCTGGACCACATCAAGATTTGGGGTTGCGAGGATTTTGTGAGGCGTGAGTCTCACGATAAGCTCGAACCTCGAAGTGAGAGGTGTATTTTCATCGACTACCCACAGAGATCCTTTGGTGACCTCTTCTACAGACCCAGTGATAATGTGGTCTTTGTAGCAAGGAGAGGAGTCTTTCGAGAGAGAGAATTCATAAGCCAAGGAAACAGTGGGAGGAAAATTGACCTTGAAGAAATTCAAGAGTCAAGTGGTGAAGGAACCTCAAACCCTAGCAATCAACCTGAGGAGGAAACTCATGTTGATCCGACAGAAGAGTCTGTACCTCTGAGGCGTTCCACAAGAGTTAGGAATGCACCTGAGCATTACTATGGTTTCCATATTACTGCGGAAGGTGATACACTTATCAGTGATAACATACTGGTAAGTTTGGATGAACCTAATAGCTACACGGAAGCCATGACAGGCCCTGAGGCTGCTAAATGGAAAGAGGCTATGAACAACGAGATACAATCCATGTATGACAATCAAGTTTGGAACTTGGTTGACAATGTACCAGGTCGTAAGACAGTTGGGTGCAAGTGGATCTTCAAGAAGAAGACCGACATGGATGGTAATGTACACACTTATAAGGCACGACTGGTTGCAAAAGGCTTTTCTCAAACTCCAGTAGTTGATTATGATGAGACCATTTAACCAGTAGTGAAGATTAAGTCTGTTAGGGTTATGCTAGCCATTGCTGCATTTCATGACTATAACATATGGCAAATGGATGTCAAAACCGCTTTCCTTAATGGAAAGTTGGCTGAGGATGTTTACATGAGTCAGCCAGAGGGTTTTGTCAGTACAGAGTACCCTAATAGAGTGTGTAAGCTTGAGAAATCCATTTATGGATTAAAGCAAGCACCTCGCAGATGGAATCTTTGCTTCGATGAGAAAGTCAAAGAGTTTGGCTTTTCGAGAAGTGAAGATGAATCTTGTGTATATGTCAAGGCTAGTGGGAGTATAGTCAGTTTTTTGGTATTGTATGTGGATGACATACTACTCATAGGAAATGACATCCCAACTTTACAGGAAGTGAAGTCCTGGCTTGGGAAGTGTTTCGCTATGAAGGACCTTGGAGAAGCTGCCTATATCCTAGGGATAAGGATTCTGAGAGACAGGAGTAAAAGACTAATTGGACTTTGTCAGAGTACCTACTTGTAGAAGGTGCTGAATAGGTTCAGCATGCAAAACTCCAAGAAAGGAGAGTTATCGATCCAGAGTAACACCAGACTGAGTAAAACTCAGAGTCCAAGTACAGAGGCTGAGATAGCTGAGATGAGTTGAGTACCTTGTGCTTCCGTTGTAGGCTCGATCATGTATGCTATGACTTGTACTCGACCTGATGTGGCCTTTGCATTGAGCATGGTCAGCAGATATCAGGGGAACCCTGGCAAGGCTCACTGGACTGCGGTAAAGAACATTCTCAAGTACATGCGGAGGACTAAGGACTTGGTCCTTACCCTCGGTGGGAGTGATGACTTGAGAGTAGAAGGGTATAGTGATGCTATCTTTCAGACTGATAGGGATAATTTCCGCTCTCAGTCAGGCTGGGTCTTTACCTTAAACGGAGGAGCAATTTCTTGGAAAATTTCCAAGCAGGAGACAGTGGCTGATTCAACTTGTGAATCCGAGTATATAGCGGCAAGCGAGGTAGCAAAGGAGGCTATATGGCTAAAGAACTTCATTGGATACCTTGGGGTTGTACCAGCTATAAAGGAGTCTATAGAGATTTTCTGTGATAGTGAAAGTGCAGTTGCCTTAGCCAAGGAACCAAGGGATCACGGGAGATCCAGACACATCGACAGAAAATATCATTTCATCAGACATCGAATAGAAGAAGGACTCCTCGTGGCAAAGAGGGTATCATCGGATGAGAACCCGGTAGATCCCCTCACGAAGGGACTGGGTAGGGTTAAGCATCTCCATCATGCGAGACGCATAGGACTGAAGGATGATATTAGTTTTAGTAGTTAGATAGCTTTGAAATGTGTAAAGTGTAATTGACATTTGATGATGAATAAAAGTTGTATTTATTTATGAGTAAAGTGTTGCTATCTTTTGTCAATCATTTACTATCGTTTCATTTTGCATGTTTTGACTTCCAGAATAAATATGTTTGGTATATCATATTATTCAAATTCTCCACAGTCAGTTATATGTTGGAAGTAGGTATGAATCAAGACTGTCATGAGTTGGTTGTAGAGGTCTAAGATGTTGGACATGGCTACGAAACTCATGAGGGCTCATAAGTTTTGAATATTGGATTCAACCCATGCTCGCTGGTATCACTTCATGGAATTTATCTCGAGTGATCGCGATACGGTAATATCATATAAGTCTTCAAACCTAGAGATATGACTTGTTGCCTATGAGTTGGTTATGCATTGATTGTACGAAAACGCATTGGTAACTCGATGTTATAAAACGTGTCTTTGTGTATGATTCAACAAGTAGTAGAACAAGCATATGAGTCGAAGTTTATCTGTTCCTTCTTGGATTAGAAGCGATATCTGGGCCCCTCGATGATTTTGTGTTGACCCATGTACCGGGCTCGGTCAGAATTAAGTTGATGTGTTCAATTACGTTCTATGTCAAACAAATCGGAAATCGAGAAACAAACTGCTGGATAATAAGTAAGACATTGTTCCATGTATTTGTCCGGCTGATATCTAGAACAGAGGATTATATGATCACTTATCTTAAATGGCGTATCATCACCATCTCAGTTCCGAGAGACCTTGAAAGAGCTACGATTGCTAATCGGTTCCTGAAGTCATTCTTGCAGTTATAGTTATTAGACTTATCCAAGTGGGAGACTGTTGGATTAGGTGTCTAAGTTCATAACTATTTCTGGAATGTACTTGACCCGACTAGCATGGTCCATTTGGGTTGCATGGCATCATGCATTTGGATAGACTAAAATGAGAGAAATAACACTTAAGGTTTATTAATATATTATAAGTTCTAATATATTAATAGTATTATTTAATTAGTATTGATCAAGAATTAATTTGGAATTAATTAATTGATCAAAAGAAGACTAATTAAATATATGGGTTGATTGTGTAAATCATCCATACTTGTATAGTGGGCTTATGCTCCATGGATTATCAAGTTGGGCTAAAACCCATTGGATGCTCCATGGATGCTCCATGGTGGTTATAGAACCCATGGGTCATGGAAATGAAAAGTCATGACAATTAGGGTTTACATGGTGTAACCCTAATTGTAACACACTATATAAGCTACATGTTATTCACCAAAATCGGCCACTAAGTATACAAGTGAGGGCTAGCCGATTTCAAGAAGTGTTCTATTTCTCTCTAAGTTATTCCAAGTGCATTTGGTGTTGTGTGAGACATTTGAGGCATCACACTTGAGGTGCTAGGCTCACAAGGTTTTCAAGGAATCCAAACTACTACAAAGTATGTTTTCTAGCTAACTTTTATGTTCAAAAGTTCCCCATGTATGCTAGATAGGATTATGAACCTTGGAAAAATCGTTTTGCATGTATCGTAGATAAAACATAGATCCAAGGTTTCTAGGGTTGCATGTACACCTTAGGACTGTTAGAATGCTCAAAACCCTACAGAGTCAACAACCCATGGCTATCATAATCGAAGGAAGCCACCTGACCCACAATACGCTCACTCTTCCGATGCTCTTCCTTCATAGCCTCGACCTGAGCCTCACGAATTCTTTCCAATAATGGAGTAATCATGGTTATCCTCAAACATATATCCCTGATCAGAGCCGCGACCGCCTTGCGGAAAAGAGCATCGGCCACCACATTGGACTTCCTCGGGTAATAAAGGATCTCACAATCATAATCATTCACCAAATTCAACCATCGGCGCTGCCTCATATTCAGATTTTCTTGATCCATCAGATATCTCAGGATCTTGTGATCTGTGTAAATAGTACAACGAACCCTGTAGAGGTAATGCCACCAAATATTGAGGGCGAAAACCATATCCCCAACTCCAAATCATGTGTCAGATAATTCGCCTCATGAGGCTTCAGCTGCCTCGAAGCGGAAGAGATCACGCAACCCCTCTGCATCAACACTGCCCCCAAAATTGTGATCGAAGCATCAAAATATGCCATAAAATCCTCAACACCGTCCGACAGGGTCAAAATCGGTGCCTCACACAACCGTTGTCTCATGGTCTCAAAATTTTCCCGCTGCTCAGGCCCCTAGCGAAATGTAACCGTCTTCTTTGTCAACCGAGTCAAAAGAACAACTATCTTGGAGAAATCCTTGATAAACCTCTGATAATAACCTGCTAGATCAAGAGAACTCTGAATCTTATATGGAGACCTTAGAACCTCCCACCGCATCACGGCCTCGACCTTGGCCGGATCGACCAGAATACCATTCTGGTTGACAAGGTGCCCCAGAAACTGCACCTCGTGCAACCAGAACTCGCACTTGGACAACTTTGCGAAAAGTCTCTCCCTCCTCCTTCAAGTGCTCATCGTGCTACTCCTGAGTCTTGGAATAGACCAAGATATCATCAATGAATATGATCACAGACCGATCAAACATCGGCATGCACACGCGGTTCATGAGATCCATGAATGCGGCTGGAAGATTGGTGAACCCAAAACACATCTCCACGAACTCGTAATGACCATAACGATTCCAAAAAGATGTATTCTGCACATCCTCATCTCTAACCCTCATATGATGATAAACCGATCGCAAATCTATTTTGGAGAACCAAGATGCACCCTAAAGCTGGTTAAATAGATAATCAATCCTCAGTAGTGGATAACGGTTCTTCACCGTTACCTTATTCAGCTACCGGTAAACAATGAACATACGATGCGACCCATCATTCTTCTTCACAAACAAGATCGGTGCTCCCCATGGCGAACTACTCGGTCAAATGAATCCCTTGTCCAACAGCTCCTGTAGTTGTGTAGACAACTCCTGCATCTCGGGAGGAACCAACCGATACTGTGCCTTGGCTATCAGAGCCACACTTGTAACCAAATCAATCCAGAACTCAACTTGCCTCTCTGGAGGCACCCCAGGCAAATCCTATGGAAACACATTGGGATAATCCCGCACAATCGGCACATCATCTACGGTTGCCTTACCTTTATCCCGGGTATTCATAACATAGGCGACAAATCCGGAATAACCCTGCTGAATATAACGCCTAACCCTCACTGTTGAACACAAATGCAGCCCACTCTGAGCTCTCTCTCCCTGAACCAGTAACTCTCCCCCACTTGGGATTCAAATCCGTACTAACTGTTGCTCACAATCGATCATCCCCCCCCATTGGGGCTCAGCCAATCCATACCCACAATAACCTTATTCCCATACAAAGGGATGGGAACCAAATCAATCGGATAATGCTCGCTGAACATATGAAGGATACAACCCCTATGAACCCTCGCTACAAAGACAGATCAATCATCTACAATCTCGACATCTAAAGGACAATCCAGCTCCTCTGGAGCTCCAACAAACCTCTTGCTAAGCGCAAGCGATACAAAGGATCGGGTAGCAACCGAATCAAACAATACCAAAGTAAAAATATTGTTCACGAGGAAAGATCCTAAAATAAAACACATAAATATAAGCAATAGTTCAATATAAATAAAGAAATAAGGAGAAGATACATACCATTCACCACATTAGGTATTGTTTGAGCCTGCTCGACCGTCAACTGGAAAGCCCTGTTCTTCACCACAAGTGCATCCACCTTGTCCTGGCGGTTGTCGGTGATCCGAAGAGTCGCAGGAGCGGGTGCTGACACCGGCCCTGCTGTAACCAAACTCGGACATTGGGCCTTCTTGTGTCCCCTCTGATTGCAATGAAAGCAAATCAGATCTGATCCTAGGGTGGTGGTGGTAGTAGTACAATCCCTGCTATAATACCTCGTCCGACCGCACTTGAAGCAGCCCGAACCACCTACCCTGCACGGTCCCTCGTGCGTCTTGCCGCACTTCCGACAGCAGCTTCGGCCCTGCTGGCTTCTCAATCTCGAATCCTGAACCTTGAGCTTCTTGCCTGAACCCCCCGAAACCTGAGCCTGATCCGACTTCCTCTTCCTCACCATCTCAATATCAATCTCCCTCTCTCGGGCTCTCACTATCATATCCTACAATGTCTTGCAACTGGATCGAATCACAAACTGCCGAATGTCGCTCCTCAACATCTCTTGATACCTCTCATTATTAATCTCCTTGTCCGCTACATACTGTGGAACCAAAAGTGCCCTCTCTCGAAAAATCGCGGTGATCTCAGCCACCATCTCAGTAGTCTGGCGGAGATCCTGAAACTCTCGTGCCAACTGCTGCACCTCAATCACCAGTGCAAACTCAACCCTGGATGTGGTCACAAAATCATCTCATGAAATGGAATCAACAACCTCATCACCAACGGAGCGCCCAACCTCCTCCCACCAGTCTCGTGCCCTATCCTTCAGAATACAAGATGCATGTCTGACCTTTGCCCCCTCGGGGTAACTGCTGGTGCGGAAAGCATTAGCAACATCCGCTAACCACCGGTTACTCGCTATCGGGTCCTTCTCCCTATAGTAGTCCGGAGAACCACACGTCTGAAACTCCTTGAAGGTCAATGAACGTGCCCCTACCAAGGCCACCATCTCAGAACAAAATGAGCTCAATCGCTTATCCAAAATCTCCAGAATGCCGTCCTTGACCGTACCAAAGATTATAGGAGTCTGCTCGAAAATGCAACACGTAATCTCAGACGAAATGAACTCCCTCGTCTGGTCATCCAACTGCCCGGCTCCAGAACATGAGCCTGAGCCCTCCACAGCACTAGAACTACCAACCGTCCTGCCTTGCAGAGTCACCATACTGGAAATAGACCATATAAATCAATAGAATGCACATCAAAATATATCAAGAGATCACAAACTCTGCAAGCTTCCTGGTTTCATCGCAACTCTCCTTGACTCGAGTAAGGATCCTCTTCTTCCACTAGTACGGGCCCATACTACCTTCCACATATATCCATACTTTCCTCAAGGATTGTCTTGAATCTACAAAGTCACTTTATATCCATATAGTTAACCCTCAACAAGATAGGGCTCCCAACACTACATCTCTTCCTAGGTTTTCCTAGGGCAAACTCCACACCACTTTCCGTCATCAGCTGCTGAAGGAACGCCCACTAACTTCCTCTAACTAGCTCACGAATTGTGACACCCAAATTTTTGTAAAAATTTTAAACTTTTAAAACGCATCTTAAATTAAATTAAAACAACTGAAATAGTCATAACATAATCCATCAACTTAATAATCATATAAAATAAGTGCGGAAGTAATAATAATAATAAGGTCCCAACAAAAATAACTAGTAGCGATGTCCCGGTGCTCCATGTCAAGCCTTAGCCTCTTTAATCTTAACACCTGAAAAGTTATAAGGGAAATCGTAAGCACAAAGTTAGTGAATTCAAACACAGACATTGTACTAACATTCATATTTACTAACCCTAATCCATTTTCCATTTATAATTATATGATAAGGGCAAAGAACGAATCAATGCCTATAATACAAGAAGGACTTGTAGGTTTGAACCGCACCGGGAAGATCCCGTATCATTTGGCCCTAATCACCGCACCTCACGATGAGTATAACGTTGGTGATCTTACCTACCCACCGCACCGGTAAATCTGTATCCTTTGGTGGTGTCCCCATATCCATAATTAGTTACATACAGTGCACATGTACGAATTAAAACAATGGTTATATAGCATGCCTTTATAATAAATTCAAATAATCACACACGAGCTAACTAGCAAACGCAAACATCAATACAACGGTGTGAGAGAACTCACCTTGAGTGAGTAGTAAGGATAGCTAACAATCAAATAATGCTACCAAGCTTGAGCAAACTTCAAAACCTCACCTAAGAAGGACTAAAGGTTAGAAAGGAGAAGTAATGAAGCTATGAGTTGAGAAAAGAGTAATCACAGCAAGGTCTCCAAAACAGACCTGCTGTTCAAAACGGATTTACTCCAAAATCTAAAATAGAAACATAGCTTTAACTAAATTTTATAGGAAACTATGATTACTCAGGATTCCAGAACTATAAAGAACTCCTTCTAACTCCAAAAGATGAATTAAATATGAATTTTACAAAATGGTGTATCACTTCTGTCTCCAACAATACAGCCAAGTGATGTTGGCCAATTCTACCCAACTTGTGAGTAGAATTCGTCCAAACCAAAATTCAGAGAAGTAAAGGACATACAAATGAAAGTCTCAGAGTTGGAATTGAATGAAAGGCATCTCCCAAACTCCAGATATAAAATTCACATTATGGACAATCACAGCACTAGCAAAAGCTGGTGACTGCCCACTGATCTGGAGTGTGGATCCATTCTAACCAATTTATAATTTGAAATAACACCCCATCTGCTCCAGATCTTAAATTCATAATATCAGGAACATATAGAAACTTGGAATCACTCTGGATCCTTTTCCAAGCCTTAGAAATGATGAAAACAAAATGACATATCAGAACAGACCCGGATCAGACCTAACAGAAAAGCTGCCATTCTTTCCCATAGATAAAGTCCTTATCAGTGAGTTTGGCCTGCTTAAGAAAGTTAGCCAACTCAATTTGTGAACTGGTTTGGGGTCCGTTTGAGTTCTATAGCTCAAGATATGAGTTTTACAAAATGACCACATATCTGATGGAAAAACAGAATCGTAGCCACCCATGATTCCTTTTTGGCTTATCCATCCCTCTCCCTTTGAAACACATTTTAAGATGTGTTCATCATCCCAATTTAGTCCCCATGATCATGGTGGTACTAAAAAGGGTTAGGTATCATTAGGATTTCATTTTGCCACAAGATTGTAATAATAATCAACATGAAAATGAACATAAAGCACATAAAATCACCATTCTCCCTTTTAGGGTTTCCATGATCTTTTGCAACATGTAATCCCCTAGATCCATCATTCACCATATATGGGGTGAAGATAGGATCTCGAGATGATGTATAACATACAATTCTTTGCAAATAACAAAAGAGATACAAATCAAATAAGAAGGAGAAGAAGTGAAGATGAAATCGTAAAACTAGAACAAGGTTATGAATCAAGTTGTAAGAAATGATAAGGAGGTTCATACCAATATGAATCAAGGCTGGAAATGAACAAGAATTAAGCTCCAAACAACAGCCCCTTGGCTGCTCTTGATCCCAAAGAGAGAGAGAAGGACGATGTGAGAAAGAGAGAGAGAGAGTAGGGTTTAGAGTGTTTTTCTTGTGTGTGTTCCAAATGACTCAATTAACACATTAAGTACTATTTACTAGATGGACTTTGCAAATAGGCCCATAGCCCATGGACTTCAATAAAAGGAGTTTACAAGATGATCAAAAGAGTCCAATAACATAAGAAATCAGACCTTTGTTGAATAAATTAACCCAAGGTTACAAGAATAATTAAATTAAAATAACCAAACGTACCGAGAAAAACCGGGGCGTTACAACTCTCCCCCACTAAGAACGGTCTTCGTCCTCGAAGTCAACGCCTAGAAACAGATCCGGATAATGAGCCTGCATCTCGTATTCCGGTTCCCAAGTCCATTCCGAACCCTTCCTATGTTTCCACTGCACCTTAACCAGGTTTATAGTCTTGTTGCGGAGAGCTTTCGTCTTTCGTTCAAAAATAGCGATTGGTTTCTCAACATAATTGAGACGCTCGTCAATCTGTATGTCCTCCAGTGGTATCACAGCGGTCTCGTCAACCACGCATTTTCGTAACTGAGACACGTGGAACGTATTATGAATTAGACTAAGCTCGTCAGGCAGCTCTAAACGATAAGCCACCTTTCCCACACAGGCTATGACCTTGTAGGGTCCAATGAATCGGGGTCCGAGCTTTCCCCGCTTTCGAAATCGAATCACACCTTTCCCGGGGGAGACTTTGAGCAACACATAATCTCCCACCTAGAACTCAAGATTGGAGCGTCTTTTGTCAGCATAACTTTTCTGACGACTCCTCGCTGTGACCAAATGATCCCGAATCACTTAGATTTTCTCCGTAGTCCGTAGCACGATATCGGTACTCCCAAGTACCCTCTGCCCAACCTCGCTCCAACAAACGGGCGTCCTGCACTTCCTCCCGTACAAGGCTTCATACGGAGGCATTTTAATGCTCGAGTGATAGCTGTTGTTATAAGAAAACTCAGCTAGATGTAGATGGTTATCCCAACTACCCCCAAAATCAATCGCACATGCCCTAACAATGTCCTCCAAGGTCTGAATCGTCCGCTCACTCTGCCCGTCTGTCTGCGGATGGAAGGCGGTGCTAAAATGTAATCGTGTGCCCAACTCCTCTTGAAACTTCCTCCAGAACCGAGAAGTAAATCGGGTGTCCCGATCGGAGACGATAGAAACGGGCACCCCATGTAATGAGACAATCTCCCGAACAAAGATCTCGGCTAATTTCTCTGCCGACGAGCTCTCCTTTATAGCCAGAAAGTGAGCACTCTTAGTCAAACGATCAACAATCACCCATATCGTATCGGCTCCTCGGGCAGTTCTAGGAAGTTTTGTAATGAAGTCCATGGTTAGAGTTACTCCCATTTCTATTCAGGAATCTCCAATGGTTGCAACTTCCCATGCGGTTTCTGGTGTTCCGCCTTGACCTTCCGACAGGTCATACATTCTTCCACAAATCGAGCCACATCATTCTTCATTCCGTGCCACCAGTAAGCCACCTGAAGGTCCCGGTACATTTTAGTAGCACCAGGATGGATAGAAAATTTTGACTTATGAGACTCATCCATTAGGGTTTTCCGATTTCCCCCGGTATATGGAACCCAAACCCTACCGTAGCGAGTCAGCAAACCCCGCCCGTCTCGTTCCATCTTAGGCAACTCTTTCCCAATCTTCTCACGCCTGATGTTTTCCTCCAGTATTGCCGTCTTTTGGGCGTCCCGGATCAGATCTAACAAAGACGACACCATCGTGATCCGGAGACACTTAGCTCGAATCGGTTCGGCAGATTGTTTACGACTGAGAGCATCAGCTACCACATTAGCTTTACCGGGGTGGTAGTGAATTTCACAATCATAATCTTTTACCACATCCAACCATCTGATCTGCCTCATGTTCAAATCCCGCTGCTCGAACAAATATTTCACACTCTTATGGTCAGTGTATATGATAAACTTCACCCCATAGAGATAGTGTCTCCAAATCTTAAGAGCGAAAACAACAGCCCCAAGCTCCAAATCATGAGTGGGGTAGTTTTGTTCGTGGGGTTTCAGCTGTCGGGAGGCATAGGCTATCACCCTATCTCGTTGCATTAACACGGCACCAAGAACCTGAAGCGATGCATCACAGTAAACCACCATATCCTCAACCCCATCAGGTAAGGCCAAAATCGGAGCATCACACAATCGTTTCCTCAACTCATCAAACGCCAACTGCTGCTCCGGGCCCCAAACGAATTTCACTGATTTCTTGGTCAATCGGGTGAGTGGCAAGGCGATTTTAGAGAAATTTTCAATGAACCTACGGTAATAACCGGCTAAACCCAAGAAACTGCGAATTTCAGAAGGTGTTTTTGGAATATTCCATTGTTTAACCACATCAACCTTGGCTTGATCGACCTTAATACCGTGTTTGTTTACCACATGCCCCAAGAACTGAACTTCTTCCAACCAAAATTCACATTTTGAGAATTTAGCATAAAGCCTTTCTCTTGCCAGAGTTTCCAGAATCTACCGAAGGTGTTGCTCATGCTCCTCTTTGCTCTTAGAATAGACCAAGATATCATCTATGAACACTATGACCGAACGGTCAAGCATCGGGCTACACACCCGGTTCATGAGATCCATAAACACTGCGGGTGCATTGGTGAGCCCAAAAGGCATCACCACGAACTCAAAGTGCCCATAACGAGTATGAAATGCTGTTTTCTCAATGTCTTCTTCACGAACCCGCATCTGATGGTAACCGGAACATAAATCAATCTTGGAAAACCAAGACACTCCCTGAAGCTGATCGAAAAGATCGTCAATACGTGGCAACGGGTACCTATTCTTTATCGTGCGCTTGTTTAGCTCCCTATAATCAATACATATTCGCTGGGATCCATCTTTCTTCTTCACAAAGAGAATAGGAGCACCCCAAGGCGAGCAGCTTGGCCGTATAAACCCTTTATCACTTAGTTCTTGAAGTTGATCTTGGAGCTCTTTCATTTCAGGTGGTGCCAAGCGGTAAGGAGATTTCGCTACCGGAGTCGCACCTGGCACCAAATCAATGCGAAACTCCACTTGCCGAGTAGGTGGCAAGCCAGGGAGTTCCTCCGGAAAGACATCGCTGAGGTCGGAAACGATAGGAACGTCGTCTAGTGCTATAGCAGAAGAGCAAGAAGCCATGGCCAGGCGGGGAATGTCCCCCTGAATAATAAGTTCTCCACCTCTAGGGTTTCGAACACGAACTTGCTTCTTACGACAGTGGATTTCCGCATCAAACACATCAAGCCAATCCATGCCTACGATAACGCAGAGCTCTCGCATCGCAATAGGGATAAGGTCAATGGGGAATTCAACTCCAGAAAACTCGAGAGTGCAACCCCGATAAACATCAGTGACATAAATAATGTGGTTGTCGGCAACTTCGACAACCATTGGGCGAGCCAATTTTCCGATACTATGCCCCAAACGATTAATAAACGTGCGAGATACAAAAGAATGGGTAGCACCGCTATCAAACATAACAACAGCGGGCTCAGAATCTAGCAAATAAGTGCCTGATTCACCACATACAATCATGTAAACAATTCTAACTACCATTTATTAAATACTGCAAGGGTGGAGAGAAAGGGAAAAAAAGAAATTTACCTGCCACTGTCGCGGTAATCACCGGCTCATCCGCAGTCATCTGGTGAGCACGACCTCGTGTCACCATAGTGGGTCCCTTAGAAGACGATGCAATTGCAAGATTTGTACCCCCGTCTCCTTTACCAGCCTTCAACTTCGGGCATTCGGGCTTCTTGTGTCCCGTCTCGTTGCAGTGATAGCAGACGGGAGCAGCAGAAGTAATCTGAGGAACTGCACTCGCAGGGGGAGCCCTACAATTCTTCCAATGATGCCCTGGCTTTTTGCAGTTGTAGCATATCAACGGATTTTTCTCGCCCTGACCTGAAGACAGCCTGTACTCATACCTTGACTTACCACCCTGCTTTTGCTTTTTCTGGGAATCTACGGATGTCTTGGAAGATGTGTCATTGGCCTTCCTCTTGGACTGGGTTTGCAACTCGATTTCCCTCCTCCTTGCTGCATCCATGATCGCGGATAAAGTCGGGAACTCCTGCATGCTAACGAATTCCCAAATCTCGGTACGTAGAATGGCAGTGTATCGGCTGACCGACCAGGCCTCGTTCCCAGCAAACGAGGGACAAAAAGATAGCATCTCCAAGAACTTGGCGTTCAGGTCGCTAACGGACTCGGTAGTCTGCTGTAAGGCCATGAACTCTTGCTGCATCCGCTGCTGCTCCACCTTAGGCACATATTGTGCCTCGAACCTCTCCACAAATTGGGCCCAAGACATGGCCCTCACTTCTTCTTCGTTTAATAGAGCGGTGATGGTGTTCCACCATGTCTTTCCCCTTTTCCGCAGCTGATTCATGGCGATCACAACTTTGTACTGGTCCGGACACCCAACAGTCATGAAGGTGCCCTCAACATCTGACACCCAGTGCTTACCAGCAACTGGGTCGGATTCACCGTTCCGAAGAGGAGGGCTACACTTGCAGAACTTCTCGAAGTAGTATGCCGAATCCCGAACGGGCGGAGCCGGTAACGCTCCCCCGGGAATAGCTGCGAGGCGCTCATCCAGAAGAGCACCGACTTGGTTGATTATGTCATTGGTCACACCCGGGATTAGTTCGTTGAAAGCGTTATTGAATTCCTCAGCGACAATCTCCCTAACTTGCTCCATTTGCAGCTGATTAAGTCGAGCAGGCGGAGCCATCTGTATCTGTAGAAGGAGGAAAATATTTAGAAATAATTCAGCCTAGATATTTCTAGAAGGACGAAACACTCAGCTTGCCGAAAATTTCTCAACCTTGCCCCGACCCGAAACCGGCACCGATGTTTCAAATAGTAGGGGCCCTTCTACTACCTTCCACACAAGTTCCAATTTCGCATTCGCATCTAGTTTCAAAATTTCCAGCTCGCTCTAGCCGTTAATTTTACAACTCTCTCACATGTTAACACTAAATAAGTGTGTAATCTAACATTTTAAGACTAGTAGAATCCAATTCATAGACAACAATTTAACATAAACATTTAACATAAGAAATAAGGCTTACTTGGCTGGCCGACTGGCACACCGCGACATCTTCCACTACTAGTCTTCAGAAAGTTTGAAAAATCTTTTAAAAAGGAAAATAAACTCTTATAGAGCCTCAAATTTGAGTCTAGAACATCCACAACAATGCCTAGTTCCCTCAAACTGTGGCTCTGATACCAACTTGTGACACCCAAATTTTTGTAAAAATTTTAAACTTTTAAAACGCATCTTAAATTAAATTAAAACAACTGAAATAGTCATAACATAATCCATCAACTTAATAATCATATAAAATAAGTGCGGAAGTAATAATAATAATAAGTTCCCAACAAAAATAACTAGTAGCGATGTCCCGGTGCTCCATGTCAAGCCTTAGCCTCTTTAATCTTAACACCTGAAAAGTTATAAGGGAAACCGTAAGCACAAAGCTTAGTGAATTAAAACACAGACATTGTACTAACATTCATATTTACTAACCCTAATCCATTTTCCATTTATAATTATATGATAAGGGCAAAGAACGAATCAATGCCTATAATACAAGAAGGACTTGTAGGTTTGAACCGCACCGGGAAGATCCCGTATCATTTGGCCCTAATCACCGCACCTCACGATGAGTATAACGTTGGTGATCTTACCTACCCACCGCACCGGTAAATCTGTATCCTTTGGTGGTGTCCCCATATCCATAATTAGTTACATATAGTGCACATGTACGAATTAAAACAATGGTTATATAGCATGCCTTTATAATAAATTCAAATAATCACACACGAGCTAACTAGCAAACGCAAACATCAATACAACGGTGTGAGAGAACTCACCTTGAGTGAGTAGTAAGGATAGCTAACAATCAAATAATGCTACCAAGCTTGAGCAAACTTCAAAACCTCACCTAAGAAGGACTAAAGGTTAGAAAGGAGAAGTAATGAAGCTATGAGTTGAGAAAAGAGTAATCACAGCAAGGTCTCCAAAACAGACTTGCTGTTCAAAACGGATTTACTCCAAAATCTAAAACAGAAACATAGCTTTAACTAAATTTTATAGGAAACTATGATTGCTCAGGATTCCAGAACTATAAAGAACTCCTTCTAACTCCAAAAGATGAATTAAATATGAATTTTACAAAATGATGTATCACTTCTGTCTCCAACAATACAGCCAAGTGATGTTGGCCAATTCTACCCAACTTGTGAGTAGAATTCGTCCAAGAAAAAATTCAGAGAAGTAAAGGACATACAAATGAAAGTCTCAGAGTTGGAATTGAATGAAAAGCATCTCCCAAACTCCAGATATAAAATTCACATTGTGGACAATCACAGCACTAGCAAAAGCTAGTGACTGCCGTTGATCTGGAGTGTGGATCCATTCTAACCAATTTATAATTTGAAATAACACCCCATCTGCTCCAGATCTTAAATTCATAATATCAGGAACATATAGAAACTTGGAATCACTCTGGATCCTTTTCCAAGCCTTAGAAATGATGAAAACAAAATGACATATCAGAACAGACCCGGATCAGACCTAACAGTAAAGATGCCATTCTTTCCCATAGATAAAGTCCTTATCAGTGAGTTTGGCCTGCTTAAGAAAGTTATCCAACTCAATGTTTGAACTTTGGGAACAGGTTTGGGGTCCTTTTGAGTTCTACAGCTCAAGATATGAGTTTTACAAAATGACCACAGATCTAATGGAAAAACAGAATCGTAGCCACCCATGATTCATTTTTGGCTTATCCATCCCTCTCCCTTTGAAACACATTTTAAGATGTGTTCATCATCCCAATTTAGTCCCCATGATCATGGTGGTACTAAAAAGGGTTAGGTATCATTAGGATTTCATTTTGCCACAAGATTGTAATAATAATCAACATGAAAATGAACATAAAGCACATAAAATCACCATTCTCCCTTTTAGGGTTTCCATGATCTTTTGCAACATGTAATCCCCTAGATCCATCATTCACCATATATGGGGTAAAGATAGGATCTTGAGATGATGTATAACATACAATTCTTTGCAAATAACAAAAGAGATACAAATCAAATAAGAAGGAGAAGAAGTGAAGATGAAATCATAAAACTAGAACAAGGTTATGAATCAAGTTGTAAGAAATGATAAGGAGGTTCATACCAATATGAATCAAGGCTGGAAATGAACAAGAATTAAGCTCCAAAAAACAGCCCCTTGGCCGCTCTTGATCCCAAAGAGAGAGAGAAGGACGATGTGAGAGAGAGAGAGAGTAGGGTTTAGAGTGTTTTTCTTGTGTGTGTTCCAAATGACTTAATTAACACATTAAGTACTATTCACTAGATGGACTTTGCAAATAGGCCCATAGCCCATGGACTTCAATAAAAGGAGTTTACAAGATGATCAAAAGAGTCCAATAACATAAGAAATCAGACCTTTGTTGAATAAATTAACCCAAGGTTACAAGAATAATTAAATTAAAATAACCAAACGTACCGAGAAAAACCGGGGCGTTACAACTCTCCCTATCTAAGAACGGACTTCGTCCTCGAAGTCAACGCCTAGAAACAAATCCGGATAATGAGCCTGCATCTCGTATTCCGGTTCCCAAGTCCATTCCGAACCCTTCCTATGTTTCCACTGCACCTTAACCAGGTTTATAGTCTTGTTGCGGAGAGCTTTCGTCTTTCGTTCAAAAATAGCGATTGGTTTCTCAACATAATTGAGACGCTCGTCAATCTGTATGTCCTCCAGTGGTATCACAGCGGTCTCGTCAACCACGCATTTTCGTAACTGAGACACGTGGAACGTATTATGAATTAGACTAAGCTCGTCAGGCAGCTCTAAACGATAAGCCACCTTTCCCACACGGGCTATGACCTTGTAGGGTCCAATGAATCGGGGTCCGAGCTTTCCCCGCTTTCGAAATCGAATCACACCTTTCCAGGGGGAGACTTTGAGCAACACATAATCTCCCACCTGGAACTCAAGATTGGAGCGTCTTTTGTCGGCATAACTTTTCTGACGACTCCTCGTTGTGACCAAATGATCCCGAATCACTTGGATTTTCTCCGTAGTCCGTAGCACGATATCGGTACTCCCAAGTACCCTCTGCCCAACCTCGCCCCAACAAACGGGCGTCCTGCACTTCCTCCCGTACAAGGCTTCATACAGAGGCATTTTAATGCTCGAGTGATAGCTGTTGTTATAAGAAAACTCAGCTAGATGTTGATGGTCATCCCAACTACCCCCAAAATCAATCGCACATGCCCTAAGAATGTCCTCCAAGGTCTGAATCGTCCGCTCACTTTGCCCGTCTGTCTGCGGATGGAAGGCGGTGCTAAAATGTAATCGTGTGCCCAACGCCTCTTGAAACTTCTGTTGGATTAATGTCTAAGTCCATAACTATAATTGGTAAGACTTGACCCGACCCGGCATGGTCCATTTGGGTTGCATGGCATCATGCATTTGGATAGACTATAATGAGAGAAATAACACTTAAGGTTGGTTAATATATTATAAGTTCTAATATATTAATAAGGTTATTTAATTAGTATTGATCAAGAATTAATTTGGAATTAATTAAGTGATCAAAAGGAGACTAATTAAATATATGGGTTGATTGTGTAAATCATTCATTCTTATATATGTGGGCTTGTGATCCAAGATTCCTTATGTTGGACTAAGTCCATGGGGTGACCCATGGATACTCCATGGAGGTTAAAATCCATGGAGCATAAGGAATGGGTAAAGTTATGAGTTACATGGTGTAACCCTAATAGCCACCATATAAAAGAATCCCATGACTCAAGAAATCGTGCACTAATGTGTGAGTGTGAGGGCTAGACGATTTCAAGGAGTGTTCAAGTTTCTCTCAAGTTATTCCAAGTGTATTTGGTGTTGTGTGAACCATTTGAGGTGTCACACTTGGGGCACTAGGCACTCAAGCTTCATGAAGATATTCTACATCAAAGAGGTATGTATTCTATCTTGTTATATTTATTATTTTGTATGCTAGATTAGGATAATACCTTGGATGTTCATAATTGTATGTATAATAGAGAAAACATAGATCCAAGGTATTTAGGGTTGCATGTACACTTAGGAGTGTTAGAATGCTCATAACCCAACAGTGGTATCAGAGCCAGGTTTGTTTTCTTGTTATACTTGCAAAAGTAGCTGAAAAATCGAGTTGGATGCATATATTCGATTGTTTTGGCTGGAATTGGACTAGGAACATTACCCTAAGATGTTTTTGGACTTATAAACTTGTTTTTGATGTGGTAATGTTCATGCTAATCCAATTTCTAAGATAATTGTCATAATTTCAAGATTTGTATTAGTTTGTATGTTCATGCTAATTTCTTGAAGATTGATGATTTGAATTATCTTGTTCTTATGAGGTTCTTAGATTAATAGAAAAGTTGTGTGAAATAGTTGTTTTCAATTCATTTTAATCTAAGAGTTGATTCCAAAGTGTGTTTTTGTAAGTTGTCCTCAAGTTATATGAAAAGTCACATTTAAGAATCATAAAACTCATAAAAGTTGGCAAAGGTTACAAAATGAAGAGTCTAGTTCTAATTAAATGGTTTTATGACTCCATAACTTGTCCTCAAGTTATGGAGGTTCAAGAGTCTCTTCATTAAATTAAAAAAAAAGTGTAACCTTAATTAGTTCCATAAGTTACAATAAAAAAAAGTTATTTTTTTTATTAATTAGTTTAAAGTCTTCCATAACTTGTCCTCAAGTTATGGAACTTGAAGAGTTTTTTTTAATTTTTTTTAATTAAATCTACTTTAAACTCATAATTTATGGAATTAATTAGTTTTGAATAGTTTCAAAACTTGCCCTCAAGTTTTGGAATTTGAAAAGTTTTCACTTATGAATACTTTAATTCCAAGTTAGCCCTTAGAATTTTAAAAGTTAAAATTCAACCCTTATACTTTATAATATTATAAGTTAATAATATTTATATATATGTATAAGAGTAAAGTCAGTCTTACCGTTAGTAGGCCTCATTCACGAAGCCGGTCTATAAGGGGGGTATAAGGTTACTGCCTATAAAATGGCAGTTTAATAGGTGTGCACTCTCACCCACCGCTTCCTTGACTGGTGGAGGGTCGTTAGCCGAACGGGTAGGACAAGGACTATAATTCTCCTTTCATTAAAAGTATTAATGATAAATACTAAGTAACTAAACTCTTATTAATACCCAATCTTAGTTACTTAGGAAAATGTGAATTTGGAGCTAACCCATGAAATTACACTTTGCACTTTGCTTAAGTCGTTAGTGGAGCGTGTGTGGTTAACCGGCACACTAACCTGGACTTAACAAGGTAGGCAAAGGGTAACTTAATATTTATCATAGTATCGGTGGAGCGTGTGTGGTTAACCGGCACACTGATTAAGGGGTAAATATTAAGAGTACCAAGTATATTTGCATGGTTATTCACACCTTGTTTTGTGATCCTCGGCATCCCAGTCACAAAACCTGAAGGGCACACTCGAGATTGAAACATGCCTTTGAACAGTTCAATGAATCTCAAAGATGTAGGACTTTCAAATCCAATTAAAACCTAATAAATTATTTCATTTTTCATGGTGGAAATTGGTGAATCGTCATTCACCTACCTTCAAATATTTTATAGCTTGGATTACGACATCCCTCTTCTAAGTTATAAAATAGTTTGTTGGGTCCTAGCCTTAATATTTCATATTGGGTGTCATATTAAGGACTTTAAATCAACTATCTTGAATATCTCCCAAAAAGATGTCTGGTCTAGACATTTATGATCTTCCCAAATCTCTTGAAACAAGCTTTCCTAAATGAAGATGATGTCCCATGGATATCATACTTCTTTCACCTCCTCCAATTATTCTCCCTAACCCACAAGTTCCTAAAAAGTTTAAGGTCACTCAAGCCCTATTGGCAAGGCAAGGTCTAGGTGTGATCACATCTTGGAGATGTAGTCACATATTGACAAGCCGGGAGAGTTGGGTGTCAAAGTCTTGAGAAAGTTGGTGGCTCAACTACTTTCTAAGTCACATAGTGAGTTCTTTTAGGAATCCTATGAAACAGACTAAGACAAGACCCCTAATGATCTTATCTATTTGCTAAGATCAACTTCCTAAAACGCTATGGACATTGACAATGATGACATTGGATATCCAGTAAAGCTCTCTCTTCCCAATGGAAAGGGATCGGCCATAGTCAACTCGGTTGACCCAATGGTAAAGAGAGAGGCGAAGTCTGAGATAGTCCCATTATCAAGGGTCCATAGGTAACTATTGCCAAAGGAAGGGGCATTGGTTACGAAGCTGCCAAATTTACATAAGGATGTTAAAGTCAATAAGTTTGGCTCTACTTCAGGTAAAGTCCATTGTCTAACTCTATTAAGTACATGCTGATTCTGATCGCGAAGATGGATTTCAATCGCATGGTTCGGTGATCAGAATTTTGGGCTATTACTTAAGAGTTATGATATTTATATTGCTTAGGAATAGATAACAACAAGGTTTTCATATGGATTGTAAGGATAAGTTTTTTCCACAAAGTTTTAAAATAAAAGAAAAAGGTTTTGATTATATTTATTTTAAGTATCCTTACAATGGCATTTGTGAAAAGTTGTTGCTTATAAGATTCCATTGATAGCAATATTGGAAAAATGGATTTGATTCTTTCGGTTGTGGTAGTGTCTAATATTACCAAATAAGGAAAGATTCTCATCACCCAAGGTTCAATTGGACCGAAACTTGGAATCATGCAAGTTGTATAGTATGATGAATGAGAACTTTCAGCTTGGAAAATTAAGACTAATTCCTTATGTGAATAAGGAAAGGACTAAGGGATCGAGTACACATTCTTGTGCACTGGTCAAGTCCACCACAAAAGATCAAGAAGACTATTCGTCATGATTTACTTAAGTTCAGTAAATATGGTTATACTTATAAGTTTAAGTATAAGTCTGTAGCATTGGAGAAGTTTCAATGTGAGACAGAACGAATAAGAAGAATCAAAGTATGGCAGAAAGATAAAAGTTTCTCAAACCTGAAAAGATGGGAGAGTACTTTAGTATCATGTTTATGATCATCTTAATGATTAAGATACCATATCACAATTGGTCCTCTAAAGTCATCTTAGTGCATTCTTATGACTAAGAAGAGGAGTCATGAATTGTTGAAATGGTTAAATCAAAAAGATGAATCATACTTCGTTCCAAAACAATTCTTAGAGTCATACTCCAAGATTGTAACTTGAGTGACATATCTTAAAGAGGGTTTGTTAACACTAGTCAAATGTAAGAGTAAAATGTTATCTACTCTTGTACA
Organism: Lactuca virosa; assembly: GCF_052849685.1. Classification (NCBI taxonomy): domain Eukaryota; kingdom Viridiplantae; phylum Streptophyta; class Magnoliopsida; order Asterales; family Asteraceae; genus Lactuca; species Lactuca virosa. The sequence continues at coordinate 265,327,101 of NC_136427.1, forward strand.
TTTGAAATTGGTAAGCTGTGATGTTTTGGATAAAACAGAGACTAACTTAGGCCAATTGTGTAAAGTGTTAGTCTTGATAAAGAATCCGCACTATCTCTTGAATATTTGACAAGGGAGTCTTATATGTCAAGAGGACAGTGGGAGTCTTAAAGCTCTTGAAAGTTTCAAGACTTAATCAAGAATAAAACCTAAAGTCCTTCACTAGCACACAACTTGAGGTTTATAACCTATCGTGTTGAAATTTTTGTGCCTATTCAAGTTGGCTTTGCATAGGAGTTCTGAGAGTTCTCAATTGGTTGCACAACTACTTGGAAGCAATGGCAGGCACCTGAGCTGCCAAATGGCAAGAATTTAAGATTGCACAAGTTTAATCAATATGAGTTTGGATTTGTCACTAACCTTGTCTTGTGATTATGGTTTTGACAAATTCACATGGATAAGAATACATACACTATTAAATCTAAGTGTCATAAGGTTTCTCTCCGATTCATGAAAATGATGGTGAGGAAACACTTTCACTAAGTAGATTTTAGCTAGATAGCAATTGTGATATTTGCATTCTCACAGTCGTTAGTGGAGCGTGTGTGGTTTACCGGCACACTAACATGGACTTGTGAGAAGTGGCAAAGGTCTAAACAATTGAGACTATGATTACGGCATCCCTTTTCATAGTTCTAAAATTGTTTAGACACACATGTGAGCTATCTAAGAGAGGTGTATGATTTTGATAAAGTTTTATCAAAACAATCTAGTATCAGAAATCTGAACTTTGGTAAGAAAGTCAGCTGATTTCTGAGTACATGTCAAAGCTAGTGGGAGCATAAGTGTTATGCTAATAATCATCATGTTAGTGGGAGCATGATAATTATGACAAAGGTTGCAAGTTAGCAATGTTAATTATAGAAAACAAAAGTTTCAATTCGTGAGGTTGCAGGGGTTGAAAAAGTTGTTTTGCTATAATTAAGGGAGAGGAAATTATACTTCATTTCAATTCTAAAAGCTTAGATTGAGATTTTAATCGTATTTAATCAAGGATATATATATGAATTTCATGTTGGAATGGCTCAACATAAGGAAATTCTATATATGGGTCCATTATTTGCGTTCTAAAATTCGATTATGATTACGGCATCCCTTTTCATAATCTGAATTTTGAGAACTTGGCAAATTGAAATGGAAATATTATAGCAAAAGACTGGTTTAGTCTTTATGTGAGACATCATGAATCGTGTCCCATATGCTTCGGATATAGGATCGATTACATGTGCTATATTCATCCTTTCTAAAATTTTCCAAATGCCTGGGGCATTATGAAGGGAAAAGGTCTAGAATTGGATATGACTAAAATGATTAAGCAATTGCCGAGGACAATCTAAGGTTTACCAAAGATTGGTTGCTCAAGGACAGTTGGAAGTATAATGTTAATTCTGGAAGGACCATATTGACATAATCTGTAAGGAGGCAACTCTTGTTCAGAAGTGATAGTCAAAATGGAATATGGAAATGTTTCAAAGTTAGAAATTATTCAATCTGTGTAAGATTAGGAAACTTAATGAAAGAAGGATGTTTCCAAGGAGCTGATCTCCTTTGGAATGCTCTTTAATGATTGTTGTCAAGTCTTTCTGACTTCGTGCATAATCATTAAGAGGATCAATGCATATAAGTTTAGAATCTAACAGATTTTAGTAAATGGCATGAATTTGGAATTCTTGCATTTGCAGTAAGGATTTGGGACTGTGAAAAGAGGATCATTGGAGTGATGTTCAATTGATCTATTTTACAAAGTAAAGATCATAGACAAACATAGTATGCATACTTGGTGTATGGCATGACTAGTGTTTAGAAAACATAGTGTACATGCTTGGAGCATGGGACAACTATTGTTTTAAATTCAAGTATAAAGTTGATAAAACCGAAACAATGAATAATAAGTAATCAGTATGGTGATAAATAAAAGTGTTTATTTATATTCATAGGGTTTGATACCATATTTGATTCATTTATTCTTGTGTTTCACTTTGCATGTTTTGACTTCCAGAATAACTAAGTCGCTCTTCCTGAATGATTAAGTTATTCAAACCATCCACAGTCGGTCATATGTTGGAAGTAGATATGAATCAAGACTGTCATGGGTTGGTTTGTAGAGGTCCAAGTTGGTGGACAAAGTGGTGCTACAACACTCATGAGTGCTCATAAGTTCTGAGTATTGGATTCAACCCGCGCTCATTTGAATCACTTCATGGATTTTATCACGAGTGATCATGAGACGATAATATCTTATATTCTTCAAACCTAGAGATATGAGTTGTTACTATGAGTTGGTTATACATTGATTGCACGAAAACGCATTGGTAACTCGATGTTATAAAACGTGCCTTTGTGTATGATTCAACAAGTAGTAGAACAAGCCATATGAGTCGAAGTTTATCCATTCCTTTTACCTTCGGGATAAAAGCGATATCTGTGGGCCCCTCGATGATTTAAAGATGATACATGTGAGTGCTTGGCCAAGCCAGGACTGATTTGATTTGTTCAATCAATCAGTCATCATGAATCGGAAATCGGGAAACAACAAATGGACAGAGAGAATGATTGATAATCCATGTCTTAGTCCATATGATATCTACAATGGAGGAATATATGATCCCTTATCTAATGGACAAGTCATTGATAAAGGTCAGAGTTCATCGACAAGGTCAGAGTTCGACAGAAGCTTTTGAGAGCTACGATTGCTGATCGGTTCCTGAAGTCATACGCAATAATAGTTTTAGACTTATCCAAGTGGGAGACTGTTGGATTAATGTCTAAGTCCATAACTATAATTGGTAAGACTTGACCCGACCCGACATGGTCCATTTGGGTTGCATGGCATCATGCATTTGGATAGACTATAATGAGAGAAATAACACTTAAGGTTGGTTAATATATTGTAAGTTCTAATATATTAATAAGGTTATTTAATTAGTATTGATCAAGAATTAATTTGGAATTAATTAAGTGATCAAAAGGAGACTAATTAAATATATGGGTTGATTGTGTAAATCATTCATTCTTATATATGTGGGCTTGTGATCCAAGATTCCTTATGTTGGACTAAGTCCATGGGGTGACCCATGGATACTCCATGGAGGTTAAAATCCATGGAGCATAAGGAATGGGTAAAGTTATGAGTTACATGGTGTAACCCTAATAGCCACCATATAAAAGAATCCCATGGCTCAAGAAATCGTGCACTAATGTGTGAGTGTGAGGGCTAGACGATTTCAAGGAGTGTTCAAGTTTCTCTCAAGTTATTCCAAGTGTATTTGGTGTTGTGTGAACCATTTGAGGTGTCACACTTGGGGCACTAGGCACTCAAGCTTCATGAAGATATTCTACATCAAAGAGGTATGTATTCTATCTTGTTATATTTATTATTTTGTATGCTAGATTAGGATAATACCTTGGATGTTCATAATTGTATGTATAATAGAGAAAACATAGATCCAAGGTATTTAGGGTTGCATGTACACTTAGGAGTGTCTCCAAATATTTCAGACTCTTATGTTCAGTGTATATGATAAACTTCACCCCATAGAGATAGTGTCTCCAAATCTTAAGAGCGAAAACAACAGCCCCAAGCTCCAAATCATGAGTGGGGTAGTTTTGTTCGTGGGGTTTCAGCTGTCGGGAGGCATAGGCTATCACCCTATCTCGTTGCATTAACACGGCACCAAGAACCTGAAGCGATACATCACAGTAAACCACCATATCCTCAACCCCATCAGGTAAGGCCAAAATCGGAGCATCACACAATCGTTTCCTCAACTCATCAAACGCCAACTGCTGCTCCGGGCCCCAAACGAATTTCACTGATTTCTTGGTCAATCGGGTGAGTGGCAAGGCGATTTTAGAGAAATTTTCAATGAACCTACGGTAATAACCGGCTAAACCCAAGAAACTGTGAATTTCAGAAGGTGTTTTTGGAATATTCCATTGTTTAACCGCATCAACCTTGGCTTGATCGACCTTAATACCGTGTTTGTTTACCACATGCCCCAAGAACTGAACTTCTTCCAACCAAAATTCACATTTTGAGAATTTAGCATAAAGCCTTTCTCTTGCCAGAGTTTCCAGAATCTACCGAAGGTGTTGCTCATGCTCCTCTTTGCTCTTAGAATAGACCAAGATATCATCTATGAACACTATGACCGAACGGTCAAGCATCGGGCTACACACCCGGTTCATGAGATCCATAAACACTGCGGGTGCATTGGTGAGCCCAAAAGGCATCACCACGAACTCAAAGTGCCCATAACGAGTACGAAATGTTGGTTTCTCAATGTCTTCTTCACGAACCCGCATCTGATGGTAACCGGAACGTAAATCAATCTTGGAAAACCAAGACACTCCCTGAAGCTGATCGAAAAGATCGTCAATACGTGGCAACGGGTACCTATTCTTTATCGTGCGCTTGTTTAGCTCCCTATAATCAATACACATTCGCTGGGATCCATCTTTCTTCTTCACAGAGAGAATAGGAGCACCCCAAGGCGAGCAGCTTGGCCGTATAAACCCTTTATCACTTAGTTCTTGAAGTTGATCTTGGAGCTCTTTCATTTCAGGTGGTGCCAAGCGGTAAGGAGATTTCGCTACCGGAGTCGCACCTGGCACCAAATCAATGCGAAACTCCACTTGCCGAGTAGGTGGCAAGCCAGGGAGTTCCTCCGGAAAGACATCGCTGAAGTCGGAAACGATAGGAACGTCGTCTAGTGCTATAGCAGAAGAGCAAGAAGCCATGGCCAGGCGGGGAATGTCCCCCTGAATAATAAGTTCTCCACCTCTAGGGTTTCGAACACGAACTTGCTTCTTACGACAGTGGATTTCCGCATCAAACACATCAAGCCAATCCATGCCTACGATAACGCAGAGCTCTCGCATCGCAATAGGGATAAGGTCAATGGGGAATTCAACTCCAGAAAACTCGAGAGTGCAACCCCGATAAACATCAGTGACATAAATAGTGCGGTTGTTGGCAACTTCGACAACCATTGGGCGAGCCAATTTTCCGATACTATGCCCCAAACGATTAATAAACGTGCGAGATACAAAAGAATGGGTAGCACCGCTATCAAACATAACAACAGCGGGCTCGGAATCTAGCAAATAAGTGCCTGATTCACCACATACAATCATGTAAACAATTCTAACTACCATTTATTAAATAATGCAAGGGTGGAGAGAAAGGAAAAAAAAAAGAAATTTACCTGCCACTATCGCGGTAATCACCGGCTCATCCGCAGTCATCTGGTGAGCACGACCTCGTGTCACCATAGTGGGTCCCTTAGAAGACGATGCAATTGCAGGATTTGTACCCCCGTCTCCTTTACCAGCCTTCAACTTCGGGCATTCGGGCTTCTTGTGTCCCGTCTCGTTGCAGTGATAGCAGACGGGAGCAGCAGAAGTAATCTGAGGAACTGCACGCGCAGGGGGAGCCCTACAATTGTTCCAATGATGCCCTGGCTTTTTGCAGTTGTAGCATATCAACGGATTTTTCTCGCCCTGACCTGAAGACGGCCTATACTCATACCTTGACTTACCACCCTGCTTTTGTTTTTTCTGGGCATCTCCGGATGTCTTGGAAGAGGTGTCATTGGCCTTCCTCTTGGACTGGGTCTGCAACTCGATTTCCCTCCTCCTTGCTGCATCCATGATCGCGGATAAAGTCGGGAACTCCTGCATGCTAACGAATTCCCAAATCTCGGTACGTAGAATGGCAGTGTATCGGCTGACCGACCAGGTCTCGTTCCCAGCAAACGAGGGACAAAAAGATAGCATCTCCAAGAACTTGGCGTTCAGGTCGCTAACGGACTCGGTAGTCTGCTGTAAGGCCATGAACTCTTGCTGCATCCGCTGCTGCTCCACCTTAGGCACATATTATGCCTCGAACCTCTCCACAAATTGGGCCCAAGACATGGCCCTCACTTCTTCTTCGTTTAATAGAGCGGTGATGGTGTTCCACCATGTCTTTCCCCTTTTCCGCAGCTGATTCATGGCGATCACAACTTTGTACTGGTCCGGACACCCAACAGTCATGAAGGCGCCCTCAACATCTGACACCCAGTGCTTAGCAGCAACTGGGTCGGATTCACCGTTCCAAAGAGGAGGGCTACACTTGCTGAACTTCTCGAAGTAGTATGCCGAATCCCGAACGGGCGGAGCCGGTAACGCTCCCCCGGGAATAGCTGCGAGGCGCTCATCCAGAAGAGCACCGACTTGGTTGATTATGTCATTGGTCACACCCGGGATTAGTTCGTTGAAAGCATTATTGAATTCCTCAGCGACAATCTCCCTAACTTGCTCCATTTGGAGCTGATTAAGTCGAGCAGGCGGAGCCATCTGTATCCGTAGAAGGAGGAAAATATTTAGAAATAATTCAGCCTAGATATTTCTAGAAGGACGAAACACTCAGCTTGTCGAAAATTTCTCAACCTTTGCCCCGACCCGAAACCGGCACCGATGTTTCAAATAGTAGGGGCCCTTCTACTACCTTCCACACAAGTTCCAATTTCGCATTCGCGTCTAGTTTCAAAATTTCCAGCTCGCTCTAGCCGTTAATTTTACAACTCTCTCACATGTTAACACTAAATAAGTGTGTAATCTAACATTTTAAGACTAGTAGAATCCAATTCATAGTCAACAATTTAACATACACATTTAACATAAGAAATAAGGCTTACTTGGCTGGCCGACTGGCACACCGCGACATCTTCCACTACTAATCTTCAGAAAGTTTGAAAAATCTTTTAAAAAGGATAATAAACTCTTATAGAGCCTCAAATTTGAGTCTAGAACATCCACAAGAATGCCTAGTTCCCTCAAACTGTGGCTCTGATACCAACTTGTGACACCCAAATTTTTGCAAAAATTTTAAACTTTTAAAACGCATCTTAAATTAAATTAAAACAACTGAAATAGTCATAACATAATCCACCAACTTAATAATCATATAAAATAAGTGCGGAAGTAATAATAATAATAAGGTCCCAACAAAAATAACTAGTAGCGATGTCCCGGTGCTCCATGTCAAGCCTTAGCCTCTTTAATCTTAACACCTGAAAAGTTATAAGGGAAACCGTAAGCACAAAGCTTAGTGAATTAAAACACAGACATTGTACTAACATTCATATTTACTAACCCTAATCCATTTTCCATTTATAATTATATGATAAGGGCAAAGAACGATTCAATGCCTATAATACAAGAAGGACTTGTAGGTTTGAACCGCACCGGGAAGATCCCGTATCATTTGGCCCTAATCACCGCACCTCACGATGAGTATAACGTTGGTGATCTTACCTACCCACCGCACCGGTAAATACGTATCCTTTGGTGGTGTCCCCATATCCATAATTAGTTACATACAGTGCACATGTACGAATTAAAACAATGGTTATATAGCATGCCTTTATAATAAATTCAAATAATCACACACAAGCTAACTAGCAAACGCAAACATCAATACAACGGTGTGAGAGAACTCACCTTGAGTGAGTAGTAAGGATAGCTAACAATCAAATAATGCTACCAAGCTTGAGAAAACTTCAAAACCTCACCTAAGAAGGACTAAAGGTTAGAAAGGAGAAGTAATGAAGCTATGAGTTGAGAAAAGAGTAATCACAGCAAGGTCTACAAAACAGACATGCTGTTCAAAACGGATTTACTCCAAAATCTAAAACAGAAACATAGCTTTAACTAAATTTTATAGGAAACTATGATTGCTCAGGATTCCAGAACTATAAAGAACTCCTTCTAACTCCAAAAGATGAATTAAATATGAATTTTACAAAATGATGTATCACTTCTATCTCCAACAATACAGCCAAGTGATGTTGGCCAATTCTACCCAACTTTTGAGTAGAATTCGTCCAAACAAAAATTCAGAGAAGTAAAGGACATACAAATGAAAGTCTCAGAGTTAGAATTGAATGAAACGCATCTCCCAAACTCCAGATATAAAATTCACATTGTGGACAATCACAGCACTAGCAAAAGCTGGTGACTGCCCACTGATCTGGAGTGTGGATCCATTCTAACCAATTTATAATTTGAAATAACACCCCATTTGCTCCAGATCTTAAATTCATAATATCAGGAACATATAGAAACTTGGAATCACTCTGGATCCTTTTCCAAGCCTTAGAAATGATGAAAACAAAATGACATATCAGAACAGACCCGGATCAGACCTAACAGCAAAGATGCCATTCTTTCCCATAGATAAAGTCCTTATCAGTGAGTTTGGCCTGCTAAAGAAAGTTAGCCAACTCAATTTGTGAACTGGTTTGGGGTCCGTTTGAGTTCTATAGCTCAAGATATGAGTTTTACAAAATGACCACAGATCTGATGGAAAAACAGAATCGTAGCCACCCATGATTCCTTTTTGGCTTATCCATCCCTCTCCCTTTGAAACACATTTTAAGATGTGTTCATCATCCCAATTTAGTCCCCATGATCATGGTGGTACTAAAAAGGGTTAGGTATCATTAGGATTTCATTTTGCCACAAGATTGTAATAATAATCAACATGAAAATGAACATAAAGCACATAAAATCACCATTCTCCCTTTTAGGGTTTCCATGATCTTTTGCAACATGTAATCCCCTAGATCCATCATTCACCATATATGGGGTGAAGATAGGATCTTGAGATGATGTATAACATACAATTCTTTGCAAATAACAAAAGAGATACAAATCAAATAAGAAGGAGAAGAAGTGAAGATGAAATCATAAAACTAGAACAAGGTTATGAATCAAGTTGTAAGAAATGATAAGGAGGTTCATACCAATATGAATCAAGGCTGGAAATGAACAAGAATTAAGCTCCAAACAACAGCCCCTTGGCTGCTCTTGATCCCAAAGAGAGAGAGAAGGACGATGTGAGAGAGAGAGAGAGAGTAGGGTTTAGAGTGTTTTTCTTGTGTGTGTTCCAAATGACTCAATTAACACATTAAGTACTATTTACTAGATGGACTTTGCAAATAGGCCCATAGCCCATGGACTTCAATAAAAGGAGTTTACAAGATGATCAAAAGAGTCCAATAACATAAGAAATCAGACCTTGGTTGAATAAATTAACCCAAGGTTACAAGAATAATTAAATTAAAATAACCAAACGTACCGAGAAAAACCGGGGCGTTACACGAATACAATTACATATCACCAAAACCAAATATATCTTTGAATGAGAGGTCTCACACTACAAAAGTTGGACTCAAACAAGAGCTGCGCAATAGAGTTAAAACCTAACCTTCTAAAATTATCTAGTCTCAGTAATATGTAACTTAACATATTCGCTTACTAGTTAGCTGAAACTAGTGAGAACTCCTAAAAATCACAAAGCAAGCATCATTCGAGCATCAAGTAATCAGAACCAAGCATAGCCTAATCAGGCCATCCTATCACTGACTTATCAGTACTAGCATTCAAGTCTACAAGCTCATACAATAGGCATACAAAGGCATCTCTCCCAACATTCGATCATGCAAATATTGAGCAAATCCTTAGCCCTAACTAGCATGCGATTCACATATTCACAAATCAAATCATATTAGATAACATGTATGGGTATTTTGGGAAAACTTACTTGAGCTCGGTCGATTGCATGCACCACACCCTTTCTTGTATTAAAAAACCCTTTTCTTTAAAAACATTTCTTTTTGAAAAAACCTTACCAAACCCTCAGTTTGAGTTCAGACACACCCGAGAGTATGTCCGAATCCCTCAAAACCGAGGCTCTGATACCAACTTGAAACGTCCCAAAAATAAGACCCAAAAATTTGAATTTTAATTTTGTAACAACAGTAATCGAAAACATTTTCATACAACCCAAAAATACCAAAGTATGACGCTACATCATAACATATCAGAGTAAATCTCAAAATGCGGAAAAAGGTGGTCATACAACCCAAAAAGACCAAATGCTCTGCAATCGTCCCGGGCTCTTCCCTTTCGATCCTGAAGTAGCTTAAACATAAACTAAAAACTGTAAGCCCAAAGCTTAGTGAGTTCCCCAAAATACCACATACCATACATAAATAAACACATATTGGGCCCCCACCTCACATCGGGCCTCGTTCGGTATCGAGTCCCACTCAGCCACGGGCCCTGCCCGACATCGAGCCCCGCTTAGATTACAGATTTGTCATTTATTAAGCCCCGCCTGACATCGGTCCCCTCCCAATACACATAATAAACATATAAAAATATAATCATGCTAACACATGCGATAGTCACAAAAAAAATAGCATATAATGCAATCATCGGGCCTCTCCCAACATCAAGCCTTGCTCGGTATACAAGAACATAACACATGTAAGAGTCACGCAGACATCTAGCATACTATCATAATAATCATGGGCCGGCATTGGTGCCTTCAACCTGCTAAACAGGGTGAGGAAACTCACCTCAGACTACTAATTCTCACAAATTAATCTCTGACTACTGCCCCATTAAAATCCCCGCGCTATAATCACAAAATAACATCCAATTAATAATTGGATCCCGACTTGCACTAAGAGTCCAAACTAGGGTAAAAGACCTTCTTACCCTTTCCCCAACTTGGCCCAAGGCCAAGGCCTAAACCAACTGTCCAAGAGGCCCAGAATCAGAAATAATCGCCCAAAGCCCAAATATTGCCAAATTTTCCAAATTGGGCACAAATCCCTTCATAGGCCTTCAACCAAAAGAGTCCAATAAAATAGCATCATCCCAAAAATAGAAGTATGAAGGCCCAATAAGGCCCAAGACTACTAAGGTCCAACATTGGCCCAATACCGAGAAGCCCACAATTCTGAAGCCCACTACTGAGTACGTATGGCGTACATACCTCGTATGCTTAGCATACTCGCTTTGGGGCTTATACGCGAAGCATACCAATTTGTACGTGCAACGTACTCCCTAGCTTGGCCTACTTCCATCATTAAGCTCTTTATAGGTTAATACTTCAACCAAACACTCAGATCTGACTTCCTTAAGGTGGTTTATCACGTAAAGTTGGCAACTTTACATGCATGCATAGCTTAATGGGGTTCTATATCTCAAAAGAACTTAACAAAGGGTCTTAACACATGCATGAGTCCATAAACACCTCAAAGCTTGCATTTTTATGGACAAAGGGACCAAAAGAACCCTAGATCTACCATCAATCACTTCTGGAGTGAATCAAGAGGCTCAACAATCATTCCAAGGACACAAAAAACACATAATGGCACCAAAACTAGATCTAGCATCATAGATTAGCAAGATGGGAGCTTTTTACCTCACAAGGATAGTAAATGATGAACTAATCCTAGATACTCAAGCTCCAAGTACAACTCCAAATGGTTCACTTCTTCTTCTCATTCACAAAGCACCAATAATCACACTTTATGGCCCAAAACTCTCAAGAACTCACTATGGTTTCGATTTCTGGACAAGAGGGGATGGAGGTTATGTAAACATGACCAAATGAGGATATCATAAGGCCTAAATAGGGTGCAATACCCTAAAATTTAGGGTTTCACTAACCACATGTATGCCATACGTACACAATGTACCCCAAACATACAGGGACCAAAGGCACGATCACTCCGGGCCAGTACGCTAAGCGTACCACCCTGTACGCCCTGCGTACTAGCTTAAGGGCCAAAAAGAAAAGGAATTCACACTTAGGGTTAAGAAGAGACATACCCTAAAATGAATGTTACATGACAGGTTTCCGACCGACAACCGTGGATTGTTGACCCAATGCGGTCAGTTTTGGGTACCATATTTTGGTGGAATCAAGATGACTGTACTCCAGGAGGCGCACAAGTCTAGATTTTCGATACACCCTGGAGCCACCAAGATGTATCGGGATTTGTGACTTAGTTATTGGTGGTTGTGCATGAATATGGAGATAGTCTGGTATGTCGAGAGGTGCTTGACCTGTCGGATGGTCAAGGCCGAGCACCAGAGACCGCACGACATGATTCGGCCTTTAGAGGTTCCCATATGGATATGGGAGCAAATCTCCATGGACTTTGTCACAAAGTTACCTCAGACAGATAAGGAGTTCGATACGATTTGGGTAATAGTCGAATGTTTGACCAAGTGTGCCCAGTTCTTAGCTATTCGAGAGAGTTCCTCGGTCGAGAAATTGGTCGATGTGTATGTGCATGAGATCGTTGCCCATCAGGGTGTTCCGATTTCTATTGTTTCAGATCAGGATGTTTGATTTACTTCACAGTATTGGCAAAGGTTCCACGAGGAACTGGGTATGAGGTTGCATTTTAGCACTGCTTATCATCCACAAACTGATGGTTAGAGCAAGAAGACCATCTAGACACTTGAGGACATATTGCGGGCCTGTGTGATCGATTTCGGTGGGATTTGGGACTCCTACCTTCCCTTGGCTGGGTTTTCATATAACAACATCTATCACTCCAGTATCGGTGCACCGTCATTCGAGCTTCTCTACGGGAGGACGTTTCTTACCCCAGTCTGTTGGGGAGAGGGAGGTCACAAGGTTATGGGAAGGACCAAAGTAGTCCTTCATATGACATATATTATTCAAAATATCAGATAGAGGTTACATACAGCTCAGAGTTGGTAAAAGAGTTATGCTGACAGACATCGATCGAAGTTGGAGTTCCAGGTCCGCGATATGGTTCTACTAAAGGTATCACCCTGAAAGGGTGCAATACACTTTAGGAAGAGGGGAAAATTAGGGCCCCGATATTGGGCCATTTCGAGTGAATGCCAGGGTTAGCATGGTAGCTTATCGGTTGGATTTGCCTGAGGAGCTTGATCAAATTCACAACACCTTCCATGTTTCATAGCTTTGGAAGTGTGTGACTGATGATTCAGTAGTTGTTCCTTTGGATGATATTCAGGTTGATGATCGCCTGAATTATGTTGAGAGACTAGTGGCGATATTGGATAGGAAGACGAAGGCCTTGCGTAACAAGATGGTATCCTTGGTCAAGATCCAGTGCAACATCGGAAAGGTTCTGAATTGACTTGGGAACACGATACAAAGATGCGAGAGCATTAACCTAAGTTGTTCACAACAGCGGACTTCGAGGAAGAATTCTCATTCAAGTGGGGGAGAATTATAACATCTCGATTTCTAGGTATTTTACATTTTCACCCTTGGTATGAGAATTGTTTGCAAATTGGTCCTAAAGGGAACTTTAATTAAAATTTAGAGGTTGCATGCATACATTGCGCGTACGTTGTGTATGCAGAGCATAGGTGGACATGAAGCAAACCTTAATTTTTAGGGTTTGGACCCTATTTAAACATCCTTATCTCCTTGAACCCCTTCATTCATCAGCCTCCAGCCTTATATTTGACCCTTGCAAACCCTAATCCATTTTGAGAGCATTTTTGAGCCATTAGTGTGTGTTTTAGTGTTCTTAGAGGAAGGAAAAGGAAAGGAGAACATCTTCGAAGCTTAGAGCAACCTTGAATCTGGAAGTTTTATACCCTCCTACATCTCCAGAAGGTATAAAGGTTATGCCTTGATTCTTATTTGGTTAGATCTAGCTTTTATGATGTTATTATGTGCTTTTGTCCCCAATCAATGATGTTCTTGAGTATGGCATGATCTAGACCCAAATGGTTTGTCCTTAAAGACGTTTTGGAGTGTCTAAGGTCATAAACATGCAATCTTGGTTATTAGTTTTCTTCCATGCATGGGTTATAGTGTCTTAATGAGTTAGAAAGTTAGGGTTTTTAATTTTGAGCACTTCCTAGCCATGCAAAGTGATAAAGTTGGAAACTTTATGACTTAAGATGTTATTTTAGGACTAGATCTACTTTTGGTCAAACAGACTTAATGGAATAAGCCACGAAATAGAAGAAACTCATTCTGACAGCATGCATTGGGCGTACAAGGACATACGTCGCGCGTACATGATGTGAGCCCCGATTCAGGTTCTTGAGTACGCTAAGCTTACAATATTAGTACGTTGGGTGTACTCAGCTGAGTCAACTCAGTTGAATTTTTGACTTTCGCCTTTGACCAGATTTTGACAGTAACGCCCGCAAATTCGGGCTAGTCAATTTAGAGATAATAAGCGTTAAAAATGAATTTATGATAAAAGATTATTTAGAATAAATAATCTTAACCCAAGTGGTTAGGAGGAGCGACCTAGACAGAGGGATTGACATGGATGGGCGTATGTATAAGAACTTTTTGGGTGCCAAGCGACCAAGTCTTTCTAGAAGCCCAAAACCAATAGAAATCATGGAATGGATCTCCGAGATGGAGATAGTAATTAAAAGTTGCAATTTCAGCAACAAACAGAAAACCATCTTTGCAGTCAGACAACTAAAGACCGTAGTTTTAAGTTGGTGGAAGTTGTTGGCTGATACAATGCCATGGGGAGAAGCCATGAGGATGTCTTGGGAAGCATTCATGGAGCAGTTGAAAATGCAATACTGCTCAGAGATAGATCTGATAGACCTAAATAATGAATTTCAGAACCTAAAGAAAGGGAAGATGAGTGTGGACGAGTATGCCACCGCATTCACTGAGAAGATAAAGTTATTCCCCTACTTGGTGCCTACTGAACTCTCCAAGATAGATAGCTTTGCTAACAGATTACCAACAGACTTTGGTGCAACAGTAAAAATGGAAACTACTTTGAAGACAGCCGTTAGAGCAACCAAGAAAGTGGAGACCCAGCTTAAGGAAAAGGGTCTGGAAAGAGCTGAGATAAGGGAGAAGAGGAAGTTTGAGGAGTCTTCAAGATCTGACAAGAGAAATAGTTTCCCAAAGTCTGACCCCAACTATAAGAGGTATGGGGATAACAATAAAGAAAAATGGCGTGACAAGTGCAAAAGGGAACACATCGGGAGATGCTCTAAAGAGGTGACCTGCTTCAAATGCGGGAAGACTGGTCACTTTGCCAACGAATGCACGACCAAGAGAGAAGTCTGCTTTAAGTGTGGTGAAGAAGGACACTTCAATCAAGACTGCCCAAATAGGGAAAGAGCTACAAAGCCAAACGTACCACCGAAACCAAAGGAAAGAGCATTCCAGATGATCCTTAATGAAGCAGGTGACGAAGCAAGGGATTAGGAGTAAGGATCTATAAAGTATCCATATAGATAGTATCATATAGTGTAGCCTAATATAAGAGGCATAGTGTAGCATGAACTTTAATACCAATGTAATCGTTTCAAGAAATAATATAAACCTTAGTTATGTTGTACGATGTGTTAAATGACTATGTGAAATTCTTGTATGGTGACTTGGTGAACTGAGAGGATATAATTGTTGATGATTCTGGGACATAATCATCCTAAGGGGGAGATAATTGTAATGCCCACAGATTCGGGGTAGTCAATTTAGAGATAATAAGCGTTAAAAATGACTTTTTGGTAGAAGATTAATTAGAATAAATAATCTTAAATATAGTTATAATATATGTAACAAGGATTATTTACATATAAAGAACGCTGGAATCCGACTTATAACGAAGAAGATATGACCCGTCGAAGATTTGTGACTAAACCGACACGCCACCGCATATCGTAAAAAGTGAATTATTAATAAACTACTTTTTAGCCTTAGCGACCTAAATGAAAATCATAGTAGACGTTAAACCGCAATCGTTCATATGGAGAACATCCAAATCTGACTTCATTTGAGGAAGTTATGAATTTTCTAAGATTTAGCATATCAGTATACAGCCCGGAAATCGAAATTTAAATCGATCGATTTTTAGCCAAAAAAATCTAAATGAGATTTAAATATCTCGTTAATAGGAGCTCAACGATAAATAGACAATCGAAAATGGAGCTCGTATGCGAAAGATATGGACGAAACTTAGTCAGTACTCTTCGAACGCGACGAATTCGATACGGATTTGTAAATTTGAGATAGAATGAGAATTAGCCGATGGAGTCTAAATGAAATTTGTAGCACTCGGAAATACCAACACGTGGATATAAAGAACGTCGAGAATAGATCTCGTATGTTAAAGATATGGACGAAACTTAGTCCCTACTCTTCGAGCGCGATGAGTTCGATACAGATTTGTAAATTTGATATAGAATGAGAATTAGCCGACGGAGTCTAAATAAAAGTTGTATTACTCGAAAATACCTATGCATGGATATAAAGAACGTAGAAAATGGAGCTCGTACGCAGAAGATACGGACGAAACTTAGGGCCTACTCTATGATCAAATCCCTATAAATAGAAGATGGATTATTCATATTTCCTTACTCCATTCCTCTAAACACTCTCTAGAATCCTTCATTCTTTCTTTTTCGATTTATCCTAGTTTAGGGTGCGGTAGAGAAACTCTGCGTTGTCAAAAAGCCAACGAAAATAATTTTTTAGAGTCGGAGTTCTGCCCGTGCAATTTCCCGGTTTTCGTTAAAAGCCCTGTAATTTAAGCTACATTATTCTGTTTTCAGTGTAACTTATATTTATAGTCATAAGTCGTTATTATGAACCTATAAATATGATTTATCAGTAATTCCAAGTCGTTATACTGACTGATTTATATGGGGATGATGTCTAGGTTGTGATTTAGTGAGGTGTTTAAAGTGAGATTTCTAAACAGTATACTTCATATACCAAACGGACCCTACCGCTGATATGATCCTACATGGTTGTTCCTTTCATGATAGATCAGGAAAGTAGACTTTGAGTTAATGATAAATGTAGACTAATAATTAGTCGCAATAAATATTAGACTAAAACTTAGTGATAATAATACTAGGTTACGTCGACGGAAAAGACAATTGCTGGAAGCGAAGCGCTGTCCGGATTACGAATCATCACTTTAACAAGTGAGTGCATTATTCCTTTCATAAACATGATTTTAATACAAGTATTAATTAAAGTATTAAATATATGTTTATTTGTGAAATATTTGATATTGCTTGAAATATGTGTAAAGAGCATTTCTGATAATATATGATGATTTAGAATAAACCTAAATTGATTAAGATGAATATCAGGTAGAATCTTCTTATGAGTACGGGTGTGATATGCGCTAAGGGTAGAAGTTTAAAATGTGTCATTGATCTGAGAGCATGGATTAGACATAGTCATTTCTCCTTAGTCCGAGAGTATGGAGTGGGCATAGTCATTTTTCATTAATCCTAGAGCATGGATTAGACATACATGATCCTGGAGTATGGATTAGGTAAAGTTGTTAATTTAAGATCCGAGAGTATGGATCGTTTCGTTGTGAGGATCGACGGGGTGGGATAAAATTGCTTATATGAGGTGAAATTGCATATTACAAGTTCTAATATATATATATATATATATATATATATATATATATATATATATATATATATATATATATAGATCCGGTAAGAAGGAAATTTTTGGTGGGAAGGTAAGAAGTTTTTTTTCTATATATTTTTTTGACGAACAAAATAAATGAATCACTAGATGATTCATTTGTAAGATGATTCACAAGAAAAAATTCCCAAAAAAACATCTTTATGATTCATTTTTAAGTAAATTAAGAAAAAATTCACTTTTATGACAATTTTAGTGAATAACAACAAAATCATTGTATAAATGAATCATCGAGATGTTTTTTTGAGAATTTTTTCTTGTGAATAATCTTACAAATGAATCATCTAATGATTCATTTTGTTTGTTCGCGAAAAAAATATGTAGAAAAAAAACTTCTTACCTTCCTACCAACAATTTCCTTCTTATTTGATCTTGACTCTATATATATATATATATATATATATATATATATATATATATATATATATATATATATATATATATATATATATATAATATAACATTGTGGGATTGAAATCCCTATGTACTCACCAGGTTTCCCAACCTGACCCACCCAGTCTATTTGTATAATAGGTATCGGTGCGAGGATACATTACACCGAGAGATTAAAGGAGATGTAAATCATTAGTATAAATGAATCTAAGGTCTGTTTATGCTTATGTTTCTGTATTGACGATGACATCCCAATGTTTTAATATAAATAAAATACATTTCTTCGAAAATGCTTTGATAATATATTTATCATATTTTTGGACAAATTCTGCAATAATATTCTTCATAAGGGATACTCTGATTTTTAAATAAGCATAAATAAAAATTTTAAAATGATCGTGAATTTGGGGATGTCACATTGACCTAGGGGTATTTTGGGTATTTTGATTTATAGTTAAGTTTGGTCATTTTCCAATGAATATGTGACCGGTAGAGGTGATATTCGGAGCAGTGTCATGTTCAACTATCTTTTTCAGACTGAGAGGTGAGTTTTGCTCACTGTACTTGTTGGGTCGAAGGCACCAATACTGGCCCACTGGATTATGTGATATGGTATATAGGATGTTTCTATGTTGTAGAGATCTGTAGATCCGCTTGTTTATATGTTTACTGGATATATGTTATTTTGTTATGTATATGTTGACATTGTATGGTTGGGTTGAGGCGATGTTGCTTTGTGCGGAAGCTAACAAAAATGGGAGCAAGACATACATAAGTTGTGGGCCCGAGTGGCAAGCCAGACTTATGTAAGTGATTCCCAAAATACTCATATATAAGTATTCTGACTAATATGCGTATTATGTGAAATTGCATGCTAGAGTATGACCAAGGATACCTTCAGGAATCGTATGCTAGATTTGCTTGTTTTGTGTGATGCTTTATATCACAGAGGGATTGGATGCTATGTATTACTTGGGATTTTTATCGGCTTAGTTAATTGCTAAATGTATGCTTTTAAAATTGTATACGATTAGGATCATATATCCCTAGAATGATTGCTTTGGCCTTATATCATGTTCCTTGTCTGGTTATGGGATTAGGGTAGAATCATTTATTCGACATTCCATGTGATCCCATTTTATGTATAATTTGCAAGCATAAAGCAAGCCCTGATGTTGGTAGAAGTTCTTGGAAGTGTAGGAGGTAGTCAGATGAGGATACCTATAAGAGTTTAGGAAATGTTGTAGCGAGTTATGCATGCTGGTTATCATAGAGTGTTGTGATTTTCCCTAATGGACTGAATTAGGAGATTTGGGATTATCCTTGAGGAAAGTAAATATAGGTGTGGAAGGTATTATTGGGCTCGTACTACTGAAAGCACAAAATATGTACTCGAGTCAAGGATTGTCTCACAAATTCTAATAAGCTTCCGGTGAGAGAGATCCCTAGAGTACATGTTTCTAATCATTGTATGTTTTTATTTCAGTATGGTGGCCACTTGAGGAGGAGGCTCTAGTTCTGGTTCTGGCTCTGGTGCCGAACCAATTGATGGGAGGATGTACAAGTTCATCTCAACGGTGATTACTCATGTTATTATGGCGGCCACCCCTGTGACTTTCGGTACCATTAAGGAGGGGATCGTTGAGATATTAGAAGCGCGTTTAGGGGATTTCCATGTCGAGATCGCGGCAGGTCAGCTGGGGACTTAAACTCTCTCTTTCCAAGAGTTTAAGGCTTGTAGGGACCTAGAGTTCTTCAGGAAGAAGGACCCCATTAATAGCCATAGGTGGATCACTGACATGGATAATGCTCAGCAGACGAGCTTCTGCCCCGAGGGGTCGAAGGTGGGATTCACATCCTGCCATCTGAGGAATGAAGCCCGCAACTGATGGAAGGAGAATGGTCACTCTTTGTGACCCACGACTGTGGCAACCATGACATGGGATGGCTAACACCCTAGGATCCTAAAACACGAGGATGCCCTATAGATTACAAATACAACCAAAACTAAGATGATCCGAAAAGAAATTCAACAACTGGCGATGATCCCGACGTGGAAATTGGAAGATTGAACAATTGCGCGAAAGTCTTGAACTTGAGTAATCTAGCTGCAAGTTACATTTTGGCACAAATTCTTCCTGCTATGAAATCTCCACTCTCCCCCACTTGGAATATACAAATCATTTAGATGCAGCCGACACAAAGCTAAATTTCTAACTCAAAATAACGGGAACACAACATGTAATTTCCTCTAATGAATAACCAAATTGAAGAATATATCTCTGAGTCTAGCCATCCAAGCAACGCCGCCCACTGAGAACCTCAAAAAATTACCAACACAAATACATACACAAAACAAATCCTTCCATAATGAGACTTCTAAAAGCAAAACTTAATTCATAAATGCATGACATGTATAAAATAATTGGAAAACATACCCATAGTCGACGTGGTCGCTACACCTGGATACTTAGTAACAAACTGGTAGGCTCTTTCCTCTGCCCTAGGCAGCCCAACCCTCCCCTGGCACCTATCTGACATCTGCCATGCTAAAGGTGTAGGATCCTGCACTTTACCAAATTCGAGAAGGGGGAAACGAGCTCTGATGTGTCCCTCCTGATTGCAATGGAAACAAACACATCTTCTTTTCCTGCAATCCATGTCGGACTGTCCCTCCTTGCCACACATGTGGCATGAAAAATATTGAAACCTTCCATCATGGAACTTCCCGTACTTGCCACGCCCGTAACTCCTCCTCTCAACCGGTCCTAAACTCGAGTTGGTGGTATTGAACCACTTGGCCATTAGCTGAAACTGCACTGAAGTTGTCCTCTCATCCTTCCTCTGGATCTCCCACTCAATATCCATCCTCCGGGTACTTGACTGCAACTCGATCAAGGTCTGATACGGATGAGTCGATACAAACTATCAAATATTTGCCTTAAGCATACTCAAGTATTGAGACATCTGCACCTGCTCTGAAGCGGTATACTTTGGGCAGAAAAGGGCTCTCTGTAAACATCTTGGTGATCTCCATCACCGACTCAATCGTTTGCTTGAGCGATAGTTACTCATGTGCCAGTCGCTCTAGATCCACAAATGGAACATACTTTGCACATAACTTCTCCATAAACTGTTCCCAAGTCACTACGGCTCGATCTGCATTTGAAAAGCTTTGGGTCATAAACTCCCACCAATCCTTCGCACCCCAACGAAGAAGATTCAACACAAATTTCACGTTCTAGTTCTCTGGACACAAACACGTGTAGAAACATCCCTACATATCATATACTCATCCCAAAGCAATAATCAGGTCCTTCTCACCCCTAAACTCTGGAGGCTTTGTATTACTGAACTCCCAATACTGCATCGCCCCGCCTCTCTGAAGTCTCGTAACAACGACACCTCTAGTGGCTACGGTACCAGCAGCCCGCGTGACGACAACATAACATCTGTCAAGTCCCTCAATCAACGCAGTCTTAACTGATCCCAAAAAATCTAGAATTGTATCCCTGATCGTCATGGCCATTTGAGCAGCAATGGTCCTGTCGATCTCGTCATCACTCGGATTCGTCCTCTCAGTGCCGCCAATACCTGATCATGAACCTCTTATAGCCACCATATTGAAATATACAACAGAAAAGATCAAACATCAGAACATAGTGCTCAACATACTATGCATCCACCTATTAGTTCCTTAGTAGCCTTGAGATTTGTTCTGACTCTCATACAGATCTTGTGCTTTCGATAGTACAAGCCGACACTACCTTCCACACATATCTGTAGTCAACCTAAAATTCATCTCAAGTTCCTAAGTCATTGCACTAGACCAAACCTAGGTGTAGTGACATGCACATGCTCCTAAGAGTCACAACAAACTTCCTAGGCACTGCTCCTAGGACTGTCCTTAGTCACACTTTCGTACTACAGGTTACCTTGTGCATTTTAGTTGTACACAACACAGGATCAGATAGACTGTCGAATAAATGACTCTACCCTAAGCCCACAACGAAAAAGGGAACATGAAATAAGGCTAAGTCAATCATTCTAAGGCTATGTAATCCTAGCTGTATACAAATATACAACATACACCTAGCAATTCACACAATCAAATAACATATAACAAGCAATTCCCTATACCAAAAAGCATCATAGAAATTAGGCAATACTATCCAACAACTCCTGAAAGAATCCTTAGCTTATCCACTAGCATACATTTCTAACAATTTACATATGAGCAAATTCAAAATCAACATATTAGGTATGTATAGGTATTTTGGGAATCACTTTCTTGTTTGGGCTCTAGCTGTCTATACACATAACTCCTTCTTGTAAAACCAAGGTTAAGTCAGAGTTCCACATTCCCGATCTCAAGCCAACAATCAAACAAGAACATGGAAAGAGACCGAGTCCATGTCTTTAACCTAACCGTTTTACTAAAAGTTTATTTTTCAAAAACGTTTTGTGAAAATTCTCGGATCCTAATTTGAGTTTGGATTCACACAAACGTTCTTCAAATTCCCTTAAACCAGAGCTTTGATACCAACTTGTAACGTTCCATTTTCACAGCAAAATTTTTCATTTTTAATTAAGGTAAATATCACATATATAGAATCCAACTTAAGGAAACCATTTGTTCCAAATACATTGTATATAAACCAGAGGAATATAGTAAACGCGGAATCTCCATTGCTGCTGATGAATGTGTATAGTCACATCTTCGCCTTCCCATAATCACTAATGGTACCTAAAACATTTATAAAAACTAGGTAAGTACGAAGCTTAGTGAGTTCCCCCAAAATGCCACACACCAAAAAAAACATATAATGCATGCATACAGGCCCATAGTCTCCCGACTGGATTGCCCCTGGCCCACAGTCTCCTGATTGGATTGCCCTGGCACACAGTCTCCCGATTGGATTTCCCCTCCCGAGCCTACGGCTTACAACAGGCCCGCACCTGGTATCTTGGCCTACAACACAACACAGGTCCGCCTCAATCAGACCCACCACAAAATGTCGACATATATATAATCAAACAAGAAATCAAGTAAACACATAAGCACATACAACTATCTATACAAGTCTACCTGTCTAACAGCTCACTACCACACACTAGGTATCTTCTAGTACACTACGCTACTTTCATCAAATTTCCAAGGGATGTATAACTATATGTAACCAGAGATGAGATAAACATCCGAACATATGATTCTAATCTAGAGCCACAACCAAACGAGGAAAAGGCAAGAAAGTCTAGATCAAGAGTTCTCAGGATATCCTACGTGGGTACATACATCCCCTATGGCACTCCACTAGGCGATAACCAACATACGAATATATATATATATATATATATATATATATATATATATATATATATATATATATATATATATATATATATGTGTGTGTGTGTGTGTGTGTGTGTGTGTGTGTGTGACAACCCGATACTTTCGAGTCAACAAAAGTCAAACCCGATAAATAAAATTTCAAGTTTTATTTCATTTCCGATAAGTTCGTAAGGGTTAGAAAATAAATTATTATATAGTTAATATTTATATATGCTTTCGGAACCAAAAACACTCGAAAAACCAAGATTTTTAACCTCGAAAACTGCCAACCTCGCGACAGCACCCTGTTTGCAGCCGAAAACCCTCCTTCCGATGGCAAACCCAACCGGATATATATGTTTCGTCTGAAAACTTAGTCATTTCTCACCTTTTTCACTCGAAATCACTCTCAATTCACTCTCAAGGATCGTCCAAGAACATTCAAATCTTCAAGAGAAAACCTTCAAATCTTCATATTTTCACCAAGAACACCAAGAACAGCCTTCAAATCTCCAAGTGACAGAAAACAGCTCAGGACCGCAAACCATTTACGGTCGAGAACCGTTTTCGGCCGAAAACTCCTCGGAAACGAAAACCCTTCAACACTTGTGCAATTTTCGGATACCGTTAATTCAGCGTACGTCAGCTCGAGAGTTATCTTTTCAGTCCCCTATCCAGCCTCAAGCACACACTAACTGTGAGTTCATACCCCTACATTTTACTGCTTTTAATGTTTTTCATGGGGAATACAAGTAAAACAAGAGGATTTTGTGTTTTTATACAAATGATTTTATATAGATTTAAAACTTTTGCTTATGATACATATCGGGAAATCACTACATTTTATAAAAACATTTAGATATTTTTATCCCTTTTGTAACATGCTGAGCATAAGGGTAGTTTACAACATATAATTATACTTGCAAAGTTTTTAGTACAATTCATAACATACATACAAACTATAGTAGGTATAGTTTGGGATACATTACACGATTTCACTAACTCAAGAGTTTTATACAGAAACGAACATATTTAGTTATGGAACACAATACTACTTTTCCTGAGTATAAGGGATGCATTACTAAATAATTATTTAAGTATAATTATTTTACATTACAAAGTTCATTACTACAAGGTTATACATATAATTACAAAGTACAAGAGAACACTACAATACTACACGTAAACTAGTTAATACAGGGTTGTGGGGCACTACTTCGGGTACCCACCAGGGTACAAGTTCAAATTCTATAAATTATAACCAGAGTCTCCTGGATGGAGAGCGTGAGGTTTGTGTATAGATCTATACGGGACTGACAATCCCACACCCAAACTACTAGCTACAGTTAGGCAGGCATGCCTGGGGGTGACAAATGTCATATTACCGACGCCTGAAGAACATCGTAGAGGCCACTAGGTCATATTAGTATGGTTATATGAAACTCACAACAGTATAACTAAAATGTTTTTTTACGGAATTAACACTACTTCAATGGTTTTATTTTCATCTATAAAACTATGGTACACTACTTTACACTACAGTTGGTAATAATCAGGCATTCATACACGGTTTTCATGCAAATACTAATATAGTAGTACACTACTTTCACCACAACTGGTGGTATCCAATTTTACATACAAAGGCTTTCATACAAATACAGATACAATACACTGTTTTCAAACATATAGTACATTATTACAATATACAAAGACAAGGAACCCACATGACTACATTACATTCACTATAGAAAATATTGGATTTTCTTGAGTAACACACTAGCATTTTCAAAGTTCAAAGACAAGTTTTCCATCACTAAAACATACTTATGAGCTCACCAACTTAAATGTTGATACACTTTCAAAATCACTTGTATTCTCAGGGAATTAGTAGACAGGTACACCCGCAGAATTTTGAGAAGACGGAGCCTTTTAGAGTCGTGTCTTTTATACTTTTGCTATACTTTTTGATGTCATACAAACTATGTTATGAACATATGTAAATACTATATTTTATCAATGTAATGGTTGTGTTTGCTTTGATTACTATTATACAATTGTTGTGATACTGTACATGACGTCCTCCACCCCCGAACGTTTCCGCCGTTCCGGTTTGGGGGTGTGACAGATTGGTATCAGAGCATGGTTTATAGTGAACTAAGTATATCAAACCTTACAAGATAACAACTATAAACACTATGGGGCCAAAGTGCTCTGAACTAAAAGTATACTTTTAATAATATAAGTACTTGACAAGAAGTATACGAATATGCATACACTAGAAACAGTATCACAGTAAGAACTACATAAAAGTATTTAAGATAAGTTGGACACTACGGTTAAACCTGGATAGTTATGTAATCATACCTGGAATAAATATAACCTGATCAACTATATTTATCCGAGATATGACCAACATGTGTTTGGGAGTGACTGTGGTGTTGCGACAAGTCTAAAACTTACCAACGCTATACTAAGAGAAACACTAGAACCAAACATAAAGTTAAAATACTATAGGAGTATTTTGTGTTCATTTCAAGTATTACTAATACTCACAATTAAAAATCTTTTATTACTTGCTTGTGTTAGTAAACCTCTATTGTAGATTGTTGATAGTACACTATAAAGTCAGGTTATTATGCGTTTAGGACTAAGATATATCTTGTTCAATATCAGCTGACTCATGACCGCTATAAAGGACTTATTGTCATTTCCTCTTGAATCTTTTTAGAAAAATATGCCTCCGAGGAAGTCCAACAGGAAGAAAACTAACCCTTCAACAAATCCACCCCCGCCGCCACCTCCTCAGTATGACCGTGCTGTTTTCCAAACAGCAGTGGCAGCCATCGTGGCTGCCGCTATGTCGCAAATCCACGCAAGTGGTACCCAGCGGGGCGGGTAGTGGCGCCAACCCTTCCAACCAAGGAGACAGTCATGGACACTTGTGGGAGTGCTCCTAAAAAGATTTCACTAACGCCAAACCTCGATCCTTCGATGGCACTGGATGTGTCATTGCTTTGACGCGTTGGTTCGAGAAAACCGAATCAACATTCGAGATCTATGCATGACCCGAGACGAGAAAATTTAAGTTTGCAGCATGCACTTTCACAGAGAGAGCCCTCACTTGGTGGAACAGCCAAGTCAAATCCCTAACTCTTCCGGTAGCAAATGCTATGAGTTGGGAGGATTTGAAGGAGTTAATGTTGTCTGAATACTGCCCGAGGGGCGAGATGCAAAAACTTGAACAGGAGCTCTGGAATCTGAAGATGAAAGGTTCCGAGGTTGCTGCTTACACTGCTAGGTTCAGTGACCTGGCTCTTCTATGTCCCGGGTTGGTCACCCCGGAGAGCAAGAAAGTTGAAAGATAGATATGGGGATTGACACCCCCAACTCAGGGGAATGTCTTAGCTGCTAAACCCCTCACATTTGACAGTGCCAAGCGTCTGGCACAGGCCATAGTGGATCATGGGGATAGCTAGAACCCCGTAGCAGCCGCTCCATAACCACAGAAAGAAGGCAGTGGGAAGAAAAATTTCTGGAACAAACACAAGGGTCAATCTTCACAGGAGCCCTCCAAGAAACAGCAAACAGTGGCCGTCCATGCTGCTACCAATCCTACTGCTGTTCCCACTACTCAAGCACCTCCCAACAAATATGCTGGAAGCCTCCCTAGGTGCGACAAATGTAACTTTCATCATCATGGACCTTGTCGGGAGTTGCAATGCACCAACTGTGGCAAAAAGGGGCACACAACCCGTTTCTGCAAAGCACAAGTCCAACCAACCAATCAGGCTCTTGGAGCTGGAGTAGGCCAAGCCTGCTATGGGTGTGGTGAGATCGGGCACTACAAGAGAAATTGCCCTAAAGCAACGACTGCTGGCAACATAGGGAAAGTGCTAGCAATGGGCCAGGAGGAGGCAGTCGCTGATCCCACCGTAGTTACGGGTACATTCCTCCTCGGCAACTCTTATGCATGCATTCTCTTTGATAGTGGTGCGGAGAGGAGTTTTGTTAGTCACAAATTCAAGCATTTACTCAATCATAAATCCCAACCTCTAACAGAAACATTTACCATCGAGATGGATAACGGAAAGAAAGAGAGCACCAACGACATATTCATTAGTTCTACCCTCACCCTAAACGATTATTCCTTCCCCATCGATCTTATGTCGGTTTCCATAAAAAGTTTTGATGTCATCATCAGTATGGACTGGCTAAGCCTTCATCGTGCGGATATTCTTTGTTTTGAAAAAGCCATTCGCCTAAATCTGCCAAATGGCGAAGCCCTCATTATCTATGGCGACAAACTCAGCACAAACCTCCATATCATTTCTTGCGTCAAAGCCCAAAAATACCTGTGAAAGGAATGTCATGCATTCCTAGCTCATGTCGTTAACGAAAAGTAGGAAGTTAAAGACCTCGAGAGCATCCCCGAAGTCTGCAACTTTCCTAATATCTTCCCTGAAGATCTTCCAGGAATTCCCCCTGAGCGCCAAGTCGATTTCCGAATCGAATTGATTCCCGGAGCCACCCCCGTAGCCAAATCCCCTTACCGTCTAGCGCCAACTGAAATGCAGGAATTATCCAGCTAGCTAAACGAACTGCTTAACAAGGGATTCATCAGGCCAAGCTTCTCACCCTGGGGAGCAGCGGTTTTAATCGTGAAAAAGAAGGATGGATCCTTCTGGATGTGTACAGACTATCGCGAACTAAACAAGCTCACTATTAAAAATCGCTACCCTCTACCCAGAACCGACGACCTCTTCGATCAACTGCAAGGAGCCAACTACTTTTTCAAAAATAGACCTGAGATGAGGGTACCATCAATTACGAGTCCATGAGGTGATGTTCCTAATACATCATTTCGGACTCGATATGGTCATTACGAGTTTGTAGTGATGCCCTTTGGTCTAACCAACACACCTGCCGTATTCATGGATTTAATGAACCGGGTGTGCCGCCCCTTACCAGAAAAAATTGTGATAGTATTCATAGATGATATACTTGTCTATTCACAAAGTGAGGAAGAACATAGACAACACTTGAGGCAAGTGCTTGGAACTTTAAGGGCGGAGAAACTATACAGAAAATTCTCAAAGTGCAAATTTTGGATTAGAAAGGTAACTTTCCTCGGTCACGTGGTTAGCGAAGAAGGCATACATGTGGACCCTTCCAAAATTAAGGCAATTGAGAATTGGTCAGCACCGAAGACACCCACGGAAATCCGTCAATTCTTGGGTCTTGCTGACTACTATCGCAAATTCATTCAAAACTTCTCCAGAATTGCTAAGCCTCTTACCGCCCTGACTCAGAAGCGTGTACCCTTTAGTTGGGGAGAAAATCAAGACACTGCATTCCAAACATTGAAGCAAGCCCTATGCAGCGCACCTATCTTGTCTCTTCCAGAAAGGACGGAGGACTTCGTTGTCTACTGCGATGCATCCAATCAAGGGCTAGGTTGTGTGCTTATGCAGCGAGGAAAAGTTATTTCTTATGCCTCGAGACAACTTAAAGCACACGAAGCCAACTACACAACTCACTATTTGGAGTTGGGAGCAGTGGTCTTCGCATTAAAGATCTGGAGACATTACATGTACGGTACCAAGTGTATTATCTTCACCGACCACAAAAGCCTCCAACACATCTTTGATCAGAAGGAACTCAACATGAGGCAACGATGATGGGTAGAGCTACTCAATGATTACGAATGTGAGATACGCTATCATCCCAACAAAGCCAATATAGTAGCGGATGCCCTTAGCTGGAAGGAGTACTCAGGTCGTAGAGTGCAGACACTAACAATGACAATCCGTTCCAATCTGTCCACCCAAATCAGAGAGGCTCAGCTGGAAGCCTTAAAACCAGAAAACGTGATGGATGAAGCCTTAAGGGGAATGGAGAAGAATTTGGAGATCAAGGAAGACGGAGTTCGTTATTTCATGAACTGGATCTGGACCCCAAGGTTCGGTGGTTACAGGGAGGTTGTCATGAATGAAGCGCATAAGACTCGATATTCCATCCATCCAGGTTCATATAATATGTATCTGGATCTCAAGAAACTCTATTGGTGGCCAAAAATGAAAGCAGAGATTGCTACCTACGTGGGCAAGTGCCTAACTTGCGCCAAAGTCAAGGTGGAATATCAAAAGCCCTCAGGTTTACTTCAGCAGCTAGAGATACCTGAGTGGAAGTGGGAGCGGATCACAATGGATTTCATTAACAAGTTTCCCAAAACTAAGGATGGTCATGACACTATTTGGGTGATCGTTGACAGATTGACCAAGTCCGCCCACTTCCTACCAATCAAAGAGACAGACAAAATGAAAAAGCTAAAAAGAACTTACATCCGAGAGATAGTAAGACTTCACGGTGTGCCCATATCCATTATCTCGGATAGAGATAGTAGATTCACCTCCCGATTTTTGCAGTCACTCCAGAAGGCTCTTGGAACTAAACTGGACATGAGTACAACTTACGATCCTCAAACAGACGGGCAGAGTGAGAGAAATATACAAAATCTAGAGGACATGCTGATAGCGTGTGTGATTGACTTTGATAAAGCATGGGATACCCATTTGCCACTAGTCGAGTTTTCATACAACAATAGCTACCACTCTAGCATCAAGTTTTCCCCGTTTGAAGCCTTATATGGCCGCAAGTGTAGATCCCCTCTGTGTTGGGCTGAAGTAGGAGGCACGCAATTAGCTAGAGGCCAAGTTCCTAACAGCACTCTCACTGTCCCGGAAATCAGTCGAGAAACCACAGAAAAGATAGTGCAAATCCGAGAGCGACTAAAAGCCTATAGAGACAGACAAAAGAGCTACACAGATAAGAGGCAAAAACCCTTGGAATTCCAAGTGGGTGATCGTGTTTTGTTGAAAGTCTCACCTTGGAAAGGCATGATACGCTTCGGAAAGTGTGGGAAGCTAAACCCAAGGTACATAGGATCGTTCGAAATCCTCGCTAGAATCGGCCCAGTGGCTTACAAACTTCGTCTACCACAAGAACTTAGCAACATACACCCTGTCTTCCACGTGTCTAATTTAAAGAAGTGTCTGTCCGACGAAACTTTTGTGATTCCACTCGACGAGATCGAGGTAAACAAGAGTCTTAAATTTATGGAAGAACCAGTTGAAATCATGGACAGGGAAGTCAAACGAACGAAACAAAGTCGCATACCGATAGTGAAGGTTCGCTGGAATGCCAAGCGGGGACCTGAACTCACTTGGGAGCGAGAAGACCAGATGCAACAGAAGTATCCGCATTTTTTTTCTAGTCCATGATTGTAATCATTTCAGAATGAATTTCGGGACGAAATTCCCTCTATCGGGGGGATGATGTGACAACCCAATACTTTCGAGTCAACAAAAGTCAAACCCGATAAATAAAATTTCAAGTTTTATTTCATTTCCGTTAAGTTCGTAAGGGTTAGAAAAATAAATTATTATATAGTTAATATTTATATATGCTTTCGGAACCAAAAACACTCGAAAAACCAAGATTTTTACCCTCGAAAACCGCCAACCTCGCGACAGCACCCTGTTTGCGGCCGAAAACCCTGTTTGCGGCTGAAAACCCTCCTTCCGACCGCAAACGCAACCGGATATATATGTTTCGTCTGAAAACTTAGTCATTTCTCACCTTTTTCTGTAACACCCCGTTTATTAAATAAACAAGTAAATAAATTAATGAATGAATAGTAGCTTTAAAATCAATAATTGTATAGCAAGGTGTGATTTCGAGGAGTTAACTGGCATAATTTAGAAGTTGGGGGTTAAAAGTGTAAGTTTCGGGTTGATTTTGTAAGTATTTATGAAGGCAGGGACTAAATGGTAACTTCTGCGACTTCAGTTGAAGAGATTTTGGAGGCTAAGGGGTTGTTTGGTAAATTAGGGATCGAATTTGAGAGGAATTATGGAAGTAGGGGTGTAATTGGTAAATATTATACCTGAATTGTAATGGATTTTAATGTTGAGGGCTGAAAGGGTAAACTAATGGGTTAGTTTCGAAAATATTTTTGAAGGGAGGGGCCATTTGCGTCATTATGGAAAAACATTTAGGATGGAGGCGGGTATATAATCCGTCCATAACCCTAACCCTAGTTATGTTGTTCAGCCACCAGCATCTCACGACCCTCCTCTAGACTACCGGCTGCCACCCTCTTGCTCCTCCGATCACCGTAGCCACCGCCATATCGAGGACTGCTGATATCTTTTAGTGGAGGCTGAAGACGGAGATCGACGGGGGTTACGCCATTTCAGTCGTGAGTATAGAGGAATGCACCACAGCCGCCTGTCATTGCAGTTGCTGCCGCGCGGAGATGCATCTATCGCTGGACGCCGCGACCTTCTTGCCGGAGAAGCGAGCTAAGGAGGAGCCGCTGCCATTGGTTGAAGTCCGCTGCCACCACTCTTCTTATTCTCTTCTTCCACTAGCTGCCACCTGATGCCGAATTTCCATTGAAGCATCGCCGCTTTTGCCGCCTATGTTGCTGCTGCCGTCGCCGCCCACCACAGGTGGGTGTTGGGTTCGCTTTCTGAGCAAGGGCTGCTGGTTTGTGTGGCTGCTTGACTGGGAACCAAAAGAAATCACCACCACTACCGTGAGGTGGTGGCTGCCACCATGTGTCACCGCCGGCCACCGCTAGGGTGGATGTGTGTGTGTGTGTGTTTGTATTAGTGTGTGTGTTATTTGGGTTTTTGCTTTGTAATATTGTAACCGATGCGAAAATAATAAAAAAAAAACTCGTAACAACCACCGTGAGGTGGTGGCCGCCGCCGTGAGCCGCCTTTGACCACCACTACCCGAGGTGGTAGTGGGTGGTGCCCGCCTTATGAAACCCTAATGGACCTTATGAGACCCTAGTGGGCCTAATGAAGCCCTAATTGATCTAAGGACTTAGTTTTGGGCCTATTGGGCTATTATTGGATTGAAAACCCTAATTAGGGTTTAGAAACCCCTAATTTTGGAATTATCGGTTTGGACTTATCGGGACCCGCATTTTGGACCATTGGAGTGAAGATATGACTCAAGCCCGATTTCATTGTATGTTTGGACTTAATGGATTAAGTCCTTAATGGGTTAAGTAGGAACACTTAACCCTAATCGTCATTTTATGTGAAAAACCCTAATTGGGTTTTGGGTTCTTATTGGGCCATTTATTGGACTAAGCTATTATGGGCCTTCGTGGGCCAATTGGGAACATATTTATGGAGTAAGGAAATTATTGGGCTTTAGGATAAGGCCCGTTGGAAAGGCTTGGGCCCAATTTGGAAAATTGGGCTATAAGTGGGCCATAATTAGGTCTGGATGATTATGAGATATTGGGCCATCAAAATGCCACATGTTTGGACTGGACTAAATGGTTGGGCATTAAGATAAGCCCATATAGAGGTTTGGGCCCAATTTGGAAAATTGGGCCACATGTTGGGCCTTGGTTCATTGATTGGTTTTTGGGCCTTCAGAGTGTGTATTTGGACCTTGGTTTTGGACCAAGTTAGGTTAAGGGTAAAATAGTCTTTTTACCCCAAGCCTGGGCTTATGGTTACATATTGGAACCCAATTATTAATTGGGTGTCGTTTTGATGTTGACAGTTCGGGAACCTGTCAACCAGTAGCTAGGGTTTTACCCGCGGGACTTCAACAGTGCCAGGTGAGTCTCCTCACAATATCAATGGGTCGAAGGCACCAAGGCTGGCCCATTATGTATTATGTGTTATGCTAGCTGATTTTGTGCTATATCGTATGCTAATTGATTATGTGGAATGTGATATGCTAGTTGTCTTTGTGATACTTGAATAGAAGACCTCGGGGGGGTTCCCGGGGCACCTAGGTGTAAGACCCTGGAGGGTTTCCATGACATTTTAGGTAAAGACCTCGGGGGGTTCCCGAGGCACTAAGGTATAAGACCTTTGAGGGTTTCCAGGGCGTCCTTAGTTAAGACCATGTGGGGGTTCCCATGGCATTGGGCTAAGACCATGTGGGGGTTCCCATGGCACCCGGTGTAAGACCCTGGAGGGTTTCCAGGGCATTCTTATATGTTTTCATGTTTAACTTATATGTTTGTATGTATGGTTTGATTGGTATTTAGTTAAGACCATGTGGGGTTCCCATGACATTGGGCTAAGACCCTGGAGGGTTTCCAGGGCACCCGGAGTAAGACCCTGGAGGGTTTCTGTAACATACACGTTCAATTATCGTATTATGTATTTTTAAAAGTGAAAAATAATATTATGAAATATTATGTGATATTGAGTATTGAGTTCTAACAAGATAGTTTTTACTAGAATTGAAGTAAAACTATGTTTAGAATCACTCAGAAGGTATTGGAAGTCTTATGAGATTCCAATCAAAAGTCAAATATTGAAATTTAATGAAAATTTAAAATTCAAAATAAGTAAAATTTTATTATTGAAAGTTGTAGATAATTTCGTTAGAAATATTTAGGCGAAAACCTCATCGAAATCCGAGTTATAACGAAGAAGTTATGACCGATCGAAGATCCGCGACAGAACCGGCACGACGCCGTATGACGTAAAAAGTGAGTTTTCGATAAACTACTTTTTAGCCCTTATTATATAAAAGAAATTCATAGTATTCGTTAAACCGAGAACTTTCATAAAAAGAACATCTAAATCTGACTTCGTATGAGGAAGTTATGATTTTTTTAAGTTTCGGTATAACAGTAGACAGCTAAAAACTCGAAATAAAGATCAAGTGATTTTTAGCCGACACAACCTAAACGAGAATCGAATGTCTCGTTAATAGTAGTACAACGGTAAAAAGACAGATGAAAACGGACGTCAGATGAAGAAGTTATGAAATTTTAACGGACTTTTCCTATCTCGGCCCGTTAAAAATATAATATTAAAAATAAACTCAAAATTTTCCGACGGAGTCTAAATGAAAGATGTAGAGCATAATCTCACCTACGCGGGGATATAAAGAACGTCAAAAACGGAGCTCGTATGCGAAAGATATGGATTTTTGAAGTTCGGAGCACAAACTTTGAGAATTTGACTGCATTCACGACGTGAACACAGTGTTCACGACGTGAACTCAGTGAAAGATGCGTTTCGTGCCTAGAAGACACACGACAAGCCTAGGGGATGACCGGGATCAAACCTCACGATGTGAACAAGCATGGTTCACGTCGTAAATCTCGAAATTCAGCCTATAAATAGGAATCGAAGCCCTCCGGTTTTAGGTTACAATTTTTCACTCTCTCTCACTTTTTAATCTCTTCCAAGCTACTTTTAACCCCCCTAAAGTCCCGGTATCATCCCTAAAACCCGAAGCACGTCCCGACGCCCCGAAGTTCCCGAGAAAATCATCTTTCCAGTCGAAACTCTGCCCGCGTAAAGTCCGGATTTTAACTAAAATCATCGGTTTCGTCAAAGAAAGTCATATATAGAAACGAAGTGCTGCCTGAATCGTCATATCATTATTCGGTTAATTCACGGTGAGTTCAATATATAGGAACAATTGTATGTTATGTGTTATATGTGCTATGTGCTTTTCAGTGTTATTATTCCGGGTTATTTTTCCGTGTTATTGTTTTCCGCTATTTTGATAGCAAAGTAATACCTTTGACCATGTGATCAGTGAAAGGACTTAGATTCACATTGGTACTGGTATGTAGCCTCTGGCCATGTAGAGCATGTTTCCGTAAGAGAATGACTTCTATTATATGGCATTGGCTGATGGTTAGACAGGGCTATAAGCCTGAAATCTACAAAAATGTTAATCAGAAATTGTATGTCTTCTGTGCCATTTGGGCCGAAGCGTTATTGATGTTTATCAAGTATTGAAATTGTTAACTCTTTGACTGTATATCTTTTAATCAAGTCATTGATTGAAACGGAAAGCTTGTCACATGATTTCATATATGCCTTTGTTGTTCCTCTTTGCTTCTGCCATATTGAAGTATATATATGGCATAACGTTATATTGTATCTATTATTGAACTCACTAAGCATCATCGCTTACCCCTCTCAATGTTTTAAATAAATTGCAGGTAATAAGCACCCAGTATAGTCTTATATTGTTGCAAGATTTAGAATAGTTAAGACTATTTCTTTGTATTTAGTATTCATATATGTATATGAATAATAGATTCCTGGGTAGTTATGTAATATATTAAACTTAAATAGTCGGTTTGTATCCAGTGTTTTGTAATCACACTATCAATGTAAAATATTATTTATAAATATGATGTAGCATGTTTTGGAGTGATAATAATGTCTTTAGTATGAAAGTGAGGGTCTTTCAATCATGGTATCAGAGCAATAGTTTAAGTGAACTAAATACCACGGATTGATATTTAGACTTAAACCGTCAGAAGTTCAATATATGAACGGATTTATTACAAGTATATAGATACAAACCATAGGAAAGACTTAAGTGGGGTATTGGGTAGTGATAAACCCTAGTATTCTAAAATATTAAGTTACTTTAAAAAATAAATATATAAATAAATAAATTCAGAGAATTAGTTTAAGTGAACTAGGAATTTTGAGAATTTCTAGACTTAAACATGGATTGTTAAGGGATGATGATACGATGTGTATCTAGTACACTTTAGGTTGAATACCTAAATGGACAATCACTAGAATATTAGAGGAGATATGCCTTATATTCTAATATGTGCTAAATGATAAATGAATATAGTGTGCCTTAGGTTGCTTACTTATGTTGCTATTACTTGAGAAATTTTAAGGTCTGTTGCCGACCATAGTATGGGAAAGGAAATTTTATGTATTCCAGATTTAAAAATTTCTATATTAGAACTGGCATGAAACTTTTTCAAAGTAATAAAAAGACTTATGATAGTCGACATCGATAATTTTATAGATAAACGATCGAGGGGTATCATAAAATAATATTTATCAAGTGATATCGTAAATAGTGTATTAATACCTATAGAGTGGTGTTGTACATTCAAACTATGTTTACTGAAATAATAACACCGTTGGAAGAATGTTGTGTATTCGAAGTACATTCGGACGAGATAAATGTTTTGGCATAACCGATGAAGTTGTTCCACCGTTATCCAGAATGAAGCAATGATTGCTTATAGAATAAGAAGAACCGAAGATGGTGATCAATACTTTGGCAGTATTGCAATTGATGTTGTGCAAGATTTAGAAGAATTAAATGAAGATCAAAGGAAAGGCTAATGAAGTTTTCAGACTCAATAGGCCAAGACTTTGTCTAAACATTTTGATGTAGTATGTAGTTCAAGTAGTAACCCTATACAGGATGTTCAGACTTAGTATTTAATAATACTGAGTGACGATTGACTTCTATCACATCCTTATGGAAGTTCCATTGTGTGTTAAGCCGACTTTAACATACATGATTAGGATGGTGAATTAAGTCATTTAGTGGTAAAAGGCTAAGTAACTTACTTGTCTAAGTAAGGTAGAATGCTTAGTTGAAGAAGATATACACTCAAAGTGTTGTATGAGAAGAGATGTTGATGTTAGGAATGACAGAGAACCAAGTTGAAGCTAGTAGAGCTTACTGAGATGTAGCTATAATGCAGACTTCTTAGGATAGACTCCTATGAAGTAGACTTAAAAGATACAACCATGAGAAGAAAACTTACTCATATACAGTAATGACGATGTCATGAAAGGATAATGAAACAAACAAATGTGCATGATGGTTTGTATGAGTTAGAAGATGATGCAGGTAGTTGGAGACAGTTTGTCTCCATGCTGCTAGAGTAAATTCTGGTATAGTGTGTCTTGTAGAGTAGACACTACCCGAGAAAGAATTTATATGAAGAATTGGAAGTAAAATTTCTATCGACCTATGAAAAAGTATTAGAATATGCTAGATCGAGCATATGCATGAAAAGAATCCTAGAAGACGAGTATAGGAAATCCAAGATATGTTTGATAGAAACACGAAATCCCCAGTTGAGTCTAGGAGAAATTGTCGTATGTACTTGTTTGAAAACATTCATGTGTGATAAGTTCCTTTGTAAAAATTCTTGATATGGTGACTTGGGGACTGCGAGACAATTCTTGGAACGAGTATGAGTAGGTGTGAATGGTAGTAGAGGCCTATACTACCGGAAGCACAGGACTCACACTTGGATCAGGGAAAGTCACAAGGTTACCAAGAAACTAGAAATTGATTCCGTTTTGTTCGAGTATGTCATTACCTTCGTTTCGGTGATGACTAAGAAGATGATTTTCGTTCAAACCTTAATGGTCGTAAAGAATCGAGTCCGACTAATATAGATCTGCGAAGTGGAATTGGTGCTTGTCAAATGGAAACACCATCGAGGCCCAAATTATACTTGGGAAAATAAGAATGAGATAAGAATGAAATATCACCATTTGTTTAAATCATTATGATTTTGGGGACGAAATCCTCAAAAGGAGGAGTTATTTATAACATACACATTCAGTTATCGTGTTATGTATTTTTAAAAGTGAAAAATAATATTATGAAATTTTATGTGATATTGAGTATTGAGTTCTAACAAGATACTTTTTACTCGAATTGAAGTAAAACTATGTTTAGAATCACTCAAAAGGTATTGGAAGTCTTATGAGATTCCAATCAAAAGTCAAATATTGAAATTTAATGAAAATTTAAAATTCAAAATAAGTAAAATTTTATTATTGAAAGTTGTAGATAATTTCGTTAGAAATATTTAGGTGAAAACCTCATCGAAATCCGAATTATAACGAAGAAGTTATGACCAATCGAAGATCCGCGACAGAACCGGCACGACGTCGTATGACGTAAAAAGTGATTTTTCGATAAACTACTTTTTAGCCCTTATGATATAAATGAAAGTCATAGTATTCGTTAAACCGAGAACTTTCATAAAAAGAACGTCTAAATCTGACTTCGTATGAGGAAGTTATGATTTTTCTAAGTTTCGGTATAGCAGTAGACAGCTAAAAACTCGAAATAAAGATCAAGTGATTTTTAGCCGACACAACCTAAACGAGAATCGAAGGTCTCGTTAATAGTAGTACAACGGTAAAAAGACAGACGAAAACGGACATCAGATGAAGAAGTTATGAAATTTTAACAGACTTTTCATGTCTCGGCCCGTTAAAAATACAATATTAATATAATATTAAAAATAAAGTCAAAATGAGCCAACGGAGTCTAAATGAAAGATGTAGAGCCTAATCTCACCTATGCGTGGATATAAAGAACGTCAAAAACGAAGCTCGTATGCGAAAGATATGGATTTTTGAAGTTCGGAGCACAAACTTCGAGAATTTGACTGCATTCACGACGTGAACTCAGTGAACGACGCGTTTCGAGCCTAGAAGACACACGGCAAGCCTAGGGGATGACCGGGATCAAACCTCACGACGTGAACAAGCATGGTTCACGTCTTGAATCTCGAAATTCAGCCTATAAATAGGAATCGAAGCCCTCCGGTTTTAGGTTACAATTTTTCACTCTCTCTCACTTTTTACTCTCTTCCAAGCTACTTTTAACCCCCCCTAAAGTCCCAGTATCATCCCTAAAACCCGAAGCACGTCCCGACGCCCCGAAGTTCCCGAGAAAATTATCTTTCCAGTCAAAACTTTGCCCGCGTAAAGTCTGGATTTTAACTAAAATCATCGGTTTCGTCAAAGAAAGTCATATATAGAAACGAAGTGCTGCCTGAATCGTCATATCATTATTCGGTTAATTCACGGTGAGTTCAATATATAGGAACAATTGTATGTTATGTTTTATATGTGCTATGTGATTTTCAGTGTTATTATTCCGGGTTATTTTTCCGTGTTATTGTTTTCCGCTATTTTGATAGCAAAGTAATACCTTTGACCATGTGATCAGTGAAAGGACTTAGATTCACATTGGTACTGGTACGTATCCTCTGGCCATGTAGAGCATGTCTCCGTAAGAGAATGACTTCTATTCTATGGCATTGGCTGATGGTTAGACAGGGCTATAAGCCTGAAATCTACCAAAATGTTAATCAGAAATTGTATGTCTTCTGTGCCATTTGGGCCGAAGCGTTATTGATGTTTATCAAGTATTGAAATTGTTAAGCCTCTTTGACTGTATATTTTTGAATCAAGTCATTGATTGAAAGTGAAAAATAATATTATGAAATATTATGTGATATTGAGTATTGAGTTCTAACAAGATAGTTTTTACTAGAATTGAAGTAAAACTATGTTTAGAATCACTCAGAAGGTATTGGAAGTCTTATGAGATTCCAATCAAAAGTCAAATATTGAAATTTAATGAAAATTTAAAATTCAAAATAAGTAAAATTTTATTATTGAAAGTTGTAGATAATTTCGTTAGAAATATTTAGGCGAAAACCTCATCGAAATCCGAGTTATAACGAAGAAGTTATGACCGATCGAAGATCCGCGACAGAACCGGCACGACGCCGTATGACGTAAAAAGTGAGTTTTCGATAAACTACTTTTTAGCCCTTATGATATAAATGAAATTCATAGTATTCGTTAAACCGAGAACTTTCATAAAAAGAACATCTAAATCTGACTTCGTATGAGGAAGTTATGATTTTTCTAAGTTTCGGTATAGCAGTAGACAGCTAAAAACTCGAAATAAAGATCAAGTGATTTTTAGCCGACACAACCTAAACGAGAATCGAAGGTCTCGTTAATAGTAGTACAACGGTAAAAAGACAGATGAAAACGGACGTCAGATGAAGAAGTTATGAAATTTTAACGGACTTTTCCTATCTCGGCCCATTAAAAATATAATATTAAAAATAAACTCAAAATTTTCCGACGGAGTCTAAATGAAAGATGTAGAGCATAATCTCACCTACGCGTGGATATAAAGAACGTAAAAAACGGAGCTCGTATGCGAAATATATGGATTTTTGAAGTTCGGAGCACAAACTTCGAGAATTTGACTGCATTCACGACGTGAACACAGTGTTCACGACGTGAACTCAGTGAAAGACGCGTTTCGTGCCTAGAAGACACACAGCAAGCCTAGGGGATGACCGGGATCAAACCTCACGATGTGAACAAGCATGGTTCACGTCGTAAATCTCGAAATTCAGCCTATAAATAGGAATCGAAGCCCTCCGGTTTTAGGTTACAATTTTTCACTCTCTCTCACTTTTTAATCTCTTCCAAGCTACTTTTAACCCCCCTAAAGTCCCGGTATCATCCCTAAAACCCGAAGCACGTCCCGACGCCCCGAAGTTCCCGAGAAAATCATCTTTCCAGTCGAAACTCTGCCCGCGTAAAATCCGGATTTTAACTAAAATCATCGGTTTCGTCAAAGAAAGTCATATATAGAAACGAAGTGCTGCCTGAATCGTCATATCATTATTCGGTTAATTCACGGTGAGTTCAATATATAGGAACAATTGTATGTTATGTGTTATATGTGCTATGTGCTTTTCAGTGTTATTATTCCGGGTTATTTTTCCGTGTTATTGTTTTCCGCTATTTTGATAGCAAAGTAATACCTTTGACCATGTGATCAGTGAAAGGACTTAGATTCACATTGGTACTGGTATGTAGCCTCTGGCCATGTAGAGCATGTTTCCGTAAGAGAATGACTTCTATTATATGGCATTGGCTGATGGTTAGACAGGGCTATAAGCCTGAAATCTACAAAAATGTTAATCAGAAATTGTATGTCTTCTGTGCCATTTGGGCCGAAGCGTTATTGATGTTTATCAAGTATTGAAATTGTTAACTCTTTGACTGTATATCTTTTAATCAAGTCATTGATTGAAACGGAAAGCTTGTCACATGATTTCATATATGCCTTTGTTGTTCCTCTTTGCTTCTGCCATATTGAAGTATATATATGGCATAACGTTATATTGTATCTATTATTGAACTCACTAAGCGTCATCGCTTACCCCTCTCAATGTTTTAAATAAATTGCAGGTAATAAGCACCCAGCATAGTCTTATACTGTTGCAAGATTTAGAATAGTTAAGACTATTTCTTTGTATTTAGTATTCATGTATGTATATGAATAATAGATTCCTGGGTAGTTATGTAATATATTAAACTTAAATAGTCGGTTTGTATCCAGTGTTTTGTAATCACACTATCAATGTAAAATATTATTTATAAATATGCATGTAGCATGTTTTGGAGTGATAATAATGTCTTTAGTATGAAAGTTAGGGCCTTTCAGTTTCCAGGGATCCCTGTATGTTATATGCATGGCTTGTGTAGTTGATATGATTTATGTGATTATGTGAATAAGACCTAGGAGCGTTTCTATGGCATCTTTCTATGTGTATATGCATGGTTA
This sequence comes from Lactuca virosa, assembly GCF_052849685.1. Taxonomy (NCBI): domain Eukaryota; kingdom Viridiplantae; phylum Streptophyta; class Magnoliopsida; order Asterales; family Asteraceae; genus Lactuca; species Lactuca virosa. Next base: position 265,368,422 of record NC_136427.1, read on the forward strand.
TGCGATTGATATGGTTTATGTGATTATGTGGGGTATGCTCTGAGGAACTCACTAAGCTTCGTGCTTACAGGTTTGTTTATGGTTTCAGGTATCATTGTTTTGGAAAGGAAGGGTTCAGCTTGATCGCAGTGCACACACCCGTGTTTCCGCAATATATGATTTTGGGATGAACTCTGATGAATGTTTTTAATTAATCATGTTTTTGGAATGTTTGGATTTAAAGATATATGCGTTTTGACTGTATTGAAAAATGAAATTTTTACCCTTGATTTTTGGGTCGTTACAAGTTGGTGTCAGAGTCTTGGTTTGAGGGATTCAAACATAGTTTCTGGTGTGTCTGAACTCAAGATGAGGATCTGTAAAGTTTTCAAAAGAGAAATGTTTTAAGGAAAGAATTTATAATACAAGAAAGGGTGTGTTGCATGCAATCAGCCGAGCTCAAGTAAGTTTCCCCAGAATACCCATATATGTTATCTGTGATGACTTGGTTTATGAATCTGAGAATCGCATGCTAGATAGGGCTAGGGGAGATGCCTTTATATGTTGTATGAGCTAGTAGACTTGCATGCTAGTTTTGAGTAGTCAACGATAGATTGGCCTGATATGCGATGCTTGTAGCCTGAGGAATATTGGATGCCATGCTAGAATGAGAATGATTATTGGTATTTGTAATTGCTACGTGTATGCTTTTAAAATTGTATACAGTTAGGATCTTATAGCCTTAGAATAATTGATTTGGCCTTATTTAATGTTCCTTGTCTGGTTGTGGTCCTAGGGTAGAGTCTATTATTCGACAATCTATTAGATCCTATTATATGTATAATTTGCATGCATAAGGCAACTGACAGTGAGGATGAATGGATGTGGATAGCATGAGTTGCGATATGTGGGCTGAATGTTCTATGATAATCTGTTGGATCGGAGTGCTATTGCATGAATTTAGCTTGCTTTGTGCTTTGTGGAACTCTTGAGTGATGGGAGTCAGCTACTAAGTGGATATGACGATATCCAGGAGGTGGATTGCTGGCATCACAGGGAGTTCCTCAGCAGCTGATGGCAGGGTGAGTTTGGGAACCTAGGGAAGCCTAGGATATGCTCCAATGAGTTAGTGGGGCGGTTCGGTGAAGTTGGGAACCTAGGGGGGCCTAGGAGTTGCTTTGGTGGGTATTGTGTTGCTGTGTAGCGGATATTTGATGCACGAGTGGATTAGCTGACTTAGAGGATTCAGGAGGATTGCTAAGGAAAGTATGGATCAGTGTGGAAGGTAGTATGGGCACGTACTATTGAAAGCACAGGATCCATACTCGAATTAGTGAAAGTCTTGGAGAATCTAAGAAGCCTGGGAAGGAGAATTATTGGTTATGATTGCACCGTGGGGAAGACTGTTGTGCAGAATACGGATGAGCACGCAAGGGGAAGGACGAGGGTTTGGTCCCGACTCGGCGACTCCGGTGGTGAGCCAATTAGCGGAAGGACTGCCAGGATTTTGAATTCGCCTTGGATCTCTTGTATCATGCGGCAAGGATTGTGTTGAGTATTTGAGATATTGAAACTGATTTGGCATATTTGGTTATTTAGGGAAGCCTTATTAGGGTTAATCATTGGGAGAATTTCGTATATATCCTTACTAAACGACTAAATATCGTATTTACCCGACCTAAACTCTAAATATCATATTTGCCCTTCTTAATATTTTAAAATATCATATTCGCCCAAATTTATATTTTAAATAATTTTTATTATTTAATAATATTTTATTACATTTTAAAATCATTTTAATTTAAGCAAATGTCTAAATGGACCATAATACCCTTACCTCTAATCGGACTACCCCTGGCTTGTAAATCATAAAAGCACCTTATTCCTGCAACGTGAAACTAGCGACTGGACGATCAACATAACCTTGCGACTTTTTTCTGCCTTATTCTCGCCAAATTGGTGTTGCAATCGACGATTACATTATCACTGCATTTTCTTTTCTACCCTATTCTCACCAATTTGTTGTTCCAATCGCTAAATTATCAGGTAAGTTTGTGTTTGTATTTGTTAATTGAATATTCAACTCGTGATCAGAAGTATGCATAGCTTCAAATTTTTTGAGAATGAACAATCAGAATGAAATTGAAGTTCATACCTCGTGATAAGATTCACAAGCCTGAAGTCGTGGGTTTCCCTACTAAACAAGATCAGGTAACCACATGTCGATCCAAAACATATCCTACCAGTGGAATTAGGAATTATAGTTTTAAACTTTTTTCCTTTAAAGTCCTTCAGATACCAATACAAGTCTTAATGATCCTCTTCTTGCTAGATTAAAATGATGCATCATTGTCATCAAGGTTCTAGTTTCTACTTACACTTTTTGTCTTGGCCATTCCAACACTTGAAAAGGAAGAAAAATACCACATAAGATACACGAGTTGTAAACATGGGAGAAATATACACATACACAATACAAACAGGCGCTAACCTTCTCCGATCACTAAACTAGTTTAATGTTTTTTTAGAGAAATCGAATTCCAATATGGAGTGTACTCATGACACAAGTTCGACAGCAAACAAAAAAACAAGAACATATTGTAAGCGGTGCACAAAACACAACAAATAATGAACTCTAACTAGTTTTATGTGATGAAAAAAAGGTTTGATGATTGGACTAAAACTAACAGCTTAATACCCCATAAAAGGTTACCTTACCTTAGCATACAGTCACCAAATCACCATCATCTCAATTATTGAAAAGGTTAAATAATATAACCAAAATACTAAAAGAAATTGGGTCAGTTCCTGTTTCAGCTAAAATGATGGCATAATATGTATAAGGCCATGGGAAAACGAGAGGCAACATATGGTTTTTAATTGTATATGTAAACAAAGTAAAATGTAGAAGTCAAAATTGTTTTGGTTGAGAATGTAACTCTATCTCCTACAAACCATTGTAGGCCTGTTAGTTTTTTTTTTAATTTTAAGATACATTTGATTGTGCCTATAAAGATTAAGGAAGTCCTTTTGACCGAGAGTGGAAAACTGGAAATTAACAGTACATAGGAACTTTAAAACAACATTTGTGTTTCAATTATGCATCACAACTTGAAATCAACACCATTGTATGGTAACTTGTGGTATAAATGAAAATTAGAAGCGCATAACCAAAATTAAGCCTATGATTTGGATTCATGACCTAAACGAAGGGCATGTATGGAAAGGGAATTGTGAAATTAAGACAGTGGTTTCAAAATTTGAGATTCTAAAAACGTAAGTATTGATTCTATTCCTAAAAGGAAAGGGATATAAGAGTATAATTACCTGGTTCTGATTAACAATTGCAAGAAGGAACCAGCTGCAATTGAAGGAAGTAATGAAAGGAAAAAACGAGGATGTCGATCAATGAACGTACACCAACGATCATGAGGAAGACGACTCAAGGAAGATCACCAAAGCATAAAACCTCGTTTGAAAATTTTTGATTTACAAAGTAAGGGTATTATGGTCCATTTAGACATTTTCTTAAATTACAATGATTTTAAAATGTAATAAAAAATTATTAAATAATAAAAATTATTTAAAATATAAATTTGGGCAAATCTGATATTTTAAAATATTAAGAAGGGCAAATATGATATTTAGAGTTTAGGTCGGGCAAATACGATATTTAGTCGTTTAGTAAGGGTATATACGAAATTCTCCCTTAATCATTTTATGATTCCCTACGGTGCCTTTACAGTAGAAGTTCTTAGTCGAGCTCTTCTAAGGCATTGGTTTTATATTAAGGCATAGGTTTTATATTTATGGTATATATTTATTGTTCCCTATAAATACTCATTAGGTTAGCTTTTGGTGTAAGCTTTTTACCAGATTAGGGTTTTTCTCTGTACGTTCTTCTCATAATCAATATACGAAAAACCTTTATCAGATTACTTGCATATGATGGTGATTGATTCTTGATTGTTCTTGATATTCCGCATTCGTCATCTCGGATTTATTCCCAACAAGTGGTATCAGAGCGGGTTCTTGTAGATCTCAGCGATTATTGCAAGAATCGATCTTGTTTATGGCAAAATTTTATCTTGAATCTCACCTTGTTCTTCAAGTTTTGTAAGTTTTCTGAAAAGAAAAAGTCTACTACTTCGTTTTATTGCCAAATCTTGTTCAGATCTGTTATCTTCTACCCATTCTATCATATGATTTGTTCTTAATTTGTGTTCTGGAAGAGAGTTAGAAGAAAATTTTCGTGTTTATTTGAATTTTCGCGTTCAGATCTACTTTATCTCTCTAAAAACCATCTCAAATCTGTTTTCTCTCTCTAGAAACTATCTCAGATCCATTTTCTCTCTCTAGAATTCTTATCAGATCTACTTTCTCTCTCTTCAAGTTCTGTCACTTGTTGAAAATCTAATGGTTTCACCAAACTCATTGTTTTTATCTTCTTTTTCGATCTTGGATTAAAGATCACTGATCCAAATTTTCGTCTGGAATTAAGGAAATATTGGCGTTTGTACAATCAATTTGTGGATCGAGATGCTATAGAGATGTATAATCTCTTTGTTGATGGGGAGATAGATAAGATCACAAGTTGTAATCAATATGGAAGTTGTGTCTTAGTAACTGATGAAGTTTTGATAGATCAATTTCGTATTATTAAAGCACATTTAGATCTGAAAAATGAACAGCAGTTGGAGTTAGATAGAAAAAGAAAAGAATATGCTATGAGAGAAAGAAAAAGAAAAGAATATTCTATGAGAAAAGAAGAAGATGTTCTTGGTGTTATTGGTGAAGTTCATAATGTTCCTCATGTTTCTGAAGAAAAGATGACTCCAAATGTTCTTGTTGAGGGGGAGTCAAGTGTTTCAAGTTTTTCGGAATCTTCACAATCCAGATCTAGTAGTTCTGAAGACGAATCTAAATGCAAAAATTCAGAAATCGTGAAAGTGAAGGAGTTTTGTTCTATTGGAACAACAACAGATGATTTTTTGTGTTCTGATGATGCCTATGAATGATTGGTTCCTTACAGAAAGTGTTAGGTGCATTTCATGTACCCATTTTTTAGCTTTATTTCATAAAAGTACATTGCATATAGGCTTAAACTCACGCATTTTGCATGTTTTTCGGGATTTTTCATGAGGCAATTTCATTCAAATACTTTTTTGATATTTCAGGGACTTTTGGAGGTAGGATATTGTTGGAGGAGGTAAATAAAAGTTGCGGACAAAATTTCAGGACTTGCGGAGCACCGAGGAGCAAGATATCAAAGAAATGAAGATTTTGGCTTTACAGAGATTTACACGGCCGTGTAAATGCAAGCCTTGCGTTTACGCGGGCCGTGTAAACGTAGATTTCTGCACAGTATATTTTTGCGTTTACGCGGGCCGTGTAAATGACAGTGTTAATTTACACGGGCCGTGTAAACGTAAATGCGGGTTTTAAAGCAGTTTTTCACCATTTTTAAAGGGGGGAACCGACTTTTTACAAAGGGGGGTCGACTTTTGGAGTAGAGAAGGCGATTTTCTTGAGGATTTTGAAGTTGATTGACACTTAGGAACATTTGATTTCATTTTGTAAGAACTTTAATTTCATTTTCTAGATTTGTGATCTTGTTCTAGTCATGAGTGGCTAGAATCCTAGATTCTCCAACTTTATGTCTTGACTTCTAGTTGTGATTTCAATCATATGACTTGATGTTTTCTTTCAATTTTCTATCTAGTGAATTTGATTTTGTTTCAATCGAATGTTTGATTCTAATTGTGATTCTTATTGGCCATTTGAATTAGGGTTAGATCATTCAAGTTATCTAATTGCAAAATCCGTAATTGTTTTGTAAATTGGACTAGGTAACAAGCACTAAACTGATTTCTATTGAATGAATTTAGTGTAAATCTTATTCACACATTCTTATGCTCCCGAGCTTATGAGGAGTATTGAGTGTTGTTGGGAACATTCACATAAAGTTTAATGCAATCTTTCAACCTAATTCTAAGAGTTTGTTTAGATTAGATTGGTAAGGTTAGGATTAATCAAAGAGCTTGTTTTGGTTAATTATTGTGGTGAATGGGAAGTGTTAGAGCTTGTTAACACTTTCAAGTACCAACTTAGATAGAATTAAACAAATATCTTGTCATCCATGGAATCACATTGCTAATTTGTCTTGCATAGAGTTGGAGTACTTACAAATCTTGAACTTATTTCACTTAATCAATCATTTACTTATTGCTTTATTCTATAGTTTAAATCATTGCTTCTAAATTCCCCCCATTCTGTGACCATTTTTGTACCTTACGCAAAAAGGTATAAACACTTGTCCCGTGTCTCTGTGGATCGACCCTACTTACCTTGTACTACGTTTTTAGTGCATAGTAGTAGTGTTTAAGGAGTCATTTGTACCCTTTACTTGTTGGGTTTGACACGCCTAACAAATTGGCGCCGTTGCCGGGGACACGGTGTTACTAATTGATTATGTCAAGCATTTTGTGAGCAGGTGCTTTAAAAAAAAAGAAAAAAAAAGTCAGGTAGAAGATAAGTTTTCAATTGAAGGAAGTGGCGAGAAGGTTAATGTGTTGTAAAGGCCCACCTACTTAGAACAAAGCACATTCAGGGGCCAAGTCGAGCCAACGACTTAAAACAAGGGCAGCTAACCGGGAGGCAACCCGGGGTTTTTTTTTCTTTCTTTTAAAACTTTTTAGTCTTTGGTAAATTTCAATTTTTTTTAATGTCCCAAATGGTTTTAAACTTATTTTTTATGCCTAGAAAATGAATCTCCGGCTCCAAAAATACTTCACGGATAGCTTGGGGAGGATGAAGAGGAGGTTCACACCACAATTGTGAGGCACCAAGAAAGATTTGGTAAATTCTTTCCATATCTTTAATCGTTCATATTTTACTTAAAATTCAATTGGTGTGCATTTGTGAATGTTTTAGACCCATTCCCAAATTAGCTACCATCCTCCACCATCCGACTCTTAATAGGCCGACTATGCCTCTCTCCAAGCATCGATGACGATGCTATATTATAAGCTTGGGGAGGGGCATCCATCCATGCATAAATTCCGTTGCATGTAGGTTGCATTAATTTTTATTTTCTTGTTCATTTTTCTGCATAGGAAATTTTTCAAAAACCAAAAAGATTTTCTTTCTATTCTAATTTTTATTATTTTCTTTGCATTTGTTTGCATCCAAATTTTTGCATTGCATTCTTTGAAAAAAAAAACAATTGATCCAATCCCAAGCAACCGAATCTTTTCGAAACAGTTGAGCTGGTAAATGAGTCATGTGCCTTGAGATTAGACTTGCTCTTTTTATTGAAAATCTAAAAGCAAGTTAATCGCACACGAACACACCTCCCGAAGCTACTTGTGCAAAACAGAAAGTGAGAAGCTTGTCAACATTGGAGCATAACAGCGGGTATGAGTTAATTCTTTGGGACATATGACTGGTCTTATGAGTAGTAAATTCTCAATTGAACTCAAAATGCCAAATTCAAAAGTTCATAAAAAGAATACAAAATCTCAATGTCCCGAGCCTTCCAGCGCTCTAAAAAGTCCTTTCTACTCATTCCCTTTTATATACCCTGCTTGGGGACATAGTTTCCAACTATACTTACGGGTCTTTGCATGTTAACCTTTAGTCCCCTGAAAAATGTCTTAGAAGTCCTCACGGTAATAGACCGTGAGATGTCCCACAATAGAAAAGTCAAGGACAAAAATATAAAGAAATTGGCCAAATAAATAAATAAATTAATAAGAGTGTTATGTGTTAACTTAGTTATTTGTATTTGTGTTACTTAAAAAAAACTATTATTAAGTTAATCTGTGACCTTTGGGATTCGAACAAGTAAACTCTGAGGGGTGTTTTACATCTAATCGCCTAAAGCTAAATTGTTTGGGACTGATTGAGTTGAAAATTCGTTACATGGGTTCCATAGAAAGTCATGAACTTAATAATAGCAAATAAAGCTAATCTGTGGCCTTTGAGGTTCGGGCAAATAAACCCGAAGGATCTCTTTAAATCTAGCACACTAAGGTCATTTGATTTGGATGTGTTGGTTGGAAGCCCGTTACACGGATTTCAAAGAAAGCCATGAGCTTTATTTGTAAAAAATATAATTAAGAAGTTTGTATATAATTGTGTTTATAGTTTAATTGAATATTGTGTTTAGGAAAAATACTTGGCTGTCAAAAGATTCCCTTGGACTTGGATTTGAACTTATGACATTGGACTGAATGTTAATTACTTTGACTGGTGTAAGTGGTTTGAAGTTTGTAACCAATCTGGATAAATATTAGGGAATTTTTAGAAAAGATTTTTTAGAAAAAGATTGTTGTTGATCAACAAATAGCTGGAATCGGGCATTGTTATATTTTATGAAACAAAGATGGTTGAGCATGTTTTGTCACATATAATTTCACGAGAGTAAGACCATAATTTGTTCCAAGAATTGACTTGATGATATTGAAAGGGAATTAGTGTTGTGATCTTTGATTCTGTTGAGTTGTATTAGGAAGTAGCCAAAGTCTTATTTCTATTATCATATAATATTTTGAGACTAAAGCCAAGTTGACTCAAGGCATGACAGGTACATTCTCAACTATGGTACAAAACAGGGTTAATTGGGTTGGATATATTTTTTCATGTTTGTTTTGATTTCTTGCATCAAGTTTCAAAAAAAAAAAAGTTTAACTTTGATTTTCTTTTCTTCTCTTTTATTTTATTTTCTCCGGTTTAAATTTTCTTGTTCTTTCTTGAGGACAAGAAAGGTTTAAGCTTGGGGAGATTTGTTAGGTGCATTTCATGTACCCATTTTTTAGCTTTATTTCATAAAAGTACATTGCATATAGGCTTAAACTCACGCATTTTGCATGTTTTTTGGGATTTTTCATGAGGCAATTTCATTCAAATACTTTTGTGATATTTCAGGGACTTTTGGAGGTAGGATATTGTTGGAGGAGGTAAATAAAAGTTGCGGACAAAATTTCAGGACTTGCGGAGCACCGAGGAGCAAGATATCAAAGAAATGAAGATTTTGGCTTTACAGAGATTTACACGGCCGTGTAAATGCAAGCCTTGCGTTTACGCGGGCCGTGTAAACGTAGATTTCTGCACAGTATATTTTTGCGTTTACGCGGGCCGTGTAAATGACAGTGTTAATTTACACGGGCCGTGTAAACGTAAATGCGGGTTTTAAAGCAGTTTTTCACCATTTTTAAAGGGGGGAACCGACTTTTTACAAAGGGGGGTCGACTTTTGGAGTAGAGAAGGCGATTTTCTTGAGGATTTTGAAGTTGATTGACACTTGGGAACATTTGATTTCATTTTGTAAGAACTTTAATTTCATTTTCTAGATTTGTGATCTTGTTCTAGTCATGAGTGGCTAGAACCCTAGATTCTCCAACTTTATGTCTTGACTTCTAGTTGTGATTTCAATCATATGACTTGATGTTTTCTTTCAATTTTCTATCTAGTGAATTTGATTTTGTTTCAATCGAATGTTTGATTCTAATTGTGATTCTTATTGGCCATTTGAATTAGGGTTAGATCATTCAAGTTATCTAATTGCAAAATCCGTAATTGTTTTGTAAATTGGACTAGGTAACAAGCACTAAATTGATTTCTATTGAATGAATTTAGTGTAAATCTTATTCACACATTCTTATGCTCCCGAGCTTATGAGGAGTATTGAGTGTTGTTGGGAACATTCACATAAAGTTTAATGCAATCTTTCAACCTAATTCTAAGAGTTTGTTTAGATTAGATTGGTAAGGTTAGGATTAATCAAAGAGCTTGTTTTGGTTAATTATTGTGGTGAATGGGAAGTGTTAGAGCTTGTTAACACTTTCAAGTACCAACTTAGATAGAATTAAACAAATATCTTGTCATCCATGGAATCACATTGCTAATTTGTCTTGCATAGAGTTGGAGTACTTACAAATCTTGAACTTATTTCACTTAATCAATCATTTACTTATTGCTTTATTCTATAGTTTAAATCATTGCTTCTAAATTCACCCCATTCTGTGACCATTTTTGTACCTTACGCAAAAAGGTATAAACACTTGTCCCGTGTCTCTGTGGATCGACCCTACTTACCTTGTACTACGTTTTTAGTGCATAGTAGTAGTGTTTAAGGAGTCATTTGTACCCTTTATTTGTTGGGTTTGACACGCCTAACAGAAAGCCAATAATTCAAGATGTTCAGATTTATCAAACTCCTAAGGATTGTGTTCAAAAGTCTTCAAATGTTCAGATTCAGAAAGATGAAAAGGTTGTTCAGATCCGAAATTCGTTTATCAAGCCTAGAAATAAGAAAAGGAAGAAGAACAAGAGTAAAATGAAGAAGGTTTGGATGCCCAAGGTACAAGTACCTAATGCTTGTGAAAAAGTTGAGAAAGTTGAAGTCAAGCATGTTCAAAGAAATCTTAATTCTCATTTTTCTTCAGATAAAAATGTTAGAAGTTGGAAGGAAAAGAAAAGAGAATTTGGTTGGTTTAATGAAATTTATGGGTGTACAAGAAACCAACTTTAATGTTGAACCTTAAATGGGTACCAAAAATCTCATGAAATATTTTGTCCTTTATAAAATAAAAAAAAATAAAAAAAAATAAAAAAAAATAAAAAACGAAAAGGAGACAAATCTTGTGAAGATTTAATCAAAGATATGAAATTGTATTGAATAAATCAATTTTATTGATCTTTTGATTGTTGGAAATGACAAAAAATTAAAAAATAAAAAATAAAAATAAATAAAAATGGTGAAAAAGTGACATTTTCTTCATAAAGTAAGCTGCCACCTGACACATTTCAGCAAAAAGGGCACAAACTGTTAGTTCACTGCAATCGGGGGGGTTAGATTCGCATTCATGGAAATATTGGGGTTAGATTCGGAGTTAAGGGCGAAATCTGTCATTTTATTAAAATACGAGGGATGTTTTTCGGGCATTTGGCCATCTTATCTTGTCCTGTTTCTTTGAAGCGGAGACAAACAACCACATGCAAAAGTCTAGACGCCAATGTCACAAGATGCGAAAGTCCAAATCTGAAACCAGATTCGCATCTTCATCAACGAAATTAACGTTCAAACCGGGAATCGCTGCGAATGTTCGCAAGCATTCGTAGGTTACTGTTCTTCTACACACTTTCGCAGGTTACAAAAATTCGCAACTCACAGATGGACTTTGTTCTCGGAACGAACTATCTAAGAATCGCAGGTTGCAATCGATTCATAGTTCGAAATCGTTCGGATTTGTTCGAGATCGTTCGGAGTTCTATGATCGGAAGGAATCAGATTCGCAATGTCATCAACTGTAAACGAACGTTCGGAGTTTAGAAACCACAATTGGAATTCAAGTTTCAAAATTTACACTCCATTCGGAGTTGATCATCAGAGGGATTAAAGAATCGCAATCAGCCTTCAAAATAAAAAATCGGATCTTGAAATCAAGGGCAATCGTATGTTGAAGGTTCGTATTATTAACTGTCAACGAATCGAAATCAAAAGCAATTGTCAGATTCGCATATGTATCACAAATTGGACTTTTATTCGTCTCCGAATCACTGCGAACGTTCGCAGACATTCGTAGTCCTTGAAATCGATCGACGATTCGTGTTCATAGCTCGATGGTTCGCAGTCCTTTACAGGTTCGTTGTTCTTGGCTCGCTCGTAATGGAATCAGATTCGCAACTCAACACTTTCGTAGGTTATGGATTCGCAAATTGGAATTGACTCGGTATTTGTGCGTTCGCAGTCGTAACTTATAATCCCGTTCGTAATCTAATTGAAAATCGGAACTGAATGAAGATGTATTTCTATTTTGACTTTTCTAAGTCAAAGAACGAGATGATTCGTTTCTCAGTTAGAAGGTGAAGAAGATGAATGTTTTTACAATTTCGGTCCCCTGAGTTTGAACAAATCGGCAATTTCAATCAACTTTCACAAGTCAAAACGCGTGTTAATTTGATTCAAGAAGACGAATGGGTAAATTTTCATTTCTTGTCCTCGAAATTTGTATGAGTTAACAGATTTCTCCCCATATCCCAATATTTCAAAATTTTTTGGGATTTTGCCCTTTTAACCCCTTCTTCCAAAAATATTTTCGATTCTAATCTTTTCTTTGGTCTTATTCATTTTTAATCCCTTCTAAATAATTGCTTCTTATTTTATTCTTTTGTCTAAATTTAAATATCGAAAAATACAAAATTAATTTTTGTTATTTTTCCGGTTTTAATTTTTGAGAATTAGGTTTATTCTAAAGGGATTTATTTCATCAAATCTGACAGGTTTTGAAGATTGTTGGTGATTCTTCTTAACTTTCCGGATTCTCTCCATGACATTTGTTGAAGATTCAAGGGGGAGTGATGATTATTCAAGGGGGAGTTCGTATTTGGAAGTTTATTTTTATTCCGCTCGCTTTGAAGACCCCATGTGTTGATGAGTCTCATAATTTAGGGGGAGAAATGCCAAGAAGATCGGAAATCGTGATCTTCATCAGTTTCAACATCTAGGGAGAGATTGTTGAGTATTTGAGATATTCAAACTGATTTGGCATATTTGGTTATTTAGGGAAGCCTTATTAGGGTTAATCATTTTATGATTCCCTACGGTGTCTTTACAGTAGAAGTTCTTAGTCGAGCTCTTCTAAGGCATTGGTTTTATGTTAAGGCATAGATTTTATATTTATGGTATATATTTATTGTTCCCTATAAATAATCATTAGGTTAGCTTTTAGTGTAAGCTTTTTACCAGATTAGGGTTTTTCTCTGTACGTCCATCTCATAATCAATATACGAAAAACCTTTATCAGATTACTTGCATATGGTGGTGGTTGATTCTTGATTGTTCTTGATATTCCGCATTCGTCATCTCGGATTTATTCCCAACAGATTGATTGTGTGATCTATTGCACTTCCGAGATTAGAGACTATGTATTGGGGGTAGTTTGTAGCCCGGTTTAGGGCAGAGGTTGCTTCAGCTACTACAGTTCAGCCGTGGATGATTGAGCTGGTGAGTGTGCCAGGGTGCGAGACACTGAGTGATATGATTTCTAGAGCTCGAGAGCAGGGATGGATTTCGGGCACATTGGGAAGAAGGGACCAGATCGGGTGCCTATATTGGAGGGTCCCAGAAAGAGACCCAAGAGTCCAGGTCAACTTTTGAGAGGCCAGCAGGGCCGGGTTCAGTACAACACTTGCGGGAAACTGAGCGAGGGAGTTTTTCATTTCAATGGTTTTAGTAAGTGTATCTCTGGGTTTGTTTCCCTGGTTGCGTTTGGGTTATACCTTCAAACATTGTCATATGCCATTTGCATACATTGAGTTACGGGGTGGTTAGTGAAAGTTTGTTTCCCTCTTTGTTGATTTGGATCGTTCAATGTTATTTGGGTCTATGATCGAGATCGGATCAGGGACGTGATGCGGAGGGTCTCCAGGGGAAGTGGCCTACTACAGAGGCTTTGGGCTGGATATCGATTATTTGGATTTCAAGATATGAGTGTGGCATCATTTCAATGTGTCAGGGATTATTAGTTTCGCTAGGATTCGGGGAGTGTTCGTCTGACCTTAGAAGTTGTGTGATCTTTTGGATTGGCTAGTATTGAAACACTAGCAATGGTAAGTTTGGTTTCCAGCAGATTGGTCATGAGATGGTAAGAAGGATTGAGAAACCTTCCAGTATTTTGTGTTGTAAGATGTTAGTTGAATCGAAGTGGGGGAGAATCGTCCAGAGTTCGGAAACAGTAGCAGTTTTGAAACTGGGATAAGTTTCGCATCCTGGTCAGAAAGGAAGACAGCCCAAGTGGCTATATGGATTGGGAATAGTGTGAGTTGGAAGTTCGAAAAACTTTCCAATAATGAGATCGCGTTCTCGGAACGTTTGATAGCATGCCTTAGGGAATCAGGTTGGGGGTTCTAGTCAGCACATGAGTTCAGTTTGGGAGGATAGGTCGTATGTATACTCGACGTTGGAGGTGCTCGGATTAGTAATCAATGATTAAAACAGCGTGGAAAGTGTTGTAAGTCCGCGGGTGTAGCCGTAGCATTCACTAGGCTGGTATATAGCATGAGCGCGTTGTTAGGACGCAGAAGGAACAGTAGTACCCACCGGTTCGGGTGCATCAGTGAGGGCGTGGCAATCCACAGATTAGTTATGGATTTTCTCCAAAGGGAATTAAATCTGGTTGAGCCAATGATAAGACTGTAGGAACGCCACTGCAGATATAAGATCAAGGAAGCAATGGACTGCTTAAGGTCGTTTGTGATATAAGGCTACCATTGGTCAGGTAGCAATCACTTTTAGTCTTGGATTTGGTGACGTCGGGATTCGACGCATGGACCCGATCGGTTAGATCAGAAGGTTGTTAGAGCCACAGTGGCATGATAACTAATGGCAACTAGTCTCAGATAAAGATTTCATTCGGAAGTCGTGTGAGGCGACTAAGTGGGAGTCCTTTGGCTCCACAACCGGGCCGGAACCCAGTATTTCAGATGAATGACAAATGAATTGAGACCAGGAAGGTCTCGACAGATTTTGGGAAGCAGCTATGTAGCAACATGCTATTTCAGACAATTTCAGTTTTTGGGCAACGTTAGTATTTGCCTTTTAGGTTGCAAGTACGGACGGAATAACATATTGCTTGGGTTATGCTAAGTCACTCACAGCGGGATTATCTGAGCCTTGGCCAAGTATAAGTGATCTGCAGGGATAATTGGGTCCGTGACTCTGTTTTCCAGTGGGAACCTCGAGCTATCAGAAGTTGAGTGGTCAGTTGAGAGACATGTGGACTGGGTTCAATGATAATGATTCGGTATGAGCGGTCTATCCGGGAGTCAGACCACCTTGAGACTGCAGATTTCAGACGGAGTAGATGTCATCTTGTTGCAAGAAATTCGTTCATTTCAGAGTTTTAGGACCCTGCGATGGATGATTTGGATTGCCTTGGGAAGGATGGGGCTACACTCGGGGTTGTGACCATGTTACTTGAGTGGTTTAGCGTGTAAGGAATGGTAAGAAATGATCTCGAGGACGAAATCTAATTTAAGTGGGGGAGAGTTGTAACACCCCGTTTATTAAATAAATAAGTAAATAAATTAATGAATGAATAGTAACTCTAAAATCAATAATTATATAGCAAGGTGTGATTTTGAGGAGTTAACTGGCATAATTTAGAAGTTGTGGGTTAAAAGTGTAAGTTCCAGATTGATTTTGTAAGTATTTATGAAGGCAGGGACTAAATGGTAACTTATGGGACTTCATTTGAAGAGATTTTGGAGGCTAAGGGGCTGTTTGGTAAATCAGGGATCGAATTTGAGAGGAATTATGGAAGCAGGGGTGTAATTGGTAAATATTATACCTGAATTGTAATGGATTTTAATGTTGAGGGCTGAAAGGGTAAATTAATGGGTTAGTTTCAAAAATATTTTTGAAGGGAGGGGCCATTTGCCTCATTATGGCAAAACATTTAGGATGGAGGTGGGTATATAATCCGTCCATAACCCTAACCCTAGTTACGTTGTTCAGCCGCCACCATCTCACGACCCTCCTCTAGACTACCGGCCGCCACCCTCTTGCTCATCCGATCATCGTAGCCACCGCCATGTCGAGGACTGCTGCTGCTATCTTTTAGTGGAGGCTGAAGACGGAGATCGACGGGGGTTGCGCCATTTCAGTCGTGAGTACGGAGGAATGCACCACAGCTGCCTGTCACTGTAGTTGCTGCCGCGCGGAGATGCGTTCATCGTCGGACGTCGTGACCTTCTTGCCGAAGAAGCGAGCTGAGGAGGAGCCGCTGCCATTGGTCGAAGTCCACTTCCACCACTCTTCTTATTCTCTTCTTCCACTAGCCGCCACCTGATGCCTAATCGCCATTGAAGCACCACCGCTTTTGCCGCCTATGTTGCTGCTACCGTCGCCGCCCACCACAGGTGGGTGTTGGGTTCGCTTTCTGAGCAAGGGCTGCTGGTTTATGTGGCTGCTTGACTGGGAACCAAAAGAAATCACCACCACCACCGTGAGGTGGTGGCTGCCACCATGTGCCACCACCGGCCACCACTAGGGTGGTTGTGTGTGTGTGCGTGTGTGTGTGTGTGTTTGTATTAGTGTGTGTGTTATTCGGGTTTTTGCTTTGTAATATTGTAACCGATGCGAAAAAAAATAAAAGAAACTCGTAACCACCACCGTGAGGTGGTGGCCGCCGCCGTGAGTCGTCGTTGACCACCAGTACCCGAGGTGGTAGTGGGTGATGCCCGCCTTATGAAACACTAATGGGCCTTATGAGACCCTAGTAGGCCTAATGAAGCCCTAATTGATCTAAGGACTTAGTTTTGGGCCTATTGGGCTATTATTGGGTTGAAAACCCTAATTAGGGTTTAGAAACCCCTAATTTTGGAATTATCGGTTTGGACTTATCGGGACCCACATTTTGGACCATTGGAGTGAAGATATGACTCAAGCCCGATCTCATTGTATGTTTGGACTTAATGGATTAAGTCCTTAATGGGTTAAGTAGGAACACTTAACCCTAATCGTCATTTTATGTGAAAACCCCCAATTCGGTTTTGGGTTCTTATTGGGCCATTTATTGGACTAAGCTACTGTGGGCCTTCTTGGGCCAATTAGGAACACATTTATGGACTAAGGAAATTATTGGGCTTTAGGATAAGGCCCGTTGGAAAGGCTTGGGCCCAATTTGGAAAATGGGGCCATAAGTGGGCCAGAATTGGGTCTTGATGATTATGAGATATTGGGCCATCAAAATGCCACATGTTTGGACTAGACTAAATGGTTGGGCCTTAAGATAAGCCCATATAGAGGTTTGGGCCCAATTTGGAAAATTGGGCCATATGTTGGGCCTTGGTTCATTGATTGGTTTTTGGGCCTTCATGTAACACCCCAAAAATTCAAGCCAATTTAAAACTTTTTAAAACGTTTAAAACCATTAAGTCATTACAGTTTACTTTTAAAATAATTTAAACATCAGAGTATCCCCATAATCAATCAGGAAAATATAAGGAGGTGCACGATCACGCCTTCGCCTTCCCGCTATCATCTGAATACCTGAAACAATAATCGATAAATGTAAGCTCGAAGGCTTAGTGAGTTACCTCCAAAATACCAACCCATACTAACCAGAAAAAATATCATATCAATACAAATACAAAACAACATGCATAATGAGCCTTCAGCCTGACTGGACCGCCTCGAAGGCCTTCAGTCTATCTGGACCGCTCTCCGAGCCTTCGGCACGTCTGGACCGCCTCGTAGGGCCTTCAGCCTATACGGACCGCTCGTCGGGCCTTCGGTCTGACTATCATACCCTCCTGGGTCTGTAGTCTATCCGGACCGCCCTGGGTATGTTGGCCTTCAGCACAAAGCAGGACCGCCTCAACCCAAACCCCCAATCGAACAAACATGTGCACATACATATCATACGCTAGCATATATAACAGTCAATCGATCTAACAGATCACATAGCATAACATCATCCTATGCCCAGGATACTGACCTAACCAGGTCAGTAACATATATACAGATAGTCATACGGATCTAACAGATCACATAGCATAGCAACATCCTATAACCAGGATACCGACCTAACCAGGTCACTAACATATATACAGATAATCATACGGATCTAACAGATCACATAGCATAGCAACATCCTATAACCAGGATACAATCATAAAGGGTCGGCCTTGGTGTCGTAGACCCTGTTGATATAGTGAGGAGAACTCACCTGGCACTACTGAAGTCCCCCGAATAAAGCCCCGCTACTGGTTGACAGATTCCCGAACTGTCAACATCAAACAATACCCAATTAATAATTAGGTTCCAAGCCCAAGGTCCAACTCACAATACAAAAACCCAATAGTCAAGTAACGGGCCAAAGCCCAACACATGACATACTAATGGCCCAATCTCTCATAATCATAAAGGCCCAGTTATGGCCCATCTATGGCCCAATTTTCCAAATTGGGCCCCAATCCTCACATTGGCCTAATCCTAAAGCCCATCTAATTATTTTGGTCCATTAACTGGTTCTTGGATAGCCCATCTATAGTCCAACCTCCAAAACCCAATAGGAAGGCCCAACTCAAGGCCCAAGTGAAACATAGGGTTTTCACATGAAATGACAATTAGCGTTAAGTGTTCCTACTTAACTCATTAAGAACTTAATCCATTAAGTCCATTATTTCCTTAGGTTTATTTGCCAATGATTATAATTTATTATTTTAAGTTTATTAAATAATTCTCGTGTGTGTGTGTGTGTCCCGATCAATTCCCAAAAATTAGGGTTTTAAGCCATTAGGGTATTCCAAGCCCCAATTACGGTTTCCTACCCAATATTAGCCCATTAGTCCATTGGTTTGGCTTTTAGGTCACTTTGGGCCTTAATAGGCCCATTAGGGTCTATTTGGGCCCACTAGGGTTTCATTGGGCCCAATGCTGTCCAAGCATCCCAAACGAGTCCAAAACACAAACAGAGCACACCGCTACCCAACACGGCGGTTGGTAGCGGTAGGAGGCGGCAGTCACCACCTCACGGTGGTGGTTGTAAGTTTTTCTATTATTATTCTGGTTACAAATTACAATAATACACAAAATGGCCCAAAAATAAACTTCCAATAATCACACCTACAACCATCTTGTGGCGGCAGACGGTGGTAGAGAGTGGCAGCCACCACCTCACGGCGGCAGTGGTGGCCCTCTTGTGACTCCGGCCAAGACAACTACACACACACGACACACACATGACACACACTCTTCTTTGTGCGAGATAAGCCCAGCCACCCACCTGGTGGCGCATAATGATGGCAACAACAGTTGTTTCACGATGGCAGCCACCACCTCACGGTGGTGGCGGTGGTTTCCTTTGGTTTCCAAACACGCAACAACACACCCAAGCTAACCGGATACCCACGAATCGACGACACACGTCTTCAACGTAAACAGTAGTTGCGGCACCATTGGTCGGAGACGGCGGCGGCAGGTCATGGCTGACGACGGAACAAAAAGGAGAAGCGAAGACAGTGACGTAGCAGCAGCGAGGTTCTAGCTCATCCGGCTTCATCGTCGTCGGCGGTGCTTGCGCTCGTGGGGCTCCGATGGCGGAGTAGCAGCGACCTAATGTGGCGATCGCCTCACCAAGGCGGCAACTGGAGGGTCTCGGCGCTTCTAGTGGTCCCACGGTTCCAACATCGACGACAGCTCCTCCAACAAGGCTCATTCGACCGGTCACGGTGGTTCCTCCCCATCTACGTGCGGCATCCGGCGACATGAGTGGTGGTGGCGGCGTCTGAGAGCAAGGAAGGGGGGTTGGCGGATGAAAAGTCTTGATGATGGCGGCTGTAGAGATTTAGGTAGGGTTAGGGTTTCGTAGCTTATATACCTGACACATCCAAACTCATTCCCATAATAACAAATATGGTCCCTCCTTGTATTATTCCTGTCAAAACAAGGCCACAATTTACCCTTTTAACCCTGCCTCCTGAAACCCTTTACCAATCAAGTCCAAAATGTTACCAATCAGCCCCTGCCTCCATAAATCCTTACATAATAAGTCCCAATAATATCAAACACCCCCTGACTTCTAAAATCCTTTGCGAAACAAGTCCCAGAATTACACATTAATCCCCCCGAATATTCAAATATCGCCATTTGGCTTCCCGAAACCAACTCCCAACTAATTATTTTTTGGTTTTGGATTATTATAATATTAAATAATAATAATAATTACTTCTCGGGGTGCCGGGTTTATCATTAATTATTCTATTTTAAACGGGATGTTACAACTCTCCCCTACTTAAATTTGATTTCGTCCTCGAAATCGTTTCTTATCATCCCTTACACGCCAGACAACTTGAGCAACACAGCCACAACTACGAGCATAACCCCATCCTTTCCAGGCAACCGTAACCAACCCTCACTGGGTTCTAAAACCTGAAAATAAACGAATCCCTTGCAATATAATCACATTTATTCAATCCGAGTCTGTAATCTCGAGCTGGTCCGTCTCCTTGACAGACCGCCCACTCTAAATTCTTGTCAACTTCGTTGCACTTAGCTCCTAACTGGCTACTCAACTCCAGATGACCTGAGGCACTCATCAGAAAGCATAACCCCAATTCAAACACTACTACCTATAACTCCTTTCTTGACAAGAGATTAGGTACTCCTTTCAAGAGAAACCCGTTTGATAACCAATTCCCAAGGTTATAATGAACAATGGAATGTAAATTGGGAGATGAACCCCTTTTGGCATCAACATAACAATGTTTCTGATCCAACCGATCAGATCCATGTGTCGAATCCCGTCGTTACCAAATCCACGGCTAATGTGATTGCTACATGACCAATGGTATGCTTACAACACAAACAACCTTAAGCAATCCATTGCTTCCTTGATCTCGTAACTGTAGTGACGCTCCTACAGTATTATCACTGGCTTAACCAAGTCTAATCCCTCTGGGGAACCCATAACCAATCCGTAGATTTCTATATCTTCACTGCTACACCTGAGCTGGTGGCTACTACTGTTCCTTCCGTGTCCTAACAACGCACTCATGCTATCTACCAACCTAGTGAATGCTAGAGCTACACCCGCAGACTTACAACACTCTAGCACTAACTGACCGCTAGTGAATGCTACGGCTACCCCCACAGTCTTACATCACTTCCCATGCTAACTGACCACTAGTGAATGCTACGGCTACCCCCGCAGTCTTACAACACTTCCCATGCAAACTGACCACTAGTGAATGCTAGGGCTACCCCCGTAGTCTTACAACACTTTCCATACTAACTGACCACTAGTGAATGCTACGGCTACCCCCGTAGTCTTACAACACTTTCCAACCGGTCGAACATGCACTCGACCTAACATACAACTGAACTTAATTCATGGCTAGAATCCCAACCTGATTTTCCCAAGTTCTGCTATCAAGCACCGAGAAGACGCGATTCACATGCTGGGGAGTTTTACCGAACTCCCAACACACACAACTCTCAAACCATGCAGCCCTTAGGGTCCTCTTCCTTCCTGAAAACGATGAGAAACTTATCCCAGTTTCAAAACCGATCCGACTTCTGTGTTCCGGGACGATTCTCCCCCACTTAGATTCAGCTAAGTCTTCACAGTACATGAAAATTTGAGAAATTTCTAATCCTACTGTGACATCCCCTAATTTCTCGGCCAGAAAAGACCGATTTGATTTATGCTTTTTAAAATAAAATCAGAGAAATCTTTTCAAAAGATATTGCGGAATAGGTCCCCAATATAAAACATGATAATGTTTATCAAAACCCTTCTTTAAGAAGGTATATATTTCCCATATATATCAAAACCTCGGGATGTCATGTTCCGATACAGATCAAAAGCATAAACAAGACATTATAAGCCTTTCAACAGTTATTTACAACTACTGGCCTACAATCCAAAAATCTCTCATCGTCCTCCGACTATGCTCGGGGTCCACTACCTGTAATCATAAAAAGCTGAATGGGTCAGGCTTGGGAGCCTAGTGAGCATATAGGGTTTTCAACCCACAATAATAATAACTTATTAAGTTCACCAATCAACAATAACCCTGATTACCCATTCCCGTTGTCCTCACTTTACATCCCTAAACACCTAACACAAGGGACTTATCCTAAGGAATATCATCGGGCTGGACACTACTGCTAAGGGGACTCCTCAGCCATACATGTCCTAAAGGCAACCATGAGGGGGATTGGAGTACACCAATGAACATTTAGTTCATCAACACCTACAAGTTGCGAACTTGCTAGTGTACCACTGGACTGTCTAGAAAGGTCCGTGATCGTCATCTATACTCCGCTAGACGACTACAACAATACCAACAACAACACCGACAGCGAGGCCTCTCATCATTTTAACACCCACCGACTATTTTGTCTACCCATGTTCTACCCAACATATTTGTAGATAAAATACATATACATTTTAAAACTTGTATAAAACATCAATTCAACAGTCACCTCAAATAAACAATTAACATATTTACACATAACACGTATTTTATAGTAAATACTTCATATCTATGTGTAAATTGAAAGTAACTACACACTTACCTGATTCAATGAAAATCGGGCAGCAATTCGTTTCCTAAAACGATCGTTTCTAATAAAACCGGAAGTTTTATTGAGAAACCGGGCTCTGCGAAAGGTCGGGCTTCAAAACCGAAAAGATAAATTTTTCGGGCTTCACGGGCACTTCGTGGCGTATTCCGGGGCTTATAATTGATACCGGGGCTTCGGGGAATGTTAAGATGAAGAAAATATGAAGAAAGGGGTGAAAGATGGTGAAATCCCAAAAGTACCCGAGAAGGCTCGCAGGACCCTTCTATTTATAGGGGTCCGAAGTCGGTTCTGGTGGTGGGGTCCGCAGGCGAGGGTGCGCAGGTGGCTGCACGTGCGAAGGCCTCGCTGTCCTCTCCTGATTGGACCGAGGTCTAGTCCGAAGTAGGGGGGGTTGTGGCAGCTTGCGAGGGTTCGGTCTCGTGCAAGAGGGTATGTGTCGCACCGCTATTGGACCACTTCGGATCAGACCAGGTGCTCGGATGACTCAGCAGCTCGGACACGTGGCTCGCCTGACTCACCCATTTCGGACACGTGGCACGTTCTAAGCGAGGGTGACGTGGCAAATCGTGACTATGCGAATTTTCTCGGTTTTTGTGCAAAAACTTCTAAAATCCATAACTTTCGCATACGAGCTCCGTTTTTAACGTTCTTTATATGCACGCGTAGGTAAAATTACGCTCTACAACTTCCGTTTAGACTTCGTCGGCTAATTTTGACTTTAATTTTTATATTATTATTTTTAACAGACCGGGACAGGAAATCCGTTAAAAATTCATAACTTCTTCATACGACGTCCGTTTTCGTCAGACTTTTTACCGTTGTGCTACTATTTACGAGACCTTCGATTCTCGTTGTCGTATCGGCTAAAAATCACGCGATCTAAAATTCGAGTTTTTAGCTGTCTACTGCTAAGCTGAAACTTCGAAAAATCATAACTTCCTCATACGAAGTCAGATTTGGGCGTTCTTTTTATACCTACTCTCGGTTTAACGAACACTACGAGTTTCGTTTAGATCACTAAGGCTAAAAAGTAGTTTATCAAAAAAACACTTTTTACAAAGGTTAACCTAGACTATCATATCAAGATTAATGCCTAGGCTAGAAACACGAGTGTTACAATTTTCTCCCCCTTAGGATGATTCCGTCCCCGGAATCACACACCAACAAACAAATGTGGGTAGCGACTCATCATGTCACTCTCCGTTTACCAGGTGAGATTTGGTCCATTCGTATGTTTCCAGCGCACAAGCACTAAATCAACCATCTTGCGTCGCAACTTCATAGTCTTACGGTCAACGATCGCCTCAGGTTCTTCAATCAACCTCTTGTTTTCATCCACCTTTAACTCAGAAATCAGAATTATGTCGGGCACATCTCCCGTAAACTTTCTCAAATAACACACATGAAATGTGTTATGAATACCCTCTAGTTCTTCTGGTAATTCTAGCTTGTAAGCTTGATTCCCGATCTTCTGAAGAACTTTAAATGGTCCAATAAACCTTGGACTCAACTTTCCCCTTTTACCAAATCTTATAAGTCCCTTCCACGGCGAGACTTTAAGTAAAACCGAATCTCCAACATCGAAGGATATCGGTTTTCTTTTCTTGTCAGCATAGCTCTTTTGACGATCTTGAGCAGCTAATATCCTTTCTCTTATCACCTTCAACGTTTCAGCAGTCTGATGGACTATTTCAGGTCCCATAAACTGCTTTTCCCCAGCTTCCAGCCAACATGATGGTGTTCGACACTTTTCTCCATACAAGGCATGATAAGGTGCCATCTTAATGCTTGAGTGGAAACTATTATTATAGGAGAATTCTACTAGAGGTAAGTGTTCATCCCAGTTACCTTGGAATTCTAGGGTACATGCTCTTAGCATATCCTCCAATGTGTGAATTGTTCGTTCGCTTTGACCATCGGTTTGAGGATGGTAAGTTGTACTCAAACACAACTTGGTACCCAATTCCTCTTGTACACTCCTCCAAAACCTTGAGGTAAAACGGCTGTCACGATCGGATACAATCATTAACGGAACACCGTGTAGCCTCACAATTTCCTTCACGTAAAATTTCGCAAGTTTATCCATAGTCCATTTCTCGTTAGCGGCTATGAAATGCGCACTCTTAGTGAAGCGATCAACGACCACCCAAATCATGTCGTGACCGTTCCTTGTCTTGGGCAGTTTAGTCACTAAATCCATGGTAATGTCCTCCTATTTACCCATGGGTACAGGTAAAGGTTCTAAACTCCCATACGGTTTCTGATGTTGTGCCTTAACCCTAGCACAAGTTACACACTCAGCCACATACTTAGCAACGTCGAGCTTCATCGTCGGCCACCAGTAATAGGGTTTTAGATCCCTATACATTTTCGTACTGCCGGGATGAATTGAGTACATGGTTTTGTGAGCTTCTTCCATTAGAAGACCTCTTATTCCTCCTATCTTAGGTACCCAAATCCTATCTTTGAATACCTTCAATCCTTGACCGTTTGTATCAAACACCAACGTTTACCCAAACGTTCCTCCTTCCGGTCATTTTTCTCCAAAGCTTCCTCCTGAGCTTTCTTTATACTTTCCACAATTGTCGAGACGACTTCAATTTTTAGCGCTCTTGGCCTTCTCTTTTCAAGATTTACCTTCCGACTGAGAGCATCAGCAACAACATTTGCTTTACCAGGGTGGTAAAGTATCTCACAGTTGTAGTCCTTGAGTAGTTCCAGCCAGCGCCGCTGCCTCATGTTCAATTCCTTCTGATTAAAGAGATATTGAAGACTCTTATGATCAGTGAAAAGTTTACACTTAGTACCATAAAGATAATGCCTCCATATCTTTAAGGCGAATACTACCGCTGCCAACTCCAGATCATGAGTGGGGTAGTTCTTTTCATGTTCTTTCAACTGCCTCGATGCATACGCTATCACTTTATCCCTTTGGGTCAGAACACATCCTAACCCAACTCCAGAGGCATCACTATAGACTGCAAAGTCATCAACTCCTTCAGGTAACGAAAGAATCGGTGCTTCACACAATCTCTTCTTCAACTTTTCAAAGGCTTCCTTATGCTTTTCATTCCAAGCATAAGTAGCTCCTTTGTGGGTCAAATCTGTTAATGGAGTAAATCTGTTAATGGAGTAGCGATCGAAGAAAATCCTTGGATAAATCGGCGATAATATCCGGCTAATCCTAAAAAGCTTCGAATCTCTGTGGGACTTTTTGGTTGTTCCCACTTCATTACAGCTTCAATCTTTGCTGGGTCAACCATTATTCCATTTTGGTTAACCACATGACCCAAAAATTGGACTTCTTGAATCCAAAATTCACATTTGGAGAACTTTGCATACAACTTCTCCTCTTTCAGGACTTCTAGCACTTCGCGCAGATGCTTCTCATGCTCCTGCTTGCTTTTCGAATAGATCAAGATATCGTATATGAATACTATCACGGATTTATCAAGGTATGGTTTACAAACCCTGTTCATCAAATCCATGAAAGCTGCTGGGGCATTGGTTAATCCGAACGACATAACCAAAAATTCATAGTGTCCATATCTTGTTCTGAACGCAGTCTTTTCGATATCCTACTCCCTCACCTTTAGTTGATGGTATCCGGACCTAAGATCAATCTTCGAGAAGTAGCTCGAACCTTGCAACTGGTCGAACAGGTCATCGATCCTCGGCAACGGGTACTTTTTCTTTATCGTCGTTTTATTCAGCTCTCTGTAATCGATGCACATTCTCATGCTCCCGTCTTTCTTCTTTACAAATAACACAGGGGCTCCCCAGGGTGATGAACTAGGTCGAATGAAACCTTTGTCCAATAACTCCTGAAGTTGTGTCATAAGTTCTTTCATTTCGGTTGGCGCTAATCGATAAGGTGCTTTTGCTATTGGCGTCGTTCCTGGTAACAAGTCGATACGAAACTCCACTTGTCGATAAGGGGTCAATCCGGGAAGATCTTCGGGAAAGACTTCCGGATAATCACACACCACCGGAATATCATGCACCTCCTTCTTTTCCTTCTGAGCATCAATCACGAACGCTAGATATGATGTACACCCCTTGGCCAAACACTTTCTGGCTTTCATTAAGGAAATGATTCCATAATATACTCTGCGTTTGTCTCCATACACCATAAACGACTCTTTCCCTGGCGGGTTTACTTTAACTATCTTCTTCCTACACATTATTTCGGCATCATTGGCGCTAAGACAATCCATTCCTAAAACTATATCGAAACCATTTAACTCGATAGGCAATAATTTCTCGTGGAACTTATTCCCATCCAAGTCAATGACGATGTTTTTCATACGATGGCTAACAGGTACAAACTTGCCACTAGCAATTTCTACTAATAAGGCATTAACTAGTCTATCAACAGGCAAATCTAGTTTTCTACCAAAGTCATGCGATATAAAGGAGTAATTGGCTCCAGAATCAAACAAAATTTGGGCAGGCAATTCGTTTACGAGAAAGGTACCTGAAGCGACATCGGCTTCTTCTTTCGCAGCTTCGAGTGTCATCTGAAAGGCTCTCGCATTCGGCTTTGGTGGCAGATTGGGTTTCGCTGCGTCCTTCTTCTTCGGGCAATCCCTCAAAATATGCCCTTCTTCATGGCACCCATGACAGACGTTATTAGTGAAGGTGCATTCATTGGCATAATGCCCTGGCTTTCCACACTTGTAACAAGTGACTCCTATGCTGCATTTCCCAGCATGTTTCTTCTTACACTTGTCACACCACTTGGCTTCGGTTCCTCCTTCGAATTTTCTCGAACCAGACTTCGAGAATTTGTTCTTTTTATTGGAACCTGACGTTCCTTCAAACTTTCTCTTTTCGCCAACTTCAACCTTGCTGGCGGCTCTCGCCTTGATCATATCTTCAACAGACTTGGCAGCCCAGATAGCTGCCTCCAAAGTAAGTGCCTGACGTACTGGCACCGCATACTCCCATGGAAGTCCCTTTGCATACCTGTCAATTCTCGCCAGCTCATCTGGGACAATACGCAAAGCAAACTCCATTTTGTCTGTGAAGTTATTCGTATACTCGTCAACGGTCATACTCCCCTTCTGCAACGTTAGAAATTGGTTTTCTAACTCAAGTACGTTTTGGGCCGAGCAGAACTTGCGCTTAAAGTGCACCAAGAACTCTGCCCAAGTCATTTGCAATGGCTCATTAGGGCTTAAGGTTTTCCCCAATGTGTTCCACCAACGAGCAGCACTACCCCTAAACTGACGTACTGGAAAGGTAGTTTGTAACTTGCCTTGGCAATCACAAGTCATGAAAGCCAACTCCATTTCCGAGATCCAGTCCATAACTCCGACAGGATCTTCTTTTCCAGTGAAGGTCGAGGGCTTGCAAGTCATAAAGTCCTTATACTTGCACCCATTTCTCTCCACTCTACCCTCGTGGTTATTCCTCCCAACCACAAGCGGTTCACTATGACCAACCGATCTGCTATTGTTCCCTTCTTCAGATCGATCGTCATTTATTTCACGTTGTTCAACAGGAACTGAAGGTTCATCCCTGTTGTTCAGCAACATTTGCCTCAACTCCTCCCTCTGATCAGCCAACATGGTCTGAATCATAGTTCGTACTCCAGCCATAGTGATGGGTTCTGGTGCAGCTCCTACTATAAGCACCTGTTCCACTACTTGGGGTTGAGGTTGTTGGTTTCTGTTTGCGTTTCCCGCTCCACTTCGAGTTCTTGCCATTAAAATCTATATACCGAATAAGGCGAATTTAGGTCTTTATCCTTGTTAGACATGTCAATTCCCTTATCACTCCGAAACGTTTACATGTTAGTTCTAATCTCGTAATCATACGCTTAGAATCCTACACACATAAGGTTTCCACATCCGGTCGGCAACAGACCATAGATCTGAACAAATAATGGCATATATGGCAAACATATAACATTTAGCACATAAGGGCATTTTAGGCATCTTTCCTAAAATAAACTAGTACTCGTGTCTAAAATATGGTAGACACTCATCTCACAATCATCACTTAGCATTCTAAGTTTAAGTCTAGAAATCCTACAAATTCCTAATTCGCTTAAACTAATGCTCTGATACCAACTGTGACATCCCCTAATTTCTCGGCCAGAAAAGACCGATTTGATTTATGCTTTTTAAAATAAAATCAGAGAAATCTTTTCAAAAGATATTGCGGAATAGGTCCCCAATATAAAACATGATAATGTTTATCAAAACCCTTCTTTAAGAAGGTATATATTTCCCATATATATATCAAAACCTCGGGATGTCATGTTCCGATACAGATCAAAAGCATAAACAAGACATTATAAGCCTTTCAACAGTTATTTACAACTACTGGCCTACAATCCAAAAATCTCTCATCGTCCTCCGACTATGCTCGGGGTCCACTACCTGTAATCATAAAAAGTTGAGTGGGTCAGGCTTGGGAGCCTGGTGAGCATATAGGGTTTTCAACCCACAATAATAATAACTTATTAAGTTCACCAATCAACAATAACCCTGATTACCCATTCCCGTTGTCCTCACTTTACGTCCCTAAACACCTAACACAAGGGACTTATCCTAAGGAATATCATCGGGTTGGACACTACTGCTAAGGGGACTCCTCAGCCATACATGTCCTAAAGCCAACCATGAGGGGGATTAGAGTACACCAATAAACATTTAGTTCATCAACACCTACAAGTTGCGAACTTGCTAGTGTACCACTGGACTGTCTAGAAAGGTCCGTGATCGTCATCTATACTCCGCTAGACGACTACAACAACACCAACAACAACACCGACAGTGAGGCCTCTCATCATTTTAACACCCACCGACTATTTTGTCTACCCATGTTCTACCCAACATATTTGTAGATAAAATACATATACAGTTTAAAACTTGTATAAAACATCAATTCAACAGTCACCTCAAATAAACAATTAACATATTTACACATAACACGCATTTTATAGTAAATACTTCATATCTATGTGTAAATTGAAAGTAACTACACACTTACCTGATTCAATGAAAATCGGGCAGCAATTCGTTTCCTAAAACGATCGTTTCTAATAAAACCGGGAGTTTTATTGAGAAACCGGGCTCTGCGAAAGGTCGGGCTTCAAAACCGAAAAGATAAATTTTTCGGGCTTCACGGGCACTTCGTGGCGTATTCCGGGGCTTATAATTGATACCGGGGCTTCAGGGAATGTTAAGATGAAGAAAATATGAAGAAAGGGGTGAAAGATGGTGAAATCCCAAAAGTACCCGAGAAGGCTCGCATGACCCTTCTATTTATAGGGGTCCGAAGTCGGTTCTGGTGGTGGGGTCCACAGGCGAGGGTGCGCAGGTGGCTGCATGTGCGAAGGCCTCGCTGTCCTCTCCTGATTGGACCGAGGTCTAGTCCGAAGTAGGGGGGGGGGGGGGTTGTGGCAGCTTGCGAGGCTTCGGTCTCGTGCAAGAGGGTATGTGTCGCACCGCTATTGGACCACTTCGGATCAGACCAGGTGCTCGGATGACTCAGCAGATCGGACACGTGGCTCGCCTGACTCACCCATTTCAGACACGTGGCACGTTCTAAGCGAGGGTGACGTGGCAAATCGTGACTATGCGAATTTTCTCGGTTTTTGTGCAAAAACTTCTAAAATCCATAACTTTCGCATACGAGCTCCGTTTTTGACGTTCTTTATATGCACGCGTAGGTAAAATTACGCTCTACAACTTCCGTTTAGACTTCGTCGGCTACTTTTGACTTTAATTTTTATATTATTATTTTTAACAGACCGGGACAGGAAATCCGTTAAAAATTCATAACTTCTTCATACGACGTCCGTTTTCGTTAGATTCTCGTTTAGGTCGTGTCGGCTAAAAATCACTCGATCTAAAATTCGAGTTTTTAGCTGTCTCCTGCTAAGCTGAAACTTCGAAAAATCATAACTTCCTCATACGAAGTCAGATTTGGGCGTTCTTTTTATACCTACTCTCGGTTTAACGAACACTACGAGTTTCGTTTAGATCACTAAGGCTAAAAATTAGTTTATCAAAAACTCACTTTTTACGACATTCAGCACCGAGCCGGTTTTGTCGTGAAACTTCGACAGGTCATAACTTCTTCGTTATACCTCGGATTTCGGCATTCTTTATATATCTGTAATCCTTGTCACGACCACTACAACTTTCTTAATAGATATCGGCTTTATCTAAAATTTATTTTCGACGCTCATTTTTATTCTTAATTAATTAACTCCTAGTAATTAAGCATAAAACACATAAAACACATAGAATTCACATAATTCCTTTTTCATTTCTTCAAAATGAGTTACAAAGGTTAACCTAGACTATCATATCAAGATTAATGCCTAGGCTAGAAACACGAGTGTTACACCTTCTCACTTTCCAACGATCGATCTGATGACAACCAGACCTTCCCAACTAGTACTCCTTTACTAGCCAACCCCGTATAATCGCACGCTTCTAGTAACTAGATGAACACTTTCTGAATCCCATGGACACCAACAGTCCCTAATGCTCTAATGATCCCACACTCAAATCTTGAAGTCCAAATGACAAATACTCCAACTAATACTTCAGCAACGTGCTACTTCCTTTGGCGCTTTCATTCGCCGATTAATAACGGTTACTAAAACCATTTAATCCTGACAATGCTGAATAACCATCCTGGGGACCCTGTCCACAGACATCCCATATAATACCCTTCTCCCCAAAGTGTTCCAACAAATCCCCCACTCTCGACTCTAGAACTCATATCATTCAGGGCCTCGCACCCTGACTCACTCACCAGCTCAATCATCCACAGCTGAACTGCAGTAGCTGAAACAACCTTTTCCCTAAACCATGCTACAACCACTCCCAAGACATAGTCTACCATCCTAAAAGTGCAATAGATCGTACAATCAATCCTTACCGCCCGATACAAGAGAACCAAGGCGAACCGAACCTCACATAATACTTTTGCCATATCACCCACGTGCGTTTACCAGCGCTGAACTATTGTGGCCAATCCCGATAACTAACTGACCCCGAGCTGGAATACAACCTGATCGTGGGTCACAAACCTGCTCAATCCTTCGAGCTTGTAAACTGAAAGGGCACAATCCTTGCCCTAGAAGACGACATTCTAATCCTATCAATTAACCATTCTAATTCCAGCTGCATAACTCCAGCTGAACATAATCATTACTCCTTCCCGGAGTCCCCGTGACTCACATTCCGGGCTCGAGCAAACCCCCGAAGCCTCAAATCTAGAAACTCATGTGCTAGACTCTCCCGCTTAACCTGCGGAATGTAACAAGTACAGAACATCTACCTGATCCCAAGTAACTGTAGCCCTCTGCTCATCAGAATATGTCCCAGTAACAAGTCCCGGTACTAGAAAGCCCGACCAACTCCTACCCCTACCGTCGTTACAGCTGCTGAAGCTGCTGCGGCAGCCGTCTCAGCAATAGCTGCATAGCGCTCGTCGAAATACTCGACCATGGCAGTCTTGATAGACCAAAACATCTCCGGAATCTGACCCCGGGCAATCTCCCTGATACGATCCTCTGACAATACTGGCCTATCCTGGCTGCCACCTCCCGATCCTGATCCAGATCCGATCGCAAAATGTATCGTAATCATTATTCTGATAATACATCAGAAAGATCTCTGGTAACCCATATGATGACAGGAAACCAACTCCCAACTAAACCCCAACGGTTGTGACTTCCTTGCTACGCGTATGGGTCCTGTGCTTTCAGTAGTATGGGCCCCTACTACCTTCCACACCTACCCATATTTGTCACAAGTATCACCACAACATGCTGACAATATACATAAACATAGCGAGCGCTCAATCCTCACTCCTAGAGGAATGCTGAATATATCATAACTAGCCTCCCGGCCTCTCACTACCCACCCATCAATGAAACTTCCACCAACCCTGCAGCACTAGTGTATGCTAGCCATACATAACGCTAGATCCTATAGACTTTCGAATATCCAATCCTACCCCACGCTCACAATCAAACAAGAACAGAACATAAGGCCAAATCAAACATTCTCAGGCTATAAGATCTTAACTATGTATAACCGAGATACATACACTAAGCAACTACAGTAATGATGTCAATCTCATATAAAGGAAACCCTAGGCTAGCAGGCATCATGTAATCAGGCAATTCTATCATGCAATTCCTGAAGATCCCTAGCCTAGCACTAGCATGCTATTCCGACATACCACATAATCGAATAACTGTATGGTATTTTGGGGTCTACTTACTGGCTCCGGCTGATCGTACACCCTACATCCTCCTTTACTTATTTTGAAACCCATTTAAAAATCATTTTAAAATCTTTCCTTGATTTGAGACTGGATTCGCACGAATGTTCCTCCAATTCACTCAACCCAAGGCTCTGATACCAACTTGTAACACCCCAAAAATTCAAGCCAATTTAAAACTTTTTAAAACGTTTAAAACTATTAAGTCATTACAGTTTACTTTCAAAATAATTTAAACATCAGAGTATCCCCAGAATCAATCAGGAAAATATAAAGAGGTGCACGATCACGCCTTCGCCATCCCGCGATCATCCGAATACCTGAAACAATAATCGATAAATGTAAGCTCGAAGGCTTAGTGAGTTACCCCCAAAATATCAACCCATACTAATCAGAACAAATATCATATCAATACAAATACATAACAACATGCATAATGAGCCTTCAGCCTGAATGGACCGCCTCGAAGGCCTTCAGTCTATCTGGACTGCTCTTCGAGCCTTCGGCACGTCTGGACCGCCTCGTAGGGCCTTCAGCCTATCCGGACCGCTCGTCGGGCCTTCGGTTTGACTATCATACCCTCCTGGGTCTGTAGTCTATCCGGACCGCCCTGGGTATGTTGGCCTTCAGCACAAAGCAGGACCGCCTCAACCCAAACCCCCAATCAAACAAACATGTGCACATACATATCATACGCTAGCATATATAACAGTCAATCGATCTAACAGATCACATAGCATATCATCATCCTATGCCCAGGATACTGACCTAACCAGGTCACTAACATATATACAGATAGTCATACGGATCTAACAGATCACATAGCATAGCAACATCCTATAACCAGGATACCGACCTAACCAGGTTACTAACATATATACACATAATCATACGGATCTAACAGATCACATAACATAGCAACATCCTATAACCAGGATACAATCATAAAGGGTCGGCCTTGGTGCCGTAGACCCTGTTGATATAGTAAGGAGAACTCACCTGGCACTGCTAAGTCCCCCGAATAAAGCCCCGCTACTGGTTGACAGAATCCCGAACTGTCAACATCAAACAATACCCAATTAATAATTAGGTTCCAAGCCCAAGATCCAACTCACACTACAAAAACCCAATAGTCAAGTAACGGGCCAAAGCCCAACACATGGCATACTAATGGCCCAATCTCTCATAATCATAAAGGCCCATTTATGGCCCATCTATGGCCCAATTTTCCAAATTGGGCCCCAATCCTCACATGGGCCTAATCCTAAAGCCCATCTAATTATTTTGGTCCATTAACTTGTTCTTGGATAGCCCATCTATAGTCCAACCATCAAAACCCAATAGGAAGGCCCAACTCAAGGCCCAAGTGAAACATAGGGTTTTCACATGAAATGACAATTAGGGTTAAGTGTTCCTACTTAACTCATTAAGAACTTAATCCATTAAGGGCTTAATCCATTAAGTCCATTATTGCCTTAGGTTTATTTGCCAATGATTATAATTTATTATTTTAAGTTTATTAAATAATTCTCGTGTGTGTGTGTGTGTGTCCCGATCAATTCCCAAAAATTAGGGTTTTAAGCCATTAGGGTATTCCAAGCCCCAGTTAGGGTTTCCTACCCAATATTAGCCCATTAGTCCATTGGTTAGGCTTTTAGATCACTTTGGGCCTTATTGGGCCCATTAGGGTCTCTTTGGGCCCACTAGGGTTTCATTGGGCCCAATTCTGTCCAAGCATCCCAAACGAGTCCAAAACACAAACAGAGCACACCGCCACCCAACACGGCGGCTGGTGGCGGCAGGAGGCGGCAGCCACCACCTCACGGTGGTGGTTGTAAGTTTTTCTATTATTATTCCGGTTACAAATTACAATAATACACAAAATGGCCCAAAAATAAACTTCCAATAATCACACCTACAAACATCTTGTGGCGGCAGACAGTGGTGGAGAGTGGCAGCCACCACCTCACGGCGGCAGTGGTAGCCCTCTTGTGACTCCAGCCAAGACAACTACACACACACGACACACACATGACACACACACTTCTTTGTGCGAGATAAGCCCAGCCACCCACCTGGTGGCGCATGATGATGGCAACAACAGTTGTTTCACGATGGCAGCCACCACCTCACGGTGGTGGCGGTGGTTTCCTTTGGTTTCCAAACACGCAAAAACACACCCAAGCTAACCGGATACCCACGAACCGACGACACACGTCTTCAACGTAAACAGCAGTAGCGGCACCATTGGCCGGAGACGGCGGGGGCAGGTCATGGCTGACGACGGAACAAAAAGGAGAAGCGAAGACAGTGGCGTAGCAGTAGCGAGGTTCTTGCTCCTCCGGCTTCATCGTCGTCGGCGGTGCTTGCGCTCGGGGGGCTCCGATGGCGGAGTAGCAACGACCAAGTGGCGATCGCCTCACCAAGGCGGCAGCTGGAGGGTCTCGGCGCTTCTAGTGGTCCCACGGTTCCAACATCCATGACAGCTCCTCCAACAAGGCTCATTCGACCGGTCACGGTGGTTCCTCCCCATCTACGTGCGGCATCCGGCGACATGAGTGGTGGTGGCGGCGTCTGAGAGAAAGGAAGGGGGGTTGGCGGATGAAAAGTCCCGATGATGGCGGCTGTAGAGATTTAGGTAGGGTTAGGGTTTCGTAGCTTATATACCCGACACATCCAAACTCATTCCCATAATAACAACTATGGTCCCTCCTTGTATTATTCCTTTCAAAACAAGGCCACAATTTACCCTTTTATCCCTGCCTCCTGAAACCCTTTACCAATCAAATCCAAAATGTTACCAATCAGCTCCTACCTCCATAAATCCTTACATAATAAGTCCCAATAATATCAAACACCCCCTGACTTCTAAAATCCTTTGAGAAACAAGTCCCGAAATTACACATTAATCCCCCCGAATATTCAAATATCGCCATTTGGCTTCCCGAAACCAACTCCCAACTAATTATTGTTTGGTTTTGGATTATTATAATATTAAATAATAATAATAATTACTTCTCGGAGTCCCGGGTTTATCATTAATTATTCTGTTTTAAACGGGATGTTACACTTCAGAGTGTGTATTTGGACCTTGGTTTTGGACCAAGTTAGGTTAAGGGTAAAATAATCTTTTTACCCCAAGCATGGGCTTATGGTTACGTATTGGAACCCAATTATTAATTGGGTGTCGTTTTGATGTTGACAGTTCGGGAACCTGTCAACCAGCAGCTAGGGTTTTACCCGCGGGACTTCAGCAGTGCCAGGTGAGTCTCCTCACCATATCAATGGGTCGAAGGCACCAAGGCCGACCCATTATGTATTATGTGCTATGCTAGCTGATTTTGTGCTATATCGTATGCTAATTGATTATATGGAATGTGATATGCTAGTTATCTTTGTGATACTTAAATGGAAGACCTCGGGGGGTTCCCGGGGCACCTAGGTGTAAGACCCTGGAGGGTTTCCACGACATTCTAGGTAAAGACCTCGAGGGGTTCCCGAGGCACTAAGGTTTAAGACCTTGTAGGGTTTCCAGGGTGTCCTTAGTTAAGACCATGTGGGGGTTCCCATGGCATTGGGCTAAGACCATGTGGGGGTTCCCATGGCACCCGATGTAAGACCCTGGAGGGTTTCCAGGGCATCCTTATATGTTTGCATGTTTAACTTATATGTTTGTATGTATGGTTTGATTGGTACTTAGTTAAGACCACGTGGGGGTTCCCATGACATTGGGCTAAGACCCTGGAGGGTTTCCAGGGCACCCGGAGTAAGACCCTGGAGGGTTTCCAGGGCATCCTTGTATGTTATATGCAAGGCTTGTGTAGTTGATATGATTTATGTGATTATGTGAATAAGACCTTGAAGGGTTTCCAGGGCATCCCTGTATGTTATATGCATGGCTTGTGTAGTTGATATGATTTATGTGATTATGTGTATATGCATGGTTATGCGATTGATATGGTTTATGTGATTATGTGGGGTATGCTCTGGGGAACTCACTAAGCTTCGTGCTTACAGTTTTGTTTATGGTTTAAGGTATCATTGTTTTGGAAAGGAAGGGTTCAGCTTGATCGCAGTGCACACACACGTGTTTCCGCAATATATGATTTTGGGATGAACTCTGATGAATGTTTTTAATTAATCATGTTTTTGGAATGTTTGGATTTAAAGATATATGCATTTTGACTGTATTGAAAAATGAAATTTTTACCCTTGATTTTTGGGTCATTACATTTTCACTCGAAATCACTCTCAATTCTCTCTCAAGGATCGTCCAAGAACATTCAAATCTTCAAGAGAAAACCTTCAAATCTTCATATTTTCACCAAGAACAGCCTTCAAATCTCCAAGTGACCGAAAACAATTCTGGACCGCAAACTGTTTATGGCCGAGAACCGTTTTCGGCCGAAAACTCCTCGGAACCGAAAACCCTTCAACACTTGTGCAATTTTCGGATATCGTTAATTCAGCGTACGTCAGCTCGAGAGTCATCTTTTCAGTCCGCTATCCAGCCTCAAGCACACACTAACTGTGAGTTCATACCCCTACATTTTACTGTTTTTAATGTTTTCAGGGGGGAATACAAGTAAAACAAGAGAGTTTTGTATTTTTATACAAATGCTTTTATATAGATTTAAAACTTTTGCGAATGATACAAATCGGGAAATCACTACATTTTATAAAAACATTTAAATATTTTTATTCTTTTTGTAACATGCTGAGCATAATCGTAGTTTACAACATATAATTATACTTGCAAAGTTTTCAGTACAATACATAACATACATTCAAACTATAATAGGTATAGTTTGGGATACATTACATGATTTGACTAACTCAAGAGTTCAATACAGAAACGAACATATTTAGTTATGGAACACAATACTACTTTTCCTTAGTATAAGCGATGCATTACTAAATAATTATTTAAGTATAATTATTTTACATTACAAAGTTCATTACTACAAGGTTATACATACAATTACAAAGTACAAGAGAACACTACAATACTACACGTACACTAGTTAATACAGGGTTATGGGGCACTACTTCGGGTACCCACCAGGGTACAGGTTCAAGTCCTATAAATTATAACCAGAGTCTCCCGAATGGAGAGCGTGAGGTTTGTGTATAGATCTATATGGGACTGACAATACCACACCCAAACTGTTAGCTACAGTTAGGCAGACATGCCTGGGGGTGACAAATGTCATATTACCGACGCCTGAAGAACGTCGTAGAGGCCACTAGGTCATATTAGTATGGTTATATGAAATTCACAACAGTATAACTAAAATGTTTGTTTACGGAATTAACACTACTTCAATGGTTTTATTTTCATCTATAAAACTATGGTACACTACTTTACACTACAGTTGGTAATAATCAGGCATTCATACACGGTTTTCATGCAAATACTAATACAATACACTACTTTCACTACAACTGGTGGTATCCAGTTTTACATACAAAGGCTTTCATACAAATACAGATACAATACACTGTTTTCAAACATATAGTACATTATTACAATATACAAAGACAAGGAACCCACATGACTACATTACATTCACTATAGAAAATACTGGATTTTTCTTGAGTTACACACTAGCATTTTCAAAGTTCAAAGACAAGTTTTCCATCACTAAAACATATTTATGAACTCACCAACTTAAATGTTGATACACTTTCAAAATCACTTGTATTCTCAGGGAATCAGTAGACAGGTACACCCGCAGAATTTTGAGAAGACGAAGCCTTTTAGAGTTGCGTCTTTTATACTTTTGCTATACTTTTTGATGTCATACAAACTATGTTATGAACAGATGTAAATACTATATTTTATCAATGTAATGGTTGTGTTTGTTTTGATTACTATTATACATTTGTTATGATACTGTACATGACGTCCTCCACCCACGAACATTTCCGCCGTTCCGGTTTGGGGATGTGACAGTGTATATATTGCAACACACAAGGATACATAATATAATCTAGTGGGTCGGCATTGGTGCCTTCGACCCACGAGTATAGTGAGGAAACTCACCTGAATCGGAGACCCATGAATCACCACGACACAATCAATTTCTGCACTGATTACTCCCACGACCTACTAGCACCAATACATGGCAGAACCTTAATCAACAGCCTAGTTCCTTCAAGTTTGACCCAAAGTCAAACTGATTAAAAAGTCAACGGTCAACGGTCAACAAAAGTCAATGGTCAACAGTTCAACAACCCTTTACGACGTGACAATCTTGAAGGCTTCCTTACACCCCATAAGCCATAAAAACCGATGCCTTAAATTCTTGCATGTCCAATGCAATTATTAATCCTAAATTAAGCTACTCATAATGAAAAAGGAGGTCAAAATCATCAAGCATGAGTTCAAACTCCACCAAACTTCAGATCTATCACAACTAACCACCAATGGACTCTAAGAACGCATAAAGTTGACAAATTTATTGAATCCCAACGTCCAACTAACCTAAACTTTGATAATAATGCATAAAAGTCTAGATCTAGCAACAAGGAGTCATAAAGCTTGAAACTTGAATACTCAAAAAGGTCTGTAGAAGTTGCTAGAAGATGAAAATAAGGCTTGCAAGCTGGATCTAAGTACCAAAGGTGATCCCTTCTTCTTCAAGTAACCAAAACACCACCAAAAGCACAAGGATTCATCAATGGAGGCTAGGGTTCGTTTTGAAAGGGATGTGGCCGAAGAGGATACCCTAGGTCATGAGTTAAGGGTTTAAATATGGAAGAAACCCTAAAATTCATCGGTTTTGGCAGCAGCCACTCTCGCGACATGACCACTCTCTTGTAAAATCATGACAAACCTTCCCGGATACATGCTTCCCAATTAACTCGTCACACCGTGACCTCTTTATGGTCACGTCATGGCATTCGGTATTCCACAAAATCTATGCTTTTTACTCCTTAATTCCCTATATCGATCCCTTCTGGAAAACAGGTGTTACAAGATGATTCCAGGATTTTAGGGTTAGGGTTGTTTAAATACTTCATAACTTTCAAATTAATCCCCTTCAGTGTGAGAAAATGACTTCATGACCCATATATATATATGATGAAGTATCATTTTCTGGCACTCTGACCCCTCAAAGTTAACTTTAACCGTGACAAAAATAAATTAATAAGGGTAGATAATGGAAAAGTAACCGCGATGATGGAATGTAAAAGTCCGAGTTGTTACAATATGTGTTTATATATATATATATATATATATATATATATATATATATATATATATATATACACACACACATACAAATATATATATATATATATATATATATATATATATATATATATATACATACAAATATATATATATATATATATATATATATATATATATATATATATATATGTATATATATATATATATATATATATATATATATATATATATATATATATATATATGGTGAGGTTCAATAAAAAACCATTATTAACAAAGAACCATGGAACCAATCGTGAGCGTCGGAAATCATAATGATCAACGGTGTTAGGGTGAAAAGTTCTCGTTTGATGTGGTTTACCCTCTTGTGATCTGTAATGGGTTTAGCCTTTCCTATAAATAGGAAGTGAGTGGCTCTCATTTAATGTAAGAACCATTTTGAGATATTAGACGATTGAGAGAATTATTACATAACCCACTTTGTAATAGCTTACTAGATCGAATGAGAGCTTAAACGAGATTATTTACATTGTGTGTTCTTCAATATTGCTTTGGATTCACTTGATCATTACAATTCCGCATAAGTCATCATAACTGGGTCACGACAATTGGTATTAGAGCGGGTGTTCTTGAAGTTTTCAAGAAATTGATCCACGATGAGAACATGATTTGGTGAATCAGAAATTGGTGTAAGTTCTTCATTTTTTAGAGTGTTTTTTATTCTAGAAATTGAATTGTTCTTTGATCTTGATTCAAATTTGATTTTCCCTCTCTAGTATTCATGTGATTTTATCTTTTTCTCTCTAAAAATTCCTGTCAAATCACTTTCTCTCTCTAGAATTTTGATCAATTTTGCTTTCTCCCTCTAAAAATTCATTCGAAATTAGTTTCTCTCTCTAGATATTTCATTCATAATCACTTTCTCTCTTTAGAAATATCCAAGTTCTTGTGATATTTTTGTTTATTGATCAAATATGGTGTGTTTGGATTATGATTCTTGGATCGTGATGATTGAAGATGTCAAGTACAAAGTCAATGAAGATCAATATTATGGATTATTGTTGAAAGGTGGATTGATTACAATGAATACTTTGATTTCTTGTGGGTACAAGAAAGATGATTTTGGCAATTGATATTTCAACCTCTTTGTAAGATTGAAATGAATACTTTGATTTCTTGTGGGTACAAGAAAGATGATTTTGGCAATTGATATTTCAACCTCTTTGTAAGATTGAAAGTTTGGTTGAAATTTCCTTGAGTATGTTACCTTGGAGTGGTAACAAAAAGGAAGGAAAAGAAAGAGCATTGTTCAAAAAGAAATATGTTTCTCTTACTGATACCCAATGTAACATCCGGAGTCCCAAGTACATCATTTCGATTAATTATTTTTGAAATTTATAGTATGACTCGAAGAGTTGGTGCTACAACTCGCCGAGTAGTATCGCGGATGGCCACGTGGGTTTAATGACCTACTCGACGAGTCCGAGAGCTGAATCGCTGAGTAGGCGCTGGGATGAGAAACCCTAAATTCCCGGGTTTGGAGCCTATTTAAAGGCACTTATAGCCTCATTTGCGGCTACCCTTCCTTGAGAGCAAACCCTAAACGACCTTTGAGCCTAGAGGGAGAGTGCTTTGCTAATTGTGAGTGTTTGTTGCATTTTGAGAAGAGAAGAGAAGATTTCCAAGCCAAAGGACAAGAGGGTGCTGCTAGATTTGAGGTTGTTTCACTTCAAAGCTTCTGGGAAAGGTATAAAGCTTTCACCTTTCTCATTCTATTGCATAGATCTTATGATTTTGTGAATCTAGGGTTTTTCCACCCAAATATGAGGACCTTGAGTGTCCCATGCTCATTGAGAGGTTTGAACTTCAGATCTGGACCATGTGAGGTCCCTAGAGTCCAAAAGTCCCTGCTTTATCCAACCATAATATTGGTCTTGAGTGAAAAACCCTTTTTGGGGTGTGTTTTGGCATTTTAAGCTCAAAATGCCATGCATGAACGTAAAGCCTATGACTTTACATGATAGATGAGCCTTAGGAGTGTAGATACAGAGTTTTGGGAAGTTCTCTGCCTTGAAAATGATTGAATGAGAGATGAGTCTGAATGGACTCGCCGAGTCAAGAAGCCGACTCGACGAGTCGGATGGGGTTGTCCCGGTGGTTTAGATCATACAGCAACGCGGCGATTTGACGGGTCAAATCGGCGAGTTGAGCCAGACCTTTGAGTGATTCTGTGGATGGCGAGCAGACTCGTCGAGTCCCATAAGTGCACTCGACGAGTAGGGTCAACATGGACTGTTGACTCGGGTTTGACTTCTGTTGACTTAGGGTTTGGTGAACCCTGTCTTTGGGAAACCATGGAGGGGTAAATTGGTCTTTTCCACTTCAAGAGAGAGAGAGAGAGAGAGAGATAACTTAGTAAAATGTGCAATTTAAAGAGTTAATTAGATATAATTATATTATGTGATAAGGAGGAGGCTAGACTCGGTGATCCGTATGCGAGAGTATTCATTCACTTAGCTTACTTATGAGGTGAGTCTTCTCACTATACTTGCTTTGAATGGCACATTGTGTGATTGAGCTGTTTATTGTGTCTATCTGTGTACTTGATATTCTGCATTGTGCCTTTGTGATTTATGCCGAATATTGTTATTATGAGCTTACTGAGTTTGGACTGGAGGGTCCCACTGAGACACACTGAACAGAGGGTCTTATCGAGTTATAGCCTAGAGTGGCAAATGAGCTGTATGTGGTATTTTGGGGAAGTCACTAAGCTTCGTGCTTACCGTGTTATGTGTTACGTGTTGCAGGTACTTCCGAAGATCGCGGGAAGGCCCCGGCTTGATTGTACACACACACTGTCTTTGGGAATACATTTTGGAGGATCCTGGTTTATGTGATAAACAACTTTTGATAAATAGATTGTATTAATGTTGATATTGAGATTTTTCGGGAATATGTTATGTGAATTCTTTTATGTTCAAAATGAAAAATTTGGTTTGAAAATTTCGGTGTTACACCCAAATGGTCTTCATGCTCTTGAATTTGTTGAAGATGTTCTTGAAGAAGTTCACCATGTTCATGATGTTCCTGATGTTCAAGACAAGGGAATTGAATGTGATTATCGTGAAGTTGTGAAAGTTTTTTGTTCAATTAGATTTCAAACCGATGATTGCTTGATTTCTTGTGATTCATTTGAAGGAATGGTGTCATATAGAAAGCCTTCAATCCAAGAAGTCCAAATGTATCAAACTCCAAAATATTTGATCCAAAATTGCAAAGTTGAAGTTATCAAGAATGAGGCTGTTCTTGAATTCAAAACTTCATGATCCAAAAAGATGAAGAAGAAGAAGAAGATCAAAAAACAAGAAAATTTGGTTTTCTAAACAAAATTCTTCAAATGTTGTTTTGAAGCCGAAATCAATGAAGAAAGTTTGGGTTCCAAAGCAACAATCATCACATGTTGCAATGATTTCGAATTCCAAACCCAAAATTCTTATTAAGGAAGACGGATTTCGCCGGTTGGTCCAACCAAGAAAGACATGGGAATTTTGGGTGTCAGATTCTTCTTCTTCTCTTACTTACGATATTTCGAGTTGGATGAACAGATCGCTCCTAAAAGAAAGCAGCCGTGTGATCTTATATACGATACCTAGCTCCTCTCTTCACCATCTTTTGGTCAAAAAGAGTAAGAGTATTAAATCCCAAAAGTCCTAGGAGTTAAGCATGTTGGTGATGAACTAGTTCTCGTTCACCCCGGGTGGAATGAGTCAAGCTAGTTCCGAAATCGCCAGAGCCCTTTTGTTCCTAGTCTTCGGCCGGAGGGGTTTATTGCACAAAAACGCCGGGACGCAGGCTCCCGAAGAGGGAAGCCCAACGAATTTCAGATGCAAAGCCCCGCACCTCATTAAGATCATATTGGCATACTCTCCCAAAAAAGAAAGAGCAGGCCCCATTGAAGACAAGAGTGAGGTACAACAAGGCCATTTTTGTCCACCGCCCTTCAAAGATTCTCCAATTCAT
Organism: Lactuca virosa; assembly: GCF_052849685.1. Taxonomy (NCBI): domain Eukaryota; kingdom Viridiplantae; phylum Streptophyta; class Magnoliopsida; order Asterales; family Asteraceae; genus Lactuca; species Lactuca virosa. The sequence continues at coordinate 265,411,981 of NC_136427.1, forward strand.
TATGAAGATGAAGTTAGATCATAGAGAAATGAGAAGAAGTTCCATGGATTGTACAATGTGCATCATGGGTGGTACAATGTGCAATTTGGAGATTTCCTAATTCCAACCAAGGAACCTAGATCTTCCATGATCAATTCGTGCATTGCAAATGAGAAAATAATTATCAAGGAGGTTTCACAAATTCTCACATGGATTCCGAAAAATTCATGTTGAGCTCGATACCTTGTTTTTGAAGATCCAATGATGAATGATCCAGGTTTTCTCGAAATTAAAATTCAATCATATTCTTAATTCATGCTGTTGTTATTGATTTTTGATCATTTTGACTCGTTGGATCTAACTTGTTTCAACCCGATTGCTATGATCCAATACATTTTTTATAAATCAAGCCCAAAATCAAAGTTCATATTCATGTAATCCATTCATTGAAAGCCCAAAATAAAAATTTATTGTTCATTTGATCCAAAATTCGAGCCCATTCTAAATTTTCGATATTGTTCATCATTTAACCCAATTCGAAATCAATTGATAAAAGCTTGGGAACGAAGAACGTTCAAACTTTAAGTTCGACTGGTATGGACTTTAAATTTCAGAGCCTTGAGTATCGAACACTTTTGATTTTGATTTCGATTTCCATTGGTGTTTACTTGGAAACAAATGTTAATTTTTGGAGTTGTATGCCTGAAATCGATAGTGATACGGTGGAGTTAAACTGAAAAGTCAAAATTTTGATGTCGATGATTTGAAAATGGATGTTTTGGAAATCGGAAGTCCAGAAATAAGAATCGAAAGTAATTCAAACTTGATTTCGATGTTTTGAGGTTGTACATCGATGAATTTCATTCTAATCGAAAACCTTACAGTTAAAGTAGATTGTAGATGGAACGAATTGAAGAACTCGGTGTTGTTGGTTTGACTTTTTGCAATAGTTGAGATACTCGATTCAAATGGTTGAAATCAGTTAGAATGGAGTCTTGCCAATTGTTCTCGATTGGGAAGGCTAATAATCGAAAGCATATGGTTAAAGTCGTAAGAAATCTCGATTTGGATTTGCTTGGAGTCGAAAGTAAGGACTTTCGATTGATGATACTCATTCTTTTGACTGAAAAAATTTGCAATCGAGTCCCACAGTTCATTTGAATTGATTAGTGTTGCTTGGAGTCGAATGGGATTTCAATGGTGATTATTTGCTAATCAATAGTGATACAACATATGAAGTCGAAAGTGGTTCTTGAATCGAAAGTGAAAGCATATGAATCAAAAGTGAGGACTTACTGGAAATCAATGACAAGTCAAATTTGAAGACTTAGAGTACAAAGCTCATCGATTTGGCCTTGATTTGTGAGTCGAAAGCATTTGTAGTTGATTTCGACAGTACTCTTTGAAAGTCGAGTTGTTGTTGTGTGTACGTATCGAGTGTGTGAAATTCATACTCGATTTATGTTGGTCTCACAATTGGGTTTTCGCATCTGGGATTGATTGGAATCGAAAACATGTTCGGTTGATGTTGATTGGAATCGACTGTGATAGTTGTGAATATCGATTTTGGGATGAAGGGTCGAAAGTCTTTGATTCGACTCTTGGTTTTTTAGGTATGATAGTCGAACGAAAATTTCTTTGATTTTTGCCTCCAACTTCTTGATCTTCAAGCTTCTTGCATCAAGGTCTTCTTTCTAAGCTTGAAATTTACACTAATATGGAGCACACACACGAATTAGGGTTTCTGGACTCTCAAGAGGCTGCAAAGGGACTAAGGGAGGCTAATTATCCCTTAAATAGGGTGCCAAACCCCGGAAATTAGGGTTTCACCCTCCAGCTCCAACTCGTCGAGTCACTCTTCCGATTCGGCGAGTTGGTTACTTAAACACGTGGCCCAAACCCGCTGCTACTCGACGAGTCAGGCAACCAACTCTTCGAGTAGATCTTGAATTCATGAGAATTTATAACCATAAATTGGTATTCAAGAATCGGGGCGTTACAATTCTCCCCCACTTGAACTAGACTTCGTCCTCGAAGTCTGCTGCGGTGAACATCCTCGGATAGTGCTCCCGCAACTCTGCCTCCAACTCCCACGTCCACTCGGACCCTCTTTGGTGCTCCCACTGTACCCTTACCAAAGGTACCTCCTTGTCCCGCAGAACCTTCACCCCTCTCTCCAAAATGGCCACAGGCATCTCCATATAATCCAGACGCTCACCAACCTGAATGTCATCCAACGACACTATCGCCTCCTGATCCATGATACACTCTCGCAACTGTGAACTATGAAAGGTGATGTGAATCCCCAACGAACCTTTCCATAAGGTCTATCCTTCCTGCCATTTTGCCATCTTGACAAAATCCTGATGATCCAAAGTATCGGAAATCCATCTTTCCCTCTTCCTGGGCGAACCCCTTTGTGCTGACAGGACATTGGACTAACAAAATCATACAAAATCAATCCACTAAAACACGCATACTCAGGTCTGGCCCAAATCAGCCTCAGGCTGGAATACCAGGCGAGCCTACGACAACTCCAAACACCCTAGGATGGAATACCCTGGATTGTAATGCTTCCATGAACATAACTCGGGTCTACTCATAACTTGAGATCCAAGGATCTATCCTTGCGTCTCATCCACCATCCTCAGATTCGTCACAACCGAGTGCAACTCCCCCAAATATTTAACAATACACCCAATCCGAACGCTCCTACAACAGACATAACCAACTCAATCTCTATGCCCACAGTCTATGACTGGAATACCCTTACGTGGTCCTCAGCATAGGTCTGGATTGCCTCTGAGCCCACAGCATGAGTCTGTTATGCCCTCCCCGGCCCTCAACGCATGACTGGAATGCTCCAGATGACCGATCGACACTACTGTCGTCACTTCAGTTGCCCACCACTCCGACCCTGCAGATATCCCCTTTCCTCCGCCACTCGAAGGGCCTAATCGATGCTCCTCTCATCAGCAAACAACATAACGATACAAAAACTACTACCGCACATGAATCCCAAGTCATAAACCCACTTCAACTCTTCCTGCTACCGTATGACGTTTCTCAAGCGAAGTCGAAACCTCCTTGGTCCCAAATTGTCTGCCCACAATCCGAACATCGGACACCTCACCGATTACTGAACCAAAACACACACACACAAACAGCAGTCCCACGCGTCTTCCCGAAAAGAAACCGACTGGCTGGACTTGCTTCCACGCCCTGCCACCAACTCCTGCCAACATAATAAACGTTACATGACCCACGTCAGCCTCACATCCTACCTGGTCTTCAGTGACCCATCTTCTCCTTACTTCAGACATGCTATGGCTCTATCACAGATGAAACCAACCCAAGACACATCACAAAAACTCAACCCATCATCGACATACCTACCACCACCGGTCAACCAGAATACACCGGAGTCCTCAGCCTACTCCAGCAGCATGCTCAATACTTGGAACAGACCTATTGATTGTTATAGCATAGCACCCTACTCAATACCCGAACATAGATCTACAAACATATACAGAGTCTTCAGCATGACTGGACCGCCCTACCAGGCCTTCAGTCTATCTGGACCACTCTCAGAACCTTCAGCATGTCTGGACCGCCTCTCTGGGCCTTCAGCCTGTCTGGACCGTTCTCCGAGCCTTCGGTCTGACTGGTACGCCCCACCGGCCTTCAGTCTATCCGGACCGCTCTAAACTGTTGAGCATCTCCCTGGACCACCCCTCCTGATGCTCTCTTCCATGCATCCTGTTCTCACCCACTTGGGGCTTCGAACTCCTGATCTACTATGTGGACTATATCCCCAGCCTAACCCTAGGCCTCATGTCGATCGTCCACCCTCTCGGAAATCCGTGGTCTGTTCCCTGACCCGCGTGTCTACCACACACGCTAAATAACCCGCACTCTCATGCTGAATGTATTGTTGAGCCCTGGAAGCTAACAAAACCCTCAATCTATCAATCCAAAAACCCTCAGAGTCGAGCACACCCTCGACCGAATACTCGAACTGAACTTGATTCTTGACTAGAACTTCAACCTGGTTCCCCAACTTCTGCTATCAAGCACCCAGAAGACGTGTTCTTATGCTTGGGGGTTTTGCCGAACCCCCAATCAACACAACCCTCAAACCAAGCAGCTATTAGGGCCTCCATTCTCCCTGTCGGGTTGTGAAACTTATACCCGTTTCAAAACCTCTCCCACTTCCGCATCTCGGGGTAACACTCCCCCACTTAGATTCGACTAAGCCTTCATAATACATGAAAATTGGAGGATTCTCAATCCTTCTCACTTCCCAACGATCGATCTGATGATAATCAACTCTTTCCCACTAGTGCTCCATTGCTAGTTAGTCCCAATTGATCACACACTTCTAAGAACCATATGAACACAACCTGAATCCCAGTGAAACTGTCAGCCACTAATGCTTGAACGATCCCACACTCATGTCCTGAAGACCAAAAGATAAATGCTCCAACTAATACCTCGGCAACGAACCCCTTCCATTGGCGTTTTCGTCCGTCAATCACGAACGGTTGCTAAGACCACTGAGTCCTGACAATGCTGAATAACCATCCTGTGGAACCCTGTCCGCAGACTTCCCACAAAATACCCCTTTTTCAAAGGTGTTCCAAACAAGCTTCCCGTTCTCGGGCTCTAGAAATTATTCTCTTCAGGGTTCCCACCCTGACTCACTTACCAGCTCATACGCCCACAGCTGAACTGCAGCAGCTGAAACAACCTCTGCCCTAAACCAGGCTACAAACTACTCCCAAGACATAGTCTACAATTCTAAAAGTGCAATAGGTCGCACAATCAATCCTTACCGTCCGATACAAGAGATCTAAGGAAAATCGGACCTCACAAATAATTATGCCACGTCGACCCACCTGCGCTCACCGGCGCTGAAATAATGTTGCCTATTCCTGCAACCCACTGACTCCGAGCTGGGATACAACCTGATCCTGGGGTCACAAGCCTGCTCACTCCTTCGAGCTCGAAAAACTAATAGGGCACAATCCTTGCTCTACAAAACGACAATCCAATCCCTCAATACACCATTCCCCTACCAGCTGCAAAACCCCAGCTGAACATAATCATCACTCCTTTCCGGAGTTCTCGCGACCCATATTCCGGCCTCGAGCGAACCCCCGAGCCTCAAATCTAGAAACTCGCGTGCTAGCCTCTCCCGCTTCACCCGCAGAAATATAACGAGTACAGATCATATTCCCGATCCCAAATAGCTGCAGCACTCTGCTCATCAGAATATGTACCAGTGACAAGTCCCGGTACCAGAAAGCTCGACCAGCTCTTCTCCCTGCCGTCGTTATAGCTGTAAGAGCTGCTGCGGCAGCCGTCTCAACAATGGTTGCATGGCGCTCGACAAAATACTCAACCATGGCGGTTTTGAAAGAGCCAATCATCTCCGGAATTTATCCCCGAACGAGCTCGATCACCTCCTCCGGGATGATCTCCCTCGCGCGATCCCCTGAAAATGCTGGCCTATCTTGGCTGCCCGCTCCCGATCCTAAACTGGATCCGGTCTCAAGACGTTTTGTAACCACCATTCTGGTAAAAAAACCAGAAAGATCTCTGATAACCCCTATAATAATAGGGAACCAACTCCCAACCCAACCCTAGGGGTTGTGACTTCCTTGATACGCGTATGGGTCCGGTGCTTTCAGTAGTACGGGCCCATACTACCATCCACACCTACCCATATTTGTCTCAAGTATCACCACAACACCCTACAATATACATATACATAGCGAGCGATAAATCCTCACTCCTAAAGGAATGCTAAATATCTCATAACTGGCCTCCCGACCTCTCACTACCCACCCATCGATGAAACTTCCACCAACCCCTGCAACACTAGTGTATGCTAGCCATACACAACGCTGGACCCTATAGACTTTCGAATACCCAATCCTACCCTAAGCCCTAATCAATAAGAGCAGAACATAAGGCCAGATCAAACATTCTCAGGCTATAAGATCTTAATTATATACAGCTGTGACGCATACACAAGTAACTACAGTAATGATGTCAATCTCATATAAGAAAAACCCTAGGCTAACAGGCATCATGTAATCAGACAATTCTATCATGCAATTCCTGAAGATCCCTAGCCTTGTACTAGCATGTTGTTCTAACATATCACAATATCAAATAACCGTATCGTATTTTGGGGTCTAATTACTGGCTCCGGCTGATCGTACACTTCGCATCCTCTTTTACTTATTTTGAAAACCATTTAAAATCATTTTGAAAATCTTTCCTTGATTTGAGACTGGATTCACACGAGTGTTCCTCCAATTCACTCAAACCAAGGCTCTGATACCAACATGTAACACCCATAAAACTCGAGCTAATTTAAAACTTTTTAAATCATTTGAAACCATTCAATTATTACAATTTGTTTTCAAAATAGTTTATACATCCGAGTTCCCAGAAATCATAATCGTCAATCGAGGAAGTGTACGGTCACGCCTTCGCCTACCCGCGGTCATCCGCTGAACCTGAAACAATAAACTGAAACTGTAAGCCCGAAAGCTTAGTGAGGTACCCCCAAAATACCAACCTCATATAACCATAATCATATCATATCAACAAATACAGAACAACCATGCATCTCGAGTCTACAGTGTGACTGGTCTGCCCGCACCGGGCCTTCAGTCCACCTGGTCCACTCTCTGAGTCAACAGTATGACTGGACCGCCCGCATCGGGCCTTCAGTCTATCTGGCCCACTCTCCGAGCCTCGGCACGTCTGTTCTGCCCTCTCGGGGCCTTCAGCCTATCCGGACCGCTCGTCGGGCCTTCGGCCTGACTATGTGCCCTCCCGGGTATGCATTCTATCCGGTCCACCCTGGGTATGTTGGCCTATAGCACGAAGCAGGACCCGCCTCAACCCAACCCCCAATCAACAACCATGTGCACATATAACAGATAATCACATAACAGTCTATAGTCAAACAAACCGATCTAACAGATCATATAGCATATCAACATCCTATAACCAGGATACCGACCCAACCAATCACTAACATAACATCATCCTATATACCAGGATACCAACCTAAACCAGGTCACTAAACTTAATACCGTCCTAACTACCGGGATGCAGATCTAACAGATCAGTAAACATATCATGCAAATACCCGGATACAAATCTGATAAAGGGCCGGCCTTGGTGCCGTAGACCCTGTTGATATAGTGAGGATAACTCACCTTGCAATGCCGGACTGAACCACGAAATCACGCTCCCGAAACACTGCCCCAAACTCCAACACCTATAACCATCAATGATCCAATTCATAAATACCCGCTTACCAATTATCCTCAAAAGTCAAAACGGTCAACCCTTGGTCAAAGTCAAAGTCAACTATCAAGGTCAACAGTCCATGTTGACCTCAACTCGTCGAGTACCCTCAGCTACTCGTCGAGTTCCTTGAATAACTTGCCAACTCGCCGAGTCACCATGCCACTCGTCGAGCCCAAGGCAATCTTCATCGGACTCGCCGAGTTGTTCATCCAACCCGTCGAGTTCAAGACCATCTTCATATGACTCGCCGAGTCCCTTCAGTCCTTCATCCATACATATGCTTTTTAAGCCATGCTAAGGCTCCATACTGTAGATCCAACTTCCCAAGGCATGCTTATCATGTGAAGTTGCAAACTTTACGTACATGCAAGGCTCTAATGACTCATAATGCCAAATCCAAGCTTGAAATGGGGTTTTACACTTAAGGAGGGGTTCATACTTGCCAAAGCTGAAAGCTTTATGGACTTACAAATCAAAGAGAGTTCAGATCTGAAGTTACAACTTCAGATCTGAGCTCATACCCAAGAATAGCTTCATAACCAAGCCAAGAAGCCCTAAACTTCATCCAAAGAGATCTAGAAAAGGAATGAGGCCAAGATCATGAATTGATACCTCAAATGAAGCTAGCTGCGATATACTTCAGACCCACAAACGTTCTTGCCTCCAACTTCTTGGTCTTCAAGCTTCTTGCATCAAGGTCTTCTTTCCAAGCTTGAAATTTACACTAATATGGAGCACACACACGAATTAGGGTTTCTGGACTCTCAAGAGGCTACAAAGGGACTAAGGGAGGCTAATGATCCCTTAAATAGGGTGCCAAACCCCGAAAATTAGGGTTTCACCCTCTAGCTCCAACTCGTCGAGTCACTCTTCCGACTCGGCGAGTTGGTCACTTAAACACGTGACCCAAACCCGCTGCTACTCGACGAGTCAGGCAACCAACTCGTCGAGTAGATCTTGAATTCATGAGAATTTATAACCATAAATTGGTATTCGAGAATCGGGGCGTTACAGTTGACTATCACTTTAGAGGTGTAGTTGACCATTAACATCAATTTTCAATTCTATTAATAATCTGTACAACCATATTAACTCATAAATTCCTTGTGCAATAGCATGATACTCTGCTTCAGTACTACTTCTTGACACGACTAATTGCTTTTTGCTTCTCCAAGTGACCACATTTCCCCAAAACTTGGTACAGTACCCTATTGTTGATTTGCTATCTGACCATTTTGCATCAGTAAATCCCTCAATCTTTCACTTCTCGGTTTTTTTTATAGAGAACTCCTTTTCCAGGTGTTCCCTTCAGATATCTAAGTATTTGATCAATTGCATTTTGATGGTGATTAGTTGGAGCGTGCATAAATTGACTTACTTGGCTAACACTATAGGCAATATCCGGCCTAGTGAGTGATAGATAAATCATTTTTCCCACTATTCGTTGGTATCTTTCTCTATTTGTTGGAGGGTCTTCTTCGGTCAACTTTTCTTTCCAATTCTTTTCCATTGGATTAGTTGCTTGTCGGCAACCAAGCTTTCCTGTCTCTTGTAGGAGGTCTAGGATATATTTTCTTTGTGAAATGAAGATTCCATCTTTGCTTCTAGCAATTTCCATCCCAAGAAAATATTGTAATTTTTCTAGATCCTTGACTTTGAATTCTGATTGCAGTAGCCGTTTGAGGCTGTTGATCTCGTCAACATCATCTCCGGTGATTATTATGGCATCGACATATACAATCAAGATACATCGTTTTATGTTCATTGAATCTTTAACAAACAATGTGTGATTTTCTTGTCCTTGGCGATATCCAAAATTCTTCATAACCTTGCTGAAATGAGTAAACCAAGCTCTGGGAGATTGCTTTAACCCATATAAAGCTTTTTTTCAGTTTGCATACTGATCTGGTTTTTTCTTTGTGCTCGAAACCAGGGGGTAGCTTCATGTACACCTCTTCTTCTAGTGTACCGTTTAAGAAAGAATTTGATACATCCATTTGATGTAATTCCTACTCAAGATTAGCTGCAATGGATAACAAAACTCTTATAGAATTTAGCTTTGCAACAGGTGCAAATGTCTGTTCGTAATCGATTCCATATGTTTGAGTATATCCTCGAGCAACCAGACGGGCTTTGTATCTCTCAATAATCCCATTCTTGCCAACTTTCACAGTAAAAATCCATTTACATCCTACTAATTTCTTTTCTTTAGGCATATCAACAACTTCCCATGTCTTGTTTTCATTTAATGCTTTTAATTCTTCAAAGACTGCTTCCTTCCACTTTGGATCCTTTAACGCTTCATGAATGTTTGAAGGAATAGTGGTGTCATCAAGTTGAGATACAAAAGCCCTATGATTTTTAGATAACCTTTCATAGGACAAGTGTTTTGAAATACGATGTTGAGTACAAGATCTTATCCCCTTTCGGATTGCAATAGGAGCATCAAGATCATCCACTTTGGATTTTTCTTGCTGCAATTCTTGTGGAGGATCTGAAGTTGGTTCTGATGGTTGGTTTTGCTGAGTTACACGTGGTCTTCTTAAGTAGACACATAAAGATGGTTCTTCCCCTTGAACAGGTTCCGAAATTTGAATTGGTTCAGGGATGATATTTTCTGTCACCGGGGGTATAGATGGTGATATAGACTCAGAAATAGGCAACATTGGAAGAGATATAGATGGATCCCAATGATTCTCTTCATTTAAACTCTCCCCCTGAAGAGAATCATAAGAGTAAAATGGTTGATTTTCAAGAAATCTGACAACATAAGATGTAGAGAACCTTTTTGTGTGGGGGTTGAAACATTTGTACCCTTTTGTGTAGACAAGTAACCTACAAATACACATTTTGTTGATTTTGGATCAAGTTTTCCTCTGTTGGGACTGATATTGTGAACAAATGCTGAACACCCAAAAACTTTTGGAGAAAGAGAATTAATTAGTCTGGACTCGGGAAAGGTTTTTTGAAGAACACTGATTGGTGTTTGGAATTTTAATGGTTTTAAGGGAAGTCAGTTTATTAGATAGGAAGCAGTTAGGATTGATTCTCCCCAAAAAGATTATGGCACATGACTAGAGAACATGATTGAACGTGATTCCTCTAAAAGATGTCGATTTTTACGCTCGACAATCCCATTTTTCTGGGGAGTTGAAGCACACGAACTCTGATGTAAAATACCATTTTCTGAGAGGTATCTTCCTAAGTTACTAGAGAAATATCCCCCCCCCCCCCCATTGTCTATTCTAAGTATGTGAATATTTCTTTGGAATATGTTTTTTTTTATCATTTTGTGAAGTTTTATGAACACATCCACAACATCCGATTTTTTTAGAAGAAAAACCCAACATTCACGAGTATGGTCATCTATGAAGGTGATGAACCAACTCTTGCCACTTGAGTCCTTGACACGAGAAGGACCCCAAATATCACTATGTAATATGGAACGGTTTTGAGGGTTGGTATACACGAATGGGGTAGTTTCTTCGTGTTTGTTTTGTGAGAATACATGATTCACAATAAAATGAAGAAACACCTTTATTGATGAAGAGGTTTGGATACAAAAGCTTCATATACTGAAAACTAGGATGTCCTAACCGTTTATGCCAAATGATTACATCAGAATTTAAGATAATTGATGCAGATAGTGCTAGACACGAGGTTGGAAAATTAGAATGACCAGTGAGGTAGTAGAGACCATGTTGTACCTTAGCATTGCCAATCATCTTCCCTAAACGCAGATCCTGAAATACACAAAAACCACAAAGAAAAATTACTTGACAATTTTGATCTTTTGTTAATTTTCTCACATACATAATATTATATTTTAAATGTGGCACGTGAAGGACTGATTTTAAGTGAAGTCCTTGAAACTTTGTATCACCCATTTCTATAACCGGTGACACAGTGCCATTTGCCACACATACTCCAGGTTCATCACCACATGTTCTATAGTTGCTTAAGTTTCTACAATCTCTGGTCATATGGTCAGAGGCACCGGTATCAAATATCCAGTCATCTAAATCTGTTTTCTTTGTTAACAGAGACATTTTTATGTTACCGTGATGCGTAGTTTCTATTTTAGGGGCTGGTTCAGGTGCTCCAGAGCATTGTAATTCACGAAGAAGGGAATTTAGAGTCTCCATTTTTTGTGTAGTGAGTTTGTTGATGTTGGAGCTTAGTGGCTGGGTTTGCTCGACTACATGAGCAGAAGGAGTTTCTCTACGCTGGCTTCGTGACTTCCAATCCTTTGGCTTTCCATGTATTTCCCAACAGGTTGCCTTCGTATGGAAAGGTTTCTTGCAATGTTCGCACCAATGACGAGCATCCTTGTTTGCCTTATGATTTTAAGAATGATAAGACATAAGGGCTGATCCTCGCGGTTGTTCTTCCGAAAAAATGCCCTCGTTTGATGTGAGCATAACTCTACGTCGGATTTCTTCTCTACAAACTTCAGAAAAAACTTCTCTAAGCGAAGGCAGCGGTTTGACTCGAAGAATACGCCCTCTTACTTCATTAAGATCCTTATTAAGTCCTTGAAGAAAATCAAAAACTCTGTCTGTTTCAAGCATTTGGTTATATGTGTTTCCATCATCACTGCACTTCCAAGGAATAGAATAGAATAAGTCCATATTATGCCATAAATCAACTAACCGGTTGTAATACTCAGTAACCATCATTGTTCCTTGGCGATTGGATCTTTGGATTGAGCGAATCTTGAAACACTGAGCTGTGTTTTCAAGATCTGAGTAGATATCTTGGACACCTTTCCAGATTTTGTGGGCATTGTTGTAGAATAAAAATGTTTTGCCGATTCGTGCCTCCATAGAGTTGATAAGTAATGCCATGATGATGGAGTTTTCTGCTTTCCATTGTTTATAACCCGAATCGTCCTGTTTTGGTTGACAAGTTTCACCAGTAAGATAGCCTACTTTCCCTTTCCCTCGGATAACCAGCAAAACAGATTGATACCATTCTCTGAAATTCAACCCATTTACTTTGTGTTGGGTGATTTGCAGAGTATGTTCAAGGTCAGGAGTAGAGAGGAGAGTGGATTTTGCTGCAGATGAAGCAGAATCACTTGTGACATCGGATTGGTTTCCCCCGGCCATAAATAGTTTAGTTTAGAGAGAAAAAAAAACTTAGGAAATAAAAGAGATATGTTTGATCAGGTCTAGGATGGACCTGCTCTGATACCATGAAACAAAAGATGAAAAACTTTTCAGTCATTTTCTTATTCACATCACAACTGTTTATATATAGGGAAGAAATAGCCTAAACTAGGAAAGAGATAATCTACTCTAATTACAAAATTAAGGTCTAAAAATACATCTAATATAATGGCAATTAGAGAGCTAATTTAGGCCAATATACAACTCTTAAATATAGCAATCAACAGTTGTATAAGGTACAACTGTAATATTTCCAACAAAGTGTTGGTTGTTGAGTCCAAGTTGAACGCATGTATTTGGAGTCGTTCGAGTCGAGTGTTGACGGTATTGATTAGAGTCGATTTTGACGTGTTTTTTAGGTTACTAGTCGAAAGCAGTTTACTTAGAGTCGAACATGAATTTCCTTGGATTCGAATTCGACTATGACTGATGGTGTTTTTCAATTCGCATCCAGAACCAATTGGGGAAGATGAAGACTCAATGTTTTATTTAGAGCCCCTGCAGTTTAAGAAATTTGACAGTTTATACCCAGTTTCGCATTGGGGGTATAATTCTATGAAGTGAGAGGATTTTTCAGATTCGGTCCCTGAAGCTTATGCGAAATCACACTTGACACCCACTTTCACATTTGGGGTAAAGTTTCGCATTTGAAGCTGATTTTTCGCAACGGGTCCCTGCAGTATTTTCGAAAATGACAAATTTTGCTCACTTTTCGAATTTTTTGAAACTCTCACCCAAAAGTCAAAATCTTCACAACTTTTGAAGATTTTTTCCTTGACTTTTTGTGATTGTTTTTCGTGCAAGATTTTCGTGGTTTCATTTTTGTCACACATCGAAGGGGAGTTTCGTCACGTTTATCCCTCGAGAGCTTCTCATACCCTTGTGGGTTGTATAATCATTTGTTAATTATAAAAAGGGGGAAACTGTTAAAATGGGTATTCGAATATTATCATTTCAAAGCGGATTTGAAGACCGGTGTTACTTTGAGGGGAGTTGGGTCTTGATCGCATGGAGCTTGTTTTGAAATTGAAGTCGGGACATCCAATCCTAACTTTGAGAGGGAGAATGTTAGGGTGCAAACTTCTCCTTGGATGTGGCTTACCCTATTTTGATGTGTAATGGGTTTAGCCTTTCCTATAAATAGGAGGTGAGTGACTTTCATTTAATGTAAGAACCATTTTGAGAAATTAGACTAGTAAGAAAATTCTTACATAACCCAGTTTGTAATAGCTTACTAGATCGAATGAGAGCTTAAACGAGATTATTTACATTGTGTGTTCTTCAATATTGCTTTAGATTCACTTGATCATTACAATTGCGCATAAGTCATCATAATCGGGTCACTACAAACGGCCAATGAATGGTTATAGATTTGTACAATGGACGCACATACACCAGATTATATGAAAAAATCCACCTCCTTTTTTTATTTAATTTCATTTCGGCCATGTTTTTTTTATCGAAAAAGAACTAAATATACCATTTTTCACGATTTTTTTATCATTTTTCCATGTAGATCTATGTTGATATATAAAAAAGAAACTTTTTTTTTTCGAAAAAAAACTCAGTTCATTTTGTTGTTTTTTTTTCAATATTTAGGTTTATTTTTTATCCAAAAAAAACTAACAATATCAAAAATCTTAATTTTTTTGTCATATATTAATATCTAGGTTCTAAATAACGTAAGGCGTGACTTGGAGGCAATGTTAAGCCTCAAGCTTTTTCAAGCCATGACGAGTCAGATCGTTTGTAAGGCGTGACTTAAGGTGGCAATTTTGTATATATATATATATATATATATATATATATATATATATATATATATATATATATATATATATATATATATATATATATATATATATGACTCAAGGCGACATTTTGTCAAAGCTCAGCGGCAAGTACAAGCCTTGGAGCCATTGTGTGCCATGGCTAAGCCATTACGAGCTTTTTAAAACCTTGATTAATAGAAATCATCATCGATAAAAAAAAACACCTTGATCTATTCATATTCACATTGTGAATATGAACTATGAAATCTCAGGTGTAACAATCACAATGTGAATCTGACTTACTATTTCAACTCTTGGATCGATCACAAATTAATTTCGTGAAATTTAAATATGAATTGAAACATATTTCCATGTAATTCTATAATATTTTAACGTTTTGATTACTCATAAATTAGTTTTGTAAAATCAATAAATTGTGAATCTGAACTGTAAATAATTTAGTTTTCATAATTAAAAAAATATGAATCTGACTTACTATTATTCATACGGTGAATTTGAGCTGAATATAATTCAGTTTTCAACAGATTCATAATATGAATCTCAGAAATTTCGAAGAATTTGTTTTTACATCAATATGAATCTATGTATAAAGAGTACCAAAAAATATGAATTTTGATAAATCTATTAATTTGTTTCGATAAAAATATACCTTAACTTTTAAAAAAACAAAGAAAATGAAGTGAGTTTTTTTTAAAAAAATAAAAGTTCGTTTTTTATACAGTAATATGGATCCTTATTTAAAAAGTAGGAAAAATCATGAGTAATGGTATATTCGAGTTTTTTTCCTACAAAAACATAGCCTAAAAAATAAAACTAAAACAAGGAAGTGGGTTTTTGATATAATCTGATTCATACGCATCTAATGTACATATCTACAACCCTTCATTTTATCGTTAATTGCTTTAAATTTTGACGATTTGGATTGGTTTCATTGATTCCTTAACTAATAATGGTTGTGTAGTGGTCTTTTTCATATACATATTTCAGAAATCAAAAAAATGAAAAATATTTATCTAAACTTTTCATCACCTTTTATCTACAATTTAAAACTATATATACAACAAAGAAAAATCACAATTTTAGTGAATAATTCAATACAAGATTACTTATAAAAATATACCATATGTAATATTATATTCGAATATTATAAAAAAATTCAATTATACATACTCTAATATTTGAATTGAATATTAAACAATACATATTTTTATAATTAACATTCTATAGAATAATTCACTAGAAATATATATATATATATATATATATATATATATATATATATATATATATATATATATATATATATATATATATATATATATAATTCAATACAAGATTACTTATAAAAATATACCATATGTAATATTATATTCGAATATTATAAAAAAATTCAATTATACATACTCTAATATTTGAATTGAATATTAAACAAGACATATTTTTATAATTAACATTCTATAGAATAATTCACTAGAAAAAAAAAAAAATATATATATATATATATATATATATATATATATATATATATATATATATATGTTGTGTGGTCATCAGAACAATTATGAGCCAATGAATGGAAAAAAATGAACTGTTATGATCTTAAGGTCTATATTATTAATATGGAATAGCATGTACCACATAATCACCTAAATTTTATTAACGAAATATTTTAGTCAATTAAAATTGATTTAAAAAAGGAAAATTGGAATTTTAAGGGACAATTAACTTTTTAATTCAAAAAAATTTGATTTTTAAAAATTAATTCAATTTCAAATTTTACATGATTTTTAATTAATTTTATTTGCATTCTTAAAGAATGGGTATCCATTATAGATAATTTTTTAGCATTAATATAATATTGGAAAATTTATATGCATTTATTCTTTAAGAATTCAAGGTTCATGAAAATCCATGTTTTTGATTTTTTTTCAAGTTTTTGAATTCAAGGTTCACAAAAATTCATTTCTGCAGGTATTCTTTAGGAATTTTCTATCATTATTGTAGAATGATTGTGTTTTTTTCTCAATGTTCTTGAAAAGTGTTAAAATTATACACATATTCTTTAAGAATTTATTATAATTCTTACATAATGGTTATGTATTCTATAAGAATTCTTGTCGTTCTTAAAGAATGGTTAAGTTATTTTTTTTTCAATTATCTTGAAGAGAATATTAACATAATGCATATTAGATACATTATTTGCATTCGTGCATTAAACAAACTATAAAGCTAGAGAAACATAGTCAAATCGGGTTCTCATTCAACCAATTTTACTTGTTCATAAAACTATAGATCCTTCTGACTTAAAGGTGTCATCTTTGTTTCTGTCTGGAAAGTGCAACATCACTTCCTTATCTACAAGAGACGAAACTTTAATCAGTCGTATATTCATCAAACACAATAGTCATATTATATAATGGTAATAAAAATGTAAATTATATATATATATATATATATATATATATATATATATATATATATATATATATATATATATATATATATATATATATATATATATATATGACACCAAAATCACGTGGTTCCAAGGAGAATTAACAAGTCAAATAATTGAAAAAGCAACACTAAACCATGACATATATTAAGATGATAGAACATATCTGCAATACCCCAGGGACCAATCAGAATATGATGAATCTGTATTTCAGTTGAACCTTTTTATTTTATATACAAAATTTATTAAAAGGATAAAAGACATTAATTAGTTATTTCAAGAAAACGTAAATCAATTTGATGATTTGCAAGCAAGTAATTATCCGATTTTAACTTCCAAGAAAATGATCTGAGTACCAAAATTGATTATTTTTTTAACTTCACTATTTTCTCTACGTGGATAAAAGCAAGTAATTATTCATTCCAAGAGGATGTAAACCAGATATACATCTGCTCAGGATTTAACTTTCGGGTTAAAGAATTGGATTAGATTAGTAAAACTTACTTAAATTATGTTAGGATTAGGGTCGTGATGGTCGTCGGTGGGCGGAGGTTTTAGAGAAAGAAAGGGAGAAAGATAATTAGGTTTAGAGAAAGATGGTTGTTGGTGGTGTTTGTTTCTATCGTGGTTGTTGGCATAGTTGTTAACTCGTGACTCGACTCGTGACTCGAAATCCTAAATTTTAACTCGTGACTCGACTCGTAAGAGTCATGACACTAAAAATTATATATAACATCATGTGTCAACAAAATATAAGCCGAATATTTAAGCACATTTACTAATATGTTACAAATTCACTAGTTAGGGTCATACATGTTGTAGCACCCGATTCCTGGTACGCATTTAATTCAAGAATTTTTATGTTTTTCCCTGGGACTCGACGAGTCGGAGCACCCATTCGTCGAGTAGAGTCGAGACCCGCAGACATCTTAAGTGACCTACTCGACGAGTCGGAAGACGGACTCGGCGAGTAGGCGCTGTGCGAGTAAAACCCTAAATCTGAGGGTTTGCACCCTATATAAACACATTAACTCAGCCTCCCTTGTCCCTAACACTCCCTTAGAGCTGGATATCGAAACCCTAGCCGTTTGTGTGTGTTAAGGCCATTTTGGTGTTCTTGGTTGGTTTGTGAAGCATGGAAGGAAAGGGGAAGCTGGGATTTCGAGTTGGGACTTGTAGATCCAGAGATCTTACTTCATCTTCAGCTCAAGCAAGGTAAATGCCCCCTGTTTTGGTCTTCCTTTTTGGTTGTTCATCTTTAGGGCCTAGAGTCATGGTGCATTTAGGGCTTCTTAAGCCATTTTCGGAATTGTAAGGTGATTCATGGGGTTCTACTTCCAGATCCGAGTCATTTGAGGGGTTTCATGGCATAAAGGTGCCAACTTTATGGCCATGAGAGCCCCATGAACATTGTAGAGCACCTTCTATGGACTTTTGAGCTAAAAACCCCATGCATGTGCATTAAGTTTGGAACTTTACGTATAAAATGGACATTAGGAGGCCAGATCTATGGTTTTGGTGTGTTAAATCCCATGTAGATCGACTGTATAGAAATGGTCAAGGTTGGACTCGGCGAGTCGTTCTTGGGACTCGACGAGTCGTTCTTGGGACTCGGCGAGTCGGTGCGCTTTCAGCCATCTTAAACCCTTCAGCGATGGTCAGTTGTTAGAAGAAGGAGTCCCATAGCTGTTTAGACGTGTTGGGAGACCTGGAGTTCATAGGACTCGACGAGTGCTAGAACAGACTCGGCGAGTCCAAGGCAATCTCCCAACTCTTGAAGATGAACTCGACGAGTTGTTCATACAACTCAGCGAGTCGAAGACAGGACTGGTTCATAGGATGAGGATGAACTCGACGAGTTGTTCATACAACTCGGCGAGTCGGTTGAAGGTTCATTCCATGTTCGCATAAAAGGGGAACTCGTCGAGTCATTTATAAACTCGACGAGTAGAGTCGTGGATGAGGACAATTAAATGGATAGGGACTCGACGAGTTGGCGGACCAACTCGGCGAGTCAGGTCAACTGGAAGTTGACTTTGACTTTGACTTTGACTTTGACTTGGTCTTGGTTAGGGGTAAAATAGTCATTTTACCCTAAGAGTAAATATCAGATTCTGACTAAGTGTTTTGTGGGGATTATAGTTGGAGGATTTTCGGAACAGCAGCAGACAGAGACTTCCCGCACAGATTATCAGCAGCTACTCGTTTGAGGTGAGTTACCATCCGGTAGCGGTGGGTCTACGGCCACAATTCCGGCCCACCAGTAGGAGTTGTATGTTAGATGATTGTCTTTGTGATATCATCTAGGTTTGCTACTACCTGATATGTTATATGTTAGCATGATATGTTATATGTGATAGCAGTAGATTTCGGTTGCTAGGACCGAAGGGTAGGTCAGACACCTCAGATACGTCTGACAGTATGTGATGATATGTTTATATGCTGGCATGATATGTTATATGTGATAGTAGCAGTAGGGGGTGGAATAGTCCCCGAGAGTCAGTTGTTAGGACCGACGGGTAGGTCAGCACCCCAGAATGGCTTGACATGGGTAGGTCGGCACCCCAGAATGGCCGTACGGGTAGGTCGGCACCCCAGAATGGTCGTACCGGGTAGGACGGGCACCCCAGAATTGCCCGGCAGTATGTATTCTATGTGAACATATGGTATGTGGTACGTTGGGGGAACTCACTAAGCTTCGTGCTTACAGTTTACAGTTTTGGTTTCAGGTACCTCTTCAGCGAAGGGGAAGGAGGTGGCGCGGTAGCAGCACATCATACACACACACATTGATTTTCCGCACTTGAGATATTCTGGGATTGTACTCTGACATGTTGCTATTATATGTTTTGGGTTTTCAGACATGATACATTGATTCACAAAATGATATCTTGTTACGTAGTTTTCTTATGAATGTTTTTATAATCAGTTAATTAAAATGAAAATTTTGGACTCGAAATTTGGGATGTTACAAGTTGGTATCAGAGCCCTGGTTTGAGGGATTCGGACACACCCTCGGGGGTGTCTGGACTCAAATCGAGGGATTAAAAGTTTTTTACAAGAAAATGGTTTTCTAAAAGATAAGTTAAAGGAGTTTTGAGAAAGAACGAAGTGTGTGATGTGCGCGACCGGCCGAGCTCAAGTAAGTATTCCCCAAAGTACCCATACAAGTTTATGTTATGTTTATCAGCTTCAGTAGAACAGCATGCTAGAATAGGACTAAGGATCTAGGAATGATGCCTTATGTGCCTGCTTTATATGTTTTAGTTTATGAGAATTGCATGCTAGTATTGAGTAGACAGCAGTATGATAGCCTGTTTAGGTTATGCCTGATAGTATGAGCTTAGCATTGTATGCTAGTACAGTTTCCTGTTATGAGGATAGGATTGTTTGAGATCGTTCCCTTTGTCTGAATGATGCACGCTTTGTGCTATGTGGGACTCTAAATAATAGGAGATAGCCATTAGGTGGATACGTCATGTCACATGTGATCAGGGTTGAATAATCTCAGAGTGCTGGATTTGGCCCTATTGCGCAGCTCTTGTCTGAGTCTAACCGTTGTAGGGACGAGTCTTTTACTCGAAGGATTATCTGAGCCTCGTCACATGTGATGGTATTCAGGTGATGACTAATTGGCATTACGAAGAGGCCTTCAGCAGCTGAGGACTGGTTTGGGTAGAGTCATAGATTTCCCTAGGGCAAGCCTAGGATGAGAGTAGCAGAGATCAGTAGTAGTAGAAGGGACTTGGTGGAGTCGAGGCGGTTCCTGAGGAAAGTACGGATAGATGTGGAAGGTAGTATGGGCCCGTACTACTGAAAGCAGAGGATCCGTACTTGAATCGAGGAAGGATGAGGCAAGACCAGGGAGTTTTTGGATATGAGATAGACTACGGAGACTGTGGCGGAGATCACCGCCAAGTTCCGGGAGAGGGCGTTACTGGTGCCCCAGTATGCGGGAGATGAGGATATGAGGAGGACCCGCTACCATGACATGCTACGAGCTGACATTCGGGAGCATGTTAGTTTTTCAGCTTGCCCTACCCTGGATTCCATGATTGCCAGGGCAATGGAGAGGGAGATTGATCTGGAGCATATCCGGAAGAGGAAGGTAGATGAGGGACAGACGACTGGGGCTTCGGGGAAGAAGCCCAAGGGATCAGATGGTAGGCCGAAAGGCTAGTCAGGACAGGGCCGCTGCAGGAAATGCGGCAGGCCGCACGAGGGGGCGTGTAGGTTGGGATCGTCGAGCTGCTACAAGTGCGGCAAGACGGGGCACTTCAGTAGGGATTGTACCGCCCCTGCACCCACTATTCAGACATCCGAGTTGTTGTGTTTTCACTGCAACCAGAGGGGCCATAAGAAGGCCAATTGCTCCCAGTTGACAGCAGCAGCAGCGCCAGTGAAGGTGCCAGCTCCAGCGACCCTGCGGATTACTGATGGCCGGCAGGGCAAGGCAGAGGCTCCAGTGGTAAGGAGCCGGGCCTTCCAGTTGACTACCGAGGAGGCACGCGCCGCACCCGATGTGGTGACGGGTATGATTCTTCCCCTCTTATCTATTTATATGATGTTTATGATATTGATATATGCTCTGTATATACATGTTTAGGGTCGTTCCATGTGAACGGTATTCCAGTACAGGTGTTGTTTGATTCAGGTGCCACTCGATCTTTTGTTTCTCTTGTGCTCAGCAAGAGGTTTCCCGAGTCTTCGGGCATGTTGGATTGCCCGTTAGAGGTAGAGATTGCCGATGATCGATCGATGCGAGCATCAGCAATATTCCGTGATTGTGTGCTGAGATTATTCGAGGAGCGCTACCTGGTAGATTTGGTTCCCATACCTTTGCGGGGGAACAAGGTTATTATCGGCATGGATTGGCTAAGCCCCAATGGGGCGGTGATCGACTGCGCGCAGCAGTTGGTGCGGATCAGGACCCCAAGTAGGGGAGAACTGGTGATTCAGGGCGAGAGGCCACAACGAGGACCAACTTTATGTTCAGCAGCGAGGGCTAGGCGTTACCTTCAGCAGGGTTGCGCAGGATATGTCGCCTATGTCATGGATACCCGGGAGGCGGGTAAGGCGACGGTGAGTGACGTTCCGGTGGTGCGAGACTACGCAGATGTGTTCCCAGAGGAGCTTCCTGGGATACCCTCGGAGCGGCAGGTGGAGTTCAGGATCGACCTTGTCCCTGGTGCGGCTCCGATAGCCAGGGCACCGTATCGATTGGCTCCTCCCGAGATGCAGGAGTTGTCTACACAGCTGCAGGAGTAGCTAGGCAAGGGATTCATTAGACCGAGCAGTTCACCGTGGGGAGCCCCGGTTCTGTTCGTGAAAAAGAAGGACGGGTCGCATCGAATGTGTATAGATTATAGGGAGCTGAATAAGGTAACGGTGAAGAACCGTTGCCTACTCCCGAGGATTGATGACCTTTTTGACCAGCTACAGGGAGCATCTTGGTTCTCCAAGAGGAGGATGCGCAGAAGACTGCGTTTCGGACGCGTTATGGCCACTATGAGTTCGTGGTGATGCCTTTCGGGCTCACCAATGCTCCTGCCGCGTTCATGGACCTCATGAACCACGTGTGTAGACCGATGCTGGATCGGTCAGTGATAGTTTTCATCGATGATATCTTGGTTTACTCCAAGACGCAGGAGGATCATGAGGAGCATCTGCGAGAGGTGTTGGAGACTCTGCGGAGGGAGAGCTTGTACGCCAAGTTCTCCAAGTGCGAGTTCTAGTTGCGCGAGGTGCAGTTCCTTGGGCACCTTGTCAACCAGAACGGTATTCTGGTCGACCCGGCCAAGGTAGAGGCTGTGATGAGATGGGAGGTTCCGAAGTATCCATCCGAGATTCGGAGTTTCCTGGGATTAGCCGGCTATTATCGTAGATTCATCCAGGACTTCTCCAAGATAGTCGTACCTTCGATGCGGCTGACGAAGAAAGCCATAGTTTTCCGTTGGGGGCCTGAGCAGCAGGCGGCGTTCGAGACACTGAGACAGAGATTGTGCGAGGCGCCGATCTTAGCCCTGCCAGAGGGCGTAGAGGATTTTGTTGTGTACTGCGACGCGTCTATTTCGGGTTTGGGCGCGGTATTAATGCAGAGGGGGTATGTCATCGCCTACGCTTCGAGGCAGCTGAAGCCTCACGAGGCGAACTATCCGACGCATGATTTGGAGTTGGGGGCTGTGGTGTTCGCCCTCAAGATTTGGCGTCATTACCTATATGGGGTCCGCTGTACCATTTACACGGACCATAAGAGTTTAAGGTACCTCATGGATCAGCCGAATCTAAACATGAGGCAGCGTCGGTGGTTGGACGTGGTGAAGGATTATGATTGCGAGATCCTTTACCACCCGGGGAAGGCCAATGTGGTGGCAGACGCGCTTAGCCGCAAGGCAGCGCCGATCAGGGATATCTGCATGAGGATGACCGTGGTGACTCCATTGTTGGAGCAAATTCGAGAGGCCCAGCAGGAGGCCATGAAGGAGGAGCATCAGAAGAGTGAGCGGATTGTAGGCCAGGTTTCCTCCTTTGATTATGATAGCCGAGGGCTGTTGACTCTCCACCGCAGGGTGTGGGTACCGTACCACGGGGGTGTGCGCCAGGTTCTGTTGGAGGAGGCGCACAAATCTCGATTCTACATTCATCTCGGGGCGACGAAGATGTATAGGGATCTTCGTCTAGACTATTGGTGGCCCTGCATGAAGCGGGATGTAGCATGGTATGTGGAGCGGTGCTTAACCTGCAGGAAGGTCAAGGCCGAGCACCAGAGGCCACACGGAAAGATGCAGTCGTTGGATATTCCCCTGTGGAAGTGGGAAGATATCACTATGGATTTCATCACCAAACTTCCCAGGACTGCGCGGGGAGTGGATTCCATATGGGTCATCGTGGATCAGTTGACCAAGAGTGCCCATTTTATACCGATCCAGGAGAGTATCTCGGCCGAGAAGTTGGCCCACATCTACATCCGGGTAGTGGTGGCACGGCACGGAGTGCCAGTCTCCGTGATTTCAGACAGAGATGTGCGGTTTACTTCCAGGTTCTGGAAGAAATTCCATGATTAGTTGGGTACTCGTCTGCACTTTGGCACTGCTTTTCACCCGCAGACGGATGGGCAGAGCGAGCGGACCATCCAGACACTTGAGGATATGCTGCGGGCATGCGTAATGTACTTCGGTGGTAGTTGGGATACTTACCTCCCATTGGCTGAGTTCTCGTATAACAACAGCTATCACGTGAGTATCGATCGTCCTCCCTTCGAGATGTTGTACGGGAGGAAGTGCAGGACCCCGATATGCTGGGGTGAGGTTTGCCAGAGGGTCATGGGGAGTACCGAAGTGGTGCTCAAGATGACGGAGAGGATTCAGCAGGTCCGGAGCAGGCTTCAGACTGCTCAGAGTCGGCAGAAAAGTTATGCCGACAAGCGCCGATCAGACCTGGAGTTCCAGGTCGGGGATATGGTTCTCCTGAAGGTGTTGCCATGGAAATGTGTCATCCGATTCAGGAAACGGGGCAAGTTAGGCCCCAGGTACATTGGACCGTTCAGGGTTTTGGCCCGGGTGGGCAAGGTGGCGTACAGGTTGGATCTGCCAACCGAACTCAGCCAGATCCACAGCACTTTCCACGTCTCCCAGCTGCGGAAGTGCCTGGTGAACGACTCAGCAGTGGTACCCTTAGAGGATATTCAGGTTGATGACAGCCTGAATTACATCGAGCGACCTGTAGCAATCCTCGACCGGAAGACGAAGGATTTGAGGAACAAGAGGGTCGAGCTGGTGAAGGTGCAATGGCAGCACCGGAAGGGCTCGGAATGGACTTGGGAGCCGGTGGATGAGATGATGGAGCATTACCCAGGACTTTTCCAGGAACGAGCAGCAGACTTCGAGGACGAAGTCTAAAATAAGTGGGGGAGATTTTGTTGGATAAGGTGTCTAAGTCCATAACTATTTCTGGTATGTACTTGACCCGACCCGGCATGGTCCATTTGGGTTGCATGGCACCATGCAATTGAATAAACTAAAATGAGAGAAATAACACTTATGGTTTATTAATATATTATAAGTTCTAATATATTAATAATATTATTTAATTAGTTTGATCAAGAATTAATTTAGAATTAATTAAGTGATCAAAAGATAACTAATTAAATATATGGGTAGATTATGTAAATCTTCCATATCTTATATAGTGGGCTAAGAGGCTCCATGGATTATCAAGTTGGGTTCCACCCATAGGATGCTCCATGCATGCTCCATGGGAGTTACAAACCCATGGGTCATGGAAATGAAGAGTCATGACACATTAGGGTTTACATGGTGTAACCCTAGATGTGTCAACACTATATAAGAAACCCATTCTCCACCAAAATTGGCTACACATAAGAAACAAGAGGGCTAGAGCCGATTTTGCAAGTGTAAGATTCTCTCAAAGTTTACTCCTTTGCATTTGGTGTTGTGTGAAGCATTTGAGGCATCACACTTGGGGTGCTAGGCTCACAAGGTTTCAAGGATCATAATCAACAACAAGGTAAGTTATTCTATCTTTCATTCAAGTTAAAAATGTTCCCCATGTATGCTAGATAGGAATATAACCTTGGAATTCAACTTTGCATGATTATTAGACAAACATAGATCCAAGGTTATTAGGGTTGCATGTACACTTAGGAAGTGTTAGAATGCTCAAAACCCATCAGTGGTATCAGAGCCTAGGTTTGTTTGTTGTTTTTTTTTTGTGTGCAAACAGCTTGAAAAAAATCGTTTTTCTGTTTTCTGCTCGTATGAAAGTTTGCACATTTGTTGCTGGAAATGGACTAGAAACATTACCCTAAACTGTTTTGATGTTTTAAAGCTTGTTTTAGATGGTGTAATGTTTATGCTAATCCATTTACAATGGCAATTATTAAAATTACAAGTTTTTTTAAGTGTAATTTTTTGATTCTTGAAAGTGTTCATATTCATGTTCTTGAACTTATGAAGATTAGATGATCATAGGAATTGTTTGTAACCTTCATGGTAGTTTAATTCATGATCATAATGTGTTTTAATGGAGTCCATAACTTGTCCTCAAGTTATGGAAAACCAAAAGTCTCACTTTTATTAAAGCCATTAAAAGAACACAAGAGTTATAAAAATGAAGAGTCTTCATTTTTATTACTCAATTAATTCATAAGTTATAAGAAATGAAAAGTTTTGGAAGTTTACAAAACTTGCCCTCAAGTTTTGGAACATGTAAAGTCTTGATTAAAACTTTAGTTCCAACCCTTAGAATTTTAAAAGTTAAAATTCAACCCTTATACTTTATAATATTATAAGTTACTAATATATATATGTATAACAACAAGTCGTCTTACCGCTAGTACGCCTCATTCACGAAGCCGGTCTATAAGGGGGGTATAAGGTTGTTGCCTATAAAATGGCAGCTTAATGGGTGTCCACTCTCACCCACCGCTTCCTTGATCGGTGGAGGGTCGTTAGCCGAACGGGTAAGACAAGGACTTATAAATTCTCACTAAAAGTATGATGAATATTATAAAGTAACTAAATGCTTTTATTAAATTCCCAATCTTAGTTACTTTAGGAAAATGTGAATAAGGTGCTAATCCATGAAATTACACTTTACACTTTGTTTAAGTCGTTGGTGGAGCGTGTGTGGTTAACCGGCACACTAACTTGGACTTAACAAGGTAGGTAAAGGGTGACTTAAGGTTTACCATAGCATCGGTGGAGCGTGTGTGGTTTACCGGCACATCGATTGAGTGATAAACCTTGAGGGTACCAAGTGATTTGCATGGTTACTTCACACCTCGTTTTGTGATCATCGGTATCCCAGTCACAAAACTTGGAGGGCACACTCGAGATTGAAACATGCCTTTGAAAAGTTCATTGAATCTCAAAAGAATCTAGGAATTTCTAAGAACCAATTAAAAATCTAATATTTATATTTCGTTTTTCATGGTGGAAATTGGTGAATCGTCATTCACCTACCTTTCAAATATGTTATAGCTTGGATTACGGCATACCTCTTCTAAGTTATAATATATTGTGATTGGATCCTAGCCTTAATATTACATTTGGGTGTTTTATTAAGGACTCTCTTAATATCTAAACTAATCTTGTTCTCTTCTTTCATATGTCTTCAAACAATGCTGCTTCTGGCTCTAATCCTAATGACTCCTTTACCCTTATGAACTTGTGTGGGAAAGTCACTTTTGATGGATCCAACTTCAATGAATGGATCAGAAACATCAGGATGATTACCCGCTACGAGGACAAAGAATATGTCCTTGACAAGGAGCTTAAGGAGATTGATGAGACCACTGCAACTCCCCAGGAGATCGCTGACTTCCGGGCACATGAAAGGGATGCTACAAAAGTGGCATGCATCATGTTGGCCACCATGACAGCGGAACTCCAAAAGTCCTATGAGGACTTCTACCCTTTTGAAATGCACCAAGATCTGATGGAAAGATACCATCAAAGTGCACGACAAGAGAGGTATGAAATCATATGCTCTATCATAACAACCATGATGAAGGACGGGGAATCCGTCACGAGCCACATGCAGAAAATGCAAAGGTATGTGGATCGGTTGCTGAAGCTTAATGTGAACTTCCCTGAGGAGCTTGCAATAGATATCATTTTGCACTCCTTACCATCGTCCTATGATCAATTCCTCATGACATATCACATGAATAAGGAAGAGGTCACACTCAGCAAACTTCAGGGACTCCTCAAGACCGCAGAAACAGGTCTTAAGGGTAAGTCGGTTGTTAACACTCCTACTCCAAACTCCGCCCCAGTTTTGGCAATCGGGAAAGGTAGAGGGAAGAAGAGGAAGAGCTCTTCGAAGGGTACCAAGGCTAGGACCCTTGATGGCTCTTCTTCAAGTGGAACCAAGAAAGGTTTTGTCACTCCTTCTTCTGACCCTAAAGAGGCTGAATGCTTCTATTGCCATGAAAAGTCACATTGGAAGCGGAACTGCCCAATGTACCAGCAAGATGTGAAGGATGGGAAAGTTAAACCCAACCATGCAGGTATTTACACTATCTTATCTAATAACTCACCCCATTCTAACTCTTGGGTCCTTGATACCGGTTGTGGTATTCATATCTGTTCTGATTTGCAGGGACTAAGAAGAAGTGAGAATGTGGAGCATGGAAGAATAAACTTAATCATGGGGAATAGGAAAGCTTTACCTGTCACCAAGATTGGAGTTTATACTTTATTGATAAGTAGTGGGTTTAGTTTAGATTTGAATAAGTGTTGTTATTCGCCAGAAATGGCAAGAAACATTATTTCCTTTCATGCATTGTATAAACAAGGTTTCACCTTTTCATTTGATAATGAAGTTGGTTCGATTAATGCTTTCTTTAATAATGTTCTTTATTTTAAAGCATTACCTTGTGATGGCGTGTATGGAACTGTATCTGTGGTTGATAACTTAGGAAATAAATTATTGTGTATTGATTCTGTTAATAATAATAACTTGGATAAAGCATCATTATGGCATTGTCCTCTTGGACATATAAGCAAGAAACGCATAGGCCAACTCCAAAAGGATGGAGTATTGGAGTCATTTGACCTAAAGTCAGATGATAGTTGCGAATCATGCTTACTTGGAAAAATGACAAAGTCACCCTTCACAGGTTCTTGTGAGAGGGGTGAAGGTTTGTTGGATCTTATACACACAGATGTGTGTGGGCCCTTCAAACATGCCACAAGGGATGCTAATCGTTATTATTTGACTTTTACTGATGATTACAGTAGATATGGATATGTCTACTTAATCAAGCATAAGTCAGAGACTTTTGAGAGGTTTAAATAGTTTAAACAGGAAGTCGAGAATCAATTGGGCAGGAACATTAAGATGCTTCGATCCGATCGAGGTGGTGAGTATCTTAGTTCAGAGTTCCTCGACTATCTTAGGGAATGTGGGATTGTCTCACAATTGACACCTCCCAGGACACCGCAGTTGAATGGTGTAGCTAAGAGGCGTAATCGAACCTTGTTGGATATGGTTCGTTCCATGATGAGTCGAGCTTTGCTACCAATCTCATTTTGGGGGTATGCCTTAGAGACTACCGCCCATATCCTTAATCTAGTTCCCACAAAGAAAGTTGTCAAAACTCCTCATGAGATGTGGACTGGTAAAGTACCCAAACTAGACCACATTAAGATTTGGGGTTGCGAGGCTTTCGTGAGACAAGAGACTCATGATAAGCTCAAACCTCGAAGTGAGAGGTGTATTTTCATCGGCTACCCACAGAAATCCTTTGGTTACCTCTTCTACAGACCTAGTGAGAATGTGGTCTTTGTAGCTAGGAGGGCTTTCTTTCGAGAGAGAGAGAGTTCATAAGCCAAGGAGACAGTGGGAGGCAAGTTGACCTTGAAGAAATTCAAGAGTCAAGTGGTGAAGGAACTTCAAACCCTAGCACTCAACTTGAGGAGGAAACTCCTGTTGAGCCAATTGACAAGTCTGTACCTCTGAGGCGTTCCACAAGGGTTAGGAATGCACCTGAGCATTACTATGGATTCCATATTACTGCAGAAGGTGATACACTTATCAGTGATGAGACACCGATAGGTCTGGATGAACCTAACAGTTACGCGGAAGTCATGGCAGGCCCTGAGTCAGCCAAGTGGAAAGAGGCAATGGACAGCGAGATACAGTCAATGTATGACAATCAAGTTTGGAACTTGGTTGAGAATGTACCAGGTCGTAAGACTATAGGGTGCAAATGGATCTTCAAGAAGAAGACCGACATAGATGGTAATGTACACACTTATAAGGCACGACTGGTTGCAAAGGGTTTCTCACAAACTCCGGGAGTTGATTATGATGAGACCTTTTCTCTAGTGGCCAAGATTAAGTCTATTAGGGTTCTGTTAGCCATAGCTGCATTTCATGACTATGAAATATGGCAAATGGATGTCAAAACCGCTTTCCTTAATGGAAAGTTGGCTGAGGATGTTTACATGAGTCAGCCAGAGGGTTTTGTCAATATAGAGTACCCTAATAAAGTGTGTAAGCTTGGGAAATCCATTTATGGGTTAAAGCAAGCACCTCGCAGATGGAATCTTTGCTTTGATGAGAAAGTCAAAGAATTTGGCTTTTCTAGGAGTGAAGATGAATCTAGTGTATATGTCAAGGCTAGTGGGAGTATAGTTAGCTTTTTGGTATTGTATATGGATGACATACTACTCATAGGAAATGACATCCCAATTCTGCAGGAAGTTAAGTCCTGGCTTGGGAAGTGTTTCTCTATGAAGGACCTAGGAGAAGCTGCCTATATTCTAGGGATAAGGATCTTGAGAGACCGGAGTAAAAGACTAATTGGACTTAGTCAGAGTACTTACTTGGATAAGGTGTTGAAGAGATTCGACAAGCAGGACTCCAAGAAAGGAGAGTTACCCATCCAGAGTAATGCCAGATTGAGTAAGACACAAAGCCCTAGTATTGAGGCTGAGATAGCAGAAATGAGTCGAATACCTTATGCTTTGGCTGTAGGATCGATCATGTATGCTATGACGTGTACTCGACCTGATGTAGCCTTTGCTTTGAGCATGGTTAGCAAGTATCAGGGGAACCCTGGCAAGGCACACTGGACTGCGGTAAAGAATATCCTCAAGTACCTACGGAGGACTAAGGACTGGGTCCTTACCCTCGGTGGGAGTGAAGACTTGAGAGTTGTAGGGTATAGTGATGCTAGCTTTCAGACTGATAGGGATAATTTCCGCTCTCAGTCAGGCTGGGTCTTTACCTTAAATGGAGGAGCAATTTCTTGGAAGAGTTCCAAGCAAGAGACAGTGGCTGATTCAACTTGCGAATCAGAGTATATAGCAGCTAGCGAGGCAGCAAAGGAGGCGATATGGCTGAAGAACTTCATTGGAGACCTTGGAGTTGTACCAGCTATTAAAGAGCCAATGGAAATTTTCTGTGATAGTGAAAGTGCAGTTGCCTTAGCCAAGGAACCAAGGGATCACGGGAGATCTAGACACATCGACAGAAAATACCATTTCATCAGACATCGAATAGAAGAAGGACTCCTCGTGGCAAAGAGGGTATCATCGGATGAGAATCCAGCAGATCCCCTCACGAAAGGACTGACTCGGGTTAAGCATCTCCAGCATGCTCGGAGCATAGGGCTGAAGGATGATATTAGATTTAGTAGTTAGATAACCTTGAAATTTGTAAAGTGTAATTGACATTAGATGATGAATAAAAGGTGTTTTATTTATGAGTAAAGTGTTGCTATCTCTTGTCGATCGTTTACTATATTTCTTTTGCATGTTTTGACTTCCAGAATAATTATGTTTGGTATATCATATTATTCGAACCTCCACAGTCGGTCATATGTCGGAAGTAGGTATGAATCAAGACTGTCATGATTGGTTGCAGAGGTCTAAGTTGTTGGACATGGCTACAACACTCATGAGTGCTCATAAGTTCTGAGCATTGGACTCAATCCACGCTCACTGGAATCACTTCATGGAATTTATCTCGAGTGATCGTGAGACGGTAATATCATATAAGTCTTCAAACCTAGATATATGATTTGTTACTTATGAGTTGGTTATGCATTGATTGTACGAAAACGCATTGGTAACTCGATGTTATAAAACGTGCTCTTGTGTATAATTCAATGAGTAGTAGAACAAACATATGAGTCGAAGTTTATATGTTCCTTCTTGGATTAGAAGCTGATATCTGGGCCCCTCGATGATTTTGTTTTGACCTATGTACCGGGCCCGGTCAGAACTAAGTTGATGTGTTCAATTGAGTTCTATGTCAAACAAATCGGAAATCGGGAAACAAACTGCTGGACACAAAGTAAGACACTGTTCCATGTATTTGTCCGGCTGATATCTAGAACAGAGGATTATATGATCACTTATCTTAAATGGCGTATCATCATCTTCTCAGTTCCGAGAGACCTTGAAAGAGCTATGATTGCCGATCGGTTCCTGAAGTATTGCAGTTATAGTTATTAGACTTATCCAAGTGGGAGACTGTTGGATAAGGTGTCTAAGTCCATAACTATTTCTGGTATGTACTTGACCCGACCCGGCATGGTCCATTTGGGTTGCATGGCACCATGCAATTGAATAAACTAAAATGAGAGAAATAACACTTATGGTTTATTAATATATTATAAGTTCTAATATATTAATAATATTATTTAATTAGTTTGATCAAGAATTAATTTAGAATTAATTAAGTGATCAAAAGATAACTAATTAAATATATGGGTAGATTATGTAAATCTTCCATATCTTATATAGTGGGCTAAGAGGCTCCATGGATTATCAAGTTGGGTTCCACCCATAGGATGCTCCATGGATGCTCCATGGGAGTTACAAACCCATGGGTCATGGAAATGAAGAGTCATGACACATTAGGGTTTACATGGTGTAACCCTAGATGTGTCAACACTATATAAGAAACCCATTCTACACCAAAATTGGCTACACATAAGAAACAAGAGGGCTAGAGCCGATTTTGCAAGTGTAAGATTCTCTCAAAGTTTACTCCTTTGCATTTGGTGTTGTGTGAAGCATTTGAGGCATCACACTTGGGGTGCTAGGCTCACAAGGTTTCAAGGATCATAATCAACAACAAGGTAAGTTATTCTATCTTTCATTCAAGTTAAAAATGTTCCCCATGTATGCTAGATAGGAATATAACCTTGGAATTCAACTTTGCATGATTATTAGACAAACATAGATCCAAGGTTATTAGGGTTGCATGTACACTTAGGAAGTGTTAGAATGCTCAAAACCCATCAGATTTGTAGCACCCGATTCCTGGTACGCATTAAATTCAAGCATTTTTATGTTTTTCCCTGGGACTCGACGAGTCGGAGGACCCACTCGTTGAGTAGAGTCAAGACCCGCAGACATCTTAAGTGACCTACTCGACGAGTCGGAAGACGGACTCGGCGAGTAGGCGCTGTGCGAGTAAAACCCTAAATCTGAGGGTTTCCACCCTATATAAACACCTTAACTCAGCCTCCCTTGTCCCTAACACTCCCTTAGAGCTGGATATCGAAACCCTAGCTGTTTGTGTGTGTTAAGGCCATTTTGGTGTTCTTGGTTGGTTTGTGAAGCTTGGAAGGAAAGGGGAAGCTGGGATTTCGAGTTGGGACTTGTAGATCCAGAGATCTTACTTCATCTTCAGCTCAAGCAAGGTAAATGCCCCCTGTTTTGGTCTTCCTTTTTGGTTGTTCATCTTTAGGGCCTAGAGTCATGGTGCATTTAGGGCTTCTTAAGCCATTTTCGGAATTGTAAGGTGATTCATGGGGTTCTACTTCCAGATCTGAGTCATTGGAGGGGTTTCATGGCATAAAGGTGCCAACTTTATGGCCATGAGAGCCCCATGCACATTGTAGAGCACCTTCAATGGACTTTTGAGCTAAAAACCCCATGCATGTGCATCAAGTTTGGAACTTTACGTATAAAATGGACATTAGGAGGTCAGATCTATGGTTTTGGTGTGTTAAATCCCATGTAGATCGACTGTATAGAAATGGTCAAGGTTGGACTCGGCGAGTCGTTCTTGGGACTCGGCGAGTCGGTGCGCTTTCAGCCATCTTAAACCCTTCTGCGATGGTCAGTTGTTAGAAGAGGGAGTCCCATTGCTGTTTAGACGTGTTGGGAGACCTCGAGTTCATAGGACTAGACGAGTGCTAGAACAGACTTGGCGAGTCCAAGGCAATTTCCCAAATCTTGAAGATGAACTCGACGAGTTGTTCATACAACTCGGCGAGTCGAAGACAGGACTGGTTCATAGGATGAGGATGAACTCGACGAGTTGTTCATACAACTCGGCGAGTCGGTTGAAGGTTCATTCGATGTTCGCATAAAAGGGGAACTCGTCGAGTCATTTCTAAACTCGACGAGTAGAGTCGTGGATGAGGACAATTAAAAGGATAGGGACTCGACGAGTTAGCGGACCAACTCGGCGAGTCAGGTCAACTGGAAGTTGACTTTGACTTTGACTTTGAC
Source organism: Lactuca virosa (assembly GCF_052849685.1). Taxonomy (NCBI): domain Eukaryota; kingdom Viridiplantae; phylum Streptophyta; class Magnoliopsida; order Asterales; family Asteraceae; genus Lactuca; species Lactuca virosa. The sequence continues at coordinate 265,445,717 of NC_136427.1, forward strand.
TTTGACTTGGTCTTGGTTAGGGGTAAAATAGTCATTTTACCCTAAGAGTAGATATCAGATTCTGACTGAGTGTTTTGTGGGGATTATAGTCAGAGGATTTTCGGAGCAGCAGCAGACAGAGACTTCCCGCACAGATTATCAGCAGCTACTCGTTTGAGGTGAGTTACCTTCCGGTAGCGGTGGGTCTACGGCCACAATTCCGGCCCACCAGTAGGAGTTGTATGTTAAATGATTGTCTTTGTGATATCATCTAGGTTTGCTACTACCTGATATGTTATATGTTAGCATGATATGTTATATGTGATAGTAGTAGAGTTCGGTTGCTAGGACCGAAGGGTAGGTCAGACACCTCAGATACATCTGACAGTATGTGATGATATGTTTATATGCTGGCATGATATGTTATATGTGATAGTAGCAGTAGGGGGTGGAATAGTCCCCGAGGGTCGGTTGTTAGGACCGACGGGTAGGTCAGCACCCCAGAATGGCTTGACATGGGTAGGTCGGCACCCCAGAATGGCCGTACGGGTAGGTCAGCACCCCAGAATTGCCCGACAGTATGTATGCTATGTGAACATATGGTATGTGGTACGCTGGGGGAACTCACTAAGCTTCGTGCTTACAGTTTACAGTTTTGGTTTCAGGTACCTCTTCAGCGAAGGGGAAGGAGCTGGCGCGGTAGCAGCACATCATACACACACGCATTGATTTTCCGCACTTGAGATATTCTGGGATTGTACTCTGACATGTTGCTATTATATGTTTTGGGTTTTCATACATGATACATTGATTCACAAAATGATATCTTGTTACGTAGTTTTCTTATGAATGTTTTTATAATCAGTTAATTAAAATGAAAATTTTGGACTCGAAATTTGGGATGTTACACATGTCATAAAGTATCAAAAAACAACTAGTGATTAAGTAACAAAGCAAATGACAAAAGGACTTGGTGTGTTTAAATCATAAAACTAAACTTCAGGAATAAAGTGGTCATCATCATCTTCATCTTCAACCACCGTTGTCTCATGGAAACCAATATCATCTTCCTCCTCCTCATCCTCTTCATCTAAGTCAACAAGTTGGCTTTTAGCTTTGTCTTTAACATTAGGCACTTTGTTTAGGTTCATCGGTCCTACAAATAAATAAAGCTTGAATTTATTAAACTTGATACTTATTAATATTATAATATGTAATCATCCCTTTGTATAATTTACCTCTCTTCCTTTTATTAGTACTCGTTCCTTCATCCTCTTTAAAACATTCATGAACATCCATCCATGAGATATCTTCGGGGAGACATACATCCTCCTTTTCAGTAATCCATTCATCATCCGACTCCATGTCCGACAAACATATTGGATCATATGTCTCCCCTCTTTCTTTTCTCTTTTGAAGTCGTGTATCAAGGTTGATGTTATATTTCACAAACACCAATGCATTCAACCTTTGTTGCTCCAAACGGTTCCTCTTCTTGGAGTGTATATGGTCAAAAGTGCTCCAGTTTCTCTCACATCCGATGGCACTACATGTGAGGCTCAAGACACGAATAGCAAGATGTTGAAGTTCTGGGTACTCATCTCCATAACTTGACCACAATTTAGCTACAATTTAATAGAACAAATGAGTAATAAATAATAATGTAATTATTATATATTTTACTAGGTTATATTTTTCCTAAAAGTTACCAGGTTGCATTTTCTTCCTCATTAACACGGCTGCGGATATCCCAAACATCCCGATGCTCTCATTGAACTTTACAAGTTGTTCATGAATTCTCACCATTGTTGGCCTATCATACATCCTTTCAATGACATCATACAATCCACATTTGACTTCTTTATCAGCATTAAAGTTCTCCTCGAAATGAAGACTAGTTTATAAAATAAAAGAAAGTATGTGTTTAGTCATATATAATAAATGTTAGTGAAATAATAAAAATATATACCTAGGATTAAGAAAATATCCCGCGGCATGAAGTGGCCTATGAAGTTGCATATTCCACCTAAGATCAATCTTGTCCCAAATAGGTTTATATCTTGACTCGACACCATGGAAGTTCACTTTTATTTGTTCTTTTGCCCGATCCATAGCTTCATATATATATCCCATTGTCGGTTTCACATAACCATCCATAAGTCTCAATACCTTAAAAATAGGAACTACACAACTCAAAAAAAAAATTTATAGCCTTCCAAAATTTGACATCAACCAAAATAATTCTTTCAACTAACTTCCCTTCATCTTTAGAAGCAAAGGTGGATTCGGCCTGTTCATTAGAAGCAAACAGCTGTCGAACTGGATGTTTTAACTCTTGAAATCTTTTCAATGTAAGAAAAGAAGTAGCAAATCGTATTACCCCGGCCCGTGTTAATTCTTGACCACTGGTGAACCTTCTAAACATGGATAACAAAACACAATGTCTATAAATATAAACGGTTACTTTTCGTGCTTTATCCAAGGTGTCTTTGAATGTTTTTCCACCTCCTATGTCTTGCAACATCAAGTCAATCAAATGGGCAAAACACGGTGACCAATATAAACGAGGTCTCTCTTGCTCCAACTTTGAACCGGCTAACACATAAGCCGAAGCACTATCGGTGACGACTTGGACCACATTCTCCTCCCCAATTTCTTCAACAATTGAATTAAGCATTTCAAATAACTTATTTGCATCTTTAGCAAACGAAGATGTGTCAATTGATTTCACAAATACCGTGCCACTTGGACTATTCACAAGAAAATTTGTGATAGACCTTTGTGTTTCCATCCGTCCAACCGTCGGACATAAGAGTGCACCCCGTTTTCTTCCACTCTTCCTTGTACTTATTCAACCCTTTTCAACACATTCTACCTCTTTCTTTAGGTATGTTACTCTCGCCTCATGATATGAAGGAAGTTTCAATCCTTTCCCATACTCCCCTACAAGTCTCAAAGCTTCTTTTCACAATGGAGACTTCACCAAGTTAAATGGCAACGCTTCACCGTATATAAGTCGACATAAAGCTCGAGTTACGGGCTCTCTATCCTTCAATGCTTGATTCATTGTTTTTTGTTTTCCTTTATTGAAAACAGATTTCACAGCCCCGTTCCCGTCACTCTCAACTTCAAAACATTCATCATCCATTGCCTTAGACTTGTTTTCCTCAAAATCCTTCAATAATTTTTTGAAAAGTTCTTTTGTAACTTCATCAACCACCGTGCAAACAGAAGCATCTATTTTTGTTCCAGCAAGATGATTCTTCATTCTAAATACTCCTCCAGAAAAAAAATTATTGCAATAATTGCATTGCAATCTAACTCTATTTTTTGGGTCTACTTTAGTACAATGTCCCCAAGTGATATCTGGTTTTGCCTTTCCTTTTGGCATAATTAAACTCTACAAACCAAAGAACCTGATCAAAGATAATCACATTACTAAAAAGAACCTGATCAAAAATAAAAAATTGCACACAGGGAAGAAAGAAAACGAGAACACATATAATATTTGAACATATAAAGAAGATAGATAACAACAGGGAAGACATAAAACGAGAACAGGCTAAGAAAAAGTTTATGGGAAAGAGTTAGCTTCCTGAACTAACTCACATAAGTTTAAAAAACAATATATTCCGAAAATACCCCTAGGGACTCTTTTTGTCCTAGAAAATTCGAATCTTTGAGATAAAAAAAACTGATTCAACAAATTTATTCACATTCAATATCATAATCTTATACAAAAAAAAAAGTGAAAAAGAAGAAAAAACCTTACCTGTTAACTGATGAAGGATTATGAAGTGATTAAGCAGTGAAGGAGAATTGCAGGAAAAGTTAAGAAGAAGAATCCTAAGAAAAGTCAAGAAGAAGTATCACAGGTAAAGAAAAAGAACTAAAGAAGACTTAGGAAATGAAGAAGTCTAGGAAAAAAGAAAGAAGAGACAAGAAGTTCAGTTTCAGAAAAGATGGAGCAGACATGAAGTTCAGTTTAAGAAAAAAAGGACAATACCTTTTTACACTTTGAATTTTCTCTCCATAAAACCCATCATACAGCTGGATAATAGTTTTACCCACCGGATAATAACTTTAACCATTGGATAAATGAAAGTAAGCCTCATGTTTCATGACTCGTCCGATTTACGAGCCAACTCGACTCAGTCCGAGTCGGTACTTGAACCGGACATTTTTTACGAGTCAGACAAAAAACGAGTCACCTTACGAGTTGAACCATTTTGGGTATCAAATGGCTCGACTCGTACGAGTCAACTCGTGACCCGTACGAGTTTAACAACTATAGTTGTTGGTACATTCTCCTTTGATATATATGGGGGCCTATGACAACAACCCGACAACAGAATATGATTGAAAAAAAAGTAAAGAATGATTTTAGGAAAAAAAAAACATGTGGCCTTTTTGTTCAGCATCATCGATCCGACGATGGTTCTTAGGTGCATCGGCAAATCAACGGTGGCGGCTTATCAAGTTCTTATGGTGCACTGGCGATGGTGATGTATGATTAGGGATGGATCGATGGCGGAGTTTTTGTGTGATTTAAAAGATTGTGAAAATGAGATCGATGAAGGTTTTCCACGAGGCATGGTATGGTTGAGGGAGCCTTCGATTTTTGCTACATAATGGTGACGACGATGGTGTTACTCTGGTGAAGTGGTGATGAGAAATTTGTGTGAAACAAAGAACACGAACACGCACAGAGGATTATTGAGATGTAAGCAAGATTTAAGGAAACCGATCCATTATTTTTAGATTATAATTTTGGAAAATAAATCAATTATATATAAAAATATTAAATTACCCTTTCTTGGTTAAATAATGATTTATTTATTTTCTTCTAAATTTTGATTGGTGTCTTACGTCTAAACAATAGTTGTCCATCCATATTTGAACTTCTCTCCCTCTCTCTTTCTCTCTCTCTCTCTCTCTCTCTCTCTCTCTCTCTCTCTCTCTCTCTGTAACATCCCAATGATGAGGTATTTTCAATTTCATACATACCTAAGTATGAAAGAATGTTACATTTTGACCCTTGGGTTGAGGAAGGTAGCAAGAATCACCCATAGTGGCATTTTGGTAATTTTGGCAAGGAAGTTAGTACGTTGAGTGTATGTCGTGTATGCTAGGCGTACTGGGGTGGACCCTAGTACGCCGGACATACACCGTGTACGCATGACGTACATGGGAAAACTTCAAACCCTAATTTTTAGGGTTTTGTCCATATATAAGCATCATTATCTCTCCTTCCTAATTCTATATCCAGCCTCCAACCTTCATTTTTTCATTTGCATCCCTAAACCCTTGTGTGTGGTCCTTTGAGCTCAAAAGTGTGTTTCTATGGTGCCTTTGAATCTAGGTGAAGAAAGAAGCTTCATCTTGGAAGATCAAGACCTTCTAGATCCAGGAACACCTCACCTTCAAGATCCATTTTGAGGCATAAAGTTATGAACTTGATGATTCTATGCATAGATCTAACTTAGCCATGGAATTTTCCTTATGGTCCCATCATTTGGGTATTTTGGGTATAAGCTACCCCAATCCATTTAAGTTGTCCTTTTAGTTACTTTGAGGTGTCTAGAAGCATAAAAATGTAGTCTTGGTCATATCTTTCTTCCCATGCATGTGTTTTGAGGTATTAATGGGTTAGGTGGTTAAGGTTTTTGATGTTAAGACTTTATTGGCCATACAAGACCATAAAGTTGAAAACTTTATGGTAAAAAAGGTTATTTGAGACTTGGATATGGCTTTGGATGTGGAACTTTGGAGTATTAAGCTCTTAATGGGGAAAAGGTTGAGCAGGCGCGTACACTAGGCGTACCAAATGGTACGTTACACGTACACGGTCATAACCCCGTAATCTAGTCAACCATCGAGTACGCCCCGCATACAGAAGAGTACGCCCAGCATACTCGGCTGGGTCGACTCGGCTGAGTTGGCTCGACTGGGTGTTGACTTGACTTTTGACTGTTGACCAAGTGTATTTTGGGAAACGTTATTAATTTAGAAATGGGAAATGTTTGGACATTTAGGAAATTGGGCTGAGCCGGTTGTCGGAGCTAGGAGTTATTTAGACTACATTCAGACTGTGAGGTGAGGTCTCCTCACTGTACTTATGGTTCGAAGGCACCAAGGTCGTCCCATTGGATTGATATCCTGGTTTTACCGTATGTTGTTATGTTATAGTGATATGTTAGATCTGTATCTTGATATATATAATGTGCTATGTTGTAGTGATATGTTAGATTTGTATCCTAGTATATAGGATGTGTTATGTTGTAGTGATCTGTTAGATCTGTAGGACTACCTGTACATGCTAGCTATTGATTTTTATGGTATATGTTGATATGTGACGGTATACCGGGTTGAGGCGGTCCTGCTTTGTGCTGAAGGCCAAGATACCCAGGGCGGTCCGGATAGATTGAAGGCTTGCGAGGTGGACCAATCAGACCAAAGGCCCGGAGAGCGGTCTAGATAGGCTGAAGGCCCAATGAGGTGGTCCAGTCATGCTGAAGGATCTATATGCATGTTGTTGTTTGTTATGTTTATATGGTGGTACTTTAGGGGAACTCACTAAGCGTTGGCTTACACTTTTAGTTTTGTTTCAGGTACTTCGTAGGACCGTGGCAAGGTGAAGGCGTGATCATACACATCCTTGGTTTTATGTTGTTGATCTTGGGAGACTCTGATTTTAATTAATGTTTTGGAAACAATGGTTTTGTAAGCACTTCTTTTTAGTAAATGGGTTGTTTTGAAAAGTTTAAATTAGTTGTGATTTTTGAGATGTTACAAGTTGGTATCAGAGCCTTGGTTTGAGCGAATTGGAGGAACATTCGTGTGAATCCAGGCTCAAACTAAGGAACTACAAAAGATTTAAAATTGATTTTCAAAATTGTTTTCAAAAGTAACAAAGGAAGGATGTGATGTGTACGATCAGCCGGAGCCAGTAGGTATACCCACATTTACCACACAGTTATCTGCTATTATGTTTATGATAGAACAACATGCTAGTGATAGGCTAGGGATCTTCTAGAATTGCATGATAGAATCGCCTGATTATATGATGCCTGATAGCCTAGGGTTATTCTTGAATGAAATTGACATCATTACTGTAGTTTCTTAGTGTATGCATCAAAATTATACATAACTAAGATTTTATAGCCCGAGCATATTAGATTTGGCCTTATTTCCTGTTCCTTGTATGGTTGTGGGCTTAGGGTAGAATCAAGTATTCGACTGTCTATGGAATCTAGTATTATGTATGATTAGCATACACGAGTGTTGTAGGGTTGGTAGAAGTTTCATGGATGAGTAATGTGGGGTCAGCCGGTCAATTGAGGAATGTTTTTCCTTTCTCTAGGATGTGAGGATATGATGTATGTGTATTCTAGTGTGTGTTGTTAGGGTTGTTGTGATGATCTTTTGAGGCGAATACGGGTAGGTGCGGAAGGTAGTACGGGCCCGTACTACTGGAAGCATAGGACCCATATGTGTATCAAGGAAGTCACAACCCCTAGGGTTTGTTGTTGGAATTGCTCATATGGTATGATATGCGCCTCATCTGATATTTTCTGGTATATTTCCAGTATGGTGGTTATGAGGCGATTTGAGTCAAGATCCGGATCAAGAGCCGGAGCGGGTGGCCAGGATAATCCAGGATTGACTGAGGACCAGGTTAGGGAGATGATTCATGTTGAGGTTGTTTCTATCGTCTGGGGAAAGATACTGGAGTTGTTTGGGTATATAAAGATCACCATGATGGAGTTCTTTGATGATCGATACGCTGCACTTTCTGAGGTTGCTACTGCTGCAGCTACCGCGACCGTCGCTATTGCATGGATTGATGGGGGGAGAACCTTACCGTACCAGGAATTTAAAAACATGAAGCCCTCGGTGTTTGATGGAGTCCAGTATCCGATCATTTCTTTGAGGTGGTTGTCCGATGTGGAGGGATGTTTCTTTACTTGCTCCTGCCCAACTGACCAGATTCGATCATTTCAAGCGCGCTATGAACCTTCTTCGGTCTGGAATGAAGGATTGGTGGAGACTAGTTACGAGTTCATATACTCCTGAGCAGAGAGTTGCTATATCCTGGGAGCAGTTTTCCGATATGTTCCGCTCGAGATACGTCCCTTTGGGAGAGAGAGAGAGAGAGAGAGAGAGAGAGAGAGAGAGAGATTAGCCCAGGATTATATGGACTTGAGGCAGGGGACGGAGTCGGTGACTGAGATCATCAAGATGTTCGCTGAGAGAGCATTGTTCTGCCCTGAGTTTTCTGCTTTTGAGCAAGCTCAGATGACCCGATACTTGAGCATGCTCAAGACGGACATCCGCCAGTTTGTGTCTACTTAGAGTTATGGTTCACTAATTGAGTTACAGGAGGCCGCGAGGAGGTGGGAGATTGAGATGGAGCTCCAGACGAGGGAGCTGAGGCAGGCCCCTATGCTGTCGCAGCCTGCGGTAAAGCGGTTCAAGGCCGCTGATGTTAGATCTGGTAGTCAGAGGGGCCGCACTTGTGGAAAGTTCGGCAAGGTTCATGAGGGTTCTTGTCAATCTACTTCTGGATGCCACAAATGTGGCAATGAGGTTCAATTTGCGAGGGATTTTTGCCAGTCGGCCCCAGTACCGAGCACCAGGATTTGCAACCATTGTGATCAGGTTGGCCATGTGAAGGTCAACTGTCCATTGCTTTCCGCCAAGCCGAAGTAGGCCTCGGCGCCAGCCACTCTAAGTATTACCGATGAGTGCCAGGGTAGGGCGGAGCCCCCGAGAGATTGGGGTCGTGCTTTTCAGCTCACTGCCGAGGAGGCCAGGGAAGCGCCAGACGTCGTGACTGGTATGTTTATGTTTATTATTCTGTCAATTATATCAGGGTATGCTTATGTTTATGTATATGATAGGTACATTCTTATTGAATTCTTTTCCTGCACTTGTGTTATTTGACTCGGGTGCGAGTCGGTTCTTTATGTCTCGATCTTTTAGTAGGGATTTTGGTATGACCCTTAGCGAGCTGGAGTGTCCATTGCGGGTTTCTATTGCCAACGAACATGGGGTTTTTGCATCCAGAGTGTATCAGAGTTGCGTATTGGAGATCTTCGGGGTGCCTTATCCAATATATTTGATCCTTATCCCTATAGGGGATGTATGTGTGATAGTGGGGATGGATTGGCTGAGCAGTTTTGGTGTTATGATCGACTGTGAGGGTCAGCGAGTGATAGTTCAAACCCTAAGTGAGGGAGAAATCGTCATCTACTAAGAGGGTACCAGGTTTGGATCAAGATTTTGTTCAGCGGTCAGGGCTCGATAGTATATTCAGCATATGTGTATGGGTTATCTTGCCTATGTGGTTGATACTCTGGTGGAGGAGCAGGTCTCAGTTTCAGATGTTCCAGTTGTCAGAGAGTTTGCTGATGTATTTCCGGAGGAGTTACCCGGTGTGCCTCCCGAGAGGCAGGTTGAGTTCATGATTGACCTAGTGTCAGGTGTGGCTCTGATTGCCTAGGCGTTGTACTACTTGGCACCGCCCGAGATGCAGGAGTTATCCTCTCAACTTCAGGAGCTTTTAGGCAAGCAGTTTATCAGACCGAGCAGCTCGCCGTGGGGAGCGTCGATATTGTTTGTCAAGAAGAAAGATGGTTCACACTGGATGTGCAATGATTACTGGGAGTTGAACAAGTTGACGGTCAATAACCTTTACCCCTTTCACGGATTGACGACCTCTTTGATCAGTTGCAGGGTACATCTTGGTTCTCTAAGATCGACTTGATGTCGGGGTATCATCAGGTGAGGGTGAGAGATGAGGACATGGAGAAGACCACGTTTCGGACTCGTTATCGTCTTTACGAGTTCGTGGTGATGCCATTTGGGCTCACCAATGCGTCTGCAGTGCTTATGGATTTGATGAATCGGGTATGCAGGCCGATGCTCGATCTATAAGTTATTGTGTTCAGTGGTGATATATTGGTGTATTCCAAGACCAGAGAGCAACACAAGGAGCACCATCAAGAGATTTTGGGAGTATTGAGGCCGGAATGGTTGTATGCTAAGTTATCGAAGTGTGAGTTATGGTTACGAGAGGTCCAGTTCTTGGGGCATCTCGTTAACCAAAATGGGATCTTGGTCGATCTGGCCAAGATTGAGGCGGTCATGCACTGGGAGGTCCCGAAGTCTCCTTTGGAGATCAGGAGTTTATTGGGATTAGCAGGGTATTATCGGAGATTTATTCAGGATTTCTCCAAGATTGTAATACCCCTCACTCATATGAAGAGGAATGGTGTGGATTTCCATTGGGGACCTGAGCAGCAAGTTGCATTTGAGACACTGCGACGGAGGTTATGTGAGCCCCCGGTGTTGACCCTTCCAGAGGGTGTCGAGGATTCCGTGGTATTTTGTGATGCATCCATCACTATTTTGGGGCGGTCCTTATGCAAAGGGTATGAATGATTGCTTATGCTTCTCGGCAGCTAAAGCCGCATGAGGCATGATATCCTACTCATGACCTAGAGTTGGGGGCAGTGGTATTTTCCTGCAAGATTTGGAGACATTATCTATATCAGGTCCGTTGTACCGTTCACATGGACCACAAGAGTTTATGATATCTTATGGACCAACCAAAGCTGAACATGAGGCAACACAGGTGGCTTGACATGATCAAGTATTATGACTGGGAGATCCTTTACTATCCGAGTAAAGAGAATGTAGTTGCGGATGCTTTGAGCCGCAAGTCGGCGGGATCTTTAGCTGGAGAGATGTGTATGAGGATATCCATTGATTCTCCACTTTTAGATTTGATCAGAGGGGCACAGAAAGAAGGAGTTAAGAAGGAGAAATGGAAACATGAGAGGATCAGGAGAGAGATCGACAGGTTTGTCACTGATAATCGGGGATTGTTGACCCGGTGTGGATGGGTTTGGGTTTCGGTTTCTGGTGGAATCAGGCAGATGGTTTTGGAGGAGGCTCATAAGTCTCGCTTTTCGATACACCCAAGAGCCACCAAAAAGTATCTGGATTTGAGACTAAGTTACTGGTGTCCGTGTATGAAGAGGGAGATAGCCTGATATGTTGAGAGGTGCTTAACCTGTAGGATGGTCAAGACCGAGCATCATAGGCCACATGGAAAACTGCAACCTTTGGAGGTTCCCATGTGGAAGTGGGAACAAATCACCATGGATTATATCACCAATCTACTGAAGACTGCGAAGGGTTTTGATCTTATATGTGTCACACCCCGAAACCGGCGGCGGAATCGTTCCAGGGCGGAGGACGTCATACGTAGTATCACAACCTTTGAACATAGTAATCATAGTAAACACAACCATTACATTACATAAGAAAAGTTACATTCGTTTGAGAGTGGAGAAATACATAGTTTATATACATCAGTATATCAAAAGTAAAGACGAGACTTCTATACACTCCGTCTTCTCCAAAAGTAACGAGATACCTGTCTAACGAGAACCTAAGAATACAAGCAGTTTTAAAATATCAGCATAAAGCTGGTGAGTTCATAAGCATGTTTTGTAAGGAAAAACCGGTTATTTAATCTTGTGATGAATACTTCATTTCCTTTGATTAAGATTGTTGTTATATCAAAAACCATTGTTACTGAGTTATGAATATACATAAGCATGTTTTCCCAGAAAATCCCATATTTTCTAACATGTAAGCTGATTTCCATAGAATGAGAAAAACCTTGACTAATCATCAATAAGTTAAGAAAACCATAAGTTATGATCCTGGAAATTCCCTCCAGTACGAAGTAGGTAGTTTTAATACATAAAACTATAGAAGAAAGAAAGGAATCTGTGACCAAAGGTAGTTTATTTAATACGTATTGTGAGTCGTATAACCATACTAATTTGACCCGTGACCTCCTTGACGTTCTTCAGCCGTCGTTCGATTTCCAAAATTTGTCACCCCAGGCGTGCCCGCCTAACTGTAGCTAGCAGTTTAGGTCTGGGATTGTCAGTCCCGAATAGATCTATCCACAAATTTCACGTTCTCCCTCCAGGAGACTCTGGTTATACTTCCGGAGAGGATTTACTGGTACCCCGAAGGGTATAACGAAGACAAGTCTCACAAGCTAGTATTAACTAATTTACGAGATAATTGGCCATTATCGAGTTTCGAAATCGTTTGGAACATAGTAGAGTATAAATAATTAAATACAACATAATTATTTAGCATGGTACTCTAGATCAGATATGGATAAACTAAATCAGACATAGTTTATATCTTGGCTTTGTATGAAATCTGAATCCGTAAAACAAGTAATAAGATCCCAAATTATTCACATAATAATTTGAATGTTTCGATAGGTTTCTATGCTGTTTTGAAAACTATGTAATTATATTCAGAAAACGTCCCTTGTGCTCCGCATATTACAAAAGGGATATTGTATCTAGAGTTTATCAGAAAATCGTATAATTACATCAGTTTTAAAGTTACGAAAACCTTTATGATTTTCTTGTATTCCCCCCCTAAAAACATGAAAAACTCGGAAAAAGTGTAGGGGTATGAACTCACCAGACGAGAAATGTGCCGGATAGGATGCTAAGTGTCAATTTAGAGCTTGAACACGCGCGAGGATCCTATGTAACATGAGGAGATACATAAGTGTATCTAATTAGACATTGAACTACCAATTAAGTAAGATAATACACCCGAGGCGCGAATACACTTTATTTCAAGTGTTAGGAATGATTCGGGTTGCATCTAAGGAGTGTTGGGCCTTGATATGGAGTTTACTCTTCAAGTGTAAGCCCTTAGGGGTGTTTACGGTCCAAAGACCATATCCCCCATGAGTTTACGGCCGTAAACTCATGGTAATGGTGCATTTGGGTGTTTCAAGGTCTCATGCTTCACAAAGAAGGGTCCTAGGGTTGAATCAAAGGCTTAGGAAGTGTTTGGGGCTTGGAATGGACCCTTTATGGAGTTTACGATTTCTGAACCACTCCTTGGGGATTTTACGGTCGTAAACACATGGGTTTACGGCCGTAAACTCATGTGTTTCCATTTTTCATGTGTTTTGGTGGTTGTAGGTCATGCATGCAAGGTTCTAGACCCAAAGGTAAGCCATTCAAGGTGTTAAGGGCACTTAAACACCCTTTGGAGGTGTTTACGGTTTTGGGAGACCTTCCCAAACCGTAAACTCATGTTTGCACCATTCAATCCATGTTTTAGGGTTCTAAGATCATTCCAGCAAGTTTCTAGGTCATTAGTCAAGCATTGAAGAGGGTTTGGGGCATCAAAACCCCATTTTGGGGTGTTTACGGTTCATGAATGTTCATGGACCGTAAACTCATGTTTACCCCCAAAACGTTATGATCTTGGGGTTCTAAGTTCATGCATGCAAGTTTCTAAGCCATAGCTAAACACTAGAAGAGGTTTGGAAGGGTTTTGGGGCTTCAAAACCCCCTTTTGGGAGTTTACAGTTTTGGGAGGTGTTCCCAAACCGTAAACACAAGTTTTTGGGGTTTTTGAGAGTTTAACCCATAGATTTGCATGCATGTTAAGTTAAACAACAAGCTAGGAAGGATTACTTGCGATTTTGGAGCTTGAATGAGGTGATTCTTGATCAAAACCCGATTTTTAGAGAGAGAGTAGAGAGAGAAAGTTCCAAGGTGGGTGAAAAGGTTCAAATGGAGTCCACTCAACCCTTATATGGGGTTGAGTCCACGGTTAGGTGGGGACACACCCAATCCCGACATTAAACGGAGTTTAAGATTTTACCCGATTAAGTGACCGTAACCCGACTTAGTCGTAAACTAGAAATTTTTCCAAAGGATTATCGAGGGAATTATATGTGATTTTATTGATTTCCTACACGTAGGAAATTATGACAATAACCCTAGATGAATTATTTAACTTAAAAGTTAACGGACAATTTTAATAATAAAATAAATTTTATTAACGGAAAGGGTTACAGTGACGGAATAAATTTCGGGTTGTCACAATATGGGTCATCATGGATCGATTGACCAAGAGTGACCACTTTTTGGCCATCTGGTAGAGCTTCTCGGCCGAAGAATTGGCCGATGTGTATGTTCGGGAGATTGTTGCACGTCATGGGGTTCCAGTCTCCATTGTATCAGACCGCGATGTTAGGTTCACTTCCAGATTCTGGCAGAAGTTCCACGAGGAACTAGGTACGAGGATACATTTTAGCACTACTTATCATCCGCAGAACGAAGACCAGAGTGAGCGGACCATCCAACCACTTAAGGATATGTTGCGGGATTGTACTATAGATTTTGGTGGGAGTTGGGATTCCTACCTACCTCTTGCGGAGTTCTCCTACAACAACAACTATCATTGCAGCATTGGTGCCCCGCCTTTTGAGCTCCTGTATGGTCGGAGATGTCGTACCCTAGTTTTTGGGGGGAGGTTGGTCACGGAGTCATGGGAAGGAACGAGGTAGTCCTTCAGAACATGGAGCTTATTTAGTAGATCAGGTAGAGACTGCAGACAACTTAGGGTCGACAGAAGAGTTATGCCGACTGGCGCCGATTAGAGTTGGAGTTTCAAGTCGACGATATGGTACTACTAAAGGTCTCGCCCTGTAAGGGTGTGATGCGATTCAGGAAGAGGGGGAAATTGGGTTCCCGGTATATTGGACTGTTCCGTGTGATCACCAGGGTAGGCAGGGTGCCCTACCGGTTAGATTTTTCGAGTCAACTCAGCCAGATCCACAACACTTTCTATGTTTCACAGTTGCGGAAGTGCGTGTTGGACGATGAGGCAATGGTCCCCTTGGATGATATCCAGGTTGATGAACGCCTGAATTATATTGAGAGGCCGGTAGTGATAGTGGAAAGAAAGATGAAGATTCTGCACAACAAGGAGATACCTTTGGTAAAGGTTCAGTGGCAACACTGGAAAGGCTCCGAGTGGACCTGGGAGCCGGAGGCAGAGATGCAGGAGCATTACCCTCAGTTATTCACGACAACCGACTTCGAGTACGGAGTCGAGTTCAAGTGGGGGATAATTGTAACATCCCGATGATGAGGTATTTTCAATTTCAGCCCTAAGTATGAAAGAATTTTGCATTTTGACCCTTGCATTGAGGAAGGTTGAAAAATGTCCCATAGTGGCATTTTGGTCATTTTGGCAAGGAAGTAAGTGTTGGATTTAGTGTCTAAGCCCATAACTATAATTGGTATGTACTTGACCCGAGAGTAGCATGGTCCATTTAGGTTGCATGGCACTGGAACAATCTGAAGGATGGACTTTTGAGAAGAGGATATTTATGATTTATTAATATATTATAAGTTCTAATATATTAATATGAAATCATATTATTTAATTAGTATTGATCAAGAATTAGTTTGGAATTAATTTTGTGATCAAAAGAGACTAATTAAATAAATAGGGATTGATTGTGTAAATCATTCATTCTTGTATAGTGGGCTTATGATCCATAATCCATTATGTTGGGCTAAACCCATGGGGTGACCCATGGATACTCCATGGAGGTTAAAACCCATGGAGCATGAGTAATGTGGAAAGTCATGCACATTAGAGTTTGCATGGTGTAACCCTATCTGCGTCACACTATATAAAGGACCCCATAGCTACCAAAATCGACACTTAAGTGAAAGAAAAGAGGGCTAGCCGATTTTGAGTGCAACTATACTTCTCTCAAGTTATTCCATTTGTTGGTGGTGTTGTGTGAAGTAATTTGAGGCATCACACTTGGGGTGCTAGACTCTTAAAGGCTTAAGGAATCAAGCTACAAGAAAAGGTATGTCATTCTACTAGATTTTGTATTACATATACTTCATGGTATGCTAGTTAGGATGAAACCTTGGAAAAATGAAAGTTTGCATGTATAATAGAGAAAACATAGATCCACGATTTCTAGGGTTGCATGCACACCTTAGGAGTGTTATAATGCTCAAAATTCATCAGTAAGTACGATGAGCGTACGTTGTGTACACTAGGCGTACTGGGGTGAACCCTAGTACACTGGGCAGACCCTAGTACGATGGGCGTATACTGCGTACGCATGACGCACGTGGGAAAACTTCAAACCTTAATTTTTAGGGTTTTATCCATATATAAGCATCATTATCTCTCCTTCCTCATTCCATATCCATCCTCCAACCTTCATTTCGTCATTTGCAACCCTAAGCCCTTGTGTGCAGTCCTTTGAGCTCAAAAGTGTGTGTATTTGTGGTGCCTTTGAAGCTAGGTGAAGAAAGAAGCATAATTTTGGAAGATCAAGACCTTCTAGATCCAGGAACAGCTCACCTTCAAGATCCATTTTGAGGTATAAAGTTGTGAACTTGATGATTATATGCATAGATCTAAGTTAGCCATGGAATTTGTGTCCGTTTGGTCCCATCAATTGGGTATTTTGAGTATAACCTACCCTAATTCATTTAAGCTATTCTTTCATTCACTTTAAGGTGTCTAGAAGCATAAAAATGTAGTCTTTGTCATATCTTTCTTTCCATGCATGTGTTTTGAGGTCTTAATGGGTTAGGTGGTTGAGGTTTTCGATTTTAAGACTTTATTGGCCATGCAAGACTATAAAGTTGGAAAATTTATGGTCAAAAACATTATTTGAGACTTGGATATGATTTCGGAAGTGGAACTTTGAAGTATTAAGCTCTGAATGGGGAAAGGGCTGAACAGGCGTGTACGTTGGGTGTACCAAATGGTACATTGTGCGTACGCGGTCAGAACCCCGTAATATGGTCAACCATCGAGTACGCCCCGCATATAGAAGAGTATGCCTATCGTACTCATCTAGGTCGACTCGGCTGAGTTGGCTCGGCTGGGTGTTGACTTGACTTTTGACCGTTCACCAAGTTTGACCAAGGGTATTTTGGGAAAATGTTATTAATTTAGAAATGGGAAAGGTTTAGAAATTTAGGAAATTGGGTTGAGCCGGTTGTTGGAGCCGGGAGTTATTCAGACTACATTTAGACTGTGAGGTGACTTCTCCTCACTGTACTTACGGGTCGAAGGCACCAAGGCCGACCCATTGGATTGATATCCTGGTTTTACCGTATGTTGTTATACTGTAGTAATCTGTTAGATCTGTATACTGGTATATAAATGGGCTATGTTGTAGTGATCTGTTAGATCTGTATATTGGTATATAGGATGTGCTATGATGTAGTGATCAGTTAGATCTGTATGATTACCTGTACATGCTAGCTATTTATTGTTATGGTATATGTTGATATGTGATAGTATACCGGGTTGAGGCGGTCCTGCTTTGTGCAGAAGGCCAAGATACCCAGGGCAATCCGGATAGACTGAAGGCCTGCGAGGCAGACCAGTCAGGCAAAAGGCCCGGAAAGCGGTTTAGATAGGATGAAGGTCCATTCATGCTAAAGGCTTTGTATGCATGTTGTTGTTTGTTATGTTTATGTAATGGTACTTTGGGGGAACTCGCTAAACGTTGGCTTACAATTTTAGTTTTGTTTTAGGTACTTCGGAGGACCGTGGCAAGGCGAAGGCGTAATCGTACACATCCTTGGTTTTATGTTGTTGATCTTGGGAGACTCTGATTTTGGATAATGTTTTGGAAACAATGGTTTTGTAAATAGTTCTTTTTAGTAAATGGGTTGTTTTGAAAAGTTTAAATTGGTTGTGATTTTTGAGATGATACACACATAGACACACACACACACACACACACTCTCTCTCTCTCTCTCTCTCTCTATATATATATATATATATATATATATATATATATATATATATATATATATATATATATATATATATATATATATATATATATATATATATATATATATATATATATATTAGTTTATAACCCGTGAAAACCACGGTTATAAAATTAATTAAATTTTTATAGTAAAAACTCAAAATTATTAATCAATTATTTCAAATAAATTTTTTTAAATAAATTATTAATTTAAGAGATATTTTTTAGTTATATAAAATAATAATCGTTGATTTAAATAAATACATGATATTATCTCACCTTATAATATATATAAATTTTATTTTATTTTTTATTATAATGTTATTAATTTAATATAATTAGAGTATGAAATTAAAATTTGAAATTTGAAATAAAGAATCAATTATTAATTTAATGTAATTAGAGTGAAAAATTTAAAATTTAAAATTTAAAATGGAGAATTAATAGGTTGACATGTGGCATGATAGGTGACATATAATATTAATTAGGATTTTTAATATTGTGACACTTGTCAATAGGAGAATAAACGTATTCATTTATTAGAATAGGGATATATGTATGTATATATATACTACTTTTTTAAATTTTTGACACCTAAAATGTATGAAGAAATCTTGATGAATCCTGGGCCACAATCAAATTGGAAAAATCTGACACGACACCGAAGAGCCTCTCATAATGAAGGCTTTTCCAGGTCGACCGAAGAGCCTACCGTTCGATTGGGATATGTGGTGAGGATGAGTAAAATGAAGTCTTTGTCAGGTCTATCAAAGAGCCTCTCACAATCGAACGATACCTCGGAAAATGACGGTTTACCAGAGGTTGTTATTCACAAATAGAGCTCCATTATACATACTATGTGACCTAGAAACATGTTCCTTACGACAAATCAACAAAAGTTCTATTAATTGTATTTAACATGTGTTTTTATAACTATTATATACCAACTTCAACTTAATTTGGTTAGTTCTACAAAAATAGAAACTTCTTCCATTGCCATTTTTATACCTAAGTCACAATTTTTACATCCAAGACCTAAAAATTGAATAATAAAAGTAGCATGTGGCCTAAAAACGTGCTTCATACGACAAATAAACAAAGTCCTCTTGAAGTATATAAGATATTGATGACATCGTCATGACTGTAGTTATCATATATAATTTAAAAGGACTTTGTTAATTTGTCGTATGGAGCATATAATTATGATTTTAGTTATGATATTTACTGAAGATGATTACAAAAAAAAAAAAAAACCAAAAATGATATATAAATTATCATTATTATGCTTTTTAATAAATAAAAATTAGCTTTTTAGTGAAAGGGATGTAGATGGGATCTCTATTTTGAGTTTTTCTAATAAATAAATATGAGTTTTCTTCAAATTAATTTAGTATATATATAAAAAGAAAAATCTTTAGAAAAGTCCTTAAATTTTAACGCTAGTAACGAAAAAGTCATCATTGATTATTCAATTACAATTTGGCCCTGAAAACCGGCATTAACCTTGTACATGGGTTATTTTGCAAGTATTTATCAGTTTTTTTGGGTTTTATTGCAAACAAAAAAAACTATGATGACTTTTGCGTTAATAAAGTCAAACTACATAGACTTTGTTTTTGAATAATTCCCTTCAGGGATGGTCTGGTAATTCGTGCATTCGTCTCATGAAAACGTGTCAGCCATGAATTGGACACAATACGAATACTTGAAGAGAAATAAGATTTATCTCAATTTTCAAGATGTATTCGTATCATATCGTGTCACTCACTGATTCACATATTCGTGTTTCGATTTGTCAGGTTTGGAGTCCCATTTGTATAGAACCAAAACACACAAATGGGCTTGACATGCCTTCATCGGGTCCGTAATGCTCCATCTGGACTAATTGGTCATTTTTCAAAAAAATAAACTTTTTGAGTTATATTCTATTAATTAACATTAGAGTTGGTTTCAAAAAACTATTATCTATCTCTCTTGTTCTCTTCTAGAGTTATATCACGTAGGCACTTTAACAAACGCCGGACACCTCATAGAAAAAATCATAAAGTAGTAATAAAAAAGAACTCAAAAATTAAAATCACAAACTACAAATCAAGACTTTTTGAACATCGTAGAATCCATGGAAAGGAAAATTTTACATCACTTTCATTATTTGCATCTTTTAGCCCAAAATACTTTGTTAATTGTAATTGGGACGACGAGCATTTCTTTAGATTTTATACTTGTTACTTTTCTAGGTGGTCCGTGGGCATCCGACTAAGTTAATCAAAGCCCAAGATCAGTTGACAATTGATAGTGATAAAAAACGGGTTACAAGTTACAATCGTTAAGGCTACCCCATCGGCACACTTTCACGAGCAGATCACTGATTTTAAGTAAAAAAAAAAATGAAATTAATAACGGTGGCCTAGGCCACATGGACGAGCCAAAATTCACCAAAATTCACCACATCTTATCTGCCACGTGTTATGCATTGAAAGGGGAGTTGTATATATTTTTTTTAGATTTTTAGATAAGAGTTATTATCTTTAAAAATCCAACATTATCTTAATAAAAAAAAAATTAAAAAATACTAAAATTCATGATTTTTTTTCTCTATAAATAGAATATAATATTGATATAGTTCATATCTCATCTTAACTCTTTGTTTCTAAACCTTTTTATTTCTTTGATACCATGGATCCAAATCTCGTTTTAAATCTTGACGATTCTCAAGATTATCAAAACTTTCAAGGTTATGAAAGCTCTCAATTTTTCCCAAATTTGAATCAATTCCATGTCACTAAAAATATTCAAACCTCACAAAATACCGGAAAAAACCCAAGAGGCGATAAATGGGATGCTGCTGAAGATATCGCTTTAATGTCAGCATATTGCATCGTTAGTGAAGATAAGCGTCGTGGAAAAACCAAAAGAAAACATCAATATGGGCATAAGTGAAAGAGCTATATGATGCAAATCAAGCAGAAAACCCAGGAAAGCTTGGTAATAGGAACATAGCTCAAATGAAAGGTCGTTATAAACGACTTAATGAAAGTGCTGGAAAATGGGTTGGTGGTTATCGAGAAGCGTATAGAAAAAGAAGAAGTGGAATGAGTATGAAAGATGTTGAGAATGAAGCTCATAAGTTATATGAGACAACTGGAAGCAAGTTCAATGACACGATTGTGTTTAATGAGGTTATGTGTAAGCATCGAAAATGGGATCTACAGCTAGATCATGATGCAACACGATCACGTCCTGAATATGAAGTGGATGATGAAGAAAGTGGTGGTAGCACAAAAAGATCAAGGTCTACTGAAGAAGGAGACTATTGTGTCCAATCGAACAAAGAAGGGGCAAGTATTGGTGGTTCAACAATTAAACGTCCAACAGGTAGAGATGCAGCTAAAAGAAAAGAAAAAAGGTAAGTCTTCTAATGAAATTGTTGCAGAACTTCGTGCGATGAGACTTAGTAGAGATAGTGAAGTAGAAGTAATGAAAAAAAGACTTGACTTGGATCAACAAAGGGAGCAAAAAACGGATGAAAGGGAGCTAATAAAGATGCAGAGTTTGCATTTGAACACACTCCTACAAAAGGAGCAATTGTCGCCTGAAGAAGAAAACATGAAATGTTTTCTAATGTCTAAGTTTTATGGAAACTAATTACAGTTTAGTGTATGTTTTATTTTCAGTATGTTTTATTTTCGAATGCGAAAACCACTATTTCTCCGTATAGTGGAAGCTGTTACAGCCAATGACCGATATTTTCAACAAAGACGTGATGCCACAGGCAAACAATGTCTTTCACCATTAGAAAAATGTACCGGAGCTATGCGGGTGTTGGCATATGGGACATCAGCAGATGCACATGATGAATATTTGAGAATGAGTGAGACTGTAACAAGGGATGCTCTTGTAAAGTTTGTGGAAGGTGTTATTTCATGCTTTCGTGAAGAGTACCTTAGACGCCCCAATCAAGATGATTTGGCACGACTGCTCCATGTTGGATAAGAACGTGGATTTCCAGGTATGGTAGGCAGTATTGACTGCATGCACTGGGAATGGAAAAATTGTCCGACCGCTTGGGCTGGACAATATGTAGGTAGTAGCGGTAAGACAACAATAATTTTGGAAGCTGTTGCATCGTATGACTTATGGATATGGCATGCATTCTTCGGAACACCGGGTTCATGCAATGATATTAACATCCTCCAAAGATCTCCTCTTTTTGATGATGTCTTGGCAGGTCAAGCACCAAAGGTGAGTTACACTGTGAATGATCGAGAAAATCATATGGCTTATTATCTCACTGATGGCATATATCCTTCATGGGCTGCCATTGTCAAGTCAATAAGTTTTCCACAACTTCGAAAACACAAGTTGTTCGCTGAACATCGATCAAGAGGCTGATAGAAAAGATGTTGAACGAACATTTGGAGTTTTACAAGCTCGTTTTGCATTTCTTCATCGCCCTTGTCTTGTGTGGGACAAAGATATGATGGGTAAAATTATGATTGCATGTATCATCATTTATAATATGATAGTTGAGGATGAACGACACACATACCTTCATTATTATGATCCATCCAAATTTATAACAACAGAAGACGAACAATCATTTGAATACTCTACTCAACGAATTGTAGATCTATCTAGTTATATGACGAACAGGGCACAAGTTCGTAATAGAGATGCTCATAACGCTCTAAAAGACGATTTGATCGAGCATATATGGAAAAAATTCAACACTGAAGAATAATTATGTAGTTTGCATCTTCCGTATTTGTAACTTATTTTATCTATTTTATTAAGTATTTTTCATGAATGTAAAATAATTTTTTATAATTTCATGCTTGAAATAAATAATTTAGTTGTTTCAAAATAAAATATTTAATTTTAATATTTCTAGTAGTTTTTGGTAAAATAAATTACTCCCTCCGTCCCAAAATTATTGTCCACAGACAAAAAACACATAGATTAAGAAAAGCAATCATTAGTTTTGTCTTTTTGAGTAAAATGACCCTCTTTCCCTTTTCTAAAACCAATGGGAAATGTGCGTTTGTAATTATTCAAGTTTACTTTATTAAAGGTTAGGGGTAATATGGTAAAAGTGTAATCTACTTTTGGTAGTGGACAATAATTTTGGGACAAACTAAAATAGTAAGGTGGACAATAATTTTGGGACGGAGGGAATATATTTTTTAAGGAAAAATGAGTTTGGGTTGGGTTGCTAACGAGGGTAAAAAATTAGATTGGGTTGGGTTGTATAGGTGGAAGAGAGAGAAATTAGTTTTTTATTAAAAAGTTGGATTGGGTTAGGTTGCTGATGGGGATAGTCTAAGAGCCTGGTTGAGACCCGTGTTTTCCCACCTAGTTTAGTTCTTTCACAAATGTTCAGCTAATAAACAAAACCTCTACAACTTTATTAAATATTAAATACATTAAGTTAGAGACTCGTGGAAATAACGAGTTTATAAAATAGACAATGAAAATAAATTGATAAAATAAGAAAATTATAAAAATTCAATAGTAAATTTTATTGAAGTATGATCGTAATGTAGGATGATATTGTACTTTAATAAATGAGACTTGAATGATTTAAAATTTTATTTTGTTTTTTATTTTTAAACAAAAGATGGTTTAGATGATTGTAAGATAATATTATTTAAATAAAAAAATATTATCTTTTGATGAAAGAAAAAAAATACATCCTACCAATCTAAAAAATAATTAGTTACTTCAACTATTCATTTCTTATATGATTTGTGTAAATTATGCCTTCCAAATATAGCAAAAGATGAATAGTTAAAGGATTTAAGTTTTAACTTTAGAGTTATTGCTTTAAAATATGTGATCTTTTTTTTTCTCAAGGTGGACTACATTTAAGATATAAAAAGAATGACAATATTATATTTATTTATTAGGTGTGATACTCATGTATTACATGAGTTTTTTTAAAAGAAAAACTAAATACAAAATTCTAAACATTTGAGAAATTTGAATTTATAAGAAAAATGAGAAAATATTGAATTATAAAAATTAAAGTGTTTTGTTTTCTCTTTTAAATTTAAACAAATAATTTAGATAAATAAATAAAGAAAATTAATGAATCTTTAATTTAGTAATTTTGAAATTAGAAGGAAAGTTCATTAATAAAATTGATATGCATTTATTAATGCATTTAAATACTATCTAGAATTTAATAAAATGAAAAAAAAACCAT
Source organism: Lactuca virosa (assembly GCF_052849685.1). Taxonomy (NCBI): domain Eukaryota; kingdom Viridiplantae; phylum Streptophyta; class Magnoliopsida; order Asterales; family Asteraceae; genus Lactuca; species Lactuca virosa. The sequence goes on from NC_136427.1 coordinate 265,469,590, forward strand.
AAAATGACACGTTGAATAAAAATTAATTTAAAATAACCACAAAATTACATATGGCAAAATAAATAAGAATATGACATGTGGCAAAAAAAATCGTTATTTATTAGGGAATATAAGAATAGAGTATGTAAAATGTAATGATTAACGATTTTAAAATTTAAATCTTGATTTTATATTTTAAAATTCAAAATATATGTCACATGACATCATTAAAATCAATCTTTAAAAATGTGTCACTTGACACTTAGGTAGTGTTTGTTTTTTGTCTACAGATCTGCGTGACCTCTTCTGTCTGTGCGGCGCAGACCACGCGCAGACATTAGCCTTCGCAGACTGTTTGTTTTTTTGAAGACTGCAGACCTAAAAATGTCCGCGCGCCCTCTTCTTGGCGCAGATGTGGACCAGAGTCTTCTAACATCTTAAGACATCTTCTAGCCTAAAAAAACATATATATCTTTAACTTTTTTAACTTTTTTTTATTTATATATTTTCCAACTTTATTAATGATAAACAATTTGAAAAAAAATTACAAACTTAAAAAAAACGTTCCACGATACAAACATGATATTTTTGATAAATTTATCAATAAAGATTTATTACAATAATAGTCCTTGAAGTTGTTTATATAAATATGAAAAAAAAAATCATAATATATTCTTATATTTTTTTGCCAAATTTTGTAAAACATTATTTAATACAACATCGTCAATTTATCGAGAAAATATTTATGGTACGTTTTTAATGGATTTAATTGAAAAAATCGAAGTTTATTTCCATCCATTTATGTATCAAATTCGTTGATCACTAATTATAATGTTTAGTTATAACTTTGCAACCAAAGTTGTTGGTTTTTATCAAATATATACGTTAATTCATACCATTTTTATTTTTATTTTTTATACAATAATATATAAAAGTTGATCTAGATTCCTTAATTATTTATAACAAAGTCATAAAAATATTAAAAAATCACTTTGAAGTTTAAAAAAATCAGTTTATTTAGATTTCAGTTTATTTTAGTAGCCCGCAGATGTTAAAAAAACAAACAGTCTTCTTTTTTCAGACTGCAGACGTTTGGTCCACCTCTTCTACTGCAGAGGTCTACAGATGTGGTCCGCAGACTGCAGACATTTTGCCTCAGAAAAAACAAACAACACCTTAGTGTTTGTTCAATTGAGAAAATAAAAAAGGTTGAGAATTGGGGAATCGTTCTCAGCCACTCATTTATTTTTGCCGCAAAAGCCTTTGTTGTACCAGCAGAAATGGATAAGGAATACACATGTGTTTCCAACAAAACATGTTTCCTTAAACTATGCTAATCATTACCTTAATATATATAAAAACATAGTGTTTTTGTTTTTTTAATTTTTAAGAAACTATTTATATCGAAAAATGATTTTAAATATACCAAAATTCATGATTTTTTATTCTCTACAAATAGACATCCATATTGATATACTTTTAAGATAAAATAAAAAATTTATTTTTTTTATATTTTCAGCTATCGTTATTCATAAGTGAATAAAAATGCATCAGATTTTTGCTACGGTACATTCGTTATTCACTTATGAATAAAAATATATAATTAATTTTTTTTACAGTTTAAGTATCATCTATACTACTTATTCATATATGAATAACAAATTAACTGTAACAAAAATCTGATAAATGTTTTATTCATATATGAATATAAAATATGACGACAACTAATACACGTTTTATTCATATATAAATATAATATATAATGAAAGATGATGTAAAAAATATATTTTAAGTAATAAAACTTTATTGCGTGTCATATTCATATATGAACGATACTTAAACTATAAAAAAAGTTACGCATACGTTTTATTCATAAGTGAATAACAAATATACTGTAATAAAAATCTGATAGATTTTTTTATTCACTTATGAATAACGAGAGCTGAAACTCTAAAAAAAATAAATTTTTTATTTTATCTTAAAAGTATATCAATATGGATGTCTATTTATAGAGAATAAAAAATTATGAATTTTGATATATTTAAAATAATTTTTCGATAATAATGACTTTCTAAAAATAAAAAAAACGAAAAAAATATGTTTTTGTGTATATTAAGGTAATGATTAGCATAGTTTAAGGAAACATGTTTGGTTAGAAAACACATGTTTATCCGTTATCTATTTCCGACGGTACGCCTAAGTGTTTTGCGGCAAAATAAATGTGTGGCTGAAAATGATTCTCCCATTCTCAACCTTTTTTTTTCTCAATAGAACTATCTTTTATATATATATATATATATATATATATATATATATATATATATATATATATATATAAGATTTAGATAGAGAGATACATGATAGATATAGATAAAACTATAGATATTGATATAGATAAACAAAATATAAAAAAATATTTAAATTATTTTAGAATTTCCTTTAAAATTGTTGTTTTTTTTAATTGTAACAAAAAGTGAAAATCGGGTATTTAAGTAAAAACATATTTTCCTTTATTTTTCTTATTTTCTTTGATTTTTTTCATTAAATTTATAAAATAATTTTAGTTAAATCGCCTCAGACAATATTTTTATGGTTAGTGGAACTACTTTTCCCTCTAGCTAGCGAAGTGCATTAAGTGGATTCCTTATATTCTAAATTTGAAACTTTTTTTTTTTCTCAAAACACATAGAATTGTGGACGATTTTTCTTCTGCAAACACTAATTACAAATTAAGCATAATTTATTTTTGATTTAGACTCTCATCTGATTTTTTCTTAGAATATGTAAAAAATAATGATTAATAATTTTAAAATTTTAATCTTGATTCTATATTTTAAAATTTAAAATATGGTTAATGATATTTATATATATTTTTAAAAGTATTACATAAGAATGAATTTTTAAGGATGGCACGTGACATTATTAGAACCATACACTCTAGAAATGTGCCACTTGTCACTTAGTGATTTTTATTTACTAGGTAGTATAGAAGTATAGATTCTAGTTAGAACGATAACTATATATTACAATAAAGTTTCTATAAAAACACAATAAACATAACGTGATTATGAATAAATCAAATTTTCTTTTATAAATAATATATCAATTTGTAGACGATTCATCGTTATGATTATGATAATAAATGTCGTGTGTGTTCAATCTTAGAAATCTTGTATCAGTATGTATTATGTGTTGGTTAGTTCTACTGAACTTGATTATATGATCATAATCCCTTTGTAAGTTCGTATATGTCGTTATAGTTTTTGTTCTCCTAGAGATTTAGATTGAACCTGAAAATGAAAGTCCACGACCCACTCATTATGTTTTTGCGTGATGCCAAACTTCTACTCACTGTGTTATGTGTGGTGGAAAGAAAGAACCGTAATTTTCGTATCTATTATCATGGTCTGTGACGTACTAATCGTAAAGCTTTTAAGATAGTTTCCGAATCTGTTTTTTCTCTCACTAACAAGATAATATTATAATGAAGGTGAAAACACGTTGCCGAATCAATGGAAGTATGTTTTTATTTGAAAGATTACTTGAATGGCATAGATATGATACAATATTGTGATTTGCTTGAAGGTGAACTTCTACAACCTGTCAAACAATACATGCATGAAGAAGAAGTTGGACTCTTCTATCACCTACAATGACCAAAATAGACGAGTGTGACATCGAAGAGGTATTTAATACTATCCAAAATAACACCAAGACGATTTGGTCAAATAACAAAAACTATATTTCCAACTTTTAGGTTTACGTTATTGTATTTTTATCTTTACTTTTTTACTATATATTTCAAATAAAATATAATACATATATTTTTTTGGTTGAAGTTAAATAAAACTAAATATCAAGGTTGTCAAGATCGGGATCTTACCTAAGATCATTTTATGTTTTACAATATCGTGGTCGTAAGATCGGATTGGGATCGAAAGATCCTACAAAAATGAAGTCATGTCTAAATTTGCTCGCAAGGTATTGGGTCTGAAGTATACATTATACATTGATATTGATTAAGACGTCGATAGTGGAATTTGATGAGTTTTGGCAAGCAAAAAATGATCATTTTTATAAAACAATTTATAGACGAGAAACGAAAGACTTTAAAAATAACTAATTTATTTTAGACCATTTTAATAAAACCACAAAGAGGGTCCAATTACATGAACTAGAAAGATTATGACAATCATATGATGTTAAGAATACAACATTTGAAGAATTTGATCCCACTTGGTATTGGGGAGTTGATGAAGATGGTAAAAACTCAAAATAGAGTTTCTCTATAATGTATCCACTAACAAGAGTAAGACTTATAGAAATGCTAGTTCTCTTCTTGTATGAAGTACTCCTTAAGCCTTTAAGTGTTTAACAAAATTAAACACTAAAAGAGAAGCACTTCTAAGCATCAAATCCTCAACAAAACTTCAAAATAAAAGAAGAAGAAGAAGAAGAAGAAGAAGAGATAGAACCCGCTGTTCCAGAGAGAAAACAAAATGAAGATGAATAGAAAAAGTTCAAGCAACTTTAAAAGCTATTTTTGTCTCTCCTCTTATAGTAACTTGGAAGTAGTAAGCATTATACCTCATAAATGAAAGCATAGGCTAAAATAGAAGAGACAAAGGGTGTAAGAGGTTGCTTTACAAGCAACCAGGTCTTCTCCACTCAAAATCATGACTTTGACCTCAAAAGGCCAAAGCATGGGTGTCTTCCATCACTTATTAAATACAAGTATGTATACGTTTTATTTCTAGAAACTAGCTTTATATAAATAGACTACTAAAGGTCCAAAAAACATATATACACAACATATAAATCATACGTTATGAGTTTCTGGTTGTTTTTTCTCTCTTTGAAAATACTATTTCAATAAATAATAATTTCATAATTAAATACAAGAGTTGAATATATTTATTAGTAGCCATATTAATAATAAATATTCAATATGTGCTAACTTGCTGAAGATTGACCCTATAGGATCATATGTTATTGAAAAACATTATTCTAAAATGATTTTTGATCATATAGATCAAATAATATCTCACTCGTAGAAGATTCATTGTAGATTGACATTGTAACGTCCGTTTTCAGGATGGATCTATTTAGGGTTTCAAGGAGTTAAAAGGTCGAATTCTGGAAGAAATGGAACCGCACGGCGTGAGCTTTGAGTGGTCACGACGTGAGATGGGTTATTATGGAAATTTTGTTGGGGACTGGTCTTACGACGTGAGACATAGAGGCTCACGACATGAGAACTGATGCAGCCCAATCCCATGATCATTTAGGGTTTTCTTCATATTTAAGTCCCTCTAAACTCATTTTAGGGTTTATTATCGGCCTCCAAAACCCTCTTTCACCTCAGAAAACCCTAGCCTTCACCCATTGCTTGATTCTTGGCCATTTTAGGAGCATTTCTTGGTTTGAAGAAGAAAAGAAGAAGAAAAAGAAAAAGAAGAAAAAGAAGAAAAAGAAGAAGAAAAAGAAGAAGAAGAAGAAGAAGGTGAACGTTTGAAGAGACTTGCAAGGACTCATCATCATCATCACCTCGCATTGTTTCTAGACCCATGTAAGTGTCAAGCTTCCACCTTTATTGTTGTTTGTGGCTAGATCCAAGTTTTGTCCCACTTTTCTCCTTGGTTGAGCAAGTTTGAATGAATGAAGACCATAAAGTTGGCAACTTTATGGGTCATAAGAGTCTTTAGAGTGTCATGAAGTTCAGATCTAGTGAATGATTGGGTTTTGAATCTTTGCAAGAAAGTTGGATAATCTTTTTCTTTAATTTTGGTCCCAAATGAGATCTAGACATGTATTGGACATACATGTCAATAAAGCATCACTTTTAAGTTTTTAATGGAGTAATGAGACCTCTTGGAAAGTTAGAGTAAAAGGCTTAATGGAATAAGGACTTAAATGGTTGGATTTTCACTTCAGATTGTGCTCACGACTTGAGACATAGGGTCTCACGACGTGAGGGTTGAATGACCTCGTTGTTTGTTAAGCTCCTTCGAGCTCACGAAGTGAGAGAAGGCTGCTCATGTCTTGCGGTCAGCTCAGGTGATTTCCTTTGACTGAGTTGGCCAGGTTGGGTCGAGACGAGTTGGAATCAGATCGAGTGGACTCTCATGACATGACCAAGGTCTGGTCACAATTTGAGGCTAGATAGTTGACATTAAGAGTCGTTCACTTTGACCTGGGTTGAATTTTGGTCTTGATAGCTGACTTTAGTGTGTAATCTAAGGTTGTACCTTGCATGAAATGATAGGAGTGCTGAAGCAACGGTTGCGAGGCTTTTATCCGTGGTTTAGCTGATTCGTGATTCAGGTGAGTCTTCCTCACTGTACCTGTGGGTCAAAGGCACCAAGGGCGGCCCGCTGGATTTTGTATCCTGGTATATTGGATTGTTGTTATGCTGACTATTTGCTAGATTGGTAGATCTGTGCGATTACCTGTGTTCACTGAGTATGTGCTAGATTGTTAGAACTGTATTATTACATGTACTTGCTGGTTATTGATTGTTATAGTATATGTTGACATGTTAACGTTTGTTGGGGTGAGGCGGTCCTGCTTTATGCTGAAGGTCAAGATACCCAGGGCGGTCCGGTTAGACTGTAGGCCTACAAGGCGGTCTAGTCAGGCCGAAAGCCTGGAGAGCGGTCCAGATAGACTGTAGGCCCTATGCGGCGGTCCAGTCAGGCCGAAGGCTCACAGAGCAGTCCAGATAGGTTATACGCTTGACACGACGGTCCAGTGAGGCTGAAGGCTTATATATGCATTATGTTATCTGTTTGGTTGTGTATGGTACTTGGGGGGGGGGGGGGAACTCACTAAGCTTTGGCTTACAGTTTTAGTTTATTTTTTTAGTTACTTCAGATGATTGTGGCAAGGCGAAGGCATGATCGTACACATCCTTCAATGACATGTTTGGGAGATTTATGATACACTGATCTAGGGATATTTGTATTTTATACTTGGTTATGATATGGGTTTTTGTTGAAAACAATGAATTCTCTTGATTTAAAAATGAAAAAAAATTATCGTAGTTTTGGGATGTTAAAAGTTGGTATTAGAGCCCTGGTTTGAGAGAATTGGATGATCATTAGTGTGAATCTAGACTCAAACTATGGATCTATAAAGGTTTTCAAAATAATTTTCAAAGTTTTTTTTTTTAAATTGGTTTTCAAAATTGTTTTCAAGTATGAGAAGAGAATGATGAGATGTGTACGATCAGCCGGAGCATGAAAGTACACCCCAAGATACCCACACTATTATTTGTTTATGATGATTATGATAGAACCACATGCAAGTGCTAGGCTAGGGATCTTGAAGAATTACATGATAAAATTTCCTGATGTATGATGTCTGATAGCCTAGGAGAACTTCTGATATGTTAGATGAGATTGACATCAATACTGTAGTTGCTTAGTGTGTGCATCATAGTTGTACATAACTAAGATTCTATAGTCTGAGAATATTTGGTTTAGTCTTATTTCTTGTTCTTTTCTGATAAAGGGCTTAGGGTAGAATCAATTATTCGACTGCCTATGTATGATTAGCATGCACGAGTGGCTATAGGGTTGGTGGAAGTTTCATGAGTGAGTACAGTTTATAGCAGGCCAGCATGAGGGATGATTAGCCATTCTTGAGAGAGTATATGCATGATGTATGTGTATCATATATGTTTGGGCCTAGTGGTCAGGAATTGCGTATGAAGGCCTGCCTGATATTTTTATGATATCTTATAGTCATTTGGTTTCACTGTTCGAATGATGTTTTCTTTGTGCTTTGTGGGACTCATATTGACATGAGTTAACTAGTAAATAAATATGCTAAGTTACATGTTGCAAAAGTTAAATAATTCTAGAATGATGGATTTAGCCCTATTGTGTAACTCTTGTATGAGTCCAACCATTGTAGGGCTGGGTCTTTTAATCGAAAGATTATTTAAGTTTTGGTGCATGTAATTGTATTCATGAAGTGGTTAGCTGACATTAATAGGGGTTTTCCAGTAGTGGGTGGCAGGGTGAGGTGGAGATCCTAGGAAGTGCTTTAGTGCGGTTGCTACGTTTTTTAGAGGGTATTGGGAGTATTATTATGTGTAGGTGACTTAGAGGAAACGAGATTGACTCTTGAGGAAAGTATGGATAGGCGTGAAAGGTAGTATTGGGCCCATACTACTGGAAGCACATGATCCATACTCGAATCAATGGAAGTCGTGAGGAGTCTAAGGAGTTGGTTGAGGGTATATAACATGGTTGGATAACCATGACTCGTGGCAGGGTTTCCATATCTGTCAATCTTCTGGTTATGGTTGTTTAGGATAAGGATGAGTCTGGTGATTGGTTGGGATTTAGTGGCCATATAGGATTAGGTTTGAATGGTGCAGACCTAGGTGAGTTAGTTTATTTGACGTCTCGAGGGCCTTGCTCGATGGTAGTTCCAGTTGAGTCATGGGCCTCAAGAAATAAGTGATTGCTTTGATCGGGTCGAGGATTGCAGCTAAAGGCTGAGTGATTGGCAGACGGATTGGAATAAGACTATCTTCAATAGGATCTTGTTCTTTCAACTGTAACGCCCCGTTTATTTAAATAAATTAATAAATGTAAGTCCCGGACTAATTTGTGAAGAATTTAGAAGTTGGAGGTTAAAAGTGTAAAATCCGGATTTAATTTGTAACTATTATGGAAGGCAGGGACTAAATGGTAATTATTGGGACTTTATTGAAGAGATTTTGGAGGCTTAGGGGCTGTTAGGTAAATTTTAGACTTAAGTTGTTAAAGGTTTGTGAAGGAGGGACCGATTGTGTAAAAAGGAGAGAAATTTATTATGGAGTCGGGTTTAAGACATCAATTCCCGTTTCCCCCTCAGTGCATCTTCAAAACCCTAAACCTAGCATATCCCTTCCCAGCCGCCACCATTTCTTCTTCGGGCCTTCTCAGTCGCCATCTCCCCCGCCATAGTGTGAATCACTGCTGCTCTGGTCACCGGCGAAGTTGAGGACGCAACCACCAGGCCGATACCACCTCAGCAGCTGCCGATGACATCGGGGCCATGTCGCTGTTGCTCTCGGATGTTCCCTCTCTGCGCCGATCAACATCCGCCACCCTAAGGGAGGTCGCGGTGTGCTTTCCAGTTGCTGTGTTGCAAGTTTGTGTGAAGCCTAAGGTTATTGTTCGTTGTGTGAGTACGTCTCAGCCGGAAAACCAAGAGGAAACACCGCCACTACTGTAAAGTGGTGGATGTCATCGCCAAAAACCGCCGTTAGCTGTTGCCGGGAGCTGCTGCCAAACGCCACCGCCACCCCAAGATCACCACTGTTACCGCCGAGTGCCAACAGGTGGTGGCTGTAGCACTATTCCGAGAGCCTTGTTGTCGCCGCCGTGGGCCACCAAGGGGTGGCTGGAGTTGCTTGCAAGATTATAGCGTGGGTGGGTGTATTTTCCGTTGAGTTTGTGTGGTGTGTTTATTTGGCCGGAAAAAGCCACTGCCGCCACGAGCCACCGTCGGCCACCACTAGGGTGGCTGTGTGTGTGTATTATGTTAGTCAGTGTGTGTGTGTCTATTTTTGGTTTCAAGCATTGTAATTGTATTTAACAAAAGAATAATGAAAAGAAACTCAAACCACCACCGTAAGGTGGTGGCCGCCGCCGTGAGCCGCCATTGACCACCACTACCCGAGGTAGTGGGTGGTGCCCGATAAGCAAACCCTAATGGACCTAGCAAAACCCTAATGGGCTTAAATATTAGTTTTGGGCCTATTGGGCCATGGTTGGGTGGAAACCCTAATTAGGGTTTAGAAAACCCTAATTGTGAGTAATTGGGCCTTAGACTTATTTGGACCCACCTTTGGGCCATTGGGATTGGATTGTGTATTAAGCCCAAATTATTCCATATCGTTTATCTAGTAGAGTAAAGGACTTAATGGATTAAGTCCTTAATGGCTTAAGTAAGAAACACTTAACCCTAATTATCATTTTATGTGGAACCCTAATTTCACTTGGGCTTTGTGTTGGGCCATCCAAGAACAAGCAAATAGACTAAAGTAATTAGTTGGGCTTTAGGGTAAGGCCCATATGAAGGATTGGGCCCAATTTGGAAAATTGGGCCATAGATGGGCCATAGTTTGGGCCTAGATGGTTGTATGATATTGGGCCCTTAGAATGAGACATGTTGGACTGGACTGAACAATTGGGCCTTAAGGGAAGTCCATGTAGAGGTTTGGGCCCAACTTGGAAAGTTGGGCCATATGTTGGGCTTTGATCCCTAGTTGACTTTGGGCCTATGGATTGGGCCTTGGGCTTGGGTAAGCCAAGCTAGAGGTAATGTAGTAATTATCCAAAGTATGTATTTATGGTTATGTAGTGGAACCCAATTATTAATTGGGTGTTATTTTGATATTGACAGATCGGGAATCTGTCATCCAGCAGCTATGGTTTTGTCAGCAGGACTTCAGCAGTGTGAGGTGAATCCTCTTCCAGTAGGAACGGGTCTAAGGCACCAAGGTCGGCCCGTATATGTGATACGTTAGTAGTTGAGTGTGGGCGGGGCCCGTATCTCATTATTATCTGAGTATAGATAACAGTCAGATTATTGGATTGCTATTCTTGTTGTCTGTGTGATACATATATGTGTTGTTAGGAATGTGAGTGTGGGCGGGGCCCGTATCTCATAGAGTGTGGGCGAGGCCCGTATCTCGTAGTATCTGAGGGTGGGCGAGGCCCGTATCTCATAGTAGTAGTTGATTATGATGTATGAACAGTAGACTAGCTTTACATGTTGTTTGTGTGATACTTGTATGTTGCGTTTAGTAGTTGAGTGTGGGCGAGGCCCGTATCTCATCATAGCCGAGTGTGGGCGAGGCCCGTATCTCGAAGTAGCTGAGCATGGGCGAGGACCGTACCTCAGAGATAGTGGAGTGTGGGCGAGGCCCGTATCTCCTAGACAGTGGAGTGTGGGCGAGGCCCGTATCTCCTAGAGAGTGGAGTGTGGGCGAGGCCCGTATCTCCTAGAGAGTGGAGTGTGGGCGAGGCCCGTATCTCCTAGACAGTGGAGTGTTGGCGAGGCCCGTATCTCCTAGATAGCGGAGTATGGATGAGGCCCGTATCTCCCAGTTAGCGGAGTGTGGGCGAGGCTCGTACCTCCACGAGTGTGGGCGAGGCCCGTATCTCCTAGTTGCATGCTATGTGTAGATGGTATGTGGTAGTTTGGGGAGACTCACTAAGCTTCGTGCTTACGGTTTTCAGTTTTGGTTTCAGGTACTTCGGTTTTCAAAAGAGGAGCTCGGGATGATTGCAGAGCACACACCATTTATTCAGCCAGGGATATTTATACTCTGATATATATATATTTGACAGACAATAAGATATTCTTCGGATACACGATTCATGATTTCTATATGTTGAATGATAGATATGGTTTTATTAATGATTTAAAACGAAATTTTTAGACTGTATTTTTGGGATGTTACAATTCAACCTTTCGTGTTCATAGGAGAGAGAGAGAGAGAGAGAGAGAGAGAGCAGACATGTGCTCTTCAGAGTTGGGATGTAGACCAACATGGGGCTATGTGATTGCGGTTTTTGATGGCAGTATGCCAGCTTGGGAATGCATAAGAAGATTTTGTGGATTGGTTGCCTTGATATGTGATCAAGGGTTTTTTTTGGATATAGGCAGATCAGTTACTAGATTGATGGTTGGGGAATATTGGACGAGGTAAGTGGTAATCCATTTGTTTCGGGATAGAAAATCGGTGTTATGAATGGACTGTCAGAGTTATTGCTTGTGCATATGCACAAGTTTCTTAATATTAGAAGTGGTTATGATTGTAAATTTTTGAGGCCTTCATCTGAGATTCAGAATATCTTAGGGTTTTCTTGGTCCTTATTTGGAAGATATTCTTATGTGTGTTATACATTCCAAGAGTCAGGGATGGTTTGTACTTGGTTGAGCTGGTTTGAGATATGGTTTGGTTCCAACACCATTGCATGGTAGTTCGAACCCTAAGTGGGGGAGAACTAGGTATTTTGCTTAGAGGATCATCGATCTATTCGAGTTTGTGGTGTCAGAAGAATGGTTCATAGGGATCTGCGATGCGGGTATGTGAAACTTTGGTTCAAGATTTGGTCAAGACTGGGGTGTAGAGCAAAAGGCCATCAGATGTATGTGCTCAGGAATGCAAGAATCGTCTTCACGATAAGAATATGTTGGACAATGAGCTCGTTGTAGCCAATTGTTTCTTTCGGGAACGTCGACGAATAGCTAAAGAGGCGTTAAGTTGCTCAGTTGAGTATCGATTATTGAGAGATTTGTCAGCTTGTTGTATAGATTGATATATAGTCTAGGATGGGCAGTTGCTGATTGATCAATCATTTTCCGACTTTGGTATGTCGGTCCGTCATGTACTATGTCTAGTAGTGTATTGGATCAATGGATTGGTTGTCAATTCACTCTCGATCGTTGGTCTTTTCATTCTTCGTCAATAGCAGAGGTTCTTCGGAAGTTTAGAGTTGTATCAGTTGGAGTTCAATGGATGCGCCAACCTATTGTCAAAATTTGTACATTGTACATTTTTGTTTCTGGGTATGGGTATCCTCAAGTCTTGGGTGTGAAATTATTGTTCATAACAGGCTCAAGTTTGGCAGATTTCTTTGGTTATTGGAGGATCGAATGTTGAGTCGACATTGTTTAGTTTAGTTTTTCAGGTTTGGATTTGGATATGCACAGAATCAGGTTTTGACATGTTGCTTCGACAGGTTTGGTATCTAGATTGACCCATATTTATGTTTGGTTAGCATCAAGATGGATGTTGTTTGGGTTCCTGCAATTCGGTGGATTGATGGTTGGGTATCTTTAGGCCCTTGTAGTGTTGGTCGTGAGTCTTCAAGCCACTGATAGGATGACGACAAGATCGAAGTAGTACCGTGAGCTTATCGTTTAGTGGGTAGCAGGTGTTATGATGTATCGTGAATCAATGGCTGTATGATTCATAAGGGTGGGACCCGGTGGTCTTTTGATTGAGACTCTTAGGTCTCAGATCGTCAGTTTTCTTGACATGTTAGGATGTTAGTCCACTATGGGAGTCAAGAGACTCAATGACCAGCTAGTTGGATCATATGGGCAGTTAAAGGTTGTTGGATGTAATAATTATGCATCTGAAGTCTTTGGCAAAGTGGTGGTTATAGGAACCCCGATTGAGTGCGAGCTATTTATTTGAAGTTTGTTTACCGATGTTGGGTATCGGTTATGGAGACTCGAGTCATGAAGTTCGTTGTAAATGTCTCAAGTGATTTATCAAGTGGATGTACACCTGAGATGATAAGGGATTTGGACGAAATGTGAGATTCTTGGATGGACCATCAGTATACTCGTGAGAGTAGTGGGTTGGTGATGAATCGTCAGGAAAACAAGTGTGTACTTTTTGCGCACAATTTTCGGATTTAGGATTTGGCAGAATTCACGATCGGTATGTTTTGAGTATTCTTTCAACATGTTTTGGTGGTGTTCCTAGTCAGGGACTAGGGGTAGGTTCGACAAATGGATGATCATCAGCCTCAGGATAAGGTTTCTAAAGTATGGACTGATGGGTTCCCGGTTTCGGGAAGTATAATGATGGAGTTAATTTGTGATTGTAGTTTTGAGAGTTTCCGGTTGTGTGGTTCTCACTGGAAGATAGGTCTTACAGTTAGGGAGAGAAAGGTAGTCGTTGCGTTTGAGTGTTTTTTTAAGTTATTGGGTTGATTGTTGGTTGCTGTGGATTTCTATGTGGTCTCTCGACTTTTCTTATAAGATGCATTAATTTCGAAGTGGTTAAAGAGAGTTTGTGGATAGTCAACTTTAACTGGAATGGGCACAAAAACAAGAATATGTCAACACGATAGGTTACAAACCTCAAGTCGTGTGCTAGTGATAAACAATAGGTTTATTCTTGATTAGTTCTTGAAACTTTTCAAGATCTTTAAGACTCCCACTGACTTCTTGACATATAAGATTCTCTTGTCAAGAAACACTCCTTGACAAACAAATATTCAAGAGTTAGTGTGGATTCTTATCAAGGAAAAACACTTCATAGAATTGGTCTTAGTTGGTCTTTGTCTTATCCAAGACATCACAACTACCATTTAAAAATGTGTTATAAACCTACTTAAGACATGTCACTCAAGTCACAATCTTAGAGAATGACTATAAGACTCGATTTTGGAACGAAGTATGATTAATCTTCTCGATTTAACCATTTCAACAGTTCTTGAAGTCATGCAAGTACACTAAGGTGTCCTTAGAGTATCAATTTAGATATGGTTCCATAATCATTAGGATGATCATAAAACACGATATTAAATTACTCTCCTTTCCCTTCATATTGGAAAAACTTTTATCTTTCTGCCTAATTTGATTCTTCTTATTCGTTCTACCATACATTGAAACTTTTCCAATGTTTCAAAATTACACTTAATCTTGTAAGCATAACCATATTTACTAAACTTTTAGCAAATCATGACGAATAGTCTTATCGTTGTTTGTGGTGGACCTGACCAGTGCACAACCAAGTGTACCCGATCCCCTAGTCCTTCACTTGACTCACATATACATGTGAACAAGGAATCAATCTTAATTTCCCAAAGAAGAAGGTTCTCATTCATCATACAATACAAGTTGCATGATTCCAAGTTTCAATCCAATTGAAACTTGGTGATGAGAATCTTTTCTTATTTGGTAAATTTAGATACTACTACAAACGAAAGAATCAAATCCATATTGCTAAAAATAGATACATACAAACATCAATTTTTACAAATGCCATTGTAAGGAAATATAAAATAAGATAAAATCAAAATTTTATTTATTTATAAAATTGCGGAAAAACTTGTCCTCACAATGCAATTACATATGAAAACTATGTTACTACATATTTCTAAGAAATATATCATAACTCTTAAGTAGCAGCTCAAAAATCCGATCATCAAACCATGCGATCGAAAACCATCTCTTCGCGATCAGACTTAGCTTACTCTTCCTTTAAGCTTCCTTTCTTTTCTTCGATTCTTCAAAACATCAAAATGTAATTACATTACATCATGTATTAAGAATCTCCAAATAGGAACTTAATAAAGTTAGATAGTGGACTTACCTGAAGCAGAGTTATACACTCTGACTTTTCCATCCTCATGATCCTTCAGGTAGATAAGGCAGCTTCGCAAACAATGCCCCTTCTCTTGGCAATAGAAGCAAATAGATTCTTTTGGAATGGTACACGGGACAATCTCAGACTTAGTCTTTCCCTTTCCCTTGGGAAGAGAAATCTTTTCTGGACTTCCAATGTTTCCAATGTCAATGTCCATGGAAGTTTGGTGAGTAGATCTTCCAATCAAATTTGCATTACTAGTGTGCGAAATCATTGCTGATCCAACATCAATTAGCAAATAGGTAAGATCGATAAGGGTCACGTCGTGGTCTGTAACATAGTAGTCTTTAACAAACTCACTATATGACTTAGGAAGTGATTGAAGAACCAAGTCAACAGCCAACTTCCTCGGCACAACGACACCTAACATTCCCAGCTTGTTAATGTGTGACTTCATCTCTAAGACATGTGCACACACAGACCTTCCATCTTGGCGCTTGCTTGCCAATAGGGTTTGAGTGACCTTGAAATTTTCAAGTCGACAAACATGTGGGTCAGGGAGAATAATTGGAGGAGGTGGAGGAAGTGAAGTATGATTTCCATTTCCATGATCCAATCGTGGGACATCATCTTCATAAGGAAAGCTTTTTCCATAATATTCGGGAAGACCATAATTGTCAGAACTAGACATCTACAAGGGAGAAATTGAAGTTTAGTTGATTTAAGTCCTCAATATAACACCCAAAATGGAATATTAAGGCTAGGACCCAACACAATATTTTGCAATTCGGAAGAGGGATGCCGTAATCCAATTGCAAAATATTTGAAGGTAGGTAAATGACGATTTACCAATTTCCACCATGAAAAACGAAAACGAATGTTAGGTTTTAAATGAATTGAAATTCCTAGATTCTTTTGAGATTCATTAAACTTTTCAATGGCATGTTTAATCTCGATTATGCCCTTCAAGTTTGTGACTGGGATACCGAGGATCACAAACAAGGTGTGAATAACCATGCAAATTAGCTTGGTACTCTCGAAGATATTTATCATCTAATCAATGTGCCGGTTAACCACACATGCTCCATTGATCTATGACAAACTACGAGCTACCCATTGTCGTCCTTCATTAGTCCCATATTAGTGTGCCGGTTAACTACACACGCTCTACTAACGGCTAATAAGGTGCAATGTGCAATTTCATGGGTTAGCATCAAATTCACATTTTTCCTAAAGTAACTAAGATTAGGAATTTATAAAGTGTTTAGTTACTTTGTATTTCATTATACTTTTAATGAGGATTTAAGTGTCCTATCAAACCTGTTCGGCTAATGACCCTCCATTGCTCAAGGGTGCGGTGGGTAAGAATGGATACCCAATGGCGGTCATTTTACAGGCCGCTTCCTAAAACACCCCTTATAGACCAGCTTCCTGAATGAGGCATACTAACGGTGAGAATGACTTTTTACTTATACATACATAATATATTAAAAATTTAATTTTATATATTATAAGGGTGTATTTTAAACTTTTAAAATACTTTGTGGTTTAATATATTAATTAAACTATACTCTTAATTTAATTAAACTTAAGCCATGTGATTATGGATTTATTAATCTTCTATTTTAATTAAACATTTAATTAATTTAATGAAATCCATAAAGATGTAATTTGAACTATTCAAAACATCAAGGTGCTAAATATAAAAATTCAAAATTAAAACTATTTAATTAATTTTTAAGTTATGAACCTAAGAGTTGCATCTTTTGAAACCTTTCAATTACAAGAGTAAATGTTTTCATGAATGAGGCTTTTCATATTCCATAACTTGAGGGCAAGTTATGAAACTCTTGAAAACCTTTGGATTCCATAACTTATGGACTTAATTTTGTAACTCCTTAAAAACTTTTGAGTTCCAAAACTTGATGGCAAGTTTTGTAACCTTTCAAAAACCATTTAGATCAAATTTAAACTAATAATACATATATATATATATATATATATATATATATATATATATATATATATATATATATATATATATATATATATATATATATATATATATGTCACAACCAGGAATTCTGATACCTTGTGAAACCCTTAACAAAGATAACATTGTAGTTAAAGCTTGGAAAACATGTATGATGCTTGTTCAATGATCACAAAAATTCCATCAAATACTCTACACAAACTTTCAAATAGTCAACAAAAGTTGGAAGCCCTAAAAATCCCGGTTTAAGTCCATTTTGGACTAGGATTTTTCTTATTGGGCCTAATGGACCAATAAGCTTCCAATTTGACTATTTTGGGCTTAGAACTCTTATATGGGCTCTAATTGAACCCACTTTCATTTATTTTAACAATTTGGGCCATAATGGACCTAGAATGAAATAAAACATTCTTATTGGACCATAACAAACTTAATTAGCTCTAAAGGGCCATAAAACTCATACCTTGATTGTTTTGGGCCGTGAACCATCTCCAAAGACCAATTGGACCGAAAATTATCAAATTGGGCTCATAGTATGGATTTAAGCACAAAAAGGGCCAAATTCTTTTCTTTCTTCTCCCTCTCTCGGCCCAACTACAAAGCATAGGGAGAAAGAGTTGACTTTTATATGCCACCTCACAATTATACTTGGGATATCCATGCAACTATCTCATACTTCCAAGCATCTATCACTTCACTCTCTCTCTCTTCTCCCCTCTCTTTTCTTCTTTGGCCGAGAACCCATCACACACACTCACACTCTTCCAAATTCTCCCAAACACTCACAAGAACACTCTTACATCTTCTCTCAAATTTTCGAGAATTTGAACATCTTCAAGAAGAGTTTCATCATCAAAAATCATCAATTCTTGGTAAGTCCTACCACACTTAAGTTGTATAACTTCATCTTCATGTTACATCACTCATTCTAAGTAATTTTTTGGTGATTATACTCCTAGAAACCTACTAAGTTCGAGATCCATCCAAGAAAGCTTGCTAGGGCCGAAAATAGCATCAAACTCTTTCACTTCTTCTTCAAAACCGAGATCCACAAGAAAAGGTGAGTTCATACCCCTCTCTTTTCGGTTTTCACAAGTTTTATGGGGGATAATACAAGTAAAATGTGTAGATCTATGTGTATGTGTATGCTATGTATGATTTCATGCATGTATGTGTGATTATATGTGTTTATGTGGTAAATATGTAACAAAAAGGGAAGAAATCATGAAATATATGGCACAAGAAGGAAAACAAACATGAACTAAGATATATTACACTAAACAAGTCAAGAAAAATACCCTCTAAGATTAAAATAAACATATTGCAACATAAAACCCATTTTTGGGCTTAAATTGTCAAATAAACAAAAGTTGGGTTAAAATTGCCATTCACGGTTTTTCTTAAGGATCAAAAGGGTCAAAACAGTTGAAATAAAAGTTTTTATGAATATTATACTCTTCAAAGGACTAGAAATGTAAATTGTAGCTTAATGGGCCAATTTTTGGGCTTTTCGGCCCATTGAGCCCAAAATTGCGAAAAACCAAATTTTTAAGGGATTGAATGATAAACTTCACAAAACAGGAGGTAAAAAGGGTAAACAAAACCAATTCAAGGGTTAGAATGATTTATTTTCCAAACAAGGATAAAAAATGTAAATTTTTTGGATTTTGGGCCAAAATTGTAAAAGTTGCGAAAAGTTTGGGTTTTAACTGAAAAATTCTTACTGGAAGGGCTGAAACTGCCAAAGAGAAAATTTTGAACTAAAAACATCACTTAAACAATTCTATTGGTCAAAAATGCCAAGAAAATGGTTTAAGGGCCTAAAATGTTCTTTTTTTTCAAAATAAGGGACTAAAATTGTTATTTTTATTAAAGAAGGGATGAAAAGGTCAAACCAACATTTTGAAGCAATTATTTTGTTTTTAAGATATTTGAGTCAAAAATACCAAACTACAACTAATGAAAATAGAAAGATGAATATACGTATAATTCCAAATATCGTTATAAACAATCGACCGGCCTCGTGCCGATACGAAGATAACAATCGTTCAATCAAACTTTCCAACAATTATACTATACCTAAAACAAGTAAATATCCAAATAGTTGGGCTTGAAAGATCCTAATCATGCTTATTGGACGTTCGTGGCCCATTGACATGACTTTTGGGCCTAACACTAATAATAAATATTTATTGGGCCTCCGGTGACCCAATTACATGTTTAAGGGACCCTCAATGGCATATATATGCTATTGGGCCTTGGTGGCCCATTAGCATTGCTAGTAAGGTCCAAATTTAATCAAATATGAAATGGGCCAATGTGTCCTTCGTATAACCAACAACCTTAAATAACACGCGTAATTAGCAGGACCTTGTATTCCTCTTCTCCGTGTCTGTTAGGCTTATTTGAAATCAAAGTAAACAAACCCATGTCGTTAATCAACAGTAATCAATTTTGTTTGGATTAAGTGAGTAATAACGGGTGACACCTCTAAGGGTCGTTTGTAGTCTGTAGTTATAATCAAAGTCTCCTGGAAGGAGAGCGAGAGTTTGTGTATAGATCTATACGGGGGTGACTCCCCCACACCTCAGCTGTTCGCTACAGTTAGACTCGGCCAGTCTAGGGTGACAAAATCTTAAGATCAATCCCGGCGTATGTTAGGTTGCCAAGACAGACGGACTAGTCATTATTATGCATGGTTATAACGACTCACATAATTAATTAAATCCAATACCATCCGAGTAATCAAGGAAGAGTAATTAAAATCATTCGTTGTGGCGGTATAGCAATTTGAAAAACAATTATATTTTATGTTATCGGAAAACATCGGGTTTTTCGAGGAAATCAACACCACTCGCTTGTACTTTTCTATAACTATAATACAAAACTTCCTTTTATACACGTTTTGAAATCATT
This sequence comes from Lactuca virosa, assembly GCF_052849685.1. Classification (NCBI taxonomy): domain Eukaryota; kingdom Viridiplantae; phylum Streptophyta; class Magnoliopsida; order Asterales; family Asteraceae; genus Lactuca; species Lactuca virosa. Next base: position 265,489,596 of record NC_136427.1, read on the forward strand.
CATGCATCAACTTATGGATCTTCACACTTTGGTAAACAATTGTCTTTTCAGAAAATATCGGATTTTCTGGGTTTTACAAACTACACAAATCATTTTTAGCACAACCCTACTTATGAACTCACCAACATTTCATATGTTGACCGTTTTTCAAAATAACTTGTATTCTCAGGTAACAGGTAAGCTGAAGGGTAATATCAAATATATTAGGATGTTATGTTTTGAAAACTCTCAAACAATTTATGTTATGGATGTGTAATATTTAAAACAATGTACTGGATGTGAACAATATCAGTTGTAATGTATTGATGTATGGTGATGTTTATGTTGTGATTCATGTATATTCATTGTGATGATATTCAATTTAAGTCACGCGAGCCCTCGGACGTTTCCGCCGTCTAGTTTCGGGGGTGTGACAGGTTGGTATCAGAGCTCTGTTTATAGTGAACTGGCATATCTAACCACACATTGATATGCAACTATAAACCAAAGAGGGACTAAAACAACTCTGAACAAAACAAAATAAAACACAACGATAAAAACATCTTTACTTGTGCGATATAGGAAAAGAACATAATACCAAATCAAATAAGATAATACTGACATCTCGGTTAAGTCGGGACTGTTCATGGTTGTATTAAGGGGTGAGTGTAACCTGATCAACTACATTTTCTCCGAAGTACAACTAATACATGCCCCGGTAAAAACCTCGATGGACGGTAAACCTAAAAACATACCCCTTGTTACCAAGAAAAGAACATCCACTCAAATTACATAATAACTAAAACATATTAGGAGTAATAATAGTTTACTCATATACCTCCTCTCAGTCACCATGGAAGGAGAACACCAGGGCATTCAGTTTCATCAAGTCTTAGTGGCCCACGGGATGATCGAGGACGAACCCGAGGGAGATCAAGGGGGAGCACACGACATCGGGCCCGACGAGTACACGGACACAGACTACGAGTTTGATGGTACCGACGACGACATGGATGAAGAACAAGACTCAGGCAAAAATTCTGCCACATCACCTACCAACGAGATGCAGCAGGACCACCCCGCCCCACCAGGGAATCCCGCGATGGAGAATCGCTCTCCGGAAGCTGAGATTGCTGCTCTGCGGCAACAGCTATTCGCCATGGAAGCACGAGCGGTGCAAGCTGGACAGGAAGGAGATGAAGTCATTGGAGGAATGACTGAGATGGCCTAGTTGTTGGCACAACACTTCGGTATATGACCTTACTACCATCGGCGAGCGCTCCTTAGAGTGTTAGGACTAGTCATATCTATCCTTAGTATTATGCTTATATGATCTATGCTATGTACCATCGACTCTATGTTTAAGTGATTACAGTACTCAGAGTCGTTACGCTGCCGAACTTGCACCACTTATGTATGCTCTTTCAAGCAAATTTTCATGTAACAAAGTGCGGATAATATTAATGGAAAAATTTTATGTGTTCTATTGTGATGTTGTGATCTGCTATGTGTTATGTATCCATGATTGTATGCTAATTTGTGAAACTACTTAAGTTTATGCAATACACCTAGTTTATAGGACCACAATCTCACAAAAATCATAGGCACTCAACATCTTTCCGTTCCATAACAGAAAGATGCCCCAACGAACAACCCGTGGAAACCCTAGACCAACCACACCCGAAGTCAACTCAGTTGCATTCCAAGCAGCTGTATCTGCTGCGGTTACTGCGGCCATGGCGCAAATCCACCAAGGGAACAATGGTGGAGTCAATGGACAAGGGGTTGGAAGTTCGAACAACGGAATAAATCAAGGACCTACCAAGACATGCTCCTACAAGGACTTCACCAACGCCAAGCCACGAACCTTTAATGGCACGGGTGGAATGATAACCCTAAAGAGATGGATGGAAAAGGTGGAATCAGTATTTGAGATATGTGAATGCCCCGAAGAGGTGAAAGTGAAGTTCGCCACATGCATATTTGTTGACTAGACTCTCACCTGGTGGAATGGACATGTAGAGGCCATGACTCTCCCAGTAGCCAACGCTATGCCGTGGGCGGAGCTGAAAGAAATGCTGATGGCCGAGTACTGCCCACGAGGCGAAATTCAGAAAATGGAGCAAGAGCTGTGGAATCTCACCGTTCGAAATTCTGATATAGATGCATACATATCAAGGGTTAGCGAACTATCACTGTTGTGCCCTGGCATGATCACTTCAGAGGGAAAGAAAATCGAACGATTCATCTGGGGATTAACCTCCCCAATTCAAGGAAATGTAATAGCTGCAAATCCTGAAACCTTCGACAGTGCTAAGAGGTTGGCCAAGAAACTGTACGACCACAACAACAAGAAGGGCGAGAAGCCAACGGAGACTGAAGGCAAGAAGGAGAGTGACAACAAGAAGGGAAAGAACAACAAGAGAAAAGGGCGACAAGGCTCAGAGTCGTCAAAGAAACAACAAACAGTGGCAGTCAATGCTGCAACCACCCAAGTACCCTCCACACCACATGCTCCAGCCTCAGCTAATCCAAGTGCCCCTAGGCAGTATTCCGGGAATCTCCCAAAGTGCAACAAGTGCAGTCTTCATCATAATGGCGAATGCAGAGAGATGCATTGTACCAGTTGCAATCGGAAGGGTCACATGGCAAGGTATTGTAGGAGCTATCCTCCCCAAAACCAGCAACAAGGAAACAACAACAACCGCAACAACAACAACAACACCAACAGTAGCGACAATAATACAGGATCAAGCCCCACCTGCTATGGATGTGGAAAGACTGGGCATATCCGTCGAAACTGCCCCAGCATCAACAACCCTGGGAACGGAGGAACAGGAAGAGTGCTAACTATGGGTCAGGGAGAAGCGGTTCAGGATCCCGCTGTTGTTATCGGTACGTTTCTCCTAAACCACACTTATGCATGCATCCTATTTGATACCGGGGCAGAACGAAGTTTTGTGAGTAATAAATTCAAACACTTGTTAAAACAACAACCCCAGAAGCTTAATGAAACCTTTACGGTGGAAATGGCTAATGGGAAAACAGAATCCACTGGGGAAATCTACATCGGATGTACCCTGACCTTAAATCATCACGTCTTTCAAATAAACTTAATGCCTGTTTCCATTAGGAGTTTTGATGTGATTATCGGCATGGACTGGTTAAGCCCCCACCATGCTGAAATTATGTGTCACGAGAAGGCCGTTCGCCTTCACCTCCCAAATCATGAAACCTTAATTATATACGGAGACAAACCCAGCACGAACCTTCGTCTTATCTTGTGCATTAAGGCACAGAAGTATCTACGAAAGAAGGACTTGACGTTTCTAGCTCATACAGTGGATAAGTCCAAAGAAGAGATCAATATTCGAAACATCACTGTGGCTTGCGATTTCCCGGATGTCTTTCCGGAGTATCTTCCGGGGATACCCCCAGAAAGACAAGTCGAGTTCCGAATTGATCTAGTGTCAGGAGCTACTCCCATCGCCAAATCGCCCTACAGATTGGCTCCTGCGGAGATGCAAGAGTTGTCCAGTCAACTCAGCGAACTTTTGGACAAAGGATTCATCCGACCCAGTTTCTCACCTTGGGGAGCTCCGGTTCTCTTTGTTAAGAAGAAAGACGGTACCTTCAGGATGTGTATTGACTACAGGGAACTTAATAAGCTCACCATCAAAAACCGCTATCCACTTCCAAGAATCGACGATCTATTTGACCAACTCCAAGGAGCAAGTTACTTCTCTAAGATAGATCTGCGATCTGGATATCACCAACTCAAAGTCCGGGAGGCGGATATCCCCAAAACCGCCTTCCGAACTCGTTATGGACATTATGAATTTGTTGTAATGCCCTTCGGTCTAACGAATGCCCCTGCCACATTCATGGACCTAATGAATCGAATCTGCCGACCATTCCTCGATAACTTTGTCATCGTTTTCATCGACGATATCCTAGTCTATTCCCGAAGCGAAGAGGAGCACGGCCGACACCTCCGACAAATCCTGGAAACCCTGCGAACCGAAAGGTTATACACAAAACTCTCTAAGTGTGAGTTTTGGCTCCGTAGTGTAAACTTTATAGGTCATGTTGTTAGTCAAGAAGGGATACATGTGGATCCTTCTAAAGTCAAAGCCATCGAAGGATGGGCGATCCCAACAACACCCACCGAAATTCGTCAATTCTTAGGTCTCGCAGGCTACTACAGGCGGTTCATTCAGAACTTCTCCAAAACAGCCAAGCCGCTTACCTTGCTTACACAAAAGGGCGTACCCTTCGAATGGACGGATAAGCAAGAAGCTACATTCTGAACTCTGAAGCAAGCACTCTGCAGTGCGCCGGTACTATCACTACCGGAAGGAATAGAAGACTTTGTAGTTTACTGTGATGCGTCGAATCAGGGTTTAGGTTGTGTACTCATGCAGCATGGAAAGGTGATAGCTTATGCATCCCGACAACTAAAGACACATGAGGTGAATTATACCACCCATGATCTGGAATTAGGAGCTGTGGTCTTCGCCCTGAAGATTTGGAGGCACTACCTTTATGGTACCAAGTGCACCATTTTCACCGACCACAAGAGTCTCCAGCACATCTTAAATCAAAAGGAGTTAAACATGAGGCAACGATGATGGGTTGAATTGCTGAACGATTACGAGTGCGAAATCAAGTACCACCCAGGTAAAGCTAACGTAGTAGCTGATGCCTTGAGTCGGAAGGATTACTCGAATCGTCATTTGAAGACTCTCTCCATAACCATCCAATCCCACCTGACCTCGCAAATCAGAGCAGCCCAGTTGGATGCCATGAAGGCAGAAAACAGAACGAGCGAAGCGTTACGTGGAATGGAAAAGAATTTCGAAGTGAAGGAGGACGGAGCATATTACTTCATGAACCACATTTGGGTCCCTAAACCTGGGGGATTCAGAGAAGTAGTCATGAATGAACCCCACAAGACACGATACTCCATCCATCCAGGTTCAGATAAAATGTACTTGGATATCAAGCGACATTATTGGTGGCCTAACATGAAGGTAGAAATTGCCACTTACGTTAGCAAGTGCCTCACATGTGCTAAAGTAAAGGTGGAATATCAAAAGCCCTCGGGATTACTACAGCAACCAGTAATTCTCGAGTGGAAATGGGAAAGGATTGCTATGGACTTTGTGACCAAACTACCCAAGTCGACTGATGGTTTGGATACCATATGGGTAATAGTTGACAGATTAACAAAATCCGCTCATTTCCTGCCAATAAAAGAATCATACAAGATGGAACGTCTGACAAGGATCTATATCAAGGAAATTGTGAGACTCCACGGAGTGCCAATATCTATCATCTCAGATAGGGATAGTAGGTTTACTTCACGCTTTTGGCAATCGCTTCAGAAGGCTATGGGAACACAACTTGACATGAGCACTGCCTACTACCCGCAAACGGATGGTCAAAGCGAGCGAACCATTCAAACGTTAGAGAACATGCTTCGCGCATGTATGATAGACTTTGGAAGGTCGTGGGATACCCACTTGCCTCTGATCGAATTCTCGTACAACAACAGTTACCACTCAAGCATCAAAGTTGCTCCTTTCGAGGCATTGTATGGGCGTAAATGTAGATCACCGTTGTGTTGGGCTGAGGTAGGGGACACTCAGTTAGCAAAAGGACAAACATCAGACAATGCACTAACGGGACCAGAAATCATACGCGAGACGACCGAGAAGATAATTCAGATCAGGGCCCGACTGCAATCATCACGAGACAGACAAAAGAGCTACGCCGATAAGCGGCGAAAGCCCTTGGAATTTAGAGTCGGGGATAGGGTGTTATTAAAGGTCTCTCCCTGGAAAGGGGTGATTCGTTTTGGGAAGCGGGGAAAACTAAACCCTCGATACATTGGACCCTTCGAGATTCTTGCCCGAATCGGTCCAGTGGCTTATAGACTGCAGCTACCCGCTGAGCTCAGCAGTGTACACCCCGTGTTCCATGTTTCCAATCTAAAGAAGTGCTTATCCGACGAGACTCTCGTCATTCCATTAGAAGAAATCGAAATCAACGAGAATCTCTTGTTCATCGAAGAACCAGTTGAAATCATGGACCGAGAAGTGAAACGTACTAAGCAAAGTCGCATTCCGATTGTGAAAGTTCGATGGAACGCGAGACGCGGACCAGAGTTCACATGGGAACGCGAAGACCAGATGAAGCATAAGTACCCTCACCTATTCTCACATTCTCAAATTTAGCTTTAAAAAGAATTTCGGGATGAAATTCCCTCTAACGAGGGGATGATGTCACAACCAGGAATTCTGATACCTTGTAAAACCCTTAACAAAGATAACATTGTAGTTAAAGCTTGGAAAACAAGTATGATGCTTGTTCAATGATCACAAAAATTCCATCAAATACTCTACACAAACTTTCAAATAGTCAACAAAAGTTGGAAGCCCTAAAAATCCCGGTTTAAGTCCATTTTGGACTAGGATTTTTCTTATTGGGCCTAATGGACCAATAAGCTTCCAATTTGACTATTTTGGGCTTAGAACTCTTATATGAGCTCTAATTGAACCCACTTTCATTTATTTTAACAATTTGGGCCATAATGGACCTAGAATGAAATAAAACATTCTTATTGGACCATAACAAACTTAATTAGCTCTAAAGGGCCATAAAACTCATACCTTGATTGTTTTGGGCCGTGAACCATCTCCAAAGACCAATTGGGCCGAAAATTATCAAATTGGGCTCATAATATGGATTTAAGCACAAAAAGGGCCAAATTCTTTTCTTTCTTCTCCCTCTCTCGGCCCAACTACAAAACATAGGGAGAAAGAGTTAACTTTTATATGCCACCTCACAATTATACTTGGGATATCCATGCAACTATCTCATACTTCCAAGCATCTATCACTTCACTCTCTCTCTCTTCTCCCCTCTCTTTTCTTCTTTGGCCGAGAACCCATCACACACACTCACACTCTTCCAAATTCTCCCAAACACTCACAAGAACACTCTTACATCTTCTCTCAAATTTTCGAGAATTTGAACATCTTCAAGAAGAGTTTCATCATCAAAAATCATCAATTCTTGGTAAGTCCTACCACACTTAAGTTGTATAACTTCATCTTCATGTTATATCACTCATTCTAAGTAAGTTTTTGGTGATCATACTCCTAGAAACCTACTAAGTTCGAGATCCATCCAAGAAAGCTTGCTAGGGCCGAAAATAGCATCAAACTCTTTCACTTCTTCTTCAAAACCGAGATCCACAAGAAAAGGTGAGTTCATACCCCTCTCTTTTCGGTTTTCACAAGTTTTATGGGGGATAATACAAGTAAAATGTGTAGATCTATGTGTATGTGTATGCTATGTATGATTTCATGCATGTATATGTGATTATATGTGTTTATGTGGTAAATATGTAACAAAAAGGGAAGAAATCATGAAATATATGGCACAAGAAGGAAAACAAACATGAACTAAGATATATTACACTAAACAAGTCAAGAAAAATACCCTCTAAGATTAAAATAAACATATTGCAACATAAAACCCAATTTTGGGCTTAAATTGTCAAATAAACAAAAGTTGGGTTAAAATTGCCATTCACGGTTTTTCTTCAGGATCAAAAGGGTCAAAACAGTTAAAATAAAAGTTTTTAGGAATATTATACTCTTCAAAGGACTAGAAATGTAAATTGTAGCTTAATGGGCAATTTTTGGGCTTTTCGGCCCATTGAGCCCAAAATTGCGAAAAACCAAAATTTTAAGGGATTGAATGATAAACTTCACAAAACAGGAGGTAAAGAGGGTAAACAAAACCAATTGAAGGGTTAGAATGATTTATTTTCCAAACAAGGATAAAAAATGTAAATTTTTTGGATTTTGGGCCAAAATTGTAAAAGTTGCGAAAAGTTTGGTTTTTAACTGAAAAATTCCTTACTGGAAGCGCTGAAACTGCCAAAGAGAAATTTTTGAACTAAAAACATCACTTAAACAATTCTATGGGTCAAAAATGCCAAGAAAATGGTTTAAGGGCCTAAAATGTTCTTTTTTTTCAAAATAAGGGACTAAAATTGTTATTTTTATTAAAGAAGGGCTGAAAAGGTCAAACCAACATTTTGAAGCAATTATTTTGTTTTTAAGATATTTGAGTCAAAAATACCAAACTACAACTCATGAAAATAGAAAGATGAATATACGTATAATTCCAAATATCGTTATAAACAATCGACCGGCCTCGTGCCGATACAAAGATAACAATCGTTCAATCAACCTTTCTAACAATTATACTATACCTAAAACAAGTAAATATCCAAATAGTTGGGCTTGAAAGATCCTAATCATGCTTATTGGACCTTCGTGGCCCATTGACATGACTTTTGGGCCTAACACTAATAATAAATGTTTATTGGGCCTCCGGTGACCCAATTACATGTTTAAGGGACCCTCAATGGCATATATATGCTATTGGGCCTTGGTGGCCCATTAGCATTGCTAGTAAGGTCCAAATTTAATCAAATATGAAATGGGCCAATGTGTCCTTCGTATAACCAACAACCTTAAATAACACGCGTAATTAGCAGGACCTTGTATTCCTCTTCTCCGTGTCTGTTAGGCTTATTTGAAATCAAAGTAAACAAACCCAGGTCGTTAATCAACAGTAATCAATTTTGTTTGGATTAAGTGAGTAATAACGGGCGACACCTCTAAGGGTCGTTTGTAGTCTGTAGTTATAATCAAAGTCTCCTGGAAGGAGAGCGGGAGTTTGTGTATAGATCTATACGGGGGTGACTCCCCCACACCTCAGCTATTCGCTACAGTTAGACTCGGCCAGTCTAGGGTGACAAAATCTTAAGATTAATCCCGACGTACGTTAGGTTGCCAAGACAGATGGACTAGTCATTATTATGCATGGTTATAACGACTCACATAATTAATTAAATCCAATACCATCCGAGTAATCAAGGAAGAGTAATCAAAATCATTCGCTGTGGCGGTATAGCAATTTGAAAAACAATTATATTTTATGTTATCGGAAAACATCGGGTTTTTCGAGGAAATCAACACCACTCGCTTGTATTTTTCTATAACTATAATAAAAAACTTCCTTTTATATACGTTTTGAAATCATTCATGCATCAACTTATGGATCTTCACACTTTGGTAAACAATTGTCTTTTCAGAAAATATCGGATTTTCTGGGTTTTACAAACTACACAAATCATTTTTATCACAACCCTACTTATGAACTCACCAACATTTCATATGTTGACCGTTTTTCAAAATAACTTGTATTCTCAGGTAATAGGTAAGCTGAAGGGTAATATCAAGTATATTAGGATGTTATGTTTTGAAAACTCTCAAACAATTTATGTTATGGATGTGTAATATTTAAAACAATATACTGGATGTGAACAATATCAGTTGTAATGTATTGATGCATGGTGATGTTTATGTTGTGATTCATGTATATTCATTGTGATTATATTCAATTTAAGTCACGCGAGCCCTCGGACGTTTCCGCCGTCTGGTTTCGGGGGTGTGACAATATATATATATATATATATATATATATATATATATATATATATATATATATATATATATATATATATATATATTTATCTTTTACCAATTTGACCTAATCACAATTCATGTAGATAAATCAAATAGTACAAATAATTAGCATATCATATAATCTAGTAATTATTTTATAAGTTGACAATTTATCTTTTAATTGGATGAGGATGATCATTACCTTATAAGAAAAACGAATTTTAACAGTCCAAAACAGTTTGTGGTAATGATCCTAATCGAAAAATGGCCAAAAACTTGAAAATATGCACACAGATGGTTCACCACGTCGTGGTTATCTGTCAGATTTCAAAAAACGATTTTCTTTTGCTTTGAACAATCAACCAATGTATCTATATAATAGAAAACATCCATGTCTCTGATACCACTGTTGGGTTTTATGTACTCTAACATCCCTATGGTGCACATACAACCTTAATGCTTTGGATCTAAGTTTTCTCTAGTTATACATGCAATAAAATTATCCATAGCATGAAGCCTACAACTAGCATACAATTTGATATATGAACCATAAAACGAGTTAGAATATTACCTCTTGTTGTAGCTTGTTGAATTTGGCCTTTCAAGAGCTTAGCACCTCAAGTGTGATGCCTCAAACGGTTCACATCACACCATGAACAATTGGATGAATACGAGAGAGAGGTTTGGAGACACAAAATCAGCTAGGTCTTCCTTTGAACTCGTAGGGCCGATTTTAGGCTTAGGGAAATACATATATAGTGTAGAATTCCAAGAGTCATATGAAAACCCTAATTCTTACACTTTGGCTTATGATCCAATAACTCATATGGACTATCTCTTCATGGAAACTTACATAAACTTAGTCCATCATGGATTAATAGTCCAAACCATATGTATCACTGATTTACATAATTAGTCCCCGTTAATTTAATTAGTCTCTTTTGATCACTAAATTAATTCCAAATTAATTCTTGATGAATACTAATTAAATAATATGATTTCTCAATTTAATATATTATACTTATAATACATTAATAAATCACAAACAACATCTTTCTCAAATATCCATCCTATCAAATTGCCCTGGTGAATGCACCCCGAAATGGACCATGCTACTCTCGGGTCAAGTACATACCAATTATTGTTATGGGCTTAGACACCTAATCCAACAGTCTCCCACTTGGATAAGTCTAATAATTATTATTGCAAGTACGACTTTAAAATCCGATTAGCAATCATAGCTCTCAAAAGCCGTTGTCGAACTCTGACGCGTCCATTAGATAAGGGATCATATATTCCTCCATTCTAGATATCAGACATGAGACATGGATTATAATCATTCTCTCTGTCCATGTGTTGTTTCCCGATTTTCGGTTTTTGACGACTTACTAATTGAACAAATCAAATCAGTCTAGGCTTGGCCAAGCGCTTAGGGTTGTCATCATAAAATTATCGAGGGGCCCACTGATATCATTTTTATCCCTCTTAGGGTAAAAGGAACGGATAAACTTCGACTCATATGCTTGCTCTATTTACTCATCAAATCACACACAACAATATGTTTTAGAACACCAAGTTACTGGTGTGTTTACATATCATCAATGTGCAATCGACTTGTAAACTGCAACTATATGTCTCTGTTTCAAGAATATAAGATATTATCGTCTCACAATCACTTGTGATAAAATGCATGAAGTGATTCAGATGAGCGTGGGTTTAATCCAATACTCAAATCTTATTACAGGAGTACTCATGAACACTGCAGTAAACTTGTGCTATGTCTAAAACACTTAGACAACTTACAGTCAGATTCATGACAATCTTGCCTCAATACCTACTTCCAAAGTATGATCGACTGTGGATAGTTTGAATAATTTTATCATTCGGGAAGTCAAAACATACAAAGTGAACACAAGAAAAATCGAATTCAATATTGTCTCAAAACTTTTGAATATAAATATAAAACCTTTTATTTAATCACCATATTGATTACACATTATTCATTATTTAATGTTTCGATTAATCAACTTAATACTTGAATTAAAAACAATAGTTATCCCATGCTCCAAGCATGCACACTGTGTTTATATATACGGTCCTTACTTTGTGAAATAGATCCATTGAAGACATTTCAATGATGCTCATTTCACAGTTCCAAATCTTTATCACAAGTGTTAGATTCTAAACTATCATGCAATAATTCCTTTTGTAATGTCATGGTACCAAAGTCACAGAGACTTTGCCAACAATATTACAAAACTTTCCACTGGAGATTGATAACAAAACAATTCCAAGGAAGCGAAGTCTCAAATTCAAAGTACATTCCTTTGAACATCCTTCTAGCATAAAGTTTTCTAACCTACACATAGATTCTTAATATCCAACTCCCATTATGAAAACATTTCCATATTTGCCATATGACAATGCATTATTAATAGAATTCTGTCTATTCATAATAATGTCAATATGGTCCATCCATTACTATACTTCTAACTGTCCTTAGGCAACCAATCCTTAGCGAACCTTAGATCATCCTTGACAGTTGTTTAACCATTTTAGTCATATCCGGTTCTAGTCCTTTTTCCCTCTTAACGCCCTAGGCATTTGGAAAATTAGAACACGTGAATATTATAGCATATGCAATTGATCATATATCCGAAGCATATGAGACACAATTTATAATGGCTTGCATAAAGACATGATACTTGACCAATCTTCTGCTATAATATTTCCATATATAGAATCGCCATGTTGAAACATTCCAATATGGTAATCATATATGTCCATGACTAAGTCTAATTAATATTTCAATTTAAGCTTTTAGATTTGAAATAAAGTATAAGTATCATCTCCCTTACTATAGTGAAACAATTTTCAAACTTTACAATTTTGCAAATTAAAACTTTGTTCCCTATATGCAGCATTGATAACTCACAATACTTACCATAATGATTATGATCCCACTAGCATAATGATTATTACTTACTAGCATAACACTTATGCTCCCACTAGCTTTCACATATACCCAGAAATCAGCTGGACTTCTAGAAATCAATAATTTATGACTTTCTTTCCAAAGTTTAGATTTATGATATAAGATGCTTCGATAAGCCTTTATCTAAGCTCATACACCTTTTATTAGAAAGCCCATATGTGTGTCTAAACTATTTCAGAACTTACAACGATAAGTTCCAAATGTTCAAACTATTTGCCATTTCTCACAATTCGAACTATGAAGAGGGGTGTCGTAATCATAATCGAATTTGAGAACGCAATTAACACAACTGCTATCTCCTTAAAATCTTCTTAGTGAAAGCGTTTCCTCACAATCATTTTCATGAAGTGGAGAGAAACCTTGTGTCACTTAGATTTTGTGGTGTATGTGTTCCTATCCATGAGAATATGCCATTATCATAAGACAAGGTCTATGGCAAATTCAAACACATATGAACTTGTTCAATCTTAATTTTTGCCACTTAGAAGCACAAGGGCCTACCATGTTTTCCAAGTTGTTGAGCAGATCACTCTTACTGATCAATGAACTTTCACAGATCCAGGTGCTTTGCCTTATCCAAACAATCGAGAACTCATAGAACTCACATGCATACTCAACTTTAACTGGAATGGGCACAGAAACAAGAATATGTCAACACGATAGGTTACAAACCTCAAGTCATGTTCTAGTGATAAACAATAGGTTTATTCTTGATTAGATCTTCACATTTTTCCTAAAGTAACTAAGATTGGGAATTTATAAAGTGTTTAGTTACTTTGTATTTCATTATACTTTTAATGAAGATTTAAGTGTCCTATCAAAGCCGTTCGTCTAACGACCCTCCACTGGTCAAGGGTGCGGTGGGTAAGAATGGATACCTAATGACGGTCATTTTACAGGCCACTTCCTTAAACACCTCTTATAGACCAGCTTCGTGAATGAGGCCTACTAACGGTAAGACTGACTTTTTACTTATACATATATAATATATTAAACTATTAATTTTATATAGTATAAGGGTGTATTTTAAACTTTTAAAATACTTTGTGGTTTAATATATTAATTAAACTATACTCTTAATTTAATTAAACTTAAGCCATGTGATTATGGATTTATTAATCTTCTCTTTTAATTAAACATTTAATTAATTTAATAAAATCCATATAGATGTAATTTGAACTATTCAAAACATCAAGGTGCTAAATATAAAAATTCAAAATTAAAACTATTTAATTAATTTTTAAGTTATGAACCTAAGAGTTGCATCTTTTGAAACCTTTCAATTACAAGAGTAAATGTTTTTATGAATTAGACTTTTCATATTCCATAACTTGAGGTCAAGTTATGAAACTCTTGAAAACCTTTGGATTCCATAACTTATGGACTTAATTTTGTAACAACTGAAAAACTTTTGAGTTCCAAAACTTGATGGCAAGTTTTGTAACCTCTCAAAAAACATTTAGATCAAATTTAAACTAATAATATAATCATATATATTTATCTTTTACCAATTTGACCTAATCACAATTCATGTAGATAAATCAAACAATACAAATAATTAGCTTATCATATAATCATATATATTTATCTTTTACCAATTTAGCTGATTCGTGATTCAGGTGAGTCTTCCTCAATGTACCTTTAGGTCGAAGGCACCAAGGCTGACCCACTGGATTTTGTATCCTGGTATATTGGATTGTTGTTATGCTGAGTATGTGCTAGATTGGTAGATATGTGTGATTACATGTGTTAGCGGAGTATTTTCTAGATTGGTAGAACTATATGGTTACCTGTACTTGTTGGTTATTGATTGTTATAGTATATGTCGACATGTTACGGTTTGTTGGGATGAGGCGGTCCTGCTTTGTGCTGAATTTCAAGATACCCAGGGCGGTCCGGTTAGACTGTAGGCCTACAAGGTGGTCCAATCAGACCGAAGGCCCGGAGAGCGGTCCGGATAGACTTTAGCCCCTGTACGGCGGTCCATTCAGGCTGAAGGCTCGCAGAGTGGTCCAGATAGGCTGTAGGCCCGGCACGGCGGTCCAGCGAGGCTGAAGGCTCATATATGCGTGATGTTATCTGTTTGGTTGTGTGTGGTACTTTGGGTGGAACTCACTAAGATTTGGCTTACAGTTTGAGTTTATTGTTTGAGGTAATTCAGATGATTGTGGCAAGGCAAAGGTGTGATCGTACACATCCTTCGATGACATGTTTTGGGGATTTATGATACACAAATCTAGGGATATTTGTATTTTATACTTGGTTATGATATGGTTTTTTGATAAAAACAATAAATTCTATTGATTTAAAAATGGAAAAAGATTTATCATGATTTTGGGATGTTATAGACATAGCCATTGGTTGACATTTAGCAACAGACCAATGCCCTTACAACACACGAAAAGGTGACATCCAGCAATTGACCAATTTCCAACAACTTTTAAGCCACAATTGGTTATAAGGTGTGGTATCGGTTATTCCTTTGTCTCTGGCATCATGTTGAACTTGAAACATGGATCGTAATCAATCTCACATGGTGTTCAACTTTTAGTAAGGCCATATATGTCTAACTCTCAACAAATAAGAGTAACAAACCCCATTTTGATTACATACGTCAATCATGTAGTTCATGCTCTACCCAATGATGGCCCTTATAACTTCCTTTTACATAACAACGTTAAACCATGTCAAAGCACAATAATTCCTACACTCAAGTCCCAACTATGTATCTCAGGTCAAAGAATACAAAGATACTACTTTTATCAAAACATCACTCATGACAATGATCCATGAAGTGACCTTGACGCTGGTCATGTCCAACACTTATTCTGTAATCAAGTACCTATAAAATAGGTAAAGACTCTTTGTTATTTTCATATCCATGAAAATCAACCAATCCATTCAGATTAGCCTTACCTCATAGATGCTTCCATAACTATGAACGACTATGGACATTTAGAATAACCATATTATTCAAGGATTAAACATGATAATATAGAACACAACAATTATTTACTAAAAACATTATATCCAATATATCAATACATTACAATATATGTTGCTTATACTGTTCTAATATCCAAATACTAAATTTCAATCAAATCTATCCACTCAGAACAACAAGACCCTATAGCATCAACATAACTTTCATTGTTTAGCTAATATAGGAACTTTGTTAAGTGGATTTGACAAACATGATTTATATAAACTTTGCGAATACTAACATTTATGTTTCATATATATATATATATATATATATATATATATATATATATATATATATATATATATATATATATATATATAGACACACACACACACACACACACCGTATATAGAGAAAACTCTTGAGAATGTTTTAGATGCTTAAATATGACTTAGATACCAATATCACATAATGAGATTACTCATAGTTATAAATGAACTAATCATTTAAGTATCTTCATATGTGGTTCCCCAAACAACAATGTATTATGACTATGTAGTGTAACTATAATTAAAATCTACAAGTAATTCTTATCCATGTTACTTTTTCGTCATTCATAATGACGAAACTCTCGATTATGATTGAGGATCATCTCAATATATTTGGAAGTTTATCATATGTGTAACAGTTTACATATACCTTTCTTTCAACACCCCACAGATCAGAAATATATCTTTAGTTCTTCATTGGTACTTTAGAATGCTTCTATCAGTCATACAATGACTTATTCTCGAATTATACTGGTGTTTATTCATCATGCTCCATGCATATGACTTATCTTGATTTTATGCATAACATGACATATATGATTAATCCAATTGCAACAGAAAATGGAATATAATAATACTATCTAACTCAATTGTTGTACTAGGAATATTGGCAATTAATGCAATTCTACTTAATCTTTTAAGTTGACATGATCTATCTATATAGATATTTATTCCAAGAACAAGTATGTCGACTGCGTATAAGACTAGGAATGCTACTACTCTCCCACTAGCTTGTAGAAAATACAAGAGTCATCTGGATTTATAATTAAATTACACTATGTAATTTTCTTTATAAGAAAGAAGATTCTTACTTTGAAATTTTGGCTTTAAATCAGAAAAGATTTTCATCCATGTATGTCTTGTCCTTTGAAAACTCACTTACTCTTTAGTCATACTATATTGTGGAAGATTAATCAAACCCATAATTAATTATCATACATGAATGCATCTCTATGTGTTCTATTAGTAATTGATCAACTCATTAAATAACTTCAATCAACTGTTGAAAACTTGCTAGTCCCAAACTGTGACACATTTAGTTTATGGATTTTTAGCCCATAAAGTTCCATATTGCTCCCACTTAGAAAAAGAACTTTATAAGTATATATCTTTTGGAATGACAATCAGTGGGATTGTAGAAACTTCATCCTAAAGCACGGAACTTATGAATCTTGTCATAAATTGTGATGTTTTACAAAGGATTCATACCAACCATAAACAGGGTTTTCTGTATTATTACTTGTAAATTTGTTAGTCTAAGGATTGGAGACACGTCCTTGGTAACACTCCACCGGATTCGTGAGTGTAGGGCTACCCTTGTAACCAGAATCTCTTGGAGGGAGAGCGTGACTATTATGTATAGATCTATACGGGACTGACTATCCCGCACCTCGCTGCTAGCTACAGTGGGATCGTCTGGTCTACGGGTGACAAAGTCATAAAATGATACTGGCCACCGTACGTGCCATATCCAGTTTAATGTATGGTTATGAAACTCGCAACCTAGATAACAAAGATTTACTTTGGTAATAATGAATCTAGTGAACTAACCTCAAACTAATAACCGATATGATTACTAGAGGGTATTGATAATACTCTTAGGATCTAGTTCACTACCTACTTATTAGTTCTATTTCGGTAATAAGACTAATACATCTCACGGAGAATAAACATGGTTTTTCAAGGAAACTACATCTAACGACACAAGTATGGTAGATACTTGTACTTCTCTTTCAGAATCGATAACCAAACATCTTTCATAAGAAAATATGGGATTTTCTTGGGATAACTCAAACTTTCATAAACATGTGGTTTATCATATAACTAATGGGAAATCAAACATTTTTCATAAGAAAATATGGGATTTTCTTGGTAAACACTTTTCAAAGGATCAAAGAAACCTTTCCTTCACCATAACTAAACGCTTATGAACTCACCAGCTTTATGCTGATATTCTTTAAAACTGCTTGTATTCTCAGGGCATCAATAGACAGGTACTCCTGCCGACTTTTTGAGAAGACGGAGCGTTTCGGATTCACGTCTTTTACTTTTGCTATACTGTTATGTATAAATCATGTTTTTGAACAATGTAAATATTCATATTATAATGTAATGGTTGTGTTTACTATACTTACTATGATACAACTGTTGTGATACTACGCATGACGTCACTCCGCCCCAGAACGTTTCCGCCTTCGGTTTCGGGGTGTGACAGATTGGTATCAGTGCTATTGTTTATAGTGAACTAAGTATACCGAACCATACATGGTATACAACTATAAACACTAAGGGGCTATAGTGCTCTGAATTAAAAGTATACTTTCAAAATATAAGTATTTTTACGAAAAGTATACAAGTATACCATAGTACCAGAATCAGTATCCTGAGTAGAACAAAACAAAAGTATTTTGGATGTTGAACACTACGGTTAAACCTGGGCAGTTATGTAATCATGTCTAGGGTCAATATAGCCTGATCAACTATATTTATTCGAAACATGACCAACATGTGCTTGGGAGTGACTTTGGTTTTGCAACAGGCCTAAAACTTACCCCGTATCCATATAACTTAAAATACTATAGGAGTATCTTAGTCAGAGCCGTATACTTCGTAGAAATTAATTCCAAGGTGTTGCTACTCATTCCTCTTAGCGATAACTTACTTGCATCAGTAATCTTTCTTTGCTTATCGCTTAGTAGAACACTCTAACTATCATATTGAGATACATCTTGCTTTATATCTCTTGATTCGATTCCAGAGGACTTACCATTCTCTTCTTCCTGATTGATTTTAGAACCAGATGCCTCCCCGTAAAAGACCTAACAGAAGGAATGACGATGCTCCACCACCACCGCCCCCTCAGTTCGATCCCGTTATGTTCCAAGCAACTGTTACTGCTGCTGTGGCAGCCGCGATGTCACAGATGAACCCTGGCGGATCTGGTGGTCAGGGAGGTGGTACGCATCCCCAAAATCATGAAGGTGGTCAGGGACACCAGAAGGAGTGTTCCTATAAAGACTTCATGAACGTAAAACCCACATCCTTCGACGGCACTGGAGGTGTTATTGCCCTGACTCAATGGATCGAGAAAATTGAGTCCATCTTCGAAATCTGCTCTTGTTCCGAAGCTAACAAGGTGAAATTCGCCGCTTGCACTTTCGCCAACAAAGCATTGACCTGGTGGAATGGCCAGGTCAAGTCTCTAACCCTGCCAATAGCAAATGCTATGGGTTGGGAGAGCCTGAAAGAGCTCATGATTGCTGAGTACTGCCCACGGGGCGAAATGCAGAAACTGGAGCACGAACTCTGGAACCTAAAGATGAAGGGTTCCGACATTGCTGCTTACACATCTAGGTTTGAAGACCTAGAGCTTCTTTGTCCAGGGATGGTCACCCCGGAAGGCAAAAAGATTGAAAGATACATCTGGGGACTGACCCAGCCGACCAAAGGAAATGTCCTGGCTGCTAGGCCAAACACCTTCGACAGCGCTAAGTGTCTGGCGCAGACCCTCATAGATCATGGAGTCGATCTCGATGAAGTGACAGCCACTCCTGAAACGGCTAAAGGGAGTGGTGAGAAAAGAAAATTCTGGAAACAGAAGAAGGGCCAGTCTTCCCAAGAGCCCTCAAAGAAACAGCAAACGGTAGCAGTCCACGCTGTTACTACTGCTGCTGCTACTCCTGCCGTGCAAGCACCTACCAGTAAATATGCTGGTACCCTCCCTCGGTGCGACAAGTGTAACTACCACCATAACCCCGGCCCATGTCGTGAAATGTCATGTTCTAACTATGGCAAAAAGGGGCACACTGTTCGATTTTGCAAAGCACCAGCTCAACCAACCAACCAAACATCTGGAGCAGGCGTCGGTCAAGCCTGCTATAATTGTGGAGAAGTCGGGCACTACAAGAGAAACTGCCCCAAGGCAACAACAGCTGGTGGCACAGGAAGAGTACTGACGATGGGACGCGAGGAGGCAGTCGCTGATCCCACAGTTGTTTCGGGTACGTTCCTCCTCGACAACTCTTATGCATGCATTCTTTTCGATTCTGGTGCTGAAAGAAGTTTTGTTAGTCATGCATTCAAGCATTTTCTTAAACATAAATCCCGACCCTTAACCGAAACATTTACCGTCGAGATGGCTAACGGTGAGAAGGAGAGCACTAATGAGATATACGTAGGATGTACCCTTACCTTGAACGATCATTCATTTCCCATCGATCTTATGCCGGTCTCCATAAAAAGCTTTGATGTTATCATCGGCATGGATTGGTTGAGCCCCAATCATGCTGATATCCTTTGTTACGAAAAAGCTATCCGCCTCAATCTCTCCTCTGTTGAAGCTCTCATAATTTACAGCGATAAACTCAGTTCGAACCTCCGTATCATTTCATGCATCCAAGCCCAGAAACTCCTGCGAAAGGAGTGTTATGCATTTCTAGCCCACGTCATTAACGAAAAATAGGAAGTTAAAGACCTTGAGAGCATTCCCGAAGTCTGCAACTTTCCGGACGTCTTTCCCGAGGAGCTTCCGGGCATCCCTCCCGAACGCCAAGTCGAGTTTCGTATCGACTTAATCCCAGGAGCTACTCCCGTAGCCAAATCTCCATATCGCCTCGCACCCGCATAAATGCAGGAGCTATCAAGTCAGCTCAATGAGCTGCTCAGCAAAGGGTTCATCAGACTGAGTTCCTCACCCTGGGGAGCCCCGATCTTGTTTGTGAAAAAGAAGGATGGATCCTTTCGGATGTGCATTGACTATCGAGAGCTGAACAAGCTCATTGTCAA
Source organism: Lactuca virosa (assembly GCF_052849685.1). Lineage (NCBI taxonomy): Eukaryota > Viridiplantae > Streptophyta > Magnoliopsida > Asterales > Asteraceae > Lactuca > Lactuca virosa. Next base: position 265,510,161 of record NC_136427.1, read on the forward strand.
AAACCGTTATCCTCTTCCTCGAATCGACGACCTCTTCGATCAACTTCAAGGAGCCAGCTTTTTCTCGAAAATAGATCTAAGATCAGCCAGCTTAGAGTCAATGAGAATGATGTTTCTAAGACAGCATTTCAGACTCGATATGGTCACTACGAGTTCGTAGTAATGCCCTTGGTCTAGCCAACGCACCGACAGTGTTCATGGACCTGACGAACCGGGTGTGCCGTCCTTTCCTGGACAAGTTCGTCATCATATTTATCGACGATATACTTGTCTATTCCAGAAGCGAGGAAGATCACAGACAACACTTGAGATCGATGTTGGAAACCTTAAGGACGCAGAAGCTTTACGCAAAGTTCTCCAAGTGCGAATTCTGGATTCGTAAAGTAACCTTCCTAGGTCACGTGGTAAGCAAGGAAGGCATACACGTGGACCCCTCCAAAATCAACGCGATAGAGAACTGGTCAGCACCAAAGACGCCCACAGAAATCCGTCAATTCTTGGGTCTCGCTGGCTACTATCGTAGATTTATTCAGAATTTCTCCAGAATTGCCAAACCCTTAACCACTCTGACTCAGAAAGGCATACCCTTTTGTTGGAGTGAAAAACAAGACACTGCGTTCCAAACGTTGAAACAGGCCCTGTGCAGCGCACCTATCTTATCCCTGCCCGAAGGGACGGAAGACTTCGTTGTCTACTGCGATGCATCTAATCAGGGTTTGGGTTGTGTGCTCATGCAACAGGGAAAAGTTATTGCTTACGCCTCGAGACAGCTGAAAGCACACGAAGTCAACTACACAACGCACGACCTGGAGTTAGGAGCAGTGGTCTTCGCATTGAAGATATGGAGACATTATCTCTACGGAACCAAGTGCACTATCTTCACTGACCATAAGAGCCTGCAACATATCTTCGATCAGAAGGAGCTGAACATGAGACAACGGCGATGGGTCGAGCTACTCAGCGATTACGAGTGCGAAATCCGGTACCATCCCGGCAAGGCCAATGTGGTGGCAGATGCCCTCAGCCGAAAAGAGTACTCAGGTCGCAGAGTGAAGGCACTGACCATGACTATCCATTCCCATTTATCCGCGCAAATCAAGGAGGCTCAGCTGGAAGCCTTAAAACCAGAGAACATGTCGGGTGAAGCCTTGAGGGGAATGGAAAAGAACCTAGAAATCAAGGAAAACAGAGTCTATTATTTCATGGACCGGATCTGGACCCCAAAGTTCGGGGGTTACAGAGAGGTTGTAATGAACGAAGCTCACAAGACCAGATACTCCATTCACCCAGGTTCGGACAAGATGTACCTCGATCTTAAAAAGTTATATTGGTGGGCAAACATAAAGGCGGAGATCGCTACATTCGTGGGCAAGTGTCTGACTTGCGCCAAAGTGAAGATCGAATATCAGAAACCCTCAGGTCTACTCCAACAGCCATAAATTCCTGAATGGAAGTGGGAGAGGATTTCTATGGATTTCATCACCAAACTACCCAAATCTCCGAGTGGGTACGACGCCATTTGGGTGATAGTCGATCGACTGACTAAATCCGCTCACTTCTTGCCAATCAAAGAAACTTTCAAAATGGAGAGACTGACACGAATCTACATCCAAGAGATAGTCCGACTGCACGGTGTACCTGTGTCCATTATCTCCGATCGAGATAGCAGGTTCACTTCGAGATTCTGGCAGTCCCTGCAGAAGGCTCTTGGAACTAAGCTGGACTTGAGTACAGCTTATCATCCTCAAACAGATGGTCAGAGTGAGAGAACCATACAAACCTTGGAAGACATGTTGAGAGCATGTGTCATCTATTTCGGTAAGTCGTGGGACATCCATTTACCCTTGGTCGAGTTCTCTTACAACAACAGTTACCACACCAGTATTAAAGTTGCGCCCTTCGAAGCCCTGTATGCCCGCAAGTGCAGATCCCCTCTGTGCTGGGCTGAGGTGGGCGACATGCAGTTAGCCAAGGGACAAGTCCCCGATAGCACTCTCACTGGCCCAGAAATCATTCGAGAAACCACAGAAAAGATCGTCCAAATCTGAGAACGACTGAAAGCCTCTCGAGATAGACAAAAGAGCTACGCCGATATACGACGAAAACCCTTGGAGTTCCAGGTTGGAGATCGCGTTCTGTTGAAGGTCTCGCCCTGGAAAGGCATGATACGCTTCGGAAAGCGTGGAAAGCTAAATCCAAGATACATAGGACCATTCGAGATCCTCGCCAGGATCGGTCCTGTAGCCTACAAACTTCGATTACCTGATGAGCTTAGTAACATTCATCCCGTTTTCCACGTCTCGAACCTTAAGAGGTGCTTATCCAACGAGACTCTTGCTACCCCTCTCGATGAGATTGAAATCAACGAGAATCTAAACTTTGTGGAAGAACCAATTGAAATCATGGATCGAGAGATCAAGCGAACGAAACAAAACCGCATCCCGATAGTGAAGGTTCGCTGGAATGCCAAGCGGGGACCTGAATACACTTGGGAGCGCGAAGATCAGATGAAACTGAAGTATCCGCATCTCTTTTCTAATCGATGATTTGTATTCTATATTCGAATTTCGGGACGAAATTCCCTCTAACGGGGGGATAATGTGACAACCCGAGACTTTTAACTTGTAAGATCCGTTAATACTATCTCGATTTTTCCCTCATTTAACACTGTTTAAGGGTGTAATGATACGTTCTAAGCTTGAGATCAGTTAGGAATGAGTTTAGGAATGAGCCAACATGTCGTTTTGAAACAAAATCGGGCCATACACCCTCATGAGAGGTGTGTACGGCCGCACACACAGGTGTGCGGCCGCACACCCAACCCTCCAGCCGCACTCACCCTTATATATATAAGGGAACCCCCCTTCACTCATTCCTTTCTTTTGGCTATACTCTACTTTCTCTCACTACTTTCTCTCTCTAAAAACTTCATCCAAGAACACTCTAAAGGCCTCAAAAACGTGAATCACTTCATCTTTCAGCTTGTTATAGTGGTAAGACACTTGAATCTAAGCCTAAAACTCATAGTGTTCTTCGTGTTCTTCATCCTTTGAAGGTGTACGGCCGCACACCTTCATAAGGTGGCCGCACACACACTAAAACTCTCCAAAGTGAAGAGTTTGGCCCCCCATTTGCTAGTTGGACTTGGTATTAGCTCTAGAACACCTCAAACCACCTCAAAATCGACGTTTCGGACACAAAAGAGGAGTATACGGCCGCACACTCCAGTGTACGGCCGCACACACCCTCTGTACGGCCGCACACTCCTGTGTACAACCGCACACACAGCCTGGCCGCACACCCTGGCCGCACACTCACTCAAATGGCCGTACACATCCCTTATTTGATCATATAGGGTCCCGGCAAGCATTTCCAAGTCTTTAGGGTGGTTTCCCGTCATGTTTAGTCATGAAACACTCTAATTCTAATGCGTATATGTGTTATCACATGATAATAGGATCTACTCGCGTACGAAACATCGGTTGACACTCAACACTCGTAACAAATTGTGCTTTCGGATCCTACGATAAACAGTGAGTTCATACCCCTATGCTTTTTCCGAGTTTTTCATGTTTTTAGGGGGGGAATACAAGCAAAAGTACAAGGAAACTTGTGCTCAGTTATATTATTTTGTTTAAAATAATTACATGTTCAATATGCTTTCAAACACAAAAAACCGTTTTACCATTCGATTTAGAAATCAACTCGTAGATGTTGGATTAGATGTCTAAGCCCATAACTATTATTGGTATGTACTTGACCCGAGAGTAGCATGGTCCATTTGGGTTGCATATCATCAGGACAATTTGTTAGGATGGACTTTTGAGAGAAGGTTATTTATGGTTTATTAATATATAATAAGTTATAGTATATTAGTATGAAATCATATGTTTTAATTAGTATCGATCAAGAATTAATTTAGTGATCAAAAGAGACTAATTAAATCTATGGGGACTAATTATGATAATTAGTTATATTTATATGTGTTGGGCTTATGATCCATGTTGGACCAAGTTTATGTATGGATACATAAAGAGTTGGGCCAACTGAACCGTGGATCATAAAACCCATGGGTATGGATTATGGGTTATACCCATGACCCTTGGAATCCTACATATAAATAGGTTACTCCATAGCCAAAATCACCACTTCTTTTCTTAGAGAAATATGGAGGTGTTTTGGTGCATGGAATTCTCTCTCAAGAGCCACCTTTGTCCTAGGTGTGTTGTGATTCCATTTGATGCATTTCATACTATTGGTGCTAAGCTCTTAAGGCAAATACATCAAGACTTCAAGCCACATAAAATGTATGTTTCCCTAACTAGTATATTATATGGTTTATGTCAAATTCATGCTAGTTATAGGTTTAATGCCTTGGAAACCATTTGCATGTATAATTAGTGAAAACATAGATCCAAGGTATTTAGGGTTGTATGTGCACCATAGGATGTTGTATTATACCAAAATCCAACAGTGGTATCAGAGCCATGGGTTGTTTTCTATTATATTTGATGCAAATGTATTTTTTTTTCAAGTTGAAGGAAAAAAAAAGAAAAAAAAAACATGAAGTTTGTCAAATTTTATGATAATTACTTGATTTTATGAAAAACTAATTATTTATAAAATTTGAGTCACTTTACTACAAGAGTTGAATTAGGTCAATTTATTAAAAGATAGAATGATATGATTATTTTATTTGTTTTAAAAGTTTGATCTAAATGGTTTTAAGGAGTTACAAATTTTGTCATAAAATTTTGGAACTCAAAAGTTTTTTTCTAAAGTTATGATCTTAAGAGTTTTGAAACTTCCATAAGTTATGGATGTGAAATGTCTCATTTATTAACTCTTTAGGTTATGAATTCCAAGAGTCTTCAAATGATAATTGTCAAAGTTTCAAGATTTGTATTAGTTTATATGATTATCTAATTTCTTGAAAATTGTTAATGTGAATTATCTTTACTTATGAGTTTAATCTAGATCATAGAAAAATTATTTGATTATTGTGTTAATTGGAATATTTGATCTTAATGGTCTTTATGAACTCCATAACTTGTCCTCAAGTTATGGAAAGTGAAGAGTTTTTCTTTTTAAAGTGTCATTAAGTCTCATAGGTTATGAAAATAGAAGAGTCACTATTTTTAATGTCATAATTAAATGATTTAATGTCTTCCATAACTTGTCCTCAAGTTATGGAACTTGAATTTTTTTTTCATTAAACCTTAATTAAACTCATAAGTTATGAAAAATCCAAGAGTTTTGAAAGGTTTCAAAACTTGTCATCAAGTTTTGGAATTTGTAAAGTTACCCCCCATGTATACTTTAATTCCAAACTAGACCTTAGAATTTTAAAAGTTTAAAATTTAACCCTTATACTATTATTATAATTTTAATTATATAGATATGTATAAGATAAAGTCAATCTTACCATTAGTAGGCCTCATTCACAAAGCCGGTCTATAAGGGGGGTATAAGGTTACTGCCTATAAAATGGCAGTTTAATGAGTGTCCACTCTCACCCACCGCTTCCTTGACTGGTGGAGGGTCGTTAGCCGAACGGGTAGGATAAAGACTATAATTCTCCCTTCATTAAAAGTATAATGATAAATACTAAGTAACTAAAAACTTATAAATTCCCAATCTTAGTTACTTAGGAAAATGTGAAATGGTGCTAACCCATGAAATTACACTTTGCACCTTTGTTAAGTCGTTAGTGGAGCGTGTGTGGTTAACCGGCACACTAACATGGGACTGACAATGTGTGGCGAAGGGTAACTTAAGTTTATCATAGATTGGTGGAGCGTGTGTGGTTAACCGGCACATCAATTAGGTGATAAAGTTGAGGGTACCAAGTCAATTTGCATGGTTATTCTCACCTTGTTTGTGATCCTCGGCATCCCAGTCACAAACTTGAGAGGGCACAATCGAGATTCAAACATGCCATTGAAAGTTCAATGTATCTCAAAAGATCTAGGAGTTTCAAATCCAATTAAAACTTCATTATATTTCGTTTTCATGGTGGAAATTGGTAAATCGTCATTTACCTACCTTCAACTATTTTATAGCTTGGATTACGACATCCCTCTTCCGGTTATAAATAGGTTGTTGGATCCTAGCCTTAATATTTCATATTGGGTGTTATATTAAGGACTTTAAATCAACTAAATTTGAATTTCTCCCATTATAGTTGTCTAGTTCAGACAACTATGGTCTTCCCAAATCTTTAGGAACAAACTTTCCTATTGAAGATGATATCCCACATGGCAATCAAGGTGAAAGATTAATCCCTTTGTTGTGCATTAATGGGACTGGAAATCATGCTTCACTTCCTCCACCACCTCCAATTATTCTCCCTATGCCATAAGTTCAAATACTTGAAAAGTTCAAGGTCACTCAATCCCTATTGGCAAGCCGGGAGAGTCGGGTGTCGAAGTCTCGAGGTAGCTGGCTGTTGACTTGGTTCTTCAGTCACACCTTGATGATAGATCAAGACATGACCCTTAATGATCTTACCTATTTGCTTGATGCTGCTAAATTAGCAATGATTTGGGGCACTGGTAAAGCAAAATTTGATTGGAAGATCAACTTCCCAAACTTCCATGGACATTGACAATGGTAACATTAGAAGTCCTGAAAAACTTTCTCTTCCCAGTGGAAAGGGATCGACCATAATCAAGTCATTTGACCTAATGGCAAAGAGAAAGGATAAGTCTGAGATAGTCTCATGTGCCATTTCCAAAGAGTCCATATGTTTCTTTTGCCAAAAGAAGGGGCATTGGTTGCGAAGCTGCCAGATTTACCTGAAAGATCTGGTAAAGCCAAAAGTTTGACTCTACTTCAGGTAAAGTCCATTGTGTAACTCTATTAAGTTCCTACTTGGAGATTCTTATTACATGATGTGAATGGGTCACATATTGATGTCTTAAGAGTCAAAGAAAGGAGAGGAAGCTTAAAGGAAGTATATGCTGATTCTGATCGCGAAGATGGATTTCGGTCGCATGGTTCAGTGATCAGAATTTTGGGCTGTTACTTAAAGAGTTATGATATATATTGCTTAGGAATATATAACAACAAGGTTTTCATATGGATTGTAAGGATAAGAAGTTTTTCCGCAAAGTTTTAAAATAAAAGAAAAATGTTTTATTTTTATTTATTTTAAGTATCCTTACAATGGCATTTGTGAAAAATTGTTGCTTATATGATTCCATTAAGAGCAATATTGGAAAATGGATTTGATTCTTTCATTTGTGGTAGTGTCTAAATTTGCCAAATAAGGAAAGATTCTCATCACCCAAGTTTCAAATTGGACCGAAACTCGGAATCATGCAAGTTGTATAGTATGATGAATGAGAAGTTTTAGCTTTGGAAAAATTAAGACTAATTCCTTATGTAAACAAGGAAAGGACTAAAGGATCGAGTACACATTCTTGTGCACTGGTCAAGTCCACCACAAAAGATCGATAAGACTATTCGTCATGATTTACTAAAGCTTAGTAAATATGGTTATACTTACAAGTTTAAGTATAATTCTGAAACATTGGAAAAGATTCAATGTATGTCAGAACGAATGAGAAGAATCAAATTAGGCAGAAAGATAAAAGTTTCTCAAATCTGAAAAGATGGGAGAGTACTTTAGTATCATGTTTTGTGATCATCTTAATGATTAAGAAACTAAATCACAATTAGTCCTCTAAGGTCATCTTAGTGCATTCTAATGGCTAAGAAGAGGAGTCTTGAATTGTTGAAGTGGTTAAATCAAGGAGATGAGTCATACTTCGTTCCAAAACAAGTCTTAGAGTCATACTCCAAGATTGTAACTTGAGTGACACGCCTTAAAGAAGGTTTATAACACTAGTCAAATGTAAGAGTAGATTATGTTCTACTCTTGTATATTTGAAATTGGTAAGTTGTGATGTTTTGGATAAAACAGAGACCAACTAAGGCTAATTGTGTGAAATGTTTGTCTTGATAAAGAATCCCAACTATCTCTTGAATATTTAACAAGAGAGTCTTATATGTCAAGAGGACAGTGGGAGTCCTATAGGTCTTGAAAGTCTCAAGAGCTAATCAAGGATAAAAACCTGAAGTTCATCACTAGTACACGACTTGAGGTTTATAACCTATCGTGTTGACATTTTTGTGCCTATTCTAGTTAAAGTTGGCTTTGCATATGAGTTCTGAAAGTTCTCAATTGGTTGCATAACAACTTGGAAGCAATGGCAGGCCCTTGTACTGCCAGGTGGCAAGAATTTAAGATTGCACAAGTTCAGTCCATATGAGTTTGGATTTGTCATTAACCTTGTCTTGTGATTATGGTTTTGACAAATTCATATGGATAGAACTCATACACCATAAAATCTAAGTGTCATAAGGTTTCTCTCCGATTCATGAAAATGATGGTGAGGAAATACTTTCACTAAGTAGATTTTAAGTAGACAGCAATTGTGATATTTGCATTCTCAAAGTCGTTAGTGGAGCGTGTGTGGTTAACCGACACACTAACATGGACTTGTGAGAAATGGCAAAGGGCTAAACAATTGAGACTATGATTAGGGCATCCCTTTTCATAGTTCTTAAATTATTTAGACACACATGTGAGTTATCTAAGGAAAAGTGTATGATTTTGATAAAGTTCTATCAAAGCATCTCGTATTAGAAATCTAAACTTTGGTAAGAAAGTCAATAAAGTATTGATTTCTAGAAGTACATCGGATTTCTGGATACATGTCAAAGCTAGTGGGAGCATAAGTGTTATGCTAATAATCATCATGTTAGTGGGAGCATGATTATTAAGTTTAGTATTGCAAGTTAGCAATGTTAATTATAGAAAACAAAAGTTTCAATTCGTGGAGTTGCAGGGGTTGAAAAGTTGTTTTGCTATAATTAAGGGAGAGGAATTTATACTTCATTTCAATTCTAAAAGCTTAGATTGAGGTTTTAATCATCTTTAGTCAAGGATACATATATGAATTTTGTGTTGGAATGGCTCAACATAAGGAAATTCTATATATGGGTCCATTATTTGCGTTCTAAAATTCGATTATGATTACAGCATCCCTTTTCATAATCTGAATTATGAGAACTTGGCAAATAGAAATAGAAATATTGTAGCAAAAGACTGGTTTAGTATCATGTCTTTATGTGAGACATCATGAATCGTGTCCCATATGCTTCGGATATAGGATCGATTGCGTGTGCTATAATATTCATCCTTTCTAAATTTTCCAAATGCTTAGGGCATTAAGAAGGGAAAATTCTAGAATTGGATATGACTAAAATGATTAAGCAATTTTCGAGGACAATCTAAGGTTTACCAAAGATTGGTTGCTCAAGGACAGTTGGAAGTATAATGTTAATTTTGGAAGGACCATATTGACTTATTCTGTAAGGAGGCAACTCTTATTCAGAAGTGATAGTAAAAATGGAATATGGAAATGTTTCAAAGTTGGAAATTATTCAATCTGTGTAAGATTAGAAAACTTAATGCAAGAAGGATGTTTCCATGGAGTTGATCTTCATTGGAATACTCTGTAATGTCTGTTGACAAGTCTTTGTGACTTTGTGCATAATCATTACAAGAGGATCAGTGCATATAAGTTTAAAATCTAACAGATTTAAGTAAATGGTAGGAATTTGGAATTCTTACATTTACGATAAGGTTTTGGGACTGTGAAATGAGAATCATTGGAGTTATGTTCAATCGATCTATTTCACAAAAGTAAAGATCATAAACAAACTTAGTGTGTATACTTGGTGTATGGCATAACTAATGTTTGAACAAACATAGTATGCATACTTGGTGTATGGCATGACTAGTGTTTAGAAAACATAGTGTACATGCTTGGAGCATGGGACAACTAGTGTTTTAATTCAAGTATAAAGTTGATAATTTGAAACGGCATACAATGAATAATGTGTAATCATATGGTGATAAATAAAAGGTGTTTTATTTATATTCATAAGTTTTGAGACCATATTGGATTCGATTATTATTGTGTTTCACTTTGCATGTTTTGACTTCCAGAATAACTATGTCGTTCTTCTCGAATTACTAAGTTATTCAAACCATCCACAGTCGATAATACGTTGGAAGTAGGTATTAAGGCAAGACTGTCATGAATCGGGTTTGTAGATGTCCAAGGTAGTGGACATAGCAAGAGTTGCTGCAACATTTATGAGTGCTCATAAGTTCTGAGTATTGGATTCAACCCACGCTCATTTGAATCACTTCATGGATTTTATCACGAGTGAATCATGAGACGATAATATCTTATATTCTTCAAACCTAGAGATATGAGTTGTTACTATGAGTTGGTTATACATTGATTGCACGAAAACGCATTGGTAACTCGATGTTATAAAACGTGTCTTTGTGTATGATTCAACAAGTAGTAGAACAAGCCATATGAGTCGAAGTTTATCCATTCCTTTTACCCTTAAAGGGATAAAAGCGATGTCTGTGGGCCCCTCGATGATTTAGTGATGACACCCTAAGTGCTTGGCCAAGCCTGGACTGATTTGATTTGTTCAATTAGTCGGTCGTCATAAATCAGAAATCGGGAAACAACAAATGGACAGAGAGAATGATTATAATCCATGTCTCAGTCCATATGATATCTAGAATGGAGGAATATATGATCCCTTATCTAATGGACGCGTCATTGATTTGTTCAGAGTTCGACAACGGCTTTAAGAGCTACGATTGCTAGTCGGGTTATGAAGTCGTACTTGCAATAATAGTTTTAAACTTATCCAAGTGGGAGACTGTTGGATTAGATGTCTAAGCCCATAACTATTATTGGTATGTACTTGACCCGAGAGTTGCATGGTCCATTTGGGTTGCATATCATCAGGACAATTTGTTAGGATGGACTTTTGAGAGAAGGTTATTTATGGTTTATTAATATATTATAAGTTATAGTATATTAATATGAAATCATATGTTTTAATTAGTATCGATCAAGAATTAATTTGGAATTAATTTAGTGATCAAAAGAGACTAATTAAATCTATGGGGACTAATTATGATAATTAGTTATATTTATATGTGTTGGGCTTATGATCCATGTTGGACCAAGTTTATGTATGGATACATAAAGAGTTGGGCCAACTGAACCGTGGATCATAAAACCCATGGCTATGGATTATGGGTTATACCCATGACCCTTGGAATCCTACATATAAATAGGTTACTCCATAGCCAAAATCACCACTCCTTTTCTTAGAGAAATATGGAGGTGTTTTGGTGTATGGAATTCTCTCTCAAGAGCCACCTTTGTCCTAGGTGTGTTGTGATTCCATTTGATGCATTTCATACTATTGGTGCTAAGCTCTTAAGGCCAAATACATCAAGACTTCAAGCCACATAAAAGGTATGTTTCCCTAACTAGTATATTATATGGTTTATGTCAAATGCATGCTAGTTATAGGTTTAATGCCTTGGAAACCATTTGCATGTATAATTAGTGAAAACATAGATCCAAGGTATTTAGGGTTGTATGTGCACCATAGGATGTTGTATTATACCAAAATCCAGCAGTAGAAACAGTTTTCAAAACTAAAGCACGGAACTTATGAATCTTGTCATAAATTGTGATGTTTTACAAAGGATTCATACCAACCATAAACAGGGTTTTCTGTATTATTACTTGTAAATTTGTTAGTCTAAGGATTGGAGACACCTCCTTGGTAACACTCCACCGGATTCGTGAGTGTAGGACTACCCTTGTAACCAGAATCTCTTGGAGGGAGAGCGTGACTATTGTGTATAGATCTATACGGGACTGACTATCCCGCACCTCACTGCTAGCTACAGTGGGATCGTCAGGTCTACGGGTGACAAAGTCATAAAATGATACTGGCCACCGTACGTGCCATATCCAGTTTAATGTATGGTTATGAAACTCGCAACCTAGATAACAAAGATTTACTTTGGTAATAATGAATCTAGTGAACTAACCTCAAAGTAATAACCGATATGATTACTAGAGGGTATTGATAATACTCTTAGGATCTAGTTCACTACCTACTTATTAGTTCTATTTCGGTAATAAGACTAATACATCTCACGGAGAATAAACATGGTTTTTCAAGAAAAATTACATCTAAAAACACAAGTATGGTGGATAATTGTACTTCTCTTTCATAATCGATAACCAAACATCTTTCATAAGAAAATATGGGATTTTCTTGGGATAACTCAAACTTTCATAAACATGTGGTTTATCATATAACTAATGGGAAATCAAACATTTTTCATAAGAAAATATGGGATTTTCTTGGTAAACACTTTTCAAAGGATCAAAGAAACCTTTCCTTCACCAGAACTAAACGCTTATGAACTCACCAGCTTTATGCTGATATTCTTTAAAACTGCTTGTATTCTCAGGGCATCAATAGACAGGTACTCCTGCCGACTTTTTGAGAAGACCGAGTGTTTCGGATTCACGTCTTTTACTTTTGCTATACTGTTATGTATAAATCATGTTTTTGAACAATGTAAATATTCATATTATAATGTAATGGTTGTGTTTACTATGCTTACTATGATACAACTGTTGTGATACTACGCATGATGTCACTCCGCCCCGGAACGTTTCCTCCTTCGGTTTCGGGGTGTGACAGTATTATCTTTAGAACTATCAGTGTTGGGTCGAAAATATGGTTTATACTTTGCTTTTCTAAAGCATTTATTGTTATTATTATTTGGGCCAAAAATAGTATAGGATTAATTGTAGCTTGGACCGAGCATTGGATTATTTGTATTTTGGGCTTGGCCTTAGGTCCATATATATATATATATATATATATATATATATATATATATATATATATATATATATATATATAGGGTGAGGAGTGCATGTGAAGGATGAACACTAGAGGAGCTTAAGTGTGTGCATTTGAAGGTGTTCTAGAGAGAGAAAAGAGAGTGTGTGTTAGTGCGTGTGAATCTTGTATCCGGATCTTCATTCATATCAATACATATAAGATTCATATTATTCTTCTTCTCCTTCTCTTCTATTTGATCTGACATCATCCGTTTGATTGGGATTCCGCACCATCAAACGGATCTGATTGATACACAAGCAGATAAAAACAAAGATAGCTTGGATAGGGGTTGATACTGATATTTTTTAAAACAATGAGTTCTTCAAACGTTCCAGTAAATAAAGTTTCATGTACTCCATCATACTGATATGTATGATTATAAGGAGGAGGTACACTATCATATCCTAAGCCCTTTTGTTGGTTTCGTTTGAACTGCATACAATGATCAATCATGTTGGCAACTACCTCGCTTGATCCATCAAATTTTCTAAAATCAAAATTTGCAGTTTCAAATTGTCTTTTCAATGGATCAAGCTCGGTAATTAACTCATCATTTTGTCTCTTAACATAATCATAAAGCTCACATTTTTCACAGTATTCTGTCTGAATTCTTTTAAAATCTTTTATTTTTGTCTCTAACTGGGCCTTAAGGGGTTTCTGTCCTTTCCTAAGTTGATATCCTTCATATCTCAGGTCCTCAACTTCTCTTTTTAATAAATCAATTTGTTCCCGAAGAAATTTAATTGTATCTTCACTAGATAGTGTACATGAAACTTCACATGATTGAGAACATGAAACTTCATTGACCGGAAGGTTTGCGGAACTCATTGTTTTTCGACAATTCAAAGCGTCAAGTTCTTCAATTATATCAGCAAGGCTAAGACGATTGAGATCTTTTGTCTTCTTGATGACAGCCACGTTCATATCCCACGATTTCGGAAGTGAATTCAATAGCTTTTTGTTTATCTCAGATTTAGTCAAGAAGATCCCAGCTATATTCATCTCAGTAGTGAGTGTGGTAAATCGCTGCAACTGAGCTTCCAGGGTTTCTCCAGGGATATAATCGAACATGTTGAAGTTTTGTCTTAACATCTCCTGACGACTCTCTTTCATGTCTTCAATTCCCTTGTAGACCTCAAAAACCATTAAAAGCACAACTAGAACTTAAAAGTCAAACCCAGAAAAAAATGCCCTTTGACTATAAACCTCAAAAGTCAACCTTAAAAGTCAAATTTAAAAAGTCAAACTCAAAAGTCAAACTTGAAAAGTCAAACTTAAAGGTCAAACCGAAAAGCTAAATTTGAAAATTTAAAAGTTAAACGAGAAAGTCAGTTTAAAGTCAAAGGTCAAACTTGAAAGTCAAAGTCAAAATTTTAAGGTCAAAAGTTAAAAAATAAAGTCAAATATTAAAACTAAATTTTTGGGTTGAAAATGGAATTTTAAAATAAAGAAAATTGATTTTGGGGTTAAAAATGTAAAAAATGCGAAATTAGGAACGAAAGGGAGTGCTTTTGAATTAAAATTGGGAGGGAAGGAACAAAGGTGTTGCTAGAAGAGTTGGTAAGGCACTGGGTTGCTCAACCAGAGGTTGCAGGTTCGATCCCCGGCACCCCCCAATCCGTTTCTTATTTTTGAAGTCCGAAGGCGAGGCTGCTGCGATGCGAGATGCTAGTCCGAAGTGCGAAGGCGAGGACCTGGTGCGAGGATGTTGCTGACCGAGAAGGAGTGCGAACCGGAAACTGCTGCTGACCGAGCCGAATTCCGAGCCGAGGTCGCAAACTCCGGCGACCGTAAACCGGCGACCGTAAACCGGCGACCGTAAACACGTTTACGGCCGTAAACTCCGACGACCGTAAATACGTTTATGGCCGTAAACTTGGGACCATAAACTCCGAGAAACCCTAGCCGCCGCCGCCGACCGTAAACCCTTCAAAGACCGTAAACTCTTCGTAGATTACGTGAAAAACAACGTTTTTCACCTCTTTTTGCTCCAAAACTCGATCAAAAACCCGTTTTTATCAAAAACGCGAAGAACAAACCCCCCCTAATTTTCAGAGATCTATCAAAAAACGCAAGAATCTTTCAAAAATAAGATCAAATATGCTCCAGATCTGACAAAAATGACTGATACAATCCAAGCTCTGATACCAATTGTAAGTCCCTTTTCTGCTTGTGTATCAATTAGATCCGTTTGATGGTGCGGAATCCCAATCAAACGGATGATGTCAGATCAAATAGAAGAGAAGGAGAAGAAGAAGATGATGAATCTTGTATGTATTGATATGAATGAAGATTCGGATAAAGGATTCACACACACTAACACACACACACTCTCTTTTCTCTCTCTAGAACACCTTCAAATGCACACACTTAAGCTCCTCTAGTGTTCATCCTTCACATGCACTCCTCACCCTATATATATATGGACCTAAGGCCAAGCCCAAAATACAAATAATCCAATGCTCGGTCCAAGCTACAATTAATCATATACTATTTTTGGCCCAAATAATAAAAACAATAAATGCTTTAGAAAAGCAAAGTATAAACCATGTATATTTTTTAAAAACAAAACAAAAATTAGAAAAGTTATAAAAAAAATATACATGATTATATCACGCAATACAAGATTCATGTTGCGAAATTCCGAGCCGTCCTTCAAGCCGTTCACCGAGCCGAATTCCGAGCCGAGATCGCAAACTCCAGCGACTGTAAACAGCCGACCGTAAACTCCGGCGACCGTAAACCACCGATCGTAAACTTCGGACCGTAAACTCCGAGAAACCCTAGCCACCGACCGTAAACCCTTCAAAGACCGTAAACTCTTCGCAGATTACGTGAAAAACAGCGTTTTTCACCTCTTTTTTCTCCAAAATTCGATCAAAAACCCGTGTTTATAAAAAACGCGAAGAACAAACCCCCCCTAATTTTCAGAGATCTATCCAAAAATGCAAGAATCTTTAAAAAATATACAAGATTCATCATCAGGTACTCCATCATACAGTGAGAAATAAAAACAAAACAAAAATTAGAAAACTTATAAAAAAAATATATATGGTGTTAATGAAATGTGCTTGAGGGAGATGTTTTGGGAAGTGATATAATCATGGGATAACAGGCAATTTGAATCTGTGTAAGGGACTGAATCTGAATTGTCTAGGCTCTGTGTTCGATGCGCTGGTAGGCACGAGAGATTAAAATGGACTTGACTAGGCATTAATGAACTTAAGGAATTCATAGACTTGACAAATTTTGACCTAGTTAAATCCATTTAGCCTGACAATACGACGCTTGGATAGTTTGAGCAGGGAGATATACATGATAATCCACCGGTCACATTAAAGTAATCTGTATCTAGAACTGTGGTTTAACTCTTCCTCGATGTGCGGATTCTATCCTTAATTCCGGTATTGATGGGGCGACTGGTGAATTCCGATAAATTAGGTCTGTAGAAGGTTATATTCTTTCTTTCTATCTAATAGTCATATGTTGCCTCCTATGCGTGATCGAAAGATCCGACCTGGAATGTAGCATATGCAACTCTATTTCTCTGCATCCTCTATCTATGCAATTCTTTCTATCTGTTAGCCATATACTGTCTCCTTTGCGTGACTCACAATCCGACCTGGTACACAGTATATGCAACATTCTACTTCTAAATCCCTCTAAAACTTCAGTTAGTCATATGTTTCACCCTCTGCGTGATTGGAAGAGATCCGACCTGGGTGTATAGCATATGCATTCTAAATCTATCTTCTTTCTCAATAATTGTCTGCTCACCCGATGTAAGGAGTATTCTGGAAGTCCTTGATTACTGGAGCATATCAGGAAGCGGGAACCATGTTCTAGTACAATTAAAAATTGAACACTTACAGATTGTCTATAGATCTCGCTGCTCAATTTAGGTGGACAACAATATCTTTGGTCGTCGTCAGCTAAATGGTCCTTTAGGAATATTATCTAGGAACATAAGATCACATTGTCTTGTCACTTATAGTATGTCCTAATTTTGTCACAATCTCTCGTGTTTAAGTGGACCACAATATCGGCGATTGACCAGATCTATTCATGAAGGGATAGGTACTGATAAACGGATAAAGGCTGTTTAAAAACTTTGATCCCAAATCACTCTTAAAGTTAGATATCGTTTTTATTTTTGTTAAATTTGTTAATAGTTTTCTTCTAACTTAAATATTAGGGGAGAATTAAAATTTTAAAAAAAACAAACAAAAATAAAAAAAATTAAAAATCCAAAAATAGTGTTATTTCTGTTTTATTTCTTTTTCAGAAAATATGAAAAATCCAAAAATATTGTGTGCTAAGTTTTCTTTTAGTTTTGTTTTGTCTTGAAAAGTAAATTCAGGTGAAGATGAAACTCATGGAGTTTGTGTCGAAGATTTCTGAGCCAAGGCTTCATCCGTGATCATCGAAGAATTCTTATTCGATGGAGCAAGAAATGAAGATTATTCTTTCAACATTCAATCTTTCAACCCCAGAAGCATGGTGAAGCTGAAATTGAAGATTATGTGACGGATTGCATTGAAGCCTCCTCAATCAATTTGCTGCTATCTTGAACCTGCTGAAGTGATCCAGAAGATTTGTTCTCTCTGATGTTCTCTCTGAAGATTCTCAAGCTGAAAGCGCTATCTTTCAAGAATCAGTACAAAAAGCCTCCTCACCCAATGTGCGTTCAATGTCAAATTCTGAAGAAAAGCCCAACTGCTCAAGATGAAGTCATTCATTGAAGATTCATCAAGTTCATCTTGAAGTTGTGAAGAATTTGAAGATTAAAGTTG
This sequence comes from Lactuca virosa, assembly GCF_052849685.1. Lineage (NCBI taxonomy): Eukaryota > Viridiplantae > Streptophyta > Magnoliopsida > Asterales > Asteraceae > Lactuca > Lactuca virosa. Next base: position 265,527,782 of record NC_136427.1, read on the forward strand.
AAGCCAAAGCTCCCAATGAAGATTAACAAGAAAAGCCAGCTACTTTTTAGGGGGAGCTTGTTGGGTCATTTAAGAAAAGAAAAGAAAGCTATAAACCAAGGGGGAGATTGTTGGGTCAAAAATATGGTTTATACTTTGCTTTTCTAAGCATTTATTGTTTTTATTATTTGGGCCAAAAATAGTATAGGATTAATTGTAGCTTGGACCGAGCATTGGATTATTTGTATTTTGGGCTTGGCCTTAGGTCCATATATATATAGGGTGAGGAGTGCATGTGAAGGATGAACACATAGAATAGAGGAGCTTAAGTGTGTGCATTTGAAGGTGTTATAGAGAGAGAAAAGAGAGTGTGTGTTAGTGTGTGTGAATCTTGTATCCGGATCTTCATTCATATCAATACATACAAGATTCATCATCTTCTTCTTCTCCTTCTCTTATATTTGATCTGACATCATCCGTTTGATTGGGATTCCGCACCATCAAACGGATCTGATTGATACACAAGCAGAAAAGGGACTTACAATCAGTTTAATGAAAACTTAAAGATTTACTTCATAAATAGCATTATGATAAAATATTCTTAACATAGAATAAATCGTTTCAGAACATAAATGTAAACATCCATTAAACGATAAGTAAGTCTAAATATATTCAAAATGTGCAATTGTTACACGTTCCTAATAATAATAGGTACAAAACATATATTGTTTAAGTACAAACTATTTGGTAATCAAAAGCTCTAGCAGTATAAATAACAACAGTTATCATATCTCCAACATGGAATACCATTCATCTGTAATCAATTATTTATTTCTTCCAATCATCTACACATAATATCAAGTATTAGTGTCACATGTAGTATTAAATAATCAAGTGAATGATGGAAAAATAAATAGTTATATCATATAGATACCTGAAGTGCTGGTCATGCCAAACTTCCTCAACTCAGTGAGATAAGATGAAAAGTTCCTCTTTCAGTGTCCAGTTTCTCCATAATAGAAACAACACTCATCATTTTGTCCCTTTCTTGATTTCTTTTGTTTATGTTGTATTTTCTTTGACCGAAGTATAGTTCTCTTAGAGTACACAATCTCTTTGACCTTACTTTTATCCAATGATTGAACAGTTTTGAACTAGATTCTACTGTTTTGAATGAATCTTTGTTTTACTTATGAAACATCTTATATGCTTCCTAATTCTCCAAGACCCTTTATAGGTCAAGGAGTATTATTCCAGTATGATATGAGACACATCAACATCATCATAATAATGCTTCCATAAAGCATCATGATCAAACTGACTGGTTAACAGAGGTTGTTCAGGGATGAGATCTTTTAGTATATATAATTTATGTTTATCCTTGAGAAAAAATCTCAAGGATTCATACCAGTTATAGAAATTATAACCATCAAATGTTATTATATCTTGGAAATCAACAAGAGCAGGTTATATAGGGGTGTACGAGTATTACCAATTATTTACAAAATTTAACGAAATTTCATTTAGTATTTTCAATATTAAGTCTTTATAAAATTAATACCTTTTATTGTTTCTAAAACATTAATTAATTAAAGTCTAGGATCCAAGTAACGAAACAAGTAAATGGTTAGGTGACATTTATCGCATCCACTTAATCAAACACGGTAAGTAGAAATTACCAATTGTATCAAAATGTAATTCAAAGATAATGGGATCCTAAACAACTATTGTTTAACTTGACATGTTTGATCACATCTATCTCTCAGGTCTCTCATGCTTAGGTGACCTTTATCCTAAAAGATTCCAGATCAAGTCATCCTTTTTGAAACAATTTGTCGCATCGACATTCCACTAGTGCTTAGGTGACTATCAACCACCAACAAATCCAAAAACCACCTCGACCATCATAAAACAAAATCCAAGTGACCAGGTGACATTGACTTGTATGTTTAAGAAAAAAGTTATATATATATATATATATATATATATATATATATATATATATATATATATATATATATATATATATATATATATATATATATATATGTTTTAAAAATGTATTATAAAAACATAGTCTCATGAATATTGCATTCATCCAACAATTCATGTACCTTTTGTGAAAACCATATCTGTCGTATAAGGTTCTTTAGGTTCCAAATAAAACTTCATTTTATTAGCCGTTGTTGGGGTGCAAAGCTGTCCATGTGTTGATGACTTGAAGGCTTCACTCCTTTTATGACATGTGTGGGAAATCAAGCCTTGTGACTTATGGGTTAGCTTCCCTATATACAGTAGTTCCATATTTTTTATAAGTTGAGAGAGATCCCATTTTTTATAGATGGGTAGATTAGTTTGAGAGAGTGTTGTAGGAGCAAACACATGCTACTATAAATTTTGTTCTACTCCATTTTATCTATATAATTATGCTTAAACGTTAATTTGTTTTTTTCGATTATGCACTTCTACATTGTGCAATGTAAAATCATGCTTCATGTCCTAACAAGTGGTATCAGAGCCAAACCATGAAGATTTAAGTGATTAATTCATGGAATGGTTCATGATTTGACTACATTCTTAAGTAATTGATTCAAGAAATCTTTGGTGAGTCTCTCCAATTTTCTAAATCGTGTATATCTTTCTTTGAATTTCTTGATTATCATGACTTTCAATTGGATCTATTTCATTTCTTGCAAAATTTTTTGATCCATTTTATTTTCTTTTAATTCAAATCCATTCAATCGATTTTTTCGATCAGCTTACTATTCAATGAAACTCATAATTTGAGACTAAAATTTAATCAACTACTATTTATTCAAGCCCAAATCTCGATTCCGTTCCTATCTTTGGCCCAATAGTTTTGATACAATAATTCAAGTATATGATTCTCTTGTATCGCTTCATACTTCATTCATCAAATCTCACAATAGAAATTCAAAATCGATTCCAATTGATTACTCATATATCAATTCTAATTGATTGCTCATTTGTTGTAGGCATATGTCATTCAACTCTTTTTGACCTAACTTCACAGATACAAGCTTAAAACGTTTGATTCACGTAGCTTGTTTGTCGAAAATATCATTTTTTTCGTGAATCAAACTTGTCTTCTAATTGATATATTTTGGTGATATCTATTCATGTTTTGATTCAATTATTCAATCGATTTACTTTGAGAAATTTAATAGTGTTGTTGGTGAATCAGGATATCAAGAGTGTCTAGTTCTGGTGATGAATCTGAGATAAGTTTGGTGACTATAGAGTCGAGTTGATCTAGAATTTAATTTGAAGATGATTGATTCGATGTTTATGCACCAAATAGATAAAATCGTTATCGAAGCTTGAAGTATTGAAGAATACTATCGAAGTATTGTGTTTAATTGGTGATTTCGATTTGGTTCAATGGCTGGTCAAAGTGAAAGAGCTCGATCTTGAATTGTTGGTCAATGTCGAAATTTGTTCCAAGAGTGATTAATTCAAAGTTGTAAAGAATGAATATCACAGTGAGTTATATGAATGGTCAAGCTGAAAAGTCAAAATTGGGTCTCGATACTTTTGAAGTGAATTAGTTTCGATATTGAGGTGCTTCACTGATTCTTTGTTGGATGTTTGCGTATTTATCATTTGATTCGAGACTTGTTCACTTTGGGATTTCAAGTACTCAAATTAAGTTTGTTGGCTTCGATGGTTTGTATTAAAATTCATGGTCTACAATAAAAATTGGTGTTCTACAAAGATGTTGTTTATTGAAAGTGCAAATCATTGAAGAATTTTTTTTTTTGAAGCAGAGATGGATATCGGAAAATGAAATTTGATGGACACTCAATTGAAGTCAATTTTGATGGTCGAAGTGTTATCAGTAGGGATGAGATTTAGAACCGGAAAACCGGACCGGAACCGGAATCGGACCGGAACCGGAACCGTTAGAACCAGAATATATAGAAGCGGTTCCGGTTCCGGTGAAGAAACAAACTTATTTTCACTGTGGAACACCTGGACACATTGCCAAAAATTGTCCAAATTGCGCATAAGTTCCCTACTACGCACAAGGATGGCAAAATGCGCCAAGAGGGAGATTCTCCAAAGGAAATCATTCGAGATCACAATCGCAAAATGGCGACTGGAATGCCCAGAAGGCCAAGAATCAAAATCCCAAAGTCAAGAAGGGAATGTCGGCCAAGAAGTCCAATCCAAGAGATGCTCCAGTGAAACCAAGATCAGTTAGATCGAAGTCATCTCGAAGATCGGCTTCAAGTTCAAAATCAAGTGCTGAGGCACCCATCGGATCGAACAAGAAATGGGTTAAACCCGACTACAGATGGGTTCCGAAGGTTTCTACTCCCAAATCACCTAATGATTCTAACATTTCTTCATCTTCTGTTTGTGATGAGCAGGATGTCATGGGAGAGAGTACCATGCGTTGATGACAAAGGTCAACCCAGTTTCAAAATGGACTGGGTTCCAAAGACCAACTGATCCCGCACTCTGTGCCGGAGCGGCTATGGAGGAATATCATCAGACTCCAGTTTGTTAATAGTGGCTTTTCCACGCACATGATAAGAGACATCTCTCAACTGTACAACACTCAGAACTTCAAGTGAGAGTATGTGTCCTTTGCGGGAAAGGAAGAAAAGGAGAGGATCACAAATGGGGTTTGTGCTTAATGATGTGAAGAATTTTTGGATCTGTTTTGAGATTGAAACACAGCTAAGGCTGAATTCGTTGCTGCTTGCGTCTTCAATTGCTGACTTTCGGTTTGAATTCTTTCGATACTCCTGAGTTTTTCTTAAAATGATTCGTTTCAAAGACAAATTTCTTTTAATTTTGATCATTTATTTTATTTCTTCCCCGTGCTCAATTTAAGGGGGAGAAATCAAAATACAAAAAAATTAGAAAAATCAAAAATTAAAAAAACTCATTACATTTTGTATTTTACTTTTTTTTTGGTTAAATTTGTTCATATTTTCTTATATGCACAAATTTAGGGGGAGAACTAAAACAAACAAAACAAATTTTTTTTATAAAATATCAAAAATACAAAAATATTTTCATTTATATTTTTATTTCTTTTTTAGAAAAATCAAAAATCCAAAAATAGTGTTTTTGAGCGTATTTTACTTTTAGTTTTATTTCTTAGTGTGCTAAGTTTACTTTTATTTTTTACGTTTATCTCAAAAAATTTCATTTGTCTTGAAAAGTGAATTCAGGAGAAGATGAGACTCAAGGAGTATGTATCGAAATATTCTGAGTAAGGAGAAGAAACCTAAAAGTGGAAAGGAATTGACGGATGATTCACATGCGGGTGATAGACTCTTTCATATTGATACATATACCAGTCTTAATAGGAGTCTTCGCATCAAATGTTAATGATCAAAGGTCATTTTCACCATGAACAATGTGAAACATCCAACCATTCTTCACCCATATCTAAAATTATCTCCATCAAATCATTTCCACGTACTGGTACTCCTTGAGGTTCGAGTATAAAACAACTCGGCTGACAGTTGCCAAAAAGTCTTTGTTTATGATCTTAGATGTCGTTATCACCATGACTCTAAGTGAAACCCAAAATCCAAAACCATTTAATTCTAAATTGACGGTGAACATTTTTAATGTTCTAGATTTCACCCATGAATTGACGGATAATGGATCATAACTGGTGTGACATTGTACAAAATGCCAGTCAGGTAGTTTCTTTTTAAGAACTGTCGTATTTAAGGAATTGAAAGTCTGAAATGGTACAAATTGTCAGATTGGTCTTGTCAGCTTTCTTTACCTAAGAACTGTCACGGCACCAGGGCGATTCACCCAACAGGGAAGCATGTATCGCTGAACGTCTCGCCAAGGGTCAAGTTAACGCGTTAACTTGATAACTGTATTGAGATCTATGATCAAGGATATACAGGGGCTAACATCAAATCTAACCAAGAGTAGTTCTCCGATACTCAACAAATCGCAGTGCGTGCCTCCGAGTTCACACAGATACTGCGAGAAGTCTCTTTCTGAGCCGAGGATTCATCCTTGAACAACTGTGGTGAAAAGGGTCTTTATGATTTTTTCTGTGATCCACAACGACTTTTTAGTCACGGTTACTTCTCAAGACGCAATGGTGATCATTCAAGAACTTTCATTCGAAGGAACTAGAAGTGAAGATCATTTTTCAACATTCAATCTTTCAACCCTAGAAGCAAGGTGAAGCTACTCTAGAAGATTATGTGACAGATTGCATTGAAGCCTCCTCAATCAATTTGCTGCTATATATGAACCTGCTGAAGTGATCTAGAAGATTCGTTCTCTATTCTCTCTGAAGATTCTCAAGCTGAAAGTGTTGATTTTCAGGAATCTCTACATGAAGCCTCCAAACCCAACGTTCGTTCAAAGCCAAATTCTGAAGAAATGCCCATCCGTTCAAGATGAAGTCATTCAGCTAGAAGATTCAGTTGTTCATCTTGAAGATTGACAAGAAAAGCCAGCTACATTTTTAGGGGGAGTTTGTTGGGTCAAAGAAAAGAAAGCTATAAACCAAGGGGGATATTGTTGGGGCAAAAATATGGTTTATACTTTACTTTTCTAGGCAACTATATTTTTCAGTCTACGACCGTAAACAGCCTGGTGTTTACGGCTGTATGGGTGTTCACGGCCGTGAATGTGTTTTCGGTCATCTAATGGGTTTACAGTCAAGGCCTTGTATTTTGGGCTTGGCCTTAGGTCCATATATATATATATATATATATATATATATATATATATATATATATATATATATATATAGTGTTAGTGGAGTCATAAGAGTGTACGGCTAGGGAGGAGCATTCATTCATTTTATGTGCTAGAGACAGAAAGCTAGAGAGAGAACTAGTGTGTGTTTTTGGATCTTGTATGTTGGAACATCATTCTAATCATAAAAAATTGAAGATTCATCAAGATTCATCTTATTCTTCTTCTCCTTCTTTTCTATTTTGATCTTGCATCATCCAATTGATTGGGATTTCGCGCCATCAATTGGATCTGACTGATACGTCAAGCAAATTTGGGAAGCGATTGTGATGATCGACTTGAGGATTGCAGTCGGAAGCTGAGTGATTGGCAGATGGATTGGGATGTCACTATCTACAATGGGGGTTATGTTCTTCTAGCTTTCCGTGTTTGGAGGAAAGAGAGATCAGACATGTGATTTTGGGAGTTGGGATGTAGACCCAACATGGGTCTAGATAGTTGTGGTTATTGGTGGTAAGTATGGCAATATGGGAATGCACAAGAGGATTCTCGTGGTGTGGTTGCCTTGAGATGAGATCAAGGTTCTCCTTTCTTTGAATATAGCTAGGTCAGGTGCTAGTTGATTGTTTCAGGTGATAAGGGGAAGTGAATCGAGAATGACAACTTTTGTTGTCTCTGATGTATCCTAAATATGAGAATGTTGTCTCTTGTATTTTTGAATGATTCTCACGATGAATTGATGGTCGGGGATTTGTAGTCAGGATGTATGGTAGTCCATTTTTTTCTCGGTAGAGAATCGATGCTATCAACAAACTATTAGAATTATTGCTTGTGCATCTACATGGCATTCTTGATGTTATAGGCGGTTATGATTGGGAAGTTGCCGAGGTCTCTATCGAAGATTCATAATCTCTTTGAGTTTGCATGGTCTTTATATGGAAGATCATCTTGCATTGTGTTATACATGCCAAGGGACATGGATGCCATTTATCTGGTTGAGCCGGTTTGAGATTTGGTCTCTTTGCAATGTCAGTTGGTGGTATTTTGAACCCTAAGTGGGGTAGAACTAGGTGTACTTCTTGGAGGATCATTAACTATCAGAGTTCATAATTTTGGAATAATGGTTCATAGGAATCTGCGGTTCGGGTATGCAAAACTATGGTTCTAGATTTGGTCAAGATGAGGGGTGCAAAGCAAGTTTCCATCCGATGTATGTGCTTAGGAATGCATGATTTGTCTTCGCAATAAGGAGCTCAATTTAGCCAGTGGTTCCTTTCAGGAACACTGATGAATAGGTCAAGAGGTGTATGGGTCGCTCAGGTTGAGTATAAGTTATTGAGGCATTTGTCAGATCATTGTATAGATTAGTTTAGGATGGGAAGTTGTTGATCGGTCAATCAACTTCAGAGTTTGGTATGTTTAGTTCCACATGGGCTTTGTTTAGTAGTGTATTGAATCATTGGATTACTTTGTAATGCACTATCGATTATTGTTCAATTCTTTCATCGTCATTAGTGGAGGTTCTTCGAAAGTTTTGAGTTGTATCAGTTGAAGTTCAATGGATGCGTTAACCTATCATCAAGTTTTGTACGTTGTATATTTTGGATTCTAGGTACATTTATCCTCAATTGTTGGTTGAGGAATTATTGTTCATATCAGGCTCGAGTTTGGTAGATTTCCTTGGTTATTGGAAGTTCGGATGTTGGGGCAGCGCTATTCAGTTTTCTAGATGTGACTTTAGCTCTACGTAGAATCCAGTTTTTGCATGTCGTGTCAGCAGGGTTGGTATTTGGATTGATCTGGCCAGGGTTTTAAATGAATTTCTAGATAATTATGGAAGTTTTATCTAGCTAATTACATATTGGTGGGATCAGTTCGGTTTAATCAAGGTGTGGGATCTTGTTTCGGTCATTCGTGAGTATGTTTTTATTAATGTTTTAGGTTCGTCATTTCGTTAGATCTACTGGTACTTCACCCTTGGGGTAAGGTTTTGAGGAAGAAGGAATGAAGTAGATCTAGGGTTGGTTATGTGTTTCCCTTGGGGGTGTATATGGTGGTAGTTCATCAAATATGGTCATGAGGGGGTGTATGTGGACTGCATAAGATAACATGGGAACACTTTGTTCGAGTTATTGGTATGGTTCTTATTTGGTTTATAGACTTTAATTTGGAACAAGAGTATAACCGCCTATCTCATTCTTTGGTTGTGTGCAACTATGTTTTCGTCTGATTTTGTGTTGGTAGCAGCTTGTTCTATGAAAGGAATTGTGTGTTATAGAAAGGTATGGCTCATGTTGTGTTGAGAGGGTATTGATTGGGCTCCTACAAGTCAGCGGGTTGAGGGTTGAGTACCTTTAGGCTCATGTGGTGCTGGTCTTGAGTCTTCAGGACATCAATGAAATGACGGCAAGATCGCTGTAATATTGTAAGCTTATCATTCTAGTGGTTAGAGGGTGTCACGATGTATCGTGAAGCAGTGGTTGTATGAATCATATGGGTGGAACCCGAAAATCATTTGATTGAGACTATTAGGTCTTGAATCATTAGTCTTATTGGCATGATTGGATGTAGGGACATTTCAGGGAGCCGGGAGGCTCAGTGACCAGCTGGCTTGAATCATGTGGATTGTAAAAGTTTTTTTTGATGTATTAGTTGTGCATCGGAAGTCACTCGCTGAATGTTTTCATTTTTGGGTTTCTTCTTGCTTGTGGATTATTATTAGGAGTTGGTTACCAGAGATGGGTATTGGATCTTAGACGTCGAGTCATGAAGATCGTTGATAATGTCTCGAATGATTTTTCAAGTGGATGTACACCTGATCTGATGAGGGGTTTGGATGCAACGTGAGATTCTTGGATTGGCCATCATTATGCTCGTGGGAGCAGCGAGTTGGTGATGACTGTCAGGAAGTCAAGTGTGTATTTAAGGTTTTGGGAACAATTTACAGATTTGGGATTGGTTGAAATTCACGATCGGTATGATTTGATTATTCTTTCTGTATGGTGTTGCTACAAGAAAGTGACCCTCGACAGCTAAAAATGGACCCGAAGACCCAATGCTTTTGTGAACCGAAGAGGAGATTGCTGAAGACTGTTTGTCATCTTTTAGAGCCCGAAGACAAAATGAAGACCCAAAGACATTTGAGAACAGGAAGACTGTGACAAGTGATCTTTACTGACTATGCTTGTAAACTTAGTATTATCCGATGTACCATTTAGAGTCACCGAAGTCAATCACTTTGTAATTGTTTATTATTTCCTTGTAACTTTTATACCTCTATAAATAGAGGGTTCCACTTCATGTTTATGTACCAATTATGAACTTATCAATATAAGATCTCTTCATCTCTATTCTATCTAAAGTTATCTGATTGATACTTTATCTGAGTCCCTCTTCGCTTATGTTGTTCATCATTTACTAATATGATTTGAGTGAAAACCATGTTACGATTCAACTAAGTGTCTACTTGTTTATTCTTATTGATATAACTTCCTGCGATTTACATTCCTTACTTTTTGTAATCTACCTTTTATTGTTGAGCTAACAAAGATCCATTGAGATTAACTTGCTATTCCGCAATATATTATCTCGTTATTAACTTTTATTAAGTTCTTCTCTCAACAATTGGTATCAGAGCTAGAATGGTTTCCTTTTAGCTCCTTTCATAAAATCGAAACTTTTTCTCAACAAACTCTGATTTAAAAGGCCTTCTATACCACTAAAAGCTTATTAAAACAAGGAAAAATGGCACAAGCTTATTCTTTACACATTTCAAACAGTGTTGGAGGTTCTAATAGAGCTCCAATACTTGTTGGAAGTGAATATCATCATTGGTCCCAAAGAATGGAAAGATATTTAAAGAGAATCAGAAGAGATGTTTCAAGATCTATTGAAGAAGGACCTCATGTCCCTATTCTCACTCCCACTGCAGCTGATGGTGCTCAAGCAAGACTTCGACGTGGTCCGGCGGCCAGGGACAGGCCTACCAAAGATGATCTTGAAAAGATGGAGAAAGATGTAGTTGCCTTCTATGAAATTTCATGTGGCGTTGCTCCAGACAACTTTGACATCATCATCAACTATGAATCTGCCAAAGAGATTTGGGATGTACTCAAAAATCTCTACCACGGTTCTGAACAAGCCCAAGACAAGAAGCTCACTACTGTTCTCAACGAGTTCACCAACTTCAATGCTCTACCTGGTGAAAGTCTTGATGACTCCTTTAAGATATTCAACCTCATAATCACTAAACGCTCAAATGCTGGTACCATCAGAAGCAACCATGAAACCAACCTGCAGTTCCTGAATGGGTTAGGAAGATATTGGACGACTGAAAAAATGATAGTTCAAGGAGACAGGAAGATCCATAATCTTTCACTGTTTAAACTGTTAGAGAAAACAGGCGATACTTGTTGAGACACAAAACAAATCTGATGTCACTTGCCAAGTTCTGATGACCCTTGTTAGAAAGTAATGCGGATAACAAGCAAAAACATAAGCACACAAGACATATTATTTACGTGGTTCGGTCAAGGTGACCTACGTCCACGGGCAGGAGGGGAGTATTCTTTATTTTAGAGTTCTCAAACAGAAGTTACAACTACAATTCACCAGAGATCCGTCCTACTCACTAAGGGTATAAGATACAAGATACAAGACACTTCAAATGAATCTCCATGCATCCCTATTTATAATTGAGGGATCAGACCTAAGACCCTAATGGGCCAAGCCCATTGGCCCATAGGCCCATGAAAGGTGACAACCAATCATATTCAGCCATGCAACATCTTCTAGAACATTCTTCCATGTCATACAACCCATGAGCATCAGCAACACACATGATGGAGCACCTTGATCCAAAATGGAGCATCATGATGTACAAGTGGCGCATCATGAACACTAATGGCCCAACATCCATCATGGTGGAACAACATTGTGTAATCCTTGAGCAATACCAACTTCTGAGAATCCTTGAATGATCTTGAGCATCATAGAGGACTTCATAGCATACTTGGCTCATCAAGGACTAAGATGGTCCAACTTGCACCATGATGGCGCAACAAGTGTATGGATGGGGCAACAGGCTTCAAGTGTGGCATAAGAACATCAAGATTGGAGCAACAACACTACCTTGGCACAACAGGAACATACATGGCATAACAAGGCCATGCATGGTGCAAGATCATACTCCATGGCTCAACAGGAGTACCCCATGGCACAAGAGGGATCCTCATGGCGCAAGAGGAACCCCTCATAGCGCAAGAGGGACTCTCCATGGCGCAATAGGGATATGATTGGTGCAAGAAGGAATGCCCTTGGCGCAACATCATCCTTCTTGGCCCAACACTTCATCAGATGGTGCAACAAGGTCCCCTTTGTTGCTCTATATCACTCCTAAGTGCTCCAAACCTCTAGGTTCTCAAAACCCCCTTCTGTACGATCCATTCCTTTGGCACTTGATCCATTCCTTTTTCAGACGATCCATTCGTTTCTCAGATAATTTGTTCCTTTGTCACATGCTCCATGAACCCCAAGTGCTCCATTAAGTTCCAAGTGCTCCAAATGATCCATGAACATGATCCAAATGCTCGAGTCACATTTAACACAAACTCTAAGGTGAACTTCAGGCTCAAGAATCCACGGTGTTAAACGAATATGCAAATATGGGTTGATCACTTGATTTAATGGCTCAAGCTCCTAAGTATGCCATCAAAGCACCGCAGTATCCTTATCCCAGAGAGTCATCATGTGAACATCCATATGAAAACTCAATGCAGTCATATGAAGCAGATGTAGAACTAGATGATGAGGAAGGGTTCCAAAATTCCATAGCCCTCGTCAGTCAACAGTTCAATCGACTCCCACCACCCACTTTTCGCAAAAATAAGCAGTTTAGTAGCAGTTCACTAAACCACCTTTCAGCCGAAACTTCAACCCGCATAACAATCATCAACGATATCCCAGAAACCCTCACCCCCAACCTCAGCCTCTGAATGCTCCTTAGATAATCTCCAATCTCAAAGAACTCCACAGAATAACAAATCACCAGACTCCGGTACTACTACCGAAGACAATGTCACAAGGAAAATCACTTTGCAAGAGATAGTAAAGCAAATGTGATGAAAGACAAAGCATTCTATCTTATAATGGCTCAGGATATGGAAGATAAGGTGAAGGAAAAAAGCAAAAGCATGTGTAGCTCATGTTCGTAGGGATCATCAGGTTCGGTCTTCGGGTGATGATGATGAGGAGCCTGACAACAAAAGGAAGAGAGGAAAGATATGTATGGTGGCAGCAAGTGAAGAAGATGGATCAACCAACTTGAAGAAGAACTACTGCTACATGGCAAGGGAAGGGACCCTCATCATCGTTGAATAGGTAAAACTTTTGATTCTTTCTAATAATTATAGCAAGGATGATTGTGAATCTCACTTAAAAATACTTAATGAAATGTGTGATGTCGTCCTTACAGACTACAACAAAGCAATAGATGAAAAGAACATAGCGACCCAAGAGCTGTATCACTTGAGAGGAAGACTAGAAGACAAGAAGCTTAAGGTCACAATGTGAGAAAAAGATCTACTGTTAGAAATGGATGCTAGGTTACTTAGTGAGACTCAGTTAGAAATTGTTTTCAATCAATGAGATTTAGCCCACAAGGAAATTGTATGTTCGAATCGTTTAATTGAAAAGTTGTTTAATGAAAGTGATGCCATTGAAAACTTAGTTAATAATGGGACTGATGATAACACATAAAATTGGCGATGGTCCAATGGGTACTCTACCGAAGAGAACCCTCCTCCTCGATTTGATGCCGAACGTCCTTATGTCCCACCAGACTGGACCTTTCATTACCTAGTCAATGACAAGACTTTTCCCAAAGACATTCGATGTTACTTCGGTAGACTTCATGATCTCAATAACAATTTTGTTATCGAGGAGATTCATCTAGAATCCTCGGGAAACTTAGAAAGTTTCTTGCCTGTCATCGGTACGATTAATCCTGATTCCCAGTCCAGTTCTATAGTGGACGAGGAAATTGTTATGGAATAACCTGAATCTTTCTTAACCTCTGCTGTTAGTAAAGAAATAATCTTATATGAACCATCTATGTCCTCTAAGACAAGTCACAACAAAGATTTTCCATTGATCAACTCTGCGGTACTTCAATCCTCATTACCAACAAATGACATCCCGCAGACCCCCGTCAAATCCACATCGACTCTTCAGCCTTTCACTCTTGAACTTCCCATTAATAACTTAGAGTTTGGATAGTTCTCCCAAAATCATGAACTCTATAGTTTCGATGATTCAACCCCTAGGTCAATGTATAGATCAAAGAACCTCAAAAAAACCCCAAGTAAATGCTTCTGATGTTGTCATACCAAAACTTGAGGCAAAATTGGCTCTGAAAAATGAAGTCAGATCCCAACATGAAAGGAGGGAAGCTGAGTCAAAAATTAAATCTTTCAAAACTCAGGCCAAATTTTCAAACAAAAGGAATTTAGAAAAATCCAACACTGCAAAAACTTTTCAAAATGACACTATGTAACATCCTGACTCCCATGTATAATATTTAATTATATTATATTTATTTTGTTAGGGTAAATCGACGAGTTGGAGGCCCCAACTCGCCGAGTAGCGATGGAGATGCCCGCGTAATTTTTAGAGTCTACTCGACGAGTTGGAGGACTCCACCTCGACGAGTAGGTGATGAGTAAGAAAACCCTAATTTTCAAAGTTTATACCATATTTAAAGGACCTTAAGCCTTCATTTCCGCCTCCCTTATACTTTTGACACCCTGAGAGAAACCCTAAACGAGCTGGTATCATCTGAGAGAGAGAGAGAGGCTAAAAGTGTGTGATTTGGTGCATTCTTGGAAGGGGACAGAAGAGCAAAAGGATTGGAACGAGAAGAAGGCTTTGGATCCGGTGTTCCTTATGTACTAGCTGCTAATTGGAGGTAAAAAGCTATCACCTTGACCATTGTTTGGTTAGATCTCTACTTTAACAAGTTTGTGGCCATTTCCATCTTCCTTTTTTGAGTCTTTGAGTCATTTGAGCATGACATGAAGTTGAAACTTCAGATCTGGACTGTATGAGGTCCCTTGAGCATAAAGATCCAAGCTTTATCAAGCTATTGGCCAAGTTCCAAACATTAAACCTTCTATAGAGCTTTGTATTGGCATTTTGATCCCTAGGTGCCATGCATGGACGTAAATCTTGCAGATTTACGTGATATTTCAGCTATGGGAGGCTAGATCTCGAGTTTGGGACTTTATTTCTACTTAGAATCGTCTGAATGAGAATTGGACTAGAGGGACTCGACGAGTGCATGAGTCGACTTGACGAGTCAGTTAGGGTTTTCCCCGATAGTATGGATGCGCTACAACTCGACAAATTGATGAGACAACTTGACGAGTTGAGTTGGAGTTCTCCCGATTATTCTGAGAACAGGAGGAACTCGACGAGCCGCATAGGTGCACTCGACGAGTTAGGTCAACAGGTACTGTTGACTTTTGTTGACTTTTAGGGTTTGGTCAAGTGGTGGATATGGAGACCATGGAGGGGTAAAATGGTCTTTCACCCTTTCTCGGAGTTAGAAAGGGGATTAGCCTAACATCTTTAGTGTGATTATTATAAAGTGTTAATTAGAGATGATTGTGATACGTAGGCGGAGTCTAGACCTATCGTTGAGCGCGAGACATATTTGCTTTGCTTACCAGGTGAGTCTTCTCACTATACTTACTTGAGTGGTAATATTGTGTGACCGGAGGGTCTTATTTGAGTTATCAACCGGAGGGTCCTATGTGCTTATATTGAGTTATGTGATATTATACATTTTGTCTTTGTGATATATGCTATATTATTTTGTGCTTTACTGAGTTAGGACCGGAGGGTCCAAACCGAGTTGTGAGACCGGAGGGTCTTCACTGAGGTACAGGACTGGAGGGTCCAACCCGAGCTGTGAGACCGGAGGGTCCACGCCGAGTCGTAAGACATGAGGGTCCTCACCGAGACGCAAGACCGGAGGGTCGATGCCGAGCTATAGCCATGAGAGGTTTATTATTTGTGTATGTGGTATTTTAGGGAACTAACTAAGCTTCGTGCTTAACGTGTTGTGTGACATGTGTTTCAAGTACTTCTCAGGATCGCGGGAAGGCGTTGGCTTGATTGTACACACGAGTTGGAGTTTATGTTTTTGAGGATTATGGGATATTATCAAACAATTGTTGATTTGTGTTTTAACAACTTATACATTTGTGGTTTTTGAGATATGTCATATTGAAATTTATGTGATTTTAAAAATGAAAATTTTGTTTGAAAATTTAGAGTGTTACACACTGCAGTCGATGGATCTTGTCAAAAAGCATGTATAATGGCTAAATCTTTCAAAATCAACAATATTGTACCCACTCACAACAAGTTCGATTCCTTGTCACAAACTTCCTTAAAAGAATAAAAAAATGGGTATTTTGAACACTACACACTTTTCAAAATCCCATCAATCCATCAAGAAGTTAAAACCTATGTTTAGGTCCTTTAGCAAGTCATCTTCAATTACAATGGACTCTTCTGTATGGCACAACCCAAGGACTAGGAAAAAGAACCAAACCACACCCTCTAGACCTTTGACCAAGTACGGTTTGTGGGTCAAAGAAAAGAACCTCACTTTTGGCTTCTATCCACTGTCAAAAAGGACACGTCAAATCCCATTTCAAAATATCCAAAAGAATGTGAAACATCATGGACACAAAAAAATATGAAAGGAAAAATATCTTCATCATTTCCACATGCATACATCTGTTAGGAATGTTTCCCATGTTACTACGGGCCCCAAACTAGTTTGGTTACCCAAATTAATCAATTGATTATACAGGCTATGTGCGAGGAGGACCATAAAGAAGAAATGTTGATTGATAGTTCCTGCTCCATGACGGGAATGTTATACTAGCTTCATGACTTCAGGCTAGTTAGTGGTGGCGCACACGTCGCCTTCGAGAATAATGCAAATAGGATAATAAGGGGATATGGTGTGTTCCATTCAATAAGTAGCTTATGTAGAGGGTTTAAAATTCAACTTGATCAATGTGGGTTAATTGTGTAAAGCAGGTCATCAGGTAGAAATTGACAACGAGTACTGTTACTACATGACAAATGATAGAGAGAAGTGTTTGATCAAGTCCAAAGCCGAAGGAACAATGTACCCACTAAACATTCCTCTAATCATCAACAAAACCACAACTATGTTTCTTGTCGAAGGCAGTATCCGAGGTCAGTTGGTTATGGAATCGAAAGCTTGCACATCTCAACTTCCGATACATCAATAATTTTGTGAATGGAGAGCTAGTCCGAGGACTACCGATTCTGAAATTCAACAACGATACTTTGTGTCCAGCATGTGAGTGTGGTAAACAAACCAAAGGAAGTCATCCCATGATAACTGATTCTTCAATTGCTGAACCTCCGTAGCTCCTTCACATAGACCTCTGCGCCCCTTCAACTGTAGTCAGTCTTCATCATAAAAAATACATTCTGGTTATAGTTGATGACTACAATCATTTTACTTGGGTCTTCTTTCTAAGACTAAGGTCAGACACACCACAGATTCTAATCAAATTCATCAAAGAGATAGAGCTACATATCAAGCTTCTTGTGAGAAGAATAAGAAGTGAAAATGGTACCGAGTTCAATAATCAACTTTTGAATAGCTTTTTAGTATCCAAAGGAATAAACCATAACTTCTCGGCACCATACACACTGCAGCAGAATGAAGTAATGGAGAGGAGAAACATAATGTTGGTCGAAGCTGCTAGATCAATGCTCAACTTTTCCAACTAATCTCTCTATTTTTGGTTTGAAGTAGTCGCAACAACATGTTTTGTTCAACATCGAAGTATCATTTGCAAACATCTCAACAAAACTCCATATGAAGGTCTGAACAATAGAAAACCCAATGTACATTTCTTTCATATTTTTGGTTGCAGGTGCTTTGTGGTTAACAACAAGGATCATCTCAACAAATTTGCACCAAAGTCTAATAAAGTCATCTTCTTGGGTTACTCAACAAATAAGGTTGCATATCATGCTCTTATCAGGAAAACAAGACTAATATTTGAAAGCTTTGACGTCAAATTCAATGATATTATGTCCGCAACACTGCTCCCATCAAAGAAACCAAGTTCATCCTGGAGAATGACATTTCATCGTTGCCGGGACCCTTAAACATAGTTGAAGTTAACTATGACGACCTTTTTGATCCCGCAGAGACTGCACATCTTTCAGAGATACTGATGTCTCCAGTAGCACAACAACAACACTCGGAGGTATTTGGACCAATTATTTGTGAACGAACTTCATTCAATACTTCCACCTCGCCGGTTAAGGGGGAAAGCTCAAATCCTTTGGAAATCGCAACCATCAAGGTTCTAGTACTTAAAGATGTTGCTCTTGTACCTGTCTATGAAGTGACCAATCAATCAACTGTCTCTGAATATTCTGAGGATGAAGATGTGGAAAACATTGATACCGAATGGGATCCAAGAATAGTAAATCCATCATCGGTTCAGGGGGAACCATCATCGATTCTGGGGGAACCATCATCAGTCCAGGGGGAACCTTTATCTTCAGTTGCTAATCTAATCCCAACAGTTCAAGACGCATCTACAGGATGCCCACAAACCGAGGGGGAACAACCTTCATCAGATAGACCCGAAGACCCCTCTGAAGTACAGGATATTCCCTCGAATGTAGCTGCTGAATATCAACAATCTCGGCTACATATCTGGACGAAAGATCACCCACCTGGCCAAATCATCAAAAATCCATCTATAGGTATACAAAATCGTTCTTCTTTTGATTTAACTAATCATTGTCAATATGCAGCTTTTATGTCATCATCGAGCCCAAAATCACGAAAGAGTCACTTCTGGATCCTGATTGGATTATTGCAATGCAAGAGGAACTGGCAGAGTTTGAAAGAAACAGGGTTTAGAAACTGGTACCGAATCCTAAAGGTCATATTGTAGTTGGAACACGATGGGTGTACAAGAACAAACAAGATGAATTGGGTACCGTGATCCGCAACAAAGTTCGTCTGGTTGCCAAAGGGTATAGTCAACTAGAAGGATTTGATTACGATGAATCATATGCTCCTCTAGCAAGGATGGAAGCGATACATATTTTTCTAGCGTATGCAGCACATAAGAACATCAAAGTCCATCAAGTGGACGTGAAATGTGCTTTCCTCAATGGCGAATTGAAAGAAGAAGTGTATTTACAGCAACCTCCAAGCTTCGAAAATTCAGATTTTCCCAACTATTGCTATAAGTTAGCGAAAGCGGTCTACGGGTTAAAACATGCACCACGAGCTTGGTATGAAACTCTTTCAGAGTTTCTTATCAACTCCAGGTAAAAAAGAGGTGTGATAGATCCTACTCTTTTCAGACAAGTAAATGACAAACACTTGATGCTCGTGCAAATCTACGTGGATGATACTATCTTCGGTTCAACTGATCAAGGAAAGGTGGATGATTTTGCTAAGATCATGACCAACAAATTCCAAATGAGCATGAATAGATAGATTTATTTCTTTATAGGTCTTCAGGTCAAACAGGTCTCTCAAGGAACTTTCATTTATTAAGAAAAGTATACAACTAAACTGTTGAAGAAACTCTCAATAGACAATTGCTCCTCGATAAAGGTCCCCATGGCCTTCGAGTATAAGATCTCAGCTGACCCTACCAGAGATTCAGTTGATCAAAATATATACCGAGGAATGATTGGTTCATTGATGTACCTCACTGCAAGTAGACCGAATATAGTCTTCACCTCGAGTTTATGTGCTAGATACCAGGTTGATCCCAAAGTATCACACTTGACCAATGTGAAGCAGATATTCAGATATCTCAAAGGGAGTAAGGCCTTAGGTCTCTGGTGTCCAGTAGGAAATGACTTTAGTCTGTAGGCTTTCACTGACGCAGACCATGCAGGGTACAAACTTGATAGAAAGAGCACCTCGGGAGGATGTCAATTTCTAGGTGGAAAATTAGTGAGTTGGTCCTCAAGGAAACAAAATTGTGTTTCACTGTCCACCAGAGAGGAGGAATACATTGCCGCAGCCGGTTGCTGCTCTCAGGTCTTCTGGATGAAAACACAACTTATGGATTACTGGTATAGGATGCTATGGGTACCAATCTATTATGATTTAGAGTGTGCAATAGCCATTTCACACAATCCTATTCATCACTCAAAGACGTAACACATCGACCTACGGTATCACTTCATCAAGGATCATATTCTCAAAGGTAATATCGAACTAATCTTTGTTCCATCTCATGAGGAAATAGTTCATGTTTTCACAAAAGCACTCGACACCACAAAACTTAACCGCTTTTTAGAAATGTTAGGAATGATGAATCCAGACCATCAATTCTTCTTTAAAGGATAACGACCGAAGATCTCATGATCTTCGGGTGTAATTAAATTTGCTTCTTTTCTTTTAAACAAAACTATTGAAACACTTTACTTACTTTATCTATTTCTAGAATAACTGATGTGGTTCATACTTCATAAGTTACTCCTCAGTATGCTTTGTATACCAAAGATCATTTATGATCTATGTACTCCTCAGATCTATTTATTATTTGTATTTCTAACGTTTGTGATCAAGTTTCTCTTCAGTATCATCTCCTGCAGACTCACTCAACAACCTGAAGCCATCTCGCATCAAACATATTAAATTTCATTGTGTGTTATTTAATGAATCTGAAACATCAATCTTTCAAAAGGAAAATGTTTTATTCCTCTTCATTTAATTTGTCGCACATGAAAAAAATGGTTTCTCTTCAAATGACTTTTCTTAACCGGGTCTATTTTTGGGTATAGGATAAACAATCTGATTTCCCTTAAAAGATTTTTTTTTGAAAATCTCTTTTTACTCAACCAATCCCATCAAGAAACCGTTAGGGTCACATCCATTCCACTTCCCCATTTTATTCAACGGATGAAACCATTTTCACCCCACGATTGTCCGGTGCATCATCACGCGCCTGCAACTGCATTTAATGCTCCCATTTTCCCGGAAACATTTTTTATTTATTTTCTAACCGATAAAGATAAAATCCCAAAAGTTTTTATACCACCTGTCATTAAACTAATGTTAATCAATTTTGAAATCCGAAAGTATAAAACCCCCTTTTTCTTCTCCAAGAAAGTTTACGCTTTCTGAATTCTTACGACGATCTTCTTCTTCTTCATCTTCTTGCAAAAACCCTTTCCGAGCAAGGTCTTCAAATCTTCTTCATAAAAATGGTGAAATCCGGTGCCTCAAAGAAACAATCCAAGGCTTCCTACTATGCTAAACCTATTGTCTCTGGATCGACCATCAAGAACATCACTCCCTCCATCACAACAAGCAACTAAAGAGGAATCTTTGACGATCATGAAGGTTACAATGAATCCATCAAGCTTATGATCAAATACCGTACCACTCATCCACTATTTGGCGCGTTTTATTCCTTCACAAAAGCAGTACCACAAGTGATCTTGTTCAAATGTTCTTTTTCTCTATTTAGGCCTTTGGACAAACTGCAAGAAGTTAATCTCCGAATTATTGATGATTCCTTGGTTGTTCTAACCAAAGAAGAGTTTTTGGAAGCCTTCAATCTACGAGTTTCACCATACACTGAGTTCTACACTCCCATCACCAACGACATCTTTGTTGCTCTGTACCAGATGGGGTATCAAGCTAAACTGAAAGGGGTAGCTAAATTCAAGAAGGGAAAATTACCGGCTACTTGGCAATACGTTTGCCACTATGTAATCAGATGTTTTTCTGGAAGAACTGGTGGTATTGATAACATGTGCAAGCCACTAGTCGACATCGTGTGGAGCATCTTTATTGGAAACCCTGTGAACTATGGAAACATCATCTAGGATGATTTACTCCAATATGTCATCAAGGGGTTCCCGAAGGAAGGGATGATAGTACTCGCCTCTGCAAGATATTGGTCCCTGTGTTTGATCGATCTACACAAAGATGCGAAGCTCAGTCTCGACAGTGATACCAACCTCTTCTCATGTAGAGATCTCAAAAGGTGTTGTTAGGTACAAAGTTATCAACGTATGACTTTGTAAATGGTTTGACTTTTATAGACCCACTTGCATGTGGTAAATTAGCCTTGTGACATGAGATAGATAGATAGATAGAGAGAGAGAGACATGTAAACACCTTTATATAAGGTGGGTTCATACCACTTATAGAGGTGTGCTTAAGAGATGTAAAATTAAGAGTGTTCGTGTGTGTTAATTATGTAGATTTAGATCTAGATCCTTTTTTGTGTAACACCATACATAATCGAATTCATCTCTTAACCACCCAAATCACCATGTTCATTGTGTGTTCTTTAATTCTGCATGTCAAACCAATGTTCATAATTCAATTCAATTGGTATCAGAGCGGGTCTTCGAAGATCAACATGATTTTTTTAAGAAACGATTCTCGATTTGGCAACAATCATCACAATTGGAGCATTTTTGGTGAGTCTCTCTATGATCTCTCTAAATCTCTTTGATTCGTGCATTGCGTTCTTGAATTTTTGATCATTTTGACTCATTTGATCAAAAAACAATTTAAAAACCCACTTGTTATGATCCAATAAATTTTTTTTGTTGATCAAAGCCCGATCCAATCTCATATTCGTTTGTTTGATTCGATTCTCAAAATTGCTAATGTTCATTTGAATCGAGTGTTGGCCCAAAAACTATCCATTATTTTTAATTGATCATTAAATCAAAATTGTGAACAAATTGTTTGCATCTGTTATCGAATTCATATTATGAGCCCGAAATGGAAATCAATTACTGTTCATACCCAAATACTGTGCCCAAACTTGTTTTCGATCCAATATCTTAAAACAAAGAGCCCAAAAGTTTATTAAAATCAGCTATATGATTCGCTGATTCATGGTTCTTCATCCTGTGCATATAAGGGTTGTACATCTGATAATTCAAGCCGATTCATCTGTTGCGTTTTTGTTCTTGAGTTTCTGTGTCATATCATCGTTTTTTTACTAATCGATTGTTGTTGATTATTAATCTGAAATTGGGAAACGAGTTCATATGATTTGTTACATGATGAAATCGATTTCATACAAATTCAAGTGAAGAAATCGTCAAAATTAATTCTTGATTTTGATGAACTTGTACAAAGAACACATGAATGTGATGATAAACCGTTGGATAATCATGTTTTGATCCAAAATTTGGTGTTTGAATCATCCATTTGCTGTTTGTTCATCTTTGACTTCAAAAAGTCAAAGACAGCAAAAAGTCAAACTCGATTTTTAAGTGATGAATCAATGAATTGGAGGTTGAAATCGTTGGATTTGAGTTGAATATGAGATATGGATGTCGAAATCAAGTCTAATTTGGGATTTAATTTCAAAAATTGGTTGTGTTCTTGTTTCTGTGTGAAAGGCTGTGACGTAAGTTCTTGTTCGTCACTTGAAATTGATTTCGAAATTGGAAGTCTTTGTGGTAAATGTGGATGTCGAATGTCGACTGGAATGAATTGAGAATAGAAGGAATGTTGAGATCGAACATGTTTGACTTGGAGACGACATTGTGAATTCGTGTTTACAGTCAAAAGTGATGTTTGGTCAAACTCAATGTTGACTTATGGTCATATGATCTAGAAACAAATTGAAGTCAGTGCTCAAGAATCGAAATTGAATTCGTGATTAAGGGTCAAACAATCGTTTTGGATTAAGTTCGCTATCTGTAGTCTTGTTTGGATTGTAGATGTCGAACACAGCTTTGCAAAGGTTTGTTGTGAATCATCTTATTGGGTATTGAAAATGGGAAGGTCGATGTTCGAAGATTTTGATGTCTTGATTTCGAAGGTTTCACAGTTTGAATCGATGGTCAATGGTTGATGTGTTTGGGGTGAATGACAAGCGTGTCTTGAGTTATATTTATATATCGATGCTTGGCTTAAAGATCGAATGGTTGAAAACGTACAATGATTGAATTGTTCGTTATCTTTGTAAGTTAAGAATACTGAAAATTTCTTCTGTATATTGATCGAATTTAACGTTTACATGAGATGGGTATATATACATAGAGATACAACTGAATC
The DNA here is from genome assembly GCF_052849685.1 of Lactuca virosa. Classification (NCBI taxonomy): domain Eukaryota; kingdom Viridiplantae; phylum Streptophyta; class Magnoliopsida; order Asterales; family Asteraceae; genus Lactuca; species Lactuca virosa. The sequence continues at coordinate 265,551,618 of NC_136427.1, forward strand.
CTAAATACAAGCACAAAACTAGGTATGTTAATTTGACTAGGACTAAGTCTATACACGTGGTTTTATTCACACACGTATGATACATGTAAAAGTTACCATTATTACCCCCCTGCAAGCTCAAAGTCGGGTCGAATTTGGAGTTTGGTTCTTATTATTGAAAGTCGATCTTTGTACAAAGGCTTCGTGAATATGTCCTCTAGCTGGTCAATCGACAGCATCTTTCAAGAGCTACGATTGCTAGTCGGGTTTCGAAGTCATAAACAATAATATTTTAGACGTATCCAAGTAGGAGACCGTTGGATTAGTGTGTAAGTCCATAACTATAATTGGTATGTACTTGACCCGATAGGCATGGTCCATTTGGGTTGCATTGCATCGGAACAATTTGGACAGACTTTTGTGAGAAAAGGATAATTATGATTTGTTAATATATTATAAGTTCTAATATATTAATATGAAATCATATAATTTAATTAGTATTGATCAAGAATTAATTTGGAATTAATTATGTGATCAAAAGGAGACTAATTAAATATATGAGGATTGATTGTGTAAGTCATTCATTCTTATATATGTGGGCTTATGATCCATATTTCTTCATGTTGGGCTAAACCCATGGAGTAACCCATGGATACTCCATGGAGGTTTTAACCCATGGAGCATGAAGAATATGGAAAGACATGAGTTACATGGTGTAACCCTAATAGCCACCATATATAAGGACCCCATGGCTCAAGAAGTTGGCACTAGTGTGTGTACACATGAGGGCTAGCCAATTTGAGCATATGAACCTTTTCTCTCAAGTTATTCCAAGATGTTGGTGATGTTGTGTGAACCATTTGAGGTGTCACACTTAAGGCACTAGGCTCTTAAGCTCCATGGAATCAAGCTACAACAAAGAGGTATGTAATTCTACTAGAATTTATATTATATGTTCTTCATATTATGCTAGTTAGAACAAAGGCTTGGAAAAATTGATATTTGCATGTATAATAGAGAAAACATAGATCGAAGGTATTTAGGGTTGTATGTGCACCATAGGATGTTGTATTATACCAAAAACCCAACAGTGGTATCAGAGCCATGGGTTGTTTTCTATTATATTTGATGCAAATGTTTGATTTTCAAAGTTGAAAACAAAAAGAAAAAAAAACATGAAGTTTGTCAAATTTTAAGATAATTACTTGATTTTATGGTAAACTAATTATTTGTAAAATTTGAGCCATTTTACTACAAGAGTTGAATTAGGTCAATTTATTAAAAGATAGAATGATATGATTATTTTATTTGTTTTAAAAGTTTGATCTAAATTTTTTAAGGAGTTACAAATTTTGTCATAAAATTTTGGAACTCAAAAGTCTTTTTTAAAAGTTATGATCTTAAGAGTTTTGAAACTTCCATAAGTTATGGATTATCAAAAGTTTTTTCGTGTTACCTTGTTTTATGAGTTAATTTAGATTAATGAAAAAACTTTGTGTTAGTTGTTTTCAATCCAAATTAATCTACAAATTGTTCATAAAATGTGTTTTTGTAACTTGTCCTCAAGTTATATGAAAATACACATTTATGATTCTTAAAACTCATAAATAATGTCATAGGTTACAAAATGAAGAGTCTTTTTCTCATAAATAGTTTTTATTAACTCCATAACTTGTCCTCAAGTTATGGATGTTCAAGAGTCGCTTCATTTAAGTCTCTAAAACTTTAATTAAACTCATAAGTTATGAAAATCAAAGAGTTTTGAATAGTTTCAAAACTTGCCCTCAAGTTTTGGAATTTGTAAAGCTTCCCCTCATGAATACTTTAATTCCAAGTTAAGCCCTTAGAATTTTAAAAGTTAAAATTCAAACCTTATACTTTATAGTATTATAAGTTAATAATATATATATGTATAAGATCAAGTCAGTCTTACCGTTAGCATGCCTCATTCACGAATCCGGTCTATAAGGGGGGTATAAGGTTACTGCCTATAAAATGGCAGTTTAATGGATGTCCACTCTCACCCACCGCTTCCTTGACTGGTGGAGGGTCGTTAGCCGAACAGGTAGGACAAGGACTATAATTCTCCCTTCATTAAAAGTATTAATGATAAATACTAAGTAACTAAACTATTATGAATTCCCAATCTTAGTTACTTAGGAAAATGTGAATTTGGTGCTAACCATGAAATTACACTTTGCACTTTGCTTAAGTTGGTTAGTGGAGCGCATGTGGTTAACCGGCACTCTAGCTTGATTTAACAAGGTAGGCAAAGGGTAACTTAATGTTTATCATAGTATCGGTGGAGCGTGTGTGGTTAACCGACACATCAATTGAGGGGTAAATATTAAGGGTACCAAGTATATTTACATGGTTATTCACACCTTGTTTTGTGATCCTCGGCATCCCAGTCACAAAACTTGAGAGGGCACAATCGAGATTGAAACATGCCATTGAAAAGTTCAATGAATCTCAAAAGATCTAGGAGTTTCAAATCCAATTAAAACCTAATAAATTATTTCGTTTTTCATGGTGGAAATTGGTGAATCGTCATTCGCCTACCTTCAAATATTCTATAGCTTGGATTACGGCATCCCTCTTCCAAGTTATAAAATATTGTGTTGGGTCCTAGCCTTAATATTTCATATTGGGTGTTATGAAAAGGACTTTAAATCAACTATCTTGAATATCTCCCAAAACATGTCTGGTTCAGTCATCTATGATCTTCCTAAAAACTTTTGGAACAAGCTTTCCTAATGAAGATGATGTACTGGAAATCATTCTTCACTCCCTCCACCTCCTACAATTATTCTCCCTAACCTACAAGTTCAAGGTCACTCAAGCCCTAATGGCAAGCAAGGTCTATGTGTGCTCACATCTTGGAGATGAAGTCACATATTGACAAGCCGGGAGAGTTAGGTGTCAAAGTCTTGAGAAAGTTGGTTGTTCAATCACCTTCTAAGTCTCATAGTGAGTGTCCTTTGGGTCTACTATGTAAAAGACTATGACATGACCCTTAATGATCTTATCTATTTGCTTGTTGCTGCTGAATCAGCAATGATTTGGAGCACTGGTAGAGCAAATTTGATTAAGAAGATCAACTTCCCAGACTTCCATGGACATTGGCAATGGTAACATTGAATATCCAGAAAAGCTTTCTCTTCCCAATGGAAAGGGATCGGAAATAGTCAACTCGGTTGACCAAATGGTAAGAGAATGGCTAAGTCTGAGGTAGTCCCATGTACCATTCCCAAAGGGTCCATATGTGTCTATTGCCAAAGGAAGGGGCATTGGTTGCGAAGCTACCTTAACTACCTAAAAGATCTGAGAGAAAGTCAAGTCAAAAAGTTTGACTCTGCTTCAGGTAAGTCCACTATCTAACTCTCTTAAGTTCCTATTTGAAGATTCTTAATACATTTTTAATGTATGGCAGGATCAAGAAAAGGGAAGGGAACTTAGAAAAAGAGTATGTTGAATCTGATCGCGAAGATGGATTTCAATCGCATGGTTCGAAGATCGAATTCTTGAGCTACTACTTATAGAGTTATGATAGATTGCTAGGAAATATGTAATAGCATAGTTTCCATTTAAAGTTGCATTGTAAGGAAAGTTTTTCTGCATTTGATAAATAAATAAAATTTTGTTTTATTTTATATGTCCTTGCAATGACACTTATGGAAAATTGATGTTTGTATATTTCTAGCAATAATGGAAATATGAATTTGATTCTTTCATTTGTGGTAGTGTCTAAATGTACCAAATAAGGAAAGATTCTCATCACCCAAGGTTTCAGTTGTATAGAAACTTGGAAATCATGCAAGTTGTATAGTATGATGAATGAGAATTTTCATCTTTGGAAAATTAAGATTAATTCCTTGTCCACATGTATATGTGAGTCAAGTGAAGGACTAAGGGATCGAGTACACATTCTGGTGCACTGATCAAGTCCACCATAAAAGATCGATAAGACTATTCGTCATGATTTACTAAAGCCTAGTAAATATGGTTATACTTACAAGTTTAAGTATAATTCTGAAACATTGGAAAAGTTTCGATGTATGGCAGAACGAATGAGAAGAATCAAATTAGGCAGAAGGATAAAAGTTTCTTAAATCTGAAAAGATGGGAGAGTACTTTAGTATCATGTTTTGTGATCATCTTAATGATTTAGAAATCATGTTACAATTAGTCCTCTAAGGACATCTTAGTGCATTCTTCTGACCAAGAAGAGGAATCTTGAATTGTTGGAGTGGTTAAATCAAGAAGATGAGTCATATTTCGTTCCAAAACAAGTCTTAGAGTCATACTCCAAGACTTTAAGTTGAGTGACATATCTTATAGAAAGGTTTATAACACTTGTCAAATGTAAGAGTAAAAGTGTCCTACTCTTGTACATTTGAAATTGGTAAGTTGTTATGTTTTGGATAAAACAAAGACCAACTAAGGCCAATTGTGTGAAGTGTTTGTCTTGATAAAGAATCCGCACTATCTCTTGAATATTTGGCAAGAGAATCTTATATGTCAAGAGGACAGTGGGAGTCTTAAAGATCTTGAATAGTTTCAAGAACTAATCAAGAGTAAACCTATTGTTAATCACTAGCACACAACTTAAGGTTTGTAACCTATTGTGTTGACATATTCTTGTGATTAAGGTTATAACAAATTCACATGGATAGGAACACTTACACCATAAAAAATCTAACTGTCATAAGGTTTCTCTCTGATTCATGAAAATGATGGTGAGGAAACGCTTTCACTAAGTAGATTGTAAGTAGATAGAAAATGTGATCTTTGCATTCTCAAAGTTGTTAGTGGAGCGTGTGTGGTTAACCGGCACACTAACATGGACTTATGAGAAATGGCAAAGGCCTAAACAATTGAGACTATGATTACGGCATCCTTTTTCATAGTTCTGAAATTGTTTAGACACACATGTGAGATATCTAAGAAAAGGTGTATGATTTTGATAAAGTCTTGTCAAAGCAATCTCGTATCAGAAATCTGAACTTTAGTAAGAAAGTCAATAAAGTATTGACTTCTAGAAGTCCAGCTGTTTTCTGATACATGTCAAAGCTAGTGGGAGCATAAGTGTTATGCTAATAATCATCATGTTAGTGGGAGCATGATAATTATGATAAGTATTGCAAGTTAGCAATGTTAATTATACAAAACAAAGTTTCAATTCTTGAAGTTGCAGGGGTTGGAAAAGTTGTTTTTGCTATAATTAAGGGAGAGGAAATAATACTTCATTTCAATTCTAAAATCTTAGATTGAGGTTTTAATCATCTTTAGTCAAGGATATATATATATATATATATATATATATATATATATATATATATATATATATATATATATATATATATATATATATGAATTTTATGTTGGAATGGCTCAACATAAGGAAATTCTATATATGAGTCCATTATTTGCATTCTAAAATTCGATTATGATTACGGTATCCCTTTTCATATTCTGAATTATGAGAACTTGTCAAATAGAAATATAAATATTATAGCAAAAAGACTGGTCTAGTATCATGTCTTTATGTGAGACATCATGAATCGTGTCCTATATGCTTCGGATATAGGATCGATTGCATGTGCTATAATATTCATTTGTTCTAAATTTTTCCAAATGCCTAGAGCATTAAAAGGGAAAAAGTACTAGAACTGGATATGACTAATTTGATTAAGCAAATGTCGAGGACAATCTAAGGTTTACCAAAGATTGGTTGCCCAGGGACAAATGGAAGTATAGTGTTAAATTTTGGAAGGACCATATTGACATATTCTGAAAAAATGCAACTTTTGTTCAGGAGTGATAGTCAAAATGGGAATATGGAAATGTTCGCATAGGTGGAAGTTATTCATTAAATTTGTGTAAGATTAGGAAACTTAATGCAAGAAGGACGTTCAAAGCAATGTACTTTGAATATGAGACTTCTTTTCCATGGAGTTGATCTCCATTGGAATACTTTGTAATGTCTGTTGACCAGTCTTGGTGACTCTGTGCATAATCGTTACAAGAGGATCAATGCATATAAGGTTAGAGTCTAACAAATTTTGGCAAATGGCAGGAATTTGGAATTCTTGCATTTGCGGTAAGGATTTGGGATTGTGAAATGAGAATCATTGGAATTATGTTCAATCGATCTATTTCACAAAGTAAAGATCATAAACAAACTTAGTGTGCATACTTGGTGTATGGCATAACTAATGTTTGGAAAAACATAGTGTGCATACTTGGTGTATGGCATGACTAGTGTTTAGAAAACATAGTGTACATGCTCGGAGCATGGGACAACTATTGTTTTAATTCAAGTATAAAGTTGATAGTTATAAACAGTATGCAATGAATGATGGGTAATCTAAATGGTGATAAATAAAAGGTGTTTTATTTATATTCATATGTTCTGAGACCATATTTGATTCAATTATTCTTGTGTTTCACTTTGCATGTTTTGACTTCCAGAATAACTAGGTCGTTCTTCCTAAATGAATAAGTTATTCAAACCATCCACAGTTGGTCATATGTTGGAAGTAGATATGAATCAAGACTGTCATGAAGCTGGTTTGTAGATGTCCAAGGTAGTGGACATAGCAAGAGTTGCTGCAACATTCATGAGTGCTCATAAGTTCTGAGTATTGGATTAAACCCACGCTCATTTGAATCACTTCATGGATTTTATCACGAGTGATCATGAGACGATAATATCTTATATTCTTCAAAGCTAGAGATATGATGTGTTACCTATGAGTTGGTTATGCATTGATTGTACGAAAACGCATTGGTAACTCGATGTTATAAAACGTGCCTTTGTGTATGATTCAACAAGTAGTAGAACAAGCATATGAGTCGAAGTTTATCCATTCCTTTTACCCTTGAAGGGATAAAAGCAATATCTGTGGGCCCCTCGATGATTTCGTGATGACACCCCGAAGTGCTTGGCCAAGCCAGGACTAATGTTATTTGTTCAATTAGTCGGTCGTCATAAATCGGAAATCGGGAAACAACAAATGGAGAGAGAGAATGATTATAATCCATGTCTCGGTCCATATGATATCTAGAATGGAGGAATATATGATCCCTTATCTAATGGACGCGTAATTGATTTGTTCAGAGTTCGACAACAGCTTTCAAGAGCTACGATTGCTAGTCGGGTTTCGAAGTCATATGCAATAATAGTTTTAGACTTATCCAAGTGGGAGACTGTTGGATTAGTGTCTAAGTCCATAACTATAATTGGTATGTACTTGACCCGATTGACATGGTCCATTTGGGTTGCATGGCATCGGAACAATTTGGATAGACTTTTGTGAGAAAAGGATAATTATGATTTGTTAATATATTATAAGTTCTAAGATATTAATATGAAATCATATTATTTAATTAGTATTGATCAAAAATTAATTTGGAATTAATTATGTGATCAAAAGGAGACTAATTAACTATATGGGGATTGATTGTGTAAGTCATTCATTCTTATATATGTGGGCTTATGATCCATAGTTCTTCATGTTGGCTAAACCCATGGAGTAACCCATGGATACTCCATGGAGGTTTTAGCCCATGGAGCATGAAGAATATGGAAAGACATGAGTTACATGGTGTAACCCTAATAGCCACCATATATAAGGACCTCATGGCTCAAGAAATTGGCACTAGTGTGTGTACACATGAGGGCTAGCCAATTTGAGCATAGGAACCTTTTCTCTCAAGTTATTCCAAGATGTTGGTGATGTTGTGTGAACCATTTGAGGTGTCACACTTGAGGCACTAGGCTCTTAAGCTCCATGGAATCAAGCTACAACAAAGAGGTATGTAATTCTACTAGAATTTATATTATATGTTCTTCATATTATGCTAGTTAGAACAATACCTTGAAAAAATTGATATATGCATGTATAATAGAGAAAACATAGATCCAAGGTATTTAGGGTTGTATGTGCACCATAGGATGTTGTATTATACCAAAAACCCAACATATAGCACCGATGTTATCACACAACAAGATAGGGGAGCTCATTAGAGGTGCATGCAATTCAGACATAAGTCGCTTAATCCATATCAATTCAGTAGAGGTATAAGCAAGTGAATGATATTCTGCTTCAGTGCTAGAACGAGCAACGACCTTTTGTTTGCGTGAGGTCCAACTGATGAGATTGGACCCATGGAAGATTGCAAACCCATATTGTAATCTGCTATCGTCGTGATCTGAAATCCATCCAGCATCGGAGTATGCAAGAAGAGAAGTGGTGGTGGTGGGTTTGAAGTGTAAGCACCGTTTTAGAGTGCCATTCAAGTACCGGAGAATTCTTTTCACAGCTTGCCAGTGTGACACTATGGGCGAGTGCATATATTGACAGACCCGATTTACTGCAAACGTGATATCGGGTCGGGTAATGGTGGCATACTGTAAAGAACCAACTACCTGTCTGTATAGAGTTGGATCTGAAAAGGGATCGCCATGCATGGTTAAACGTGACTTGCTATCTGCAGGCGTGGAGGTGTCTGAGTAACAGGCATGAAATCCTTGAGTGACCAGATATGTTTTTAACTTCGTGAACCAAGATCTTGGAGCTTGTTTAAGGCCAGAGAGTGCCTTATGGAGTCGAAACACGTGATTAGGTCTGGTGGGATCTTCAAACCCTCGGGGTTGTTTCATGTATACAACCTCTTGCAAGTCGCCATTGAGAAAGGCATTGTTGATGTCGAGTTGACGGAGGCACCAAGTTTTGGAAACAACCAAGGATAGGATGAGACGGATGGTGGTAGGGTTGATAACGAGACTGAAGGTCTCGAAGTAGTCAACGCCCTCTTCTTGACTGTAGCCTTGAGCAATGAGATGGGCTTTATGTCTTTCAATCGTGCCATAAGACTTCCGTTTGACCCTGTAAATCCACTTGCAGCCTACAACATTAATATTAGTGGGACAAGAAACAAGTGACCAAGTTTTATTTCGCATTAGGGCATCATACTCATTTTTCATGGCATTTTTCCAGCATGTGGACTTAATTGCCTGATTAAAAGTGCAAGGTTCAAGATGGGACATAGAAGAAGTAGATGTGGAGAAGGCCTTGGGACGAAGGGAATTTGACCGAGGTCTAGTAACCATGGAATGGGCTGTGGTGTTTGATGGACAATAATGGGAAGTGGAGGGACATGTCTGTTTTGAACGAGAAGTAGAAGGAGGTGACGAAGTGGCGTCTGAGGGAAGACTATCACTTGGGTTGGGAGTTTAGGGTGGTGAAGAAGACGGTAAATTGGTGGCTAATGTGAGAAGCGCTGGGGTAGCTTCAGAGCTTGGAGGTGGTGATGAGAGTATAGAAGGAGAGAGAGAGATGAGTGGGATGAAAACGGGAAAACTTCTTCGTTGAAAACTACATGTCTAGCAATGTAGATTCGAGAGGAGGGTTCATGGTAGCACAAATAACCCTTATGAGAAGCACTATAACCAATAAAGACACAAGGTAAGGATCGGAAATCGATTTTATGATTGTTATAAGGGCGTAGAAAGGGATAACAGATGCACCAAAGGTTTTAAGGAATGCATAGTCAGGAGGTTTAGTATATAACTTTTGGTAGGGTGATTGGAATTGGAGAACAAGGGTTATGGTTCGATTGTGGAGATAAGTCGTTGTTTTGAATGCATGCACCTAGAAGACATGAGGAAGAGAGTAATGTGAAAGGAGAGTGAGGCCCTTCTCGACGATCACTCGATTGCGCCGCTCGACTGCCCCATTTTGTTCCTGCGTATGAGGACAGGAAACACGATGTTCAATACCGTGTTGGGTGAGATATTTGGAAACACTACAATATTTGTGTGTTATTCATTTGATGAAATTGGACAGGGTCCCCATACATCAGAATAAAGCAAATCAAAAGGTTTTAATGAACTAACATGAGAATTGTTTAAAGGAAAACGGTGGCTATTTCCCAGTTGGCATGAACCGCAGACGTTTGGGAAGTGTTGTGATGAAATTGGAAGCTTGAATGAATGCAGAAGACGCTTGAGAAGAGGAGAGTAGGGGTGAGAAAGTCTCTTGTGCCAGCCATGAAGGGAAGTACGAACTCCACAAAGTCCCATTACAGGAGATGATTTATTTGGGGATTTATGGAGTAAGGCTGGAACACGATAAAGACCATATTTAACGTCCCCGGTTAGAAGAGTTTTTCCCTGCAATGACTTGACAAAACAGTGAGTACGATAAAATTGTAAGTAGACATCGTTGTCTGAACTCAGTTTAGAAACACTGAGGAGACATTTGGTGATTTGTGGAACAACAAGAACAGAAGGCATACGAAGTTTGTGCAGAGTAGATGTGCCAATATGCGAAATAAAATGTTGTTTACCGTTCCCAACTTGAAGTTTGTTGGTGCCTTGATAGTCCTCAACATTAGTAATGTTTTGGAGATCTGGTTGAACGTGGTAGGTGGCGCCGGTTTCAAAGTACCAATTTGGATCAATTGTCTTTGAAGGACTAAATTGACGGGCAAAGTGGGCTTGACGAGACTGTGGAGCATGAGGATTGGGCTTGGGTGATGGATAGTCCACTAAGTTGGATCGTTGCCAACAATCCACTGCCTCATGACCTGGCTTATTACACAATTGACAGTGTGGTCGGCGTCATCTGGGATTGGGATCAGTATAACGGGATCCTGGCGAATTGGTGGATGCAGAAGTTGAACCAGAGGCTTGGTGACGCGGTGGAGTACGCTGAACATTTAGAGCAAGTGGGACAGAAGCGTTGGGAGCCGGAGAAGGAACAACAAGCTGTCGATTGTGCTCTTGTTCCAATCTTGCTTCTTCGTGAAGAAGAAGAACAATCAGGTCATCAACATTGGAGGCGTCATCTTTAACCATATATGCGGCAATGAAGGGGCCATAAGAGGAATCGACGCCACTAAGGATATTCCCAATTAAATCTTCATTGGAAATTGGGTGAAGATTTTCCGCCAGGGAGTCGGCGATGGCTCGTTTTTGTTCGACATATTCGAGCATGGTCATGGATCCTTTGGAAAGGCTTTGAAGTTAGACCCTCACAGACATACGACGGGACTTAGTCTGGGCCTGAAATGTCCGCTCAAGAGCGGTCCAAGCAGAGTGAGAGGTGGTAGCGCGTGCGACGATGGCTAACGCACGCTCAGATAAGGTGGATTTGAGCCACAATAGAACGAAGCGGTCTCGTTTCTTCCACAATTGAAAGTCAGGGTTGGGTTCAGTGGTGGGAGGATCAGTGGGAGGAGTAATAGGGCGGGTTACAGCAGGGGGATTTGGGGCTAAGACAAAGGACTCTAGATCGAAGGTCTCGAGGGCGGATACAATCGTGGTGCGCCACAGGCAGTGGTTCTCAGTCTCCAATTTGATGTTAATTGAAGGAATTTGGAAGGATGAGTTAGTAGCAAGACCAAGAATAAGCTGATTGTTGTTTGCCATGAGTGAGAAGAAAGCGACAGAGAAAAAAAAGAACCCTAGGCTCTTGATACCATGTAAGTTAAGAATACTGAAAAATTCTTCTATATATTGATCGAATTTAACGTTTACATGAGATGGGTATATATACACAGAGATACAACTGAATCCTAAATACAAGCACAAAGCTAGGTATGTTAATTTGACTAGGACTAAGTCTATACACGTGGTTGTATTCACACATGTGTGATACATGTAAAAGTTACCGTTACTAATCTTGGTGTCGAAAATTTCAAAGGGATCGATATTAAGGGTCGATATTGATTTTTGATTAGCAGTCGACTGGTCGATAAAAGCGAACTCTGAAATGTCGACTGGGATATTTAGGCTATTGCTTGAGTACATACTTTCGAAGGTTTTATGACATGGGTTAAAATGTTTCGAAAGTTTGATTATGAATTGGAATAGCGAAGATTTTTTTGATCGAGAAGGGCACTGAACTAACGAATTGGAGAAGGAAACACAAAAGTTTCAACATTGACCCTTAAAGTTTCGATAATTTGACACTTTAAACCCATATTCGACATTTGGAGTTACTTTCGATATTTTGGGAGAAAAGGAATAGAAGTTTCGAAAGTAGCACCTGCAGTTTCGAAAGTTTGGCTGTTTATACCCAATTTCGAAAATGGTGTAATAAAAGCTGAGAAATGGAATAATTTTCAAAAAAGGCCCCTATAATTAATGTGAATTGACGCTTTCTACCCTGTTTCGCAAATGGGGGAGAGTTTTTCATTTTTGGCTGTTTTGGGCGCATCGGGTCACTGCAGAATTTTGAAATTGACAATTTCTACCCAAGTTTGTAAAATTTTGTCAAAGGCGGTCCGTGAACGAAGCTAAAAATTGAAGATTTTTTGGATTTTCCGGATTGAAGCAAAATGTTTATGCCATGTGTTAAGGGGGAGTTTTGGCTAGAAAAATTCCGAATAGAGCACCTTCTCATTCTTTTCTTGGTTTTATAATCATTTTTCGATTATAAAAAGGGGGAGAGATTTATATGGAAATTCGAAAGTTAAATTTGTCATATTACGCGGAGTTGAAGACTGAAGTGACCTCGAGTATTTGAAGTTTATGAAATGACTCGATTGGAAATTTGGAAGTGATTTCAGTTCATGATGGGTTTGGATTTATTGAATATTTTTGGATGTGCTATTATGCTCAACTTTATGGTGATTATTTAGAGGTTGAGAAACTCCTAATTATCCGTTGATGCTCGGTTTGTATGGTCTCACATTCTAGAACCCGGATTGAAAAATCATTGAAGATTTGAAGATTTGAAGTTCATCTCTACATGTGTCACGCTTGAGGCTCGATTCGCATAGTTGCTTGATTTTGGAAGATTTAAAGCAGATCATCCATTCCTAACTTTGAGGGGGAGAATGTTAGGTACAAAGTTATCCATGTATGACTTCTTAAATGGTTTGACTTTTGTAGACCCACTTGCATGTGGTAAATTATCCTTGTGACATGAGAGAGAGAGAGAGACATGTAAACACCTCTATATAAGGTGGGTTCATACCACTTATAGAGGTGTGCTTGAGAGATGTAAATTTGAGAGTGTTAGTGTGTGTTAATTATGTAGATTTAGATCTAGATCCTTTTTTGTAAACACCTTTCATAATCGAATGCATCTCTTAAACACCCAAATCACCGTGTTCATTGTGTGTTCTTTAATTCAGCATTCCAAACCAATGTTCATAATTCACTTCAGGTACAATCCTTCCAAAGACAAATCTCTCTTCGGTCCCATTAGACGTCTTCCTATGTACGTTCTCCAGTCTATTGGACTCAATAATCTTGAGGTAGCTGATCACATTGTGGCTACGAGCGGTATTGCCCTATACCGCTCTACCCCGCTAAGCCCCCCACATCTAACCGAGGTCCAAGACCTGCAACCCATGCCAAAAAGGTTCAAATCCCTAGCTATCAAACACACTCCTTCAAATGTTTTATCAAAGGATGCGGGTGCTTCGATGAAAACAAAAGTCACCACCGCAAAGTCAACACATAGTGTTCAATCTTCTCCATCTAAGGCTCTTGATCCACCTGTAAACATGGTTGATGATAGTTTGAATGAGCCTTCGGATTCCGGAGACATTTTAAGAAGTAAGAATTTGAAGCTTACACCTACACATGGCCAAAAGCAAAACAAGGTAGATGTTGGAGTCTCTCAAAAGACTCCCACAACCATTCGAGTCCACGCTGACCCACCCAAAGCAACCCCATTTATCCACTCTGATACAGAAAGTGTATCAGTTTCACTAGAACATGGAGACAAAACCCAATCCAGATTCCAAGTGGATCCAGATGTCGATACTTTCCCTACGGTCTCTTGGGATTCGCGTCTGCACTATGTAACTCCTGAGGAATTTAAATACGTCTTATTTTGTGTCACACATACACTTCAAACACCAATTGTAGTGCATGGTCATTTTCAGAGACCCTTGCCAGAACAGAGTCGAGACCACACTTGGTTTCAGACCAAGGAGACCGAGGAAGCTCTGGAAATCCTTCGTCGTCGATATTACAACCAAGCGGCATAGCCATGGTGAGCACCAATGTATAAGGGTCCATGTACCCGATATCAACCAACAACTGAATCAGGGATAAGGAAATTTGAAGTCTTCAAAAGGGAACTTCAGGCCAGGAAAGCAAGGCAAGTTTAGCTACAACAGCAAAAGGAGGAGTCTCTTCTTCATGTTGCAAAGTATTGGGCCACTGCCATTAACAATGCCAAAACTGTGTATGACATCCTAATAATTCAGAAATGGATGTCTGATATGGAACACACAGTTCAAAGGGTTCAAGCAATGGAAGACAATGTCGGTGTATCAAAGCCTCCTCCTACCAACACTAAAGTGCATGACTTCAATGAAGGAGGTACAAATATTGAAATAAGTTCTGAACCACTCTTCGGGTTAGATGATGGCAATCATGATAAAGTCAAACAACCCCGCCCTCAGATGACTTCATAATGGTTCTTGATGACGAGGAATCCAGTGGGTCACATCATTCTACCTTCAAGCCCAAGCAAAAGAAAAAAAAAGAATTTGGCAGTGTCAAGAAAAGAATTTCTTGATCTTCATTCTATGATTGATCAAATTCTAGATGCAGTCACATCAGCAACCCCGAAGACAACTGAAGACTCAACTCAACAATCACTGGTCGATCGAGTTCAAGCCTTGGAAACAAGAGAGAAATTATCTACTGGTAGAATGCTTCTACGGTTGGAAATGGGCATTCGTCAACTTGATAATCAAAGAACTATTGATCATCGGTAATTCATCTCGAAAGCTACAGCTCTCATCGGCGAGGTAAACGATCTTAAGAATGAGCTTCAGAAAACCATGCTTGAACAAGAAAACAAGTCTCAAAAACTCATCAATGAGACTCATACATCTTATGAAACAAGTTGTTTAGTTCTTCAATACACTATCAAAGGGTTGAGGTGATCTCTTACAGCAAAAGCAAGTGTTGATGAAATCCTTCGTCTTACCAAGGGAATTTATCAAACACTTTTCGATCCTGACATACCGACCAACAAGGAAGTGAGTGCTCAGATGGAAACCCAGTTCAATACCACCTTCCAAAATCTTGATGATTTAAAAGTGTGGTTTGAGCAGCAGATGGAGCCTGCGTCCTCAAAAGGGAGAAGTGATCCAAACCCGGGAATAAGGATTGAAACTGTTTCATCCTCAAAATCTTCAAAGTCAAAAAATCCCTAGGTGAACCAATCCAACACTCCTCCTAGGGATCAATCCTCTTCAAAGCATATCAAAGACCCAACTCCTCACAACTCTCTTGGGCATTCAACTCCTCACAATTCTCCTCGACATTCAACTCCTCACAAATCTCCTCAACATTCAACATCTTCTACTTCTCCTCGGCCTCAAACTCCTCCTCATTTGCAAAATTTATAGGAAGATGTTTCATCAACTCACTCCGATGATTCCCCAGCCACGGTTCAAAGGAAACAAGATTGGAGAGCTGTAAAATTTGCAGATGAGATATGGAGAGCCCAAGGTTTTGATACCAGTTTTGATGAAACCTTAATCAGCTCTTGGGTGATCCTACCCGAAGACTCTTGGATTCGGATTACATTCCATGTCTCACCTATGCAGAACCTCCTCATGATGGGTATTTGGATATTCCAATCTCACCCAACTCCAAGTACTTCCCTGTTTTTCAATCCTTTTAGCTCATTATTCCTGACGATCGAAGACTTCCCATGGAATTTGAAAAGCTGAATCTTTTTAATGCCTGACATGGTGATAAGTTTGAAAACATCTAGTCGGATGATAAAACAGAATGAGTGAAGACCTAAAAGGCGAGAAAGTTCATGAAAAGTGAATTCTTTCAATACACCCTTTCTCGTATAGTGTGTGACTACATAAGAACACAGGCAAACGTCGTGTTCATGAATCCAAAGGAAATTTTCTTGATTGCCCGAGTATCCCAACTGAAGGTTGAGAAGTATCCAAATATGAAGGTTGCGTTTGAAAGGGCATGTGAGTTTCTTAAATCCCTGGTATGCGACTTCGAGAAGATAGATGCTGAAATCCACCTAATACTTGCACAGAAATTTGACTTCCCTCCCTTTGAAGTTGTTCCAACAATCACTGAGGGTTATGAAGATATGAATCTCGGGGCAACAAATTTTCCAAAGCTTGGGATCGTTTACAAGAAGTCCCAATCAATTCCAAAGTTCTTCATCCCAGTCACTGCCATTCATCGATTAACCAAGAAACAGTTGGAGATCACCTTGATTGCAATTCAAAGATCCAAGCACACCACTGAAGAGGTGAACTTTGAAATTACCAGGACGATCAAATGGCTCTTTAAAGTTAGGAAATTTTGGTTGATCCTTATAAAATTTCTGAAGCTTAATCAATGAAGAACTTAGCTGCGACGTCACTTTGGGGGGAATTGTTGATACAAGAAAGTGACCCTCGGCAGCTAAAAATGGACCCGAAGACCCAATGCTTTTGTGAACCGAAGAGGAGATTGTTGAACACTGTTTTTCATCTTTTGGTTCCCGGATACGAGATATAGACCCAAAGACATATGAGAGCATGAAGATTGTGACAAGTGATCTTTACTGACTATGCGTGTAAACTCAGTACTATCTGGTGTACCCTTCAGAGTCATCGAAGTCAGTCACTTTGTAAGTGGTTATTATTTCCTTGTAACTTTTGGACCTCCATAAATAGAGGGTTCCACTTCATGTTTATGAAGCAATTCTAAACTTATCAATATCAGATCTCTTCATCTCTATTCTATCTAAAGTTATCTGATTGATACTTTATCCGAGTCCCTCTTCGCTTATGTTGTTCATCATTTACTAATATGGTTTGAGTGCAAACCATGTTACGATTCAACTAAGTGTCTACTTATTTATGCTTATTGATATAACTTGCTACTATTTACATTCCTTAATTTTCGCAATCTAACTTTTATTGTTGAGCTAACAAAGATCCATTAAGATTAACTTACTATTCCAAAATATATTATCTCGTTATTAAGTTTTATTAAGTTCTTCTATCAACACATGGTTTGGTGGTGTTCTTAGTCAGTAACTAAGGGCAGGTATGATCATCAGCCTTAGGGTATGGTTTCTGGAGTTTAGACTGATGGGTTCTCGGTTTTGGGGGAGTTTATTGATGGAGTTAGTTCGTAGTTCTAGTTTTTAAGAAGTTTCCCACTTTGAGTGGTTGTCGTTGTGACTTGGGTCTCACTGTTGGGAAGAGTAAGGTAGTTGTTGCGGTTGAGCATTTTTTTCAAGTGAGTGGATTGTTTGTTGGTGACTATGGTTTCTGAGTGGTCTCTCGAGTTTTACTTATAGATGCATTGATTTTGAAGTGGTTAGGGGGAGCATATGGAATATGTTGGCGTTGTTTTCATAGATTCTAACCAAGAAGGATTTCAAGGACGACATCCAGTTTAAGTGGGGGAGCGTTGTAACATCCTATTTCGAGAAGTTTCTTATTTCGGGATTATAAACCGTAATTCGATCACGTGAAAGCCTTGGGTTTCAAGGGAATAAGGTTTATACCTTGTTGGTTTTCGATAATACGGGTTATTTGATCTAATACCATGACTTGTGTTTTGGAGCCAAGGGTACAATGGGAAAAGTGATGCTTTAGACTTCTTGTTAGAATTAATGATTTTAGTTCGATATATTTTAAGTCAAAAGTAATTAGATAGGGCAGCAGGGCTCGTTAATACCTTTATGTGCATATAAAGATCGCCAAAACCAGAGTTGACACAAAGAAGTTATGACTGTTTGAAGCTGGAATTAATTTGGGTGAAAAACTGCTGCCATGGAGTGGAGAGAAGATCTCCACGGAGTAGCAGTCACCATGGAGTGGTGAGCAAGTTTCCATGGTGTGGATGTCTATCAGGCCCAAGACCGTGATTTTTTAGGGTTTTCAACGTATTCAAGCCTAAGATTCCGAACTTTTGGCTATTTTATTAGCCTCCATCATATCTGCAACCCCTTGGGAGAAACCCTAGCCTCCATATTCAATATTTGATCTCCTCCCATCTCTTCTCTCCTCTTTTGGATGCTTTGTTTGATATATAAATTAGTCTTGAAGATCAAGAAGGTTCTTTTGGCTGCAAGGAATGATGTTTCAAGTTTGGATCCATCAAAGGCACTACATTTATAGACTATTGTGAGTATAAAGTTCCAATCTTCCTCTTTAGTTCTTTAGATCTATTCATTTGTGGTTTTTGGCACTTTTGGTCCGTTTTATGAGTGATCTTGGAGTTTGGAATGCTTCTTAGACCTCGTGGACTAGGAAAGTTATGATCTTTTGCATTCCCTTTTATCCATACAATTTATCTTGCTCCTTTAGGTCATTTTGTTGTATTAAAGTCTAGATCTTGGTGATTTGTGCCATCCTAATGGATAATTTTGGAAACTTTATCAATTAAATCTTTTAGGAACCAGATCTGATGATATGAGATTTGGTCCGTTAGCAATAAGCTCTTATTGAAAAAAAGTTTTTCAGATTGGAAACCACAGCGTGGCCAAGGAAGGCCCATGGTATGGTGGCGAGACGCATCACGTCTGTTTTGTCCGGATGTGCCCACGACGTGGCATGATGCTCGCCACGTTGTGGCGATGAGTTTATTCACGACTGTTTTGCTTGGATTTTGCCACAACATGGTGGCATGTCTTCCATGTCGTGGTAGCATATTTTGATCAAGACTGGATTGAGTGGCCACGACGTGGGTGTCAGCTGGAGTTGACTTTTACCATTGACTTTTTGACCAACTTTGACTTTTGGTCAAAGTTGGGTAGCATTGAATATTTGACTAAGGACTGGTCTCGGTTTGGCTTTATGTAGCTTGGATTGGCTGTTCTGTTACTGTGTTGAGCTTCTGTTGAGTAGTTTAGGCGAGTCTTCTCACTATACTATATACGATGATAGTTGTCCTTCTGACTCTTGCATTGTGTGTTGGATGGGGCCTGTTTGTATGTTAGACGGGGCCTGTTTGTATGTTGGGCGGGACCCGTTTGTATGTTGGACGAGGCACGTTCGTATGATGGTGGGGCATGTTTGTATGTTGGGCGGGGCTCGTTTGTTATGTTGGAAGGGTCTGCTATGTTGCTTGGGGCCCGTTATGATTGGATGGGTGGGGTCCGTGTAGTTATATGGTATTTTGTAGAACTCACTAAGCTTTGTGCTTACGGTTTGTGGTTTAATTTTTTTTTTCCGATTTTCTTATATTAAAGGAAGGACAGGACTCGATTGCATCACATCCATTGGAGGTTTTCACATATAATAACTTTTGATGATACTCTGATAAATGTTTTTGAATGAAATGATTTCATCTAGATCTTTAAGTTGTAATTTGAATAAAACTATTATTTTTAAATGAAAATTTTGGTTTGAAATTTGGGACGTGACAATGTAGTCTACAACCTTTTATCATCACCCAGTATCGTTTCCGTTCTTGATCACATTATAAGGTCCATTATAAATGTTGGCTTTTATGATGTAGTCAGAAATATTATGCTCTATTGCTTCTTTTGTATCGTATTGTGCTATTAACTACATATTCAAAAAAAAAAAAATCACATTCATCAATAGCTCCCGCTCCCAAATCCAATCTACTTATATAATAGTTTGGGTCATTTAAAATTTTTAAATACTTGAAAACTACCATCAATGATACAAGAAATGGCTCGTTTCTCCAGTATAGAGTGAGAATAACTGTCACACCCCAAAACCGGAACGGCGGAATCGTTCGGGGGTGGAGGACGTCATGTTTAGTATCACGAGATATGTATATGGTAAGCAAGTAATGAACAACCATTTCATTTCGAAAGAAATTGTTTAGAATGTGTGTGTTCACAAAACATAGAATTCATACACAAATAACAAAACAAGACTTGAAGCTATAATGCTCCATCTTCTGAATCCCCAGCACGAGCACCTGTCTAATAGTCTCTTGAGAATACAAGTTATTTGAAAGAGTTGATCAGCAATTAAGCTGGTGAGTTCATAAGATTTTAGTGATGTGAGTAAGTTGTAAGGTGTTGTTGAAAATGTATATGTAAAAATGGTGTAAGTTGTAAGTTCTGTTTTGAAAAGTTTGCCTGTTCCTCTAGAAAATCATATATTTCCTACTTTGATGGAAGTTTAAGTAAAATGACACTACAACCCATTTTATGGGTACAAGTTATATAAGACTCACAGTAAACAAACAATCGATTGTGCGCATCTGCCTCAAGCTCACAACCAAACGAGGAACAGAAATTAAGGCGGATAGCACACATTCCATTGGTTGTTAGATCATCGTCATATATAACCCTGGCGTAATCACTTGTTACTCATGGACTTAATTGTAATGTTTCCTTTATATCTAATGAAGAAGTTCTTTAAGAAAACCCTTATTTCTTATAGTAAAATAGTGACCACAGTGACTACTTTTATAATAGCTTAGTTTATACTGCTATATATAATCTAATATCGGATAGAAAGTTAATTTAGCGAATCTGCCCTAAGCCCACAACCAAACAGGGAACAGGAAGTAAGGCGGAAAGCACGCATCCAACTACCTACTGGGTATTAGTTTTATATATAAACATGATGTATAAACTAAGGTATTACAGAGTTACTCAACTAAGGTCTTTTAAATTGTACTGGTTTAATAAAATGGATTAAACCCTTTACTGGGAAGTTTCTAGTTTTGTATACCAAAAGTACTGAAAGTATATTTTGTACTAGAAAGACTGTGCTTTGACTTTGTGTCCTATAACCTGACCCATACCTGGTACCCTTATGATGACTTAATGTATACTAAGCATACATATATATAGAATCGGATAGAAAATAGATTGGGTGAATTCGTTCCAAGCCCACAACCAAACAAGGAACAGGAAATGAAGCGGAGAGCACACATCCTATTACCTGTCGGACCCTATTAGTATCTATATATATCCTGTGGTGTATACATTAAGGAATCATAAGGCTAGCATCATGGTCCTATCTATTAATCGTGTCCTTCTACCAAGGCATCTTCTGTTATGTGCTAGACTCGACTGTTCCATTTGTCGTTTGTAAGAATGTATATTTTCCCTAGTTTATAACTATCTTGACTCGAAAATAGTTTGAATCGGACTTTCAAGTGGTACCGTCACTTTATGAAAGAAAGGGAAGTGTAAGTACACAGTGTCATTTATAATGACATGCGGATGTACTAATAACCTAAAAACATATTTGTTTTATTACGGTTATAATGTGAAGGCTAGAACCCTTACTATACGCTCTCCCTGTCAAGAGATTAGGGGAAACTAAACACGACCTCTGCAAATTCTTGCAAGCCATGTGATCCACATTAAAGTATATGATCATGTATACCCAATATAACTATCACCTTTTGTTTAAAACAATGGGTTAGTGATTCATTGGTATAATTGGATCCTGTATGTGTGTTCTCATGCTATAGCAACCTAACTTGTTTGTTTTGTACTGTATATTGTACGTTCTCTCTGTATGGTATTGTTTGATTCTCTTCACTTTATGTTATGTATGGTATTGTTTGATTCATGTAAGAATTGACTCTTTATGTGCTTCATTGTACTACAAGTAATGAATAGCATTCTCCTAAACTATACCTATTATAGTTTACTAATGTTCTACTTGGACTGTTACTGAAAAGACTCGTTTATCTAACAAGTTATGCTTGTACTTTTAAAAACAGAGTTTTGTATAACTAAAAAGTAACATAACTTTACAAGAGTTTTTGAAATGTTTTGAAAACTTATAAATAACATAAGTAACATTTTGAAAGATTTTTATAACAAACATTTACACAATTATCATTGTGTTCAACTTGTATTCCCCCCCTTAAACAGTTAAAACAGTATAAAAGATTCATTTCGGGGTATGAACTCACCTGATGTGGGTGATTCAAACGGGTATGCGGGTAAGGATGAGAAGCTCCACGAATGAAGTCCCGAGACACAATAAGTCCTAAATGACATATAAGGACACATATTGACATGAATATAGTGTTTATAAACAACTATATGAAGGGAAACACCTTCCGGGACTAGGAAACACCTTGATTCGAGTGTTATAAGTACTAAGGATTGCATCTAAGGGTGGTAGGACATTGCTATTGAGTTTAGGGTTCAAGGGTAAACCCCCTTGGAGTTTACGGTTCTGTGACCATAACTCATTGAGTTTGCGGTCGTAAACCCATGGTACTTTTACCATGTTGAGTTTTGAAGCTTTACAAGTCCTAAGAAGCATTCCTACTTCAAGTCTAAGCCTTTGGAAGAGATTAGGGCACCATTTCACTCCTTTGTGGAGTTTACGGTCCTTGGACCATTTCTCTTTGGGTTTACGGCCGTAAACCCAAATGGTTTATGGTCTTTTTGTTGTTTTGAGTTCCTAGCACATCAAGGAAGGGGTCTAGACTAGTTTCCAAGGCTTGGTAAGGGACTAGGGCACACTTTGGCCCCTTTGTTAGGGTTTACGGTCCAAGGTGTTCTTGGACCGTAAACACCTTTGATCCTTCGATTCTTGGGTGCTTTCTTGATGATTAGAAGTGTAACAAGTCTTATAATACACTAGGATAGAAGTACTTACTAGGTAGAAGCTTGAAAAGGTGCTAAAAGTCCAAGAACACTAGTGTGTTTTCTTGGTGTTCTTGGTGAAACTTGAAGATCTACACTTTTGGAATGATTTCATGGATGGAATCATGTAAGATCACTAGATTAAGTAAGATATCAACTTTTTAGGGATAGAAACACTTACAAAGTTGAAGATCTTGAAGAAAAGTCGGATGATACTTGAGAGGATTTGAGTTTGGATCTTGAAAATGTGAAAAAGTGGTAAATAATGACTAAGTGTCATATTTATACCCCTTTTTAGGGTTTACGGCCGTAAAAACCTTTGCTTAGGCCGTAAACTCCAAACTCTTGAAGTTTTGGGACATTATTGTTGCACAATAAACCCTTGGGCATCCCCTCTCCCGATATCTCCCGAAGTACTATCTTTAAAAACACTCTAACTTATTCCAAAAAGTTTGAAAGTTAACAGAAACTGTTCTGACTTCTAGTGAGTTGAATGGTTGTACAGAATAGAAATTTTGGGTTGTCACATCATCCCCCAGTTAGAAGGAATTTCGTCCTGAAATTAGCTTTCTTAGCATTACTACTGGGGTTGCGCTCTTCTGATTGGCAGAATACCCACTCGTAGACTTGACAACTTTGCCCTTCTTGTGCATGATAGGATTCGTACTTGGTCCATCTCTCATTACCTCGTGTATACAAGTCGTATATAATTAACGTTAGTAGGATGGTCGGATGTATGAATCTGCCCTAGGTCCACAACCAAAAAAGGAACAGGAGATAGGGCGGAAACACACATACTAAATCTGCGTAAACATAATCATATACCACCCTCGTGTATACACTGAATAGTAATAGGTGGGCTGTATTCGTCCTTAGCCTCTGTGCTCGAACTTGGTCTGCTGGACGAGCGGTATTTCGTGACGGTCTGCGGATATCTGACGATAAGACTTCGGAGGACAAAATACTCTTCGCACGAGTACTTCGGGTTTTAGAATACGAAAGACAAAATTTAGGTTTGGATCGGACTTTCGATACGAAAGACGAAATTTTCGAGAACTTGCCGATCGAGGCGATAGGAACATATGAACTTAGTATGGTGAGGACCACGCCAACTCATGACGACTGAAAGCAACGAACTCTTTATCGAACTAAGTTTTGGTCAAATGAAAGAAACATCTGATATACAACGATGTATCCCTTGTATGATCGATACTGTACTCCTAGTATGTCCGACAATGTACTCTTTGTAACTGTTCCCGTGTTTCCTGTTTTCTCTTTGAAGTTAACACTCCTACGTATCGTACCGCTATGTGTGCATACATACGAACAAAAGCGCTCTACTAACTGGTGGGGATACTTTATATCATAATCCTCGTTGGTACCACTACCATCGCCTGCCATATACAAGTTATGAATATTTAAGATGAACCAGGTGGTCGACTGAGTAACTCTGCCTCAAATCCTCAACCAATTTAGGAATGGGGACCTAAGCGGAGTCACTCACTCTAAGTCGGCAACATCTTAGTTGTGCACAACCCTGATGTATATGGTAAGCCATAATAGCTTCTCTAAGGGATCTTTTAGTTCTCTTGAATACTGTGACCTATTTCAACATGTGAGTTGTTATAGTTACTTTTAAGTGTTATCCCCAAATTTTAATCTTATATGAATATAAATTAATTTTAAAAGTAATTACTATTTCGAATACGTACCACTACTCGTCGACAACTCCGGGGTAGATTCTCCTGCGGTGATCATCAGAATGCGTCCATCCGCGCCTGAGTTCCTTTATATCGGGCAGTCCCTCTGAAAATGTCCAGTCTCACCATAGCCATGGCAGGCTTGGTTTTCTTCAGCTCCGAGGACTTGGGAGATCGGTTGAGCCGGTGCCCTGTAGAAACGGACTGTGTATCCCTTCCTGTGGCAGTTCAGACACTGCATTTCCCGGCATACTCCGGTGTGGTGAAAGTTGCACTTTCCACACTTCGGAAGGTTTCCAGCATATCGACTGGCAGGTGCTGAAGCAATAGGCGTCGTAGCGGCGTACATAGTACTCGCTCGTTGCTCTCGCGGGGTGTCTTGTGTTGTTCGCTTCTTCTTCCTCTTGTTCCCCGACTTCTGGTTATAGTACTCATCCCTCGATGGCTCGGGAATATGGACTTTTACACCATGGCGGACTCCATGGACGATAAGTCGTTGTGCCAGGCGTTTAGCACTATCGAACGTGGTTGGGTTAGAGGACAACACATTTCCTTGGGTCGGAGCAGTCAGACCCCAAATGTATCTTTCTATCTTCTTACTCTCCGAGGTAATCATCCCGGGGCATAGAGCTGCTAGTTCGCTGAATCGGTCAGTGTAGATCACTATGTCTGAGCCGACCATAGTGAGATCCCACAGCTCTTGTTCCAGTTTTTGAATTTCGCCTAACGGGTAGTATTCCTCCCGCATTAACTCTTTTAGGTTTTCCCAGCCTATTGAATTAGCCACTGATAGGGTCAGTGACTTAACATGGCTGTTCCACCATGTTAGAGCCTTGCCAGAGAAGGTGCAGGCAGCAAACTTCACTTTGCTTCCTTCTGGGCATAAACAGATTTCGAAGATCGACTCTGTTTTCTCGAACCATTGCATAAGGGCAATGACTCCTTCAGTCCCATTAAAGGACAATGGCTGGCAATTGGTGAGGTCCTTGTAGGAGAACTCTCTCTAGCGCACGAGGACCTCACCTCGAGTAGAATCTGTAGGCGTTTCACCTCCGCTGGTACTGATGGGGTGATATTGAGCCATGGCTGTTGCCACAGCCGCAGCCACTGCAGCGTTTATAGCTGCCATATCGATTTGCGAAGGAGGCGGTATTGGAGTTATCGGGGTAGTGCGTCTGATAGATCTGCGAGGAGGCATCTTTGCTAAAAGAAAACAAATATGAGACAGAATAAGTCTAAAGCAATGGACACAAGCCAAAAGCTGAAAAGACCAAGTTATCCTAGTTCTGGATGTATCGGGTCCTGAATTCATAAAAGAGTCTATACCTAATAAACTCTATGAATTTGAAATAACTATCCTCGAATGAATATCTGTTTCCTAAATAACTGTTACCAGCTGCATGTAAGAAAATAATCTTAACAAATAATGTGAGCAGTGTTTCCACTCGCTCATTAAATTAAGCAGATTATTATTTATTAGCGTGACGTGTAAGAAGTTTTTGGTTACTTCGGTTGATCCCTCTTTGAAAACTTCTCATGTACTTGTTCTTGTTCCTCCTGGACTCTTCTGTTGTCTACTATGAGGAAGTGGTTACATCTATATGGGCTTGTCGTGCGAGAATGAAAGTGACTAAAGAATCTATGAGCTTTAAGGTAACTTTTATGGGGTGATCCTTACGGAGTCTTCCTATAATTGTACAAGGTACACAAGTTTGTATATAATTGAAGATTAAATAGACCTTCGAATAAGTGATCCTACTCCAAAGCTACACCCTTAAGAGGAATGGATAGCGAAGTGTAGACCACAAATTCTAAGTCTATAAGATCTTGGTTATATATAAAACTTTTAGGAATATACCTTGCAAGATAATAGACCTATCTGTAAGGGTCTTTTAAGTTCTCACGTAAGTTATTTATATGGACTAAAATACTCCTATAGTATTCTAACTCTGAATGTACTTGTTCTGGTGTTCTCTTGACTGGTGTTCAGGTAAGTTTTAACACTGTTGCAACACCACATCATTCCCAAACACATGTCGGTCGCATCTCGAATGAATATAGTTGATCAGGCTATATTGATCCTAGCTATGATTACATAACTGTTCAGGGTGACGACAGTGCCCAACCCTTAAATACTTTAATTATGTTCTCCTCGTGACACCAGTTCTATTATGTACATGTATAAGCAAGCAGGTTTATTTTTATAACCTATAGTTATATTCTAAAAATATATCATTATCCAGAGCACTTAAGCCCCATTGTATTTATAGTTGTATATCTTTTATTGGTTGATATACTTAGTTCACTATAAACAATGCTCTGATACCAATCTGTCACACCCCAAAACCGGAACGGCGGAATCGTTCGGGGGTGGAGGACGTCATGTTTAGTATCACGAGATATGTATATGGTAAGCAAGTAATGAACAACCATTTCATTTCGAAAGAAATTGTTTACAATGTGTGTGTTCACAAAACATAGAATTCATACACAAATAACAAAACAAGACTTGAAGCTATAATGCTCCATCTTCTGAATCCCCAGCACGAGCACCTGTCTAATAGTCTCCTGAGAATACAAGTTATTTGAAAGAGTTGATCAGCAATTAAGCTGGTGAGTTCATAAGATTTTAGTGATGTGAGTAAGTTGTAAGGTGTTGTTGAAAATGTATATGTAAAAATGGTGTAAGTTGTAAGTTCTGTTTTGAAAAGTTCGCCTGTTCCTCTAGAAAATCATATATTTCCTACTTTGATGGAAGTTTAAGTAAAATGACACTACAACCCATTCTATGGGTACTAAGTGGGTACAAGTTATATAAGACTCAGAGTAAACAAACAATCGATTGTGCGCATCTGCCTCAAGCTCACAACCAAACGAGGAATAGAAATTAAGGCGGATAGCACACATTCCATTGGTTGTTAGATCATCGTCATATATAACCCTGGCGTAATCACTTGTTACTCATGGACTTAATTGTAATGTTTCCTTTATATCTAATGAAGAAGTTCTTTAAGAAAACCCTTCTTTCTTATAGTAAAATAGTGACCACAGTGACTACTTTTATAATAGCTTAGTTTATACTGCTATATATAATCTAATATCGGATAGAAATTTAATTTAGCGAATCTGCCCTAAGCCCACAACCAAACAAGGAACAGGAAGTAAGGCAGAAAGCACGCATCCAACTACCTACTGGGTATTAGTTTTATATATAAACATGATGTTTAAACTAAGGTGTTATAGAGTTACTCACCTAAGGTCTTTTAAATTGTACTGGTTTAATAAAATGGATTAAAACCTTTACTGGGAAGTTTCTAGTTTTGTATACCAAAAATACTAAAAGTATGTTTTGTACTAGAAAGACTGTGCTTTGACTTTGTGTCCTATAACCTGACCCATACCTGGTACCCTTATGATGACTTAATGTATACTAAGCACACATATATATAGAATCGGATAGAAAATAGATTGGGTGAATTCGTTCCAAGCCCACAACCAAACAAGGAACAGGAAATGAAGCGGAGAGCACACATCCTATTACCTGTCGGACCCTATTAGTATCTATATATATCCTGTGGTGTATACATTAAGGAAACATAAGGCTAGCATCATGGTCCTATCTTTTAATCGTGTCCTTCTACCAAGGCATCTTCTGTTATGTGCTAGACTCGACTGTTCCGTTTGTCGTTTGTAAGAATGTATATTTTCCCTAGTTTATAACTATCTTGACTCGAAAATAGTTTGAATCGGACTTTCAAGTGGTACCGTCACTTTATGAAAGAAAGGGAAGTGTAAGTACACAGTGTCATTTATAATGACATGCGGATGTACTAATAACCTAAAAACATATTTGTTTTATTACGGTTATAATGTGAAGGCTAGAACCCTTACTATACGCTCTCCCTGTCAAGAGATTAGGGGAAACTAAACACGACCTCTGCAAATTCTTGCAAGCCATGTAATCCACATTAAAGTATATGATCATGTATACCCAATATAACTATCACCTTTTGTTTAAAACAATGAGTTAGTGATTCATTGGTATAATTGGATCCTGTATGTGTGTTCTCATGCTATAGCAACCTAACTTGTTTGTTTTGTACTGTATATTGTACGTTCTCTCTGTATGGTATTGTTTGATTCTCTTCACTTTATGTTTTGTATGGTATTGTTTGATTCATGTAAGAACTGACTCTTTATGTGCTTCATTGTACTAGAAGTAATGAATAGCATTCTCCTAAACTATACCTATTATAGTTTACTAATGTTCTACTTGGACTGTTACTGAAAAGACTCGTTTATCTACCAAGTTCTGCTTGTACTTTAAAAACAGAGTTTTGTATAACTAAAAAGTAACATAACTTTACAAGAGTTTTTGAAATGTTTTGAAAACTTATAAATAACATAAGTAACATTTTGAAAGATGTTTATAACAAACATTTACACAATTATCATTGTGTTCAACTTGTATTCCCCCCCTTAAACAGTTAAAACAGTATAAAAGATTCTTTTCGGGGTATGAACTCACCTGATGTGGGTGATTCAAACGGGTATGCGGGTAAGGATGAGAAGCTTCACGAATGAAGTCCCGAGACACAATAAGTCCTAAATGACATATAAGGACACATATTGACATGAATATAGTGTTTATAAACAACTATATGAAGGGAAACACCTTCCGGGACTAGGAAACACCTTGATTCGAGTGTTATAAGTACTAAGGATTGCATCTAAGGGTGGTAGGACATTGCTATTGAGTTTAGGGTTCAAGGGTAAACCCCCTTAGAGTTTACGGTTATGTGACCATAACGCATTGAGTTTACGGTCATAAACCCATGAGTTTACGGCTGTAGACTCATGGTACTTTTACCATGTTGAGTTTTGAAGCTTTACAAGTCCTAAGAAGCATTCCTACTTCAAGTCTAAGCCTTTGGAAGAGATTAGGGCACCATTTCACTCCTTTGTGGAGTTTACGGTCCTTGGACCATTTCTCTTTGGGTTTACGACCGTAAACCCAAATGGTTTATGGTCTTTTTGTTGTTTTGAGTTCCTAGCACATCAAGGAAGGGGTCTAGACTAGTTTCCAAGGCTTGGTAAGGGACTAGGGCACACTTTGGCCCCTTTGTTAGGGTTTACGGTCCAAGGTGTTCTTGGACCATAAACACCTTTGATCCTTCGATTCTTGGGTGTTTTCTTAATGATTAGAAGTGTAACAAGTCTTATAATACACTAGGATAGAAGTACTTACTAGGTAGAAGCTTGAAAAGGTGCTAAAAGTCCAAGAACACTAGTGTGTGTTCTTGGTGAAACTTGAAGATCTACACTTTTGGAATGATTTCACGGATGGAATCATGTAAGATTACTAGATTAAGTAAGATATCAACTTTTTAGGGATAGAAACACTTACAAAGTTGAAGATCTTGAAGAAAAGTCGGATGATACTTGAGAGGATTTGAGTTTGGATCTTGAAAATGTGAAAAAGTGGTAAATAATGACTAAGTGTCATATTTAAACCCCTTTTTAGGGTTTACGACCGTAAACACCTTTTCTTAGGCCGTAAACTCCAAACTCTTGGAGTTTTGGGACATTATTGTTGCACAATAAACCCTAGGGCATCCCCTCTCCCGATATCTCCCGAAGTACTATCTTTAAAAACACTCAAACTTATTCCAAAAAGTTTGAAAGTTAACAGAAACTGTTCTGACTTCTAGTGAGTTGAATGGTTGTACAGAATAGAAATTTTGGGTTGTCACAATAACCACGAAATGCACCGACTGATACATCATCCATAATATTTGTTCACCCCTGAATTGATAACAAATACAATTATAACTTTTTTTCTTTATGAATGACTGAATGAAAGTAACAGATTGATGAAAAAAGTTAATAAGTCATACCATCAGAACCACAAGTAAGCAGCTCTCTTTTCTGCTAACTCAACAATATTGTAGAATAGATACTATAGTACTGAAAAAATAAATATATATGCATATAGGTAAAAGAAAATTATGTTTACCAGAAGGAGAAAACTGAATAACATTGACAGCTGCTCCATGGTAAGGAATGCTATTCTGGTAAGTAGTTGTATGACCTTTCTTTTTCACCTTGACAGCTGCTCCATGGTAAGGAATGCTATTGTAGAATAGATACTATAGTACTGAAAAAATAAATATATATGCATATAGGTAAAAGGAAATTATGTTTACTAGAAGGAGAAAACTGAATAACATTGACAGCTGCTCCATGGTAAGGAATGCTCCATGGTAAGGAATGCTATTAAGGAATGCTCTCCTGCATTTATCATAAAGGAGATAACTTTATAAGATACACAATGACCACTCTTTTCTGCTAACTCAACAATATTGTAGAATAGATACTATAGTACTGAAAAAATAAATATATATGCATATAGGTAAAAGGAAATTATGTTTACCAGAAGGAGAAAACTGAATAACATTGACAGCTGCTCCATGGTAAGGAATGCTATTCTGGTAAGTAGTTGTATGACCTTTCTTTTTCACCTTCTTGAGAAGCTGTTAGTCATAACTGTGGAATTCCAATTCATATATCAACAACATAAAAAAAACATTCCAATGTGCTATCTTTACTACATATTGTTTTTATTGCCTTTTCAACTTATGGTTTTGTTATCCAATATACTTAGATATATTATTATGTTATTTTTGTAAACAGTAATATGAATATAAGATATTATATATGGAAAACTCATAGAAAAAGAATGAAAAATTATAAATTCAAAATGGTACAAAAACATATAAAATAGAATAAAACACAAATGATAAATTGCAATTAATAATGTTGTAAAAAGTGCATATTTCAGCGTAAAATATAAAAGATGGATAATAAGATGCAATTACTATTGATAATAAATGATAAATATTAGTCATAATGGTAGAAAATCACATAAACGTTTGATGGAGTATTTCCATTATTTTCCTAAAAAGTAAAAAAAAATATGAGAAAAGACATACGTCCATATGGATATCTCACAAACAACTCCGTTTCAGTAGCTCTCTACATTATTACTAAACAATCATCAATTTATGAAATTAATTTTTTTATAAAATCTTGCAACCTCTAAATTTAGAAGATGAAATGAGATGGTGTGGTGTGGTGTGGGGTCCACAGTTACCTTTCCATGGTAATATCCTTGTAAAAAGTAATTAATCACTCAAGTTTCGATAGCAGATATGTATACAAATCTTTTTACCCCTATAAAAAATGGTTTCTCAAAAAAAATTCACTGAAAAAATAGAGAAATAAATGAAACCTTTTTCAGTTGCAACTCTAATGGATGTGATGTTTGCAGTTCCATTGATCTTGTACATGTAGGAGTTGGAACCAAAACCAACAACACATGACACATGACACCTGTTAGTTTTTTAGTGGAGGAATAAACTCTATATCATAATCCACATAAAAAGAATGGAAAATAAATTATTAATGAATGAAGTGGATGTTGTATTCTCTTTTAAAGATTCTGAAATTGAAAAAAAATGAGTATTGAGAAATGAGAGACTAGGACACAATATATGTCACTACAGTTAAGGCTTCCTTCCATGAGTAACCGTACATCAAGTCCATTATAAATAAATAAATAAATAAGTAGATAAATGTGACATCCCCTAAATTCTCGGCCAGAAAAGACCGATTTAATTTATGCTTTTTAAAATAAAATCAGAGAATCTTTTTAAAAGATGTTGCGGAATTGGTCCCCAAAACAACATATGATAAAAGTTTATCAAAACCTTTCTTTAAGAAATATATAATTTCCATTTTATATTAAAACCTCGGGATGTTATGTTCCGATACAGATCAAAAGCATAAACAAGACATTATAAGCCTTACAACAGTTATTTATAACTACTGGCCTATAATCCATAAATCACTCATCATCATCATCCGACTATGCTCGGGGTCCACTACCTGTAATCATAAAAAGTTGAGTGGGTCAGGCTTGGAAGCCTAGTGAGCATATAGGGTTTTCAACCCACAATAAATAAATTTATTGTACTTAAACATCAAACAATCAACCAAATTACCCCAACCCCATTATCTTATTTATTTCTTAAGGGTTTAACCTAAGAATCAACTATCACTCCTTCCTAAGGATTCATCTTAGGGAATAGGCACAAGGTCACACCATCACCAGGGTTTATACAACAGACACTAAGTCCATAGCTGCCAAGGTTTATTCAACATGTGCTAAGTCCATAGCTCTCATTTATCGACAGTATTAATTACAGGTATTCCCCCCTGCAATACATGTCAATGGGTTTTTAGAGTACATCAAATGAATATATAGTTCATTACACCTACAGGTTGCGGGCCTGCTAGTGTTCCACAGACTGTCTAGAATAGTCCATGGTTGTCATCCATACTCTGCTGAATGACGGGAGCCAACATTTTACGTAAGTGATTCTCTCAAATTTCACCACTCACCGTCAACTCATGATCAATATTACTAATCATCTCCTTTATCCAACTCACCTTTCATCACACCCACTATTTCATCTACCCATGTTTTACCCAACATTTTTCATAGATAAAAATACATATACAGTTTAAATTATTTAAAAACCTGTATAAATCATTCCTTCAACACCCATCTCAAATAAACAAACAATATATATTCACACAACACGTATTTTATGTAAAATACTTCATATATATGTGTAAGGTGAAAGTAACTACACACTCACATGATTTGATGATAATCGGGCAGCAATTCGTTTCCTAAAACGTTCGTTTCTAATAAAACCGGGAGTTTTATTGAGAAACCGGGCTCTGCAAAAGTCGGGCTTCGAAACCGAAAAGATAAATTTTTCGGGCTTCACGGGCACTTCGTGGCGTATTCCGGGGCTTATAATTGATACCGGGGCTTCGGGGGATGTTAATATGAAAGAAATATGGGTTTAGGGGCTAAAAGTGACAAGTTTTCAAAATACCCCCGGGAGGTCTCGCACCCCCCTATTTATAGGGGCCGAAGCTCCTGATCCAACCGTTGAGAAGAGGCCACGCGTCGCTGATCTGGAGTTCGCAGGGGAAGGCTCGCACGAGGCTCGCACCTGCGAAGGCTTGCTGGCAGCCTCCTACTGGACCGAAGTCGGTTCTGGTGGTGGGGTCCGCAGGCGAGGGTGCGCAGATGGCAGCACGGGCGAGGGCCTCGGTGGCGGTTGCTGATTGGACCGCGGACTCGCAGTCCATGTGTGAGGCTCGGAGTCGTGGCGTGCGAGGTTCGGATTGGGCCTCCCTTCGGTCAAATCAGAATCCAACACGTGGCTTCGCATGACTCACAATTTCGGACACGTGGCACATGCGAGGCGAGGGTGACGTGGCAACTCGTGACTATACGAATTTTCTCGGTTTTTGTGCAAAAACTTCTAAAATCCATAACTTTCGCATACGAGCTCCGTTTTTGACGTTCTTTATATGCACGCATAGGTAAAATTATGCTCTACAACTTCCGTTTAGACTTCGTCGGCTAATTTTGACTTTAATTTTTATATTATTATTTTTAACAGACCGGGACAGGAAATCCGTTAAAAATTCATAACTTCTTCATCCGACGTCCGTTTTCGTCAAACTTTTTACCGTTGTGCTACTATTTACGAGACCTTCGATTCTCGTTTAGGTTGTGTCGGCTAAAAATCACTCGATCTAAAATTCGAGTTTTTAGCTGTCTACTGCTAAGCTAAAACTTCGAAAAATCATAACTTCCTCATACGAAGTCAGAATCGGGCGGTCTTTTTATCGAACTTCTCGGTTTAACCAACACTACAAGTTTCGTTTAGATTACTAAGGCTAAAAAGTAGTTTATCGAAAACTCACTTTTTACGACATTCAGCACCGATCCGGTTTTGTCGTGAAACTTCGACAGGTCATAACTTCTTCGTTATAACTCGGGTTTCGGCATTCTTTATATATCTGTAATCCTTGTCACGACCGCTACAACTTTCTTAATAGATATCGGCTTTATCTAAAATTTAATTTTGACGCTTATTTTTATTCTTAATTAATTAACTCCTAGTAATTAAGCATAAAACACATTAAACACATAGAATTCACATAATTCCTTTTTCATTTCTTCAAAATGAGTCACAAAGGTTAACCTAGACCATTATGTCAATATTAATGCCTAGTCTAGAAACACGGGCGTTACAATAAATACGTAAACGTACATAAAAATAAAATAAGTGACTAAATAAGGGGTTGTTTCTCTTTTTTCCCTATTAAGTCATTTATGAGTGAAATTACTGAATGGTTAATCACATACAGATAAAGTGTTGTATACATAATAGTCTCTTTCTTTTATAGGATAAGTAATCCTCTATAGACGACTAAATGACCATTTTATACTTACATTCCAAAACCCAAAATTTCATAATATCCATGGTTTTAACATTAGAAGAGTTGGGAGTGAAAAAAAAGACAAAAATGTAAAGGATTACTGTTTAACCCATTCAGTCATCCTGTCCAGATTAAGTAAAAAAGAAACAGTCATGTATCTGCTTAACTGATTAAACCTATTAAGTAAACAAATCCCCCAAGTCTTTCTGCTTTCTTAAGATGTTATTAAGCATAAGCTTGTGTTCATAAGCAAAGGACTACTTTTTTGTGCATACACATATAATCCCATTTAGTTATATTGTTATTCATTAAATAGACGCAATATACGTGCACTCACATATATATGATAAGGAACCATACTCATAAATTCATAATTCATAAATAAAATATAATACCTTTAGGTCATTGCACCTTGTTAGCCCTTGATTCTGGAAAAGATGACTTGACAGATCTATGAAAGAAAAATAATCACATAAAGACTAACAAAAACTGTAGAGAAAAGTAAAAAACGGTGATTTCCATTATCATAAGTGATGGCCACATGGCTTTTGTTAGAGAGAGGCAAAACCTAGATAGGATAGGCCCTTTGAAGGTTTGTATCGATCGGATACAGATCAAGTGTAATAAACAAGAACAAACTAAACTAAGCAAATAAAGAACGGAAAAAGTAAAGAACACGAAGTATTCACCAAGAAAGGGGTTGTTTTCACCAAGAAAACGGGTTATCAAAAAGACTGTCACCAAGACGTTCACTTTATGGTTTCACCCTAATGTTGAATATATACTAATATATACAAGTATATCCATTGATTGAAGGGATTGACTCTAATCTATACTAAGAAGTGATCCCCATCATAAAGATATTGGATTTGCTATCTATTCTATACATATCTGTGTAATTACCTAATATACAAAGATTACATTAGATTATATAACTATACGTTGACGCTGATAAGGCTTGAGGCGTTGGTGTTGATGCTGATGTTGATGCTGGCGTTGACAGTTAGCGTATAGAGTGTTTGACTCATCAGATTCTAAGGTGTGACCTTACAATATGCCCCTATCTGATGATGTAAAAAATAATCTTCTTCTTCACAGTCATCAAAAGAACCATTATAGAACTTGGCAACTTCTTTCAAGATCTCAGGCTTAACCCATCTGAATTCATCAATTTTAAGTTCTTCCAATCTTTTACAAAGCTCTAGAGAAAGGATAACACGATATCCTATTTCCATTTCTATATGGCTAAGTACTTCCATTTGAAGATGAAATAAATGCTTAGTGGGTGCAATAGGAAGATCATCACTGCGTTGAAAGCACATGTGATATTGACTGTCAAGATAGAAAATACCATGCTCTGGTTCTCGAATGAACATTTATTGAACTGATTCGTTGTTGATGTAGCGGGTTCCATATGGAAGAAGAAACTTAATATTCTAGGACCTTTTGGGAGCGCCTGTTCTTTCTAAGGTGGATGGTCTCGAAGGACCAGCTGATGGCACAAGATTCAGCTTCTTGACTTTGTTGAGTAGCTACTGAATTGCTAACTTCACCTCGTGAGCATGAATACCTTTATGTTTGCCAATAATTTCTTGAATTTTTGTCGACTTGCGGTAGCCAAATTTGACTAGCTCACGAGCAAATACAACCTCAGTGTATTCATACTCAGTCTTCTTCCTAACCAAGTGAAGCTTTGGTGACTCGTTCCTTGGTTTAGTGCACCTCACCCTAATAATGGGATCAGGATTTGTTCTACAAGTCAGAACATCTCCGAACTTCTTTCTGTTGATCCTATCATTAAGCTCTTAAACCTTGTGTTGTTTGTCTACACTATTATTGAATATCTGAATTTTCTTGACTTGATCATTAGTGCTTTGAAGATCAGCACTTTAATCCGCATAAGCTAGAGCCTGAGCAAGTTTGAAGGACAAACATTCAACTTTTCTAGCTTCTTTTCTTTCTCGAATGGCAGCATTATTCTATATCATAATTTCTCTAACTTCCTCAACAGTAATATTCCATACTTCAGCTAAAACATTAAGATCAACAGTAAGCTTACTTTTCTTTGAAATAGGAGGTGCTGAAGGATCAGTAACAACAGAAGAGCTTCCAACTTCAGTGTCATGGGCTCTCCCTGAGAAGGAAGCCTTCCGTTTTCTAGGATTGAGCTGATCACCATCAGACTCTATGTCCCTGTTAGTTCCTTGAGGAATCTACCCCTCAAAGAATGAATTAGGGAAAACTACACTCAGAGGAACAACAACTTGTGGCATAAATCCCAAATCAAGAAACCCTTCATAGTCATCAGTCTCTGGTTGATCATCGGCGTCTGGGATGAGCTGTTTATCTGTTGTTGCATCAACATCTGGAATGTTGCTTTCTTGTACAACAACAATGATTTCATTTTGACAATCAACTTCCACCTTTCCTGATCCAGACATCTCAGACTGAGATGGAGTTGAGGTAATTACCACCATTTCCATTTGCTGATCAGGGATCTCTTGACTATTCTCCCCCTTTTTAGCAGCATCGGATTGGGGGAGAAGAGAGCCAAGAGGTAGTGAAGGAGTGCAAGAAAGACGATGAGATAGTGGAGGAAGATTTGATGATGGAGGTGGAGGTGTATCTTCAATAAGCATATCATCAGAATCATCATCACCCAAAGCCATAAATCGCTTCATATCAGCCACATTGTAATGTCCCAAAAATAAGACCCGGAAATCTTTCATTTTTAAATTAATAAAACAGTAAACCAAATCATTTTCATAAAACCAAGGTAATCAAATTTCATCAATACATCATCATTATCATAGTAAATCACAAAATGCGGAATCAAGTGGTGTGTGCTCTATAATCATTCTGGGCTCTTCCCTTTGAAACCAAAAGTACTTGAAACATAAACTGAAAACCGTAAGCACAAAGCTTAGTGAGTTCCCATAAAATACCACATACCATACATACATAAATAAACAAATAATGGGCTCCTCCCGTCATTGGGCCCCACCTGGCATCGAGCCCCGCTCGGTATATAGATTTGTCAGTCATCATCCCCCGCCTGGTATACATATAAACATATAATCATATAAACATACAAACACATGCGATAATCACAAAGATAATAGCATATAGTACAGTCATCAGGCCACGCCCGACATCGAGCCCCGCCCGATAAACATATACGCTTAACACATGCAAGAATAACGCAGACAACTAGCATACTATAATATTAAACCATGGGTCGACATTGGTGCCTTCGACCGCTAAGCACAGTGAGGAAACTCACCTCACACTGCCGAATCTCACATATAAATCTCTGGCTGCTGGCCTGCCAAAATCCCCTCACTATCAATCACAAAATAATCATCCAATCAATAATCGGTTCCCGACCCACACTAAGAGTCCAAACTAGGATAAAATACCTTTTTACCCTTTCCTTAACTTGGCCCAAGGCCAAGGCCCAATTCAATTGTCCAAAGGCCCAATTTCCATAATAATCACTCAAAGCCCAATATGGCCCAATTTTCCAAATTGGGCCTAAATCCCTTTCATGGGCCTACAACAAAGAGTCCAATAAAATATTAACAGGCCATTAATAGAATTCTGATGGCCCAATAAGGCCCAAGACAACTAAAGTCCACCATGGCACAAAATCGAAGAGCCCACGAAACCGAAGCCCACTGTTGAGTAAGCAGGGAGTACTCAGCTTGTACGCTCAACGTACTTGCTTAAGGGCTTGTACGCGCAACGTACTTGCTTGTACGCCCAGTGTAATCCACCCTTTTACGTGCATGCATGGCTTAATGAGTCTCTTAGATCTCAAAAGAGCTTAACAAATGTCTTAACACATGCATGAAACCACAAATGCCCTAAAGCTTGCATTTTTATGGAAAAAGGGAGCAAAACGGTCCTAGATCTACCAACAATCACTTATGGAGTGAAGCAAGAGGATCGAAAATCAAACCATGGACTCAAAGAGCATATAATGGCACCAAACTCGATGTAGCATTATGGATTAGCAAGATGGAAAATTTTTACCTCACAAGGAAAGCAAATGAAGAGCTAATCTCAGATCTTCAAGCTCCAAGCGCAACTCCAAATGGTACACTTCTTCTTCTCCTTCAAAATGCACCAAAAATCACACTTTATATAAAGGTGTTTACATGTTACATCTCTCAAGCACACCTCTACATGTGGAATGAACCCACCTTATATGGAGGTGTTTACATGTCTCTCTTTCTCCCTCTCTCTCTCTCTCTCTCTCTCTCTATTTCTCATGTCACAAGGCTACTTTACCACATGTAAGTGGGTCTACAAAAGTCAAACCATTTAAAATGTCATACATGGATAACTTTGTACCCAAAAAATCACACTTTAAGGCTCAAACTCTCAAGATCTCACTTAGGGTTCGATTTTGTGGACAAGAAGGGATGGAGGTTGTCTAAACATGACCTAGTGAGGCTATCACAAGGTTTAAATAGGGTACATCACCCTAAAATTAAGGTTTCACTTATCCACAGGTATGCCCACGTACACAAGCATACGCCCTACGTACGTGTCCGAAGGCGCGATCATGCATCAGGCTAGAACGCTAAGTGTATCACCCTGTACGCTCCGCATACTAGCCTTAAGGACCATTTTGCAAACTTTTTCGATTAAGGCTTAAATATGAAACTTACAATTTTCCAAATGTTACAATTTTCCTCCACTTCAATTAGATTTCGTCCTCGAAGTCATTCCTTACCATCCGAGGCACGCCGGACAGCCTGAGCAATTCAACCACAACCCCAATGCAAACTTAGAAGCAAACTCGGGCATACAACAACCTTCTTAATATGAAACCGAACCCAACCTTAGTAGGGTTCCCAAATCCTGACAATAAACGGATCCTTACATAACTTAAATTAATCCTTGAAGAATGACCATTTCAACACTACCCAAAATCTGAAATCTTAAACTTGTCTGACTCCCCAACAGAAAATCCATACTGAACCACTGCTACATCAACTCCACTTGAAATCCAAGCGGACTACCCAACTTCGGATTACTTGATGTTCCCATTGGAAAACAGAAACACAGACCATGCGTTGCTGCCGAACACTTTTCATTTGACAAAAGGTATTTGATAATCCTTTGAGTAGAAGACTCATCCTGAAGATAACGAATACATGAAAACATTGCACCACAAGGGACAAGTTGAGAGTTAAACCTTATAGTGCTGAACAAGTTACTGATTCCTTAACTGCCGAATCTGAAACGCTACTGCTATAATTCTGAAGTCCCATAATTTGCCAGACCTACACACGAGTAGAATCATTCCAAAGCACGATCACAAGGGCCTTTTCTACCATCAGAACTGAAAACATACCCTTTTTCCCTTGAACCCTTCAGACGATGCCCTTGGCATACATATTTCTTAATTCATATCTTGCTGGAAAAAAAGACCTTTCATACACACTCAAGATTCCCAAAGCGGATTTCAGCCAAAAGCCAACTCGGTACTTAATTCGCAACCAGATATCCAAGGATTTACACTTGCATTACACCCGAAATCTTCTGATTCACGACAACCCTTCACTAAACTTGGATATGAAGATCCCCAAACCACCGCTGAAACTGCTATTCTCACACCTGGTCGAGCCACCAGGTTCCTGAGAGTCCATCTGACAAGGCTACCCTCGCCTATGCATCACTTTATGCCAATAACTGACCACATAATCACACATGCTAAAACTATGATCCAATACCTTGACCCAACCGGTCTCTATCAGGTCCCACCTGCATTGCCATAAACACTCGGTCCTCGCACACGGGCTTACCCAATCTAGAGCTACACAGGAGCAACCCCACCTCGAACCCCAATGGTCCTCTTGTTATAATACAGAAATGCTCTCCGACAATCCTGACTACCTTGTCCAAGGCATGATTTGTCTGTACCTTATACCATGACCCCCAAACAATGATCTATCTCAATCTAACAAATGCTACGATCCCGTCACAGACTTACAACACTTCCATACTATCTGTCACTCCATTGAATGCTATGACCATCCTGCAGTCTTAAGACATGTCTAATCCTCCATGGTCACCACCCGTGGTCTTATCGTACTTATACCATATCAACCCCAAATATCCTGAGTCGAACCCGCATCCAACTAACTTCCAATCAGGTGCTCGAGTCATGCTTCGAACCCCAAAACCTTTATTAAACAAGAACAGGCAGCGAGGCTCTAACACAACCCTCAACCTGGATCCATCCACATGTCTACTATACATCACAAAGAAGACGCCGACCAACTGTTGGAAGTTCCCTGAACTCCCAACTTATATAGCTTCAATGTAGATGACCACTAGAGTCGTCTCCCCTCCCGACTGGGATGTGAAACCTACCCTAGTTTCACACCTGATCTAGGTCCCAGAATTCAAAACGATTCTCCCCCACTTGGATTCGTCGAAGCTTTCCCAACCCACAAAATTTGATGGATTCCCAACCCATCTTGCCTCCTTATAATATGAATCGCAGATGTCCTGCGTTTACCAATATTAGCGTTCCATTACTAGCCAATCTCGATGATCGCATAAACCTAGCAATGGTAGTCATTGGACCCGAAGGTGTTGCCACAGACGACTGCCAATCCTACCCGAACAAATGTTATTACGCCCGAACTCCGACTTCACTGATGAACTAATTCTACTGATTCGACTATAGATCTCCCAATGAATACCCCTGAACTGAACCCATAAAAGAACCTGAACAATCATCCAAACAAATGAATCCCGCTCAGCAAGATACGACCCACTAATGACTCTTGGCATGCAAAAATAGAATATAATATTTCTTGATGATATAACCCACGCAAAAACAGAGAACTGACCTGGAGATAATACTTACTTATACCCAAAAAGATATCAAAGCAATATAAATATAGATAATAATCAAGAGGAGAGCAAAGGATAACATACTTGCAATAGCATCTGGTGAAATCCTGACCTCCCCTTCCTGTCGAGGCACATGTGATAGAACCTGAGCTGCCCCAACCACTACGCGCGGTCAATTCGCCCTGATATGGCCAGGCTGATGATAATGATGATACAATTCTACTTACAGGGTGCACTCTTGGCCGAGGTGGACCTTCCATCCGCACCTTCCGCATTTAGACTTGCCGCGCACACGCTCATGTGCCCCTTCATCCTTCGTGCAAACATAACGGCCCCTCGCGTCTCTCACACTAGCCAAGGCAACATCCAACTGCTCAGATTGTCGAGTCGAACTATGAGTCCACTTCCTCTTCCCCAGTGCCTAACAGAAGCAATCTCTTGCTCCTGAGTTACCTCTACCATCCCATCAACTGCCCGAACAACCAAGATCCTGATGGGTTTTGAGCATTCTAACACTTCCTAAGTGTACATGCAACCCTAATAACCTTGGATCTATGTTTGTCTAATTATCATGCAAAGTTGAATTCCAAGGTTATATTCCTATCTAGCATACATGGGGAACAAATTTTAACTTGCATGAAAGATAGAATAACTTACCTTGTTGTTGCTTATGATCCTTGAAACCTTGTGAGCCTAGCACCCCAAGTGTGATGCCTCAAATGCTTCACACAACACCAAATGCTTTTGGAATGACTTTAGAGAGAATACACACTTCTAAAATCGGCCTAGCCCTCTTGTTTCTTATGTGTAGCCGATTTTGGTGGAGAATGGGTTTCTTATATAGTGTTGACACATCTAGGGTTACACCATGTAAACCCTAATGTGTCATGACTCTTCATTTCCATGACCCATGGGTTTGTAACTCCCATGGAGCATCCATGGAGCATCCTATGGGTGGAACCCAACTTGATAATCCATTGAGCCTCTTAGCCCACTATATAAGATATGGAAGATTTACATAATCTACCCATATATTTAATTAGTTATCTTTTGATCACTTAATTAATTCTAAATTAATTCTTGATCAAACTAATTAAATAATATTATTAATATATTAGAACTTATAATATATTAATAAACCATAAGTGTTATTTCTCTCATTTTAGTTTATCCAATTGCATGGTGCCATGCAACCCAAATGGATCATGCCGGGTCGGGTCAAGTACATACCAGAAATAGTTATGGACTTAGACACCTTATCCAACAGTCTCCCACTTGGATAAGTCTAATAACTATAACTGCAATACTTCAGGAACCGATCGGCAATCGTAGCTCTTTCAAGGTCTCTCGGAACTGAGAAGATGATGATACGCCATTTAAGATAAGTGATCATATAATCCTCTGTTCTAGATATCAGTCGGACAAATACATGGAACAATGTCTTACTTATTGTCCAGCAGTTTGTTTCCCGATTTCCGATTTGTTTGACAAAGAACTTAATTAAACACATCAACTTAGTTCTGACCGGGCCCGGTACATAGGTCAAAACAAAATCATCGAGGGGCCTAGATATCAGCTTCTAATCCAAGAAGGAACAGATAAACTTCGACTCATATGTTTGTTCTACTACTCATTGAATTATACACAAGAGCACGTTTTATAACATCGAGTTACCAATGCGTTTTCGTACAATCAATGCATAACCAACTCATAAGTAACAAATCATATATCTAGGTTTGAAGACTTATATGATATTACCGTCTCACGATCACTCGAGATAAATTCCATGAAGTGATTCCAGTGAGCGTGGGTTGAGTCCAATGCTCAGAACTTATGAGCACTCATGAGTGTTGTAGCCATGTCCAACAACTTAGACCTCTGCAACCAATCATGACAGTCTTGATTCATACCTACTTCCGACATATGACCGACTGTGGAGGTTCGAATAATATGATATACCAAACATAATTATTCTGGAAGTCAAAACATGCAAAAGAAATATAGTAAACGATCGACAAGAGATAGCAACACTTTACTCATAAATAAAACACCTTTTATTCATCATCTAATGTCAATTACACTTTACAAATTTCAAGGTTATCTAACTACTAAATCTAATATCATCCTTCAGCCCTATGCTCCGAGCATGCTGGAGATGCTTAACCCGAGTCAGTCCCTTCGTGAGGGGATCTTCTGGATTCTCATCCGATGATACCCTCTTTGCCACGAGGAGTCCTTCTTCTATTCGATGTCTGATGAAATGGTATTTTCTGTCGATGTGTCTGGATCTCCCGTGATCCCTTGGTTCCTTGGCTAAGGCAACTGCACTTTCACTATCACAGAAAATTTCCATTGGCTCTTTAATAGCTGGTACAACTCCAAGGTCTCCAATGAAGTTCTTTAGCCATATCGCCTCCTTTGCTGCCTCGCTAGCTGCTATATACTCTGATTCGCAAGTTGAATCAGCCACTGTCTCTTGCTTGGAACTCTTCCAAGACATTGCTCCTCCATTTAAGGTAAAGACCCAGCCTGAATGAGAGCGGAAATTATCCCTATCAGTCTGAAAGCTAGCATCACTATACCCTACAACTCTCAAGTCTTCACTCCCACCGAGGGTAAGGACCCAGTCCTTAGTCCTCCGTAGGTACTTGAGGATATTCTTTACCGCAGTCCAATGTGCCTTGCCAGGGTTCCCCTGATACCTGCTAACCATGCTCAAAGAAAAGGCTACATCAGGTCGAGTACACGTCATAGCATACATGATCGATCCTACAGCCGAAGCATAAGGTATTCGACTCATTTCTGCTATCTCAGCCTCAGTACTAGGGCTTTGTGTCTTACTCAATCTGGCGTTACTCTGGATGGGTAACTCTCCTTTCTTGGAGTCCTGCATGCCGAATCTCTTCAACACCTTATCCAAGTAAGTACTCTGACTAAGTCCA
This sequence comes from Lactuca virosa, assembly GCF_052849685.1. Lineage (NCBI taxonomy): Eukaryota > Viridiplantae > Streptophyta > Magnoliopsida > Asterales > Asteraceae > Lactuca > Lactuca virosa. The sequence continues at coordinate 265,596,054 of NC_136427.1, forward strand.
ATTAGTCTTTTACTCCGGTCTCTCTAGATCCTTATCCCTAGAATATAGGCAGCTTCTCCTAGGTCCTTCATAGAGAAACACTTCCCAAGCCAGGATTTAACTTCCTGCAGAGTTGGGATGTCATTTCCTATGAGTAGTATGTCATCCACATACAATACCAAAAAGCTAACTATACTCCCACTAGCCTTGACATATACACAAGATTCATCTTCACTCCTAGAAAAGCCAAATTCCTTGACTTTCTCATCAAAGCAAAGATTCCATCTGCGAGGTGCTTGCTTTAACCCATAAATGGATTTCTCAAGCTTACACACTCTATTAGGGTACTCTGTGTTGACAAAACCCTCTGGCTGACTCATGTAAACATCCTCAGCCAACTTTCCATTAAGGAAAGCGGTTTTGACATCCATTTGCCATATTTCATAGTCATGAAATGCAGCTATGGCTAACAGAACCCTAATAGACTTAATCTTGGCCACTGGAGAAAAGGTCTCATCATAATCAACTCCCGGAGTTTGTGAGAAACCCTTTCCAATCAGTCGTGCCTTATAAGTGTGTACATTACCATCCATGTCGGTCTTCTTCTTGAAGATCCATTTGCACCCTACAGTCTTACGACCTGGTATATTCTCAACCAAGTTCCAAACTTGATTGTCATACATGGACTGTATCTCGCTGTCCATTGCCTCTTTCCACTTGGCTGACTCAAGGCCTGCCATGGCTTCCGCGTAACTGTTAGGTTCATCCAAACCTATCAGTGTCTCATCACTGATAAGTGTATTACCTTCCGCAGTAATATGGAATCCATAGTAATGCTCAGGTGCTTTCCTAACCCTTGTGGAACGCCTCAGAGGTACAGACTTGTCAATTGGCTCAACAGAAGTTTCCTCCTCAAGTTGAGTGCTAGGGTTTGAAGTTCCTTCACCACTTGAATCTTGAATTTCTTCAAGGTCAACTTGCCTCCCACTGTCTCCTTGGCTTATGAACTCTCACTCCCGAAAGAAAGCCCTCCTAGCTACAAAGACCACATTCTCACTAGGTCTGTAGAAGAGGTAACCAAAGGATTTATGTGGGTAGCCGATGAAAATACACCTCTCACTTCGAGGTTCGAGCTTATCATGAGTCTCGCGTCTCACGAAAGCCTTGCAACCCCAAATCTTAATGTGGTCTAGTTTGGGTACTTTACCAGTCCACATCTCATGAGGAGTTTTGGCAACTTTCTTTGTGGGAACTAGATTAAGGATATGGGCGGCAGTCTCTAAGGCATACCCCCAAAATGAGATTGGTAGCGAAGCTCGACTCATCATGGAACGAACCATATCCAACAAGGTTCGATTACGCCTCTCAGCTACACCATTCAACTGCGGTGTCCTGGGAGGTGTCAATTGTGAGACAATCCCACATTCCCTAAGATAGTCGAGGAACTCTGAACTAAGATACTCACCACCTCGATCGGATCGAAGCATCTTAATGTTCCTGCCCAATTGATTCTCGACTTCCTATTTAAACTCTTTAAACCTCTCAATAGTCTCTGACTTATGCTTGATTAAGTAGACATATCCATATCTACTGTAATCATCAGTAAAAGTCAAATAATAACGATTAGCATCCCTTGTGGCATGTTTGAAGGGCCCACACACATCTGTGTGTATAAGATCCAACAAACCTTCACCCCTCTCACAAGAACCTGTGAAGGGTGACTTTGTCATTTTTCCAAGTAAGCATGATTCGCAACTATCATCTGACTTTAGGTCAAATGACTCCAATACTCCATCCTTTTGGAGTTGGCCTATGTGTTTCTTGCTTATATGTCCAAGACGACAATGCCATAATGATGCTTTATCCAAGTTATTATTATTAACAGAATCAATACACAATACATTATTTCCTAAGTTATCAACCACAGATACAGTTTCATACATGCCATCACAAGGTAATGCTTTAAAATAAAGAACATTATTAAAGAAAGCATTAATCAAACCAACTTCATTATCAAATGAAAAGGTGAAACCTTGTTTATACAATGCATGAAAGGAAATAATGTTTCTTGCCATTTCTGGCGAATAACAACACTTATTCAAATCTAAACTAAACGCACTACTTAGCAATAAAGTATAAACTTCAATCTTGGTGACAGGTAAAGCTTTCCTATTCCCCATGATTAAGTTTATTCTTCCATGCTCCACATTCTCACTTCTTCTTAGTCCCTGCAAATCAGAACAGATATGAATACCACAACCGGTATCAAGGACCCAAGAGTTAGAATGGGGTGAGTTATTAGATAAGATAGTGTAAATACCTGCATGGTTGGGTTTAACTTTCCCATCCTTCACATCTTGCTGGTATTTTGGGCAGTTCCGCTTCCAATGTGACTTTTCATGGCAATAGAAGCATTCAGCCTCTTTAGGGTCAGAAGAAGGAGTGACAAAACCTTTCTAGGTTCCACTTGAAGAAGAGCCATCAAGGGTCCTAGCCTTGGTACCCTTCGAAGAGCTCTTCCTCTTCTTCCCTCTACCTTTCCCGATTGCCAAAACCGGGGCGGAGTTTGGAGTAGGAGTGTTAACAACCGACTTACCCTTAAGACCTGTTTCTGCGGTCTTGAGGAGTCCCTAAAGTTTGTTGAGTGTGACCTCTTCCTTATTCATGTGATATGTCATGTGGAATTGATCATAGCATGATGGTAAGGAGTGCAAAATGATATCTATTGCAAGCTCCTCAGGGAAGTTCACATTAAGCTTCAGCAACCGATCCACATACCTTTGCATTTTCTGCATGTGGCTCGTGACGGTTCCCCGTCCTTCATCATGGTTGTTATGATAGAGCATATGATTTCATACCTCTCTTGTCGTACACTTTGATGGTATCTTTCCATCAGATCTTGGTGCATTTCAAAAGGGTAGAAGTCCTCATAGGACTTTTGGAGTTCCGCTGTCATGGTGGCCAACATGATGCATGCCACTTTTGTAGCATCCCTTTCATGTGCCCGGAAGTCAGCGATCTCCTGGGGAGTTGCAGTGGTCTCATCAATCTCCTTAAGCTCCTTGTCAAGGACATATTCTTTGTCCTCGTAGCGGGTAATCATCCTGATGTTTCTGATCCATTCATTGAAGTTGGATCCATCAAAAGTGACTTTCCCACACAAGTTATAAGGGTAAAGGAGCCATTAGGATTAGAGCCAGAAGCAGCATTGTTTGAAGACATCTGAAAGAAGAGAACAAGATTAGTTTAGATATTAAGAGAGTCCTTAATAAAACACCCAAATGTAATATTAAGGCTAGAATCGAATCACAATATATTATAACTTAGAAGAGGTATGCCGTAATCCAAGCTATAACATATTTGAAAGGTAGGTGAATGACGATTCACCAATTTCTACCATGAAAAACAAAATATAGATATTAGGTTTTTAATTGGTTCTTAGAAATTCCTACATTCTTTTGAGATTCAATGAACTTTTCAAAGGCATGTTTCAATCTCGAGTGTGCCCTCCAAGTTTTGTGACTGGGATACCGAGGATCACAAAACAAGGTGTGAAGTAACCATGCAAATCACTTGGTACACTCAATGTTTATTACTCAATCGATGTGCCGGTTAACCACATGAGCTCCACCGACCTATAATAAACTTTAAGTCACCCTTTACCTACCTTGTTAAGTCCAAGTTAGTGTGCCGGTTAACCACACGAGCTCCACTAACGACTTAAACAAAGTGTAAAGTGTAATTTCATGGATTAGCACCTTATTCACATTTTCCTAAAGTAACTAAGATTGGGAATTTAATAAAAGCATTTAGTTACTTTATAATATTCATCATACTTTTAATGAGAATTTATAAGTCCTTGTCCTACCCGTTCGGCTAACGACCCTCCACCGATCAAGGAAGCGGTGGGTGAGAGTGGACACCCATTAAGTTGCCATTTTATAGGCAACAACCTTATACCCCCCTTATAGACCGGCTTCGTGAATGAAGCGTACTAGCGGTAAGACGACTTGACGTTATACATATATATATATATATATATATATATATATATATATATATATATATATATATTAGTAACTTATAATATTATAAAGTATAAGGGTTGACTTTTAACTTTTTAAAATTCTAAGGGTTGGAATTAAAGTTTTAATCAAGACTTTACATGTTCCAAAACTTGAGGGCAAGTTTTGTAAACTTCCAAAACTTTTCATTTCTTATAACTTATGAATTAATTGAGTAATAAAAATGAAGACTCTTCATTGTTATAACTCTTGTGTTCTTTTAATGGCTTTAATAAAAGTGAGACTTTTGGTTTTCCATAACTTGAGGACAAGTTATGGACTCCATTAAAACACATTATGATCATGAATTAAACTACCATGAAGGTTACAAACAATTCCTATGATCATCTAATCTTCATAAGTTCAAGAACATGAATATGAACACTTTCAAGAATCAAAAATTACACTTAAAAAAAACTTGTAATTTTAATAATTTAGCATAAACATTACACCATCTAAAACAAGCTTTAAAACATCAAAACAGTTTAGGGTAATGTTTCTAGTCCATTTCCAGCAACAAATGTGCAAACTTTCATACGAGCAGAAAACAGAAAAACGATTTTTTTCAAGCTGTTTGCACACAAAAAAACAAATAAAAAAAAAAAAGACAAACAAACCTAGGCTCTGATACCACTGATGGGTTTTGAGCATTCTAACACTTCCTAAGTGTACATGCAACCCTAATAACCTTGGATCTATGTTTGTCTAATTATCATGCAAAGTTGAATTCCAAGGTTATATTCCTATCTAGCATACATGGGGAACAAATTTTAACTTGCATGAAAGATAGAATAACTTACCTTGTTGTTGCTTATGATCCTTGAAACCTTGTGAGCCTAGCACCCTAAGTGTGATGCCTCAAATGCTTCACACAACACCAAATGCTTTTGGAATGACTTTAGAGAGAATACACACTTCTAAAATCGGCCTAGCCCTCTTGTTTCTTATGTGTAGCCGATTTTGGTGGAGAATGAGTTTCTTATATAGTGTTGACACATCTAGGGTTACACCATGTAAACCCTAATGTGTCATGACTCTTCATTTCCATGACCCATGGGTTTGTAACTCCCATGGAGCATCCTATGGGTGGAACCCAACTTGATAATCCATGGAGCCTCTTAGCCCACTATATAAGATATGGAAGATTTACATAATCTACCCATATATTTAATTAGTTATCTTTTGATCACTTAATTAATTCTAAATTAATTCTTGATCAAACTAATTAAATAATATTATTAATATATTAGAACTTATAATATATTAATAAACCATAAGTGTTATTTCTCTCATTTTAGTTTATCCAATTGCATGGTGCCATGCAACCCAAATGGACCATGCCGGGTCGGGTCAAGTACATACCAGAAATAGTTATGGACTTAGACACCTTATCCAACAGATCCGACCCTCGAACCTGTCGACCAATCTATCAGTGACACGGTCAATGATGTTGGGTAACTCTTCATGCAAAGCTCGCGAAACCTCTGTGGCAATCCAATCATGGAATCGATCCTCCTGGAAACATGATGCATAACCCACCTCCACTACCATATGAGAAGAGCTAGCAGTAGGATCTTCCTTCCCGAAGTGTCCTAGAGCTCCACAAGCTTTGGGCTCCAGATAAGCCCCCAACTGCCCCGATACAATCTCAGTCTGAAAAGCCCCGAGATGACCATCCAAGAGCTCCAAAATCCCCTCCTTGACCAGACCAAAGATCAACGGATCCATTCCAAAATACCGCGGGTAACCTCCGATGAGATGAAATCCCGCATGCGCTCATCGATTGGCCCATCACCTGCACCTGAGTGTGAATCCAAACCCGAACCTCCTTCCCGAGTGCTCATCACCAATCTGAAGAACAACCATATAAATGATCAGAACATATCTAAGAACCTTCATCCCACAGGCTTCCTAGATTCTCCAAGACACTCCCCGATTCGAGTATGGATCCTATGCTTTTAGTAGTGTGGGCCCAATACTACCTTCCACACCTATCCATACTTTCTTCGAGAATCATCCTAAATCCTCTAAGTCACCTTCTCAACCGATACTACAATGCTTGCTAAACAACACAACTAAATCCACTAAAGCACTTCCTAGGATTTCCTAGGTTTCCCAACCCTGCCATCAGCTGCTGAAGAACTCCTCATAATGTCAGTTACCCACCTCATGAATACAATCACATGCAACATGCTTAGATAATCATTCGAGTAAAAGACTCGTCCCTACAACGGTTAGACTCAAATGAGAGTTGTGCAATACGGTCCAATCCGTCACTCTGAGATTATCCAACCCTTGTCACATGTGACTTGACATATTCACTTAATAGCTAACTCACATCACTTAAGAGTTCCACAAAGCACAAAGCAAGCAACATTTGTGCAGTAACATTCCAATCAATAGAATAATCAAAAACATCCAATCTCTCACACTATAACTCCTGCTAGGAACCTCCACTCTCGTTGTTGATTGCCTTACACATACAAATTATACCCAATCTAGCATCCCATGCTCCTAGGCTACAAGGCATCACATATAAGGCCAATCGATCACTGACTGATAGGAGCTAGCAAGCAATTCTACAAGCTCATACAATAAGCATACAAGGCATCTCTCCTAGCCTTCTATCATGCAACACTAAGCAGATCCTTAGCCCTAACTAGCATGTGATTCACAGATTCATAATGCAAATCATATCAGATAGCATGTATGGTTGTTTTGGGAAAAACTTACTTGAGCTCGGTTGATTGCATGCACCACACCCTTTTCGTATTAGATAAACCTTTTCTTTAAAAGCATTTATTTTTGAAAAATTTACCAAACCCTCAATTTGAGTTCAGACACACCCGAGAGTATGTATGAATCCCTCAAACCAAGGCTCTGATACCAACTTGTAACGTCCCAAAAATAAGACCCGAAAATCTTTCATTTTTAAATTAATACAACAGTAAACCAAATCATTATCATAAAACCAAGGTAATCAAAGTTCACCAATAAATTATCATTATTAGAGTAAATCACAAAATGCGGAATCTAGTGGTGTGTGCTCTGCAATCATCCCAGACTCTTCCCTTTGAAACTAGAAGTACCTGAACATAAGCTGAAAACCGTTAGCACAAAGCTTAGTGAGTTCCCCAAAATAACACATACCATACATACATAAATAAACATATAATGGGCCCCGCCCGGCATCGGGACCCGCTCGGTATACAGATCTGCCAGTCATCAGGCCCCGCATGGCATCGGGCCCCGACCGTTATACATATAAATATATAATCATATATTTATACAAACACATGCTATAATCACAAAGATAATAGCATACATTACAGTCATCGGGCCCCGTCCGACATCGAGCCCCGCCCGGTAAACATATACACATAACACATTCAAGATTCACGCAGACAACTAACATACAATCTTATCAAACCATGGGGTCGACATTGGTGCCTTCGACCCGCTAAGCACAGTGAGGAAACTCAACTCACACTGCTGAATCTCACATATAAATCTCTGGCTCCTGGCCCGCTAAAATCCTCGCGCTATCAATCACAAAATAATCATCCAATAAATAATTGGATCCCGACCCACACTAAGAGTCCAAACATGGCCCAAAACCCAAGATCACACAAAACCAAAGCCCACTGCTGAGTATGCAGGGCGTACTCAGCTCGTACGCTCAACGTAATCACTTCAAGGCTTGTACGTGCAGCGTACTTGCTTATACGCCCAGCGTACTCCACCCTTTTGGACAACCTTCCCTTTTTTAGCTCTTAATTGATTAAGACTTCAACCCCAACTCAAATCTGACTTTCTTAATGTGTTTTATCATGTAAAGTTGCCAACTTTACGTACATGCATGGCTTAATGAGGCTCTTAGATCTCAAAAGATCTTAAAAAATGTATAAACACATGCATGATAACACAAATTCCTTAAAGATTTCATTCTTATAGACAAAGGGACCAAAAGGGTCCTAGATCTACCAACAATCACTTTTGGAGTGAAGCAAGAGGCTCAACAATCAAACCATGGACTCAAAGAGCATAAAATGGCACCAAACTAGATGTAGCATTATGGATTAGCAAGATGGAAACTTTTTACCTCACAAGCAAACCAAATGAATAGCTAATCTCAGATCTTCAAGCTCCAAGCACAACTCCAAATGGTTCAGTTCTTCTTATCCTTCACAATGCACCAAAAATCACACTTTAAGGCTCAAACTCTCAAGATCTCACTTAGGGTTCGATTTTCTGGACAAGAAGGATGGAGATTGTCTAAACATGACCTAGTGAGGCTATCATAAGGTTTAAATAGGGTGCAACACCCTAAAACTAGGGTTTCACTTATCCACATGTACGCCCCGCGTACACAAGCGTATGCCCCGCATTCGTGTCCGAAGGCGCGATCATGCATCGGGCTAGTATGTAAGTGTACTAGCCTGTACGCCTCGTGTACTAGCCTTAAGTACCATTTTGCAAACTTTTTCGATTAGGGCTTAAATATGAAACTTACAATTTTCCAAGTTTTACACACATCCTTTTCTACTTTAGTCAGTCTTTCTCCCAACGATTGAGTTATTTTCAATAATAGAGAAAGTTGAGAGAGCACAGTTGTTTCAAAATTAGAGCTGGATTCTCCTTGATAAAAAGCAGCGATCTGAGTTGGTGTTGGCATAGGAGGAACGGTCGCAGCTTGAGGATAAGGTGACTTTAATCTTGGAGAAGTACATCTTGGGTCAATGGATCAGCAGTTTTTACTAGAGGTGGGGTTGATCCACGTTGTATAGCATCATTTACAGAGGGAGTGAATGAAGAGGTAGATGAGACTCGAATGTGATTTAACTGTCAAACACTTTAAGTTATTCAATGTTATGTTCTTTAGCTTTAATGATGCACCCCCCCCCCCTGAGAAAGTGTGACTTCCAATTTTTGATTATTAGCAATAGAGGCATCGTTTATGATTTGCAGCGGACAGATAGATGTGAGTTAATAGAATATTGATATTAGTTTGGCTCCCCCTTAGATTTTTCTATTCTTCATATCAATAACATTTAGTAGTTTCTCGCATATAGCAAGTTTCTCCCCCTTTTTGACATCAACAGTAAAGATGGGACTAGAGGAAGGATCAACGTATTAGAGTTGTAGCTTGTAATCTAGAGTTTGTGATGTCTCCTGATAGTGTGGGTTTGAACTACCATGTACTGACATAGTATTGCGAGATTTCATCAGCATGTGGTTTCATACGTTGACTCATTAATTACTTTTATTAGAAGAATTGTTGGGAAATAATGGGTAGGTGTGTGTAATACATCACGAACAATGTTATACCCATTGGCATGAATTTTTCGAATTCTCATTAGCGTCTAGTTGCATACGCTGAATCACAAATTTCTAAAGAAGAATTTTTGGAGAGAATGGATTGATACGTATGATAAGATGTGGTATTTTAGCTTAACCATTGGCATATATTTTTCAAGCTCTCATCAACGTATGGTACATTACACTGAATCATTAAGCTTTAAAGAGGAATGTAAGGGAAAGAGGGGGTTGGTGTGTGTTATAGTCTATGATACATAGACTAACTATTGTCACAATATTTCAAACTTTTAGCATTGTGTGGTATATCACAGTAAATCATAAAGTTTTATTAAGAATAAATTAAGGAAATAATGGATTGTTTTAGTCATGCTGAGATGGAATCAGCGAGAATCATAAACAATGTTAACCATTAGCATAATGTTTCGAACTTTTAGCAGTGTGATCTAACTTCCGTATCATAGGGTTAAGTTGCAGTCTAGAAATTTAAAGTTCACCATCAATTCTTTTAATATGGTACAAGACAAAATAGACAAAAAAAGAAAAGCATAATAATTAGTTAACAAGAAGAAATAGTTAAAAAGGTGTAACATCCCAAAAATACAACCCAAAAAAATTTTGTTTGCAAGCTTTACTAACCATAATATCAAATATTAAAAGATAAAACCATGAATCATGTATCTCAAAATTTCATAATAATTTATCAAATCGAAACTACTGTCAAGATCATATCAAAATATCAGAGTCTAACTCCCAGGCTAAAATTGTGGTGTGTTTCATGCCATCATCCCGAGCCCTTCCCTTTGCTAGCTGAAGTACCTGAAACCAAAACTGAAACTATAAGCACGAAGCTTAGTGAGCTCCCCCAAACTACCACATACCATACAATAACATATAAAGCAACTACTGGGCCTTGCCCATTGCATCGGACCGAAGTCTGAAAACTGCATCGGACCGAAGTCCGGAACTAACCAGGGCCTTGCCCACTGCATTGGACCGAAGTCCGGAAACTGCATCGGACCGAAGTCCGGAACTAGCCAGGGCCTTGCCCTCTACATCGGACCGAAGTCCAGAAACCGCATCGGACCGAAGTCCGGAACTAACCAGGGCCTTGCCCTCTGCATCAGACCGAAGTCCGAAACTAACTGAACATAGCATGGCATAATCATAACTACTAGCATAAACACGTATACTGTATACTGCATCGGACCGAAGTTTGGAACACATAACACAAAGACAGGCTTGAATCACAAAGACATCAAGCACACTGAACTAATGCATCGGACCGAAGTCCGGAACTACTACTAACTAAACGGGCCGGCATTGTGGCCGTAGACCCGTTCGTACTGGAAGGAAACTCACCTCAAAGAACTGACTGCTGAAAATCCGAGTGAAAGATCCCTGACTGCTGTCCCGGCTGCTCTCCGGCTATCATGACCAATAAAACCCTTAATAAAAACGAGGATCCTTCTATAGGTGAAATGACTATTTTACCCCTGCTATGGTGTGGGTCATAACCAAGGCCCAAACCCTTTACTTCTTTCTAAGTCCACTAATGGCCCATTAAAGGCCCACTAATGGCCCAATTTTCTAAATTGGGCCTAACTCCTCATATGGCCCTACTTAAGCCCAAAAATGCCTTTGGCCCATACTCTGACTCCTGCTGGCCCACTAAGGCCCAAAGTCCAAAATACAGCCCACACCGAGGCCCAAATACCCAAGGTCCAAACTGACTGAGTTACGCGGGGCGTACTCCGAAGTACGCTTAGCGTAAGTGCTTGATGGCGAGTACGCTGGGCGTACTCACATGTACGCTCATCGTAACACCCTGTTAAGTCCTTTCTCTATTAAGTGCTTAATATTCCGAGTCAGAAGCTACAAACTTAGATCCAAGTCTTATTCCATGCCTTAAACCATAAAGTTGCTTACTTGATGGCTTACATGACTCACATAAGCTCAAACTCTAAAAACAACAATCTATTTCCATGGAAATGGCTAGATCTCATGCATGGCTTCATGAAAGACTCAAAGACTGAAACTTTATTGCTAAGAAGGTGTTTTGAGCCTCAAGGATGGCAACCCCAAGCTCAAAAATAGATTCATAAGATCAAGGTTCAACCTTTGGACCTAAAGAGGTCCAAAACTCCCATAACCCTAGATCTAGAATATGAGGAAGAAAGTTAAGTGCTTTATACCTTCTTTTGTGACAAAAGGGTGAGCTTAGTCTAAGTCCTTGAGCTCAAGCTTCTTCTCCAACCTTTCCTCTCCTTCTTCACAACTTTCTTTCACTAAAAGCACTCACAAAAGCAACTTCACACAATGTGGGTGAGGAGGCTGATAAGAGACCAGGGGGAGGCTATAATGGGGTTTATATAGCTCTCAAACCCTGAAATTAGGGTTTAGTGTCTGATCGTGTACGCTGGGCATACCTTATGGTACGCTGCGCGTACGCCTCTCATGACCCGCGCATCCAAAGACACTACGCCCCGCGTACGGCTTATGGGCAGCCTACATCTCGGCCCAAGAGTCTTAAGGTCCAATCCAAAATGTCAAGTCCAACCTTAGTTCAATATCTTTTAAGATGCATAATAAATTTATTAATACCTCGAGAGACGGATGTTACAATTCACCCCACTTGAATCAGACTTCGTCCTCGAAGTCTGCTGCTACTGAATCTGAAAACAACTCCGGATAATGCTCCCTCATCTCCTCCTCGTACTCCCATGTCCACTGTGAACCCTTCCGGTGCTGCCACTGCACCTTTACTAGCTGAACTACCTTGTTCCTCAAGGTCTTCGTCTTCCGATCCAAGATCGAAATGGGTCTCTCGATGTAATTCAGGCTGCTATCAACCTGAATATCCTCCAATGGTACAGCTGCTGACTCGTCCTCCAAACACTTCCGTAACTGAGATACATGGAACGTGTTGTGGATCTAGCTGAGCTCTGCTGGAAGATCCAAACGGTAAGTAACCCGACCCACCCGGGCCAAAACCCTGAAGGGACCAATGAATCTGGGGCCCAGCTTGCCCCTTTTCCGGAACCTGATGACACCCTTCCAGGGTGACACTTTCAGGAGGACCATATCGCCTACCTGGAACTCCAAATCAGAACGCCACTTATCGGCGTAACTCTTCTGCCGACTCTGAGCAGTCTGGAGCCGGCTACGGACCTGCTATATCAACTCTATGGTCTTAAGCACCACCTCAGTGCTTCCCATGACTCTCTGACCGACCTCACCCCAACAGATTGGGGTCCTACACTTCCTCCCATAGAGAATCTCAAAGGGAGGCCGGTCTATACTGGAGAGGTAACTGTTGTTATACGAAAATTCTGCTAATGGAAGGTACGTATCCCAACTGCCACCAAAATCTAGGACACATGCCCGAAGCATGTCCTCGAGAGTCTGAATCGTCCTCTCACTATGCCCGTCCGTCTGAGGGTGGAAAGTGGTGCTGAAAAGGAGAAAAGTCCCCATCTCGTCATGGAACTGCTTCCAAAACCTGGAAGTAAACCGGACGTCTCGATCCGATACTACTGAAACAGGCACTCCATGACGTGCCACAACGTCTCGCACATAAATATCGGCTAACTTCTCGGCCGATATGCTCTCCTGGATCGGTACGAAATGCGCGCTCTTGTTCAACCAATCCACTATGACCCAAATCGAATCAACTCCACGTGCGGTCCTGGGAAGCTTAGTGATGAAATCCATAGTGATATCCTCCCATTTCCACACGGGAATGTCTAATGGCTGCATCTTGCCGTGGGGTCTCTGGTGTTCCGCCTTGACCTTCCTGCAGGTTAGGCATCTCTCCACATACCAAGCTACGTCCCGCTTCATGCAGGACCACCAATAATCAGGTCGAAGATCTCTATACATCTTCGTCGCCCCTGGGTGGATGGAGAATCGAGACTTGTGGGCCTCATCCATCAGCACCTGCCGTACTCCTCCCCAGTACGGTACCCAAACTCTCCCATGAAGGGTCAATAATCCTCGACTCATAGTCAAAGGAAGCTACTCGGCCAACAATCCTCTCACACTTCTGCCTCTCCTCCTTCAGGCCCTCAACCTCTGCCTCTCTAATCTGCTCCAACAATGGAGTAATCACTGTCATTCTCGTACATATATCCCTGATCAGGGCTGCTACCGCCTTGAGGCTCTAGGCATCAGCCACTACGTTGGCTTTGCCCAGATGAAAAAGGATCTCACAGTCATAATCCTTTACCACGTCTAACCATCAACGCTGCATCATCTTCAGATTCGGCTGATCCATGAGGTACCTCAAACTCTTGTGATCCGTGTAAATGGTACAACGGACCCCATAGAGGTAATGTCGCCAAATATTGAGGGCAAACACTACTGCCCCCAACTCCAAGTCGTGTGTAGGATAGTTAGCCTCGTGAGGCTCAACTGTCTAGAGGCGTAAGCTATCACATGGCCTCGCTGCATCAAAACCGCTCCCATACCTGTGATCGAAGCATCACAGTAGACTACAAAATCCTCTACTCCCTCTGGCAGGGTAAGAATCGGCGCCTCTCACAATCTCTGTCTGAGGGTCTCAAATGCCGCCTGCTGCTCAGGCCCCCAGCGAAACACCACCGACTTCTTGGTCAGTCGGGTGAGCAGAACTGCTATCTTGGAGAAATCCTGGATGAATCTCCTGTAGTACCCTGCCAGTCCTAGGAAGCTCCGAATCTCAGTTGGAGACCTCGGGACCTCCCACTGCATCACGGCCTCTATCTTGGCTGGATCTACTAGTATACCCTTCTGGTTGATGAGGTGTCCAAGGAACTGCACCTCGCGCAACTAGAACTCGCACTTGGAGAACTTCGCGAAACGTATCTCCCTCCTCAGCGTCTCTAGCACCTCTCTCAGGTGCTCCTCGTGCTGCTCCTGAGTCTTGGAATAAACCAAGATGTCATTAATGAACACTATCACAGATCGGTCCAGCATCGGTCTGCATACGCGGTTCATGAGATCCATGAACACGGCTGGAGCGTTGGTGAGCCTGAACGGCATCACCACAAACTCATAATGACCATAGCGGGTCCTAAAAGCGGTCTTCTGCACATCCTCATCCCTGACCCGCATCTGGTGATATCCTGACCGTAGATCAATCTTGGAGAACCAAGATGCTCCCTGAAGCTGGTCAAACAAATCGTCTATCCTCGGGAATGGGTAACGGTTCTTCACCGTTACCTTGTTCAGCTCCCGGTAATCTATGCACATACGGTGCGACCCATCCTTCTTCCTCACGAACAGGATCGGGGCTCCCCATGGTGAACTACTCGGCCTGATGAAACCCTTGTCTAGAAGCTCCTGCAGCTGCGTAGACAACTCATGCATCTCTGGAGGAGCCAACCGATACGGTGCTTTGGCTATCGGAGCCGCACCCGGAACCAGGTCAATCCGAAACTCAACCTGTCTTTCCGGAGGTATCCCAGGTAAGTCCTCTGGGAATACGTCCGGATACTCTCGCACTACTGGTACATCGTCAACTGTCGCCTTACCCTTCTCCCAGGAATCTATAACATAGGCGATGTACCCCGCACAACCCTGCTGTACGTAGCGCCTCGCTCTCGCTGCTGAACAAAGAACTGGTCCGCGCTGTGGCCTCTCGCCCTGAATCACTAACTCTCCCCCACTAGGAGTGCGAACCCTCACTAGCTGTAGCTCACAATCAATCACTGCCCCATTGGGGCTCAGCCAATCCATACCCACTATAACCTTATTCCCTCTCAGGGGAATAGGAACCAAGTCCACTGAAAACTGCTCATCAAATAACTGCAGTGAACACCCCCTATGCACTCTCGCGACCCTGACGGTCCTATCATCAGCTATCTCAACCTCAAGTGGAAAATCCAGCTCCCCCGGAGCTCTGCTAAACCTCTTTCTAAGCGCAAGTGAAACAAATGATCGGGTAGCCCCCGAGTCAAACAATACTGTAGCTGAAATGCCGTTCACTAAGAACGACCCTATACACAAACACATAATTATGAGAAACAAACTATATCAAAAATAGAGATAAGAGGAAAATACATACCCGTCACCACATCAAGAGTCGCTCGCGCCTCCTCTGCTGTCATCTGGAAAGCTCTACTCTTCGCCACTGGCGCCTCACCCCGGCCCTGACGGCCATCTGTAATCCTCAATGTAGCAGGGGCAAGTGCCGCCACCTTCCCTGCTGCTGCCAAACTTGGACACTGGGACTTTTTATGTCCCCTCTGATTGCAATGGAAAAATCAGATCAGATGTTGCGGTAGTGGTGGGAGTAGCTGTACAATCTCTGCTCATATGCCCGGTCCGGCCGCACTTGTAGCAACCGGGACTCCCTGCCTTGCAAGCCCCATCGTGCAATCTCCCACACTTGCCACACCGACTCTGGCTCTGCTGTCCTCTAGATCTCTGATCCGATACCTTGGGCTTTTTGCCCGAACTCACTGTACCAGATGTCGCCTCTGGCTTCCTCTTCTTCTCCATCTCCAAATCTATCTCTCTTTCTCTCTAGCCCTCGCAATCATATCATCCAGTGTTTTATAGCTGGACCGGCTCACAAACTGGCGAATATCACTCCGCAACATCTCATGATAACGAGCCTTTTTAATTTCCTCATCAGCTGCGTACTGAGGAACGAGAAGAACCCTCTCCCTGAACTTGGCGGTAATCTCCGCCACTATCTCTGTAGTCTGGGTAAGATCCTGAAACTCCCTAGCTAACTGCTGCACCTCAATAACCGGTGCAAACTCGGCTCTGAACCTGGTAGTAAAATCAGCCCAAGTCATCGCATCAAGAGTTGCGTCATCTCCGATAACATGCCCACTCTCCTCCCACCAATCGCGTGCCCTGTCCTTCAGAAGACCGGATGCTAGTCTGACCTTGTCCCTCTCGGGACATCTGCTGGTGCGGAACACATTGGCGACATCCGCCAACCACCTGCTACTCGCTATGGGATCCCGTGCCCCATGGTAGTCAGGAGTTCCACATGCTCTGAACTCCCTGAAAGTGAGAGTGCGCCACCCCATCATGGCCGCCACCTCAGCACGTAATGTGCTCAACTTCTCGTCCATCAGTTCCAAAATACCCTCCTTGATCGAACCGAAGATCACATAAGTCTGCTCGAGTATGATGCGAGTAACCTCTGAGGAGAGAAACTCCCTAGTCTGCTCATCCACATGCTCGGCCCCCGAGCCTGATCCCGATCCCTCACCGGCACCTGAACTGCCAACTGCTGGTCTAGGGCTTAAAACCACCATTCTGAAAACACATAATGACAATGTCAGGAATACATATATACCTCGAGGGATCGCTACTACTACAAGTTCCCTGGGTTCATCGCAGCCTTCCTTGGTTCGAGTACGGATCCTCTGTTTTCAGTAGTACGGGCCCATACTACCTTCCACATCTATCCGTACTTTCCTCAAGTACTGCCTCGACTCCACCAAGTCCCTTCTACTACTACTGCTGATCTCTTGCTAATCTCATCCTAGGCTTGTCCTAGGGTAATCACCAACCCACTCTCCGCCATCAACTGCATAAGAAGTCCCTGCTTTCTTCCCCTAACTAGCTCGCGAATACTATTACATATTACTTAGACTAGATAATTCTTCGAATGAGAGATCCTACCCTACAACGGTTGGACTCAAACAAGAGCTGCAAAATAGAGCTAGACCTAAGCTTCTGAAATTATTTAGTCTTTGCAATATGTAACTTAACATATTCGTTTACTAGTTAGTGAAAGACAACTAGAACTCCTAAAAGCACAAAGCAAGCAGCATTCGGGCGTTGAATACACATAATCAAGCATATACTACTCTGGCTATCATACTGACTAATCTGTACTAGCATGCAGTTCTCAATAAGCTGGTACACATATAACAGGCACATAAGGCATCCTTCCTAGATCCTTAGCCCTAAACTAGCATGCAGTTCTCATAAAGCCGATACATATACAATAGGCACATAAGGCATCCTTCCTAGATCCTTAGTCCTAATCTAGCATGTAGTTCTCATAAAGCTGATACTCATATCATAACATGAACTTGTATGGGTAATTTGGGAGTACTTACTTGAGCTCGGCTGATTGCATGCACCACACCCTTTTCTCTTTTTCAAAATACTTTTCTCTTTTCAAAACTCTTTTCTTTTTCTAGAAATTCTTTTCTTTTCTCAAAGCTCTCTTTCTAAAAATGATTTTCCATTTATAAATTTCCATATCAATTCCTCAGTTTGAGTCCAGACACACCCGAGAGTGTGCCTGAATCCCTCAAACCAAGGCTCTGATACCAACTTGTAACATCCCAAAAATACAACCCGAAAAAATTTTGTTTGAAAGCTTTACTAACCATAATATCAAATATTAAAAGATAAAACCATGACTCATGTATCTCAAAATGTCATAATAATTTATCAAATTGAAACTAATGTCAAGATCCTATCAAAATATCAGAGTCTAACTCCCAGGCTAAAATTATGGTGTGTGTCATGCCATCATCCCGAGCCCTTCCCTTTGCTAGCTGAAGTACCTGAAACCAAAACTGAAACTGTAAGCACGAAGCTTAGTGAGCTCCCCCAAACTACCACATACCATACAATAACATATAAAGAAACTACTGGGCCTTGCCCACAGCATCGGACCGAAGTCCGGAAACTGCATCGGACCGAAGTCCGGAACTAACCAGGGCCTTGCCCACTGCATTGGACCGAAGTCCGGAAACTGCATCGGACCGAAGTCCGGAACTAACCAGGGCCTTGCCCTCTGTATCGGACCGAAGTCCGGAAACTGCATCGGACCAAAGTCCGGAACTAACCAGGGCCTTGCCCTCTGCATCGGACCGAAGTCCGAAAACTGCATCGGACCGAAGTCCGGAACTAACTGAACATAGCATGGCATAATCATAACTACTAGCATAAACACGTATACTGCATACTGCATCGGACCGAAGTCCGGAACACATAACACAGAGATAGGCGTGAATCACAAAGACATCAAGCACACTGAACTACTGCATCAGACCGAAGTCCGGAACTACTGCTAACTAAACGGGTCGGCATTGTGGCCGTAGACCCGTTCCTACTGGAAGCAAACTCACCTCAAAGAACTGACTGCTGAAAATCCGAGTGAAAGATCCCTGACTGTTGTCCCGGCTGCTCTCCGGCTATCATGACCAATAAAACCCTTAATCAAAACAAGGATCCTTCTATGGGTGAAATGACTATTTTACCCCTGCTATGGTGTGGGTCATAACCAAGGCCCAAACCCTTTACTTCTTTCTAAGTTCACTAATGGCCCATTAAAGGCCCACTAATGGCCCAATTTTCTAAATTGGGCCTAACTCCTCATATGTCCCTACTTAAGCCCAAAAATGCCTTTGGCCCATACTCTGACTCCTGCTGGCCCACTAAGGCCCAAAGTCCAAAATACAACCCACATCGAGGCCCAAATACCCAAGGTCCAAACTGACTGAGTTACGCGGGGCGTACTCCGAAGTACGCTTAGCGTAAGTGCTTGATGGCGAGTACGCTGGGCATACTCACATGTACACTCAGCGTAATACCCTGTTAAGTCATTTCTCTATTAAGTGCTTAATATTCCGAGTCAGAAGCTACAAACTTAGATCCAAGTCTTATTTCATGCCTTAAACCATAAAGTTGCTTACTTGATGGCTTACATGACTCACATAAGCTCAAACTCTAAAATCAACAATCTATTTCCATGGAAATGGCTAGATCTCATGCATGGCTTCATGAAAGACTCAAAGACTGAAACTTTATTGCTAAGAAGGTGTTTTGAGCCTCAAGGATGGCAACCCCAAGCTCAAAAACGGATTCACAAGATCAAGGTTCAACCTTTGGACCTAAAGAGGTCCAAAACTCCCATAACCCTAGATCTAGAATATGAGGAAGAAAGTTAAGTGCTTTATACCTTCTTTTGTGACAAAAGGGTGAGTTTAGTCCAGATCCTTGAGCTCAAGCTTCTTCTCCAACCTTTCCTCTCCTTCTTCACAACTTTCTTTCACTAAAAGCACTCACAAAAGCTACTTCACACAATGAAGAGGGTAAGAACGAGTTAGGGTTTTCTTGTGGGTGAGGAGGCTGATAAGAGACCAGGGGGAGGCTATAATGGGGTTTATATAGCTCTCAAACCCTGAAATTAGGGTTTAGTGTCTGATCGCGTACGCTGGGCGTACCTTATGGTACGCTGCGCGTACGCCTCTCATGACTCGCGCATCCAAAGACACTACGCCCCGCGTACGCCGGGTTACGCCCCACGTATGGCTTATGGGCAGCCTACATCTCGGCTCAAGAGTCTTAAGGTCCAATCCAAAATGTCAAGTCCAACCTTAGTCCAATATCTTTTAAGATGCATAATAAATTTATTAATACCTTGAGAGACGGATGTTACAAAAGGAATATACAGCTTTTATAGAAGCTCTCTACATAGCATTTTCAGAAGAATCATAAAGGCAAAAAATCTTTTGAAAGAAAACACCAAAGGGAGATCTTTTGAAATGAATACTCATTAATTAATTTCTTTTCTTTGAGATATCTGCCCTTCAAATATGGATATAAAAGAAAACACAAGCAAGAGTAAATACATCAATATACAAAACAACTTACTACAAACAAAGAATGATGAAGCCATTAATCGATGAGATGTTGCAGATGTATTCCAAGCTACATGTTCATCAAGAGCTAGAGAGGAGCAAAAACCAATCATTGTAAACTACGAGTTAACTGGCTCAAATCCGTGAAACCATCGTGTTAAGAAGATCAACATGAGAAAATTCAAGGTTTTATCGGATTAAGAGTCAGTAGATGAAACTAAGACTCATTGTTTTGATGGTTTCCCTTTGCATCCATAACAGTGAGTGGAGGAGGAAGAGGGTATTATCAACAAGAAGAGGACATGATGCCACTATTCTTCTCAACACCAAGAGCATTCAGAACATTCTGGATGACTCTACTTTTTGTTAGTTTTGAAAGGAAAAGGTGGATAAGCCTGAAAGATAGATAAAAGAAAGAAAAGATAATGCTTGTCAATATTAGAAGCAAAGCTTAAGCAAACTATATAAATATGTTTAATTACAATAAATGATCAACTTGTTTTTTGTGTTTTTGTGTTTTTTAGAAAGAAAACACAAGCAATGTTAATTCAAACGAGTTAGAAAACAATTAACTCATTAAAAGCATGCCAATATATGCAATGAATTTGTTTAGAGTCTTCTCGTCTAATGCCTTGGTGAAAATGTCAGTCAACTGATCAGTGGATGGAATGTAGAACAACTCCACTTTTCCCTTTTGAATGATGTCCCAGATGAAGTGATGACGGATATCGATGAATGTTGCACTGGATTTTGTATCATCTTAATGACGCTGGTGTTTTCGTAGCAGATGAGAGTCTTTGAGAAGTATAGACGATAATCCAAGAGCTGATTTTGAATCCATAGAATCTGAGCACAACACCTTTTGGCGGCTACATATTCAGCTTCAGTAGTAGAACAAGCCACTGATGCCTGCTTCTTGGTAGACCAGCTCAACAATCTATCTCCAAGCATTTGAGCCCCTCCTGAAGTACTTTTACGATCAATGCAATATCCACCATGATCGGAGTCAGTGTATCCCACCAGCTTGAACTTGGAATCACAGGGATACCATAACCCAAGATTAGGTGCATGCTTTAAGTAACGAAAAATCCTTTTTACAGCGAGAAGATAAGATTCCTTAGGACTGGCTTGATAACGACCACACAATATGGTAGCAAACATAATTTCAGGACGGCTGACAATAAGATAGAGAAATGAGCCTATCTTTCCTCGATATAGAGCTGCATTCAAATCAGCGCCAGTAGGATCAGTGTCAATAGACGCTGATGAGGACATTGGAGTCTTTGTTGGCTTGCAATCAGAAAAACCAAACTTCTTCAGCATATCTGCAATGTATTTAGCTTGACAAGCAAAAATCCCATCGGTTAGTTGTTTAACCTGTACACCTAAAAATAAAGTTAGTTCACCCATCATGGTCATCTTAAACTTCTTTGCCATGATCTTAATGAATTATGAACTTAGTTTCTCATCAGTGGATCCGAAAATGATATCATCAACCTACACTTGAGCAAGAATTATGTGAGACCTTGAATGCTTGATGAACAAGGTGATGTAAATATTTCCTCATTTGCATCCACTTGCAAGAATATAGCTCGGCAATGTGTCATACCGTGCTCTAGGTGTCTGCTTCAAACCATAGACAGCTTTATCAAGACGATATACATGATTTGGAAATTCTTCACTTTCAAACCCTAGAGATTGCCTTTAAAAGACTTCTTATTAAAGATCTCCATGTAAGAAAGCAGTCTTAACGTTTATTTGATAGACTTTGAAGTTCTTGAATGCGGAAAAAGCAAGAAAGAGACGAATTGCTTCAAGTCTAGCATCAAGAGAAAATGCTTCATCATAATCTAACTCTTCATGTTGAAAAAAACCTTAAGCCACAAGTGTTGCTTTGTTTCTTACGACGATCCCATCTTCATCCATCTTGTTTCTGAAAACCCAACGAGTGCCAAATTATACAAGTTGAACATAGCTTATCTTTGACAAATTGTAAAACCTAATTCCCCAAAATATTTGACATGTTCTTAAAATTCAAATGAGATAACCTCTTGTTCCACAGCCAGTTCAGATGAGACTGAGCACAAGAGAATAAGCAGAGACGAAGAGAGTTGTCAACAGAGAACATATCATTTCAAATTATGATGTTGTAATGGGTCACTGAAACGGTTTAAAGAGTTAATATACAGAGATAACCTCTTTACCCTGAAACTAAAATATACAGTTAATATACACCGAACCATCTTGCAATGGGTCACTTAAGAAAATATATTATAACAATCATCAGGGAGACGGTTTAAAGAGTTTCCATGCTTTATCCACTTATCATTTCAAATTATGATGTTGTCAGCGTGAATGGAGTTCTTTTCAAAAGTACACTCGCTGACTTTATGAGAAGCATTAGCACATCAATAAAAAAAGTTTGATTCCAGGATTCTTTCTTTTAACATTAGATTTTGATTTCTTTTCAACTGTTGAATCTGAAGAACTTTCATTTTTTGATTTCATCGATGATATGCTAAGATGAAACCTTGTTATGACGCTCATGAGACATTAAACAGTCATCTGAAATAGAAGACTTTGACTGATCTTCGGTTTCAGAGGTGCTAACGGAGCACTGGGGAAACATGTTAAGAATTTTGTTTACAGAATGAACTTCACCATTACATATAGGAAATTTCAGTAAAATCTTAGTCGACGGTAGAACATACTCACGATGAGAAGGTTGGAGGGAAGGTTCAAGAGCGATTAATTGAGAAAAACATTTGGTGTTGCCATTAGGGTTAGTGGAGCGATGAGTATCAATTAAAGTATGATTTCTAAAATAATTACTTACAAATATACTCTTAAAATCTTTTTCTAAACAATCAGCGTTATAGAAAGTTTGTTTAGTCTCAACACTTTTCGTTAAGGAAACATTACTATTTATATTGCCTCCAAGAATTTTCTCATACTAATCCGGAATCTGAGCATTAGTAGTTCTTGTGACATCATAATGAGAAGAAGCCCAGTTTCTTAAAATAAGTTGAATACGTCTAGCATGATCAATAGCCTTTTCTTTTTCAGAGTGAAGAAAATTGTTGGTCAGTGATATACAAGTGTTTCCTTTTTTAAAAGAGAAATATATTTTTCAAAAAAAGGAGAGTTTTTCATTAAGATTTTTTAACTCAATTTTGAGAGAATATCTTTCTTTGTTTGAAACAGATAAATCAAAACGTAAAAGATCAACCGTGTCATATTTTTCAATGTTTTTGATAGAAGAGTAGTTATCAAGATTTTTTACCTGATACGCTGAGGATGCGTCCCATTCCGACTTAAGATCTATAGTAGCTTGATAAAACTTAGTGTCAAGAGTGCCAATGCTGTCATTTGATGTGTCAGCATGAGATTCAACAATTTGGGCCTTGAGACACTTACTTATTGAAACTTTGTCTTCTGAGAGGTTTTCCTTTTCAAAAGCAGATGATAGTGTAATCATCATCCCTTGAGCACTTGATCAGTTTTGAACCAAACGAGAGACAAAATAAGGAAGTGAGTTTCCAATAGCAATTCTTGCTTTTACATCAAGATTCAACACCCTTTTCTCCTCCTTGTTGTATCCTGACACAAATTTCATCTTTAGCTTACTATCAGATGCACCATCATTGGATGATTGATGCATAACGACGATATGAACTTTGTTATTGATGTCAAGCTTGTCAAAGTCCATGATCTCGAGAGCATCCATGACATTTGATTTCCAAGAAGAGAAGTTGATTTCATCAAATGGAAGGATCTTGTTGCAAGCAGTTGATTTGGGATTGTAAGAAGTCGAAATAATTTCTTTGAGTGTATCAAAAACCCACCCTGATACCAATTGAACGTTTGTATTGATCAGATACAGTTCAAGTATAATAAAAAAGAAAAAACTAAACGAAGCAAATAAATAACATAAAAAGTAAAGAACATGAAGTATTCACCAAATTGTCTTTCACCAAGAAAGGGATTGTTTTCACCAAGAAACTAGGTTGTCACAAAGACGGTCACCAAGACGTTCACATTAGGGTTTCACACTAATGTTGAATATACATTAATTTATACAAGTATATCCCTTGAATGAAGGGATTGAATCTAATCTATACTAAGAACCGATCCTTATCAAAAAGATATCGGAACTGCTATCTATCTAATACATAAAATAGGAAGTTGTGTACGATTACGCCTTTGCCTTCCCACGATCCTTAGAAGTACCTCAAACGATAAACTAAAAATTGTAAGCCAAAGCTTAATGAGTTCCCACAAAGTACCAACACACACATACATATAACAACATATAATGGGTCCACAGTTAAAAGACTGGATTACCCTTGAGCCAACAGTACGAGTCTGGCATGCCTATCCGGCCCTCAGCTCATATCTGGATTGCTCTTGAGCCCACAACATGACTCTGACTTGCCCTCGAGGCCCACAGCTCATGTATGGATTGCTCTCGGGTTTGTTGGCTATCGCACAAAGCAGTACAACCTCAACCCAACCATACTATGTCGACATAAGCATAACAGATAAACATATACCGGCAACCAGATAAACATGCATATCTTAACAGATCACCACATCTTAGCAACATCCCATAACAGGATACATAATCTGCTGGGTCGGCATTGGTTCCTTCAACCTGCAAGTACAGTGAGGAAAACTCACCTCTCAGTCGGAATGCAAGAGGAATAATTCTCTGTTCTGAAAAATCGGCTCAACGATCAACTAACCAAAACCAAGGACCTAATCTCAATTAGCAGCTAAAAATACCTAAAATACCCCTAAGTCCAACTTGGTCAAAACTCTGGTCAAAGGTCAAGGTCAACGAGTCAACTCGGTCCACTAAGCTGAGTATGTGGGGCGTACTCACCTCCTATGTTAGGCGTATACAAGCCTTGACCGGTATCAGGCGGTTGACCCCGTACGCACGGCGTGCGCGACAAAGTACTCAAAATACCACTGAGAGTCATAAAGTATCCAACTTTATGACTTTGCATGCCCATTAAGTGCTTATTACCAACAAACTTAACTTCTTAACACCTAAAGACCATTCTAGAGCATGCATGGGGAAGAACTAAGCATCAAGACCTCATTTTTGTGAATTAAGACCCCTCATTGGGTCTGAAAGGACAACTTATTTGGTTAAGAGCATGCCAGGCTCAAGAATCACAGAGGTTGGGACCAAAAATACCCTAATAAAAAGATAACTAGATCCATAAGAAAAGATGATCAAGCTAGGAGCTTTTTACCTCCAGAAGGCTGCTAGCAAGGTGAGAATCTCATATCTAAGCTTCTTCCAAGCTCCAATGTCCTTATACCACCTTCTTCCTCTTCTTCTTCAAGAATACTACCAAATCACACAAATGGGCTCAAATATGCACTCTTCACACTTAGGGTTAGCTAGAGTGACGAATTTTAGGTGGAGTTTGATAAGGGTGAAGGCATAGGGGCCATAAGGAGGTTATATAGGTGCAAAATCCTCAAAACTAGGGTTTTGGTCTGAACAGCATACGCGTGACATACCTGTTGAGTAAGTCCGACGTACGCATGCGAGACGTGCTCATCTCATGCATGAGTATGCTATGCGTACACCCCGAGTAAGCACGACGTACAGACCGAGAATGAAAATCTTTAATATGTTAGGGTTAAAAACGAACCTTTCTCGGAACGGGTGTTACACATTGGTTCTTGTTAAGATCATCTGTGGTTTTGAGTAATAAATAGCAACCATTTGCAAGAGCAATGATAGTATCATTTCAAAATTAATGATTTCTAGCATAACTCTTTATGATCGAACAACCAATCTTTGGAACTTAAAATCTAATGTGATAAAAAGGCATAAGATAGGAGGAAAAATTGCAATCATACATTATATAGTGTTGTCATTTGGGATCATTGGTATTATTGCAACTAAAGTGGATATGATGAAAACATTAGTTACAAGTAATAAACATAAACCTGCTAAGGTTGCCCGTAGATAAGCAACGATGTAATGCTTCTTTGCAAATATGTGAGCCAACAAACCCATTTCCACTAAGCATATGCAATTGATTACAGAAAGAGATGGTAAATTAAGAATAACACACAAACTTTATACTATAGAAAGATATGTCTAAAACGATGAAAGTTTTAAGAAGAAAATTGAGCATCAAACTAGTTAAAATTATTTATTACCTTCTCCGCATAAGTAGGTGGAATATTTACAGTTTCAACTTCTTCTACTTTAAGTGGTTCATCAATTTTATTAGATTATCTCGATGAATATCTTCCTCTCCCGATTGAACCTGATGTATTGCTTGGTTTTACAGAAAAGTAAAATAAAATAAAATAAAATATTAGTTGAACCATACATGAAAACTAAATGATAACTCAGAAAAATCATTCTCCACCAGTTTTTATCGATGCCTCATACAAACATATACATAGATAGATTCTGAAAAAAAAAACAAATAGTAAAGAAAAAAACCTCCGTGTCGTAATTGGTGCTACATGTGGCGGGGATGCCAGAAATAGGGCGAAAATATAGGGTTAGAACAGGTTTTATGTTACTTAAATCCTAATAGGACGAAATCCATGTGTACTTTAATTGTTTCTCATCTTCAATCTCGGTTGCATCTCAGCCATAGAAGCACAATACAGTGACGATTGAATCCAAGTTTGAGAGAAGGTATGAGAGTCCTGGAGAGATCGGAGAAAGTGGAAGGAGGTGTCGCTTATTGAAGATCTGATGAACGAGAAAGGGCTTGTCAGAAGACCGGAAGATTGGTCGTCGAACAGCCTTAATCGAATCGAGATGAACTGATGAATCTACATTCATATGTAGCTCACTGGTTAGGCAGATGATCGACACCCGAAACTGCCACTCTTGGGTTGTCGATTTTTTGTGGTTATTTGTATATCTATAAGGCTTTCATTGGAGCATAAAACGAGCAAGAGAGGAAAACACGTCTACTGAGAAGGACCAAAATTGCCAACCATTAAAAGCTATGTAGCCAAAGTCTGAAGTTGAGAAAGTATATATATATATATATATATATATATATATATATATATATATATATATATATATATATATATATATATATATTATACTAATTATACCTATATATAAACACCATAGTCTTGTGTGTCCTATCTATTTATCAGATTGATTAATTAGACACTATTATAAGAAGTGAAAAAGAATCATAAAATAGAATCAATAACTACAAAGTTATCATTGTTCTCATGCATCTTCAAGTAAATGTTCTTCATTTGTTTTAAGATTCATTTACTTGGAGATGAGAATATTGATTTTCATATACCCTTCTCATTCCATACCATATATTTTGTTACCCTCCACAACCCTAAAGGACCCGAGCTTCAATCAAAACCAAAATGGAAAATAAAGATCGAGTGTGATTGTAGCTTCAAAAAATTTCCTTTATTTCATTATTAATTGATATTAAAATAAAATTACATACAAGTCCTTAATTCAATCCGCGCTATCGAAATGATCAATCTCAGTAAACACATATTCAATTCCAATCTCTTTGCAATGACGGTTGCAGTTGACCAATTGTCACATGTACTGCGTATGGTTTCACCAGATCAATGAACTCAAAACCACCGACAACCTTTTCAAGTAATTTGGTGTCTTAAACCGAGTGAAGAAAATGATGACTAGCAAGAACTGGAATGGAATATTGATGAAGAAGTTAAAGAAATGATACATGATTGATAATTGTTTCTAAAAAGAGATGGAAAAATTAAATTGTGTTTTTGTTTGTGTTTGTATGTGTATTTAGGAAGCACTATAGTTGGAAAGAAGAACTAAAGAGGTTTAGATTTTGATTATCAGATTCTTCAAGACCGTGTATATGTATGTGTGTGTGAGAGAAAGAGAGAGAGAAAGAGATAGATAAAGAAATGTACCCATTTCTTTTTTTTTATTAATTATTTAAATATATTATTCAAATACTAAAATTATATAAAAGGAAAATTAAACGGGTAAAACATACTTTTTAATTTTTAAAGGGACTAAAACCACAAAATATTTTCGCTTTTAAAAGAGTGGTGCAAGTTGTTTTTTTTTTTTTTTTTTTTTTTTTTTTTTTTTTTTAATCTTATATGTAGATTTTTATAAACCACATTGACCAAATTTGTAGCTTGATCCGATAGAAATTAAAAAAATAAAAATAAAAGTTAAAATATATTTACTAAAATAGTTCTTTTTTCTCTTCACATAAATGATCATTTATTTTGGCAATGAGCATACTACAAAATTGTTTTTGCTGTTATCTAGATGGTTTTCACAAAAAAAAAAAAAAAAAAAAAAACTTATGTATTTCATCACAATATGAACAATTAATAATATAAGATTTATTTATGTTTTTTTATAAATGATGACGACTATTCTAACTTCACAAAAAAAAGGAAATTTGCAAAGGTTTCTTACCAAGTAAATGGTCATTTATATACAAATAAAATAAAATTTCAAAGAGGTGATTTTTTTTTATTTTATAAACAATCTTATTTTGGTTTTAATACTAGTAACCTCTAAAAATAAAAAGAACCTCTGGTTGAGATGCTATATCAAAATATCGATGAAAGATTAATAAAAAAAGACAACTTCAAAAATGGTCCCTGTGGTTTCCGAAAATATCAAGTTTAGTCCCTAAGTTCAAAAAACCTTACGGATCGTCCCTGTGGTTTCAAAACTTTTAACATTTGGTCATTCCGGCTCACTCCGTTAAATTTTGGCCGTTAAGCAAAGGGCATTTATGTCTTTTCACTACCACATGGACTATTTATGAAGTTTTGCCTTATTTATAAAAAAATATATATTTAATATTAAAGGTCTCTCTCTTTCTCTCTCTCTCTCTCTCTCTCTCTCGTTTTCTTTTCTGTCTCACGAACATCACAAGGAAACCAAATATCCACCCACTGTTATTTCCCTTTCGTTCGTATCTCACCGGCCGACCAAATTCGGGATTATATTGAATGATCAATGATAATCGGACTCGAACAAATTAAATTAATTGGTTGATTTTGGTGCTGAGAGAAGGTAATTTTGCTTAAAAACCAAAAGTTTGAGTCGATGATTTCCCTCTCGTTCTGTATTCAAGTTTGATTATGCAGGAGGTAAACATCCTCCTGCGTCTTCTTCGTTCTCAGGTTATCGCACCAGAGAAAAAAAAAAGAAACCGATTTTCGTGCCTTTGAATGTGGAACTCGACTGGAGTTTATTATTTACGAAGGGTTTAGGAGGACTTATGGTGGTGGAGTAGGAGCAGCCGCACAGGTGGTGATGGCGGTGATTTGGAACAGCGATGGGGGTGGCAGGAGGCTACTCCGGTGGTCTTCTGATGCCCTGTTATTGCTTCCTTCGACTGTATTCAATGAAGGGAGTGTGGAGAAGGTCACTAAGTAGCTTAGGGGTGGGCAGGGACAGGATCCCCCTGATAGCTGTTGTGATCCATTGAAATCAGTGATAAAATCCAATCCAGAGTGCTTGTGTAGTATGATAAGCAATCAAGGTACTAAAAATGTTGAGAATGCTGGTATCAATGTCACTAAGGCCCAAGAATTACCAGCAAGATGTGGTCAACGTGTCAACCCGATCTCATGCATCACCTCCACCTCTAAGACTACTCCAGGTATCACGATCGGATCGATCATACATTCCCCGTCCTTTTTATATCTTTCTTGTTTCTCTTCAGCAAACTTATAATCTTCATGTGTGTTTCAGGTACAAGTGATTCCCAAAGCTTAGGAAATTCCATGGTCTACTTATTGTACCCGTTGATGCTAATCGCAGCTGTATATGCTTGATCCATTTTATTTTATTTTATTGTTGCATGATTAAACTAAATGTACATAGGAGGTGGCGTTGGGCAGTAGGAGGCTGCTTCGGCGGCCTTCTGCTTCTTCTTTCTTGCTTAAAATTGCTAGTGAAAACAAATGGGATGAGGGAGAGAGCTGTGGTGATCGAAAACAGCAGCAACAAAGGGTTGGGGATGTGATCTCCGGTGGTAGCAGTGAAGGGTGGGGTGGTGGCAGTTTGGTGGCAGCAAGGTGGATGCCACCTCTTCCTTCCTTTTTCTGGGCAGAAACAGATGAGAGGGAGATGTGAGGTGGTGTTTGGGGTCACATTTTTGATCAGAAGAGGGAGGTATAAGGGTGGTTTTGGGTGGTGGGTTATGGTGGTTTCTTGGTTGGAGAGAGAGAGAGAGAGAGAGAGAGAGAGAGAGAGAGAGATGGGTGGGTGGGTGGGCCCCCTTTATATTAAATAAATAAATATATATATATATATATATATATATATATATATATATATATATATATATATATATATATATATATATATATTTTAAATAAGACAAAACTTCATAAATTGTCCCTGTAGTAGTGAAATGACCTAAATGCCCTTCACTTAACGGCCAAAAGCTAACGGAGTTAAAGAAAATGACCATTTGTTAAAAGTTTTGAAACCACAGGGACGATCCCTGAGGTTTTTTAAACTTATGGGCTAAACTTGATATTTTCGAAAACCACAGGGACATTTTTGAAGTTTTGTCATAAAAAAAGAAAAGAAAATATAGATGTTGAAAATGACAAAAAGTGTATGGGCCAAAAATATCCAAAGTGATCACATGTATACAAAAGCATCCATATGATATGATCATCAGGCATGCACACAAGGACACCCAAAATCAATCATTCATTTCATAATTATTATTATTTTTAATTTAAGAAAATAAAAAAAGTACTTTATTAAATATTCAAATACAAAAGTCTTATTTTACAGTTTACACTATATAAATAAGTAATTAACAAAATTTTTGGCAGATTTCATTCGTTATTCAGCTTTGTGTTTCCTTCTGTTCACTACATTAAATCATAACTTTGATATTAGTTGAAAATTATGTAAAAAATTTATGAAATATTCCATATATTTGATTTGATTCTAATATACTTTATTAAATTATATATAAAATAAACTATTGTTATTTGTTAAGGTCAACTTTTGAGGCAACTCCGTTCCACCCATTCATACTTCCATTTCTTCTACCTTGTAATTAGTTATTACTTTTTATCGAGTAAATAATTGTATTAATATGTAGTTATATACCAATGATAATTAAATAATAAAAATGACTGTTAATAATACCAACACATGTAACAAAAAAACAATATCAAGTAGACCCGATATGTTTGTTTGTTGACTCTGAAATAAATAAAATATACGTTTGTTCTAATAATTGTAATGCACTCACATTGGGATACACAAACATTATTACACTCGCAAGTTTGTTCTAATAATCGTAATGCACTCACATTGGGGTACACAAACATTATTACACTCGCAATGGGAAGGTAGACAATGCAATTGGGGGCTACAAGTACAGAATTTCCCTTATGTTACTTACATGATCTTTGTTCATTTTAATCAAACTGAAATAAACATTTAATTAAAACTATGCGAAATACTATTGTTGAGAAAACTTTGATTATTTCAACTGTTATTGATGGCTTAGGTTAGATATCGTGTCTGTAATGGAAATCTATTGATTAAGTTGCGAAATTTTATAAATAATATTTGAAAAACTAAATAGAATAAAAACAAATATAATATCTGAATATATGAAAATAATTAATTCTTTTTTAAAAGTTCGCCATTCAAAAAAAAAAGTAACTACAATGTTATGTCCGTTTATTTTGCCAGATTTTATGTATTTTTAGTTAAGAGTTAAAGACGACAAAATGAGTGAGTCGGGATGAATAAGGTAGTCTTGAACCAAGTTGGAGAACAAAATAAATTCTATATCAATCCGTTTGGGTAAAATTTAAATATTACGACTAAAAAGTTTTTAAAACATGAGTCAAAAACTTTTATAATAATTAGAAGTTTAAATTTTTATTCAAGAAATTATATTGCAATAATATTCCTATTTATTAGATATCATTCTCAGTTTTATTCTTTTCATCTCCTCTTAAAACATTTTCCTTTTGATAATGATTTTTTTGATTTTTTGATTTTTTTTCAAGTGGGTTAGACAATTTTTACATGTTCAAGGTTTATCATGGTGATATTTTTAGCATGTATCTAGACAGACTCACAAACATTTTGTAGATAGCAAAGTCGACTACATCGAGTACATGGACATGGATGTTTTCTCAATGCATGAATTGGATGACACGCTTCACGAATTTGGATATGTCAATGGCGGGACTATCTACTACAATTTCCTTAATCTTGATATTGATTGAATTTTGGGTTACTTCTTGGAAATGCAAGGATGTGCATCACTTGGCTAGGTATATTTCTAATAATACATAAATTAGAACATATACTGAGCATGAAAGACCAGCTAAGTCCATGAATTGAAGACGTTGAAAATTGTGTATCACCAGATTTAAATAGAAATAAGGTTGGTAGAACGGAATTTGGTTCATGTAGTAGGAAATTGGATGTAGATGTTAATGGTATTATAATGTAGTTAATAATAACACCAAATCAATGATAGTTAATAGTGATTAAGGGAACAACAAGTTATTGTCCATTGTACCCTTTGGATATGCTATAGGGAATACCAACCAACACAAGCTAGTGTAGTTGATAGTATCCAACAAGGTCATACGAAAAATAAAGAAAACACATATGAGAATGTGCATGAGAAAGAAGATCTAGGAGATAGATTGATTGCTAATAATAATGGAATTGATGCTATAATGAAAAAGAAGACAACCCAAAATATTCCAAATCTTGAAGACTTAGATTATTTTGATCCATTTTTTGGTATGGGAAAAGATGATTACCGGTTTGCATGCAACATGGACTCTTAATATGTTGGTTAAGCAAGTATGGATGATAAAGATACATAGGAATAGGACAATAGGGACAAGAGCGGTGAAGATTATAGGAGTAATGAGGATGACAATGAATTTATAGTTGATAAGCAAAACATAGTGGATGATATGGAGGTTTACATGAGGAAGTTCTTAAGTATAGTTGACCGAAAAGCTGAGTGGCTACCCAGAAACCCAAATACCATACTAATCCATGATAGTTTTAACAATGATCAGGAGGATTTAGAAGTGATCAATACACAAGTGTTTGAATCATCAATTAATAAACATGATAAGAAAAAAAAATATTTTGAAAGAACTTACCCAACAACTCACTTGCTCATCAGGAGTAGTTCACATACCAACATTTAAGGTATGTCAAATCTTTCAAAACAAAAAAGATGTGAAAGAATATATTAATCTACACTCCTTTCACGTTAAGAGGGCCTTGTGTTTAAAAAAAATGACAGAAGTAGAATAAGGGTGAGGTGTATATGTGTGGTCCCAAATATGAGTCAGCATGGTTCATGGAAAAAAAAAGTTGGGTACAATACAAGGACAATGTTGTAATTTTCACTAAACCAACTTGTCAATGAGTGCTTTTGGTATCTATGAAAATGAAGAGGAATACTGGATGGTTAAGACTCCAGTCCAAGATCAAACCTTTATCCCAGACAAGACCCATAAAAGCTTGAACATCTTAATTTATGGCCAACAACACCATTCAACAAGTAGAATGAAACCCTAATATATTAGTGAGAGCTTTGCACAAGGATCTTTTTAAAAGTAAGAAGTGGGAATGTCAAGAATGAAAGTTTTTAAGGCTAAGTAAATCACCCATAAGCATGTGTTTGGGGACTATTAGATGGAATACTATTTACATAGAACTTATACTTTAGAATTATTGGATTACAATGTAGCTTGTATAATGAAAATAAATGTGTATAATGAATCATATATGTCATAAGAAATAATAATATTCAAGAGGATTTATGTTTGTTTAGGTTCTCTGAAGATGGGTTTTAAAGATAGGTTAAGAGACTTTATGGGTCTTGATAGGGCATTCATGAAAGGTCCCTCCCCAGGGTAGGTCCTGCTGTTGTAGGTTTAGATTTTAAAAAATGAAATCTACCCATTAGCATATGCTATTATTAAAGAAAAAACTAGAAGTTCTTAGAGTTGGTTTTGATAGTTCTTGAGAGATGATTTAGACTTTAATGCTTCTTATAATTTCAATTTTTTCTCTAATTAAGATAATATGAAGTTGCAAACAATTTATACATGTCTTTAACTCACAATAACTACCTATTTTTAGGGCATCATCCCTGCTATTGCAAAACTATTCCATATTGTTGAGCACATGTTTTGTATATACGATATTCATAAGAATATGAAACTGCAATTGTGACATCCCTTTTTTTCAGAATCAAAAAATAGTTTTCTTTATGCTTTCAAAACCATATTATCTTTGTTTGTAGAAACTATCCCTTTTTATTAAAATATCTTGAGTACAGATGTTTCAAATTGCAAAAACCCTAAGAACGTCATAATCAGTAAACAACATAAGTTACATCATAAAGACCTAATGGTCCTAAATACTATTTCAGGTTGTCTCTTTATTCACTCGACATCCTAATCAAGTTCCAATAGTCGTTACACCGCTACATATAATGCATGAGTGGGTCAGGTTTGGGAAAACCTAGAGAGACACATAGGTTTTTCAATCCCACAATATTCTAATGGTGATAAATCATATAATAATCTTGCAAAACCAACTGTTAATAAACAATATATCCCATAACATAAATATTTATCAGACACTATACCCTTTTCCTTAGTTACCTAGCTCGTCGATTCTCACACACTGATCCTATAACAACGATTCCTTGAGATCTGACCATATGGATCACTTTAAGCAACAAGTAGACTCTACTACTTTGGGGATTCCTCAATAATGAAAGTCAATAAAGGCAACCGTGAGGGAGATGGAGTACCGGAATGAACACATTTCCTTTTCCCTGAAAACTATGATCATTAACACCTACAAGTAATGAGCTTGCAGTGTTCCACAAGACCGTCTAAAATAGTCAGTGGTCATCATCTTACTCCAACAGATGACTAGTCACGATAGTATAAAAGTACAACTTTAGTCGTGGCCTCACACCACTCTTTTATTTTTCATACCCTTTCACTACCCAACAATAACTTAACAATTAATTCTAGTACGTAACTCGTACCCCGACACGTGATAGCGCCATAGAACAGAGCTTTATTCTCCGTTCTAATCTCGCATACATCCTTTGTATGATACTACCCACTTATTCAACTTACTTTGAACTAAACAACCGTTATAAGTCTTATTTTATAACTAGAGAAGACTATAATACATGAAACAACCTTCCAAAACCGTTTTCCCGTTTATGAAATACTTACCGTAATATATGGTATACATTTAACACAAAATAATAAGCTTTCAGTATACATTTAATGCTTGAAGTAATTATACTTATATTAAGATTGTCACGTAGTATTACTAAAAATACTCTTAACACATATATAATCGTATCAGGCTCGCATAGTGTTATGTTATATAATATTACCAAATATACATTTAACACATATTACAGATAATAAACATTTAATTCACATATAAGCTTGCAACATATATTCAATCTTTTAAGTAATAGATACTTATATTAAAATCATGCTCATGAAAGTGCCCATGAACTCACTTGATCGAAGGTGGGAGATTAGCTATTAGGTTAGCTCCTCGCCTAACACTTTAGATTTTCCTTTATAAACGACCTAAATACGAATATTACTACGTTTCATTCGTCCGTATTTATAAGTTTATATTAACTATTTCCGGATTCTTCAATAATCCCAAAGAATATCGAGTTCTATCAAATAAGGAATGACCAGGTAAGATCATATTGGATGTAGGATCAGTTTGGTATATAAATATACTATTTGGAAAATCCAATTGTTACGTCCCAACTTTTTTTACCATATTTTTTTTCATTTTTATCTATTCAAATAAATCAAAGTATAATTAAATTATGCGGAAAACAAGATGCCAATGCTCATATGTACAGTCAAGCCTTGTTCTTTTCACGATCCGAAGAAGTACCTGAAAACAGTTATAATCAACTAGGTAAGCAAGAAGATTAATGAGATCCCCCAAATATCATATATCACAACACATATACATGCATACAAATAATGGCTCACGACCTTTCGCCTATCCACTACTTGGCTCACGACCTTTCGCCGATGAACCAATAATATGTGTATTTAGACTTATGGTCTACTTTCCATTTCACCATCAACACGGGTCTATAGGCTCCCGACCTGTCTTCATTTCGCCATCAACCCCTCACTTAACCATAATGAATAATTGAAGTATAATAACATATAAGCACATAGAGACTATATTTTCGGTTCTACTCAATAACTCAAGTATATAATAAAATTAAACACATAAAGACTATACTTTCTACCCTACTAGCTCTTATATCCTAACATACATGGACATATATTGTAATACATAGTATAGTGAGATAACTCATCTGATTGAGGTGGAAGATCCTCATGAGGCTAACTCTTGGTCTAATGCTACAGCTTATCCTTTTAAACAAAAGGAACTTCTAGCGAAAAGTAGGAAAGTCGCGGGCATAACCTCGATTCGAAAGCTCCTTTTCATCGGGATCCTAAATATCTCATAGCTTTTCTAAAGTGCTTAGAAGCTTAAAAAAATCAGACTTAAAGGGT
This sequence comes from Lactuca virosa, assembly GCF_052849685.1. Classification (NCBI taxonomy): domain Eukaryota; kingdom Viridiplantae; phylum Streptophyta; class Magnoliopsida; order Asterales; family Asteraceae; genus Lactuca; species Lactuca virosa. Next base: position 265,632,637 of record NC_136427.1, read on the forward strand.
GGGAAAAGCTTACAGTAAAAGGAGTTAAATGTGTGCTCAAATGGGTTGAAATTCGAATTAATTTATAGGAGGTGAAGGGGGCGCGTCGTGCCATAATCCCTGAGGTGCGTTGCACCTTTGTCGACGTCGTCCTTCTCTTTGGCTGCCACATGCTTGATTTTCGTTGTTCCACATCCCTTTGTGGGCTATCGCCTCTATCCTTGCCATGTGTCATCATGTAGTGAAGCCACGTGTAAATCAAGTTAAGGGGTTATGATGTCATAAAAAGAAACTTATATTGTCAAGTTGTCTAGGGTTAGGATGGGAAGGGTATAAAATAGAAATTCTAGGGGCTGGGGAGTGAAATTTGGCTATGACTCCCAAGGGATTGAACCGATTTTGTTCCTACATACGTTTACCCTCAAGCGAATTAAGATACAATCCCAAAGTTCACCTCTTACCTATTGTTCCTGCTTGATGTCGACTGAGAAAGAATGAAAAAAATGCAATCGGATAGAAGGCAGGAAGGAAGGGGCGTGCGTTTCAAGAGTAGGGCCGATTCCTCTTGGGGTGCGATGATCGAAAGGAGAGAGAAGGGAATCACCGAGGAGTAGTTCCAACCAAGTCTACAATTGATCATTCACCTTGATAATTCCTTGATTCTTTCTTCTCATTCCTCAACTAGGTTGTAGATGATTTCTATTTTTGGGGTTGAATTGCTTCTCAATTGAATAAAACTCTCTTCTTGTTTATAATCTCAATCTTAGTGTTTGTGTGGTCAATTTCCAGTCACTGTGTAACATCATGTTTCCTGTCATTTCTTATTTCAGCGCCATGTGTCGGAAGTCGATTGTGTAAAGGCTCTGGGCCTTAAGGAGGTCTTAACCTTTGAATTGTGTTTTGGGCCGAAGGGTAGGAAAGGGAAAGTCATAGGCTGAGGTCTTACATGAAATATGGATTTTTGATCGATAAGTTTTTAGTCCAAGATATATATATATATATATATATATATATATATATATATATATATATATATATATATATATATAATATTGTGGGGCATTTCAATACCTTTCCGTGGATATAAAGATCGTCGAAAACGGAGTTTGAACGAAGAAGTTATGACCATCAGAATTAGGAAGGTTTTGGGTTAAGCCGAGTACGCTAGGCGTACGGGGTGTACGCTGGGCGTACTAGGCAAGGTTGATCGCGGAAGATCAACCTGGTACACTAGGCATACCAGGAGTACCCTGGGCGTACACAATCAGAACCTAAACCCTAATTTCGTGGTTTTGAGCCCTATTTAAGCTCCTTAACTCCCCTAAACCCTTACAATTCTCAACCACTACCTCTCCAACGTCCTCCCTTGAAACCCTATCCCTAGTTTGAGCCTTGTGAGCTAAAGAAGGTATTTTTGATTGCTTTGGAGTGTTCTTTGTGCATCTTGGAGAAGAAGGAGCTCATTGGAGAAGTGTTGGTTGCTTTAGAGCTCGTAGATCCATAACTTGTTCACCTTCCAGAGGTATAAAGCTTGCATCTTGATGATGTATTTGTTAGATCTAGCTAGTTTTGGGTGTTATGAGCTTTTGGTCACTTTAGTGCATAAATTTTAGATCTTGAAAGTTTGTGACCTTGTTATGGATAAAGTTGGAAGCTTTATCCATCTAAACATCATATTGATTCAGATCTGAAGGTTGGAGACTTAGACTTAATGGATTAAGTCAAGAAAGATGCACTTTTGGTCCCTTTTAGACTTAAAGACAAGATCTTGGTTGTTTGAACCATCTTAATGGGTAAAGTTGGAAACTTTATCCATTATGGAGATATTAGGAGCCATAAAAATGTGATCTTGGTCCTTCTATCCCTTCTATGCAAGAGTTCTGATGTCTTAATGTTTTAATAAGTTAGGGTTTTAGCTTCAGGACCTTTTCTAACCATGGAAAGTCATAAAGGTGGAAACTTTATGACATAAGTCGATGCTTTGAGTTTAGATCTGAGCTCTGGACAAATTACCTTAAGGGATTAAGTTCTTAATGAAGGAGTGGGATAAGTCCGTTTACACTAGGTGTACGTTGAGTACGTTGGACGTACTCAACATCCTTGGACTTAGACTTTCGTGGACTTCCATTGACCATTGACTTTTGACCAAGTTTGACAATGGGTCAAACGTGAGGATTTTGGGTTATTAATTAAGATTTTATATGGTTCTGGTGTTAGTGGATTCGCGGGTGCGAGCAGTACAGAAAAAGGATCGTATCGCAGTATTTCAGATTTCTTCAATTCAGGAGAGTTTCCCTCACTGTACATATGGATCGAAGGCACCAATGCCAGCCCACTAGGTTATATGTCCTGGTATATAGGATGTTGCTATGCTGTGGTGATTTGTTATATTTGCTTCCTGGTATATAGGATGTTGTTGTGCTATAGAGAGATCTACTAGATCTGTGTATATATTCTTATATGATAGGATGTTGTAGTAGTGGTATACTGCTTATCATCTAGTGGAGTGCCCTAGGAGTTATATGTAGTCATGTAGGATAGCCTGAGAACTCTTGATCTAGGATTTCTTGCATGTTCCTTGTTTGGTTGTGGCTCTGGTGTAGGATCATCTTTTCGAGTGGCTATCTCACATCTGGTTACTTATGGTTACGCATTTCATGGAGGTTTGTGTTGGGTTTTGAGCATTCTAACACTCCTATGGTGTACATGCAACCCTATAAACCTTGGATTTATGTTTTCTCTATTATACATGCAAATATTAACTATTCCAAGGTTTCATCCTAACTAGCATATTATGAAGCACCTATACTACAAAGTTCTAGTTAGATGAAATACCTTTTGATGTAGCTTGATGTCTTCAAGCTTTAAGAGCTTAGCCCCAATAGTGTGGAAGCCTCAAATGGAATCACAAATCACCCAAACACCTTGGACGAACTTGAGAGAATATGTATGCACACTAAAATCGGCCCACTCTTATTTTCACACACTTGTGCCAATTTTGTGAGCCAAGGACCCCTTTATATATTATGGAGGATTATGGTTACATCCATGTAAACCCTAATACCCATGACCTTTCATTTACATAGGATCCATGGGTTAAAAGCTCCATGGACCATCCATGAAAGCTTAGCCCAACCTAAATGAACTTGGCCCATTCCATATATATAAGAGTCCATATTTAATTAGTTCTTTTTGATCACTTAATTAATTCTAAATTAATTCTTGATCAATACTAATTAAATAATATGATTCCATATTAATATATTAGAACTTATAATATATTAATATAAATCATAAATATACTATTCTCAAAAGACTATCCATATAAATTGTGCCGGTGAAGTGCAACCCAAATGGACCATGCCGGGTCAGGTCAAGTACATACCAAATATAGTTATGGACTTAGACATTAATCCAACAGTCTCCCACTTGGATAAGTCTAAAACTATTATTGAGTATGAGTTCAAAACCTAACTGGCAATCGTAACTCTTAAAGCCGCTGTCGAACTCTGACCTTGTCAATGACTTGTTCATTAGATAAGGGATCATATATTCCTTCATTCTAGATATCATATGGACTGAGACATGGATTATAATCATTCTCTCTGTCCATTTGTTGTTTCCCGATTTTCGATTTATGATGACTGACTGATTGAACAAATCAAATCAGTCCTGGCTTGGCCAAGCACTCACATGTGTCATCGCTAAATCATCGAGGGGCCCACAGATATCGCTTTTATCCCGAAGGTAAAAGGAATGGATAAACTTCGAATCATATGGCTTGTTCTACTACTTGTTGAATCATACACAAATGCACGTTTTATAACATCGAGTTACCAAATGCGTTTTCATGCAATCAATGTATAACCAACTCATAGTAACAACTCATATCTCTAGGTTTGAAGAATATAAGATATTATCATCTCATGATCACTCGTGATAAAATCCATGAAGTGATTCAAATGAGCGCGGGTTGAATCCAATACTCAGAACTTATGAGCACTCATGAGTGTTGTAGCACCACTTTGTCCACCAACTTGGACCTCTACAAACCAACCCATGACAGTCTTGATTCATATCTACTTCCAACATATGACCGACTGTGGATGGTTTGAATAACTTAATCATTCAGGAAGAGCGACTTAGTTATTCTGGAAGTCAAAACATGCAAAGTGAAACACAAGAATAAATGAATCAAATATGGTATCAAACCCTATGAATATAAATAAACACTTTTATTTATCAACATACTGATTACTCATTATTCATTGTTTCGGTTTTATCAACTTTATACTTGAATTAAAAACACTAGTTGTCCCATGCTCCAAGCATGTACACTATGTTTTTCTTAAACAATAGCTTTGCCATACACCAAGTATGCACTCTATGTTTGTCTATGATCCTTACTTTGTGAAATAAACCAATTGAACATAATTTCAATGATTCTAATTTCACACTCCCAAATCCTTATCGAAAAATGTGAGAATTTCAAATTCCTATCATTTATCGAAATCTGTTTAGATTTTAAACTTATATGCACTGACCCTCCTGTAATGAATATGTACAAAGTCACAAAGACTTGTCAACAGTCATTATAAGGTATTCCAATGGAGATCAACTCCATGGAAACTAAGTCTCATATTCAAAGTACATTGCTTTGGACATGCTTCTTGCATTAAGTTTTCTAATCTTACACAGATAACTTCCACCTATGGAGACAACTCCATATTCTCATTTTGACTATCACTTCTGAATAAGAGATGCCTCTTTTCAGAATATGTCAATATGGTCCTTCCAAAATTAGCACTATACTTCCAACTGTCCCTGAGCAACCAATCTTTGGTAAACCTCAGATTGTCCTCGACAATTGCTTAATCATTTTAGTCATATCCAATTCTAGACCTTTTCCCTTCTTAATGCCTCTGGGCATTGGAAAAATTTAGAAATGACAAATATTATAGCACATGCAATCGATCCTGTACCCAAAGCAAATGGTACACGATTCATGATGTCTCACATAAAGACATGATTCTAGACCAGTCTTTTGCTACAATATTTTTATTTGCCATGTTTTCAAAATTTGACTATGAAGAGGGATGCCGTAATCATAATCGAATTTTGAGAACGCAATATATAGAATTTCCTTAAGTTGAACCAATCCAACATGAAATTCATATATATATATATATTCTTGACTAAAGATGATTAAGGTCTCAATCTAAGCCTTTAGAACTGAAATGAAGTATATCCTCTCCCTTAATTATAGCAAAACAACTTTTTCAATCCCTGCAGCCTCACGAATTGAAACTTTTGTTTTCTATAATTAACATTGCTAACTTGCAACACTAACAATAATTATCATGCTCCCACTAACATGATGATTATTAGCATAACACTTATGCTCCCACTAGCTTTGACATGTACTTAGAAATCAGCTGGACTTCTAGAAATCAATACTTTATTGACTTTCTTACCAAAGTTTAGATTTCTGATACGAGATGCTTTGATAAAACTTTATCAAAATCATACACCTTTCCTTAGATAGCATGCATGTGTGTCTAAACAATTTCAGAACTATGAAAAGGGATGCCGTAATCATAGTCTCAATTGGTTAGACCTTTTGCCATCTGCTTCAAATCTACTTGGTGGAAGTGTTTCCTCACCATCATTTTCATGAATCGGAGAGAAACCTTATGACCCTTAGATTTTATGGTGTATGTGTTCTTATCCATGTGAATCGTCAAAACCATAGTCACAAGACAAGGATAATGACAAATCCAAACTCATATGGACTGAACTTATGCAATCTTAACTTCTTGCCACCTGGCAGTACAGGGCCTGCCATTGCTTCCAAGTTGTTATGCAACCAATTGAGAACTTTCAGAACTCCTATGCAAAGCCAACTTTAACTGGAATGGGCACAGAATATGTCAACACGATAGGTTATAAACCTCAAGTCGTGTGCTAGTGAAGAACCTCAGGTTTTATTCTTGATTAGTTCTTGAAATTCTTTTTAGGATCTTTAAGACTCCCACTATCCTCTTGACATATAAGACTATCTTGCCAAATATTCAAGAGATAGTGCGGATTCTTTATCAAGACAAACACTTCACACAATTGGCCTTAGTTGGTCTTTGTTTTATCCAAAACATCACAACTTACCAATTTCAAATGTACAAGAGTAGGACACTTTTACTCTTACATTTGACAAGTGTTTTAAACCTTTCTTTAAGATATGTCACTCAAGTTACAATCTTGGAGTATGACTCTAAGAATTGTTTTGGAACGAAGTATGACTCATCTTCCTGATCTAACCATTTCAACAATTCATGACTCCTCTTCTTAGTCATAAGAATGCACTAAGATGACCTTTAGAGGACTAATTGTGATATGATTTCTAAATCATTAAGATGATCACAAACATGATACTAAAGTACTCTCCCATCTTTTCAGATTTGAGAAACTTTTATCTTTCTGCCTAATTTGATTCTTCCCATTCGTTCTGCCATACATTGAGACTTTTCCAATGTTTCAGAATTATACTTAAACTTGTAAGTATAACCATATTTACTAAACTTTAGTAAATCAAATAGTCTTAACGAGCTTTGTGGTGGACATGACCAGTGCACAAGAATGTGTACTCGATCCCTATAGTCCTTCACTTGACTCACACATCCATGTGAACAAGTAATTAGTCTTGATTTTCCAATGCTTGAAAGTTCTCATTCATCATACTATTCAACTTGCATGATTCCAAGTTTCGGTCCAATTAAAACTTGGGTGATGAGGAAGTTTCCTGATTTGGTAAGTTTAGACACTACCACAAATGAAAGAATCAAATCCATTTTCCGATATTGCTGTCAGTGGAATCATATAAGCAACAATTTTCCACAAATGCCATTGTAAGGATACTTCAAATAAATAAAATTAAAAAATTTTCTTTTATTTTAAAACTTTGCGGAAAAACTTATCCTTACAATCCACATGGAAAATTGTTGTTATCTATTCCTTAGCAATATATCATAACTTCTTAAGCAACTGCTCAAAATTCTGATGCGATCGAAATCCACCTTCGCGATCAGAATCAGCATATACTTCCTTTAAGATTTCTCTCTATTCTTTGATTCTTAAAACATCAACATGTGACCCAGTCATATCATGTAATGAGGATCTCAGAATAGAACTTAACAGAGTTAGATAATGGGCTCTACCTGATGTAGAGTCAAACTTATTGACTTTAACATCCTTAGGTAAATTTGGCAGCTTTGCAATCAATGCCCCTTCCTTTGGCAAAATAAACATATGGACCCTTTGGTAATGGGACTATCTCAGACTTAGCCTTTCTCTTTACCATTTGGTCAACCAGGTTGACTATGGCCAATCCCTTTCCATTGGGAAGAGAATGCTTTTTCTGGATTTCCAGTGTCACCATTGTCACTGTCCATAAAGTTTTTGGGAAGTTGATCTTCTAATCAAATTTGCTTTACTATCGTTCCAAATCATTGCTGATTCAGCAGCACCAAGCAAATAGATATGATCATTAAGGTTCATGTCATAGTCTGTTTCATAGTAGTCCCAAAGGAACTCACTATGTGACTTAGAAAGTGATTGAACATCCAACTTTCTCAAGACTTTGACACCCAACTCTCCCGGCTTGTCAATATGTGACTTCCTCTCTAAGATATGATCACACATAGACCTTGCTTGCCATTAGGGCTTGAGTGACCTTGAACTTGTGGGTTAGGGAGAATAATTGGAGGAGGTGGAGGAAGAGAAGTATGACTTCCATGAGCCAAACTCGGGAAGTCATATTCATTAGGAAAGCTTGGTTTGGGAAGATCATTGTTGTCTAAACCAGAGATCAACAATGGGAGAAATTCACGTAAAGTTGATTTAAGTCCTTAATATAACACCCAATATGATATATTAAGGCTAGGACCCAACAAACTATTTTATAACTTGGAAGAGGGATGTCGTAATCCAAGCTATAAAATATTTGAAGGTAGGTGAATGACGATTCACCAATTTCCACCAAGATAAACGAAATGTATTATTAGGTTTTAATTGGTTTTGAAACTCCTAGATTCTTTTGAGATTCATTAAACTTTTCAACGGCATGTTTCAATCTCGAGTGTGCCCTTCAGGTTTTGTGACTGGGATGCCGAGGATCACAAAACAAGGTGTGAAGTAACCATGCAAATATACTTGGTACCCTTAATATTTACCCCTCAATCGATGTGCCGGTTAACCACACACGCTCCAACGATACTATGATAAACATTAAGTTACCCTTTGCCTACCTTGTTAAGTCCAGGTTAGTGTGCCGGTTAACCACACACGCTCCACTAACAGGTTAAACAAAATGCAAAGTGTAATTTCATGGATTAACACCTTATTCACATTTTCCTAAGTAACTAAGATTGGGAATTTATAAGTGTTTAGTTACTTAGTATTTATCATTATACTTATAATGAAGGGAGAATTATAGTCCTTGTCCTACCTGTTCGGCTAACGACCCTCCACCGGTCAAGGAAGCGGTGAGTGAGAGTGGACACCCATTAAACTGCCATTTTATAGGCAGTAACCTTATACCCCCCTTATAGACCGACTTCGTGAATGAGGCCTACTAATGGTAAGACGACTTGCTCTTATACATATAATATATTAAACTTTTAATATTATAATAGTATAAGGGTGTATTTTAGACATTTAAAATACTTGGTGGTTTAATCTATTAATTAAACTAGACTTTTAATTTAATTAAACTCAAACCATATATTTATGGATTAATAATACTCTTTTAATTAAACGCTTTAATTAACTATTAATAAAGTTCATAAGAGTTAATTTGAACTATTCAACAAAACATCATAATTCCAATTATTAAACTCAAAATTAAAACCATTTAATTAATTGTTTAAGTTATGAACCCAAGAGTTTTAGAATTCAATTCTTTTTTTCATAAAAAACTTTTCTCAAATTCCAAAACTTGAGGGCAAGTTTTGTAATTCTTGAAAACCTTTGGATTTCATAACTTATGGAATTAATGGTGTTTTATGATGAACCTTTCCATGTTCCATAACTTAAGAACAAGTTATTGAATTCTTTAAAACATTAACACCAAATTTTGTAACTCCATAAAAACTTTGAATCAAATTTTTTTTTTTAAAAAAAAAAACTTTCATATCCATAACTTATGGAAGTTTCAAAAACCCTTAAGATCACAACTTAAAAAAAAACTTTTGAGCTCCAAAATTTTATGACAAAATATGTAACTCCTTAAAACATTTAGATCAAACTTTTAAAACTAATAAAATAATCATATCATTTTATCTTTTACTAAATTTGACCTAATTCAACTCATATAACAAATTATTCAAATTTTACAAATAATTCGTTTTTCACAAAACAAGTAATTATCTTAAAATTTGACAAACGTCATGTTTTTTTTCCTTCTTTTTTCAACTTGAAAATAAAACATTTGCATCAATATAACAGAAAACAACCCATGGCTCTGATACCACTGTTGGGTTTTGAGCATTCTAACACTCCTATGGTGTACATGCAACCCTATAAACCTTGGATCTATGTTTTCTCTATTATACATGCAAATATTAACTATTCCAAGGTTTCATCCTAACTAGCATATTATGAAGCACCTATACTACAAAGTTCTAGTTAGATGACATACCTTTTGATGTAGCTTGATGTCTTCAAGCTTTAAGAGCTTAGCCCCAATAGTGTGGAAGCCTCAAATGGAATCACAAATCACCAAAACACCTTGGAAGAACTTGAGAGAATATGTATTCACACTAAAATCGGCCCACTCTTATTTTCACACACTTGTGCCAATTTTGTGAGCCAAGGACCCCTTTATATATTATGGAGGATTAGGGTTACATCCATGTAAACCCTAATACCCATGACCTTTCATTTACATAGGATCCATGGGTTAAAATCTCCATGGACCATCCATGAAAGCTTAGCCCAACCTAAATGAACTTGGCCCATTCCATATATATAAGAGTCCATATTTAATTAGTTCTTTTTGATCACTTAATTAATTCTAAATTAATTCTTGATCAATACTAATTAAATAATATGATTCCATATTAATATATTAGAACTTATAATATATTAATATAAATCATAAATATACTATTCTCAAAAGACTATCCATATAAATTGTGTCGGTGAAGTGCAACCCAAATGGACCATGCCGGGTCGGGTCAAATACATACCAAATATAGTTATGGACTTAGACATTAATCCAACAGTTTGATGGTAGGGGGACAATGTGTTGTGAGAGGACTAGTAGGCGGTAGTGAGTTGTATGATTGATGTTTGCATGCATTATGTGCCTACTTGATCCTTGATTGTTTATATGTCAACATATGGGGGTAGTGGTTCTAGACGGTCCTGCTTTGTGCAGAAGGACAAGACATCCATGGCGGTCTGGATAGACTGAAGGAATGCGAGGCGGTCCAGTCAGCCCAAAGGCCCGGAGAGCAGTCCAAATTGTTGGATTAGGTGTCTAAGCCCATAACTATAATTGGTATATACATAAATTGATAGTAGCACAGTCCTTTTTGGATTGCCCTCAAAACTAGCAACTAGATAGACGATTTTGGAGAATGAGGTTGATTTATTCTTTAATAATAAATTGAAATAAATAATTTGTTAATATATTATGTGAATAATATATTAATTAGAAATAGTAATATTTAATCGGAAATTAATTGGAATTAATTTCAGGATTAAAAGAATTAATTAATAGTGCATGAACTGAATTATAATTGTTCGATAGTTGAGAAAGAGGCAATCTAGAACCCTCCATATGGGATGGGACGATTTCTTGATGCCTAAGGGTTTCTAGAATAATCCCTGGTGGATAAACAAGAAAGTGGATAAATACCCGGTTTAAGATTATCTTGGATTTGGGCTTATCTAAGGTTTCCTGACTGCACTATAAATATGGCATAACCTGATGAAACCATAACTTATAGATCGATAGATTCAGTAACAGCAAAGTGAATCAAAACACTAAAAACAATGATCGAATTTGTGTCGAATGCTTTATAATCAATGCCTTAGAAGAGTTCAATGAGAACTTTTCTGTAAAGATAATGTAGGGCAATACTGAACGATTAACCCTAGAACGATACATGCATGCACTATATATAGTCTAACCCTAGCATCATAATGACGGATGGACATGCCCAATCCGTTAATAATAAAGACTATTCTAGTACAAAACAATTGACACAACACTTTTTAACCCAACAATCTCCCCCTTTGTGTCAGTTAAAGAAATGAGATTCTTCACTGCTGTTGACATTTCTGAACTTTGAACAGTTTCGGCATCAATCCAACAAGTGTGTTGTGAACAACAATATACCATTTTATCATGTCCAAGAATCATTTCTTATCCGCAGCATCATTTGCTTTGCACGCTTCGGTTATTCCCAAAATGTAGTTCAGACAAGAAGTAGAATAAAGATGCTTGTCCAGCAAGGAGAACATACACTTCTGAACTTTTTCACCTTCTCTTTGTTTAAAAGCCACACTCCAGTTATCCTTTTGGATTTTACCCAGCTTCATCTTATTGAGATCCTTCAGATCTTCCTTTATTTGCATAGCTGGTTTCTTTCTTAGCACAACAGCTATCTCCACGTCCATTGTCCTGATTTCTTGAATGTAGCAGACTAACATTCTTTTTAGATGAGCCACAATTGGTTCAAATTTCTGTTCATCTTTTGACAAAAGAGCGAACAAGGAAATCTAATCGTATGGATTTAAACAGGGCAAGTCAACAAGATAGAACTCAACGACCGAATTCCTTGCTCTTGGGACTGCTTTGAATCGGACGTTGTCTCAACTGGTCCAAAAACTTTTACTGCAGCTATCTTCTTTGAACTCCATGTTTTATATTGAGGCTTTCCGTGCTTGAGATAATAGGAGAAAAGCATGTGATTCACATCATTATCCGAAACTGGAGCTTTCTCAATCTTCTCAAAATATCTGAACATGAAAGCTTTACGACTGATCGGAAAATCAAGCTGAGATTCCGAAGAGTTATCCAAGTCAAATGAGACAACTGGCTCCAACCAGTGAACACTCAGATTATCAATCAATTCTTTCAGAATCCTTTCCATGGTCCAAGGTGGAAAGAGGGTCTTCTGGGTTTGAAGAGTAACATGTGCTTCATGAGCTTCCGTTTTTTTAGCTTCTTCTTCTTTTCTAACTTGCAGAATTTCATCAAGTTCCTTATCACGACTCCGTCTGATAAGTTTTTCTCCTTCAGAGAGTTCCTCTTCTTCTTCAGAATCACCAAAAATTTTCTCTTTTCCTTTAGATGTAGAAGCTTCATTATCCTTCTTGGCATGCTCCTTCCTTAACGTCTCGATTAGGGTTTTATGAGACTTAAGAGAATACTCGCTATTAGACGAAGATTTGGATTACTCGAGCAGAGTATCCAACTTTTCATTAAGAACCTTGAGCTGCCCTTTCGTCATGGGGGCTTCGTCGTCATCAATAGTCTGATGAACAGTGAATGGGCTGTAATGGAAATCCTGAAAATCATCTTGATCATCACCAATGATAATATCTGGATCATCATCCCTTAATGGCGAACCCTTGTCATTGTCTTCATCATCATCTCCCGAAGACCATACTTGATGGTCTCTCTTTACTTGTGCTACCAATGCTTTCTTAACCCTTTCCTTTTCTTCAGCTTCTTGAGCCATTCTAAGATATAATGTTTTGTCTTTCATAATGTTGGCTTTGCAGTCTCTTGCAAAGTTATTTTCCTTGTGACACTTATGGCATATGAAAGTTCCTTATTTCTTCTCTTTGGTGCCATCTGTGGTATCTAACGATATGTCTTCTTTTGATGCTTCAGTGGAGTTTGTGAGCATCAAAGGTGTGTTTTGAGACTACGGTTGATATGGTAGATTTCTAGGATATTTGGAGGGATGAGGATAGTGTTGATTGGAGTCGTTTTCAGGATTTTAGTTGCGGTTAAAAGGAGGTCTGGTGAAGTTCTGGTTATTATGGTAGTTGGGGGGAGGGAGTCTGTTGAACTGTTGACAAACAAGGGATAATGTGTGTTGAAAGGCTTCTTCGTCATCAGGTTGCGTATCTGGTTTAAATGATTGTAGTGTGTCATCATATGGGGTTTGGTATGATAACTCTCTGGTATGATGATACTGAGGAGATCGGTTGGTAGTATGCAATGAGTAGGCAACCAAGGCTAGTGGTCCACCTAGATCCATGCAATCTTTCATCACCGTAGACCCTTGAGCTTGTAATTCATAGTAGAGCTTATACAACGATGGAGTTTTGATATTTCTGTTACCTTGAACTATCACCTTTACCATGGTTCGCTACTTTCCTAAACCATTTAGGAACTGCAGTTCTGTTTCATGATCACTTCGAGTGATGCCCGCATTTCAGAGTTTGGTGACGATGGGGTTGAGTATTTTGAAGAAAACATCAACACTTTCACCAGAAATAGCTTTGAAGTTGTTGAACTCGTTCAGGGTAATGGTCAGCTTCTTCTCTTGAGCTTGATCTGTTCCTTCATAAATATTTTTAAGAACTTCCCAAATTTCTTTTTCTGATTACAGTTAATAATGAGATCAAAACTGTCAGGAGGAACTCCAGAAGAGATTTCATAGAAAGCAGTTTCATCATTCACCATATTTTCAATGTCATTGTTGGTAGGTATGGTCATGGCAGCTTGACCGCCTCCAAGTCTGTTTTGAGTTTCATCGGTCACAATGGGAGTAAGGACATGTACATGTGGTCCTTTTTCCACAGATCTCCAAACTTCCTTACAAAGTCTTTTAAATACCTTTCCATACATTGAGACCAGTGATAATATTCACTTGCAACAAGTATTGGAGCTCGATTAGAACCTCCAACAATGTTATATATATTTAGAGAGAAACATGTGCCATATTTCCTGAGATTTTGAAAAAAGATGAGCTAAGCGGTATAGAAAGCCTTTAAATCAGAGTTTTTTTCTCTTGAAAACGATTTGTATTAAAAAAAATAAAAAGCAACCACTATGGCTCTAATACCAATTGTTGAGAGAAGAACTTCAGATAGATTTGTGGAAATGTAAGTTAATCTCAATGGATCTTTTGATAAGCTCAACAATGAAGAAATATGCGGAATGATATATATATATATATATATATATATATATATATATATATATATATATATATATATATATATATATATATATATATATATATATATATATATCAACAAGATTAATCACTAAATGTAAGCAAGTAATAATACTTACTTGAATCGTAACAAGGTTTTCATTCAAACACAAGTTAGTAAATGATGAACAACATAAGAAAAAGATAATGAAGATAGTGAAGACTTGTATTCAATAAAGAGTAATACACTGAAAGTCTGGGAAGTGGTACATAGATTGATCAACATGATCATCTATTTATAGCAAAATTTGGTACATGATAAACAATAAAATATTCATAAGTCAGGCGGCCATTCTTGCCATGCTTGGACTGACTAACTCATCTAACATACAATGTCAGAAAAGGTGAACGTTACTTTTCTGACACTTCAGCATACAAATGACATAACATGCTTTTCTTCGGGTCAACATCCTTCACTCTAGTATTCTAAGTCTTCAATATGATCTTCAAAGTCTTCGGAACTGATCATTTAACAAAAGCTCTACTACAATAATCAAAACAGGTCTTCGCTATTTCAACACACCTTTTAGTTGCCGAGGATCACTTCATGTTTCAACAATTCCAATTCAAATCATTTCCTTATTAACATCCAAGAGGCTTTGGGAAACCCTAGACAGGCTCCCAAAACCATCAACCCTTGGATGGTTCTTGAATTTCCTCTTTTGTTCAACTATTGAACAATTACAATTCACCCATTGCACCGTTAATCAATTCCAATTAATCCAAAATTAATTCCAGATTAATTCTAATTAATAATTAATTAATTCTAATTGATTTCTCATTAAATTATTAATCATATAAATTAACAAATCAATTACTTTAACAATTGATCTCATATTAATTTATTAATCACATAATAAATTATCAAACAACCTATATATTTCCAATTAATATATTAATTATATAATATATTACCAAATCATTTCCTCACAATTTCCAATTAGTTTATTAACCATATAATAATCTAATAAATCATCATCTCTCCACAAATGTCATTCTAATCAAGTTCTAGTTATGAGGGCAACCTAGAAAATGACTTTGTTTCTAATTATAAGAATATACCAATTTAGTTATTGGCTTAGAAACCTTAATCCAAGAACTGGTGACCTAGTATTCATTATAATGTAGTAGGTTGGAAGATAAGCGAGCCTGATAATGAGTCTATCTCCAATATTAGAGTATTGGTTCCAGTGTTTTTAAGTCAATACACCTGTTATAGTAGTTTTGGTTAAATTTCAGGATGTTGAAACTCCTAAATTAGGTTGAAATATCGTTGTAATCCGGATTCGTGTGTGTTTTAAGGATATGCCATGGTTTCCGTTAGAATGTCATAGATAAATTTCCTTAATTAATCGTCTTATATCAAGACGATGGTATTCCTAGTCAAAGGAACAAATCGACATTTCATTTCTGAAGGTGATCGTAAGTCATAGAGTACAGATTTTGAAAGTTTAGACCGATGAGTTCCCGATTCTGGAAGACCTAGCAAGGAGTCCAGGAATACGTCTAAAGTAGAAAGTGACGTTCTACGGCTAAATAAGTATATATAGACGAATTTCAATGTGGCAACATTGACTAGATCATGATTTGATCTCGATCAGATGATGTCTAGGTGCACTAAGAGCAGGATTTCGGGGATGAAATCTTTGTAAGTGGGGGAGAGTTGTCACATGCCGTTTTCACATTCCAATATAATTCAATATAAACCATTGTTTACATAATTCAGAGTAAATATATGTTACTTTTTAGCCAACGTAATCATCTTAATCAATTAGGAAATGTCAATACGATTTCAATAGATATATAGAACACTCAAATCTGACTTCGTATGAAGAAGTTTTGCTTCCTTAAAGTTTCGTGATTAAACCGACACGGCTATGCGCATCGTAAAAAGTAAATTTTAGATAGGTTGCTTATTAGCCAAATAAATCTAAAATAAAGTCGTAGTAATCATAAAACCAAGAGTGTGCATGTAGAGAATGTCCAAATCTGACTTTTTATGAGGAAGTTATGATTTATAGAAGTTTCAGCGCAGTAGTGTGCGATACATAAATCCAAATAGAAATCGGTTGATTGTTATCCGAAACAATCTAAACCAAACTTGAGGATCTCGTAGATACATATCCATCGATATAAAGACAATCGAGAGCTAATGTCATATAATACAGATATAATTTTTAAACGGTTATGTTGGCTTGACTGTTCGATTTCAAAAAGGCTATATGCCGAAATGGTCCTGCCTCCCAACTGTCCTACCTGGCAGATCGTTATTTTATAGAACTCTCAGTATTCATTGGGATTAGTGAAAGACCTAGCTTTCATTACCAGATTGTTATAGGGATTAATAATTTACATTATTATAAGTTAATACTTTTTAGGTGCATTACCCACAAGTTGGATCACCAATAGGTTCGCCTAGATAGCTATCAATCATCTAAGTAATTATCCAGGTGAGTTTTCTCACTATATTATGTGCTCCAGTATGTATCCTACGTATGTTAGGATATAATTTCCCTATAGTATGCAATTAGGCCACTAGACTAGTTTAGTTAGTTGTCTGTCGTATTGAACTATTTTCCAAATGTATACGTATGAATATATTATGTGGGGAGTTGAGGGTAGACCAGCTTCATTGTGAAGGACAATAGAATCGGGCGGAGCAACTTTATGTTGAAGGCCAAGTAGCGGACTAGCTTTATGCTGAAGGCAAAAAAGGCGGACCAGCTTCGTGTTGAAGGCCAAGGGCGGACCAGCTTTAAGTTGAAGGCCACTATGTGTATGCATTGTATATGTATGATATATGGTATTTTTGGGAACTCACTAAGCTTCGTGCTTACCAAGTTGAATATAAATGTTTTCCATGTACTTCATTTATACACAAGAAGGTCAAAGTTAAATTGTACGCACACATATTCACATCATGTTTCCGCACAATGTAATTATACTCTGATATATTTGAATAAATAAAAATGAAAAAATTGTGTTGAAAATTGGGACGTTACAAGACTGGAAGTAGGAAAGAATGATGATCTCCACATATAATATCGACCGATACCCTCAGGTGACGTGCTTCTAGAGGAACCGAATGAATTACCCCAACTCTGAAAGGTTAGACAGTTCCTTTGGCTAATGATGGGCGTATTGTGCCATATGGTAGCATTAACTCATAGTCGGTAGCTTCTTACAAAAAAACTATACATTTTATTTAATGTAGAGTTGTATTATCAAACATGGAAAAAATATATATGTTAGAAAATATACATATAGTTATCTTATGCAACTCATCCAACAATGTCGTGGATGTCTTCGATCCAACACTGGTTGTCTTCACCCATAAGAAAAAAAATTCTTTTCATCCATATCAGTTATCCTATGTTGCTTTAACACAACAACCACCATGGGCACTAATTGTTCTACCATATAAGTCATCAACTTATATTTGATATTGTCATAAAAGTTGTTATTCAACATCCTCGTCTCTAGCTTCACTTGCATCTGTTTAAAATCGGGTGACTCATGTCCTTTCTTTTTTCTCTTATAAATCATTGATTGTTTTTGGCTGATATTGTGACCAACCTCCCTCGTGTGACCGGGATGTTCCCGTTCTAGTACCTCCGTCAATAGATCAGATTGAGGTCCAAGCTCCAAAACTCCTTGAGATCGCTGAATATCTTTTTGGGTCAATAAATGCAAACAATAAAATTGTAAGAGCTGTTTATTTAATAAAGAGCCTTCATAGGGACATGATAACAATATTAAAATGAAAGATCATTATCTTACAATCTCATCTGCTAGAGGCTTTGTCTCTAGCGTTATAACCAATTGCCCCAACGAATTACGTTTTCTCCTGGAATAGATAAAATTTCTTGCCCGCATACTTATTATATTGTGGAATTTTATTGTTACACCAAACACGACATGTTCATATCATTTGCTTTCATTATCATGATACTTCCTTGGGCCTAACCGGGGATTGTTCTTGTTTCGATTTGCGCTCTACCTCTATTTTATTCTTAATTCCTTCACAAATGAATTATCCAATTAGAAATAGTAAAACATAATAATATCATAAATAGGAATATACTCAAACAACCTCAAATTCTTCCATGGATTTTAGAACAAGGAAATCTTTCCACATTGCTTTGTCAAGGTACAAGTATTTTTTTACTGGATTGATACCTTTGTCCCACAACTTAAGAAGCGTCAACTTGTCGGCCCTCCAATGCGTGTTGCTTTTATTAAGTACTTGTGTTTTATGATGATCATCTGGTATATGCTAATAATTCTTCTTTATAAATAAAAAATGAGGATAACAACTATTAGCTAAATGATATGATACAACTCGTATGATAGAAGAGAATAACACGGCAGAAACTATGATTGCTATTATTGAATGATTATCAAAAGTGTTATGAATTAAAGTTTACCTTTATGTTCAACAACAATTGATACTTGTCATATTAATCTACTAAATTCCAACTATCTATAAGGAATGAAATCATCTTCCTTGTAGTCACTCCACTATAACTAGTGAACTTAAAGCGGTTAGGTCCAATAGCTCTACCGAATTGATCAAACTTAACTGTTAAATTTCATAGATATTCTTTGGAATGATCTCTTATCAATGCCACACTTCTCTTTTTCTTTTTTGGACGATCCATTGTATGACTAAAAAAACATAAGCACTCGTATAATTAATTCTAAGAGTCTTCGACACCAAAAAAACCAAAATTTTATATAAAATTGAAGATACCCAAGTAAGTTTATGCTCTTTTTTAAAAAAATTCAATGCTTTATGTACTCTTGATTCATATATTAACTCAAATAATGTTTCTTAATATGTATATGAAATGTTTATTAATATGTATACCTTGCTTCAATATGTTTTGTTTTGGGTTTACCAACACTTCTTTTTCTGGTTTTTCTTTCTACCATACAACTCCTCCTGCTCTTGGTTGTTTGCACTAGTACATCCTCTATATGCAATGGTAAATTTCTGATGTATAACCTCACACCTGTTGATAAGAAAATGAGCATAAAAATGATCAGAGAAAATGATGAGGGTAAAGATATGTTAAAGATTATTTGCAAGATGCACATGAGTTTGTTACATACTTGTGCTTCAGTTTGTATCTTGCTTCAATCAACTAGTTTGAAAATTGTCCAACCTGTAAGGTAAAACTAAAATATGTTAACTTTAAGGATTCCTCATTTCTTCTTCCATCCATATTTCACTGATAGTTTTCCTATTCTATTTACCCACATCTTAAAAATAATGAACTCCTACTTCATGTTTATAACATTATTAAGGTAATATTCTGGCTTTATGAATATTATAAAGCCACTTATAACCTTTAGTTTATTGATGGATTCAAATTGGTGATTAGGTAGAATTAACACATAAAAATACATTAACCAATTGAAGTTAGGGTAAAAGGTTACACTTTTTCAACAATTTAGGCAACAAAGGGGATTTCATACCAATTTATGCATTGATGCTTCAAGTGTTACTAGATTATAACCAATTTAACCAATATTTTACCAAATTGGTTGCATAAACTAGTAAGAAAAGGAATCATAACTGCATTAATTGATCCACTTGGTTGGATTGCCCCCAACAAGTTACAATTTGTTGTACTTGCACACAACAATGTAGCATTGTAGGTTCCAAATAGACAAACTAAGAGAAACATATGAAATATGTGATCAAGGAAAAGAAGAAGATGAACTTGCATGAGAGTCAATCCTTATGTGTCGCACTAGAAGACAAAGTAAAAGAATATAAACACACTAAGTTAGAAAGATGTACAAATTGAGAATGAAATAAACAATGTGAAGCTTTTTAGGGTTATCAACCAGCAATATGAAGTAATATCTCGTACACAAAGAATAAATTTTCATAAACACAACATTAATCAATGAATCAATCAACTAAAACCAAAGGCCGATCGTACCTGTAAACAACGTGAAAGAAGGATGAGGCGGAAACAGCTAGAGGCTGAAGTAGGAGACTTCTTCGGTTTCATTGACA